>NC_140585.1:660123230-661473230 GCF_964204655.1 Triturus cristatus | reverse complement strand
CCCGGGCCTTCCGGATCGCGCCCTGGGCACCCTGCCACACGGCAGTACCCGGGTCGGAGCCCGGGGCGGGCCGGTCGCCCTCCCCGGGGCCCCCAGGGGCCCGGCCGGAGCTCCGGAACCCAGACGAGCGAGGGGAGGATCCCCGGCCACAACGGAACCCCGTCCCGGGCCTTTGGCAGTGCCGCAGGCTGGGGGATGGGGCCCGGGGCCGGACGCCCCGACCCGGGGCCCGACCGGGCCCCTGGACCCAGCCGGGGCTCCTGGGCCCGGAGGCGCAGGGGAAGCCTCCCCGGGCCTTCCGGATCGCGCCCTGGGCTCCCTGCCACACGGCAGTACCCGGGTCGGAGCCCGGGGCGGGCCGGTCGCCCTCCCCGGGGCCCCCAGGGGCCCGGCCGGAGCTCCGGAACCCAGACGAGCGAGGGGAGGATCCCCGGCCACAACGGAACCCCGTCCAGGGCCTTTGGCAGTGCCGCAGGCCGGGGGACGGGGCCCGGGGCCGGAGACCCCGACCCGGGGCCCAGGCGGGCCCCTGAAACCAGCCGGGGCTCCCGGGCCCGGGGGCGCGGTCCGGAGGGCCCGGGGAGGCTTCCCCTGCGCCTCCGGGCCCAGCCGGGGCTCCCGGGCCCGGAGGCACAGGGGAAGCCTCCCTGGGCCCTCCGGCCCCCTCCCCGGGCAGCCTGCCATGCGGCAGGACCCGGGACGGAGCCCGGGGCGGGGAGGCCGCCCTCCCCGGGGCCCCCAGGGGCCAGCCGGAGCTCCTGAACCCAATCCAGCGAGGGGAGGCTCCCCGGCCACAACGGAACCCCGTCCCGGGCCTTTGGCAGTGCCGCAGGCCGGGGGATGGGGCCGGGGCCGGAGACCCTGACCCGGGGCCCGGCCGGGCCCCTGGATCCAGCCGGGGCTCCCGGGCCCGCAGGCGCAGGGGAAGCCTCCCCGGGCCCTCCGGACCCCGCCCCAGGCACCCTGCCATGCGGCAGGACCCAGGACAGAGCCCGGGGCGGGGAGGCCACCCTCCCCGGGGCCCCCAGGGGCCCGGCCGGAGCTCCGGGACCTGAGACGAGTGAGGGGAGGCTCCCCGGCCACAACGGAACCCCGTCCCGGGCCTTTGGCAGTGCCGCAGGCCGGGGGACAGGGCCCGGGGCTGGAGACCCCGACCCGGGGCCCGGCCGGGCCCCTGGACCCAGCCGGGGCTCCCGGGCGCACAGGCACAGGGGAAGCCTCCCCGGGCCCTCCGGACCCCGCCCCGGGCACCCTGCCACGCGGCAGGACCCAGGACGGAGCCCGGGGAGGCCGCCCTCCCCGGGGCCCCCAGGGGCCCGGCCGGAGCTCCGGGACCCGAGACGATCGAGGGGAGGCTTCCCGGCCACAACGGCACCCCATCCGGGGGATGGGGCCCGGGGCCGGAGACCCCCAACCCGGGGCCCGACTGGGCCCCTGGACCCAGCCTGGGCTCCCAGGCCCGGAGGCACAGGGAAAGCCTCCCCGGGCCCTCCGGGCACCCTGCCACGCGGCAGGACCCAGGACCCAGCTGCCGGCTGAGGACCGAGAGGGCTCCCAGAGTACCCTGTCCCTAGTAATCCGGAGAAAGGCTACCCCCCGTTCCTGAAACCCGCACGCTCCGAGTGACGGAGGGGACCCTAGGGGCGAACGCACCAGGCCTCCTGGAGCCCTGGCTGGGATCCGGGAGGTGAATGGACCCTCATCCGTACTTCCAGGCCGGCCCTGCCATCTGGTCGTCCCATTGGAAAGCATTGCGTGTGACCAGATGGCCGAGGGTACAGGAGCGACCACGTGGCCCGCACCTGAAAGGACTCCCGTCTGCCCGCGCCATAGCGGTAGGGCTCCCGCCTGACCACCCACCCACCAGGGGCTCGGGGGGACTCTGCTTCCCGGGGTGACCTCAGCGGGGCCCCGGCTGGGCCTCAGGCACGGGGAGGTCCACCGGAGCTCTCGGGGCCTGGGCACCCGGAGGGGGGGAGGACTGCCCGGGACCCATGGAGCCCGTCACTTTGCCATGCCGTGGCCCGGAGGAGGGAAGCCCCGGAGGCCTGGGAGGATGTTGCCCGGGCGTAGCTCGTCTGGTCCCCCGGCAATGAACCGCGCTGGCCCCGGAGAGGGTGTTCCGGCATACCCTGCCCCTACTAATCCGGAGGAAGGCTACCCCCCTTTCTTGTAACCCGCGCGCTCCGAGTGACGGAGGGGACCCCAGGCGCAGACGCGCCCGGCCTCCTGGAGCCCTGGCTGGGATCCGGGAGGCGAATGGACCCTCATCGGGACTTCCAGGCCGGCTCGGCCATCTGGTCGCCCCATTGGAAAACATTGCGCGCAACCAGATGGCCGAGGGGAAAGGAGCGACCAGATGGCCGGCAACTGAAAGGAGCCATAGTGGTAGGGCTCCCTGCCTGCCTGCCCACCCAGGCAGGGCTCCAGGGCATTGCACCAGGGACCCTTGTCCCAGGCAGACGGACACTTGTCAGGCGGCAGGACGGGGCCTCCCACGCCCCAGGCCCTGACCGAAACCCAGGCCCCGGGGCCGGTCACTGCTTCTCAACCCAGCCAGGCCGGGGAGACCGGGGAGGCGGGACAGGGGGCTCCCGCACCCTGGGACGGAGCTCCAGCACCGGGCCCAGCTTCCGGACCACCAGCCAGGCCGGGGAAAGCCTCCCCGGGCCCCGGTGGACCCCCGTCCCCAGCGCCCGGACGCTCGGCTGGCTTGTGGGACAGGGGGCTCCCGCACCCTGGGACGGAGCTCCAGCACCGGGCCCAGCTTCCAGACCCCCAGCCAGGCCGGGGAGAGCCTCGCCGGGCCCCGGTGGAACCCTGTCCCCAGCTCCCGGACCCTCGGCTGGTTTGCGGGACAGGGGGCTCCCGCACCCTGGGACGGAGCTCCAGCACCGGGCCCGGGCCCAGCTTCCGGACCCCCAGCCAGGCCGGGGAGTGCCTCCCCGGGCCCCGGTGGACACCCGTCCCCAGCGCCCGGACCCTTGGCTGGCTTGCGGGACAGGGGGCTCCCGCATCCCGGGACGGAGCCGCACCCTGGGACGGAGCTCCAGCACCGGGCCCAGCTTCTGAACCCTAGCCAGAGCGGGGAGAGCCTCCCCGGGCCCCGGTGGAACCCCTTCCCCAGCGCCCGTACCCTCGGCTGGCTTGCAGGACGGGGGGGCTCCCGCACTCTGGGACGGAGCCGCACCCTGGGACGGAGCTCCAGCACCGGGCCCAGCTTCCCGACCCTAGCCAGGCCGGGGAGAGCCTCCTCGGGCCCCGGTGGACCCTCTCTTCCCTAGCGCCCGTACCCTCGGCTGGCTTGCAGGACGGGGGGCTCCCGCACTCTGGGACAGAGCCGCACCCTGGGACGGAGCCGCACCCTGGGACGGAGCTCCAGTACCGGGCCCAGCTTCTGGACCCTAGCCAGGCCAGGGACAGCCTCCCCGGGCCCCCGGTGGACCCCCTGTCCCCAGCACCCGGAACCTCGGTGGGAACCAAGGAGGGTTAAGCACAGGCCACGTCCTCTCCCCGACAGTCTGCCCGGGGAGCCCATTTTTATCGTATATTAAGCCCCCACGTAGTGGGGGCTTACAGAACTCTGGGGGAGGACAAAAGCTGGAGGCAGTCCGGCCGGCCGGCAGGCCGGCCATCTGGTCACCCGGCCCACAGAGCCATCTGGTCGCCCGGCCCGCAGGGCCATCTGGTCGCCCGGCCCGCAGGGCCATCTGGTCGCGCAACCAGGCGACCAGATGCCCAGGGACCACCCGGCCCCCAGGTGGCCTGGGAGGGTGCCGTGCCCAGTCGCCCTGGCAGTCCGGCGAGGGTGGCCAGGCACTCCGAGGCAGCCGCTCGGGAGGGCTCCTTCCCCGGTGCTGCTCCTCGCCTCCCTGGGCAGGAGCGGCGGGAAGGGGAGGCTAGGCCATCTGGTCACCCTGCCGAGCAGCGAGGGACTGTGGCCCCCGTCCCCGCGCCCCGGTGTGGCAGGGATGGGAGGGGGAAGCCCCCGTGCCAGAAGGCACGTGGTGGAGGCAGCCTCCCGCAGGCCCGCATTACCCCCTTCCGCGTACCTTCCCACTGGCCCGGAGGTCGAGGGACCCACCCCTGGGTGTGGTGGAGGAGGGCGTCCGCGGGCGCCCACGCACGGAGAGAGACAAAAGCTTGGCTCAGAGGATGACTTTCAATAGATCGCAGCGAGGTAGCTGCTCTGCTACTTACGAAACCCTGACCCAGAATCAGGTCGTCTATGAATGATTTAGCACCGGGTGCCCCAAGAACATGCGGTGCACTAAGGAACATGCGGTGCACTAAGGAACCCAGACGAGCGAGGGGAGGATCCTCGGCCACAACGGAACCCCGTCCCGGGCCTTTGGCAGTGCTGCAGGCCGGGGGACGGGGCCCGGGGTCGGAGACCCCGACCCGGGGCCCGACCGGGCCCCTGGACCCAGCCGGAGCTCCCGGGCTCGGAGGCACAGGGGGAGCCTCCCCGGGCCCTCCGGACCCCGCCCCAGGCACCCTGCCACGCGGCAGGACCCAGGACGGAGCCCGGGTTGGGGAGGCCGCCCTCCCCGGGGCCCCCAGGGGCCCGGCCGGAGCTCCTGAACCCGATCCAGCGAGGGGAGGCTCCCCGGGCACAACGGAACCCCGTCCCGGGCCTTTGGCAGTGCCGCAGGCCGGGGGCGGGGGACGGGGCCGGAGACCCCGACCCGGAGCCCGGCCCCTGGACCCAGCCGGGGCTCCCAGGACCGCAGGCACAGAGGAAGCCTCCCCGGGCCCTCCGGACCCCGTCCCGGGCACCCTGCCACGCGGCAGGCCCCGGGACAGACACGGGGCTGGGGCGGCATCCGGGCCCATCCAGCTGCCGGCTGAGGACCGAGAGGGGTCCCAGAGTACCCTGTCCCTAGTAATCCGGAGGAAGGCTACCCCCCGTTCTTGAAACCCGCGGGCACCGAATGACGGAGGGGACCCTAGGCGCGGACGCGCCCGGCCTCCTGGAGCCCTGGCTGGGATCCGGGAGGCGAATGGACCCTCATCGGGACTTCCAGGCCGGCATTGCCATCTGGTCGCCCCATTGGAAAGCATTGCGCGTGACCAGATGGCCGAGGGTAAAGGAGCGACCACATGGCCCGCACCTGAAAGGACTCCCGTCTGCCCACGCCATAGCGGTAGGGCTCCCGCCTGACCACCCACCCACCAGGGGCTCGGGGGGGACTCTGCTTCCCGGGGTGGCCTCGGGGGGGCCCCGGCTGGGCCTCAGGCACGGGGAGGACCAACGGAGCTCTCGGGGCCTGGGCGCCCGGGGGGAGGACTGCCTGGGACCCGTGGAGCCCGTCCCTGGGCACTTTGCCATCCTGCGGCCCGGAGGAGGGAAGCCCCGGAGGCCTCGGAGGATGTTGCCCAGGCGTAGCCCATCTGGTCCCCGGCAATGAACTGCACAGCCCCGGAGGGGGTGTTCCGGCATACCCTGTAACCCGCGCGCTCCGAGTGACGGAGGGGACCCTAGGCACGGACGCGCCCGGCCTCCTGGAGCCCTGGCTGGGATCCGCGAGGCGAATGGACCCTCATCGGGACTTCCAGGCCGGCCCGGCCATCTGGTCGCCCCATTGGAAAGCATTGCGTGCGACCAGATGGCCGAGGGGGAAGGAGCGACCAGATGGCCGGCAACTGAAAGGACTCCCGTCTGCCCGCCCAGAGCCGGGCCATAGCGGTAGGGCTCCCGCCTGCCCACCCACGCAGGGCTCTGGGGGCTCTGCTTCCTGGGGGGCTCGGCGACCCCGGCTGGGCCTCAGGCACTTGGAGGACCACCGGAGCTCTCGGGCCCGAGCGCCCGGGGGAGGACTGCCTGAGGCACCGTGGAGCTCGTCCCGGGCACTCTTCCACGCCGCGGGCCGGAGGAGGGAGCCCCGGACGCCTGGGAGGATGTTGCCCGGGCATAGCCCATCTGGTCCCCGGCAAAGAACCACCAGCCCTGGAGGGGTGTTCCGGCACACTGTTCATTTCACAGCGAGTCAGTATTGCCTGAGAATCACACCCACCCCACGTTACATCTGCATTTAAATGATCTCTTCAAATCGTCAAACGGAATGCACAGTTTACCATTTCATTTTTCAGATGAGAGCAAAGGTAATGTGGAGATGGTCACCAGCTGCATGATGCTATGGCCCTCTAAGCTCAGGAAACAGTAAGATGCATGCAAACTCTGGTTTTCAGTCCCAGGGAGCTGGTGCATCACTAGCGTCAAGGCCAGCCAGAGGACAGGCCTCGGGTTTGAAAAGGGAGCTAGCATCTACTTGTTATTAAAAACAAACGAGTCTACTTGCTTTAGTTCAAGCTGTTTTAAAAGCTACCAATTATGACTGAAAAACAGAGCGCAACTATGCTTTCGGCTTTCATAACCACATTATGTGATTAGGAAGACAGTGGCACACTGTTTTTCAGTCATTAAAAAGACACTTCGGCCCGCTGCACAGCTCAATCTAATAAAAAGAAAAGTAACAGAGACTCGCACTTGTTCTCACTTGTACTCCGTGATTGCAACAAAATTTAAATAGCAATTAGCATGCTGGGATTGCTGGTGCAATCGCAGACGGTTTACATTTCTTAAACGAACGCAGCTCATTGAAGGCATGTGTGCAGTTACCCAAGACAGAGTTTAGTTTAATAAGATAAATCAGGTTGCAAAAGCGCTCATTAGTGAGTCAGCCCAGCCAATGGATGACGAGGGGTAGCTCTTTCACAGCCACAAAACACGTGCACCACAGCACTCTTTGGGAACGTGACACTCAAAAGTGAAAGCTGGCGGACTCCACCTCTTAGGACTCACCAGCCAATAAAAGCTGCACACGCATTGGAGGAGCCAGAGCATGCTTTCCATGGTAGACACCCACTCCTCCATCTGGGTCTGCTACACCCTTCCCCAATAGATGAATGGTGCTCTGCTGATCCGCCCTGGGGCAGAGAAGTCTAATTCCAAAATCATGCCTCGCCGATAAAATTGGTGACGCCTTCCACAGTAATATCACTGCCCTGCAGGGCTTTAAGTGGGATGAAAATACTCGGGGGGTCTTTAAAAATACGCAAGCTAAAAATCTGTGCCGCCCGACTTGTATTTTGTCATTACATCCAGACATATGATACAACAAGTAACATCATGCCTACAACAAGTCCGGACTATTGGCTTTGTCAATGGTTGTTATTAGCATAAGATAAATAAGCAGCAACTATGGCTTGTATATAATATTGAAAAAGCTTTCACTTAAAGCCCTGGTGACACCACAACAATGTTGCTGCTCCTGAGCTTCAAAAAGAGAAGGGAAATCCAGAGAGAAAATTACTCTTTAAAGGATTTCCATTCCCCTACAACGCTCACCTGGCATGACCTCATGCCGTAACTTTTCCACTAGTGAGAAGCGAGTAGGGCACAAAACAGAGTCCAATAGAGACCCGTTTCGACACCTCCTTAAAAAACTGTCGGAGCTCATCACCGGTGAGACCCGTCCCACTTGAAGCCCTGCTGCCCTGGTTTATGCCTGTAGGATGAGAATCACACTCGCTCGGCACACGTGCACATACAGTCTCACTCTTCAACTACCATAAAAAAAATCTAAATCCTGCTTAACAGAGCACCCATTAGCTTTTTGACTAGAGGTGCTCCTAAGTTTTTCTCTGAATTTGGAAGAGGGTTACAGAAAGGCTTATGCCATCTGACCACGTATTTTGTGAAATAAAATACCAGAGTAATGTGACCTGAAAGGACCTTGGAATTCAGACTAATTTATTTATATTGTCACAGAACTCTACAATGCCTTGCACAATACTTATAACATAAATCAAGTGAGACACATATCCCACATGTATGGTATGTTAGTTAATTATTTTATGACAGACGTTGAGGATTTAGGTAGCAATATGAAGAAAATCAAACAAAGGCACTTATTCTGATGCTAAATGGATATAAATTAGCAAATGTTTGGCAGAAAACAATACCCTCAAATTGTAACATCAAATTGAATAGTGCAGTTATAGATAATTCTGTTAGAAACAGTGGCTAGAGACACAATGGCAGCCAATTATAAATGTATCCGCACATAGTGTCCTGCCACATCCTGATGAGGGCAGACTGGATTTCTTCGAAAACAGAGGACAGGTCTTAAAGCTGTGTGATTGTTGGGTGCCAGATTCCTTTGTTGTACCTCATATAACACTACCATGTGCTAAATTGTTTTAATTCAGGACTGTGAGACCTGTCAGCCTTGGGTGGTCTTCCTCCAAATGTTTTGTCTTCTCCATTCCTATTTTGCTGGATTTGTTTTTGTTGGCCTTAGGATCTGTACACTTAACCATGCTACCCAGTGCTAAGGTGCTCGTGCTCACTTACTAAAATATGTTACAATTGGCTTACACCTGATTGGCATATTTTATTTACTTATAAATCCCTAGTTAAATGGTATACCATAGACCCAGGGACAGTAAATTAAATGCTGCTAGATGTCCTGCAGCACTTATAGTGCCACCTACCAATTTAGTCCTTTAAAACATGGTTCAGTTTTAAACTGCCAATTAGATCTGGCAACATAAACACCTTGCCAGGTCTTAACTTCCTTTATAATACACATGTCACCCCTAAATAAGGCCATAAACAGCCCATGGGGCAAGGAACATTCTATTTAAAAGTTGGACATGTACTTTTCGATTTTACATGTCCTAGTAGGAAAAAACTCACAAATTCGTTTTTCACTATTGTGAGACCTACCTCTCCCATTGGATAACATTGGGTTACCTTATTACATTTAATAAGTGATAACATTTGTTTGGAAGCAGGTAGAATTTAAAATTCTCTTAAATGGTAGAATTGAATTTTGAATCACAGTTCTGAAAATGCCACATTTAGAAAGTTGGCATTGTCTTGTCCCAACCATTTGGTGAATGCAGCCTGTATCCTGGGTCATATTACTAGGTGTGAGTGGACGTTGCGTTTTGTGCTTTCCTCCTAGTCAAAAGGGGACCTGGTCTTGGCAGTAGGGGTCATCTTAGCAGGACTGGCGGCAGAGCTGTGCACAGTTTCACTTACACTTCATACCAGCTGCCTCAGCACACACACAAAGAACTTCACACTAGCCTTTTGTGACTCCAGACATTGTGAGACCAGTGTAGGGAGGCAGGAAATTCAGTTCCATACACTACTGGGGAGGTGATACTCCAGAAGTTTCTTCCATTTCAAAGTTGGCACCAGGAATACAACTAGGACCATCAGACCACCTCTTCAGTTCACTTCTGGACCTGTGGAGGACTCTCAGGACCCTGCTGTGTACTTCAGAGGAGTACCCTGCTGTACCAAGAGACCTGGCCTGCTGCCTGAAGTCTGCCATGTGCCCTCAGTAGACTGCCCTGCTGCTTGAGTTGAGACCTGCTTTTTTGCTTGAAATGAGGAATTCCAGAGTGACTTGAAGGTCTAGTTGGTTGGCCTCCTATCAGAGCCTCAGCTTGAGAAAATTCTCCAACTATCTTGAACGCTCACCTGGACCAAGCCTGAGTGAATCCTGACACTCCAAGTGGTGCCCATCCAGTCCTGAACCATTGGAAGTGGTGGTAAATGGGCCCAGATACTTCAAATCCCAAATTGAGGACTTTGAAAATTTCAGCCAAAAATGGCCCTGAGAACCAAGAGGCGACAGCAAACTTACCTGCTCACTGATCAACCCAAGGTGCATTGCTGGTCGGCCTGACTTTGCTGCAGCTCTTGCTATGTTCTTCTCCACTGCAAAAAATTGTGTTCCGTGGTTCCTCTCCAGAAGGGTATCTGGGCTAGTGTAGCCCTCATCGGCAACAGCCTGTATCTTTGTCCCACTGGAGATTTTCCACTTTCAAAAAAGATACTAAGTCTGACCCATTGAACCAAGGTCTAGCATGATTATGGATGTCGGCTACCTATGCCGACAACCAGAACCACAACTCCCATGAGCCTTCACCAGGAAGTGCTGTTGATTTACAATGCAGATTGACAAAGTAACTGCCCCTTATGGAGGTAGCTCCGGTTTCAGAAACAACAGCTCCTTCCTTGAAGGTGCTACTAATCACCTGCTGATTGCGAGTCTCTGCCAGCATAAAAATGTGCTCCCCGCTGCCCTCCATTCACATCGGGAGGAAGGAGCAGATGCATCTGGGCTTGCCGTAAGGGACACACGTTGACGACGTAAGCGGTTAAATGATTGGAGGGACACAATATCCCGGGAAATGTATGTATGTGGATGAACGTGTATGCTGCATTTTTAAAAAGCTTGACCTCTCCCTTTTTATTACACTTTAAAGTGTGAATGCAGGGATCCCTGTGCCCTTCTTCCATAGGGCTGGTCTCACAACTGTAATAATGACATGATTTTACCTCATGTGTGAAGTGCCACAAAACCACGAAGCATGCAAGTTTTGCATGCTTTCAAATGTACAAGCATTGTGATGCATTCCCTACATGTAGAATATGGAATGGTAAGGATATTCTTGTTTATCCACAGGTACTGGAAAGCAAGATTAGTTCAGACGTATTTACAGGTCACTCCGGTTTGATGGCAAAGCACATTGCCTCATTAGCATTCCGTATGCCCGTCATGAGGAAAGCCACAGACTCAATTGAGCCACAAGGCAGAAACATGTTGACGTTAACAGTGGTGATGGGGTACTAATTACCCTTTTCTTCACAATTGATTTTAATCACCAAGTGCCTTGTCTAGAGAATAAACTGTTTTAGGATGCCACATTGGTTTTTAACACACCTATATCACAGATCCATTCTTAGTTAGAAGCGCCTCGCTGACTCCAGGTGTATGCTCGCTCTCCATCAAACTGTGGTTTTGGACAGTGAGTATTGGCCTATGATGAAGCATGACACCTGGTGGTGTGTGAGGACAATCTGTTACATTTTTCTACATTCCCAACACTTGAATGAGTAGCGTGGGGGATTACATCACATATCTGTATAATTGCTAAATTTTCAGGGAGCTTATTTTTGTGCACATATGTTGTGTTGGGAGGCCAGCTCACCATAGAGACCCCAGAGCCTCTAGTTCCCTACCCGGGGTACTTCCCGGGGGAGTGTGTTTATTTGCTGGTAATTGATAGCCAGTCTGTGTTCTTGGATGTATAAATTATGCTGACTGACCTGCGTTTTAGTTTCTGATGTGCAGCTTTGTTTTTTTTAGAAAAAGCTGCTATTTGGATGTCTTAGCCTGTGATAATGACACAGTTCTAATCACAAATTGCACTTTCACACTCATTTGTTTTACTGCTATGATATTGTTGTAGATTACGTTTTTTTGATCTGAAACAACCAGAACAACTAGGTTAATACACACACGTTTGCCAAACAAATACCAAATGCTTACCTTAACAAAAAGCCAGATATGTTGGCTTTGCTAATGCTTCCTTGATGATAGATGTCTCGACAGAAATGTGTAAAGTGGTAGTTAAGGATCAGATTTAAAGTTTGGTGAACAGGGTTCTCTGTTGCAAACTTGACACAATATCCTCTCTGCCAAGCTTTTTATCCACACGCCTCATTTGGAATCCACTTTGGTAGTCTGTATTCAAAATCAATTTTTTTAAAAAGTTTGGAGTATGGTCTTGAAAACCAATGGCGACTGTTCTCCAAACATTTTGTACCTTGAAGGGAACCACCGTGACAGATGTTCCCTTCAAAGTACAGAGATGGCCACTGGGATGGCAGTTATCCCTAAATTTGACGGACAGTAGTCCATCAGGATGGTGGACGCGATATCCTCCACCTGCTTGACAGATGGAGCATTTTCCGTCAACCTTAAAATCAGGCCCGAAATGTCTAGAAGAGCACGGTTACTGTAGAAAAGACATTCGGCCTCATTTGGATGTCGGTCAGAAAGCCTCCAACCGATGGTCGGAGGCTTTCTGACCGACATCCATGGTTCAAACTTCGACCGCCTTAGTACAAAGAAGGCGGTCGGAGTTTAAACTGGATGGTCAATCCGACTGGCTTCCGAAGGCCTCAAGGAGGCAGTCAGTCAGTTGTAACCACCACATAATCCCTTACAGATGCGGGATTACGATGTTGGTTTCTGACAGGCTTTCCATGTTGGGCTTTCCGACATGGAAAGTCTGCCAAAAAGTTACTTTGGGGGCCCTTAGCAGGGGCCCTTTCTGTCTGCGGGGGGCACTGTGAGGTGTCTGCCACACTGTGCCGGGATTTACAGTAAGTCCCATTTCTCCATGGGAGCTTCTGCTGTGGCCAGTTTCCGACCACCGTACAAGGTCCCATAGGGAAATAGGAGTTTGTTACCACACCATGTGCGGACTCATCGTAATTGCGTGTCCGTACAGCCGTCCCGAGGTCGGTAGGATCCGAAACCGCAGAGATGTCGGTCGAAGGCATGTTATGTTTTGTTCATTTTAAGATCTAGTATGATAGCTCTGCTGTCAAACAGATATTTTGTTTGTAAGATAGAGTGAGTTTTGGGTCTGTGACCTTCAACCACTGTTTTTTGATCAGCCTCCCAAAGAATTAGAGACTTTGTCATTTCTGTTCCCTCTCTGCCTGGAGAAGAATGTGTATCTTACCTGATCATATTGGCTATTAGAGTGTATATTTTGCCACCAAATCAGTTCTTGCAATAAACTGCTTGAGGGGGGACTTTTAAACCAGTAGCCAGTAGTCACTGTGCCTGCTCCTGTGTTTAACATTGTGCATTTTTATTGGATTAGATACAGTGACTAAGTACATTTGAGATAAGTTTGTTCAGAGTGAAAGTAACTTATTTTTTTAAATAAAGATTTAGTGCAGCACTTCTACCATTTAAAAGCACTGCACATACTGACTCTTAACCATTTTGTGTTATTCAGTTTACCCACCTTGGGAGTGATAGAGCGCCATGTTATTCTGAAATCGCAGGGGTGCATCATAATCACAGGCACCCATATATTTAGAGGAAATATATTAATGTGTGGGTTTTAGAAATATAGTACTAAAGTAGCATATAATAGTGTGAATAACAGTGTAATCATGTCATTTATGAAGATCAATGCAGTGTTTAATCGAAAGTGTATTCTAGATGATGCATAATGAATTAGTTCACGTATAAGGTGATGCATTAGGTTTAAACTTGCACCATATTAAAGTCTGCACGTATAGTTTGCTTATTCATGTATGAAGAGTAATAAAATCAATGGTTTTAATGTGATTTTAGAAATGTGTGTTTAAATGCCAAGGCCAGACTGCATATATGTTTAAGAGAAAGGCCTATTCGTTGTTATGTTAGCTGAATATTGTAGGCCGAAAATTGTTTCCTTTGGAAAGGCTCTGGGTTTTAGAAAAGTCAGAAGATCTCAGAGAGAGGAACGTTTCTTGTTCCCATGTTTATGTTGCAGGTGCAAGGACACCTAGCTCGTTAGGAAGACTAACCCTTTGTTTTAGGAGTTAGGATGGTAGGAGAAGCAACCATGGGAGTACACTGGAATGCAGAGATGATACTTTCAGCGGAGAACGTGCCTGGGACCCAAGGTCCAATTGGATGAAGTAAGAGTTTCGATGGAAAAGTACAGGAGGAAGACCTGACCGAAGAGGTGTGACGAGGGCGTATTCTACTTTATTTGTGATTTTGAATTAGGGACAGTGCCCTGGGGGTTGAGCAGTCGTGGACTAGAGGGGAAGCTGGAAGGAGCATCTCAGATCGAGCTCTATAGCTTTTGCTACTAACTTAATCAAAGTGAGTGTACTTCCAAGGAAGTCTTCACTACTGACACCGTTTACTCTCTTGCCTGGGAACAATGCTAAGTAGGGATGTCATCCTAGAGACAGTGTAGGGATAGACTAATTGCTTTTTTTTATGTTAATGACTTCTAACATTCAGATAGGGGCAGTTATTGGTTGCCTGATGCTTCTGGCGTTAACTATTCTCCTTATTCTGAGTCGGATGAGACTCTTGGGTAGAATATTCTTTGTATTAGCGCCCATTTATTTTCTTAACCTCATGATGAGGTGCTTGTATGTGCAACTATTTTTGGCTTTGTAATAAACCCCAACATTTGAAATTCTGAGTCAGTGATTTTTGAAGTATAAATTTGAAGTTTAATTGGCTATATTGAGAAATTGGATTTTCTTCCCTTCGCACTATTCAGCAGGTGGAAAGATCCAGTCGACCTGAGGATTCTTAGGAATGGGAAGATACGAAAAGATAAGAATCCAGCTTTATCAGGAGGATGGAATGCTTATTTTGTATCCTCTGGATTCGAGCTCATGATCTTCAATTGCACCATGTACATCCGTGGCCAGCGTAAAAGTCCCACAGCCATCCGTCTCAATAGGTTTTTTTAAATGTATTGAGGCATATAGGGGTTGCCTTTCTGCATTTTTAATAGTATATTCCACTCATTAATGTACTGAGTCTGTAAGATGGGAAGGAGTATTAATTACATGCTTTGACTTGAGTTCTAATATAGTGCTTTAAACAAAGGTGTGTAATTCTCCAAATACGTTTTCAACCAACTAATATTGATGTGTTGTGTCACTGGCACAAAATAATGGATACGTTCATAATTCAGCTGCACATATTCTACACAGACTTTGGTGTCATGTATTGTTTCTAGTCAAGCTATTTTCTGTTCTGGGGAAAAAACCCCACTCTTTTATGCTACATTTTTATAGCCTTTCAGTGTACAGAATTTATAACATAATAGAAAACTATAAAGGCATCCTGACCAACTAATCGCCACTGGGGGACGCACAACAGGCAAGATAACAAGCAACCGAATTATTTTGGAAGTGCATTGTGTTTAAGTTGCTCCCTTGACCACCAATCCCGTGTTAAGTGCTGAAAATAAGGAAAAGGACAGAGACTGTAACTGTGGGGCCTGTGGTGTTTGGGGTTATTTATTGTTCTCTGGTGATTCTGTGACCTTTTGTTTTGATGCCGTCTGAAGGCTGGGCAGCGTGCAGCGTGCTGCGTGCTGCACGGCGCGTCATTAAATGGCCGCCCCGAGACCTGCGTGTTCGCATCCATGACAGGGCTTCCTAAACGTGTCACATTTCCTCTGGCAGCCATGAAAACATATGACTGCTGCGGCCAGTTTTAATAGCTGCTATTTGTGATATTTTAACCTAATGTGCATCCCCCGAAGGAAAAACAACTGCGACAATGGAGCATCTGCCAGCAGCTCGTTCAAAGGTTCCCTGCGTGTACATGACCCAGGCAAGCACTTTAAGGGCTATTAGGAGGCCAAATTAAAGAGAAAAACTTCCAGCGTCAAATGCCACGGGGTCGGTGCATTTGTTGACTTCACTGGAATCCATGCCTTTATTATCTCCGAGAGCCCGGAGAGGGCATCATTAAGATCTCGCCCGCGCCGTTAATAGCGCAGGCTGCCTTATAGTTTTAAGGGCCTCAATTTATATATTTTTTGTTTCCAGTGAAATGTGTTTTTGCTGTGCTCAGGCTCCGCAGCATCCCCAAAATGACGCCTAACACTTCAAATCATGCACTCTCCTTGGATGCGCCCGCATGATCCTTAGCATAAGGTAAAACATTCCGTGATCAAGGGAATGCTCTTTTTAATTTGTGTCACCGAAATATTTCTAGGCAACTGCTACCCTTTTTACTTCACATCAGAAGATGTTTTGCATGTGTGATTTTTGGCACATGACCTCTGAGGCAGAGTGCTCCAAATCATGGCATAGATGCAACTTTTTAGAAAGGTTTCTAAAGAAAAGGGAGCCAAACTCGGATTGTTCATAACTCCATTCCCAAGCAGACTGCTGTTCACTGACCTGTACTGAAGAAGCTACTGGTCTCAGCTCAGTTACCAGCACACCAAAGTTCACATCACTGAAAGCGCCATCGCAACTGACGTTAATTGGAGCCTCGGCTCGAAGTCTCAGCGGAGAGGTCAAGCTTTGAAGGAGCAATGGAAGATGAAATACACTCATACTTAATAGGGATGTCAATTCTGAAAGATGGGAGAAACCGCAATTGTGGGAAAGTATGTTAAAACTTTTTTCGTAGTAGAACTGCTACTTAGAAGATATGAAATCGTTTCAGAAAATTCAAATGGTATTATCTTGACTCAAATGTAGTTTTTTCACCTGGGGGAGAGAAAGGAGAGCAGCAGGGTGCACCATTTAGCGTAGGACTCTTAGGGGCATATTCTCAAGCCCCTATCGCCACCACAACGTCACTGAAAGTGACGTAGTGGTGGCGATAGGGGCTTAACCCTATTTACAAGGCAGTAAGTAGCTTAACACGGCTTAACGGTGCCTTGTGAATGGGGCTCTCTTCATGCTGATTTTAGCGTGAAAGGGGCGTGCTGTGGTTATTGCGGTGGGCGTTCCACTGCAACACCCATTGAGTTTGACGCTATCTCCTATTCTCAAGGGCAGCGTAAAAAAGGAGTTGGTACCAAACTTAAGTCCAGCAAAAACTGGTCTTAAGGTGGCAAAACGAGGTGAAATGCTTTATTTCTCCTCGTTTTTGCTTTTTCCATGTGTGCTGCATTGTCCAGCCCATTGGAAAAAGCAACATGCCATTGTTTTTTTATGTACAGAAAGGTGTCCCTTCCTGTACATAAACAAACCTTTTTTCTAAAATGCCGTTTTGTAACTTACATGTGTGCTGCATGAAGTTACAAAATGTCATTTTAGGTGTGTTTATGTGCAGGAAGGGACACCTTCCTGTACATATACAAACCTCCATGCCTGCAGATACCCTTACACTCTGGTGCAAGGGGGCCTGCGTTGGCGCTAAGTCGTGAAACTTAGCGGCATCGCAGGGGGAAACACGAGGCTGCACCATATCCTTGAGAATAGGGTGCAGCCTCGCGTTTCCGAAGTGGCGGAGAAAGGGGTTAAGCCAAGAAGGCTAACGCCTCTCTCCGCCCCTTCATTGAGAATATGGCCCTTAATTTCGCCAAACAATAGGTAGCCTGGGCTAACCTGAATTTTATTTAACTGTAATTATTTTTTGTCAAACTGCCCAGAAAATCAACAAACTACAGTAGAGACACAGCAATTGGATAGTAAGTAGCTAGAGCTAAGAATCTTTCTGATCACAATTAGTTTTCCAAAGACATCTATTCTCTTAAGAGGCATGCCCAACAAAAAATGCCTACTGACAAAAATTGTTTTTCTTATTTCTTTCTCTTTAAACATATTTGTTAAGCTAGGGATCAACTTTCAAACTCAATGTATTCTGTAATGCTTTCTAGAAAGTCAGTGTATATGCACTCTAATGCAGCCATTTTTGTTGTGAGCTTTCCCACCTCAACGCCCCAAACTGTTTTGTGTTGATTTGATTCCAATAATTGACTGGTCACAGTCTAGTACTACTCAGTGGAAAATATCTTTAATCTTCCCCAAACGTTCTAATACCTGTGTAATAGTTGCTTTAACTAATTTGTGCACTGCTTTGTTGCTATTTCTGCAGCATGCTGGTATAGCTCAATGAATTTAGCTGTAGTATAATTCACTACTGTGATTAAAGCAAAATGTAATTCCTATATACATCTTCTCAATTATCCATCAAAAGAATTTTTTCTCACATTCTCAAATCCTTTTACTAATTGACTTGAACATTCCAGTTTCCCTATTATGTCCTTTCACACCCCCCACCCTCAAGATAGAATGTTATTGTCATGCTGCGCGTGATGCTAGCTTTATCCATTGGCAAAATGTCTTGAATATTTTTTTTTTGCTTTTCTCAGGCAGTATGCATCTCAATAATACATTAATTGAACTTTGTTTCATCATGCAAATAAGATGCAAATCTCACACCAAATGCCAGAAGCCCATTATCTGACATCTTTATATTTTGCCATCTTTTAGCGTTTCAAGAATGTAAATTGTGATATTTAGATAGGCATTGAACTTTTCATATGTGAAAGAGGTTCTACCTGTACCTAAAAATCACAAATGACTTTCCTCAGTGGAATAAACAAGGCATTCTAAATTGCCAATATATTTTTTCATTTTGCAAGTGACATTTTAAGGCCTCTGCTATTGTATTCAGCATAGTATTAGAGTGAACTTTGTGTCCACACTTTGCTCATAATTGGATGGCTTTCTTTTTTCTCAGTTACCTGCTACTGATTCAGTGACTTTCATCCCTATTCTTGTGTTTGCCCCATAAAGGATACTTTCAGTCTCAATGTGTTTTTTGATTAAATCAATTGCATCCTTTCACTGCTGAAGGCAGAACTAGGGTTGTGTGAAATTCGTGTAATAATCTCAAAATCCTTTATTCAGTTACAAACCATCAGTGGTAAAAAATATCCATGTAATGCATGCACCAGGTTTGCTTCATTGAACAGTCATAATGCATAATTGTACCCCCATAAAACATTAAAAACATAATCATAAAACACCCCAGCATCTCATGTGCTTTGCCATTCCAATACAATTGTTTTTTTTCGAAATATAAGGAGCGTCCCTCAGATTAATTGTCCTATCTCTATATATCTATTTTACTAATTAAAACTAATCCTAGTTTCTAAAAATATATAAAATTCATGATAATGTATAACATCTAAAATGATAAAAAAAAGTGCTGTAAAATCGGACTGGCCAACCTATAATAGCTGTATAAAACACAATTTACCTAGAGAAATATATTTATAATTAATTGGTTCCGACAGGACTACCTATGTATTAAACTACTGGATTTACAATAATTTCAGAAGCTTCTCCCGCTTAATCAAGAAACTGAACAAAAAACGACTCACGGAAAAGACAATCGGGCCCGAAGTATCAGACGTCAAAATTAGTTTAGCCTCTCTAAAGTGAGGTACCTCCAAGTCCAGGCAGGACAGTCGTTACCATTTCCTGCGCACGCCACGCTATTCTGGACAGACAAACATAATATGGTCAAGACTCTCAGAATACATACCACAAGCTGGACATGAATCAAGCAAGGAAGTACTATTCCAGTTTTTGCCAAACAATCGATGCGGCAAAGAGCCTGTTCTGAATCTGATAAACATACTCTTGGCCTGTGGTGGCGTTATATTGTCCATAAAAGTTTCAAAAACAGGAATGGGTTTAAATGCCAGGAACTGCTCGGTAAGAAGGCCTGTATTGCCCCTCTATGATATTTCTTTCCACACTTGTGACCAATAGGAAGATTTTAATATCTGCTTCTCCACCTTACACAGTTATTCGGGCGATTCCACACTCTACTCAGGCCCAATTTTTTAAACCAGTCGCAAACAAACCTTAACCAAGGTGTCTCCGAAGCACATTCCTTATTCTTTACACCCCTCAAGCAATCTCTATTGTCAGATAATTCTGGAGTAGTCCAGATACTAGTGGCTCTAAATGCGCCAGATACTCTTTTCATCCCCGTGTCAAAATGAAGTGGAACCAGAGGGGTACTTACAGGACCAAGAGCAGTGATCTAACAAATGTATTTTCCATCACTGAGCCTCGTCAAATCACTGTAGCCCCAGACATCTGTGCCATACAATGCAGCACTTAGAGCCTTCTCTTGATAGGCTCCCAAAGCCTTGGAGATGAAACGTGTTTATGTGTTTTTCTGAAAACATAGAATGGCCTTAGATATCAGAGGAGCTCCTTTATTAACCTGGTTAGCCCACCTAAATTTGTCTGACAGGGTCACCCCCAGATAGTGAAAAACTAAAGACCCTTTCTAAAAAGGTCCTTCCCAGCAATTACTGAACAGCTCTTCTTGACGCATTTACCCAGAACCATAAATTTAGTGTTTGCAGCATTCAGTTCCGAACCCCTAAATCTCAGAACTTCAAAAATGTATTTAGCAGATTTTGTAACCCCATCGGGGATTTGGAGATTAATAATGAATCATCTGCACACAGGAGTATTGGTGTTTTAACCCCATTGAGAATAGGAGAATCATTAACACACTGTGTCAGTTCCTCGACCACATCATTTATACATAGGGTGAACAAAGTGGGGGCCAGATGGCCCCCCCGTCAAACCTCTCTTGCCGCTGGGATGCACTTTGTCAAACCACCTTCACCGCCCCACCTGACCTGTGTGAAGTTATTTTTGTGTAAACTAGCTAGTAGTTCAATTAACCCCCTGGAACTCCCATGTCTACTAGTACTCTCCAAAGACACTTCCTAGGTAACAAGTCAAATGCAGCACACAGGTCTACAAATGCCACACAGAGAAGGGAAAATTTAAAAACCTGATCTAAAGTACTAACTTTGGCACGAAATCCTGCCTCAAATGGAGTCAGAATCCTCTGATCTTCCATCCAATCTTGTAATCTTTTAAAGATTTTTTGAAGGTTATCTACTAGGCTAATAGGCCTACAGTTAGATGGACAACTGACAACTCCCTTTTTAAATATTGGGATTATTTCTACCCCCCTCCAGGTAACCGGGATCTCTCCACCCCTTGCTATTGCATTAGAGAGGATATTCATGTAAATAGCCCACAGTCCAGGATATGTTTTGTATAGGTCAACAGGGATGCGATCAGGGCCGAGGGCCTTTAGCGCCTTTAGACTGGTAATACCAGATAGGTTGTCTTCTAGACTTATGAATATCTCAGTGGTCTAACCATTTCCCAGCTTAAATGCATCGCCCTTTTGACAGCCATCAAACACATTATAGGGCTATTTTGTAAATGAGGCCTGAGAGTATAGTTTTGCAAAATGTTCCTGCCATTTTTCTGGCAGGATATTGTTCCTCCTGGGATTAAAACTCTCAATGGTCCCATTTGCAAAAATGTACCAAAATGATCGCCCATTATCTTTTTAAGGGCCTGGAGCATGTCCTGCCAATTAGCATTCTCCCACTTCCTATTTGCATGATCAATAGCACACGTGTAGTCCCGTCGGCTTGCTCATAGTTGGGCAAATACCATTTTGGGTCTTTGGGAAGGACTATCATGTTACCACTAGATTTTTATAAAAATACTTTGCAATTTGTTTAAAAAAGCTACCATGAATATCTAGGGGAATTCTCATAATCAGATAAAAAGTGTGTGAATCACTGATATTTCTCAGCAAGTATGTTCTCATTGACCATCACCCTAGGCCATGAAACTCTTCTGTAGTTGTTTGCCACAACAGTTTAGGGAACCACTTTGCTCTGCATAGATAGTGATCACAAGTTTAACACTCAGGACATTATGGTTGCTATCTGCACGCGTTAAAACCACCATATCATAGAGAAAAGGCCAGAGACTGACCTCCAGAAAAATGTAGTCTATCACACTATTAGAAGCTCCCCTCTTGAATGCAGCAGCTCTCATTTGGTCAGATCGGGTTCTCCCATTAAACTGCGCCCGTCACTGATGCAATTTTGTAGGGCAACACTGGCGAGGCAATGATGAGGTTTGCCCTCAAGGCTAGGGATACCCCACTGCTCATCCTCCTTTTCTATTATCATACTAAGAGAATGAGAGGCTTCAGTTGAAGAATTAAAATCACCAGCTACAATCACTTTAGCATTCTGCTGAAACTGAACAATCAAATGATCTAAAAGAGGTATAATCGGTGATTTGCCAGTTAAGGGCATCGACATAGCATATATATTGAATACCAACAATTTTATACCCATTGGGAATTCTATCATAACCCCCATTAAATCAGGTGAACATAATGTCAGCAATTCATGGGTACACAAAATGGCAGTCTTTACCAATATCAGTAGGCCCCCCCCACTGCCCGCCTTGAATTTCTTGGTGGTAGGGCTTCCACGCTGTATGATACAAATCCATAAACAAAGATTTTATCCAGTGCCCAGGTCTCCTGAAATAAAGAAACATTATAATTTCTACTAAAGGAGTACCACTCTTGCTCAACAAGTTTAGATTTGACTCCAGCCAGATCTTCCTTGCAGATAACATTCTTGTGGGACACCATGCCCTCCGTTCCTTCCACCCCAATCTTGGTAGCGTTAACTGAAATGGGGGTAGGTGCAATTGAAGTAATTATAGAGTGTGAATTAAGGAGCGGGTCTGACTCAGTGCCAGCCTCTCTTGGAGGAATTGCACTTACACTAGGTGACAATAAATTGGTCTCTTGCAGATCTTCCCTGGGGTACTTCTCTAAGTCAATCTAGGAGGCTGAGGGGTGAAGCAGGGCCATTGGGGCCTAGAGAATCCTGAGGTCTAGTATATTTGAACTGTATATTGGATTTGCCTGGCAGATTAGTTCTATGATCTTGGTCGACTAGATTGTCAGCTATAGCAGAGGAACCCAATACTAAGTCAAGCACGTCAAGACCAAAATAAGAGCAGCTCGATATTTTAGCACTAACTATGTCATCGCTTATAACATAGAGCGACACTCCCGAACATGACAAATTGAATGGATTGTCTTATTTTTTTAACCTATCTCCTGTCTCTACTATCGAGCATGGTGGTAACTTGGGGATATTTATAATTGTAATAAAGTCATGGACTGGATGATTCCCCCTGCTTTGTGGTAGATTGGTCTTTTCATAATTACCCTGCATGTTCTTGAAACATGAGCCCGGTGGTAATGGAGTTATTTCCTCTGTGTGACTGGAGCATGGTGCCATAGGAGCTGGAGCTGGAGCTACTCATGGTCAGGACATCCCCCATAGTTCCACAAAACTGCACTTCAGATGGGGGAAAAAATCATCTCTCTATATTGTAATTTCCTTTATTGGTTATTGGGTAATGGGCAGGGTCTTGTACATGGTCTAGTGATCCAGAGGGAAGAGAGGGAGAAGAGGAAGAGCTCCAGCATGAGTTAGGAGTTGCTGTGGGTTTAATAGATGTTAGTAACATATTGACTACCAGTGTTAGCGATGTTACCAGTGATTTTAGGGGGCCCGCCTCATCCCTCAGGGATTGAACAAGAGGAATAAGAGATTCTTTTTTAGTATTAGTGTTGGTACTGGTGGGACAGACAGAAACTGGTAATTCAATAGAACACAGTCCATGATTTGTACCTTTAATGGCTTCAGTATTAACATTTACCCAAGGAAAATCAGCAACAACAACCACACCAGCCACATTGTGATCAGTATTTGAGTTAGCAGGGGGGACAGTGGGCACAGGTGATGCAATAATATTTGAGAGGGAAGAGGAAGGGAAGGAAGAACACGGCTCTATTTCAGCAACTGTGGTCAGTTCTTCACCCTGACCCCTGGTTCTCAGAAACTTCCTCAGAATTGTCCGCTAGGTTCCCGGAATCCCCGCTACATCAGGAGTTGGAAGAATAGAGGTGGCAGGAGAAGGGGGCATAGTGACACCTGGGTTGAGGATCTGTTTACATTCCACCAAAAGACCATCAATCCTTTCAAGTACACAATTGTCCCCCACAAATTTACAACTCTTCTTGGGTTTCTTCAGTTTCCCGACCCCCAGGCTTCCGCTTCACCATAGTGCATAGGCAAAGTATAAAGCATATGTAGCAGAAAAATCAGAGTAAAAAATAAAACAAGAGCCTTGAAACCCCTGAAACCCCCCTGACGGGTGTCCTGCCTAGTTGATCTAGCAATTAGAAATAACGATAGCAATAAAATCCAAGGCAACCCCCTCCCCCATTATCTCCTGGGATAACGCAGTCAGAATACAGGGTAAGGTCCAGGCAAGTTCCAATAAGGGTCCAGTAAGATCCAGATAAATTATGTTATGCACCAGGGGCTGGAATAGGAGTAGGAGGCAATGCCAGGAGAAAGTACCAGCAAGTTACTTGACAGTATCACTCTCCAACACTCCAAGAAGTAAACCTTCCAAGTGCATTAGTTCAAATCCACAGCACAGCATACAGCAGCAATGTCCACTTACCTCTCTCTGATCTTGCAGCCACCGCCTCCACCCACACAGCTGCCATGTGATCAGTATCCGCTGTACAGTGCATTGGAGAGGAGACTGTAGAGGCAGTAGAGGCTGTAGAAAGCTTTACAGGTGGTTGTTGGCTAGGCAGGCTGTAGGGAAGGCTAGAGACTGGGCTGGGAGCAGCAGAGAGGCTGCAGCTGCAATAACCTGCAAACCCTCGCAACTGGCCAATTCCAATGGCTACAGACCTGGTTTATGGTTGTCGGTTAATGACCAATTGGCCAAATTGCACAGGTAATGCCAACTAACCTCTCAGTCGAGCCAGCCCCAACTCGAGGTCCCCTCGCAGTTCCCAACTGGCTCTCAACTCATCAGAAAGCATAGATAAGGACAAGGCAAGGATGGGCCAGTCAGGAGGAAAAAGCAGCACCAGGCCTAGGGAGAGACCTGCTAAATGAGTCATGTTGCCTGTTTCCAGTCACCAGGGATACAAGTGTCTGAAGATGCCTGAAATACAAAACGCTTGCAAATGCTGGCATCGCTCAAGCCGCCCTGCTGCACACCCGGATCGCCTCACCTCAAAGGGGGAGCACAAGGACCAGGCACAGTGGCAGAATGCGAGTACAGTGATGGATGACGCCGGCAGACGAATTGCGTCACGTCACTTTACCTAAAAGAGTTTTTCCAGGATAGCCTAGCCTAGCCTCAATAGCGGAGATTCATGACTGGCATCACTTCCCTGCTTCTTTGCTCCCCGATATCAAGGTGTGACGCGTGACGGGCACTGGATGTGTGTGTGGGCGGGCACAGCGCGGCATCAGGAAGAGACCAGAGCTCCTCATCATTTGTGCATTTGCTGTCACATAATTATGCGAAATTTCAGAAGCAATACACAAAATTATGAGTAAACACACAAATTATGTATTTTAGTGCAAAATGCCTCCTCACAACCACTTAAATGCTGAGCTGTATTTTGTTTTGAAAAAATAGTGCAAAAAATAATTAAGCACCATAAACAACAGCTGCTCGGGTTCTGTTTTTAATGTTGCTCTCATGCATTTGCTGTAAATTTTACCACGAACGGTACATAATTATGCGAAGTGGCATAATGCAAATTTTGCCTGGGCATACTTAAGATCTTTCTTGCCTTGCAGTGCATGAGGGACTTTTTCTCTCTCTCACCTTCTTTTTAGGTCTCGCCTGATCCAGCGCATGCGCTGATCTGGCCGAGACATTTAGTAGCTGCTTTTAAAAGTGCTACCAAAGCGGCCACCAGCTTACTGTCACGCGCACAAGCGCGCGCGCTGCTGCACGCGCGCGATGCTGCACGCGCATTCCTAGCGTGCTTTAGTGCGTCATCACGATCACTTTCGCTTTCAGAGTGATCGCGATGACTTTCGCTTTTACGGCCGCGCGGCGTTACTTTTACTGCCGCGCGGCCAATGCTTGTCTAGTTATGTATGCTGTCTCTTATTTTCCATTCTGTGCTCTTTTGTTCTCCGCCTACCTATCTTACTGCCACCTTCTGTCTCTTTCATTCGATGTCAGTTTCAAGATGCATTTTCTCTCTCTCCTTTCGTTCTCTGTCCTTTGATATTCCTCTCTTTAAACTACTGTTTTGCTCTCTGTCCCTTTCTCCGTCCACCCGCATTCCTGTCTCTTCACTTACCCTCTCCATCGTTTTCTGTCCTCTGTGTCTCTGTTTTTGCCTTTCTTTCGGTCTCCATTTTGTCACCTTCTGTTTACTCCCCCATGTCTTCCTCATATGCCCCAGTGCTTTGTGACTTTCTTCATTTTGTATTATTAATTCACCTCTTGCGTTCCTACTCTAGGAAGAGATTTTCAATCCACCGTACTTCATTCACAAAGAGCTCACTATCTACTTTTGTAAAATGACCGGGTGCGTGAAGCGTCCTTAGCTCCTAGTGAGTGAATCAATATAATTGTCACTTGACCTCATTTCCTGGCTCTTTTGTCCTCTTTTTCCTATCTAGTTCCACACTCAAAATACATTCATTCACATTCATTTGTATCCTTACGCTTGCACACTATGACGTTTCCCCAAAGATAAACACAAACACACTCTTTTTTCAATGTTGCACATGCACTCACTGCAATTTACGCTCACTCAAACACAGACAGGCAAAAAATGCACATTCTTTAACATACACACATGCTTACACCTCTGCCTACTCCTGTTTGCCCACGCAGGCACCTACACACAGAATTGCACACATCCTCGCTCTTGTACAGATACACCCATTAATATACCTTTGACCTTTCACAAACACACACACATTCATGTGCGTTAGTTGCACTCCATTTACCTCTTCATCTTTTTTTCTGCACAGTCGTATTTTAAACATTCAACAAGTTAATTAGTTGTTGTCAAAATCATTCTCTGCTTCATACCTCGTCTACTGGCATCTGTAATTAAGATACAATTGTCATTGTGCATCTATATGATCATAAAATAAAATGTGTGCCCTAGAGATGCTAGTCATAATGCATGCATCCGCTCTGGTTGCTCATTCTTTTCCATATACAAATGAGAAATGGCTCAGTCGTGCACATCGTAGGGCGCGCCTCGAAGCATCACTCAGGTGTATCGTTATGAATGAATGTGCTCGCACGCTGGATGGTGATGTTTTTGATCTCACAAAGCTAGACAAGGAAGAACACTACCAATGCCCCGCATTACACATGCAGTGCCATACCTTTTACATCAGGGGTGCCCTCCACACTTCATTTCCAACGTGAGCAGACGCTTGGACATGCAGTTAGAAATAACCAGTCTATTTCTTAAAAGACAAACTCGCGAAATGCCCCTCCCCAAACAGCCAGTGTGCCCTCCACTATTTCAGCCAAGAAGTGGCACGTTGGAGTGATTGAATTTGCCTAGTCGCTACAAGTTTTTGTCTTGGCTCCGTAATTGGTCGGTTCGTCCATTCATTCATACACACATTAATATGTTTCTTCGTTCATTTATTGACTGTGTAGCATCAGCCTTAAAAAACCGACACAGTGATGCTTCCACGAGACCGCACGTGGGTCTCTCATAGTTTATACCATCTTGCTAACGAAATCGCACATCTAACCATAGACTAGCAACGTTATTCCAAAACGGAAGCTTACACACAATTATCTCATCAAAGTCAGTTGGACATCCGACTGCCAGCCCCCATTTCAAAATCACAATCAAAGCGCCAGTACTCCTGGTAGTTTTATCATTTTAGAATTCATGTCTATAACATATTTAGCAAAATAAACAACAATGGTGCATATTTAAAATGCAACCTAACAAAAATCTCACTACCAATAAAAACAAATGGAAACATATCCTCATCTGCAATCTTTGTCTTTATAATTGCATTAAGGGTGCAATAGTTATGTGGCTAATAGAGGTCCCTTTAGAACTCCACAGGGACACCTAGTAACAGCCTGTGGTACTGCACCTTTCATTGCTTCCTAGATTTTCTTTTATTACTTATGGTACTACTGGGATATTTTTGGGCAAAGAAAAAAATCTAACAAACATTATAGTTTGCAATGCCAATAGCTCAAACTTTCCGTAATGTGAGACCTATTGCATTGCATATGCATTGGCATAGCCAATAGGTCTCGCCTTAAGTGTTTAGCCATGCAACAGTTGATGGTGTTGCGCCAAGGATATTGTGCTGCATAACTAAATACTTATAAGGTCCCAAAAGCGAGACCTATTGGCTATGCCAATGCTTGTTTTTTTTTGATCTTCCAGTCCCATTTGCACGCCTTCCTTAATCTTTATTTCAAATGTATAACCAACTGGCATTTTGTCCCCTCTTTACTCTCAGAAATAACCAATAATGCTTCATATGTGGCTGCGATGGAGAACAGGACAATGTAAATTACAAATGTGCAGGACAAACGCTTTTAGGTATTATAGTTATCGATGCCTCACTAGCCATTAGAGAGCCATCAACAGCAAAGGGCCCTTTCAGGTCAATCTAGGCAGAGTAGTAGAATGACCTCCCACACACATAGCAGGTGTCTGTTAACAGTGGGTATTGGGACTCTTTTCCTTTACTACAGTTTGCACTTGAGCTTTCATTTCTTCACCTTTATCAGTCTCCTCATTTATGGGTACCTGTCGTTTATGGACTTTAGCTTAGTTTATATTATTTCTGCTTTGTTTCCATACTTTAACTTCTTATTGGGGCTGCAAATCCCTCCATTGTACTCCCTGTATTTGGCAAGATTCCTGGTGTGCTTGAGAGCTAAACACATGCTACTTGTACGTCACACTAGGTAAATTAAATTCTTTAAGGCCTGCATTAATCACTGTGTATATGTAGTAAGTCTTGCTTAATTACTGTGAGTTTTCCCTGGTAGGGAAGTAGCAGTCCTTCTATGTAATTCAAGATGCTATGCCATTATTGTTGGCTATTATTTATCAGGCCAGGTCTTCCACGTACCAACCACTTGGAGCCAATCAATCAGTAGATTTGTGGAGCGCTACTTGTCCCCCGTTAGGGTATCTAAGCACTGGAAGTGCCCAAATGGTTAGCCAAGTAGCCAGGTCTTCAGGGACTTTCTCAACTCTGGAAGAGATGGGGTGATCCGTAGATGAAAAGGTAGCTCATTTCATGTCTTTATTACCAGGTAGGAGAAGGACCGACCTCTGCATCTGCTACGTCGGATGCAGGGGGTGAGGGATAAAGAAAGGGATATGGAGTGGAGGTGTCTGGTGGGTTGATGGAAAGTTTGGTAGTGGTTCAAGTAGGCAGATCAGCAGTTGTGTAGGTTCTTGTATGCATGGGTCAGGAGCTTTAACTGGCATCCTTTTTATACAGGGATCCAGTGGGATTCCCTGAGATAGGGGGTGATGTGGGTTCATCTAGGGAGATCCAGTACGAATCTGGCTGCGGCATTCTGTATGGTCCTTAGTTGGAGGAGGAGGTGAGCTGCCATCCATGCTTAGAGAGAAGTGTCAGGAGTTGAACATGCTGCGCCTACATAGCAGGCATGTAAAGATATTCGCACTACATCTCCCAGAAAGCCTTCTGGGTGGGACCTGACTTATGTAATCACGTACAACGCTTCTGGCGCAGTGCTTGTTTCCTGTTTTCAGAGCGGCTGCTCTGAACCTTCGTTGCTCGTGTACCTTCGTGGATTGTTCCGCGTCCACCATTGAGGCGTGGAAAGGAGTACTTGTTGTTTACTGATTTGGGCTCCTTTGGAGTCGCTGTACGCGTTACGCTCGGCTGAGCGTGAACGCCTTCTTGGTGGTGTCCATTCCCGCTAGCGGCTGCAGTGGGATTACACGGGGCTGCCGCCTCTTCAATGTACCGCCATCCTTGTGTCCTTTTCATGTCCCGCGGCAGCTGAACGGAGAGGTGACCCCGCCAGAGGAGGCAGGCTGGTAATCTCTGGAAGGCTCCTACACGCCATTCGAACTCACTACATTGGATATTCAAAGTTCGGTAAGCTCCCTGGGCTTCTGGAGTGGAGATCCAGCTCGGAGACATTTTCTTTTTTCCTTTATATTGATTTCTCCAGGAATAACAAAACTATCTAGCTGGGTCAGCTGATTATTCTTGGAGCCTAGTTTCGTTACGTATACTTTGTGTTATTGTGGAACGCTCATGGAACAGAGATCTCCAGCATTTTGATTTTCCTTTCTGATTGCTTCATGAGTCGTGCTTAATTAATGAGACTTCTGTCCTGGTGCTGGAGTTGGCCTTATCATTTGGAATAAAGGGTGTGTGACAGAGGGTATGTATGGAGAATAGTAGCGCTTATTTACAGCGTGGATTTGATGTTGGTATGGTGTGTAATATATAATTGTGTTTGCATTATAGGTGTGAATAACTTCCCTACGGAAAGAGAATTATCTTACCAAAGAGAGAGGAGGGGTTCACCTCAGGGACAGTCCTTTTTCATGGTATGACTATGACTCTAGTGAGAATTATATGAGAGTAGCCAGAGACTTATGCTGTATTAATCCTTTGCTTCTTTTGTTACAGGTCTCCCTTTTCCACCGCTGTTCCTACCCTAAACCCATCCCTCGCTTGGTTACCTTTATACTCTGTATATTTATTTAGTCAGAGTGTGGGGATGTCAGGAGGTGGACCCCTCTGAGCATCGCCCTGATCCTGAGGAGCTCGGTAGTCATTACAGAGTCACGTTCCCACGAAAATCTTCTCCTCCCAATCAGGGGTATGCTCAGAGATGGCGACTTTAGATGATGTATTGCAAGCTCTAGTTCTAGTGCAGCAGGAATTGGCTACTTCCCGGGCGGAAACAGCAGTACTGAAAGAGAGGGTGGATTGACAGTTCAGGAATTCCTTTGATGCTTCTGCAGGTACCCCTCAGATTCAGGTGACTGTTCCACCACCCATACCGTTGGCTCGTCCAGAAAGGTACTCAGGTGATCCTCAGAAGATCCAAACATTTCTTACGCAGATTACTCTTCATTTCTCATGCAAACCTGCTTCATTTCCCACTAATCTATCAAGAGTATCTCTTGCCTTCTCATATCTAACGGGGGATGCAGTCAACTGGGCGGTTCCCCTGGTTAGAAATGATGATCCACTACTTACAGATTGGGCGGCTTTCAGGAAAGAATTCGAGAGGGTTTTTGACCGTCGTGCCACCACACTTAGCACAGATAGGGAATTGCTTGAGTTACGCCAGGGCAGGAGAGACCTGGTTACTTATATGACAGCCTTTAATAGGTTAGTGCTCGAGACAGCCTGGCCCGAAGAAAAATTAATGTCCTTATTTACCAGGGTCTAAGGGATGATATGAAGGACGTGTTGGCACAAATAGACCCACAACCTGTACGGAGTTAATAAACCTCACGCTATGATTAGACCATAGACTGGCGCAGAGAGGAGGTGATCGCAAAAGAAGTGAGAGGACTCTGATGGGAATGGAACACGACAACCGTTCCTCTCTCTCTTGTAAAGAGTCAGGTCCGGAACCCATGGCAGTAGGAGCTATCAGACCCCCTTTATCTAAAACAGGGAGGGAGAACCGTCGTGCTCTAGGTCTCTGCATGTTTTGTGGGAAAAAGGGGCACTATGTGAGAGATTATACAATGAAACCCAAGAAAAGGAACACATATAGTATTCCGGCAAACAGGTAGCAACTCTCTCTGTAGAGAATCCCGAGAAAAGAGAATCTGTTACAATGGAAAATAGTAGAGAGGATTTAGTAGAGAAGGAGTGTAAAATACCATCTTTGACGGTTACCGAAATAAAAAACACTGAGACACACATCGTACTGTCCATGATATTAAGGACAGGACAACAACAACATCAGGTGTGGACTATGATCGATTCAGGAGCCACAGGCAATTTCATTGACTGTGGTTTGGTACATCGACTGGGGTTAGTAAGGGTGCCTAGCATGAAGCCTGAGTAAGTGTTAGCTGTAGATGGCACTCCTCTGAAATCAGGCCCCATTACTGAACACACCGAGGAGGTAGAGTTGGTCCTCAAGGGACATACTCAGGATCATGTTGACGATATTACCCTGAACATAATCGAAGCTCCTCAATACGAGGTTATCTTGGGCATGCCGTGGTTATGGCAACATAACCCTACCATGGACTGAAGGCTTAAAACCATTAGCTTTCAATCCTCGGAATGCCTGTCGTCCTGCATGAAAAATAACGAGTCACAAACATTGGCTCTAGCTCAGATATACCAGGTTGCTACTGCAGCTGAGAAGGAAACGGAATTACCATCGGTATATGAGGCATATCGGGAGGTGTTCTGTGACGCCATGGCTGAGGTCCTACCCCCGCATCGCGACTATGACTGTCGTATTGATCTGGTGGACGGTGCAGCTATTCCCTCACGTAGAGTATATGCGCTGTCCGAACCCAAAACCAAGCATCTAAGGGAATATCTGGAACATTTCAGGGCCATTGGCTTCATTCGTCCTTCTCGTTCCCCAGCAGCTTCTCCCCTTTTCTTTACGGCGAAAGCCAACGGCGAGTCGAGACTATGTATCCATTACCGCCTATTGAATAAAAGCACCGTGAGAAATCGATACCCTCTTCCGCTCATCCCTGTATTGCTGGTGAGGGAGGCCAATATCTACACCCGGCTGGATCTGAGGGGGGCATATCACCTGGTATAGATCCGCGAGGGGGATGAGTGGAAGAAAGCGTTCAAAACTCGGTATGGGTTGTTTGAATACCTGGTTATGCCGTTCGGGTTGTGTAACGCCCCGGCGGCTTTCCAGTATTTTCTCAACGATGTGCTGAGAGACTATATAGACCAGTTTGTAATCGTATACATCGATGACATCCTGGTCTATTCTGTCTCTCATGCACAACATGTGAGCCATGTCATCCTGATCCTCAAAAGACTACTAGACAATAGCTTGTATTGCAAACTAAACAAGTGCGAGTTTAGCATTACAGAAGTAGAATGCCTGGGTGTCATGTTAAGTCCACAAGGTTTCAGGATGGCTGAGAGGAAAGTGGAGGCGGTTCAGGATTGGCCTGTTCCCAAGAGTGTGAGAGATGTACAATGCTTTTTGGGTTTCTCTAATTACTATAGGAGATTCATCTCACATTTCTCGCAGTTGGCCTCTCCAGTAACCAGGTTGTTGAGGAAAGGAACGCCCTTTCTCTGGACATCCCAAGCCATGGAGGCCTTTGTTCAACTAAAAAAGGTGTTCTGTACCGCTCCCATCTTGAGACATCCCCAATCAGATATACCATTTCTAGTGGAAGCAGATGCTTTGGATGTGGCTATTGGGGCAGTGTTATCACAGAGAGACAAGAGCACAGGACAATTACATCCGGTGGCTTTTCTTTCCAAGAAACTGAACTCGGCAGAAACCAATTACACTGTGGCAGAAAAGGAACTCTTGGCGATCAAAAAAGCTTTCCAGGAGTGGAGACACTATCTTTGGGGGGCTCAGTATCCCATAACAGTATACTCAGATCACAGAAACCTCCAATTCATGAAGACCACACGGCATCTGTCGCAAAGACAGATCCGGTAGAAGCAGTTTTTTGCACAGTATGATTTTTTTATTACCTTCCGCCCAGGTGCAGACAATAGGAAAGCAGACTCTTTGTCCAGACAAGGCGAGGATGTATCCTCTTGACAGGAATTTCAGAAAGCTATCATAACTCCCGAAAAGATCATATGTTCCGTTACCTTGGATCAATTCCTTGAACAAGTCACCAGCAACCGGTCTCCGGCCCAGTGGCAGTCATGGGCTAAACAAAATGTTCACCGAACCCTCAAACATGGTGTTCCCATGCATGAGAACAAACTGTACCTCCCCACCCACACTCTTCGTTTGAAGGCTTTCAACTGGTGCCATGACGCGGTACTAGCAGGCCACCCTGGAACTAAGAAAACCTTGCATCTGGTGCAGCACCAGTTCTGGTGGGAAGGTATGTCCAAGGATGTGGAACTATGGGTGGGACAATGTGAGACCTGTGCCCGAAGGAAGGGGGAACAGAACAAGAGAAAAGGGAAGCTTATGCCACTGCCCACACCGTCTCAGCCATGGCAAACGATTAGTTTGGATTTTGTACTTGGCCTACCGACGGATCAGGGATACAACGCTATCTTAGTTGTCATCGAAAGCTTGACGAAAATGGGCCATTTTATCCCTTCTAAAAATCTGCCTACGGCGAATCAGACCGCTTACTTACTGTTAGCTCATGTGGTTCGATTGCATGGAATACCCAGGGTCATTATTTCAGACAGAGGACCCCAGTTTGTTGCCCGATTCTGGCACATGTGGTGCAAAGCTCTGCACATGGAAGATGCCCTGTCAACCAGTTGTCATCCACAGACGGATGGACAAACTGAACGATTGAATCAGACTTTAAAGAAATACTTGCATTGCTATTCTGAGGAAGCGGGTAAATCCTGGGTATCTCTGTTGTGGTTGGCTGAACTATCCTATAACAATGCATGGCATAGCTCGATAGGTGACACCCCCTTTTCCGGGCTAACACCAGATTCCATGCCAACACCTTGCCTTTGGTCATCCCTAGTGAAGTGCATAACCATCCTACGGTATTGGCTCAAGTGAAGGCTCTCCTAAAAATCCACCGGCGAATACGAGCAAACCTGGAAAAAGCCAAGAACTCCTACAAGAGATGGGCCGACCGCCATCGCCAAGAGGGACCGATGTATCAGGTGGGCGAAAGGGTTTGGCTTTTAACAAAGAATATACGCTTCCGATATCGCAGCATCTTTCATCCCCGATTCATTGGTCCATATACCGTTCTTCACAGGGTAAATACTGTGGCATGCAAACTGAAGTTACCCGCATCACTGAGGATTCATGCTGTGTTCCATTGTGGCTTGTTGAAATCGGCGAAATGCGCAAGGCACAAGACTGTGCCGCCTGTGATGAGGGATGGGCAGATGGAATACGAGGTGAGACGTATCTTGGATTCCAGATACCGTCAGGGTCGCCTATGGTTCCTGGTTTTGTGGAAGGGATATCAGTCGGAGGACGATTCATGGGAGCCGTGCTCCGGTGTCCACGCCCCTCGTGCGGTGCCTTTTGTTCTACTAGCGGAATCCGGGTAAACCTGGTGCTAGGAGGCGCTTGGGAGGTGGGCGTACTGTCAGGAGTTGAACATGCTGCGCCTACATAGCAGGCATGTAAAGATATTCGCACTACATCTCCTAGAAGGCCTTCTGGGTGGGACCTGACTTATTTAATCACGTACAACGCAAGTAGCGTTGTACGTGATTCTGGCGCAGTGCTTGTTTCCTGTTTTCAGAGCGGCTGCTCTGAACCTTCGTTGCTCGTGTACCTTTGTGGATTGCTCCTCATCCTCCGTTGAGGCGTGGAAAGGAATACTTGTTGTTAACTGTTTTGGGCTCCTTTGGAGTCGCTGTACGCGTTACGCTCGGCTGAGCATGAACGCCTTTTTGGTGGTGTCCATTCCCGCTAGTGGCTGCAGTGGGATTACTCGGGGCGGCCGCCTCTTCAATGTACCGCCATCCTTCTGTCCTTTTCTTGTCCCGTGGCAGCTGAACAAAGAGGTGATCTTGCCGGAGGAGGCACGCCATTCGAACTCACTACATTGGATATTCAGAGTTCGGTAAGCTCCCTGGGCTTCTGGAGTGGAGGTCCGGCTCGGAGACATTTTCTTTTTGCCTTTATATTGATTTATCCTGGAATAACAAAACTATATAGCTGGGTCAGCTGATTATTCTTGGAGCCTAGTTTTCTTACGTATACTTTGTGTTATTTTGGAACGCTATTGGAACAGAGATCTCCAGCATTTTGATTTTCCTTTCTGATTGCTTCATGAGTTGTACTTAATTAATGAGACTTCTGTCCTGGTGCTGGAGTTGGCCTTATCATTTCGATTAAAGGGTGGTTGACAGAGGGTATGTATGGAGAATAATAGCGCTTATTTACAGCGTGGATTTGATGTTGGCATGGTGTGTAATATATAATTGTGTTTGCATTATAGTTGTGAATAACTTCCCTACGGAAAGAGAATTATCTTACCAAGGAGAGAGGTGGGGTTCACCTCAGGGACAGTCCTTTTTTATGGTATGACTATGACTCTAGTGAGAATTATATGAGAGTAGCCAGAGAGTTATGCTGTATTAATCCTTTGCTTATTTTGTTACAGGTCTCCCTTTTCCACCGCTGTTCCTACCCTAAACCCATCCCTCGCTCGATTGCCTTTATACTCTGTATATTTATTCAGTCAGAGTGTGGGGACGTCAGTAGGTGGACCCCTCTGAGCATCGCCCTGATCCTGAGAAGCTCAGTAGTCGTGACAAGAAGTGCCGTGGGGATGAGGGTCTGGGTGATGGTGTATCTTGAGCTTTAGGGTAGCTACTTTAATATCCTATGAAGTATGCAGATGATGAAGAAGGAGGAGGAGAAGAAGGAGTTGACCTGAGTCACCATGGTTAGCTTGTTGTCCGGAATGATGCCTAGGTTCCTAGCATGATGATGGTTAGTGGGGCTAGAAGTAGGTCAGAGCTCTGAGGGCTACCAGCATGCATTCCATGGGGAGCTTTTATTTCTGAAAATCAGTACCTCTGTTTTGACCGTGTTGAGCTTCAGGCAGTTGTCCTTCATCCATTTGGCGATGTCTGTCATGCATTTGTGGAAGTTGATTTTGCTGTTGAGGGTGTCTTCAGAGATAGAGATAGAGAGGATGAGTTGTGTGTCATTGGCATAGGATATGATGTTGAGTCTGTGCATTTTGGTAATGCTGGCCAGAGGTGCCATATAAGTGCTGAGTATGAGGTTCCGTTCCAGACATGAAGAGAGTTTTTGCATCATTTTTCTAATAATTTAGGCAGGAACAAGAGCAGGAGGATCAATCGATAGTATTTAAGTGTGCTGGGGTCTGCCATTGGTTTCTTTAGTGGGGCATTGACTCCTGCGTGTTTCCAGTCCTCGGGGAAGGTGGCTGTGGCAATTGAGGTGTTCAACAAGGTGGTGAGCACAGGGCTGATTCTGACTTCGCCTAGGTAGAATTAGATTTATATAAATACATTACAATATGGATGCTGTCATGAACAGTGGCTATCTTGTAATGTTGTTATCATTCTTAAAGAAAGACCATTAAAAGCTGGCATCTTAGAAGGAATTTCAAGATGGCCACCTTGCAAGCACGAATGCATGGTGGCAATCTCATAATGGTTTGTCATAAACCTTAAGAAAAGAGATTCCAAAATGGCAGGGCAACAAGAAAATAGAGAGGAATTGTTCAGGTCACCATCAAAGAAAGTCCTTGTTTTTTGATAAATGAAGATCTCCTCACAGCACTTCTACTCTCTGAAAATCTCAGAGCTGAAGGCAAGGTATAACACAACTCCTGGGTTATGTATTTGCAACAGGTGATGGGAACTGCAAGAATTGCCCTACGCAAACATAAATCATCCCCCAATGGCTGTATCTAACAGACCTGGGGGCACATTTACTATTATTTTACGAAATGTAGTGCAGCAAGGAAACTTTCTGTGCTGTATTGTGTGAAAAGGAAAGAGCGGAAATACTCCATATTTACAAGGAGATGTAGCATTCCTGGTCTCTTCTTGCTTTGCCATGCTGTGTGCTCCCTGGTGCCAATACAGGCACCCTTGCACCAAAGTGCAAGAGTGCCAGTGTTAGAGGCAGTATGTTTTTGTGAAAGAAGGAAAACCTTCCTGAACAAAATCAATCTTTAGAGATGTATTCCGCTTTCACATGGAACTTAAAGATAAAGGTGCTTATTTACAAGCCCCTTGAGAGCCGCCCGTGCATCACTTTATAGATATATTGACGCACCGGCAGCGCAAGGGGTTTGTAAATAAGCCCCAAAAGTTCTTGTCTCAATCCCCACTTCGACCTCATAGGTACATACAGTGCTGATAATTTAGCACTTGTTTTGAACAGCAGGAAACTAAGTAAATATGTTATTGTTTATTATAAATCATTGACTTGAGGGTGTTTATTGCTAGTTTAGGTTATCCAGGTTATTTTCTTCCATTGTTTACTGTGGTATGCACTGTATGTTATGAAGTCCATGGTTTCTCTCTTCACTGGTAATTCTTGGCTAATCTTTTTCTTCTATAATACTTAAGGTCCAATTTACAGAACAGGTGAGTCACACTCAACCTGCACTTATATGCTTAATGCTAGCGAGACTCATTTCAATGTTCTATGAGATCACCCAGCAGAACTACAGTAGTAATGACCCTGTGTTAAACCAGCTCCCATTCCTTAGGTCTTTGAAGTCATGGAGAGGCAACTATTTGGAAGAAAATTGTGTTTTTCCGTTGCTCGCAGATAGACGTAGGCACCGATTTTCCACAGTTATAATGATAAATCCATAGATGCTTGTTTTTCTCATGGACTGATGTGAAATCATCGAAAATGAGGTTCGGAGACCTATCAGATAACCGAAAAGCCTATAAGATTAAATACCAATAACACGGCTAATCACTTGAATTGACATCTTATAAAGCATACAAACACGTTCTGTGAAATTTGGAATAAAGGCATGTAGGTTCTTTTTTTAAAGATTCACTCATTGATATTTTAAAGCAATGGGACAGGTATAGGATATGAATATGGGACCACAAGTGTAGTTCAGTTAGAAGAACAAGCATGAGGCATCCTGGCTTTCACATCACTGACCTGCAGTCCCATCAGATATATTTTTGGCTAGGCTGTGTCTTTTGGGTTTACTTTTTTGGGGGGGGTGCAATTTATTTACAGGTTGATATGTTGCATTTTTTTTTTTATGAATTGTTGTTCTTTTGGTGATTATGTGGTTGTGTAGCGTGGACCTCACTAGAAAACACAATTATAATCTAAAATGCCACCTGGAAAGAAGCTAATATAGCTTAAATGTTTAACCTGGTAAGAACATACTATTTTGTACATTATATAGGTCAAATTCTTTGTCAACTATGGACAGTAAGGGAATTTCCAGGTTAATCCCCACTTTTCTTCATATGGACTTGGAAACCTGATTCATGAGGATCAACAAGGTTTTTCACTGTAGCATTGTTTCTTCAGCCTGCCCTGTGTTGTTATGGTTATCTAATTTGATGTGGAAAAGGCATTCAACTTAGGACCCGGTTATGATGCGGGCTGGACTGGCTCCAACTGTTGGTCGAAGCCCTCCAGCCCGCATCATAATCTGCTGGTTGGATTCCTTTCCGACCGACCCATTTTGATGTAGTCAGTCAGAACGGTATCCAAATCGGTTTTCCGAATGGCCTTTGACGGGCTCAGAGAGCCCATCTACCATTCGGAAACCCTGCAGTAATCCCTTGACTGGTTCTTTCCAGCTAAGGGATTATGATGGCAGATTCCCCCAGCCTTTCTATGCCTGCCTTCCCGACACAGAAAGGCATTGGGAATCTGTCTTTGGGGGCCCCGCAGCAGGGCCCCCATGGGTGCAAGGCCACCGAATGGCGGCCTTGGGGGCACCTATGGAGCCCCCTTGTTGATCCCTGCACACAGTGGCAGGCACCTTAAGGTGCCTTCCACGGAGTGCAGGGATGAACTGCACCTCTGCTCTTTGCAATGAGAGCATGCTATCCGTTCGGAATGCATGCTCCCATTGTAAAGAATAGGATTGAGACCGTAAAGGGTTCAGTCACATCCTACTACCTGGGCTGGAACCGACGATAGGAGGTAATTTGGTTTCAGTTCCAAACAGATGTCGGACAGACTCTGGTCGGAATCAGGCCCTTGGTCTGATGTCTATCTCTGTAAAATTACCTTGTCCCAACTTTGTTTTCCTCTTAGCTGATTAGTGTTCGGAAGGCATTATATTAGAATCTAATCACAAAATAATTTTTAGTTTAAAGATTCTTATTTTTAATTAAGAATATAGGTGAATACATAATTAACTGTATTACCATAAAAATAATATAGCCTACAATGAAAATAGAAACAATATATAATAAAAAAAAAACCAAGTGCAATCATGAAGGTAATGAAATGGATGGCAATTGAAAAAAGTCACGCTAATAAAAGATAGAACAATAGAAAAGACAGCAAATAAGGGGAAAGAGAAAATAAATACATCTTTAAAGTCAATATCTATAGTGTACAAAATGTCAAAGAAAATAAATTACAATACAGCTCTGTGAAGCTCAAATCTGTACTAATAGGTGTGCAAGAACCGTTATACAATGTTAAAAAAAAGAAAAGAAAAACAGGCTTATTCGTAAGCATCCTTACTGAGATAAGTATTAAGAGGTGACCACAAAATATCTCTTTTAATCAACATTGGGAGAGTCTTAAATTGTATCTGTCAAGTCTATGGCAGACTAAGTTCCACCATTGTTTAATGTTGAGATTTTCTGTAGATTTCCAGTGAGAGGTAATGGCAGGTAGACCTATAGCAAGCAACAAATCTACAAATTTCCCATATTTCTTGTTAGTTGTCCATACTGTATGTAGTCCACCGAGAAATATTTTGTTTAAGTAAAACAGTGCATGAATCTCAGTAATGCATACAATTCTGTCCCATACTTGAATCCAGACATCAAAAACTACTTGACATTGAAAGAACATATGAACATACGTCCCAGAATAAGAGTTACATCGACAACACGTATCTTGCCTCAGAAGTTTGAGTTTAAACCTGTGAGCAGGTGTATAAAATAATCAATTATGAAGAATAGTGTAATGTTTATAATGGGACAAATCATCCTTTTAATTGTATCAAGTCGTCTCCACTAAGATAAGAAGAGAGGTGACCAACCCTGAGTGAGGTGTGTAATTCTAGCAATTATGCTGTCCAGATTGAATTTTAATGTATCCACCTTTGTCAAAGACCTCTTAAATTGCCATAAGGGTTGTCTGAACTGGTGCAAGGCTCTCTAAGTGGTAGCTGTGGAGAGCAACCTTCAGCCTTAGTCCAGAAGGAGAATAAAGCAGCTTGTTTTACCAGATTGCAATCTTATAGTATAGATTAAGTGAAAAAGAACAACACAAAGTATTTATAAAAATATGTATTTATTATATAATACTCTCTAACACACAGAAATATGTCCTACCTAGAGATAGCCACAATGAACACAATACTTCAGCAAAAAAAACACAGTAAATAGCACGAAATATACAGTGGCTCCAGGGGGAGACCAAACCATATACTAAGAAAGAGGTAGAAGAACCACAACAGTGTCGAGAGGACATAGAAGTGCTGGGACCCCAAGGAACCACTAAAGATGAGTTTATAGGGAATTTAGGAGAGCGTGTGCAGTGTGGGAACACGACTGCGTGCTCCGTACAACTCTACGATTAAGTCACGGTTGGATTTTTAAACATGAAGGACCCCTGCCAGTGGACCCTGAAGAAACCCTGTGGAAGACAGACGGTTGGAAAGCCACCCCACCCGTGGATACCCTAGTACCCACGTTACCTACAACAGGGAAGCAGGGGTAAATACATGTGAAGTGGTGTCGGAAAACCACCGCCGAACCCAATGGAGGACTTCAGGAAAGTGCTGCTGTTGAAGAAGGAGAAAGCATCCTGAGGAATCCAAGGGTGGATTCTTGATGAGAGGTACCTGCAAGCAGCGGCGTCAGAGTCTATGCCACTCAGGCGTGACCAAGAGACTTGGAAGATGAATGCACTCCAATGTCGGGTGTTGCAGGATGTATGACAATTACCTTGACTCTGCAGCTGTGAGGACCAGACAATGCTGAGGAGGACCAGGAGCCATGCAGAAAGCATGTTGAGTGCTGATGGGTCGGTGTCCAGCGGTAGCACCCACAAGGCTTGGCAAATGCAACCAATGCAGGAATCAAAGAAAGAGCAATGTCGGGACAAGCAAGGTCCAGGGGACTCCCCAAAGGCAGGGGAGTCAGGGCAGGCCCGAGCAAACAGGGGAGTCCAAGAGAAGCAAAAGTGACCCTCAATTGGACCCACAGGCCGGAGTCACGAGAGGACCTCAAGCAGCTCACTTAAATATGCAAGCCACAATGCACACAATGCAGTGTGGATGAAGATTCTGGTAACTGGAGATGCTCGAGGTTGGGGCCACTTGGAGCCCAAAGATCTTCTTGGAAAGAAGCCAACAAGCCTTTGCAACTGTGCACAGGGGTTTGGTTATTGCAACCCCCACAAGGGATACCGGCCTCAAACTTGGTGAGAGGGAAGGGCAGGCCTCAGGAGCTGTGGAAAACCACAACATGTGTTGCAGAGCCCACTGAGTCCAGAGGAGCTCAGGATCTGCAGACCGGTCGACTTAGTTGCTGAGCCTGAGAATGCAGGGGAGTGACTCCTTCACTCCAAGGGAGAATTCTTCATGTGTCTTTGATGCTTCACAGGCCTTGGAAAGGTTCCTGTATGATGCACAGGCACAGACGATGCAGGAGACTAGAAGGGAGACTAATTCAGGCCCAAATGAAGTCCAGCGAAGTCCAGAGTGCCCAAATGGTAGAAGAGCAGTGGTGTCTGATCTAAATCTTATCCATCTACGAATCTAGGGACCTACACCCAGGTAAGCCCTTAAGTACCCTAGGGAAAGGGTTGGGAAGATTAAGGGGACCCTCCCAGGGGAGGGTCTGGACCGGAGGGAGGTTACTCCCATGTCCTTTGTCCAGTTTTGCACCTGAGTGGGAGCCAACGGCACCCAGGACTGGTTTGAACTGGACTATGCACAGGGACACCAAATGTGCCCCTCATGCAGACTGAGTGGTGCTGGCAAGCACACCCAATACACTAAATCCTGTCTGGGAGGTGGTCACATCTATAACAGACTAGGAGGAGTAGTGAAAAGTGATGTTTAAAAATACTGCCCTCACTCACAAAATTGTGACATGCTTTATCATTGGGCTTGCTTACAATACACCCCTGCACAGACCAACGCCTGGGGTGGAGCAAAAGGGAGGGGAAGACAATACACACATGAAAAATAAATTATATCTCAATATGCTTTGGGATCACCGAAAGGAAAGAGCAGTAAAGGTATAAAACTAGCTCTGTAGTGTCTCTGTGCAACAATTTATTCCTAGACCCACCGTCTAGGTCTAAAAACGTGAAGGATCCTGGCGATACCTCGCCACAGCCACATCACCCCCCACCTGAGAAACTTGCACTGGCTCCCCGTCAACCAGAGGATATCCTTCAAGCTCCTCATCCACGCACACAAGGCACTCCACAAGACCAGCCCAGCCTACCTCAACAGACGAGTTTCCTTCTACATTCCCAACAGCCAGCTCCGCTCCACCGACCTAGCACTCACCACTGTCCCTCGCATCCGAAGAACAACCACCGGCAGGAGATCCTTCTCCCACCTCGCCGCCAAGACCTTGCACACCCTCCCTCTGAGCCTAAGACAGACCCAACACCTGCTGACCTTCAGGAGGCTACTCAAGACCTGGCTGTTTGACCAGTAGCAGCCCCCCCAGCGCCTTGAGACCCTTGCGGGTATGTAGTGCGCTCTACAAATGATTGATTGATAGGAGAAATTTTAAGAGTCCCTTCACCCCTCTTTACTGCCAGAGTGTCAACATGTTTCAGCCGTGCTAAAAGTGCCCACAGAGTTGGGTCACACCAGCATTCTTCAGGACCAATCGGATCCCAAGTATTATATTTACCCTCCATACCAAGTAGTCTATATTTGGAATCTGTAATTTCCAAGCATGGGGTATCCCTAAGTAACGTACATTCGGTTATCGAGTTTCATCAAAAGCAATGCTTAAAATGGTGAGTTAATCAGAGAGACCCCCTGTTGTCAAACTTTCGTCAAGAGTGCCTCGGACTGTTTCCAAAACTCGCATGTGACAGGATGCCTATTGTTCTGCCTTCCCCTGCCTGAGCTTGGCTCAGCAGCAGATGGGCAGAATCGTGTCTCTAGTCAGCAGCAACCATTGTGTGCTGTCCGGGTCAAGAAGGCTGGCACCAGGAATACTGAGAGCCTAATGGAGGGCTCTTCCAGTGATTAGAATCATACCTCCCACACTGTTTATCGTGTGGGGGTATGATTCCAACATGTTTGATACCAAACATGATAGGATTCGTTGCAGCCGTTTTCAAGATGGTCATTGAGTAATTACGCGGTGCCCCTCTATATGGTATATAGCTGCTTCATTGACAACCCAGGAGAATGGACTCCGTAGGCTGCAGTGGTGTCCTGCTAATGCAGAGGCACCCTCTCATGTAGAGCCGAGCATCCTGCCTTCAGGATTGCAAAGATCTGCTATAGAGGTGACTTAAGGTTTTAAGTGCAGTGACACTAGAAATAGGAAACCTATATCTTTAGTAAGTGGTACTAGTGGTGCAGTTCAGAACACAAAATCTCCTCCTGCTTCCACGGACCGAATGATTCCACAGTCACACGCACATACATACATCACGCACTGGTGGGGCCCATAACACCAACATTCATTCGCATCAATCTATCCGTGCCTACAGAGGGATCTTCAAATATCCCGAACTACAGTTCCTTTTCATTGGATAGAGGAAAACCCATCTACTGAATTACCCTAATAGTTCCTCCATCCGGAGGTCGAACAGATCATTTGGTTGTTTTATAAATTTGATGAAACACTTAACTCTTTATTCACTCAATAAACATTTTAAAAGAAATAACCACCCGACACAGTTCTTCAAACAATAATTTTTTCTTTATCTAATTAAATTGCAGATTAAATCCTAACAAATGCAATAGTATCTTTAGTCATAATTACATATTCTGGCTAATTGTCGTTCTCTAAGTCAGAACTGGTCCTCAGAAAATTCATCACAGATTCTACCGTCCCGTCCTCTGCTGTCAGCGTGGAGTGCCGCATAGAGTAGCATCGATCAGGGTGCGTCTCGAGCTCATTGGGTGGTAACCTAATATTCCCTCTCTAGACTACTAATATTTATACCAAATTTTACATATTCATGATACATTTTCTCTATTTCCAGGCTTCCTATTGGCTGAATTCAGACCGTCCCAAAATTTAAGAAACAATTTTAAAAGTTCTCATACGGATGATGTATAAACTAGGCGTATGGGAAAATCGTTCCCAGGTCAGGAAAGTATCAGTCTATTGTGAATAGGTGGCTTTTGGTTCCAAGTTTGCAACAATTCTTCCGTGTTCAGGGACATTGGCATCTCGCCCAGAGTAGTCTTCATGGACCTGGTTCAGGGGTTCAAGGAGAGGTCGCTACGTAGTCAGTGCAGACGCCTTCCTCCATTGTCAATTGCATTAAGTCATGTACTTTAGTGAGGATTCAATCGGTAGCCATCTTTTAGTAGGCCGTAATAGTCAACTTAAGGTAAAAGAAACACAAAACGTAATTAATACATTGAAATGACTAAACAATGTTATTCCCTCACTAATACCCTTATGTGTATGCATTTATCTATCCATATGCGACATTTAAAGCCGTTAATGCTGATTTATTTAAGCGCAAAACACATTAACATTGCTTAAACTAAACATATAAATGTAATATGCGTACAAACTTAGTTCACGTATTATTTTAGCCATGCAAATGCGTTCCCACATATATTCTCTTGGTTAATAAGGTTGATTAATTCAATTACCACACATTATTATTCATTAGAATTAGTTCTTTAGTTGTTTTAATAAACTTATATAAATGGATTGGGTATACCAAAATTTTTTATTTTACCAGCTCCATCAATCCCCCCTTTGGTGATTTTATCACCACCAAAAACAACCCACAAATTTTCAATTTTGTTTCCCTTTTTGCAGAAATTTGAAATGTCTTTTTGCTTAATTAAAATTCTGTTTCCCTTTCATCTTCTCTCTGAGTTTTATCATACATACTTTCCTTCCACTCTTCCATTTCTATCTCATTGAGATATTTTTCTGGTTTCTTTTCCCTCTTTTTGTAAATTTCTCTTTTAACCTTCTTTTTGTTTCTTCTATATCTACAACACATACACCCTAATCTAAGTAGTAATAATACGAAAATCACACAGGTTAATGGAAATAATATTTTCCCTATGATAGTACTACCTAATTTACCTAAGAAAGCCTTTATAGCAGCCATCTTATTACTAATTCTAGTCCAGATACTTTCAACCTCCAGTGGTTTTATTTCATCATGCAATTCTGTAATATTTTTGATATAGACTTTTAGATCACTGCTTTCGTCAGGAATGTAAGTGCAACAATGTTGAACTTTCAGCATTCCACCCAATCTTGCATGCCTTGGTTAAAGCCACTATTTCTGCTACTTGAGCGGATCTAACTCCTTTCAAGGGCGATGCCTCTATAACTGCTGAAACTATACATACTGCATAGGCTGCGCTCAACACTCCTTCTTCCGTTCTCAAACAGGATCCATCCACAAAAAACACATGATCACTCTCTGGCAGTGGTAGATCTCTTATATCAGGATGAGGTTTCGTGCTGTAATCAAGTACATCCAGACAATCATGATCGGCCTCTTCTCTTATCTCCACTCTCTCTGCATCAGGCAAAAGTGTAGCTGGATTCACATTCACACATCTTTCCAGACTCACAGTGTTTGCACCTAGAATGACTTTTTCATACTTAGTCAGCCGACTATGTGACATGAACTGTGTTCGACTCCTTGTTAAAAGAATCGCCACACTATGGGGTACAAACACTTTTACTGGATACCCCATCACAATTCCCTCACTCTGCTCTAGACTTCGGCATGTAGCCGCTACAGCTTTCAGACATCCTGGCAGACCTATCGCCACTGGATCTAGCATTGACGAGAAATAGGCTATTGGTCTTCTTTGTCTTCCACGTTTCTGTATCAACACTGAAAGTGCACACCCATTTCGCTCACTACAGTATAGCTCAAACTCCTTTTCATAATCTGGCATACCCAGTGCAGGGGCTTCACAAAGACTGTTCTTCAGCTGTTTGAATGCTGCTAGTTCTTCTTTATTCAGTTCAAGGGGGTCTTTCACCTCACTTTTTGTCAATTTCACCAATGGTTTGGCAATCAGGGAAAAATTACTTATCCACTGACGACAATAACCAACCATTCCTAGGAACATTCTTACTTCTCTTTGAGTCATTGGGGCTCTCATTTCTCTAATGATTCGGATTCTGTCTATGGTTACTTTTCTCAGGCCTTTCTCAATATTATGGCCCAAGTATGTCACTTCCTTCTTACAGTATTGCAGTTTTGTTGGAGATACATTAAGTCCTCCATCTGCCAAATGATTTAGCAAAGCTATGGTGTCTGTTTCACAAGCCTCACGTGTCTTTGACACTACCAATAGGTCGTCAATATATTGGACTAAAACTGAATTCTCAGGCATAGTAAGACTTTCTAGAGATTTCTTTAACAACTGATTGAAAATAGAGGGGCTCTCTGTGTACCCCTGTGGGATTCGGCACCATGCCAAAATACGGTTTCCAAACCGAAATGCAAAAAGTGGCTGGCTGTCATGATGCAATGGAATGGAAAAGAAAGCATGACACAAATCAATTACTGTGTACCATTCTGCATCATGTGGGATCTGATATAAAATTACTGAGGGATTTGGAACAATTGGACAACATGAGACAACAATTTTGTTAATCTTTCTCAAATCTTGCACAATCCTGAATTTCCCACTTGGCTTCTTCAGTCCCATGATAGGCGAATTACAAGGACTGCTCATTATTTCCCTCAACACTCCTTGCTGGATCATCTTCTCAATCAAAGGGGTTACCCCAGCTATTATTTCTGGGGTCAATCTGTATTGTGGAATGTTGGGGTAAACAGCTCCCTCTTTTACAGCGATTCTCACTGGGTCTACATTTCTCATCAGGCCTACATCTTCCCCAGTGAAATCCCAGACCGCTGCTTTCACTGTCTGTTTTAATTCTGGGGGCAATTCATCTGGATTGAATACTGCATAGGTTCCAGCAACCTCACACTCTCGGTTAGCTATGGTCATTTTATACAGGACATCCTCATCTGGTGTTTCAAAAGCTATTCCGTCTGGTGTACAGAATATGGTGCAATTCATCTTGCACAACAAGTCCCTTCCTAGTAAATTCACAGGTCTGGTGTCACACACCACAAATCGATGCATGTCTGAAAACTTCCCTATTCTGACCTTTACAGGATCAGTAAGGTACGTTTTAATCTGGGTGTTGGACACACCAACTACTTGGATTGTTTCATCCGAAAGAGGAATATTTTTCACATCAGCTGATCTGACAGTAGATCGTGTAGCTCCAGTGTCTACTAGAAAAGTAATGTTTTCATCATTAACTTCCCCATCTACAAATGGTCCTGTCTGATCTATTTCTAGAGATGCGCCAAGTACGCACTCTGCTTCCTCTTTTCGGCACCGCCAATACATTTCTTCTGGCTCACTTTCGTCATTTTGCATCCAATATTGTGATACAGCGCTCACGCATTGTGGTTTGTTTACCTGTTCTTCATTGTAGAATCCCGTTTCCTTGCTATATCTCTGTGTACTTCGGCTCTGTGGTAAGGGCGGTTTTGGCACCTGATTCTGTAGGTTAACAGCCTTCTGCTGTTGCGGCGATGGGCCACTCCCCTCACACTGCACCTGTGGATTTAATGACGGATTTTCATCATTAACAAGAGGTGGATTTTTACACTCGGATTTCCAATGCCCTAACCTGCCACAGTTGTGACAGGGAAACTTCTTCTTGGCTTCCTCAATGTTACCTTTTCCCTTTCCTGGACCAAACTTTGATTTTATGCCTGGATTATTTGCTTGTTCTATTAGCTGAGCTTCCTGTCTCTCTGCAACCTTTACTTGAGCCCACATTGCCTTTTCTTTTAGTTTCCGCTGCTTGGCCTCGATTTCATCACTAAAGTATTTAGCATGTCTCAGAATCTCATCTATTTTCTTGCTCTGCCAGTCTACAGTGTGCTGCTTGATCATGTCCCCAATCTCAGGACGCAAACCATACACAAATCTATACACAAAATGACTCCGGTCCTTCTCTCCCAGACTGTCATCCCCACTAAACTGTTTGAAAGCCAAAATTAACCTCTCATAGTATGCGTGGACTGACTCTTTTGCTTCCTGATGTGTTCGATCTATCTTAACCCAATCTGTTTCTTTTGGAGGCACTTTGTTCTTTAAGAAGGCCATAACCTGTTCATATTTCTTCATGACCTCAGGGTCTGGGGCTCCTGTTTTGGGATCTCTTGGGTATTCTTTAGTGGGCCAGTCTATGACTATCTTACATTCTGCCCACAAGTCTGCTGGCACTATTAGATCAAACAGACTATTCAAATCAATCCACAGCACTTTGGATAATTTCACAATCTGTCTACTTGTCTGTACCACTCGACCGGCTTTTCCCATAATCTAGGGAAGTCATTTGTAAATGACAAAATGTCCTGTCTGGTCCATGGGACATGCACATCTCCCCCTCCTGGGATCTCTCTCTCCATTGCCACCTTCTCCTTTTCTCTCACAGGAAACGCTGGAAATGTTCTGTCTGAGATGTCATCCCGCTTCCTATACCACCTGCTCTGCCATTTGTCCACATCTCCCCATTTCCTCAATACCGTGATTATGTCCCTAATCTGCCCTATTCGTCCTGCAGCGTTCAGGTTCTCAATGTCTTTTTCTGTAAAATCTACTCGGTAGGGCTTTTGTAAAGCTTTTACCTTGTCCATGTCAATTCCCATTTCACTCGCTATCTCTGCTAGTCTGTCATGTAAATTCTTTGCTCTCCAAGTGATACTTTTACAGAGGAACAGTAGTTCCTCATCTTGGTAGTTTTTCAGCTTCTCTGTGGGAATAGTCCCTACAATCAACTCTTCTAACACCATCCTCAATTTTGCAACATCAATGGTATGTGATTCTTTTTCCCTATCCTGCAGACCTTTTAGCCAGTCATTCAAATCTTCAGTAGTTATGCTCACTGACTTCTCTGCATTCCCTGGTTCTGTCAGTCTCTGTGGTTCTAACATTGATCCCTCTACCCTTCGGCTTCTCACAGCAGTATCGGAACAATAAAATGGATTCTTTGACACAGGTAGTTCACTTTTACCCATAGCATGTCCCCAGGAACTTTCTTTCGTTTTCATCAGGGGCTGTTCTGGCTGTCTTTGGTTCACATACGGAACTGTTAACCCATGCTCACTGTTTTTCTGCTTCTCAAAAATAGGCATAACAGGACCTATGGTCACAGGGACTGTAACTGCTTCTAGATTTTTCGTTAGTTCCCTTATTTTCTCGGTCAATTCTAATGTGGTTTCTGCTAGTTCTCTAGAATTTTCGTTCCCAACCCTATTTCCCTTTTCTTTAAGTGAATTTCTTCTTTTCACTTCTGTGGTCATAACTTCTGTTTTAATGATTTTCAGAGTTTCTCTTACTGGTGTGCCTGTGATCGGCGTGTCTGGTTTCTGTCTGTACGGAGGCAGGCTCTTGTAAAACATATCATCTAGGACGTCATCATCAGTCTCATTAGCCCCATACCTCCGAGTTTCTACATGATTTCTCTTTTCTAGGCATTTTCTTCCTCCACTTTCTCCTTCCGTTCTAAGGGGAAATAATCCTTCTGTCATACTAGCATCTCGCCACCTTCTCATTCGATCACTATGAGTTTCCCGATCATTTGGCCGTCTGAACATGTACCTATACCGATTGCCATTTCTCTGTTTTTCTCGCTCATGCATCTCATCTTCCCATTCCGTTAATGCCTCAAACTGGGTAGGCCTAGGTCGCGGATCTAAGCTCATCATTCTTTCCCGTAAGTACCTTAATATTGCCAAATTAAAGGACCCATCCTCTGGAAATGCTAGAACTCCGTCTTCCTTTGTATATTTTGCCCAATTGTCTAACCAGATACAGGTATGGTACCCATATTTCGCAACCATAAAGGATGCGGGGGTCTTTGCCGGAGGGAGTAACTGTCCTTCCCTAGTCACAATCTTCTTGTCTTTCACAAACAAATTCTTCAATTGACTAAACACAGACTTTTTCTTTCTCTCGGGTGAATGATAATACATTTTCCTGTCTTTTGTGACCCCTTAGTCTTTTTCTACCACTGTACGATCTCTAATCCAATAGTAGCGCGACTCTCACTAACGCACCAATCCTGGAGCGTCTACGTCGTTGTTACTACTTCCAATCCTTGCGCGACTCACACTAACGCACCAATCCTGGAGCGTCTACGTCACTGTCACAACTTCCAATCCTTGCGCGACTCACACTAACGCACCAATCCTGGAGCGTCTACGTCACTGTCACAACTTCCAATCCTTGCGCGACTCACACTAACGCACCAATCCTGGAGCGTCTACGTAACTGACTAGCTGTCCAATCCCAGCGCGGTCCTTCTGACGTCTACAGTTGCTGCCGCAGCTTCTGCTCCTGACTCCTGTCCTCAGTCCACCCCTCCTTTACAAAACTACGCGATAGACTTTGTTTAAATTTTACAATACTTGTTAGTTATAACGTACAAACATCTTCATTGTCTGCTCCGCTAACCACAGAATAGCAAAAGACCTTTCCCACGAGAATCCTGTTTTCCCAAGAGCAGCGCTTACCTCTGCCCTACTACAGAATTATTGCGTCCGTTGGCAAAATAGCACATCCCTCTACTTTACCCTTCTTTCAAACATCAATTAACTGTTTTCTCCGGTATTAAAACACATAAGTGGAAACGCAATGCTCCTGAGAAATAAAACCAGAGTTCCGCAATTAATTCAACTGCTATTTCATTCACGCACTTTCATACAAAGAAATACCGTTCATTCACACAGAACCCTGCTTTTCCGAGAACAGCGAACAGGCTGTCCTACTACAGAATTATAACATACGTTAACAAAGCAGCGCTTACCTCTACTTTGTCCTTCTAACAAGCTCAGAGAACACCTGCTACCTTTTCAGTAAAAAGCGTTATTGGCATACCTATTGGTTTCCTGGTACTTTAGACCGAAATTTCACAAATAACTCTTTGCTATCATATACACTTCGTTCATACAGAAATTGTTTCTAATGGCAACACACAGCAATGTCACCGAATTGGACCCAGACAATGCGACGCGCAACTTCAATTTTTACGCGTTTTCCCCGTGTACCTACGGGCAACCACAATCCCGTCTTTCCCGAGAACAGCGCTTACCTCTGTCCTACTACAGAACTGTCACCGACTTCTTACATCCCAGAAGCCGTACAGACTACATAAACTCAATACGACTTCAACATATAGTGTTAGTACACATTCCAATACCAATCAATAATCGATAAGCTATATACAGGCAAAATCATCAAACCAAAACAATAAAAACCATCTCTAGCTACCAAGAATACTGGTGCAGTTCAGAACACAAAATCTCCTCCTGCTTCCACGGACCGAATGATTCCACAGTCACACGCACATACACACATCACACGCTGGTGGGGCCCATAACACCAACATTCATTCACATCAATCTATCCGTGCCTACAGAGGGATCTTCAAATATCCCGAACTACAGTTCCTTTTCATTGGATAGAGGAAAACCCATCTACTGAATTACCCTAATAGTTCCTCCATCCGGAGGTCGAACAGATCATTTAGTTGTTTTATAAATTTGATGAAACACTTAACTCTTTATTCACTCAATAAACATTTTCAAAGAAATAACCACCCGACACAGTTCTTCAAACAATAATTTTTTCTTTATCTAATTAAATTGCAGATTAAGTCCTAACAAATGCAATAGTATCTTTAGTCATAATTACCTATTCTGGCTAATTGTCGTGCTCTAAGTTAGAACTGGTCCTCAGAAAATTCATCACAGATTCTACCGCCCCGTCCTCTGCTGTCAGCGTGGAGTGCCGCATAGAGTAGCATCGATCAGGGTGCGTCTCGAGCTCATTGGGTGGTAACCTAATTTTCCCTCTCTAGACTACTAATATTTATACCAAATTTTACATATTCATGAGACATTTTCTCTATTTCCAGGCTGCCTATTGGCTGAATTCAGCCCCGTCCCAAAATTTAAGAAACAATTTTAAAAGTTCTCATACGGATGATGTATAAACTAGGCGTATGGGAAAATCGTTCCCAGGTCAGGAAAGTATCAGTCTATTGTGAATAGGTGGCTTTTGGTTCCCAGTTTGCAACAATTCTTCCGTGTTCAGGGACATTGGCATCTCGCCCAGAGTAGTCTTCATGGACCTGGTTCAGGGGTTCAAGGAGAGGTTGCTACGTAGTCAGTGCAGATGCCTTCCTCCATTGTCAATTGCATGAAGTCATGTACTTTAGTGAGGATTCAATCGGTAGCCATCTTTTAGTAGGCCGTAATAGTCAACTTAAGGTAAAAGAAACACAAAACGTTATTAATACATTGAAATGACTAAACAATGTTATTGCCTCACTAATACCCTTATGTGTATGCATTTATCTAGCCACATGCGACATTTAAAGCCGTTAATGCTGATTTATTTAAGCGCAAAACACATTAACATTGCTTAAACTAAACATATAAATTTAATATGCGTACAAACTTAGTTCACGTATTATTTTAGCCATGCAAATGCGTTCCCACATATATTCTCTTGGTTAATAAGGTTGATTAATTCAATAACCACACATTATTATTCATTAGAATTAGTTCTTCAGTTGTTTTAATAAACTTATATAAATGGATTGGGTATACCAAAATTTGTTATTTTACCCGCTCCATCACTAGCACCAGCTTACACAGGCTGCAATGGCAGGCCTGTAGATCCATTGTGAATGGTCTCTCATGGGTGGCATAATACATGCTTCTGCCCATGGGAGACCTCTGGGGTACCTATGCCCTGGCAAACTTAGCACCATATACTAGGGACTTATAAGGGTAGCCCAGTATCCAATCTGGGATGTCTATAAGTACTGAACACAACAGTTTAGGGTGAAAGCAGATATACTGGGGTCCTGGTTAGCAGTATCCCAGTCAGACTAGTCAAAATACAGCTTAGCACCAGGCAAAAAGTGGGGGTAACCATAGAAGCAGACCCTACTTTCCTACAATGATAATACCTCTGTGTTTAGAACTGGTGGAAGTGATGGGCTTGGGCCACAAACTATGTGCCCTTTGAATACTAAGAGAAATTAGGCTTTGCATTTTATCTATTGCAGGAATTGCTTTTTGTTGGAATGCAATCATGTTAGATCCTTCTGAATTATTTGGTATGCCATGTAGTCTTAGATTGTTCCTGAGGTTTCATTTTTTCAAATCCTCTGTTTTGTTAAGTTGTGTAATTTCTTCTAGAAGGTGAGTAACATTCAGGGATATATTCACAAGAATGTGTGATAACTTCTGCAAGAGTAGCTTAACGCAACTCTCAACATCGCTGCCTATCGCGGGAAAATAACCCCATGTCAACGTGGAATTCACAAAAAGGTGGTACCATGCGATAGTCTGCCTAAACCGTGGACAATGTCCGCAATACAATCACCTCGATGGAGATAAAAACACAAACCACAACACATAAAAACCTGCGATGTGCCAAAGCCCGATGAGGAAATCAGCGAAAAGCAGCGCCAGGCCTGCAACACACACCCAAGCACCATGGAGGCAGCCGGAGCAGGCGCAGAGGACAAGCGCAACCCCACAAGCACCCCGAATGACCAGCCCGGGTCCTTGGGGATAGGGAAGGGCAAGGACAAGAAGAAGAAGAAGAGGAAGATGAAGTTCAGTCTGCAGGCATACAGGATCATAGTCACGGAGGTGATGGAACACCATCAACAACTGTTCGTCACCTCCAACGTGTCATTGGGCACCAAAACTGGAATATGCCGGGACATCGTGGACATGGTGAAAGCCGTCGGAGAGCACAAGAGGATAATGGATGAGGTCAAGAGGCGATGGAATTACATCAAGTGGAAGACCAATGAGAAGCTCGCAGCCAACCAGAAGGCAGCAATGCAGACTGGAGGTGGTGGCCCAGCACCACAGCACGTGCTGGATAACATGGAGGAGCTGGTGTCGACAGTCATCAGTGTGGATACTGTGGCCGGAGTAGGGGAACTGGACACAACACAACCGCAACAGGGTGAGTGACCACCAGGTACTGAGGGATGGGTGGAGATGGCCACAATTTCACACATGCACAATCAAGCAAAAGCACAGTGCACACCCTCAATAACTGTGGGTCATCGCCCAGATCTATAGACTGTCACAATGTACAATGCCATGCTGTCTGAATGTCAACATGTACCATGTGACTACATACATGTGGACACATTGCAATACACCATCTCCCCTTCACATTGCAGGGCCACCATCAACACCCCCTGCAGAGCAGTCCCAGACACTCTTCACTGATGACGAGGAGGACAACCCCAGCATCGACGCACAAGCCCTCCTAGACATCATTGACATCATCTGCGACTCACCTCCAGAATCAGGGCTGACCAGCTGCATCAAGGAGACCCCACCCACCACCCAAACCACCCAGCAGGAGGTACCCACAGCCCCGGAAATCTCCCAAGACCCCCAGGAACAACACACGGCCTTCCAACGCCGTGTGCTGGAGGCCCAGAGGGAGACGGATGAGCAGGTGTGGGTGGGGTTCGACCTCATGGCCACCAAACTGGACGCCATCCATGGGTGTCTATGCCCGCTCCATGGTCTCCAATGAGCCCTGACTGACATCGCTGGAGTCCTGACACACCTGTCTGCTCAGAGGGGCACCAGCGATGCCAGCTGTGACCTAGCACACATGCGGAGGCTCATGGAGGACATGGTGCGGATGGAGGTGGAAAGGATGGCAGCCACCGCTGCACATCAGTGAAATGTAGCTGGGATCTACCATGCCCTACAGATCATCATCATGACATTGCTGCCACAAGGTGTGGTGCAGATGAATACTGCTGCCCCCACACAATCCACATCTCTGCCCCCCTGGGGTGCCATTACCTCACAGTGCGGCAGACATATCCACTCCGGCACCTGATGGCACACAGTTCATCAACCGGTACTGCAACACCCACATATGGGGCAGAGCACACATCTGGGGATGATGACGTGGATGGGTTTGTGATCAGGAGGCACTAGCATTCATTTCCGCCACCTGGCCTGTTTCTGCTTGGTGCCGCACATGGCCTCATTACCTTCCACTGACCCCCGATACACTCACCATGGACAGCGACATGGACTTCCATATCCTGTTTGATGACCAATGACACGGCAACCAGACTGCGGACTGTAACCTTCCTCTTCCGCAGTACTTGTCATCCCCGGATGGACTCTGGCTGTCCCTCCACATGGAAAAGAACCACAGTTACACCCAGGGTCTGGCCCGGGAAGGGAACTAGAGGCGTTAGGGCACTAGAGAACGGTCAGCCTCCAACCAAAGCTATGAACCACAGAAAGGACCGTCCCTAGGTGTGTCTTAAGAGATGCCCAATTTAGTGGGGGCAAATCACAAAAATTGACGGACTGGCATCACACACCACCAGGTGTCATGCTTCATCATCTGCCAGTCCTCGCCCTCTAAAAACCGCGTTTGATAGAGGGCGGGCATACACCTGAAGACAGGGATGCACTTCTAAACTAAGTGGGGGCCCAAACAAAAAAAAAAAAGGAGTGAGTGAATTTAAAAACCATCATAGTATACCTGAACAATTTTTATTCTATGGGGTTACTATGTGGGATTAAAATATATAAGTGCGGTGAGTGGGGACCTTATCATCCCGTCGCCGCTGTGAATCAGTGATTGTTAATAGGGGGTCAACATGTTTCTGCCTATATTGTCCACTTGGGTACGTGGCATTCGTCAGGACCTTAAATATTGGGCTCCAATCTTACCACTGGGGGCGTATGCCTATAGCCAGCTGCCACCTGTTTAGAGAAACCTGTAAGAGAGAGGGGGTGAGACAAACATAAAATACTCAAAATGGTTGTCATTCGGTAGACCTTGATGTGTCACAGTCACGCTCCATACTTACTGCTCTCTCCTAAAGTGAAAAGGTGAAAAATGTATATGAGTGTCAGGCATCTGTGTTCACTCTGACATTCATGTGAAACAAATATAGAAGTCTTACCCTATTGGAAAAACCTATTTGCCCCATGGGAGGGGTAGGGGGGAAATCCTTGTGGCCACATTCTGGTGGGAGACGATAAAGGATGAAGACAAAAGGGTTAAAAACCAGGCTGGTTGGGAAGGTATAGCAAAGATACTGAATTAGTTAGCAGAAAAAACCGTCAGGGCGTGCTTGGTCTACTATAGTTTCAACCTGTTAGAAGAAGAAATCAGAACAATGACTTACAGTTCAAGGCGTACTCCCCGCTAGAAAACCTAGTGCTGCATGCGTCCAGCCTCCTCCCCGGTGACATTAAGTGTAGTACGCAGCAAGCTGTTATACTGTTGGGTGGGGTCGTGGCATGCGATATGGGTTTCAGGTGAGCGTGGCGCACAGTGATGATGCTGCATTTCCTGTGTCCTGAGCGAAGCATGCAGAAAGGACTGCACATTGCCTGTTTGTTGCCTGACCCTCGTTGGGGTGTGTCAGCACATGGCGCTGCTCTATGACACGCCGCTTCCTGTGTCCCGTCATTACCTCAGATGATTGCCTGGGGTGGGGCGGGAACAGCTGTGGTCCAATGAGAGCGCCTGCCATAGTTTCTGGAGATATTTAACGTGTGTAGACAAGTTATATAGAAATATGGGGAACATGTGCCCTGCTCATGAGTATTATTTCATGACGGGAGCAGTTACGAGTATTTACACAGAAGAAAGGAAGAGAAAACAAACCCAGATTGTTTACAGTCAGGGTGGCGGTGTGGTTAAACCTACAATTATAGGCCTACGCCCCCAGTGGTAAGATTGGAGCCCAATATTTAAGGTCCTGACGAATGCCACGTACCCAAGTGGACAATACAGGCAGAAACATGTTGACCCCCTATTAACAATCACTGATTCACAGCGGCGACGGGATGAGAAGGTCCCCACTCACCGCACTTATATATTTTAATCCCACATAGTAACCCCATAGAATAAAAATTGTTCAGGTATACTATGATGGTTTTTAAATTCACTCGCTCCTTTTTTTTGTTTTTGTTTGGGCCCCCACTTAGTTTAGAAGTGCATCCCTGTCTTCAGGTGTATGCCCGCCCTCTATCAAACGCGGTTTTTAGAGGGCGAGGACTGGCAGATGATGAAGCATGACACCTGGTGGTGTGTGATGCCAGTCCGTCAATTTTTGTGATTTGCCCCCACTAAATTGGGCATCTCTTAAGACACAACTAGGGACGGTCCTTTCTGTGGTTCATGGCCCTCCACATGCCCATATTGTGTAGTGTGCTCAGCACTGCCCTGTACCGCTCCAGCTGCAGAACTGCACTGGATGTGCAATAAACCTCCAGTGACGCACTGCTGTGTCATGTCTTTCATCATTCATGTATGAATGTGTGGATGAATGTAGGGACAGTGATTTCCCTTGCGTCAATGATGCTCATCCTGTGGGATGCCAGTCAGAGGGTGCTACATTGCATATTGTGTACCGGGTCCCATGAACACTACAACAGGGACACAAGCATCAGTCATTTCCATGTCCGGACATGGACTGAACCACGCCCAGAGCCCGCAAGTCATTGTTGCAAGCCCTGCGCCGGTCCAGCGTACGGCAGGCCAGACAACTCTGCCTACGCTCCGAGGGGGGGCCCTCATTGCTAACCGTCGCAGGCGTACTTGCTGGTGGTGTGCAGGTCACTGGTCTAGTTGTCAGCATGTCACAGCCACTCCCTGAGGGCAGGTTTGCACGCACACCAATCCCATCCGGCACAGACATCACAGGCCATGGGACTCTGCCAACATAAGGGGCCGACAAGGTCACATTCCCCTCTGCCAGTGGTGACTGGATGATGGACACTCCACGGTTCTCAATCATAAAGGGCCCATGAGTTGTTGCGCACAGGGTTAGTGGGACCAGAGGCCTTGTGGCCCTCATGGGCCTACCACCACGTGGCGCTGACTGGGGTTGCACAGGGTTAGTGGCACCCGGAGCATTGCGGCCGGCACAGGCACCCCGCCATGGAACGGTGACTTTGGGTGCACTGAGTTAGTGGCACCTAAAACTGCTGAGCGGGTGTGCAGCCTGTGATGATGCCCCGTCCCGGCGGTCCGGACAGCTCAGGTTTTGTGTGCCCTGCTGGACTGCAGTGTAGGCCAGAGCCAATGGGCAGCACGGGCCTACCGCCACATGGAGTCGCTTCCGGGATCCCAGAGTCAGTGGCACCCATTGGGCTGAGCGGGTGTGCAGCCTGCGATGATGCCGGGTGAACTGGTATGTCCTATGCCATGGAGTAATCAAGACCCAGCACCAAACGTGAGACCTGGTGGCCTGCCGAGCGGGGCTGCATGGTGTGGAGGGTGCCATGTCCGTTGGCTCCGGGCTTGTGGCTTGCAGCGATACGTGGTGGGACCTCCTGTCTGCACGCCGGTGGCGGAAGGTGAGCAGTGAGGCCTGGGTGTGCATGGGCGGGCAGGCGATGTTGTCTTGTGCAATTGTGTGTACTGTGCCAATCATGTATCTGGACTCTGTTTCAGATGACGGGTCTGTCTCAGATGTCTGACCTGGTGTACTGCTATACATACCGGCAAGTGGTTGACACACCGGTGGCAGCAGGTGAGCAGTGTGGCCTGGGTGTGCAAGGGTTGGCACTCTCTCTCTCCCCCTCTCTTCTTCTCACTATCTCTCCCCCTCTCTTCTTCTTTCTCTCTCTCAACCTCTCTTCTCCTATCTCTCTCTCCCCCTCTCTTCTTCTCTCTCTCTCTCCCCCTCTCTTCTTCTCTCTCTCTGTCTCCGTCTCTCTTCTTCTCTCTCTCTGTCTCCGTCTCTCTTCTTCTCTCTCTCTCCCTCTCTTTTCTTATCTCTCTCTCTCCCTCTGTTCCTCTCTGTCTCCTTCTCTCTCTCTCTCTGTCCTTTGATGTGCGCAGGACACACCTTCTCACCATGATTTTTGTCTTGCAGGCTGTGACCTATGGATTGTCCCAAGGGGAGCTGCTATGTGTCGTCATTTCATTTCAGTGTTCATTTTAATAAAGTTTAATTTGTCACTTCAAAAGTGAATATGTGATGGTCATTTTTGTGATGACACATGCATGTCACCAGTTGTGATTGTTCGACATCAAGCAGATTATTTTGTACATGTTTAGGTGTAGCTGATGTGGCATGTCTTTGGTCGGGGGTGCTGGGAAGTGGGGGTTCTGGGGGTCATGGCAGCGGGTGTTGTTGCCCTTTCGGCCCTCCGGGCTTCATGTTCAGGTGCCCGGCTGCATCTGTTGCCCTTCCGATGTGGCTCTGGGCTGGGCTCCCTTTTGTTGTGGTGCAGGCTGTGGTCCGACTTTGCAGCAGGTCAGAGCAGGTGTTATTTTCCTGCTGCTAACTCGCCCTATCGCCTGTTTTGTGTTCTTATCGCAGTTCTGGCTGGTCGTTGTGAATGTTGTGGAGTGGTGTTGTTGCAGCTTTTGGCACGGGAACGCATTCTCTGCATCTCATTAGCGAAAGTTGCGGGGTTCATCTCTGGCAATGTTTTTTGCCCCTGCTATCGCGGGTAAACTGGTGCTGTGGGATGTTAACACCAGCTTGTGATTGGGACAATAAGTTTATCGCAACTTTTATCCTTGTGAATATCCCCCTTAGTGGAGAGTCTTGTACATCGCAATCTCGTTGTTCAAGGGCAGAGATGCACTGATCATGAGAAGACCACTTTTCCTCAATGCCCTCAGTGGAAGTGCTAGTCTCAATAACAAAAGGCTTCAAGGCTCTAATCTCTTCCATCATGTCCTCACAGGCGAGAGGAGAAGGTGACTTGAAAGGAGAGTCAGTATCTTTTTTGAACGCTTAACTGACCCAGACTGCTTCTTTGAAATGGCTCCCGTTGCAGATGTTGATGGAGTTCCTTTATACTCACATTCACCCTTCATTATAGCAGTCATGTAGTCTGGACCGAGGTCTTTTTGGTGATGAGGTCTCCTAATAACAGGCTGGGTAGTAGAAAAAGATGCCTTAGTTAAACCTTGCAGTCTACATGAAGAGAGATAGTGGTAATGTCACCAAACAATATTAGACTTGGGTTTATCACAGTTCACCCTTGAAAATATGAGCACGCCATCAGGGAAGCAGTTAATAAAATCACTTCAAATCTCCGCTACTGTAACTTTAAATTATGAATGTAGTTTATAGGCATATACTCCTAAAAGGCTCAATAAATGCTCATGAAACAAAGTGGGCAAACGTAGGCGGCGCAAAACTAAATAAATGTCTGTGTAAGCAACTGAATATCACCCACGTCTTGCTGAAGAGCAAGGGATAGCGTTTAGCCCATTCCAAGGGTATCAATGCAGTTTAACCATCTTTATTATTGGAGCTTCTGATAAAACCATGCAACTCATTTGAGATATAGACATTGCCAGGAGTTTATCAATTGAAGAGTAGAGCAGTTGAGTCTCCCACTGCCACTGCTGAGGCGCTGAATTTTACCTCAGAGTACAGTGTAAAAAAAACATTTTTGACTTGAAAAATACTTGCAGCGAATTGAGGAAGGCCTGGTTAGAAGGTGCCCACTTTCCAACATCAGCATCTGTACTGCAAGGCAGAAACAGAGATGAAAGGCCTCCACATCCAGCTGTCAAAGCTGCTCTGGAGCTTCAGTGCCGTCTTGTGTGGTGTCTGCGGACGCCTTCTCCAATCACCGCTGTTATAACCTCTCATCAATATAATCATTGTTTGATTAGGTGTGACATCCAGCGAGGTTTTCTGCTCTCCCTCTGTAATTGTTTGCTGTATTTAGAGCGCCAATGGCTGCAATCATAAAAGATTTTATGATGTTGAGTGCTTTAAGCTTGGACCATTGACTCGAAAAGTCAAAGTTTATGCTGACGATTTAACTAATTCTGAATGACTGTGTTGCATCATATTATCGAACTATACAGACTCTCTCGAATGGCCCACTGGTTAGTGCAATATTAATTGCACCTGATAAATACCAATACTCTGAAGATCATTCTTCATTAGGTGTGATAAATATCTCTATGTACAAATTTCCCAGGAATGATGGAGAAAAACAAGCAGATTATGGCCCTGTTCTCTCAATAAATGTTCATGTCTTGGTAACTATCTGGATTTTGTTCTGGTAAATTTTGTTTTTATCTTCCACAATTGATTTGTAAAAAAATTATCACATGCAGTTCTCAGTTTTCTCCGCATTGTTTTACATTTTAATAGTTGTGGTGGCAGGAGGCACTGCACACATCATAATGCACACAACCACTTTTAATGAATAGCTTCAGTACCTCCTCTAGGTTTCAAAATGTACAGCACCAAAACCAAGATAACGTTGTGGCATGTTATACAGAAAATAGGTGAATGGTGCCATTAGATTAAAAATAGTAAAATATGTGTGAATGGTTATTCCTAAAAAAGATGATAATATAGGTTGCTTACATTTTCTCAGGACTTCATCCATGGTAACGAAAAACCTCAAATATAATCAAAGCCTAGCACTTTATCTAAGTGGTGGAATAAACTATATTGAAACATGTATCCACCCTATATTTCTTCATCAACAAATTCTGATTTATGTTCCCTCTGACCTCTCCAAAAATTGGAATCCAAGAGCAACACTTTTATGTATCGAAGTAAAAAACCTCGAGTACCAAGAACGAAGCTGTTTGCAAGCTCCGAGAAATTAGACACTCCCGCTTGGAGTATGGAATTTTTGATGGGCCATCAGACTCCATCATATTTAATTTTTATTTATTCCTAATATGTGCCCATCTCCCAGTTTCAGATTTTATCAAAGCTGCAATCATTCCAATATGTCCAGTTTGTTGATTCAGCAAATTCAATAATCCATTGTTTTTGTAAAAAGTTAAACAGAAGATTTATCTGTGATGCTGCCCTCAACTGGTGGGATTTGCAATACTATAGGCCTGATTTAGCTTTCGGCGGATGGGTTACTTCATCACAACGGTGATGGCTATCCCATCTGCCAAAATATAAGTCCCATAGGATATTTTGGGATTCATATTTCGGTAGACATGATATCTGTCACCATTTTGACTGGAGTAACCCACCTACTTCAATCTAAATCAGGCCCTATGCCTGCTACCCAAGATTTTCTAATGCACAGCATTATGGGGAAGCTTGATTTTTGTGACACAGGGTTATGGAACAGTGTTGCATGTTTATCTGATACTATGAACGTTCAAGATAAGCTTAGATAATGCACATTAGTTTACTCATTTTAAAATGGTTGAAAGTGTTTCTATTTTATTATACTGTCAAGTGAAACACATTTTTTAAAATTCCATTTATTGGCTGAGTTCCAGAAATTCACACTTTTGTCCATCAATGCCATTTACATGTCTACATACTCCTCTAAGTTATATTCCCATTATTATTATAACTTGGACGTTGATGCCCTTTGGCTGAAAGCAAAATGATATTTATAGATTTATTGATTTATATATTTATTTATTAAACACTACCAGCAAGTGCCCTGAAGTGCCCTGATGCTGTGCAAAAGTCCTACATTAAACGAGGAGGCAGAACAATCTAATACATAAATAACAATGTTTTAAACACTTTCTAAAATAAAAACTGATAGGTTTGGTTTCTCAAATAAAGGGAAGGGAGTTCCATTTAATAGCCACTAACTAAGGAAACAATCTTCCACCCTGTGAAGCTTTAATAATCTTGGAAACTTTGAGAAGGCAGGCCGAAGAAGAGCATGAAGGTCAGGAAGGAACATACAGTGTAAGCAGCTGTTCAATAATGCAGAACCAATGTCAGGAAGTGCCTTAAAACTAACACACAGACGATTAAAGAGTATATGGTTTTCTGTGGGGAGTCAGTGTAAAGCATGAAGATGGCTAGAACTGCGAACAAGCCACAGTATAGTTAAGAAGAAGTCATGTAATGTAGGTCTGGACCACTTGAGGATCACAATTTAGGTAAACTGGTAGCCTGAGTGTTGGAAGGTGTTCTTTTAGTAGGCACAGACGTGTACCTACAGCTAGTAATAACACCACAATCACAGAGAAGGTCAAGTCAAGTCTCAAAAAAATAATCCTTGGTAGCTTGGCAGAAGAGCAGTCAAGCTTAATTTAAGAGACAGGTTTGTAAATCACTTAATATCACCAAAACAGTAAATAAGTAAAAGACACAAAGCAATACAAAATGAACACCAATTTCTAAAAGCAGAGAATATTTTTATCTTTAAAATGAAACCATAACGCCAAAAATCCAATGTAGGGAACCGGAGACATGGATTTTTAAAATTTCAATTAAAAAATGTGCATTCTAGCACCTAAAATTGCAAAGCACCAACCGTGGCTATCTGGTGGTGCTGGGCTGGGACAAAGTCAAAGTTTCAGACCAAATGCGATGGATTGCTGGTCGGATATGATGAGTGGTTGGACCTGATCAAGTTTTTACCTTCTAACTTAGTCACATTTTTTGGGATCTTTTTCTCTCAACTTCAAGCGATTAGGTCCTCGGATCCAGATTTTAATTTGATGACACCAGCCTGCTGAAGTGTGATATCTTGGTGAGTCCTGGAGGAATTTTTCTACATCATAGCCAACGAGGAGCTTCAGAGCTTTCAGTGGGGTAAACCTGTGCAGTCAGGACGAGTCAAAGTTCAATGTCTCTGGATTGACTCTCATCGTTGATATTTATCTTCTCATGGAGCTTTTCCACAAAAGTTGGCAAGAAGTCCCCAAACTTTCAGATCGTCTTCTGAAAGGTTCCTTAAGGGTCAGAAAAGGTCCACAGCACCAGCCAAGGCTTCAGAAGCTCTAGTTTGCCTCTTGGGGTTTGGGACTCTAACTCGTACAATGCAATTGGTCAATCCAAGTAAAATCCAGTTGAAGCTGGTCAGCTGGAGTTGTCCTTGAAGTGGAGGTGGCAGGTGGATTCTTCCAGCAACTTTTTTTTACTTATTGCTGTTCAGGGAATCCCCACCTTATCCTTCAAGATAGGAACAGTCCTTCTTTGGTGGAGCCTTTTGAGTGCAGCAGGTGCGATCCTTCTGAGTGCAGTCCTCTCCTGTGCAGTGCAAGGGTCCAGCAGGGCGGCCCACCTTCTCCAGATGTTTGCAGGCACATTTCTGAGGTGCTGTTGCAACTCTCCCATATTTATTCCCCATTCTGGGCTGGTGGGGGGCACCCCTAACAATGGGGTTCGAGTTACCACCCTCTGCCATTACAACGTCCTGAGAAGTGTGGCATATGTTTGTCCCAGAATGCACATCTCAGCAAAATTCAAGATGGAGAAAATCTCTTCTTGGAGTTCAGGTCTGGCTAACCCAACTCACAGGGGTGACTAACCTTTCTCTACACTCCCCCGACCTGCCCCTCTGCTAATCAAATTAGAGCGGCTCACCTCTGGCTGCGGGTCAAGGAAGTGGGGCTGGCCTGGGTCCTGTGACATCTGGGCTTCTCCCTTTGAAGACCAGTTTATCTCCCCAGCCCCATTCCTGTCCCTAGCTTCTCCAGGAACAAAATCTCCTCCCACCAAATGGCTGTATTGTTTCAGCCCCAAGTCTGGTCACGCCTAATCACGGAACAGCTTGGCTCTGGCTGTCAAATGCTGTCAATTAGTAGAGACTGTTACAGGGCTGCTTTAGGTAACTTCAGGATAGTAAATTATAAAACTAGTTTTCTGCAATAGTTGTAATAAATCCAACCTTGGCAAGTTGATTTATTGTAACTATTATTTCGATACTTTGAATTATGGTGCAAGCTCACTCCTGTCAAAAGCTCTTTTTGTTTTTAGTTTTTTAAAGTTCAATAAAGCCATCCTATGTTAGCCCATGGAGCTAACAGCATTTCAGTGGGGGAAATGTCGTTGGCTATTTTTCCCTCAGCAGAGCATATAAAACATATTTTATAATGTCCCTGTTTTGTTTATAACAAGGCAACCTACCCTTGGGGCACCTAGAAGCTGGCTTATATGTAAATGAAAAAGGTTGTTTTAGACTTTGGAAGTACTTTTAATTCCAAAGTCGAATTTGGACAATTTTATTGTAAAGCCAGCATGCAAGGAAGGACTGGTTTTAAATGCCACCAGACACCACAGCAGTGCACACTTAATTGCATTAAGTCCACTGGGGTCACTAAGCATACATGCCCTACCATATACTATGGACTTGCAGGTAGGTTGTCTAAAACCAATTTTAATTACACCAATTACCATGTACCTTTTAAACAGAACACTAGCCATGGGCCTGGCTAGCTGAGCCCAGGGCACATTTAGAGTTAGTACCCACCAGTATCAGTCAAAAAATGTACGTGATTAGGGCAACATATTTGACTTTCCTACATCAAGATATAAAGTCTTTGCAAAGTTCAGGTGTGATCCCACCATACCTTGAAAAATAGCATGGAGAGAGGATTTAGGAACAACAGGCAGGACTTTTATTAATATCTGCAGTTGTCAAAAACAAAATTAATGGAACCTTCTCAATTTGAGTGGACAAAGTTAGACAACTGTACACGATGAATACCAAGTAGCAAACTGTATGAACAGGAGACAGGCAATGTCCCAGGTTAGGAGGCCATCAACTGGCTGACCAACAAGGGGAGGGCCTCCAGTAACCAGAACTCTGATTTTATCTGAGGAAAGATTCAGAAAATTGGAGAACATCCAATTGGTAACTGCTTTCATGACATTGCCAAAATTAGGGCAAGCAACATCATTAGTATTGTCAAGTCTTAAGGGGATTTTCATGGCATCTGCATAACACATACAGGAGAGGTGATGTTCCATAAAAAAATAAATTTAAGGGGCCTCATAGATACAAAAAAAGTGTCTGACTTAGGGAAGATCTCTGCAGTACCAGAGGATCTGAAAAGTGGCATAAATTCTGTCAGATTCATTCAGTTAAAAATAAGCTAAGCCAATTGTGGGCAAGCCTGCATACTCTGATACCCGCAAGTTAAGTTAACCAATCAGCTCCCATATCAATGCCCCACAGGCTGTTGTACCAATTCAAATGCTAATGATTGTGTTATGACCATTACGTGTCATGTAAGCGTGGCAAGTGAATGTACATTTTAGAGACAAGATTGGAGCAAGCACTTCAGTTGGTAACCTCTACTAAGTAGTTTGATGCTAACCAGAATTTTAACTTAGTCCATATTGACCAAATATTTGGTTACGTTAGCAACCAGTGTTATATAAATACTGAGTGCAAAAATATTAAAATATGCGACGTTGCCGCTATGTAATATATAGCTAAAAGACATTTGTTAAGTAGTATTAGTGGAATAGACATGGGCAACTCAATATCTGATATTTGAATGAGCCTAAAAATATAATGACAATACCTGAGTGATTGATATAAAGAATGTAGTAAACTCATGGGACTATGGAATGAACTGCTCTCTAATTTGCTCTTATATTTGATCACTAACACTTAACTCAGAAGCTTTTATTTAACTAATTTACAAATCATTGCTAAAAACACATTACCAACATTTATTAAATTTTTCTGGTTTTCAGATTTATTTTAGGATTGAAGTAAATATTGGAGAAGGAGAAACAGCTGCTTCACTTCTAGAAACTGACTGAAATATACCCTTGGTAGTGATGGTAGATTACTGGTCAGTCACCGAAACATGATATGTACGAAAGGCACCCAGTATTCAGGTTTCTGTTTTTTTCCTTGAAGTCTAAGGATTATGAAAGCATTCTGGAGTCTAAGTTTGAAACTATTGAGGCACATTTCCAAAACTACATCTCTAATGCTGGAATGAGGACTTTAAAAGCTTTACTTTCTCTAACTCTTCCATCTATTGAGTTCTGTGCATGCTCTTTTTCTTGTTTTTTCCCTCCACTTCTATTTTTTCACCCTCTTCATTAACTTTTCGTCTCCCTCTACATGTTTTATGAAAATGCTTCCTTTTCTCTTTAGTTTGACATCTATAGCTTTTTTCCTTCAGTGCCAATGCCTATGCCATAATCGAGTTTTATATAGCGTGAATTAGACCCAAACGGGTATCAGAGCGCTTTACATGAGTACCAGTTTCGTTACAGAAGGACACATTCATTTTTGTTAGGCACAGGGAGATTAAGTGATTTGCCCAGAATCATAGGATGTTGAGCGGCGTTGCCGAGACTCGAACCCGGTTACCCAGCTTCGAGGTCGACCACTCTAGCCGTAAGGCTACATCCTTATGATTCACTTTTTAGTTTATGAATTCAGTGCAGAAAGTTCCGCCCCTCCCATTTTAGTTTCAACATCTTGTTTCTCTCCTTCACCCTTTAAAATCATATTCAATTAAATTACTCTAGTCCCAACCTTGTATTTCCCATTCCAGTTTCCCAAACCTTTTTTTAAACATTTGTAATTTGTGAAATGGAATAACAGCCACTTTTGTCTCCTTTTCTGACTTAGATAAAGAGAGGAATCTTTGCCCTAGAACCACCAGCGTCCTGGTAATCCTCCATGCCATATAGCTGCGTTTTTTGTCAGTCAGACTTTTTAAAACTTCCTCCTAGCAGGAATCCCTGATATGCACAGGCATTTGATTAAATGATAAGCTCAGATAAAGCTGCGCTTTTCTCTCTCTTGGTTCTTTCTTCTCAGATTTGAAGTCTTTACATCCTCATATGAACTTTAAAAGACTATATGAAATAGCCCTATTTTGTCCACCATCTTTAATTTTGTATACAGAAACATGATTTTGGAATCACAGGTGCCTTATAGGTCTGCTTAGGGGAATTCAAATTGTTTGAAAAATATTTTTTAACCAAAATCCTCTCTTGAAAAAAATGATTTTGCAGCTTGTTTTTGATGCAGTTGTTGTAGGAGTTTTCACACTCTAATTATATAGTCTTTCAGGGCAGCTGTGCTTTTATGAAAAGATATCTAAATAGTAACATTTACAAAGGAGACTGAAGTCAGTCTGCACAGTCAGAAATATTGCAATTCTGAGCATATGATCACTGTATGAAATTGGGTTTTTGGTTCAGGGAGTGGAAGCCCTATTCAAGCAACAACCACAATCCTTGTCAGAGTAAGCCACAAAAGTCACTAACTTAACCTGTGTTTAAACCTGCGGTAGTCTGGCACAAAGCAGTCAGGCTTGAGTAAAAGGTAACGTGTAAAGTATTTTTGCAGTGGAGAAACAGTATTAATGTGAAAACACAGCACAAGAAAAATCCCAAAGCAATATAATAAATAGAGTAACTTTTCATAGATAAAATGGCACCAGAGTGACAAAACTCCTGTCAATAGAACCAGAGATATTCAATTTTGAAATTGTAAGTAACTATTGCCCCTAAGAACACAAAGCACAACTCACAGTCATCTGGTCGTGGTAGACCGGGTGAAATTCGCAAGTTCAGATCAACCGCCATGGAGCATGGGTCGGATACAGGGACAAGATTAGCCCTGATGGAAAATATATCTTCTCAAAGTCCAACGCAAAGAGTTCCGTTTGCGGTGGAGAAGGCCGTGAGGAGCAGGGAGAGAATCGCAGATGGTCATCGCTAGTGCGCGAAGAGCAGGCACAGCTGCGCGAGCTGCCGTCTCTGCAGTGGAAATAGCCTGTTGGATGTCACAGATGGTCGTTGCTGGAGCATACAGCAGGCTGTGATTGCTATAGCGCAAAGTGCAGATCTCATGTTGCCGATTTTTGCTGGCAGCCGATGTAACCCAAAGAGTCGGCTTCACAGGAGCTTTGCATTGGCGGTCATCCTGGGCATCAGAGTCCTGACCCAAACTGGTCCATTCCTGGCTGCAAAAAGCCAAAACCTGAGGATTTCACCTGTCTTCTTAGGTAGAGCTCAACTAATGCCAGCCAAGGCTCCAGGGCCTGGGGAGGCACCTCTGGGGGACCAGGAAGTCACTTCAGCAGAGGCTCGGGCAGGTCAGGTTGCAGGTCCAGAAAGGTCCAGTGCAGCCAATCAGCCGCGCCGTTGCAGGGAGGCTTTGGTAGCTTGTTGTGAATCGTTCAGGTTAGTGTGGGATGAAAGGACCAAGTCGAGCCTTTATTCTCAGAGAGCAGGCAATCCTCAAACACCAGGACAATCCACTGGCATCAGCAGGGCAGTCCTCTGGTGTCATCACAGTCATTCTTCTGTAATGTCCACAGGTCCAGGTCTGTACTGAAGAGTGGCTATGGAGGTCCAATATTTATACCTGGTTCCAGCCTTTATGTGCGATTGACTCCCTGTCCTACTTCCACATCAGGTCTGGAAAATACATCTCCTTCCCCTAACAAGGTGCCAAAAAGTCTGGGATGACAATACGGCTGGGTTCAAGTTTCTTTTTGTGTGCAGAAGGCAAGCCCTTTGATGTGCCCCAAATTACTCTTAAAGTCTTCAATCTTGGGTAATCGTGTAATTATAGTAATTTCGCAATCACACGAGTAATGTGTAATTACTGGAATCACTCTAATTACCCCAGCATAACAAACATTTCACCTAGGCCTAGTTTAGTCCTGGCAAAAGATTTGATTTTTGTTCAACCACAAAAGAGCTGCTCCTAAAGTGATAACCACTATAAGGTTTGAGTTATATTGTGAGTGGGGACATCTCACAAAAAGTAACGGACTAGTCTCACACACTACCTGGTGTCATGCTTCATCATTGACCAGTCCTCGCCCTCTAAAACCTTGGTTTGATAGAGGGCGGGGATACACCTGACAACAGGGATGCACTTCTAAACTAAGTGGGGGCCCGTGTATGAGTGAGTGAGATTAAAAATCATTATAGTTATCCTCATTGTGTTTTTTAATGTGAAAGGTAACTATATGATGTTTAAAAGCAGGTGACGGTATGTGGGGGAATTAGTGTTCCCTAACCGTTGTGTTTAGAGGTCGACATGTTTCTGCCGTCTTGGCCCAGGAGGGTCCAGGGCATTCATCAGGACCTAAATATGTAAATGGGGGCTCCGTTCTTACCAAAAGTGGCAAGAGTGTACCACTGTGTGTAGTGCTATTTACTAGGGACTTATAAGTAAATTAAATGTAACAATCAGATGTCGATCAATTATTTTAGGTAGAGAGCACAAGAACTACACTACTGATTAGCAGGGAAAAAGTGCACATAGTCCTAATGCCAACAAAGGTGTTCAAAAACAGACGTCAAAATACTGGTAGAGACCTTGCAAAAAGGGCCAGGTCTAACAATCACCAGGCCCCTTGCTGTGATAATTGAAACCTAGCCATGTATGTAGTCAGCAGTTAATTGGTCCTGTGAACAGTACGGTGATAAAAGTACTTGAAACACATACTTCAATTTGGCATTTAAGTATTGAGTCCAATATAAAGGAAAGTGATATAAATAAAAAATATATAGAAACGAGAACCTATATAATATAATTATTAGGAGAATTTGTTGGGTTGCAAATATGTGTTTCTCCTTGATTACCAATCTTCTTGGTTTATTTAGCATAATAGTAACCCAGAAATGTATTTGTAAATCTGGCTGTAGCGGGCACCTGGCGTTTTCCCGGTGGGACGTAATAGGGGGGAGGGGGCAGGTATTAGACCGGTGGGGGCGTTTTTGGAACCGGGGGCCAGTTTTGCAGCAGCGCTCCTATTTCCGAACCCTCTACCAAAAGCAGCAGCAGTGTTTCCCACCAGCAACATCCTACCCCCACCACTGCTGGTCTAACTTAATTGCCATGGCCAGTTTGCGTTCCCAGTCCGGCCCTGGCATGAACCCAACATAGTCACAAAGGCAGGATCTATAGGATTAACGTGTTGGCAAGCTGTGGTTCCCTCTTTAACATGATATTACTGCTGCTCTGTAGGATACATAATAAAAAAAATTGTCCAAGCACATTTAATTTATTTCTATGTCTATTTGGGCGAATTTGTAGAGGGCGACTGCTACTCCAAGGAGTGTCCTGGCATTGGATGCCGAAAGGTAACAGTGGGACAAAGAGGGGGATTATGGGCTTGAGAAAAGCCACGTTTTCAGCTTCTTCCGAAACAGGGGCGTTGACTTGATGCTTCTGAGGGTCGGGGCAGTTTATTCCAGAGGGATGGTCTGAGGAAGGAAAGGGCCTTACCCCCTGACCTAGCCTATTTAATACGAGGCGTGCTGGCCAGAAAGAGATTATAGGAGCGGAGATTTCTCGGTGAGACGTAGAACGAGATTCTACGTTTGAGGTTGCCGGGGCCCATCACAGATAAGGCTTTCTGAGTCACCGGTAGAGTCTTAGATATGATTATTTTCCTTACTGGAAGCCAATGGAGATTCTTCAGAAGGTTAGATACGTGAGCCTTATGGGGGAGTTTAAAGATAGCTCGAGCCACTGCATTTTGGACCAGCTACAGCCTGTCCAGCAGATACCTGGGCATGCTCAAATAGAGGCCGTTCCCGTAATCAAAGCGAGATACGATCAGGGCTTGGATCACCTGTTGTCTGGCAGCCATAGACAGAAAGAACAGAAATTTCCGCAAGCGACGCAGGAAGATAAAATAGGTGCCCCCTACTGAATTTACCTGGGATCCCTATTATATGTCATTTGTGGATGCCAATGCCCCTTGCTGACCAGAATCAATATCAGCAGACATTAATGGCCACAAGGACTAGTTCTAGCACAGAAACCTGAAACATTCCAGGTGCTCTACATTATCTGGTCTAGCGTCAGGTCTTCTGCGTGCCCAGAACAGGAGTAGGCGTGTGGCCATTGGAAAGTTTAAATAGCTACCACAAAGTCTCAACTTTGTACAACTTGCTTGGAATTTCTTTCTAGTACTCCCATATTTTATGGTGGTACGAGGGAATGGATTTTTCCGACAGAATCATATTTCACTAGTATATATAAAAAATGAAACAATGCTTAATAAGCAAATGCACATATCACAGCTGTTACTTCTGTGGTATGGCCCCGCTGCAGAAAATCTTTCAAACCAAGTGGACAGAATAAAAATTATGTAATCTAAAGATTGTATAAACGTCTATGAAAAATTCTGTGATGTCAGCTTTTTTTCTGAATCTACTGAAAGTCTAGAAATCAACACAAGCATGTGGTGTAAAGCTAGTGTTTGTGCATTTCTGATTTTGAGAACATTTTTATCTTGATATGGGCCACGCCGATTAGTTCGCTTCCCCGACTTAAATTTGTTCAAGAGTTTATACTACAATTAAAGGCTCAGCAATTGTCTTACAGAACTTTTTAAAACAGTGTCTCAACAGACACCCCATCAAGCCACAATGGTGTGTCCGATAGTTGTATAATCTCAGCATATTCTTTTCCATCCTTTGCTGCCACAGGGTGGTGGGCTGGGAGTGAAGAATGCAGTCTAGTGCCATCCTATCATAGAGCCCTTTACAGAGTCAGAATTAGTAGCTTACATAACTAATGGATTCCTCCATGCTCCTTCTCTTGGGGCTATAATGGGATCGGAATGAAATATTCCAACCCATTTCCTATCATTGTAATTGCATTTATGAATACTATTATGCGAAGCTAATTCATTACATACACAAATGAAGAACAATAGCCTTCTAAAAAATAATTATTCTAGGAACGCATACCTCAAAAACACTTAGCTTTACACAATGAAAAGTCGAACACTGATGAGATGAGGCTTGTAAGGCCGCGAAAAGGTCTTATGTTAAAATAAAACTAGTTCATCTCGGTGGCAGGGTGTATGATCATTCTGTCTACATACCCACACCTTCTGCTTAGAAACACTAGCCCAACCTTTATTTTTCAAGTTGTTGCATCAAGCAAACCAATTAGCAAAGTGGTAATTAGTGTGAGATATTCGGAAAAATGTTGTTTGCGATAGTTGACAGAACTTTATATGTCAGCCATTTGCCTCTGAGGCAGAAGGGTTTGCTCACCCGTTTTTAATATTTCAAGCAGCTGAGCATGCGCAAGAGTAAGGATGTGAAAATTCTACGGAAATTTACAGTCATCCACTACTGAAAATAGACCTGCTTTTGGTCTCTAACTTGAGACATGCATTTTTAAAACACATGACTGCACGCACTATTAATAACAAGTTTTTGATATGGTCTCTCATGTCGTCCTGCTTGAGAGACTGGAAGGCAAGGGTTTTGCTGAACATGCCTTCTCTTGGGTTCAGTCCTTTATCTGTAATAGCACACAGTCTGTCTTTCTACCTCCTTTTACATCTGCATCTAAGCCTTTAAATTGTAGCGCTATTCAGGGTTCGGATCTAGTCCTACCCTTTTTAGGTTGAGCATTGGAGACACTTTGTATATACTTTAGTGTATGTATGTATGTACTTTGTGGGCACTGGAGATCATCCCTAGGACTTGTCTGCTTCCGCTTAGGAACTTTCTAACTGTCTCGATAGAAAACAACTGGTAGAGGTCAGTAAAATACCAGAATTGCTTTCTGCTTAGGGACTTTCTTTTTTTATTTTTCTGACAACTGCCTCTATTTAACCTTCTTGATAGAAAACGACCAGCAGAGGTCAGTAAACTACCAGAATCAAGCAAGCAAGGAAAGCTTTATTCGACTGCTATATTAACAATCATAAAAGCGCATAAAAATACAGTCATATCACATAATTACAATCATCAGAAAAAAAATATTAAAAATCCAGTTATAGGTTTACACACCATTAATAAAACACCCATCTAGAAAGCGGCGTATGCCTTAACATTTATAGTTCGGCCATACTAATAGACTTCCTTTGATAAAGTGCTTTCTTTAAGAACATAGCCACACACCAGGCAGAATGTTCATCCTCTAAAAAAATGTAATTTGAGCAGAGCCGGGCAGCATTGCCGCAACCCATAACGATTTAAAAGTGGTAAAATCCACGCTTTCCTTACGACTGTATAAAATTTGCAAACAAAGACTAAATGGACAGTAGATTGGGCAGATTGATTGTCACACGGACATGATTGTAGTTTACGTGACCAATCGTTCACACTTGAAAAAGTTACAAGTCTGTGGACAATATCAAATCTTAACCTAGTTAGTAATTTTCTATCATAGCCACCTGGCACAAATGCTAGATAAGGTTCCATATGTGAAGTAGTGACAGTTAGCTGATTTTGGCTTACACTTGGCTTTAAGATCTCTCCTGCCATTCTTATTGTGGCCAACAGGTGAAGACCTTCCTTCCTTAGGTTCTTCCTGGTTATTGACTGCATGGACCCGGGGTCTGTAAAATATTCTAGATGTCCTAGGTCGCTCATAAAAGTATGCACAAAACTCACCCATGGGGTCTTTAAGGCCCCCTTCAGTTTAAGGCAGCCTTGTAAAATCTCCCTATTTAGCGTAGTCTACTCTATTAACCAGATCCTATGCCACAGGAGAATAGGTTCCAATTTTATAAGGTCTGAGATAAAGGAGAGGCCCAACTCCTCGTGGCAGGCATATGAAGATGTACTGGCTGGGACCGATAAAATGTATCTTAAGAAAGAGTTTTCTACAGTTTGCAATGCGTGGGTGTTGGAAAAGCCCCAAACACCAGCCCCGTACTTTGCGGTGGTTATGCATTTAGCTTTATATATTTGAAAAAGCTCACCTGGCGGTTTCCTGCCTAGGTCCTTCGAAAAAAAAGCCAGCGCCGCTGTTGTCTTTATAAACGCCAGTTTCGCAATTACCGCTGGGGCCCATGCATCGCCTTAGTCGAATAGGATCCCAAGGTAAGTAAAACTCTTAGTCTGCACCAACTTCTGCCTCTCCACAAACATGCCTTTTAACCTCTTGCTCCTACAACCACAGGTCATATTAAATGTCTTGGAGATATTAATAACAAGGCCAAGGTCCTTCATAAAATTACTAAAACTATCTAAAACCCTCTGGAGACTATTTTTAGTTTGTGATATTAAAACTGTATCATCCGCGTAAAGGAGAGCAGGTATGGGTCGTCCATTCACTGAAGGAAAGTCTTGATTATTCTCAAGCAATGCCGTGCCCAAACCGTTAATATTCAAATTAAACAGAAAGGGGGCCATCCCGCAACCCTGCCTGACACCTCTCCTGATGGGAAAAGCCGCTGTGCGCTCACCACCCATTCCAAAGCGCACGCTGGCTGTTGCATCGCTATACAGGCACCTTAAAAAGAGAATAATGTAAGGGTCCACCCCCGCAGCCTCGAGAACCTCCCACAGCCTATCATGCATTACAGAATCAAAGGCCGCAGTGAGGTCTACGAACACCAAGAAAAAACTTCACTTCTTTGCTCTTGTGTATTTCCCTACATGAATGGCCTGGTTCAAACTCTGCTCGGTTGTCCCCAGCCCCTCTCTAAAACCGTACTGGATATCAGATTAAACTGCACTTTCTTCAGCCCAATCTTGCCTGCGTTCTAATAAAACACGTCCAACTACCTTGACCATGGAGTCTAATAATGAGATGGGTCTATAACACCCAGGCTCATTTCGGTCACCTTTTTTAAAGATTAAGACAATGATGGATTCCCTCCAGGTCCTGGGCATTCGAGCCCCACAGCTCGCATTTATGACCTGTGTTACAATGGGCCCCCAAAGGGCAATATTAGACTCAAACAGATCCACTGGGACTCCATCCGGGCCGGGGGCTTTGCCGCCCTGACTCAAAGACAGAGCACGTTCTATTTCCTCCAAAGTGAACTTTAAATCTTCTAAAGCAATGTCAACCGCTGGTGTATTACTGTCTGTTAATATGGAATTGTCCTGCCCATTGTAAACTCTAGAGAAGTGATCAATCCACGATTCCTCCGGAATAGCTATTTCTATAGAAGGTCCGCCCTGAGGTTGCAAAAATGGGGCTTTCACTGTCCTCCAAAAAGCAACATCGTCTTTCCTCTGAGCCGCACTATGTAGGGACTCCCAAGCTTCAGTTCTCAAGGCCGATTTTCTTTCCTTAAGGACCAGCCTATAATCCATTCTTGCCTGCTTAACCTTATTTGGACTTCTAGGCTCCCTATGTAACTCATTCTTTAGGTTAGTATATGCTTTTGTGCATACTGTATCAAACCACCCCTGTTTTTTTACTTTATTACGGAGTTGAACATGTAATAACTCCCTCACCCCAGCAGCAATATTCTGGAAGGACAATAAGATCTGGTCATGGGAGGCTGACTCACTCAAGCACGTGTCAACAGCAGTATTGCACTTCACTACTAATTGTTGCAAAATTGCGGTAGGATCTACCTTGGGACATCGTAGAGTATAGCCATTAAGTTTGTCTAGTTTTACCTTGCTTAACGCCTCAACCCTATTATCCACCCTTCCAGATCTATGTACTGGTAAATAAATCTCTAAACAAAGGGGGAAGTGATCACTCATGACATTGTCATCAACCATAAAGGAGTACAACCTGGGAGCATTATTTATTGATATGAGTATGTAATCAATAGTTGAGGATAAACCTCTACCATTAAATGTAGGTGGCATGGAAATAGGACTGGCCATAAATCATTTGCGAAACCCAGCTCAAAACTTAACATCAATTCATTAAATAGCTCTCCCACTGGAGTGTGGCACAAATGAGTATTACAGGTACCCTCATCATCATCATGAAGTCCACAGATTCTTCTGTCCTCATGCGGGTATTAAACGCAGTTGAAATCCCCCACAAAAATCACCATAACATCTTTTTTGCTGGCATTACTGATGGAATTTAGATCACCACCAAGGTTCTTTAAAACCTTGTCAAGAGCATCTGGAAGGATGTTATTATAAAAGTTAACCAGGATAACACAATGGGACAAACTTAAATGCAATGTGACCAACTGATACTGACTGTCCCCCAGCTTCGAATCTATTTTGTCAATTATCAACATGTTTGAAATATATGTACAGAGCCCTCCCTTTGCTCTGCCCCCTAACCCCTTCACAGCAGGTGTGTAAAATGTTCTAAATCCATTTATATGGAGCGGTTCTCTAGACCATGTTTCCTGTAAACATAGTATATCATAATGTGATATAAACTCGTGGCAAGTTTGATTTTCTACCTTACCAGAATCACTTTAGCATTTTCTGGGGGGCGGAGCTTGCCGGCTTGAAAAATGGCCTTGCGGCAGCGGAGCTCCTCTGACCCACACCACATATCCTTCATCATCCTGGCAATACTATAACCTGCCCTTGCCTGCTTTGTGAGTGCTGGAGTGCCGAGGTTTTCCTGCGTCGCCACATACCTGGGACAGGCTGGTGAGAGCAGCGGGGGCCTCGTTGGGGCCACCGAGGTACTAGACCTGCATCGTTCAAATTGGCAGCCAGTGGCGAGGAGAGATTCTGATTCCGGCTGATGCGGTGAGGACTGCGCGATGATCCCGGTGGGGGAGGCTGCCTTGAAGAGCACGGGCCCTGCCGGGAGTGGTGAGGCCCGGTGATTGCTCCGGCCCGGCTTGCCTGGTGCCTGACCTGGGGTGTGTCTAGGCCTGTTGGGCACTGTTCGGCGAGTCAGCTGTCGTCCCTGAAGTGCGGCCTGCTAGTGCGGCGAAGGATGTACCTGTGGTGCGGTGATGCCGACAATCTCCACAAACGTCTGAGTTAACCTCACCTGACCCTCTCCTGCTTGAGCGCCCTGAGAGGAGGGCGTGGCGACGCTGGGACGGGGCCCTAAGTGAGAGTTGAGGCATGAAAGTCAGTGGCCGCTAATCCCTACTGGCTGTACACTGGACCTGTTGCTGCGAGTTTCCTGTCAGTCTGTGGGAAGAGCACACACTTGGGAAGGAGATGCTGCCCCTGAGCTTGGACAATAACAAGGGCCCTGTGGCGAGAGTCTCCACTTGAGTAAGCCCTAAAAGGGGGCACAGCAATTCCAACCTGCCGTGTGGGGTCCCCTTTTGAGGGTAGTTCTGTCTGGCATTCCCTGCGTACTGTCTACTGCAGGTTGAGGCCTGAGGGACGGCTGCACCTGCCTGCTCTCCTTTCTCCAGCTACTGGCTGCATGTGGTGTGTGGCACGTGGAGCAAGAGCACACGAATCCTGGCGCTGGCAGGCACCATTTTAATTAAGTTCCTTGACACATCGGGCTCCCCGCTGTGCTGGTATCGAACCGCCTGGTGGTGGGACACGTGGTCTCAAGGCAATGGGGAAGGTAGACAAAAGCCAGACAAAACTCCCATTTGAGCAGCACAAAAAATGCACCAAGGAGCTGGAAGATTCACAGCCCCACCCAGAGCAGAGCAAAGCATCTGACGAAACGCCCTCGGATCGGCTTCAAAATTCTGGCCACCATGAAGGCAAGCCTCAGCTCCATTGATGGGAAAATTGACTCCATAGTATACCTCATGGACCACATGTCCGAATGCATAGATAAGCACGCTGAGAAATTAGACATGTCGAAGAGGAGAGTTACTTAAGTGGAGGAGGCCCACACCGAAATTGACACGGCGCAAAAGAAGATGTCCAAAGCCCTCACTCTCCTGGAAGATAAAGCGGAAGATCTGGAAGTCAGGTCCCGGAGAAGCAATATTAGAATCACTGGCCCTCCAGAGTCAACTGCCACAGGAAATATGGAACTGTTCATAGAGTCCCTACTAGTCACTCTCTTTGGCCGAGAAGTCTTCTCTACTATGTTTGTAATTGAACGGGCGCACCGGTCCCTGGGCCCCAAGTCCCCTCTGGGCGCGCCCCCACACCCGATCATAGGGAAACTCTTGAACTACAGAGATAGGGACACTGCCCTGATAAAAGCCAGAGAACTTGGCAATCTGAGATACGAGAGCTCGACCATCTTGTTGTTTCCAGATTTCACCGCCAGAGTCCAGCAGGCGCAGAGGCTGTTCGCTCCGCTGAAGCGAGCTCTGTAGGCCCAAAATCTTGACTACACCATGCTCTTACCTACGTGCCTCAGAGTGATGCTGAACGGCGTCTCAAAGATTTTCTTGGAGCCTAAGTCTCTGCAGAAAGCATTGAAGGAATACTCCAAAACAGTTCGGTTTCTGTACAATTGCAGGGGGCAGAGAGGGGCACGATGGACGAAAATGACTGAACTGATAACTCAAGTGAGGTCCTGGTAGATCCAGAATCTTGTGATGGAGGGCGGGGAGGAAGAGTTTTTGGGATTGCGGCGAGGATTGATTTCCTTTAATACAAATGTCCACGGTATTTTGCATTCCTTGGGCCCTGGTTATCCTCAATGGCGCACGTTACCATTTTCTACTAAATGTCATAGGGAGAGGGCATATGTGTTCTTGACAAACAGTATGGTTTATACCTAGGGCATTAATGAGAACTGGCTGGAAAAATGTGATTGTTGGTTGGAAATTGACACTTACATGCCAGTTTTATACTTTCTTGGTTGCAGAAGGGGTACAGAATTCCACCTTTTGATTTTTTCATTGGCTCACACACTCACTTAGCAGTTACAGAGAGGAAAGTCAGTGGAGCGGCAACATCCGCCCCTGTGTGTGGTCCACTTGATAGCATTGAGCTGTTGTAATTTTGGTGTTGGGGAAGGGGGGAGTCCGTTCGCGTCCAGTTGGGGATGACGCAATGTGGGAGGGGGAGTTTTTTTGTTGTTGATTGTTCGTTGAGCCACAGAGGATATTGATCTTATGGAATTTGTCAGACTTGACAATCATTTGGCATGCGTGGACACCATGAGGGTGTGTTTGCACGCTCTAGCTCCCCGACTATCCTGCAGATGTCCCAATCTGACGGCAATATGCTCAGAACTTTGACGTGGAATGTCAGGGGCCTTAATAACCACCGCAATGTGAGGAATGTCATTGTGTATCTTAAACGTCACACTGTAGACATTGCCTTATTGTAGGAAACCTATTTACCAGTCGACAGCAGATTCCTAATGTAGAAATTTCTACAGGGTCCCTTCCACGCAGCTGGGTTCTCGACACATGCCAGGGGGGTGATCACGTGAGTCAATCCGAAATCAGGCATCAAACTTGCCCCGGTCAATTACGATCACCCACAGTTGTACCACTCCCTTTTCACATGCAATTTGATAGAAACCGCACTGCCACTGATGGTGGGGGGCGATCTTAATTGTGTTTTGGACTCGGCATTGGATAGATCGGGGAGTCCAACCAGGCACGCCTCGTCTTCAGCAAATACCATGGAGGATGCTATGATCCGCCTAGACTTGGTTGATGTTTGGCACACACGCTTCCCAGAGCAAGGGGGGTTCACACACTACTCTGCACCGCACAAACTTCACATGAGAATAGACTACTGGTTACTGGCTAGCGGACTCTACCCAGAGGTTTGGGACTGTAAGGTGCACCCCCGCACTCTATCGGATCACACCCCAATTATCAACATTGCGTTGCCCGCAGAAGAGGCCCGCCCTGTTTACTTGGCGATTCCCCCCATACTCGTTGCTTGATGACGCTTTCAAGGCCGATATCTCGGAAGCTATTACAGATTTGTTTGATAATAACGTGGGTTCTGTTCCCAAATTTGCAGCAGTTTGGGAAGCCTTCAAAGTTTATATCAGGGGCATAGCTCTCTCGAAACACTCAGGTGTACTGCGAGTTATTAGGGGTAGACTGAGCACCCTGGAAAAGCACCTAGCCGATCTCGAGTTGGGTTTAGAGCAAGAAGGGGTGGCACAAGGGGCTGAGGAATTGAAAGAGGCACTGGAAGAGTACCACGCTCAGGCTGACTGTGAAGTTAAACATCTGGGTAAATACGCTGTAGCTAAAAGCTATGGGGGGGAGCATCCAGGAGCGACACAAGCAGCATTGGTATGCCATAGAAGAGAAACTTCATTGATTATGGCAGTTAGAACAGAGGGGGAGAGCTGCTGACCGAACCCGAAGCTATAGCTGACCGATTCAGGCAGTATTATACGGAACTCTACCGTTCCTGGGCGCTGGTGGATGAACACCTGACACAGGTCTACCTAGAGCACCTTAAACTGCCCTGGCTTACAAACCAGCATCGCGAATACTTGATCAGGCCACCGGAGGCTTGGGAGGTGCACGACGCTCTGAGGACGATGCACTCGGGCAGCACTCCGGGTCAAGACGGCCTCACTGTGGCTTTTTCCAAAGAGTAAAGAGACCTCTGAGTCCCCCATATGGTGATGCTCTTTGAAGAGATTAAAAGCGCTTTGGACCTCATGTGTATTATTTTTGTGGACTCGTATTATGAAATCTCCAAATTTAAATTGCATGGATATTCTTGAAATATATATTCTTTGATGATCTTCACTTCTCATGTGACTTGCATCGTTTATATAGATTGTGTACTACTTACAAGTTATATTTTTTGAGAATCGTCTATTGGGACTAATTATACGTTAACTTCCATTGATTATTAGGATCATTTATCTTATTGCCCTGAAGATGTTCTTGTGTTAAGAACGAAACGCGTTGGCTGATCTCTCTTTTTAAAAAAATATATAAGAATAAAAGAAACTTAAAGTACTTCCTATCAAGTTTGGACTTCTTACTGGTGCACCTTCCTTTTTTCTGTCATAAAAAGTTTTCATCTGGATGACAGTGGAGTCCCTCTGCGGCAGACTCTGGAAGAATTGTGCACAGGACTCTTATGTAGCCTACAAACTAGGATTGAGGTGCTGAACCAGTGGTCAGCCGTAGTTGTGCTTTTTTGTCATGCATTGCAAATGCTTGTTAATTTATACATGTTACCCATGCCCAATACTATGGAGTCCTTCGGAATTAGAGTTGTCTCATACTCTGACAATACTGTGTTCCTGGCCTTTTGACAAAAATGCTCCTCCAACATTGATTTCTTTCAAAACAAAAAAAAAGAAATTGAACTCAGACAAGACCGAAGTTCTGTTCTTTGGTTCTAAATCCATACCCTATACTTCAACTGTTGGTAGCCATAACAGATGTACAATCCTCCTAGTCCTTCTCCTGTGGTCAGAAACTTGGGATTTACATTTGATGCTGAGCTTACCTTTGAATCTCATATAAAATCGCTGTCTAATTCCTGGGTCCTGACTATCAGATCTCCGAGACATATGATGCATTTTATTCCCATGGATCAGCAGAAAACCATAGCGCATGCCTTGATCACTTCTAAACTGGACTATTCCAATAGTCTATATCTCAGACTCCCTTCCTTTCTTATACATCATCTGCACATTATTCAAAAACTTCCTCCCTGGTGTTCTGTCTATAATCATCTGTGTCAACGTCACTGGTTGCAGATTGGCAAAAGGATTCAGTTTAAGGCCCTCACTTTTGCTTTCATGATCTTTAACTCCAGGGGTTCTCTATACCTTAGGCGTTGGTTCAAACTTTCGTCCCAGGTACGATCCCTTCGTTCTAATAATCTTAAGCTCTTTCAAACCCCACGTATTGTTAAATCCAGAAGAGGTGGTCGTTCTTTTGCCTATCTGACAGCCAGACTGTGAATTTGCTTACCTGTGGCTTTGAGAAGCTGCCCATCGGAAACAGCCTTCAGGAAAGGGATTAGAACGCTTCTCTTTGACTCTTTAATAACCTCATTCTGAGCTGGTTTCTGACTTTGAATTCAGTGGGTACTCCTACCGTTAGCGCCGGGACACCTTTTTTAGGTAGCTGTGCGCTCTAATAAATGTATTGTATTGTATAACAATTGGAACATTTGTCACATGATAGCACTTCATTGGGATGAGAAAGAGGGTATTCTGAGGGTAGCTGCTTGGCACCGTTTCCAATCCTGACATAGGGGCACAGATTCACGAAGTATTTGTGTGAGTATATTGTTCTTACTACAAGTTCCGGTGCCAGTTAACCATTAATGTACAGGAGTAAGACATGCTTAATCACAGTTTTTGTAAGAGATGCTGACTCATGAATTTCATTGGAAGCCATGTCTTACCACTGTAGACTGCTCTCATGTTTTACTACTGTAAACTACTCACAGAAAATGCTCTGCAAATCAGGCCTGGATTTTTAGGTTTTACTCACACCGAAGCTTGAACTAAGACACACCTTTACCTGCATTTCAGGAGGTAATCAATATAATGCACTGAGCTAGTTGAACTATAGTTCAGAAACAAAAGATGCAAGACAATAATATCACCTTAAACTTAAACCAGAGGCAATGAAAATCTGAGCTCTTATCAAAATTGATTTTTTAAAGGATATGTTCCTCTGCTTTGCTGACTGCAATCCTACAGTGCATGAACTGAGTGAGTCATTCAGTCAATAGTCTTTATTCTGTCATAGCAATGACCATAAAACACAGATTTTAAAATACATTTTACATCATATAGTTTTTCGGAGTCAGAAATTATGGCAAAAACATCACACATCAATTAGAACGAGTTTAAAAACACCATAAAAATATTAATTATATTTACATTTAGCAAAAGGTAAAATAAATTGCTTACTGGGCACCCGTAGAGGTTAATATTAATTTAAATACTATTAAGAATGTTATCAGGGCTAAAATAAGTATTCCTATAAAACATATCTCCTCCTCAATTTTATTGCAGACAAAATATAATTAAGGACAGAAAAACAAATTGTAGAAGTATTTAAGCATTTTCAAAAGTTCAACCCCTCTTGGTGCGATGTAACGTGCTTGTACTCTAAAATTGGCTGTAAGAAGCATCTTCTCAAGCTGCTATATAAAGTGCAAAAAAGAATGAAATGCACGTTTGGGGTAAGAAATTATTACATGGGCAACCTGGAAGAGATTCAAACCAGGAGCCAGAATTGGGAAAAGCAACCAAATAGTGAATTGAATGTAACCTGAGTGTCTTGAGATAAAACCTGTGTTCTGGTTTTCCCACTCACATGAGCAACTGCTCTGTCCTAGGCATTGTGGAAATCGGAAAATAGTTAATTGGCTTGATCATGCGATTCTAATCTCTTCAATCAACATGAAATAATTTTTTCTGTGGCCCAATACTATCTGGAAATTCAAAAAGGTTAGTCAGGCTCATGCCATTAAAGTTGTTCCTGAGATATGCCAGCCAAGGGATAGAGTAACTGTTGTTCAAATTCAGACAATCACTTACAATGTCTCTAAAAAAAACCTGCTTTTTGGATACACAACATTTTAACCAAGAGTAAGAGACGGGCCTTTTTTTTAGCTTGATCTTCCAAATAGCCCATACCCAATTCACTATGGGAGATAAAGCTTGGGGGAAATTTAGGGATGGACATTATCCAGCAGAGGAACTAAATGAGTCATGTCAGTCACAATTACATTATTGAGAAGAAACACCAAAGCAGCTCAGAAACTGTGGGCATAAGGAAGCAAGGTTGGACAAGACCCCTGAGCAGTGAGTGTAACCAAATTGGTATATACTCCGCTGAGGCAAAACTTTAAATTTCGCAAAGCCACTGCTCATGAGATGAACATTTAAACAGCAGAAAAACGATAGATAAGTATGATTTGTAATTAGGCTAAGCTCATTGTATACCTTTGTTTTTTGCTCGCCTGTGCCATTACTAAATGTTACCAACTATTTAACAATCACCCTTGATCCTCACCTAAAAGGAGCTGTCCAACAGGAACTGAAAAGTCACATCTGCTCTAAATGAGAACACAAACAAATCTAGACATATTTCAGAATTGTTAGGCCTCGTTAGTTTGGTGCAGCATGTGACCATATGACACAACAAACAAGGGTCCCACTTATGGTCATACCCACCCATTCACTCACTTACCAAAACAAGTGATGGATGGGAAAATGCTTAAATTATTCTTAATCTTCACACGATTTCTATTAGTATTTTCTATTTTGTCTGGTCCATTGGAGAATGGGACCAACAATATGCAAGACAATTCTATTCCTGCCCCAAAAAGAGCAGTCCTGCACAAACTGCTGTGCCATTTTGCCTCTGAATTGGAGCACAAGGAAGTCCAGGAATGTTTCAGCTTTAAACTTCACATGCGGAGTGCACCTTGAGACCCCATTGCACACAATGCAAGGGACCCATGTCTGAGCATACCAACACTGCTTACTATTGTCAGCTCATCTATGCCATCACAGAAGTCAGGCAACTATATGTAACTCAGCTAAGAATTGAAATGGCATGGGAGTTGTAAGGGCAAAAGTACCCAACAACCTGTGCAGCTGTGCAACCCAGCTACTTTTATTTTATCTCTGAAATTTCCTCCGTCTTTTTTACTTTTGGCCACAGTTTATGAGGACCCTAATTCAGAGGAGCCCCTTAAACTGCACACAGGTGATCCTCAGGGACATCCTTTTAGTGTGCCTGGAGAGGTCAATAGTTATATTTGTTCCATGCTCCTTCATCTTTAGGGCAACTCCCCCCTGCCCCCTTTAAACTCGCTGTGCACAAGCCATGCCTAGTGATAGCATATTTTAGCTTTTGCGGTCCAAGAGGAGAGCCTACTGACCTCCCTATATACATTAGGCCCAGAGGTTAGGGCAGACAGGAAGCCCTTGGTGTCTATTATTTGTTATGTTCGAAATGTTCATGAACTTTATGAGCCTAACATTCTGCCAAACTGGTTGGGTAATTAGATCGTGTGTATGGTTAATACTTTGCAAACCTTATTGTTGAACATGCTCTTAGGGTTACTCCTAGCTATTTGTGAACATTTTTGTAAAAGTGGTAATTGCAAGGGAGAAACACACATAGAAACCGCATGACAAATTCTTCCCTTCTGTTTTTTGTTACTGGAGCCCCCAAGAGGGCACACACAAGGCTTTCTGCAGAACAGTTCCCTCTGGAAGTTACACAATTTCAGCCACATGTGTGCAGTGGGCGCTGTGGTGCAATCTGGGGAAAAAATCTTCCCCAAGGCTTCTCACAGTAGGAAAGCTCCATCCTTGCCTGATTGGCTAGACCCTTTGAAACTAGACGATGCACTGACTATGATTATCATTAACACCCAACTGAATGAACCTGGACGAATAAGCTGGTGCTTCTCTACAGCTTTTTCAACCCAATTCAACTTACACCTGCATTTGCTTTGATGAAGTTTGGATTGCAAAATATGGAGGTGAGTGCTATCCACCATCCCCAGCTTAGGAAGAGAGCCAAGAGGCCCCATCTAATTCTCTGCTGGCCTGCTTCTAGCATTGCCTCTAGGTAAGCCTCCAGCCAGCCTGAGGAATCCAGAGAAATTGAAACTATTCTTGAATCCCTCTCTACCCCCTCACCAGAGCCTGGAAGAGGGCTGTCCAATAAATCTACTTCTGCAAGTGCATGACTAGGGCTGCTAAGCCTTCTCCCTGTCTTCACCATTGTTTGTTTTTGTTTCTTCATTTGATACTGCTGTTGTTGTTCTGATCCAGAATTAGGCTTCTTTGTCAGCTAGCCAGATCAAGAGAGCCCTCTGTGTTCTAAGACAAGTCTTCTGTCTACCCGAATTCATCATGAAGGTTTATCCCACCCTGGGTATCTGTTGACCCAGAGCCTCCAAGGCCCCTTTTGAGGAAGAAAATCCAATTTTAGGTGATAAACACTACTAACCGTAAGCCCATGAAGTAAAATTTACAGTTTTACATATGTACCTCTGGTTAAGTCACAGTTTCCATTAAAAGTTAGTTTTCAATTTATGACAAATAACTTTGGCACCATTACAGGAATCTTTACAAGCATTAGCAGACAATTAGTTAATTCAGCTTAGTTTTGGTATGTCAAGTTTCATTCATATTTCTCAAGGGTCAAAGTGTTTTGCATTTTAATTCCCATTGTTATTTGTAGGTCTTGCCTAGGGAGCGCATATGCACAGTCTCTTTGAGACATACTGCATCTACAATATGGACTTCAAGCACCACCCATCTTTTTCATTGGTTCCAATTACTGTCCTCTGTAAATGTCGGCATTTGTTTGGTAAATACGCCTAGTAGTGCCTCCTTTTTAGGTCTCGCGACCTGCGTTGCACTGCGCAGCAGTGCTTGCGCAGGCGAGAGTCCTTTAGTTCTGGGTTTCAGAATTCACTCTAGGAATCACACACCCTCGTGCCTGTGCGATTCCTTTTTAGTCCCTCTGCGTGCGTCTTCTTCCAAAAGACGGTACAAAAGGGGGTGGTGATGGACGGAGCATCAGAACCAATCAAACACTCACACCCAGTCAACAGATCTGGGTTTGATCCATCACCGTTCTTTAGCCCACTCTGCCACCCCAGTTCAGACATGGCCATATGCAAATCAGTCTAACCCTGTGCCTCATGGGAACAGTCCAGCCCGAGCTGCCAAGCCATGCCTTCCTTGGACTGGAAACAAGCTTCCTAGGACCGGTTTCTGGCATTTCAGCCGTCTTCAGCCAGGCTTGCTTGAATCCAGTGGCAAAGTGAGCAAGGGACTCACGTCTGAGCATACCCTGCCAACTTATGGCTAACAAGGCGGTACAAAAGGGGATGGTGATGGACGGAGCATCAGAACCAATCAAACACTCACACCCAGTCAACAGATCTGGGTTTGATCCATCACCGTTCTTTAGCCCACTCTGCCACCCCAGTTCAGACATGGCCATATGCAAATCAGTCTGACCCTGTGCCTCATGGGAACAGTCCAGCCCGAACTGCCAAGCCATGCCTTCTTCCAAAAGACGTTACAACAAACAAATGATGGACGGAATGCTGACAATGCAAACATTCTCCCCCAGTCAAGAGATCTGGGTTAAATCTATCCTGGCTGATGACGGCTGATAGCCAGAAACCGGTCCTAGGATGCTTGATTCCGGTCCAGGGAAGACATGGCTTGGCAGTTCGGGCTGGACTGTTCCCATGAGGCACAGGGTCAAGACTGATTTGCATATGGCCATGTCTAAACTGGGGTGGTGTAGTGGGCAAAAGAACGATGGATTTAACCCAGATCTCTTGACTGGGGGAGAATGTCTACATTGTCAGTATTCCGTCCATCATTTGTTTGTTGTAACGCTTTTTGCCCTAAGTGGGATGGGTATTCCCAGACGTGGGACCCGTGCTCACTACGCCACTGGAGTCAAGCTATCCTGGCTGATGACGGCTGATAGCCAGAAACCGGTCCTAGGATGCTTGATTCCGGTCCAGGGAAGACATGGCTTGGCAGTTCGGGCTGGACTGTTCCCATGAGGCACAGGGTCAAGACTGATTTGCATATGGCCATGTCTAAACTGGGGTGGTGTAGTGGGCAAAAGAACGATGGATTTAACCCAGATCTCTTGACTGGGGGAGAATGTCTGCATTGTCAGCATACCGTCCATCATTTGTTTGTTGTAACGTTCTTCCAAAAGACTGCACGCAATTGGCCTGAGGCGAGCGCATAGCTCCTCCCATGGCCTATTGGTGTCTATTACACGCACCAAGCGCGTAATAGACACCAATAGGCCGTGGGTGGAGCTGTGATCGTGCCGAGAGTCAGGCGTGACGCGCGCGCCACTTGCTTTTCTTTACTTCTGGTATAAGCGTGGCACCCGCGCTTTACAGTAAAGCGCGGGTGCCGCGATTACACCAAAGGTAAAGAAATAGATTTTTGTTTCTATTTGTTTACGTTTGGTATAATCGCGGCACCCGCGCTTTACTTTTAATGTTATAAGTTAAGCGCGGGTGTCGCGATTATACTAACGCATAAAATAGATCCTTACCCAATTGTACTCCCAGTTTCTACACAGAAGTAGTGGCCACTGGAACAAGCTGTCTTTCGGGGCAGAAGTCTGCTGGTAATGCACAAAGAGGCTTCCCAACAGAACAGCACATCACCTCTGTTTTGTCCCTGCTGAATTTCAGGGAATTTCCCAAAAGAACAGCACATCACCTTTAATGGAAGAAACCACAGCTGCTCTCTGAGATTCTGGGATGATTGCTTTATCTTATGCATTCTGTGGGTCCAACTCTTGGGCTATTGGCCTTTGCTGAATGGATTAAACTGATGGGGCTATAATATGGTTATCTTGGCGCATGGGCGATCACGATTAATGCAATGCTGATGGGGAAGTATGATGCTTATATTTTCAAAAATATATGCATCAAAGCCATAGTTGTTGCATATTTGTGTAATGCAACTAACAACCATTGACAAAGCCAACAGTCCTGGCTTGTTGTAGGTGTAATATTACTTGTTGTATCTGGATGGAATGACGAAGCAGCAAAATATCAGTGGGGCAACGCACTATGCTACGCACGAGTTTTCACTTCGTGGTTTTAAGCAATGTCCTTCATTACATCGGCCGCGTCCCTTTCAGAGCCCCCCCCAAAGCCTTTTCATTCCACTTAAAGCCCTGCCTCCGTTATAGTGACGTCCTGCTGTAGAGGGAGAACAAGTTCACTCAGGTCATCATACCTGCTGACTTGTTATGAATATTACAATTAATATTTTAACAAACATCGCATAAAAAATAACACTAAACAATTTCTTAGTAATGAAAAGATTACACAACTATTACCATACCCAATACGTATCACCTTCATATTCTTAAAAGTATTGCATAACTGTTACAGTATTCAAATTACAACAAATTCCATTTTTTTCAGATATTTAATATCACCTGCATAACCCGCTAAATCTATTTGCATTTCTGACAATTTTTAATAGGTTGCTTAGCTTATAAGTACTTCCTTTCTTAATGCATGTACAAATGCAAAAAAATAATAATCTCATTTTCAGTGCCAACAACTCAAACTTTAATAATGCGCGGCCTATTGCATTGAAAATGCTTGTTTACTTTTGCACCCTCCCATGAGGACTGCCCCTTTTACATGTGCTCTTACTCTTTATGTTATTTAGGATACTTTGAGAGCACAATTTTTTTTTGCTGTCCTGCCTCTGCTCGTGTTAAGTGTTTGTGTTTTGTTTACTTCGCACCGGTTTGATGAAAGGTTCACACCTGCCTCATTTGCTGTGCTTGTTTTTTAACGTGGGCTTTTCTTCCAGTAGCGTTCACCCAATCATACGTTCACCCGATCCTGTACTCTTAATTCTAAGGAACTTCATCTATTGCCGGATCTGCATTTAGATACTTGTAATTTTTTTGAATTCTGGGTTTTGTTTCAAATCACCATTGTTTACATTTTTTTATGTAGGAGACAATGGAGAGCCAATGTCGCGACTCGAACTCTGTTCCTCAGTTTCTAAGTTGGCAGCTCTGTATGTTACGCCACATCCTCTCTCTATTGAGGACTAAAGGAGAGTATATTTGTTTTCGTACTAAATTCCTCATACACGTCTCTCCCCCTGTGTTGCTCTCTGTTACCTGCCGCTTCCACTTCCATGCCCTTAGTAAATCTGGTGTGAGCTGAGTAGTGACCTCGCATCTCACACCTAAGCTCAGCTCAGCATGCGACTATTTTTGTCTGGTGAGACTCTGAGAGCTCTCCGTGATCAGCATATTCTGCACTACAAATTCATACCTGTATGCTTTGTCAATGTTCCTTGTGTGTTTTACTATTCAGCTTCTTATATGTCCCCAGTTGTGGTAAGCAAACACAACAATGATGTGTTTGTCCACACAGCATGCATCTCATACATTTTGGGTTTCTTCAATGCAAAAATATTTTGGGGCAAGATGTGCCAGTGGAACTGAAAAGAGTTTGTTTTTCTCCACGCAGATGTCCATGCCCCCTCCCCTAAATAAAACACACATTCTCTCTCACTCACACTCCCATGTCATGTCCACATTATCACACAGAGCTATTTTTTTACAGGGCAGTCTGACAAGCCCCTGCACCCAGCAGGTGTCTTGGTCAGAGGCTATAAACATGCATTTCAGGAAGTTTCCTGGGTTTAGCATGGTTTTCAGTCCTTCAGTGGTCACAGTTTACCTTTGCAAGCTCTGGGCTGAGGTGTGAATATGCTTCAGAGGTGATAACGGGCAACTCTGAGTAGGCCCTGCTCACGCTTCAATTCAAGCGGTATTTATTTAAATGCACCTTAAAGCATTTTCATTCATTATCCACAAGGCATACACCACTGCCTGTAATTACAAATGTTACTGACGCCTCTGGGCCATTTGCCTCTCAGGCAGTGCAACGTTTTCGTTTCAGTGGGATTGATCCTTAACCAAACCTGCGAGACTCCCTCAGACCCTTTGTTCTACCATTTCTTAGCTAAGTATTAACTAGGGAGATCAAACTTGATTTGCAAGGTCAGCAAGCTACTACTTGAATTTGTGCTTTTGAGGAGGTCTTTTTATAGCAATGCATTGTCAAGTCACCATTGGCACGTGAAATAAAAGTAGATGCTGTGTCACCCCGAAAAATGTGCTGCATGGATAAAAACTCCTAAGGTCCCAAAGGTGAGACCTATTGGCTATGCACTGTTTGTTCTTTCTCTTGCAGCAAATAATACTGCATGTAATTATTCTCAATTTTGAATGATGATAGAACTTTAATCAGAATTGGCCCTTTTTGGTATTATAATCCTCCAATCTTCTAGCATAATAAAAAAATCAAAGTATCACGTTGAACAGCAGAAACTACCTAATGGTTATAAATGTTTATGCAATCCCTGGCTTGTCCTGTATTAGGAAGGGCTTGACTCCTCAGACATAGGATGTAGCTCCAAACAAATAGCACAAAATGTTGTCTCCTACAGTTTTCATTTAATACTCTATTTCTACGATGTCCAGATAGCAATACTGAGTATCTCACAAGGCATTGTTATTGGGGTAATTGTCCTTCAGCCTAGCAAGGAGTCTTTTATCATGTTTCATTATTATTACCTCCTCTAAAAGGTTCATTGGTGCTTTACTAACATGCTTCAAATCAAGCGAACGATTGAACATATTAGGACCTTTCCCAAGCACTTTATACTAATGATAATGTTTTTATAGTCATTTAAGTTTTTCATTATCCTTTGTGAGTCTGTAGGCCATAAAGGCTGTACTATTGAAACTATTATAACTGGTTCAATCATGTAAAAAAAGAATACACTGAAGATCTTGGAACGGTATACTTTATTTAATTTTGAGGTTATTTATCTTTTCCTATTTGTGAAAACCGCAGTTTAAACGTGGTAATATTTTCATGCTTTTGGGTAATTCATATTATTGTAAAAGGTCTACTCCAATAAACAAAATGTAATTCTACTAATTTATCAGGAGAACCTGACATCACCCATTTAAAACTAGTTAATAGGAACAGTGGAAAAATGGCAGTGATAGAAAAGGGTCCTCTGTGCATTAGTGGGGCAGTTTCCATGCACAGCCTCCTTACCTCTTTTACCTTTGGAGCTCATGAAAGTGCTGTAGTGTAATGAGTGTGGTGATGAGGTGATTGGCTGTAAGTGTGAGATTCTAAAACATGAAACTCAGAAACTGATGAAACATCAATCTTTCACGCAGTGCAACGCAGCAAGCCAAGGTTGATGCGTTGTGCTGTGTGAAAGGACAAGATTGTCCCTGTTCCTTATCGGCAATCTTTACTATTCTGAGTCCTGGTCTTCCCTGACTGTCTTTACAGGTGATATGCATCTCTAAACTTCCCGATATATTCCCTAGCCAACAATAAATAATTCCTCTAAGATGGCTTCCAGTTACTCTGCCATCTCATAAAGGGGAACCCGTCACATCACTTCCTGTCGAAATACAAAGCAGAATACAATCCCAACAGAAAGCAAAATATAATCAATCCCATCTCCGAGAGGGAGGGCAGGAACCAGGACTGTGTCAGGGCTGACCAGGACACAGAGTAATGAAGATTATGGGTAAGTAACTGGCGCATTACCTCCTCATCCGTCTTTCCTGACCCACTCCTTACACATGAGATCATGCCCAAGCTTCAAGATTGATTATCCAAACCAACAATAGAAGGAGCACATTGCACTGAAGCAAGCAAATGAACATTTAATACATGCCTGAAATCAAGACTGGAAACAGAATACAGAACATGTTCACCAAATGTAGAAGAAAAATATCCCCCCAATTGGACCCAGTAATGATCAAGGAAAGTATGAACTCCAGGTCGCTGCGGCACACACATCCATCAAAGAAGCCCCCTGAAAAGAGCCCCCGCAGCAGGCACAACATGAGTTGACTGACCCTGAACCAGGGAAGGAACCTGAAGCTGAGCAATCTCATAAGCTTTCACAAGCACAGACTTAATCCACCTAGAAGTAGAAGAGGTGGAAGGCCAGGAACTCGTATTGGGTAATTCAACCTTAATAAAGAAAGCATCTACCTTCCGAAATAAAGATGTCCGGTCAAGGTAAACTGACAAAGCTCTATGCAAATGCAAAGTGTGCAAGTCTACTTCCTCAGCCGAGAAAGGGGAAGGAAAAAACACTGTAAGGATAATATCTGAATCAGTGTGAAAACTAGACACAATGTTAGGCTAAAAATGAGCACTAGGCCGGAGAATCACTTTATCATGTAAAAACCTAAAAAGCAGAGCAACAGACAATAAGGCACCAAATCAAAAACCCTTCTGCCTCAGCAAATAGCCACCAGAAAAGCTACCTTTTCAGTGAGAAACTTCAAGTCCTCCGACTGCAAAGGTTCAAAAGGCGAGGAGGTTAGAGCCTTAGAGACCAACAGTAAATCCCATGGAGGGACAGGGGACCTAAAAGGATGCTGAAGTAAAAAACTACGCAGCAGCTTAGAAGTAAAAGGAGCCAGCCCAGCCTTCCGTGTCCCCCTAACCGCCTGGTTAGCAGCCCACTGTGCTCTGACGGTAGATACCAAAAGGCGCAACACAAAATCTTCACACAAGAAATCAAGAACCTTCATGGTATCACCACGGATAGGATTCAAATCATGTGTCACACATACACACAACTTCTCAAAATTGCCCAATGCCGGGCATAAGTCTTCTGAGTAGCAGGAAGACGGTCCAAGTGATTTGCATCCTCAACCTCCCCAATGGAAGAAAAGTTAACCTTTAAGCAACTATGCTGCCAGGTTCAGACACCTGAGCGCAGCTGGTGAGAGCAAGGGAAGGGACAACAGAGAGGGTTGTTTGGGTAAACACTCAGGCAGGAGTGACCACCAGAATTAAGATCTGAGAGAACCAAGGCCTGCTCACCCATCTCGGAGCTACCAGAATGGCAGAAACCCGGTCCATCCTGGTTTACCGTAGGACTGCCGGAAGGAGAGGAATTGGTGGAAAACAATACGGGACACCGGTCAGCCCACAGAGCATCCCCCCCACACCAATGTTGAGGGCACCAGGGAACATAACTGGGGCAGCCATGAAATCTCCTCTGCCGCACAAGGGTCCAACCATGGAACCCCAAACCTGAGGATCAGCTCCTGAAAAACTGCAGGACTCAGACACAGGGACACTGATGATGGAAACCTCCTGCTCAATTGGTACTCAAGCCCATTCACCCTCCCCGGAAGATAAACAGCCTTCAGGGACCGGAGGTTGACCTCCGACCACAAGCAAATCTTCTGTGCCTGAAGAAACAGAGCAGGAACCATACTACACTGTCGATTCAAGTAGGACCTCAGCACCTGATTGTCTATCTGGACACTGACAGCCCGATCCCAGATCAAAGAAAGAACAAACATCAAAGCCCTCTGAAAAGCTGCCAATTCCCATCGGTTAGTGGGCCTGTGGAACCCCTCCAAGCCCCTTCCTCCTTGAGCTGAAGCACTGCCTAACACTCTCCCAATTTACTGGCATCCATAAACAGTACCACTGAGACCGGAGGATCCAAGACAACCCATTTGAGCAGTGAGTCTGGTTGCAACCACCATTGGAGACCAGTCAGATCTCGGGAATCCCAAGAATTAATGTCTCAAACACTTTCGGATTGAGGGAGCCAATGTGCCAAGAGATGGTGCACCAGAGGATACGATGGCACAATGTAGAAGACAGACACCATTTCCCCTGAATCCTGAACCACAGCCTGGCAGAAGCTGAAGTCACGGCCAAAAGATCCTGTAGATGCTAAAATACCCAGATGCACCTCTACTCCTACAGGAACATCTCCCCACTCTCCATGCAAAATCTGGCCCCCACAAATTGCAGTGTGAGTAGGGTGCAGATGTGACTTTGCATAATTCAACAGGAACCCAAAAGTCCTATGCAGAGTGCACCCCTCCTCAACATCTGCTTGTGCCCTGGAAAAACAAGAAGATTTAATGAGCCAATCATCAAGGTAGGGGAAAAGGTTAATTCCTCTATCATGCAAGATACCCACCAGTGGAGCCAGCAACTTAAATACCCTCATCGCTGAGGAAAAGCCAAAGGGAAGGACATTTAATTGAAAATACCTGCTGGCTACAGCAAATTGAAGGTAACAATGGTGAGTGAGAACAATCGGCACATGTAGCTAGGCATCCATCATATCCGGAGAGGCTAGAAAATCCCCCAGAATCAGGAAAGGGAAGATGGATTGCAGCATGACCATCTTGAATGGCCGATGAACAAGGAATTGATTTAGGGCTTTCAAATCCAACACTGGACGAAAACCGCCTGATGGCTTCTACACCAAAAAGAGAATAAAATAAAATCCTTCTTCTCTCTCTTGTGCAGGAACTGGAATCACCGTTAACTTTGCCACCAAAGTTTGCAAACTGTTCAACAAGGCCTGATGCCTCACCGGATCCCAGAAGAGGTGTGGACTTCAATAAACTGGGAGGCAGGACTAAAAACTCTAGGTGGTAACCCACTGAAACCACCTTAACCTCCCACAGATCTGGTAAGGTATGCTGCCAAACATCCGTGTGTATGGAAGCCCCACTTTCTGGCTAGTACTGGGTTTAATCAGCAATTTGGGCACCCCGGCCAAGAACCCTGACCTCGAACAGGCTGATATGTGCTTTTACTAGGAGAGGGAAAAGCATTTTTTTTAACCAAAACCCAGACAAGAAGAGAGCCTCTTGTTCCATCATGCTTAACAGAGCAGAAGGATCCTCACCAGCCTTCATCAGATCAGCCTGGGATTGTAAATTGTTGAGCAAAGACTGCACTGCGTAATTAGCATAGGTATTCACACAAATAAAAAAATGTGAAGCTGCATGTGAGCACTCTAAAACAGTCTCCACCTTCTTGTCAACTGCATCCAGGGCAAGGCATCCTTCGAAATAACACTACCCCGTGTTGAAACTCCACTCATGATGTTCTCCACCTTAACAAATGGCGATAATTCTTCTTTAAAGTTCTCTACATGGTATTGTTTATACAGAAATCAATAGAAAGGGATCTCGTCCACCTACCTCCATTCATGAGTCAGCACTTTACGAATAGCTGAATGGTGTGGGACTGATTCAGGCTCAGCCCGCCGATAACGTGCAATAAAAATCTTCCTCCTCAAATTTTGCCTCAGATGGAGAAACAAAGTGGACAGCTCTTCCCTAGGGAGAAAAACCCCCTGCCTACCCTAGTATTTGTAAAGCACAAACTACTCACCGCTAAAGGTCTCAAGGCACTGGGGGCCGTTGGGGATATTAAGTGAGCTATTGGCCAGAGTCACATGGTGCTGAGCTGAGCTGCCGCCGGGGATCGAACCGTGAGCTGTGCGCTTCGGAGACCGCTGCCTGGTCGCTGCACCGCACCTCTCCCTACAACATCCCCATATAGATCTCCCTCCTCAGTATTCACAAGCTGAGGGACTTTAAGAGGGGCAGGAGATTACATTTCTGTAAAGCACACTCCTCGCCTGAAACTCTGCCATAGAAGGTACAGACCTTAAGGGACCTGCTTCCTCCATGCCTCCAAAGCACTGCCAAAAATCACAACCAGAATCAACTGCGACACTCAAGGCAGGAAAACGCAATTTTGAAATCAGCTGGAGTGCTGACAATAAACCCTCGTAATCTCAGGGGATCCCAGCAGAATGAAGGAAACACTGGCGCCATCTTGGAAGAGGCGCCTGTACATATAACCACAGCTAACCACACTTCATGCTAAGCCAAAAAATGCCAAAAGTTGCCCAAAGAGTAAAATAACTGGTAGGAAATGCCTGCAAAACATGACCAACAGCACGCCAGAAACGGCTAAAGCGGGTTCCTTGCAGCGCGAGCATGACAACTGCATTAACGGCCCACCCCTACAGCAAGCCTAAACACTAATATATACAGGAAAAGAAGGAAAAGAGAACTTACAGTTCTCGTAGCAATGCACAACCAGCTAGTTAGAGGAAGCAGAATCAAAAAATGATAGGAAGGAATGTAACAGGATCTCCTTTATGGGAGCGCTGTGTAAATGACAGCCATTTTAGGGGAATTCTTTTTTGTTGGCTAGGTAATATGTTACGCAGTTTGGAGCTACATCTCACGTGTAAGGACTGTGTCAGGGAAGATGGACAAAGAGGTAATGCTCCATGCCTAACATTATACAGCACATTCCTGTCTTTTCCTAGATCTTGCACACTTTTGGCTGCCTAGCACCAACGCAGGCACCCTACCTCATGGTGCAAGGGTGCCTGCGTTGTATACAGGTTTGTTTTGTGCAGGAAAGGATACCTCCCTGCAAAAAAAATCCTAAGAGCATTTTCCTCTTTCTATGTGTGCTGAAGAATGCAGCACACATAGAAAGAGGGATAAATAAAGGTATTTCCTGCCCACATGTTGTCTGAAATTAAAACCTGTTGATTCTTCTTTTCTTTAATATGTGCCCTCGGCTTTGCCTGGCATCCTTAATTGCGTGGTGGTCAAGTTCACTCACAGTACAACATCAGGCTCTGTGTGAAGAGAAAACAGTAACTATTCACAATTTACATTGTATTGTTGGAGCTAAAAAACATAGGGGGCCATTATGACTTTGGTGGTGCTGCACTGGCTCTGCGCCAGCTCAGTACTACCAAAGCCATACAGGGACCACCCGCCAGATTACGAGTTAACTCATGTCTGGCAGACTTTTCCTGTCTTTTCTTTTGCCATTCCCATGTCGCTGCCCTGAAGACGGGCACTGCAATGGGAACGCAAGAAGTTTCAGAACTGCATGGACTTCACATTCATTGCAGTTCAGGAACTTGGGGTGCATGCAAACACATCCCCATGGAGGCTGGGGCCCTTTCGTTCTCCTCCGCCAGCCTTTTAATGGCTGTGTGCCCTCCATGACATGGCTGGTGGAGGGAGGGGAAACTCATAATATTCTCGGTGGACCACCACTGTCCAGCCCTGCATATTATATAGGCCCCCTGCGCAGCGCCACTGCAAGGGAACAGCGGTTTCTTGGCACAGCCGGGGCAGCGTAGCCGGTCCTAAAAGCTGCCTCGTAACACGGCAGCGGCAGGACCGCCACCGTCTCACCACCGCGAGTACGTCGGGCTTGTAATCAGCCCCATAGTTCATAAGATTTTCACTTTTCTTTAAGAAACACAAGCCCTCTGTTGTGTAATGAGTCAGCAGTGTTTCCAGCCAAGAACATAAAAAAGATACAATAAATTTAGGAGTGCTTACATTTTTGTCTTTTGTTAGGTCCAGTTCACAAACAAATTCTAAGGTATGCATCCACTGGTTTACTTGCAGATTTATGATGTTGGAAAGTGGGTTACTGGTTGAGGTGGGTGACATCCTACTTAAGCAGGAACCAACATTTCTGTCAGCGTGAAACATATGCAAACCATAAATCAACCTGTGCTTGACCATCTGGTAGCTTGGCACAAAAGCAGATAGGCTTAACTTAGAGGCAACGTGTAAAGTTTTTATACAGCACTTCCAACAGTAATAAAGTGGAAACACAGCACAAGAAAAATCCCACAAAAATTTAGAACAATAGAATAAACTTCAATAAATTATTTGAAACCAAAACTACAAAACTCTAATTGGTAGAACCAGAAGTATGTAATTTTAAAGATATAAGTGAAAATAGTGCCTGAAAGTACAAAGTGTCAACTGTGCCTATCTGGTAGCACTGGATCGGAACAAATTTGCAAGTTCAGGCCCACTCAATGCAGCACAAGCCAGGTACAGGGATCAAGTTAGGCCTGCTAAACAAAGTACCTTAAATCCTGGTTGCTGAGCATTATGAGATCCCTTGTCGAGGATTTGTTGTGCAGCGGCGGCTCCAACAAAGCTAAAAGGTTGTGATGTGAGGTCCTGGGACAAAATAGATGTGTCAAGCAGCATCGTCAGTTACCGTCGATGGGAGCATGTGATGCAGGGTCCTGCATCAGTGTTGAGGAAGCAGCTTGCGTAGCGATGCGTCAACCTTGAGGTTGAGGTACATCATACTGGGCCGGTGATGGTGAAGCTGCTGGGGCTTGCGAGGACGTGCATCGAAGTGTTTTGCACTGTGTCGAGCCGGGCCATTGGTCAGTGTCGAGATGCATCAAGTTGGGTCAAACTTACAGAGCTGCTGAGACAATGCACAGTCCTGCACTGGATTTGTGAGAGCTGTGTGGAGGGCTGGTTGTCAGTGTCGAGGTGAGTTGCGCTGGATCAGGTTTGCGGAGCCGTTAAGGGGATGCATGGTGCTGCGTAGAATATGCATTGCACAGAGAAGCCCATTGTGTCCCTGTCACGTGTGTAGCTTTGAAAATAGGGGTCAACCTACTGACACTTGGAGATCTTGAAGCCTTGTGACACACCGCAGTCTATTTCAGCAGAGCAGCTCACTGCAGAAGATTCCTGGTGCAGCAACAGCAGTGTTTGGACATCAAAACAGTCCTTGGACAGTAAAGCATGCCAGCAAGGCAGTCATCACAGCAGGGCAGTCATTCTTCCTGGCAGAGTCCACAGATCCAGAAGTGATATAAAGAGTTGGGACTGGCAGTCCAATATTTATACACGGTGCCCACTTTGAAGTAGGAGAACGTTCTGGGGGTTCCCACCCCCAAAGGTGTTTAGAATTTCTTGTCTCCCTGCCCTGACCACAGTTTGTCTGAGGTCACAAAAGACTGGGGAACAAACTCTTTGGGAGAGCCTTTGTGATGTGCAAGTGTGGTAGGTGACAGCTCCTCCCCCTCGTTAAGTCAGAGTGGCCCATCCTACCAACACCTAGCATTCCTTTGTCTTGCTGTCTGGGAGCAATACACACAGACCAACTGCAAGCTACACCTTGACCCAGTTACAGACTGCAGGCACAGGACAAGAAAATGGCAACTTTCTAAAAGTCCAGGTAAGTGATAGAATGCACAACGTTCTTTATTTGCTTAAATAAATTAAAGACACTCTAAACAGGAAGATTTTTTTTTTCGCGTGCAGACTTGGTTTGTGCCTTGCCCCACAAGCACGAATATATGAATCCACAGAGTATGGTGTGAGGTTACACCCCATAACCAGTCACACAGCAACATCCACAGCTGCTCAATAGACTCCATCCTTAATTTAATAATCCATTTTAAACACTCGTATTCCTTTGTTTGTCATATTCTTTTCTTTATTTTCTTCATCCACATCAAAGGCATCATGTTTTCCCAATTCCTAAAAATCCCACAGATATGCCCTTCCAGGCCTTGTACCATAGCCCTCAGGAATACATCATACAAGTGCGACTGGTTATGAGGCGTAACCTCACTCCATACTTTGTGGATTCAAACTTTCTAAAAGTGGCATTTTCAGAATTGTGACTTAAAATCTGACTTTTCTATTAAAGAGGTATTGACTTGGCATCTTTGGCGTTGTTTCCCCTGACTTTTTGCCTCTACCTCCTGTATTTTTGATGCTGTGCTGGATTTTGTTTTTGCTGACTTCAATGCTTTGGGCGCTTTGCCACTGCTGATCAGTGTCAAAGTGCAAGTACTCCCTATGTAAATTGCTATTGCAAATGGTTCTCCCTCATTGGCATATTTGATTTACTGATAAGTCCCTACTAAAGTGCACTGAGTCTGCCAGGGCCTGTAAATCAAATGCTACTTGTGGGCCGCCTGCAGCACTGATTGTGCCATGCACCTCAGTAGCCCTGTAGCTGTATCTCAGACCTGCCACTGCAGTGTCTGTGCACAGTTTTGAACTGCCATGTCAACCTATCAAGTGCATCCACTTGCCAGGCCCTGACCGTCCCTTTTCTTACATGTAAGACATCCCTCAGGTAGACCCAAGGTACCCCCATGGGCAGGGTGCAGTGTATGTGAAAGGTAGGCCTTGTACTGGTGTATGTGGCATGTTCTGATGGTGAAATACTGCCAATTCTGTTTTTCACTATTGAAAGGCTATCTGTCCCATAGGATAGCATGGCAGATTCTTTGTAACATATTACTAGTGTAACTTCACATTGGGACAAGATGGAGGAATAAAGTTTAGTCTCTCTGAACTCAGAATTTAATAACACATCTTTTAGTAGAGATGTTTTTTAAATTGTGTGTTTGAAAATGCCACTTTTAGAAAGTAGGCATTTTCTTGTCCAGCCATTCTGTGTGCCTCTGCCTGTTTGTGGATTGACTGTCTAGTTTTGAAGTGACAGGGGCTGGGCAATAAAATGCCAACTTTCTAACAGTGTCATTTTCAGAACTGTGACTTAAAATCTGACTTTTCCATTAAAGAGGGCTTAAAAATAAATTTTTTAGACTCGAAATGAGACATACCCAACTGATTCCAATTGAAAGTTATCAGTTATTAAATGCAATAAAGTAGCTCAATGTTAACCTATGGTAGAGCTAGGCAATGCAGTAGTAAAAACAAATCAAAGAGTTTTTTACTGCCAGGACATGCAAACATGAAAAGTACATGCCAACTTTCTAAAAGTGGCATTTTCAGAATTGTGCTTTAAAATCTGACTTTTCCATCAAAGAGGTGTTTAACTTGGCATCTTTGGCGTGGTTTCACCTGCAATTTTGCCTCTATCCCCTGTATTTTTGATAATGTGCTAGATTTCATTTTTGCTGGCTTAGATGCTTTGGGCTTTTTGCCACTACTGATCAGTGTCAAAGTGCAAGTGCTCCCTGTGTAAATTGTTATTACAATTTGCTTTCCCTGATTGGTACATTTGATTTACTGGTAAGTCCCATAGGGCCTCATGTAGGTAGATAAATACCGGTCGGTAACGGCCGAAATTCAGTAAATATCCCGTTACCGACCGATATTTAGTCAAGTGAGATGTAGGAGGCCAAAAACCAGTTTTCGGTAAATATGAAGCGGTAAATACCGATTCATATTTACCGAGTTCTAAAATACCGATTCATATTTTCTGAATACATATTTACCGAATCGGTAAATATGAAGTGGTAAAACTGAAAAAGACATGTAGGTAAATTCGGTAATTAAGAAATCCATGAAATTCGGTAATTAAGAGTCGGTAATTAACACAGATTGAAAGCAGGTGGTAAGCATCAACAGTGCATATAAGCAATCCCAAAATGCAACAGCATGGACAACATGGCCGCTCTGTATGTCATTGCAAGGCGCCTACGTCTACAGGCAGCAGGTCTGAGGATTTGGAGACGGGAGGAACGCATTTACAGACAGCGCATCACACTATTCCAACTGACTGAGGATGAGATACATGAAAGGTACAGGCTACACCCCCAAACCATCATGGACCTGATCAGGGACCTGCACCCACTCCTGGACCAGCCAACAAGAAGGGCGCATGCCATACCACCACATGTGCAGGTGCTCTGCAGCCTACATCTACTGGCATCTGGCAGTTACCAGGGGGTGATAGCTGCGGTGGGCGGTGTATCCCAGAGTTGCCTGTCCCGTTTCTTCAGGAAGTTCCTGGATGCCATGATGCAGAGAATGCACCACTACATCAGCTTCCCAAACACACAGGCTGAACTGCAGAAAACTAAAACTGACTTTTATCACATGGCACAGTTCCCCCATGTCATTGGCTGTATTGATGGCACACACATCCCAATCTGCCCACCAGCTGCCACTGAGCACATCTACAGGAACCGAAAGTCCACCCACTCCATCAATGTGCAGGTAATCTGCGATGCAGGGAACATCATCACTGATATTGTTGCGAAGTTTCCTGGGAGCACCCACGACTCCTACATCTTCCAGAACAGTGGGATCTACACACGACTGCTTGCCGGAGAATTTGGAGAGGGATACCTGCTAGGTAAGTAACACTGACGCCCCATGAAACTTGCAAATCATAGTGTATTGAGGCATGTGACTGATGGTTCCCTTTTACTCACCTAGGCGACAGTGCATATGCCGTGCGGTCATTCATCCTCACTCCCTACCTACACCCAACAACCCAGAGTGAGAGACGATATAACGTGGCACACAAATCTACACGCAACGTGGTGGAGCGCACGTTTGGACTATTGAAAAGCAGGTTCCGCTGCCTCCACAAGAGCGGAGGCGCACGCCAGTACACACCCATCATCTGTTGCAAGATCATTGCCACTTGTGCAATGCTGCACAACCTTGCCACGAAGAGAGGTACAGAGGTGGAACTAACAGATTTTGAGGACAATGAGGATGAATCAGGTCAGCCAGAGGCCAACGCTGCTGGAGTGCCAACAGCAACAGATGGGAGAGAGAGACGGGCAGAGATCGCATGCAACTATTTCTGAGTAAGTAAGGGGACACAGCGAGTTGTTGTATGTCATGACGTAGTTTTAATGCTGCACCACAACACCAAAAATATGCCATTCTGGCAACATTGCGTAAGTACAAGTAGTAAGTCCAGGGTTACGTCACCCAATAGTCTTTGGCTATGCGGTGCTCCATTAATGCTTGCGGCCACGCGCTACAGTGTGTGATGGCACGGATTCAGCCTCCTCACTAGTGCCAGCCCCAAGCCGCCTGCTGCTCCTGCGGGTATCTGGGACCGGGGGTGTTATGCTGCTCCTGCTGCTGGTGTCGATGCTTTCAGCAGCATCCCCTGCACCAGTTGTGGCCGCCTGACTAGTCAATAGCACCTCAAGTGCACTTGTGACCTGCACCATCCCCCGAGACACGTCGCTGCTGCAGTGTGACAGGCCCTCCTGCATAGACACAGAGCGCCGGCAGAGTAGTGACGTGGCAGTTGCCAGCCGGTTGAGTGCCCTGGTGTGACTGTCCCTCCTCTGCCGTTCCTGGCGCCGTGCAGCTCTGTCAGCATCATATTTGCTGCACAACAGCTTGATGGACTGGGAGATGTCCTGAATGCCCGCTGCCATGTCACCCATCCCCACCGCCCCTGTGCTGATCTTCCTGTCCATGTTGGCAAAAGTTGTTTTCAGTCCCCGCATATGTCGCTGCACTGACATAACTGCCTTTGTTTGCAGGCGCTGTTGCTTCAGCATGTTGCCCTCAAGCCCCGAGAAGACCCCATGGCTGTCGACGTCTGCTGGTGGACTCTGCACCCGCGACCTGCGGCGCCGTCTTGCACCCGTGTGTTCTCCCTGTGAGGTGGAGGGCACAGTGGCATGGCTCTCATCCTGGGGCATAGTGTTTGGCTCCGGGCCCCTGCTGTCGTCAGATGTGGTGTCTAATGCTGGCAACCTGGCAGCAGCACGCCTCCTCGAACGCACATATGCAGGCGGTGATGTGGCCAGTGACTCAAACATGAGTGGCGATGCTGGCTGTGGTAGAGGTGACGCTGGCTGTGGTTGAGGTGATGCTGGCTGTGGTAGTGGTGATGCGGGCTGTGGTGGTGGTGATGGTGGCTGTGGCAATGCTCCCTGGGCAGAACTTGTGCTGGCCAGAGCTGACCTGTCTTGCCGGTGTGCCCTCTCTCCTGTAGCATGTGCAGTCCTGCGCGATGTTACATCTGTGGACAGAAATGCAACATCAGCTCAGTGTACCTGAAGCCCTGCATTGCTAGCATCACAATAAATGTATGTAACACTCTCACATTGTCCCCTGCATCCTTTTGGCTAATGTGTGTACCATGCATTGTTGTTCTGTGCTATTCAGTTCATGGTTGGGGTTTCCCTGACTACATCTCCCATAATGCATTGCCTGTCTGCACTAACACATGGACTGGAGTGGGATACTCATTTCACTATGGGGGATGTGGGATAGGGGTAGGGGGGGCTACATTGCTGTGCATTCGTCTTACCTTGTTGGGTGGCGGCTCTGGCAGAGCTGTCGGCATCCCCAAGGCCCACGACGCTCTCGTGCTCTATTTTGGCCTCCACCAGCTCCTCCAGTTCGGTGAGGGCAGGTGCCCTGTTAATTCCACCTCCTGTCCGGCTGGCCTCCTTCTGCATTTCCCCCATCTTCCTCTTTGTGACGATCCTCAGGTCGTACCAGCGCTTTTTCAGGACCTCAATCTCCCTGGGGGTCACTCCAACCGCATTGACCTGCGCCTGGATTCCCAGCCATATATTGCGCTTCTCTGACTCTGGCACTTGCAGGGACTGCCTCCCAAACAGCTTCTGGTGCTGCTTCACCACCTCCTCCACTAGCACCTGGAGTTCCCTGGGGCTGAATTTCTGCTTCCTCCTCCTTTCCCCGCCATCTCTCTGTGTCCTCTGGCTGGACATAGTGGATTTGAGCTGCACAATCAGGCACTGGCTCCCTGCCTCTCCTCTCCACTCCCAGCCTCTCCAGGGTCTGTTGATTGTGTGCACCTGCCTGGGTGTGGCCACTTCCTGGTTGGGTGGGGTGTGGTTGCACAGGATTGGCTGTTTCATCCAGTCATGTGTTTTCGTTTTTCCGATTCGGTAAATACCGATTCAGCCTAGCAAGGAGTCTTTTATCATGTTTCATTATTATTAGCTCCTCTAAAAGGTTCATTGGTGCTTTACTAACATGCTTCAAATCAAGCGAACGATTGAACATATTAGGACCTTTCCCAAGCACTTTATACTAATGATAATGTTTTTATAGTCATTTAAGTTTTTTATTATCCTTTGTGAGTCTGTAGGCCATAAAGGCTGTACTATTGAAACTATTATAACTCGTTCAATCATGTAAAAAAAGAATACACTGAAGATCTTGGAACGGTATACTTTATTTAATTTTGAGGTTATTTATCTTTTCCTATTTGTGAAAACCGCAGTTTAAACGTGGTAATATTTTCATGCTTTTAGGTAATTCATATTATTGTAAAAGGTCTACTCCAATAAACAAAATGTAATTCTACTAATTTATCAGGAGAACCTGACATCACCCATTTAAAACTAGTTAATAGGAACAGTGGAAAAATGGCAGTGATAGAAAAGGGTCCTCTGTGCATTAGTGGGGCAGTTTCCATGCACAGCCTCCTTACCTCTTTTATCTTTGGAGCTCATTAAAGTGCTGTAGTGTAATGAGTGTGGTGATGAGGTGATTGGCTGTAAGTGTGAGATTCTAAAACATGAAACTGAGAAACTGATGAAACATCAATCTTTCACGCAGTGCAACGCAGCAAGCCAAGGTTGATGCGTTGTGCTGTGTGAAAGGGCAAGATTGTCCCTGTTCCTTACCGGCAATCTTTACTATTCTGAGTCCTGGTCTTCCCTGACTGTCTTTACAGGTGATATGCATCTCTAAACTTCCCGATATATTCCCTAGCCAACAATAAATAATTCCTCTAAGATGGCTGCCAGTTACTCTGCCATCTCATAAAGGGGAACCCGTCACATCACTTCCTGTCGAAATACAAAGCAGAATACAATCCCAACAGAAAGCAAAATATAATCAATCCCATCTCCGAGAGGGAGGGCATGAACCAGGACTGTGTCAGGGCTGACCAGGACACAGAGTAATGAAGATTATGGGTAAGTTACTGGCGCATTACCTCCTCATCCGTCTTTCCTGACCCACTCCTTACACATGAGATCATGCCCAAGCTTCAAGATTGATTATCCAAACCAACAATAGAAGGAGCACATTGCACCGAAGCAAGCAAATGAACATTTAATACATGCCTGAAATCAAGGCTGGAAACAGAATACAGAACATGTTCACCAAATGTAGAAGAAAAATATCCCCCCAATCGGACCCAGTAATGATCAAGGAAAGTATGAACTCCAGGTCGCTGCGGCACACACATCCATCAAAGAAGCCCCCTGAAAAGAGGCCCACACAGCAGACACAACATGAGTTGACTGACCCTGAACCAGGGAAGGAACCTGAAGCTGAGCAATCTCATAAGCTTTCACAAGCACAGACTTAATCCACCTAGAAATAGAAGAGGTGGAAGGCCAGGAACTCGTATTGGGTAATTCAACCTTAATAAAGAAAGCATCTACCTTCCGAAATAAAGATGTCTGGTCAAGGTAAACTGACAAAGCTCTATGCAAATGCAAAGTGTGCAAGTCCACTTCCTCAGCCGAGAAAGGGGAAGGAAAAAACACTGTAAGGATAATATCTGAATCAGTGTGAAAACTAGACACAATGTTAGGCTAAAAAGGAGCACTAGGCCGGAGAATCACTTTATCATGTAAAAACCTAAAAAGCAGAGCAACAGACAATAAGGCACCAAATCAAAAACCCTTCTTCCTCAGCAAATAGCCACCAGAAAAGCCACCTTTTCAGTGAGAAACTTCAAGTCCTCCGACTGCAAAGGTTCAAAAGGCGAGGATGTTAGAGCCTTAGGGACCAAGAGTAAATCCCAAGGAGGGACAGGGGACCTAAAAGGATGCTGAAGTAAAAAACTACGCAGCAGCTTAGAAGTAAAAGGAGCCAGCCCAGCCTCCCGTGTCCCTCTAACCGCCTGGTTAGAAGCCCACTGTGCTCTGACGGTAGATACCACAAGGCGCAACACAAAATCTTCACACAAGAAATCAAGAACCTTCATGGTATCACCATGGATAGGATTCAAATCATGTGTCACACACACACACAACTTCTCAAAATTGCCCAATGCCGGGCATAAGTCTTCTGAGTAGCAGGAAGACGGTCCAAGTGATTTGCATCCTCAACCTCCCCAATGGAAGAAAAGTTAACCTTTAAGCAACAATGCTGCCAGGTTCAGACACCTGAGCGCAGCTGGTGAGAGCAAGGGAAGGGACAACAGAGAGGGTTGTTTGGGTAAACACTCAGGCAGGAGTGACCACCAGAATTAAGATCTGAGAGAACCAAGGCCTGCTCACCCATCTCGGAGCTACCAGAATGGCAGAAACCCGGTCCATCCTGGTTTACCGTAGGACTGTCGGAAGGAGAGGAATTGGTGGAAAACAATACGGGACACCGGTCAGCCCACAGAGCATCCCCCCCACACCAATGTTGAGGGCACCAGGGAACAGAACTGGGGCAGCCATGAAATCTCCTCTGCCGCACAAGGGTCCAACCATGGAACCCCAAACCTGAGGATCAGCTCCTGAAAAACTGCAGGACTCAGACACAGAGACACTGATGATGGAAACCTCCTGCTCAATTGGTACTCAGGCCCATTCACCCTCCCCGGAAGATAAACAGCCTTCAGGGAACGGAGGTTGACCTCTGACCACAAGCAAATCTTCTGTGCCTGAAGAAACAGAGCAGAAACCATACTCCTCTGTCGATTCAAGTAGGACCTCAGCACCTGATTGTCTATCTGGACACTGACAGCCCGATCCCAGATCAAAGAAAAAACAAACATCAAAGCCCTCTGAAAAGCTGCCAATTCCCATCAGTTGGTGGGCCTGTGGAACCCCTCCAAGCCCCTTCTTCCTTGAGCTGAAGCACTGCCTAACACTCTCCCAATTTACTGGCATCCATAAACAGTACCACTGAGACCGGAGGATCCAAGACAACCCATTTGAGCAGTGAGTCTGGTTGCAACCACCATTGGAGACCAGTCAGATCTCGGGAATCCCAAGAATTAATGTCTCAAACACTTTCGGATTGAGGGAGCCAATGTGCCAAGAGATGGCGCACCAGAGGATACAAATGCACCCTTCTCGAAGGCACAATGTAGAAGACAGACACCATTTCCCCTGAATCCTGAACCATAGCCTGGCAGAAGCTGAAGTCAAGGCCAAAAGATCCTGTAGATGCTGAAATACCCAGATGCACCTCTACTCCTACAGGAACATCTCCCCACTCTCCATGCAAAATCTGGCCCCCACAAATTGCAGTGTGAGTAGGGTGCAGATGTGACTTTGCATAATTCAACAGGAACCCAAAAGTCCTATGCAGAGTGCACCCCTCCTCAACATCTGCTTGTGCCCTGGAAAAACAAGAAGATTTAATGAGCCAATCATCAAGGTAGGGGAAAAGGTTAATTCCTCTATCATGCAAGATACCCACCAGTGGAGCCAGCAACTTGAATACCCTCATCGCTGAGGAAAAGCCAAAGGGAAGGACCGTTAATTGAAAATGCCTGCTGGCTACAGCAAATTGAAGGTAACAATGGTGAGTGAGAACAATCGGCACATGTAGCTAGGCATCCATCATGTCCGGAGAGGCTAGAAAATCCCCCAGAATCAGGAAAGGGAAGATGGATTGCAGCATGACCATCTTGAATGGCCGATGAACAAGGAATTGATTTAGGGCTTTCAAATCCAACACTGGACGAAAACCGCCTGATGGCTTCTACACCAACAAGAGAATAAAATAAAATCCTTCTTCTCTCTCTGGTGCAGGAACTGGAATCACCGTTAACTTTGCCACCAAAGTTTGCAAACTGTTCAACAAGGCCTGATGCTTCACCGGATCCCTCAGAAGAGGTGTGGACTTCAATAAACTGGGAGGCAGGACTAAAAACTGTAGGTGGTAACCCACTGAAACCACCTTAACCTCCCACAGATCTGGTAAGGTATGCTGCCAAACATCCGCGTGTATGGAAGCCCCACTTTCTGGCTAGTACTGGGTTTAATCAGCAATTTGGGCACCCCGGCCATGAACCCTGACCTCGAACAGGCTAATATGTGCTTTTACTAGGAGAGGGAATAGCATTTTTTTAACCAAAACCCAGACAAGAAGAGAGCCTCTTGTTCCATCATGCTTAACAGAGCAGAAGGATCCTCACCAGCCTTCATCAGATCAGCCTGGGATTGTAAATTGTTGAGTAAAGACTGCACTGCGTAATTAGCATAGGTATTCACACAAATAAAAAAATGTGAAGCTGCATGCGAGCACTCTAAAACAGTCTCCACCTTCTTGTCAGCTGCATCCAGGGCAAGGCATCCTTCGAAATAACACTACCCCGTGTTGAAACTCCACTCATGATGTTCTCCACCTTAACAAATGGCGATAATTCTTCTTTAAAGTTCTCTACATGGTATTGTTTATACAGAAATCAATGGAAAGGGATCTCGTCCACCTACCTCCATTCATGAGTCAGCACTTTACGAATAGCTGAATGGTGTGGGACTGATTCAGGCTCAGCCTGCCGATAACGTGCAATAAAAATCTTCCTCCTCAAATTTTGCCTCAGATGGAGAAACAAAGTGGATAGCTCTTCCCTAGGGAGAAAAAGCCCCTGCCTACCCTAATCTAAATTCAAACCTAGTATTTGTAAAGCACAAACTACTCACCGCTAAAGGTCTCAAGGCACTGGGGGCCGTTGGGGATATTAAGTGAGCTATTGGCCAGAGTCACATGGTGCTGAGCTGAGCTGCCGCCGGGGATCGAACCGTGAGCTGTGCGCTTCGGAGACCGCTGCCTGGTCGCTGCACCGCACCTCTCCCTACAACATCCCCATATAGATCTCCCTCCTCAGTATTCACAAGCTGAGGGACTTTAAGAGGGGCAGGAGATTACATTTCTGTAAAGCACACTCCTCGCCTGAAACTCTGCCATAGAAGGTACAGACCTTAAGGGACCTGCTTCCTCCATGCCTCCAAAGCACTGCCAAAAATCACAACCAGAATCAACTGCGACACTCAAGGCAGGAAAACGCAATTTTGAAATCAGCTGGAGTGCTGACAATAAACCCCCGTAATCTCAGGGGATCCCAGCAGAATGAAGGAAACACTGGCGCCATCTTGGAAGAGGCGCCTGTGCTTATAACCACAGCTAACCACACTTCATGCTAAGCAAAAAAATGCCAAAAGTTGCCCAAAGAGTAAAATAACTGGTAAGAAATGCCTGCAAAACATGACCAACAGCACGCCAGAAACGGCTAAAGCGGGTTCCTGGCAGCGCGAGCATGACAACTGCATTAACGGCCCACCCCTACAGCAAGCCTAAACACTAATATATACAGGAAGAGAAGGAAAAGAGAACTTACAGTTCTCGTAGCAATGCGCAACCAGCTAGTTAGATGAAGCAGAATCAAAAAATGATAGGAAGGAATGTAACAGGATCTCCTTTATGGGAGCGCTGTGTAAATGACAGCCATTTTAGGGGAATTCTTTTTTGTTGGCTAGGTAATATGTTACGCAGTTTGGAGCTACATCTCACGTGTAAGGACTGTCTCAGGGAAGATGGACGAAGAGGTAATGCTCCATGCCTAACATTATACAGCACATTCCTGTCTTTTCCTAGATCTTGCACACTTTTGGCTGCCTAGCACCAACGCAGGCACCCTACCTCATGGTGCAAGGGTGCCTGCGTTGTATACAGGTTTGTTTTGTGCAGGAAAGGATACCTCCCTGCAAAAAAAATCCTAAGAGCATTTTCCTCTTTCTATGTGTGCTGAAGAATGCAGCACACATAGAAAGAGGGATAAATAAAGGTATTTCCTGCCCACATGTTGTCTGAAATTAAAACCTGTTGATTCTTCTTTTCTTTAATATGTGCCCTCGGCTTTGCCTGGCATCCTTAATTGCGGGGTGGTCAAGTTCACTCACAGTACAACATCAGGCTCTGTGTGAAGAGAAAACAGTAACTATTCACAATTTACATTGTATTGTTGGAGCTAAAAAACATAGGGGGCCATTATGACTTTGGTGGTGCAGCACTGGCTCTGCGCCAGCTCAGTACTACCAAAGCCATACAGGGACCACCCGCCAGATTACGAGTTAACTCATGTCTGGCAGACTTTTCCTGTCTTTTCTTTTGCCATTCCCATGTCGCTGCCCTGAAGACGGGCACTGCAATGGGAACGCAAGAAGTTTCAGAACTGCATGGACTTCACATTCATTGCAGTTCAGGAACTTGGGGTGCATGCAAACACATCCCCATGGAGGCTGGGGCCCTTTGGTTCTCCTCCGCCAGCCTTTTAATGGCTGTGTGCCCTCCATGACATGGCTGGTGGAGGGAGGGGAAACTCATAATATTCTCGGTGGACCACCACTGTCCAGCCCTGCATATTATATAGGCCCCCTGCGCAGCGCCACTGCAAGGGAACAGCGGTTTCCTGGCACAGCCGGGGCAGCGTAGCCGGTCCTAAAAGCTGCCTCGTAATACGGCAGCGGCAGGACCGCCACCGTCTCACCACCGCGAGTACGTCGGGCTTGTAATCAGCCCCATAGTTCATAAGATTCACTTTTCTTTAAGAAACACAAGCCCTCTGTTGTGTAATGAGTCAGCAGTGTTTCCAGCCAAGAACATAAAAAAGATACAATAAATTTAGGAGTGCTTACATTTTTGTCTTTTGTTAGGTCCAGTTCACAAACAAATTCTAAGGTATGCATCCACTGGTTTACTTGCAGATTTATGATGTTGGAAAGTGGGTTACTGGTTGAGGTGGGTGACATCCTACTTAAGCAGGAACCAACATTTCTGTCAGCGTGAAACATATGCAAACCATAAATCAACCTGTGCTTGACCATCTGGTAGCTTGGCACAAAAGCAGATAGGCTTAACTTAGAGGCAACGTGTAAAGTTTTTATACAGCACTTCCAACAGTAATAAAGTGGAAACACAGCACAAGAAAAATCCCACAAAAATTTAGAAAAATAGATTAAACTTCAATAAATTATTTGAAACCAAAACTACAAAACTCTAATTGGTAGAACCAGAAGTATGTAATTTTAAAGATATAAGTGAAAATAGTGCCTGAAAGTACAAAGTGTCAACTGTGCCTATCTGGTAGCACTGGATCGGAACAAATTTGCAAGTTCAGGCCCACTCAATGCAGCACAAGCCAGGTACAGGGATCAAGTTAGGCCTGCTAAACAAAGTACCTTAAATCCTTGTTGCTGAGCATTATGAGATCCCTTGTCGAGGATTTGTTGTGCAGCGGCGGCACCAACAAAGCTAAAAGGTTGTGATGTGAGGTCCTGGGACAAAATAGATGTGTCAAGCAGCATCGTCAGTTACCATCGATGGGAGCATGTGATGCAGGGTCCTGCATCAGTGTCGAGGAAGCAGCTTTTCAGAATTGTGACTTAAAATCTGACTTTTCTATTAAAGAGGTATTGACTTGGCATCTTTGGCGTTGTTTCCTCTGACTTTTTGCCTCTACCTCCTGTATTTTTGATGCTGTGCTGGATTTTGTTTTTGCTGACTTCAATGCTTTGGGCGCTTTGCCACTGCTGATCAGTGTCAAAGTGCAAGTACTCCCTATGTAAATTGCTATTACAAATGGTTCTCCCTCATTGGCATATTTGATTTACTGATAAGTCCCTACTAAAGTGCACTGAGTCTGCCTGGGCCTGTAAATCAAATGCTACTTGTGGGCCGCCTGCAGCACTGATTGTGCCATGCACCTCAGTAGCCCTGTAACTGTATCTCAGACCTGCCACTGCAGTGTCTGTGCACAGTTTTGAACTGCCATGTCAACCTACCAAGTGCATCCACTTGCCAGGCCCTGACCGTCCCTTTTCTTACATGTAAGACATCCCTCAGGTAGACCCAAGGTATCCCCATGGGTAGGGTGCAGTGTATGTGAAAGGTAGGCCTTGTACTGGTGTGTGTGACATGTTCTGATGGTGAAATACTGCCAATTCTGTTTTTCACTATTGAAAGGCTATCTGTCCCATAGGATAGCATGGCAGATTCTTTGTAACATATTACTAGTGTAACTTCACATTGGGACAAGATGGAGGAATAAAGTTTAGTCTCTCTGAACTCAGAATTTAATAACACATCTTTTAGTAGAGATGTTTTTTAAATTGTGTGTTTGAAAATGCCACTTTTAGAAAGTAGGCATTTTCTTGTCCAGCCATTCTGTGTGCCTCTGCCTGTTTGTGGATTGACTGTCTAGTTTTGAAGTGACAGGGGCTGGGCAATAAAATGCCAACTTTCTAAAAGTGTCATTTTCAGAACTGTGACTTAAAATCTGACTTTTCCATTAAAGAGGGCTTAAAAATACATTTTTTAGACTCGAAATGAGACATGCCCAACTGATTCCAATTGAAAGTTATCACTTATTAAATGCAATAAAGTAGCTCAATGTTAACCTATGGTAGAGCTAGGCAATGCAGTAGTAAAAACAAATCAAAGAGTTTTTCACTGCCAGGACATGCAAACATGAAAAGTACATGCCAACTTTCTAAAAGTGGCATTTTCAGAATTGTGCCTTAAAATCTGACTTTTCCATCAAAGAGGTGTTTAACTTGGCATCTTTGGCGTGGTTTCACCTGAAATTTTGCCTCCATCCCCTGTATTTTTGATAATGTGCTGGATTTCATTTTTGCTGGCTTACATGCTTTGGGCTCTTTGCCACTACTGATCAGTGTCAAAGTGCAAGTGCTCCCTGTGTAAATTGTTATTACAATTTGCTTTCCCTGATTGGCACATTTGATTTACTGGTAAGTCCCTTAGTCCCTTATTGCACAATTTAGTTGCCTTTAAGACAGCTATGTCTCGTTTGTTTGCAAAACATGTATTCATTCAAGCCTCTGATAACGTGTTGTTGAACTTACGCCAAGGGTTCAAAGACTTAATAACATCCATAACAAGTTTTAACAGGTTACTATCTAAAACGCGCTGGCCTGAAGAAAAAAGAATATCCCTATTCTACCGGGGCCTTAGAGATGAATTAATAGACTCTTTAGCACATATCGTGAACCTACCAGATGATTACACAGAGTTCCTGGAAATAGTGGTTAAGCTAGATCATAGGTTAGGAGAATGGAAGAGCGAAAGACCTATAGGAGAACCAAGAACTTTACACTTTAAGATTGAGAAAAAAGATTTAGAAGACATAAATAATAATGTAGAACCAATACAAAGGACTGCTTTCTTCTGATGAAAAGGAAAGAAGAAGTAAGGGTAATCTATGTCTTTATTGTGGCAAGGCTGGTTATTTTGCCAAGGATTGTCCAGTCAAACCTAAGAAAAAGAAGACTATAGTTTTCTCTGATAAACCATCTAGTGAGTCGGAAAACTAGGTTTGTCGAAGAAAAAGGAGATAGTTTCTTCAAGAACAAACCCATTACAGATCTCACAATATGCCACTAATGTTGTGAATCGTCCTCCAAAACATTTTACAATTAGACTAACATTCATAATAACAACCCAACAAAGACACAGTCTGGCTGTTTTAACCCCTTCGCTGCCCGGCCTTTTCCCCCTCCTGTGCCAGGCCTTTTTTTGGCTATTTGGGGTAGTGCGCGCTTAGGCCCCTGTAACTTTTTGACCACATTAGGTATCCACGCAAAATTTGCGTCCTTTTCTTCCAACATCATGGGGATTCTAAAGGTACTCAGGGTTTGTGGATTCCCCTGGAGGGGTCACAGAAAAGAGCCAAAATACAGCAAAAGTTTGGATTTTTTTGGAAAAATTTAAAAAACGGGCTGCAAATGAAAGCATCTGGGTTTTTCCCTGCAAATGTTATCAAAAAAGGGTTTGTGGGGTTGAAATCACCATTTTCCCAGCTTTTCGCGGATACTTGACTTTTGTCAGAAACCCAACATTATTTACACAGTTTTGGCATTTTTCTGGGACATAGCCTATTTTTGCTATTTTTTGTGCTTTTGACTTCCTTCCAGTTAGTGGCAGAAATGGGTACAAAAGCAATAGTGGATCCTGGAAAGCTATACATTTTCGAAAAGAAGACAACATTCTGAATTCAGCAAGGGGTCATTTGTGTAGATCCATCAAGTTTTTTTTATAGAAACAAACAGTTAAATGTAGGATAAATAGAAATTTAGTTGAAAAAAACAGCCTTTTGTGTCAACGTTTTCACCTGTAACTTCTTCTAATTATGACAGCTCTTTGAAAGCAATATACCGTTACATCCGCTGGACATTACTGGTTGTGGGGATATATAGGACTTGTAGGTTCACCAAGAACCAGACGAACCCAGAGCCAAAAACTGAGTAGTAACTTGCAATGGTTTTTTATTATGTACCGGGTATATAGTAATTATTCTGTAAAAAAGTGTACATGGAAAAATCGGTATGAAAGACACCTATGTATTTCTGAAATGGGAACAAAATAGAGTTTAGAAACAGTAGATATTTGCACATTTCTGAAATTGGGAATACTCATACTAGCATGAGAATTATCAGTCATTTTTTAGAATGACTTCTTTTTTACACAATATCTTTCATTTGGAAAGCAGAAATGCATGGAAAATCAATAGATAATAACAGTTCCTTAACAAATCTGAATTACTCTAAGTCTCCCGATAAAAATGGTACCTCACTTGTGTGGGTAGGCATAGTGCCCATGACAGGAAACGGCGCAAAACGCAACGTGGTCACACCACATTTTCACAATGCAAAATTACCCTTTTTTTGTAAAGTGCCTAGCTCTAGTTTTTGAATCCTAGCTCTGCGGGCACCTTGGGAAACCTAGCAAACCTATACATTTTTGAAAACTAGACACACAGGGGAATCCAGGATGGGGTGACTTGACTGCCTCCCACCAGGGTCTGTTACCCAGAATCCTTTGCAAACCTAAAAAATTGTCAAAAAAAACACATTTTCCACACATTTCTGTCGTGGAAAGTTCCAGAATCTGCGTGGATCCACAAATTTCCACCCACCCCGCGTTCCTCAAAGTCTTACGAGAAAAATGGTACCTCACTTGTGTGGGTCGGCCTAGTGCCCGCGACAGGAAACGGTGCAAAACGCAAGGTGGTCACACCTCAATTTTGCAGTGAAAAATGACCCCTTTTTGGCAAAGTGACTAGCTGTAGTTTTTGAACCCTAGCCCTGCCAGAACCTAGGGAAACCTAGCAAACCTATACATTTTTAAAAACTAGACACCCAGGGGAATCCAGGATGGGGTGACTTGACTGCCTCCCACCATGGTCTGTTAACCAGAATCCCTTGCAAACGTAAAAAAATGACAAAAAAAACACATTTCCCCAACATTTCTGGGATGGAAAGTTCTGGAATCTGCGTGGATCCACAAATTTCCACCCACCCCGCGTTCCCCAAAGTACTACAAGAAAAATGGTACCTCACTTGTGTGGGTCGGCCTAGTGCCCGCGACAGGAAACGGCGCAAAACGCAACGTGGTCACACCTCCATTTTGCAGTGAAAAATGACCCTTTTTTGGCAAAGTGACTAGCTGTAGTTTTTGAACCCTAGTCCTGCCGGCACCTACGGAAACCTAGCAAACCTATACATTTTTGAAAACTAGACACCCAGGGGAATCCAGGATGGGGTGACTTGACTGCCTCCCACCATGGTCTGTTACCCAGAATCCCTTGCAAACGACAAAAAAAAAGACCTTTTCCCCACATTTCTGGGATGGAAAGTTCTGGAATCTGCATGGATCCACAAATTTCCGACCACCCCGCGTTCCCCAAAGTCCTACGAGAAAAATGGTACCTCACTTGTGCGGGTCGGCCTAGTGCCCGCGACAGGAAATGGCGCAAAAGCCCGGTGATGCCACTACTTTCCCACCCCAAAATGTGTGAAAAAAGTGATTTTTTCAGCAAAAATTGAGGTTTGCAGGGGATTCTGGGTAAGGAAACGTTGGGGGATCCATGCAAGCCATACCTCCCTGGAAGCCGCCGGGTGTCTAGTTTTCAGAAATGCGTGGGTTTGGTAGGTTTCCCTAGATGGCCGCTGAGCACCGGGCCAAAAACCTAAGTGACCCCCCTTGCAGAACCAGGTGGTTTTGCGACAGGCCATTTTGATGTCGCCTCACTGCGTTTTGGGCCCTTGCCTGCCGCGGGTATTTGGGCCTCCCACACAAGTGAGGCACCATTTTTACCGGGAGACCTGGGGGAACGTTGGGTGGTGGTAAATTTGTGTGAGCCCGGTGATGCCACTACTTTCCCACCCCAAAATGTGTGAAAAAAGTGATTTTTTCAGCAAAAATTGAGGTTTGCAGGGGATTCTTGGTAAGGAAACGTTGGGGGATCCACGCAAGCCATACCTCCCTGGAAGCCGCCGGGTGTCTAGTTTTCAGAAATGCGTGGGTTTGGTAGTTTTTCCCAGATGGCCGCCGAGCACCGGGCCAAAAACCTAAGTGACCCCCCCTTGCAAATCCAGGTGGTTTTGCGACAGGCCATTTTGATGTCGCCTCACTGCGTTTTGGGCCCTTGCCTGCCGCGGGTACTTGGGCCTCCCACACAAGTGAGGCACCATTTTTACCGGGAGACCTGGGGGAACGCTGGGTGGTGGTAAATTTGTGTGAGCCCGGTGATGCTACTACTTTCCCACCCCAAAATGTGTGAAAAAAGTGATTTTTTCAGCAAAAATTGAGGTTTGCAGGGGATTCTGGGTAAGGAAACGTTGGGGGATCCACGCAAGCCATACCTCCCTGGAAGCTACCGGGTGTCTAGTTTTCAGAAATGCGTGGGTTTGGTAGGTTTCCCTAGATGGCCGCTGAGCACCGGGCCAAAAACCTAAGTGACCCCCCTTGCAAAACCAGGTGGTTTTGCGAGGTATACAACCTTTACAACGCAACTTTTACAACACATGCACTTACAACGCATTTTTTACAACGCAACATCCACTACAACGCATTCCATTACATCGCAGGACACTACAACGCATTTTTTAAAACTACCTTTACAACGCATTCCATTACATCGCATACTACCTTTACAACGCATACCATTATAACGCATAATATTACATTAAAACCCCTACACTATCCAACACTTACCCTACTGTTGCACCCCCTGGAGTTAGAATAGTAATTTTTACCCCTATACTATCCAACACTTACCCTACTGTTGCACCCCCTGGAGTTAGAAGAGTAATTTTTACCCCTATACTATCCAACACTTACCCTACTGTTGCACCCCCTGGAGTTAGAATAGTAATTTTTACCCCTATACTATCCAACACTTACCCTACTGTTGCACCCCCTGGAGTTAGAATAGTAATTTTTACCCCTATACTATCCAACATTTACCCTACTGTTGCACCCCCTGGAGTTAGAATAGTAATGTTTACCCCTATACTATCCAACACTTGCCCTACTGTTGCACCCCCTGGAGTTAGAATAGTAATTTTACCCCTATACTATCCAACACTTACCCTACTGTTGCACCCCCTGGAGTAAGAATAGTAATTTTTACCCCTATACTATCCAACACTTACCCTACTGTTGCACCCCCTGGAGTAAGAATAGTAATTTTTACCCCTATACTATCCAACACTTACCCTACTGTTGCACCCCCTGGAGTTAGAATAGTAATTTTTACCCCTCTACTATCCAACATTTACCCTACTGTTGCACCCCCTGGAGTTAGAATAGTAATTTTTACCCCTATACTATCCAACACTTGCCCTACTGTTGCACCCCCTGGAGTTAGAATAGTAATTTTTACCCCTATACTATCCAACACTTACCCTACTGTTGCACCCCCTGGAGTAAGAATAGTAATTTTTACCCCTATACTATCCAACACTTACCCTACTGTTGCACCCCCTGGAGTAAGAATAGTAATTTTTACCCCTATATTATCCAACAATTACCCTACTGTTGCACCCCCTGGAGTAAGATTAGTAATTTTTACCCCTATACTATCCAATACTTACCTTAAATGCAATGTAATATTATGCGTTGTAATGGTATGCGTTGTAAAGGTAGTATGCGATGTAATGGAATGCGTTGTAAAGGTAGTTTTTAAAAATGCGTTGTAGTGTCCTGCGATGTAATGGAATGCGTTGTAGTGGATGTTGCGTTGTAAAAAATGCGTTGTAAGTGCATGCGTTGTAAAAGTGTGCGTTGTAACGACATACATCCGTTTTGCGATAGGCCATTTTGATGTCGCCTCACTGCGTTTTGGGCCCTTGCCTGCCGCGGGTACTTGGGCCTCCCACACAAGTGAGGCACCATTTTGACCGGGAGACCTGGGGGAACGCTGGGTGGTGGTAAATTTGTGTGAGCCCGGTGATGCCACTACTTTCCCACCCCAAAATGTGTGAAAAAGGTGATTTTTTCAGCAAAAATTGAGGTTTGCAGGGGATTCTGGGTAAGGAAACGTTGGGGGATCCACGCAAGCCATACCTCCCTGGAAGCCGCCGGGTGGCTAGTTTTCAGAAATGCATGGGTTTGGTAGGTTTCCCTAGATGGCCGCCGAGCACCGGGCCAAAAACCTAAGTGACCCCCCTTGCAAAACCAGGTGGTTTTGCGATAGGCCATTTTGATGTCGCCTCACTGCGTTTTGGGCCCTTGCCTGCCGCGGGTACTTGGGCCTCCCACACAAGTGAGGCACCATTTTTACCGGGAGACCTGGGGGAACGCTGGGTGGTGGTAAATTTGTGTGAGCCCGGTGATGCCACTACTTTCCCACCCCAAAATGTGTGAAAAAAGTGATTTTTTCAGCTAAAATTGAGGTTTGCAGGGGATTCTGGGTAAGGAAACGTTGGGGGATCCACGCAAGCCATACCTCCCTGGAAGCCCCCGAGTGTATAGTTTTCAGAAATGTATGGGTTAGGTAGGTTTCCCTAGATGGCCGCGGAGCACGGGCCAAAAAGACAGTTGACCCCCTTGCAAAACCAGGTGGTTTTGCGATAGGCCATTTTGATGTCGCCTCACTGCGTTTTGGGCCCTTGCCTGCCGCGGGTACTTGGGCCTCCCACACAAGTGAGGCACCATTTTTACCGGGAGACCTGGGGGAACGCTGGGTGGTGGTAAATTTGTGTGAGCCCGGTGATGCCACTACTTTCCCACCCCAAAATGTATGAAAAAAGTGATTTTTTCAGCTAAAATTGAGGTTTGCAGGGGATTCTGGGTAAGGAAACGTTGGGGGATCCACGCAAGCCATACCTCCCTGGAAGCCCCCGAGTGTATAGTTTTCAGAAATGTATGGGTTAGGTAGGTTTCCCTAGATGGCCGCCGAGCACGGGCCAAAAAGACAGTTGACCCCCTTGCAAAACCAGAACGTTTTGACATTGTTTCTACAACGTGAGAATTTTGGCACAATATTGCATGGACAATGTGACCGATATTTTGAGGTTCGCAGGACATTGAGGATAAAAAACCTTTTTGGAATTCACAAGAGAGACATCACCATGAACTCCCATGGGTTTACGACAATATCTACAGTTGGTGGGTTATTTTTACATGGAACATACACCTTGGCAGAGAAACTAAAAAGACAAAGAATCCTGCACAGCCACCTATTCCTCAAACGCACACACATACTGGTTGGATTTGGCACAAAAATGAAATGCACTGTCAATAATTCAATGGAGAAAAAACTGAACCAATGACTCACAGCTCGTGAGCTGTAAAGCCACGGCAAGGCACCAACCGCTTTACAGGCCATTCACACACCTTTCATACGTGATACACACAGGACCATTCGCACCACCAGGCACAAAAACAACACATTACAAAATTCACAAAAGGGACAAGGTACACCCTGCTTCAGAAAGGCAAATATTACTGCACAGCTATCTAATCCTCAAGCACACACACATACTGGTTGGATTTGGCACGAGAGTGTGTGATGGTTCAGAATATACAATTGTATTAGCAAGTGATTTCACAAAAATGAAATGCACTGTTAATAATTGAAAGGGCGAGAAACTGAACCATTGACTCACAGCTCGTGAGCTGTAAAGCCACGACAAGGCACCAACCTCTTTACAGGCCATTCATACACCTTTCATACATGTGACAAATACAAAACCATTCACACCCCCAGCCGCGGGCCCATCACATAACAAAACTCACACCAGCACACAGCGCCATTCAAGGGCCCATCACTTTCACACGCCCACATTCCTGACACAGCAACTACACAAGCAGATGGATTGCGTGGAGTGGCACTCAGCTAGCAGTGTGTGTAGTGACCAGCAGCAAGTCACTACTCACACAGCCAGCCGAGCGCCAGTCCACGCACGCCACTAGCCGAGCACCAGTCCACGCACAGTGCTAGCTAAACACCAGTCCACGCACACCGCTAGCCAAGCGCCAGTCCACGCACACCGCCAGCCAAGCACCAGTCCACGCACACCGCCAGCCAAGCACCAGTCCACGCACACCGCCAGCCAAGCACCAGTCCACACACACCGCCAGCCAAGCACCAGTCCACACACACCGCCAGCCAAGCACCAGTCCACGCACACCGTCAGCCAAGCACCAGTCCACGCACACCACCAGCCAAGCACCAGTCCACGCACACCGCCAGCCAAGCACCAGTCCACGCACACTGCCAGCCAAGCACCAGTCCATGCACACCACCAGCCAAGCACCAGTCCATGCACACCGCCAGCCAAGCACCATTCCACGTGCACCGCCAAAGAAGTGCCAGTCCACACACACTGCCAACACATTTAGGATTTTTTTAGACAAAAATAAAAACACAAACAAATCACAAATAGATACAAATCTACAAACACAAAATCAGAAACTAAACACATTGCACTAACGCCAACCTTGAAACAGAATCAAATTTTTCAAAGAATACAAACCAATCAGTTAACTTTACCACTCATGATTGCTCCCAAAAATTCTTTTGTGTATGGTACGCTCTAAAACAAGCAGGGACACACAGCCCAGGTTTAGATGGACAGTCGGAGCAGTACATACGAGACTCCTTCCGCTTATCTCTTCGCCAACAGACTCTACATCTCCTAGTGGGAAAATCTTTTGCCGGTGTGGGAGGGATGAAATCAGGAAAGTGGCGATCTTTCAATCGAACCACATCCTCCACCACTCCAAATCTAGGAACACTTGCCTGTTCCACAACAACAAGGCTATCTATCACAGAGTGCTGAAACTGAAGAAATGTCAACTTTGACGCAGGAGAACACTCCTTGAACACAATAAAAGCATTGAACATTGCTTATTCAAAGAAATGGATGGCCAGCTTCTTATACCAAACATAAGCCTTCCGAATAGCAGAGTAAGGTTCCAACCTCTGATCTACTCTGTCAACACCACCCATGTGCTTATTGTAGTCTAGAATGAACACAGGTTTGCGCACTTCAGCAACCTGACCCCAAACAGCCACAGGTGACGTACTCTCATCATGGATGGTAGTCAGCATGTACACATCCCTCCTGTCCTCAAATTTTACAGCTAGTAGTTCATCACTACGCAAGGAACTGCACTGCCCCCTCTGAAGTTTTTTGCAAACAAGCTCTTTCGGATAAGCTTTACGGTTAGAGCGGATTGTGCCACATGCAAAAGTGTCCACTTTATACAATTCCTTAAATAATTGCACAGCAGTATAGAAGTTATCAAGGTACAAATGGTGGCCTCTGTTAAACAGTCTCCTAGCAAGATCCCACACAATTTTCTCTGCAACTCCAAAAGTGGACGGACAACCTGGGGGGTCAATAGCAGAATCTCTACCAGTGTACACATGAAAATTAAAAACATATCCTGTCCTACTCTCAGACAACATATACAGCTTAATTCCATAGCGTGCCCTCTTGCTAGGGATGTACTGCCTAAAAACCAAACCGCCCTTGAACAAGACCAAAGACTCATCAATAGATATTTCTTTCCCTGGAGTATAGATCTCAGAAAATCGATCCACAAAGTGATCAAGAACGGGTCGAATCTTAAAAAGACGGTCACAGTCAGGGTGATCTCGTGGCAACGCCATAGAATTATCAACAAAATGCAGCATACGTAGCAAAAGTAAATACCGATTACGAGTCACAACTGCAGGAAATATGGCAGTTGCCAACAAGGGGCTAGTAGACCAATATGAAGCCAAGGTTGGCTTCCTTACCACACCCATCAATAAAGTCAAACCCAAAAACTTCTTAATCTCTTCCAGATATGTGGGAGTCCACCGGGTAGCTCTAGACTGGGGCCTAAGTTTGTCGCTGTTGTTCCTCAAAAACTGTTCAGCATACAAATTCGTCTGCTCAACAATCTCACCCAAAAATACATCATCCATAAACAACTGAAAAAACTGTATAGGCAAAAAGTTTTCACAATTCACTGTACACCCTGCATCACCGCTAAAGGCAGGCAACACCGGCTGCACCATGTTTGGATCAACCCAAAGTCCAGCACTTCCAGTAGGAAGCCTAGCAGCCTCAGACTGCAATCCAGATGCCTCTTGCACCATCGGCACAGCAGTTTCCTCCTCTAAGACAGGCACTTCATCCGCACTGAGAGTTGCTTCATCCACACCAAGAGTACCTTCATCTGCACTGAGAGTACCTTCATCATCCGATGATTCCATGTTGAGTGAAAACTCACTGCCAGAATCTTCCCCTCCCTCCTCTCCCTCAGACGCACTGTCAGTCTCATAATCATGCTCAGAGGAAGATTCAAGAAGCATACCGACCACCTGTTGAGCAGTCATTCTACGGCTAGCCATATTGCTTACTAATAAAGGTAACTTGTCAACAATAACAAACTCTTTGTAAAATAAGTAATAAGCAAAAAGCACCTTTATCAAAAACTCAAATATACTCCAAAACAATACCACTCACTTGCCAGAGGCAGCTAAACTACTCACCACCACCAACTCTGTACAGACACAGTATGGATCAACAATATCCCACTAAAAAAGAAAGAGAAAAGCAATTACACATAAGACTATGCAAAACACATCGCAAAGAATTTCATGCTCAAACCACTAACTAAATATGCCGCCATTATGACATCCCTTACAAAAAAATTCATTCAGACATTATATTATTACTCATTTGGTGTAAATACAACAACAACAAAAATTTCTTACCAACACAATGCAACTACACAAAACTGCAGAACAGCCACCGTCGAAAAGCTTTAGACTAGAATAAAAAGAAGAAAAAAAACTTTATTGTAACATATGCATATAATGCTCTAGACCATCACGTACTGCGCAAAATGTATTGCTTGACCCTCCCACTTTCAAAAAGGAAAGATCGATGGCCCAATTCTTTACAAGCAACGCGGCGAGAATCTGGAACTGAGCCTCAGCTCCGGACCACCCCCTCCCTCTTCCCAGTCCTTCAAAACTAACCTCAAAGTTCTCCTCCTGCAAAGACACTTCCAAACTTAATTCACACCCTCTCTATTGTGTGAAGGAAGTCTTTACATTATAGGAAATTCTGTTCTCCATGCCCGTAGAAGTGCCTACCCAGTGTGTTCCTGTGTTTTGCGTGTCTGCCATTTATTGTACTTTTATACCTCTACTTGTACTTTGTACTCTTTTGTAAGTTGACATCACTACAGTACACCTGCTTGTGCTAAGACATCAAGCCTTCTAAGGTCTAGTGGGGCCTTCTACGGTGTAGCATGGGAATGTGCTCCCTCAGTACAGTGGTGTGGTGGACTGGTCATGAATGCAGAACCCGGTTCCCCATTTCCAAATTCAACAGCTCCGGCCATAGTGCCACATACCCACTGAACGCCATACTTGCCCACTGAGAGAAACTCGCACTGCCTTCAGCTATAACCTAATTGTGCTCGCTATAAACACTTGGATGTGGCTCAATTCAAATTATGCACTTGATAAGAGTAATACACTGCCTAAAAAAAAAAAAAAAACACTCCTAGGGAATGCAAAGCATGTGCAATGTAAGCAGAAACAACATGGTTACCTAAACGATCTCTCACTAACTATTCAGAAATCAGCGAGTGGTTTCACCGGAAAAGTTATGGACATGACTAGAGGGCCCTGAAGGGAACCGTTTCACTGTCCATTGCTTACATCCTTACAAAACATAAGCAGTATGGTAGACCACATCCATAAAAACAGAACCATGGTGCACATTGTGTTTTCCAATTCACCCATCAACCAGGTATTGCAGTACCTCCAGAAATGGTACACTCTCCCACCCTGGAAACAACAATGCTGTTCAAATGAAGACGAGGAAACGAAAGTAGCAATACACTGGCAAACTCTGATGCTGGTGTACTTGGATGCAAATGAAATCAATCTGGCCACTTTGCAACCTCTCTGTCTTACTTTATTTCGCCCCCCCTGGGAACAACAATGCTGTTCAAAGTTAGATGAGAAAACGAAAGTAGCAATACACTGGCAAACTCTGATGCTGGTGTACTTGGATGCAAATAAAATCAATCTGGCCACTTTGCAACCCCTCTGTCTCACTTTATTTCGCCCCCCCTGGGAACAACAATGCTCTTCAACGTTACACGAGTAAACGAAAGTAGCACTTCACTGGCAAACTCTGTGATGCTGGTGTATTTGTATACTAAAGAAAAACACAGGGCACTTTGCAACCCCTCTGACTTATTTTGTTTTACCCCCCACCCCCCTACCAGCACCCACCGATCACAAGATGTAAAAGAAATCAATCCGGCCACTTTGCAATCCCTCTGTCTAACTTTATTTTGCCCCCGGGGAACAACAATGCTGTTCAAAGGAAGACCAGAAAACGAAAGTAGCACTTCACTGGAAAACTATGTGATGCTGGTGTACTTGGATGCACATAAAATCAATCTGGCCACTTTGCAACCCCTATGGCTTACTTTATTTCGCCCCCCCTGGGAACAACAATACTGTTCAAAGGAAGACAAAAAAACGAAAGAAGCACATCACTGGCAAACTCTGATGCTGGTGTACTTGGAAGCAAATAAAATCAATCTGGCCACTTTGCAACCCCTCTGTCTTACTTTCTTTCGACCCCCCTTGGTACAACAATGCTGTTCAAAGTTACACGAGAAAACGAAAGTCGCACTGCACTGGCAAACTCTGATGCTGGTGTATTTGGATGCAAATAAAATCAATCTGGCCACTTTGCAACCCCTATGGCTGACTTTATTTCGCCCCCGCTGGGAACAACAATGCTGCTCAAAGGAAGACGAGAAAACGAAAGTAGCACTTCACTGGCAAACTCTGATGCTGGTGTACTTGGAAGCAAATAAAATCAATCTGGCCAATTTGCAACCCCTCTGTCTCACTTTATTTCGCCCCCCCTGGGAACAACAATGCTCTTCAACGTTACACGAGTAAACGAAAGTAGCACTTCACTGGCAAACTCTGTGATGCTGGTGTATTTGTATACTAAAAAAAAAACACAGGGCACTTTGCAACCCCTCTGACTTATTTTGTTTTACCCCCCACCCCCCTACCAGCACCCACCGATCACAAGATGTAAAAGAAATCAATCTGGCCACTTTGCAATCCCTCTGTCTAACTTTATTTTGCCCCCGGGGAACAACAATGCTGTTCAAAGGAAGACCAGAAAACGAAAGTAGCACTTCACTGGAAAACTATGTGATGCTGGTGTACTTGGATGCACATAAAATCAATCTGGCCACTTTGCAACCCCTATGGCTTACTTTATTTCGCCCCCCCTGGGAACAACAATACTGTTCAAAGGAAGACAAAAAAACGAAAGAAGCACATCACTGGCAAACTCTGATGCTGGTGTACTTGGAAGCAAATAAAATCAATCTGGCCACTTTGCAACCCCTCTGTCTTACTTTCTTTCGACCCCCCTTGGTACAACAATGCTGTTCAAAGTTACACGAGAAAACGAAAGTCGCACTGCACTGGCAAACTCTGATGCTGGTGTATTTGGATGCAAATAAAATCAATCTGGCCACTTTGCAACCCCTATGGCTGACTTTATTTCGCCCCCCACCCCCATCCCACGCTAGCAGCACCCATCACACAGAAAACGAGAGAAAAACGAAAACGAGCGTTTATTTTTTGGATCCATTTCACATAGAAGCACCTGCACTTGGACGATCCAAGCGCAGGAACAAAGCGGAGCCTACATAAAAACATTTCTACCCCCCCCAACATTGCGCCCCCACCCTACCTAACCCACCGATGCAATAATACCCCCTCCCCAGCCCCAAAACTGACCTTTACTCTGCTCGCGCGCTGACGTCATTGATGACGCGGGCGGGGGGAGGCAGGAGAAGGTCTTCCCCTGCCTCCCCAGTAAAAAAAAAAAAAAAAAAATCGACGAATCACGGGGGGAGCGCCAGCGCTTCCCCCAAGGGTAGGTCCCATGACGAGCTGGACTCGTCATGGGCACAGCGCGACTGTGCTCCATGACGAGTCCAGCTCGTCATGGGCACAGAAGGGGTTAATTGACTCAGGTGCCACCGGCAAAAAATTTCTGTTTCAGAAGTAGCCAGAAAAATAGGAATAATCTGAATCCCAAAAACTGAACCAGAACTAGTCAGAGTGGTTGATGGCTCAGCCTTATTTTCTGGTTTAATTAAATGTCATACTACACCCCTGACTATTGTAGGAGAGAACGGTCACACTGAGGAAACTGTTTTCGAACTAATTGATACACCCACTTTTGGCATCATACTAGGAGTTCCTTGGTTGGAGCTTCATAATCCAAAAATTGATTGGATTAAAAGAACTGTAACATTGGATTCCCCCCACTTCAGAACTCATTGTTATATGGAAACTCAAGACCACATCGTTCCCCTATTCTGTTCTGCTCTGCAACAAGACTCTCCTCAGTTACCTAATGAATATCTAGATTATTCTGTTGTATTTGACCCTGTCCAGGCTACTAAATTACCACCACACAGGGTCTATGACTTCAGGACAGATCTGATTCCTGGTGCAGTCAGACAAATTATTAGAGATTGGTTTTATTAGACATTCAACTTCCCCCGTCTCTTCACCACTTTTATTCGTGACAATAAAATCTGGTGATTTGAGAGCGTGTATTGATTATCGTGCAGTGAATAAGACAACGATAAAAAAACGTTATCCTTTGCCCTTAATTCCTGTGCTGCTAAACCAAATTAAAGGGTCAAGTATCTACACCAAACTGGATCTGCGGGGTGCGTACCACTTCATCCACATTAAGGAGGGAGACGAATGGAAGACTGCATTTCACACGAAATATGGTCCATTCGAATATACGATCATGCCATTCGGTCTCTGTAACGCCCTGGCTGCATTTCAGTATTTCATAAACGAAGTCTTGCATGATTTACTGGATGTTTGCATCATCGTTTACATCAATGACATATTGATTTTTTCCAAAACAGAGGAAGAACATACTCAACATGTTCATTCTGTCCTACAATGTTTGAGAGATAATTCCTTATATGCCAAACTTGAGAGGTGTGTTTTTAACACAAAAAAGATGGAATTTCTAGGTTACTGGCTCTCTCCTGAAGGTATAGTCATGGTCCCTGAAAAGGTGGAACCAATCCTGAATTGGCCCTCCCCATCCTCTGTAAAAGACACACAGCGTGTACTGGGTTTTGCACATTTTTACAGGCGCTTCATATCTAAATTTTCCGACATAGTCATACCAATCACTCAGTTACTTCGAAAAGGTCAACAATTTCAATGGAGCTCAGACGCAGAAGCTGCTTTTATCAAATTAAAACAGGCTTTTACATCTGCACCCATTTTGATACACCCTGACCTGACACACCATTCTTTGTTGAAGCAGATGCCTCTCAAAATGCATTGGGAGGAGTATTAATGGAGAAAGATGCTACTACAGGACACCTACACCCAATTGCCTTTTACTCACAGAAACTGTTACCAGCTGAGCAAAATTACAACATAGCGGAAAGGGAATTGTTGGCAATCAAAGCAGTATTTTTTTAAAGGAGGCACCATTTACTGGGTGCAAAACATACCATCACTATATTTTCGGACCATAACAACCTCCAGTTCTTTACAACTGTCAAAGCACTTACCCCCAGACAAATGCGCTGGTTACATTTCTTTAGTGAATTCGATTTCATATAGCATACCGCCCAGGACAAGAACAACTCCTGTCTGACACCTTGTCTAGGATATGTTGCAATCAAGATCCAGATGAAAAAAGACATTCACAATATGTAATTCCACCAGAGAAAGTAGTGGCAATTACACACGCAGACAAGTTTCAAAACGAAGTTAAACAGAGCGTTCAGACACAAAATCAACAGCTATGGTTGGCACATAAACAAAACTCCAAACGTGACGGTTATTTCTTTCACAATAACAAACTGTACATTCCTAAGGAGAGTTTACAACAACAGATTTTAAAATGGAACCATGATTCAAGTACTGCAGGACATCCTGGAGTTAACAAAATCTTAGAATTATGTCAACGATATTTCTGGTGGAATACAATCAAACAAGACGTACAGCAATATGTCAAAACATGTCCAGTATGCGCTAGACAAAAGTCTTCTCATTCATCTCCCACTGGCCTTTTGCAACCATTAACCATACCCCCAATTCCCTGGCACACAATCAGTTTAGACTTCATCACGGATTTACCTAAGTCAAATAACTTTACTACAATCTTGGTAGTTGTAGACTTACTATCCAAAATGGGACATTTCATTCCTTTAATGAAACTACCAACAACAACTGAGTTTAGTGAAATGTTCATTAACAATATCATGAAACTCCATGGCCTTCCCAGTAAAATAATTTCCGATCGTGACCCTCAATTTTGGAAAAGGTGTGCACACATTTAGGAATCGAAATAGCATTATCATCTGCTTGTCATCCACAAGCTAACGGCCAGACAGAAAAGGTGAATCAATACCTTGAACAAAGTCTAAGATGTTTAACCTCCACAATAGCTGCTCAATGGGATGCAATCCTACCATTAGCTGAATTCTCATACAACAATAGCTATCATGCAGCATTAGGCTGTTCTCCCTTCTTCTTTACTACTGGATTGCATCCACGATCTCTCCCTAGTATTCTCCTGGATTTAGCCAACACTATGCCTGCAGTAAATGAAAGATTGAAACTCCTGCAGGAATAACAAGAAAAGGCAAAAATTAGTTTAGCTAGAAATAAACAAAAGGCTAAGTTGTCTGTTGATAAACACAGAACCCCTGAGCCATCCTATAAGATAGGAGATCTTGTCTGGTTATCAACCAAGAATATTCAAATTGAAGGCCTCAAAAAACTAAAACCAAGGTATATTGGCCCTTTCCCTATAAGCAAAATCTTGAATCCGGTTTCAATTAAACTAATCTTACTCCAAGACTATGCCATCCACCCAGTTTTTCAATGTGTCTCTGCTCAAACCTTATGTCCACCCAACACACGAAAAGACAATCCACCCCCTTCAGTTGTGGTAGGAGACCATGTGGAATATGAGGTGCATCGTATTTTGGATTTCAAACGTATACATGGTCGTTTGCATTATTTAATTGATCGGAAGGGTTACGATATTTCAGAAAGATCTTGGGAACCTGAGTCAAATGTACATGCCCCAAGGTTTGTCAGGACTTTCCATGCCTTGCACCTATATAAACCCCGTCCTCTGAGAAGACCTTTGGGGCGGGAACTGTTACGAGAAAACCAAACTCATCTGCAACTGTACTGGTTTTGTGTATGTAAAGAGTGACGGTTGCACCAGGCTAAGTGCAAAGATAAAGTTACACAAAACGTGGCAACTTCAGAGATACACAACAAACCATAATTTTTTTTCAATACAATAATGTAACTTAAACAATTGGAAATTTAGTATTTTTATTTTAATATTTCATTTTTATTTTTGTAGTTTCATAACCAATTTGATATTCATGGTGGATATTTAATTTACTCACAAAGACTACATATATAAGACAATCATTTTGATACAAACTACAATTACATGAAACAGTCAAGTATTAGCAATTGGATATATCGCTAAGATGTGCAAAGGTGATTCCGTTGATTGATAATTCACTCAATGACATAAGATTGATCAAAGAATATATAATTTTATAACAAGATAAAAACACTGAGTAAAATCACAGAAATATGAAATGACGCGTTTCGGCAAAGCCTTCTTCAGATTATTCTGTGTCAGTGATTGCTGTAAAAAAAACAGACATTTTTTTATATCCTTACTTATCTATAAAAATCTAATACGATATATAGAGACACAATTCAACAACAAAATATAACAATACTGGTCTGTATTATTTTCACTCTGAAGTTACCTAATTTTGTTGACACTTGTTAAATGAGTCAGGAGACTCAATGGCGTTTAGCTCATATTTAATGTTAAAAACAATATCTACCACTGCACCCGTTTGGGAACCCACACCCTAGTAATGTCATGAAATTTAGAACATATAGAAAGCCCAAATAGTGACGAGTGATACAACAATTATCCTCTATGACACAACAGAAAAAGGATAAAAGAGAAAAGAACAGAAAAAACTAAGATATAATGATGGCACAAAAAGTGGAAAATAAAATTTATTTAAATTGTCTCCTACCTATAGTTTAATTAGTTGACAATTCGATTCGCAGCTCTATAATTGATCAAGAAGCCATCTGGCAGTCAGAGTTAATCTTAAAAGAAAAAGGTAACAGAATACAATATTGATTAACTCATATGTATGTATAAGGATGTTTATGGTCCCACAAGTCTAAAACAAAAAAAAAAATGGCGAAGAGGGAGGGAAAAAATAGCTACAAACTCTTACCCGATGATACTATATTAAGTCAACCCTTGATGGTCTTGATACGAAAAGGTAAGATAGGATGGCCCCTACTCTTATCTTCTAAAAGATATGCCTAGAAGAGATGGGGGAAAAAACCTCATTAACGTGTACTATACTCTGTTGTGGGACTGGTACAATATTTAAATAAAGATCACTAATGACGTACATAACCTATATGATTACACTTACCCAATGTGTCGGTCATGAATATTTGAAAATTTGATAGTTTACAAATGCCAAGAATGGGATGTTTCTCTCTTACACATCTCTGGCATTCATCGTAGTATAGGTATCCTCTCTCGTAGAAATAATCAGTGCAAATATAAATGCTACCGGAGATTGATATCCTGGACTTCAAAGGGCATTCTCGGGTATGACTGTGAATGGAACAGATTCATGTTTTTACGTAGGAAAAAAGTGCAATGAAGCATCATATATCCATAATGTAGCAAAAAAACGATTTATTTTGGGTTGTTTGTTTACTGGATGATATAATCCCCTTACGATGGAATACACGTGGGGCCAAATTTGTATTGTGAATATACGCAACAATGTTTGTACTTAACCCCCTTGATGCCTGACTGACATAGAATCTGATACGCCATTATCTAGAGGGAAGGTGGCTAGATACTAATAATACACAGAGATAGAAGACCTCCCAAAATTAACTAGTCTAATCTGCGGTTTAAGATGTTAATACATACCAGAGTAAGGCAAAGATGCGACGTGGCTGGTTTCTCTAAATCGCCATACGGAGGTAAACGCTCACAACACGAGAACTTATATATGGTGGAGTGAACTGTTTGGCTCGCTTCGATGACGTATAGAACAAGCGCATGCGTGAAAGATTCAGGTATGTGAGGTCCTAATAATTCGGCCATCTTGGAATGGTGAATTTGTACGGAGATTGACATCAACGATAATGGGAGAAAAACTCATGTGGCATGAAGATGCGTACCTCTGAATAAAGATTTTTTGATAAACAACCCTCACTTTTTACTACAACGGGGAGGGACTGGTAATATCACGATTTTTTCTGAAGTGATTAACGCGGCAAAATATAAAAGTATATTGCCTATATCGTGCATAAGTAGTCGCTGATGATACGGCCATCTTAAAATGGGGCGCTGTGCGTGTGAAGAATGCGTCCGAATAATAGCAACAGATCAAAACTGTGAGTTAACAAGAAACCAAAGGATTAGTTCCTCGAGAATGAGAGACAGAGATGTATGGAAATTAGGGGCACTATGTTACGTGTAGAAGGAAGATTAACATAATGATCTAATCCATATGTAAATATGTCCATCCATAACATACTTTATGCTCGAATAGACAAATGAAACACTATATGTCATAAGTAAACCCTGTCTAATTGGTATGGAATGCATGTATTAGTCTCTACAAATCAAAGGATGCAGACTAATTAAACAGGACAAGCACTATGAATTAGCTGTGTAATGATACTACTACTTTATAGCTTGATCCCATGGAATGGACAAATTCAAACCCTTAGTGGCCGTGCCCAAAGTGAAAATCCAGTACACTTCCCTGAATTTTCTAATGCTATCTAATGCTATCCATATTAGCTCCTACTTTCTTTATGATTTTTTCAATGATGTACCATCGCATCTCGTCCGGTTGATGATTATGTACTGGTTTTGTACATCTGCCAATAATTCATATCATGTTATTCCCCATTCTATGTCACGTCTGTAGTCACATCAAGTAATGTATCCTTGCTATTACCAATGCTTTTTGTTTCTTGTAAATGGTTTGCCAAAGCTTGAACTTAAAGCTATAGTTCCTGAAACACACGAGTTTGATGAACATTAGGATAATGAGTCTGCAACCGTTATTATACATGCACGTGTAAACAGTTCCAACGAGGTTCCTGAAAAAACACGAGTTTCTTGAACATTAGGATAATGAGCCTGCAACCGTTGTAATACATACAGCTCCAACGGGTACACGTGGGAACACTAACTGAAGCTGAGCACTCAGGTATTTAAACGCCATTTGCCCTTGCTCGCGTGCTTCGCTTTGTTGCTGTAGCGCAGACCTGACTCCGGACCTGCCCGTACTCTGACGCTTCCTCTGGAATAGATCTAAATCCTTACCTGACTTTGGACCAGTCCAGCGTTGCTCCCGTTCCTGCTCCGATGCTCTAGACTTCTGTGGCACCCTGCAGAAGGTTTCCAGACCGGACTTCCCATCGTGCAACTTCCGGTATCAGCACCCTGCAACAAAAACAAAAGAAAGACAAGATTACCGATGGTTGCTTTGTAATGCCTCATCTTGTCCGGTAAAAGTTAGTCTTAATGAAACAACCCAGCGGTAAGGCTTTTCAGCATTTTTGAGACGTCTAATTTAATTCTGTGAAACGCAGTGAACTCATTGCATATTTTGAACTCGGTAAAGCTATTAGCATATTTGGGGACACGAGCAGCCTGTTTACGCATAGCAAGAACCTGAGGACGATGTTTCCTACTAGAAAAGTTATCTCTAAGTTCTCAGTTTACAAGACAACATAGAGACAACATAAAATAACTTGTTTTCTGAAAAAGAAAGACATTTTAAAGAGTTACAAGGGACATAAAAGAAAAGTCTCATAAAGGTTCAAAAGCATACTTAGTTGGTCAGCCCATTTATGCAAAGTACAAAAACGTTTGATTGCAATTGTGCTCTGTGCTATCTTTTTGCTTTATATTTTAGTTTTGTGGACCATTTGCAACAAGCACAAGCAAAGGCAAGGTATGTAGTATAACATAACCCAAATAATGTTTAAGGATTGTATAAGTGAAAGTGACCACTGATTTTAGTCTTGATGTTTGGATTCTATTTAGATTATCTATGACGGTGTTCAAGTTGTGTAATTACAAATCGCTTCTGAGCAGAAGAAGCTTATTCAGGCACCTCAATAGAACGGGTAGGTGGTTTCAGAACCCAGATAGTGTATTATAAGTTAACGTGAATTATTGTACACAAATAGTGTTGTGTGTTGTTTTGTTTAGATAACTGTGCCTAACAATCACAAATAAGAAATCTGAAGTTGGTCCTTTCATCATTATCCCTGAGAGATGATCAAAGTTTGGACTGCAAGCATCCAGTCTTTTGTTTTCTCTTGTCTCTCGCTCCCATCCCCCTTTCCCCGGGGAACTACCAGACCGGCCAGTGTGCATTTCCTGGTCGTTCTAACCTGGGAACAATCAGCATAAAGGAAGGAACAAACCGGAGTGCAGGTCGGTGACTATTGTAACATGTTTAGGCATGGCAAAAGGTTTATTGCGGCTTGGGATGGTTAGACATAAACATCTACATTGGGGTAAGTGTTAGGAGCCAGCGAGTTTTTTTGGTTTTTTTGTTTATTCGTGTAATCTGAGCCAGTTAACAAAAGTTTTGAATTTCTGGTTTCACAGCTATCAATACGAATGAGTCAGAATCTCGTTGTAGAGACAGTAAAGATGGTGCTGTATTAAAAGCAGGAGTACACAGGTGGACCATGGTGGCTTTTAGAGATGTTTCCTTTCCCTTTTACCTCAGCTTGACAGCTAGTTTATTATTACATTTGTTACAGATATAAGCATCACTGACGTTAGGAACTTTGTGCACATTTTTTAACTTCACTCCAATTTTTCACTTTCTTTGGTACATACAGTCACATACTTCATTTCTCATGATGAGAGTGTTCTAATTTCTAGTCTCCTAGGCATGAGGGCCTATTCTTTATTCACCTCTTTGATCTTTCTGAGCTGGTTGACGGTATGTTACTCCAAGTCATCTGCTGCTCTTCATGGAGAAGCAGCATTCTTCAATATGCATGTGACTTTTCTTAATTAAGTTGTTCGCTCAGATCATCAAACATATGGAGAATGATATTTCCTCGTCCACATTAATGTACATTTATATCTTTTACAGCGGCCCCCGAAGAAGGGATAGAGATCCCGAAATGCATAGGGCAACATTATATTTGTGAAATTACACCAAAAAATGTTTGTGACAGAAACTACTATTTTGTTGAATAGGCCATTCGTTCTATGATTTACATTCATTGTACACTGCTAAATACATGAATATGAGATTTTAAGATGAACAAATATTAGCAGTGACATAATGTTTATAAATTGTTACATTAAAAATGAATACAGAAGATTAAGGTGGGGAAATACATATACATATATTTTTTTATAGGATCTTAGGGCCTGATTACGATGTCGGAAAGCCAACCACCGAAAGCCTGTCGGTGGAGGGCCCGCTTCCTTCGAACTGCGGTTTTTCACCCGCCGGATTACTATGGCGGGCGAAAACGTGGCAGTCAGAAAGACCGACCGCCATGGTTCTGACAGATGGTCATTTTCCGACTGACTGTCAGAGCAGCTGCTTTGCACCGCATGGCGGCGGTGCCTATCAGGCACCGCCACAGTATAAACAACAATTGGTCCTGACTTATCTTTACAGCACACATAAGGTGCACAGTTATTTCAAACGGTCATATATAGTGTTGTTTTATAGTTCAATTGTCACAGAGAGACAAAAGGCAACATTATTTTTTATGCAATTTTTTTAAAATCATATTTATCATGTAAAACAGTATTCAATCAATCATTTATCACAATTAACACCTTACGTGTGCTGTAAAGATACGTCGGGACCAATTGTTGTTTATTGTGGTACCTTTGTGCAGGCAGTCCTCTGCGAGGGTTTTCTGTATTCTTTGTTGAATGTTGTATTGTAATTTTTCTGTTATCTGTGTTCTTTAACAATCCTGGGGAGTGCATCTTTTGACTATAACGAAGGCACCGCAGTGGGGATTATGATATCCCTTTTCCACCAGTCAACCTGCCACAAAACTGCAGTTGGAAACAGATTTGGGGGCCTGTAGCGGGCCCCCCTTAATCCCTGGGTCTGTGGCTAGAGCATTGGGTGGCACCTATGGTGCCCTCCTAAATTTCCCTGCACTATGTGGCAGCCACCACATGGTACCTGCCACGTAGTGCAGGGAAATATCAAAGGTGCACTTTTAGAATTGCGGCGGGTGCTGCTAGCTGAAGCACCCGCCATAATGCTAAATATAGCAAATGCGACTGCCGTGGTGGGGGTCGCATCATAATTGCATATGTGGGACTGCCGCTTTATAGGCGGGCAGTCCCCATCCCTGGGATGATGGAGGACTGACAGTAGTCTGTCCACCAATGTAATCAGGCTTTTAGAGCTGTACAGCCAGGTGACAAGCGGCACGTGTCACTTGAAGCATTGAACACTTTGTTTGGTGTGTCATAAGCAATCACACTACCCTGACCAGCATGCTAAACATCCCAAGAGTTTGGATAGTTGGATAATTACTAGAATATCATTGTTTAACTCATACACATCGGTGTGTGCAATGAACATATATTGTTCACAAGATTTATTATGCCAGGTCGAAATGGGAGTTTTAAAACTTCACAAATATGTTGCAATGGCAGACCCAATACAGGTTTTAAAAAGGCTACTTAAGTGGATGGCACAATCAGTCCTGCAGGCCTACAAGTAACATTTAATTTACAGGTACTGTGTGCATTTAGTACACATTTACTGGGTACTTACAAGTAAATGAAATGTTGCAATTGGTTGTAAGCCACTTTTACCATGTTAAAAGGAGAGAGCACAAGCACTGTAGCCCTGGTTAGCAGTGATAAAGTGTGCACAGTCCTAAAAATCAAACAAAATAGGTTAAAAAAAACAGGAGGGTGAAGGCAAAAGTTTGTGCCCTGCAGAAAGGGTCAAGTCTAACATCGTAATTCTAGGAACTCCTAAACCAATCCTATTTCCGACAGTCATGGGTATTAGTATATAACTGTAGGAGTGCTCCTCCAAAGGTTTTTTGCACACCTTACAACATATCAAATCTACATTTGCATAGTAGCAAAAAACCCAATAGTGTCTAGCCACTGCAATGGTCAGGAGAGCCAAACATTATTCAAGTATGTAAAATTTCAGCATTCACCTAAACCTGAATTTCTTAACCATTTGTCTTCAGTGTCTTCAGTGTACCCCCACTTAATCATTTCCTGGAACCCAGGGACCCCCACTGAAAAATTATTGGAATCCAGGGACCCCTAGTGAGTCGTTACTAGGAACCAAAAAGCACATTTCAAATCCCTTCACATTTAGAGAGCATTTTACAAATTTCCATTTTAGATTTTACTTCTTTATTTATATACTCTTCTTCAATCTGTTAATATTATTTGATTTTCTAAGCAGTTGCAAACCCTCTAAGTAGGTTTTGTGGACCCCCAGGGTCTCCGGACTGCATGTTAAAAACCACTATCCTTAACTATAGTAGTTGATTCCTTTGCCTTAAGTTATCAGGGAGGAAGTTCCAGGCTGTGAAGGCAACGGCCATAGATTAATTCCCCTCAACATTTTTCCTGAGACTCTCCATAGGAAGTACAAGCGGCTCTATGGTAGAGCTAAGAGAACTTTTTAAGCAGTAGGGAGTCAGTCTTTCTTTAATGAAACCATAGTGTTTCGATCGACAGCACCATTTTGGACATAACCTAAATGCCACTGTCAGACAATGAAGGCTAAAATGAGAATCGGAGACATGTTAAGTGTAGGGAATTTCGGGAGGCCTGTTACTTATTAACATATTTGTCAGAAGCTCATTGCATAGTCAGTTTTGGAACCAATAATGCCTCCAGCAGTGATTGCCTAATTTTCAAGGGACGGTATCTTTTTATTTTTCTGTAAGATCTCAAGTAGGTATTTTTTCAAGCAATGTATCTGATACACTTGACCATCCATGCACACTCTTCCATCAAAATAAACCCAGAGCTTTGACTTTGTCCTTTAGCATCATTCCAGATGTATTATTGAGCTCAGCAATGATCAGTGCCAACCAGCAAGAATTCAGTCTTATTCAGTCTTAATCACATTGAGGGCTTGCTGATTCTAATTCATTTGGATTACATCAAACCCTGGCAACTTCCTGTCTGTCCCGGTGATAATCTTTGGGCAGACAATATATCACCTAGGGATCATCTGCATAGAATTAAAATCTCACTTCCAGGTCATTCAACAGTTTACATATTTGCTGGAAATAAATGAGGAGAAAAGTAGGAAACCCTGAAGCACCCCACAAGAGACCACCATTGACCCAACTTGTCATTGATACATAGGCACAAGTGTTGTGCGATCAGACAAAAAGCATTTCAGCTAACTCTAAGTTTCCCCAACACCCGGCTACTCCTACACATATTTTTAATAATGTGGAGTGGTCAAGGGTGTTCATTCTATGTCTAGAATGGAAAACTGAACATCGATCAGGACCAATTTGGTGCCCTGATGGGGGACGGAAATTTGTTTGTCTATCCACAAGCAGAATGCTCAAGAAAAAAAGTCTTTAAATTGTAAGGTGACTGCTCTTTCCAGAACTAATAAAAGCCACGGTATATTTGAAGTAGGGTGGATCCCAGGCTTTTGCCCTGACTATCTTTAGAAGTGTAGTGATCCAAGACTGTTTTAACAGAGTCAGTATGTAATCTTCTTCAAAGGAATAGTTATTTTCCTTTATATGTATATGGTTGCAGTTAGGCATTCTATTGCTTTATTACACTTATCGGGCCGAGGTCTTCCTGACAAGGTTTTCAGATTCACTATCTTGAGAATCGTAATGATTTGCTCAAAGCAGAAAGCTCAAAACTTGAAGCCTATGCCAATAACGTCAAATTCTAAAGATTGTGGCTATACTCAAACTTTCACGGTCATCGGACTCTGGTATGACCAAACCCAAATACTAGACTGAAATGTACCTAATTCACAATATTAAACCATTGTAGTGGAATGTTACACAAGGTAAATTGATTGATTTATGGTTTACATCAGAGGGCTTTTGAATATTGATAACTTTTGACATTCCAATAATAAGGTCACTGTTTGATTTAATAATACACTGCATATTCTCATTGATGCTCTATCCCCCCCCCCCATAAAAATGAAATGCTGCCTTCCCACAAGTGGTTCGGAGTAGGTTGAAGGGGTTGAAAGGCAGGTTTTGCTCAGCAAGGGCTGTGTCGTGAACACTTGCCCGCCTCTACTTTAACAACTACAGCCTAGAGGAAGTTTTTTTATGGGTCTCCTCTGTCTACAACTCAGCAGCAGAAAAAAATGCTCATCATTAACACTAAAAGGAAGAAAAAAACGGGGTCATAAAAAAGGGAAAGAATGATGGAAGATTAGAAGTAAAGATAGGCGAAAATAAGGAAGGCTGAAAGAAAGTTAGAGAGAGTAATAGCATTGATGAACGGGTGGGTAGGTTGAGTAACAGGTAAATTGATGGGTGAATAGCCAGGTGCATGGATCGGTCAAACAATGATATAGTAAGTGGAAGTCTGAGAGGATAGATGGATAAGTCAAATGATGGATGCATGAGTGGCTGGCCATATGGATTTGTGCATGCATGGATGGTTGGTTGAAGGGTGAATAAATGGAATTGCCAATGGATAAATGGGATGGAAAAAGACTGAATGATGAATGAAAGAATGAATGGGTGACAGATTGTAAAGGTGAAATCCTAGACAACAGTTAGTGGATGGAAGAGTGAAAGGATGAATGGATAAATATTTGGATAGGAACTCTTTGGGGGAGGGGAGGGCATATTTCCCTTGCTAACTTGGTGCCATCAGAGCTTTGGTTCAAAATGGGGGTTATTTTAATTTTCTTCCTTTTCCCTTGGTGCTCAGCTACCTGGAAATGCAGAAAACTGATCGCTATTCTCACCATAGCACAACCTACCAATAGCTCCTCTGACTGCCTGGCACAGGTAGGCCTTAATGCTTTTAAGATTGTCTACCCCCCAACCTCTCGAAGAAAGCGGCAAAGAAAAGACCTTTAAACACAATCTACTCAAACAATCTTCTGAAACTGTCATCTTTGATACCTACTTTTGCACGTCAAAGGGTATTGTGGTTACAGACCTTATTTTCTACACAACCAGAAGAGCTCAATGGAGAAGAGTCTTAACATCTACGCTTTGATCAAAACCTGTGAGCAAAACCCGCCACTGTTTCTACATAAACATATTACCTTCACCAGTCCTTACTGCTGATCTGGCCATATCCCGCTACAATAATAGTAGGATCCTTATTCAAGCTTCTGACCGGAATCTTAAATGCTTTGACAGAATCTTTATGAGGATTAAAAATAAACTTAATAACATAAATCCTGCTAGGCTACACAATCAAAGTCTCTCCTCAGCGGAGGAACCTTTTGTTCCCTCCTCCTCTGCATTCATCAGCTCCGCTTCCCCCTCACTCCCTCTGAACCAGTCTGCTATATCCCCCGACACTGATGGTGAGTCCAATACCTGCAAACCTAACCTTGATAAACCTGATAATCTAACTCAAGTCTCTCGTAATACCAATTTGGGTGTTTTTCCTACCCTTCACCCAGATTCCTTCCCCAGTACTTCACCTGTGAACCCTCACCTTCCTATCTCCTCTCCCAATACGTACCCAATCTCACAGGATAAAGCCACCTTGCCTCCACCAATCTTTCTCCAGGGTTTTCTCTGCAATTTCTTACACCGAGACCTGGTATCTACTATGCTAATACTCCCCCTTGGTGGATAACACAATTGAACTCAAGCTGGATACTGTCTCTTCCTGCAATTTTTGTGAGGGATATATTATGCCATCTAACTCCCCTCTCCCTAAGGGGTCCCATCCATTACCTTATTCTAGGATGGCCGCTGGCTGTGATAGCCTCCCCTACATTGAGGAAAAGCTGGCCGAACTCAAGCAGGATCTCCTTACTGTCAAAGATAACCTGTAGACACTCCTACATTGCTCCTTGAAGATGGGGAAGTTTTGGAAACTCTATCCTTCCCTTGAGACAGGTCAGCCTAGCCATCCAGCAAGTGTTAAACACTGCGGTGGTGAAATGTTTTCTCTCAATAGCCCGCTCAGCCCACTCTGGATAACTTAGCCTCTTCCAAAGCACCATTCCAGGCCCCTTAGGTTTATGCCTCAGTTGTCGGATGATGACACTCTCTCACTTCTTCTATCGTACAGCGGCTCTTGGTGTGTCTCCTCTCGCTCACCAATCAACATACCAACTATCTCCTCTGACCCTTTTAGAGAACCAAGTGTTAAACTATCATCTTTGAATAGGGATAACCTACTACAGGTCACCTCTTCTCACCTAGAAGCGGTAGCAACCAACTCACACATCAAATCGATGCTTCTCAACTGCAGATCAGCAGTGAAACATGCAGCAGATATCTCTGAACTCATCATCACGCACGAATTGGACCTCCTGATCCTAACTGAAACTTGGCTCAATAACTCCTCCTCCCCACTTCTCAACATCTTAATCCCTCCTGATTATGGCATTATCAGACTAGAGAGACGTGTTAAAACTGGGAAGGGGGGGGCATTGTTTGCTGCCATTGCTCCAGCCTCAGATTGAAACAGGCTCAAAATACTATAATGTCCTTCTGTGAGCACAGAGACACTGAAATCTGGAACAATGACAAGATTGTCTGTGTGCTCCACATGATATATCATCCACTAGATGATTATCTGCTCTTCATCAATCAAATTATGGAGTCCATTACCTAATGCTCGGACCAACACCCCAGCCATGTCTTCCTCTGGGATTGTAACCTTCACTGGAATGACACAAATGATCCCTTAGTGTGCTCCTTCAAGGCTTTTTCTCTCCTATCTCAGCTTCACCCAGGCCTGCAATGGACCTACCCACAAGGGCTCCACCCTTGACCTTATCATAGCTAAAGATAACACCATACAACTGGATGACATTATACCCTGTGACTGGTTGGATCATCACCAAATATCCTTTCACATCCTGGAAAAGGTCCTGGTCAGACAAGGTCAACCACTTGAGACCAAACAGCTGGTTCGTAATCTGAGAGGCATCAACATCAATGATCTAACATCCATTAGCAAGAATCTTCTTCTGCCACCCCCTAACATGACCAACCTGGATGACCTCACGGATCATTACATCAACTCTATGACATGTATATTTGACACAATTGTTCCAAAGCAACTCTGAAGGAATTCAATAAAACAATCCAAACCCTGGTTTAATGGCTCCCTAAATGAAGAACGTCACAAACTTAGGCTTTCGGAGAGACTATGGAGAAATTCTCCCTCTATTACAAGCCTCACACAGTTCAGGAGGATAAGAAGCGCATATAACAGCTATATCCGTAGTGCTAAAACTGATCACTTCAGGGCTCAGCTTGACAGCGATAAAAACAGACCCAAGAAACTATTTGAAATCATCAAACAACAAGCTAACCACTCTACCAATCATATCTCGGCGCCCATGACCTCTTGCACCGGTGAGGAGGACTTCTCAGCAGACTTCTGTGAAAAGGCAAGAAACCCTGAAGCACCCCACAAGAGACCACCATTGACCCAACTTGTCATTGATACATAGCCACAAGGGTTGTGCGATCAGACAAAAAGCATTTCAGCTAACTCTAAGTTTCCCCAACACCCGGCTACTCCTACACATATTTTTAATAATGTGGAGTGGTCAAGGGTGTTCATTCTATGTCTAGAATGGAAAACTGAACATCGATCAGGACCAATTTGGTGCCCTGATGGGGGACGGAAATTTGTTTGTCTATCCACAAGCAGAATGCTCAAGAAAAAAAGTCTTTAAATTGTAAGGTGACTGCTCTTTCCAGAACTAATAAAAGCCACAGTATATTTGAAGTAGGGTGGATCCCAGGCTTTTGCCCTGACTATCTTTAGAAGTGTAGTGATCCAAGACTGTTTTAACAGAGTCAGTATGTAATCTTCTTCAAAGGAATAGTTATTTTCCTTTATATGTATATGGTTGCAGTTAGGCATTCTATTGCTTTATTACACTTATCGGGCCGAGGTCTTCCTGACAAGGTGTTCAGATTCACTATCTTGAAATCGTAATGATTTGCTCAAAGCAGAAAGCTCAAAACTTGAAGCCTATGCCAATAACGTCAAATTCTAAAGATTGTGGCTATACTCAAACTTTCACGGTCATCGGACTCTGGTATGACCAAACCCAAATACTAGACTGAAATGTACCTAATTCACAATATTAAACCATTGTAGTGGAATGTTACACAAGGTAAATTGATTGATTTATGGTTTACATCAGAGGGCTTTTGAATATTGATAACTTTTGACATTCCAATAATAAGGTCACTGTTTGATTTAATAATACACTGCATATTCTCATTGATGCTCTATCCCCCCCCCCCCATAAAAATAAAATGCTGCCTTCCCACAAGTGGTTCGGAGTAGGTTGAAGGGGTTGAAAGGCAGGTTGTGCTCAGCAAGGGCTGTGTCGTGAACACTTGCCCGCCTCTACTTTAACAACTACAGCCTAGAGGAAGTTTTGTTATGGGTCTCCTCTGTCTACAACTCAGCAGCAGAAAAAAATGCTTATCATTAACACTAAAAGGAAGAAAAAAACGGGGTCATAAAAAAGGGAAAGAATGATGGAAGATTAGAAGTAAAGATAGGCGAAAATAAGGAAGGCTGAAAGAAAGTTAGAGAGAGTAATAGCATTGATGAATGGGTGGGTAGGTAGAGTAACAGGTGAATTGATGGGTGAATAGCCAGGTGCATGGATCGGTCAAACAATGATATAGTAAGTGGAAGTCTGAGAGGATAGATGGATAAGTCAAATGATGGATGCATGAGTGGCTGGCCATATGGATTTGTTTCATGCATGGATGGTTGGCTGAAGGGTTAATAAATGGAATTGCCAATGGATAAATGGGATGGAAAAAGACTGAATGATGAATGAAAGAATGAATGGGTGACAGATTGTAAAGGTGAAATCCTAGACAACAGTTAGTGGATGGAAGAGTGAAAGGATGAATGGATAAATATTTGGATAGGAACTCTTTGGGGGAGGGTAGGGCATATTTCCCTTGCTAACTTGGTGCCATCAGAGCTTTGGTTCAAAATGGGGGTTATTTTAATTTTCTTCCTTTTCCCTTGGTGCTCAGCTACCTGGAAATGCAGAAAACTGATGGCTATTCTCACCATAGCACAACCTACCAATAGCTCCTCTGACTTCCTGGCACAGGTAGGCCTTAATGCTTTTAAGATTGTCTACCCCCCCCCAACCTCTCGAAGAAAGCGGCAAAGAAAAGACCTTTAAACACAACCTACTCAAACAATGTTCTGAAACTGTCATCTTTGATACCTACTTTTGCACGTCAAAGGGTATTGTGGTTACAGACCTTATTTTCTACACAACCAGAAGAGCTCAATGGAGAAGAGCCATAACATCTACGCTTTGATCAAAACCTGTGAGCAAAACCCGCCACTGTTTCTACATAAACATATTACCTTCACCTGTCCTTACTGCTGATCTGGCCATATCCCGCTACAATAATGGTAGGATCCTTATTCAAGCTTCTGACCTGAATCTTAAATGCTTTGACAGAATCTTTATGAGGATTAAAAATAAACATAATAACATAAATCCTGCTAGGCTACACAATCAAAGTCTCTCCTCAGCGGAGGAACCTTTTGTTCCCTCCTCCTCTGCATTCACCAGCTCCGCTTCCCCCTCACTCCCTCTGAACTAGTCTGCTATATCCCCCGACACTGATGGTGAGTCCAATACCTGCAAACCTAACCTTGATAAACCTGATAATCTAACTCAAGTCTCTCGTAATACCAATTTGGGTGTTTTTCCTACCCTTCACCCAGATTCCTTCCCCAGTACTTCACCTGTGAACCCTCACCTTCCTATCTCCTCTCCCAATACGTACCCAATCTCACAGGATAAAGCCACCTTGCCTCCACCAATCTTTCTCCAGGGTTTTCTCTGCAACTTCTTACACCGAGACCTGGTACCCTCTATGCTAATACTCCCCCCTTGGTGGATAACACAATTGAACTCAAGCTGGATACTGTCTCTTCCTGCAATTTTTGTGAGGGATATATTATGCCATCCAACTCCCCTCTCCCTAAGGGTTCCCATCCATTATCTTATTCTAGGCTGGCCGCTGGCTGTGATAGCCTCCCCTACATTGAGGAAAAGCTGGCCGAACTCAAGCAGGATCTCCTTACTGTCAAAGATAACCTGTAGACACTCCTACATTGCTCCTTGAAGATGGGGAAGTTTTGGAAACTCTATCCTTCCCTTGAGACAGGTCAGCCTAGCCATCCAGCAAGTGTTAAACACTGCCGTGGTGAAATGTTTTCTCTCAATAGCCCGCTCAGCCCACTCTGGATAACTCAGCCTCTTCCAAAGCACCATTCCAGGCCCCTTAGGTTTATGCCTCAGTTGTCGGATGATGACACTCTCTCACTTCTTCTATCGTACAGCGGCTCTTGGTGTGTCTCCTCTCGCTCACCAATCAACATACCAACTATCTCCTCTGACCCTTTTAGAGAACCAAGTGTTAAACTATCATCTTTGAATAGGGATAACCTACTACAGGTCACCTCTTCTCACCTAGAAGCGGTAGCAACCAACTCACACATCAAATCGATGCTTCTCAACTGCAGATCAGCAGTGAAACATGCAGCAGATATCTCTGAACTCATCATCACGCACGAATTGGACCTCCTGATCCTAACTGAAACTTGGCTCAATAACTCCTCCTCCCCACTTCTCAACATCTTAATCCCTCCTGATTATGGCATTATCAGACTAGAGAGACGTGTTAAAACTGGGGGGGGGGCGGGGGGGGGGGGGGGGCATTGTTTGCTGCCATTGCTCCAGCCTCAAGTTGAAACAGGCTCAAAATACTATAATGTCCTTCTGTGAGCACAGAGACACTGAAATCTGGAACAATGACAAGATTGTCTGTGTGCTCCACATGATATATCATCCACTAGATGATTATCTGCTCTTCATCAATCAAATTATGGAGTCCATTACCTAATGCTCGGACCAACACCCCAGCCATGTCTTCCTCTGGGATTGTAACCTTCACTGGAATGACACAAATGATCCCTTAGTGTGCTCCTTCAAGGCTTTTTCTCTCCTATCTCAGCTTCACCCAGGCCTGCAATGGACCTACCCACAAGGGCTCCACCCTTGACCTTATCATAGCTAAAGATAACACCATACAACTGGATGACATTATACCCTGTGACTGGTTGGATCATCACCAAATATCCTTTCACATCCTGGAAAAGGTCCTGGTCAGACAAGGTCAACCACTTGAGACCAAACAGCTGGTTCGTAATCTGAGAGGCATCAACATCAATGATCTAACATCCATTAGCAAGAATCTTCTTCTGCCACCCCCTAACATGACCAACCTGGATGACCTCACGGATCATTACATCAACTCTATGACATGTATATTTGACACAATTGTTCCAAAGCAACTCTGAAGGAATTCAATAAAACAATCCAAACCCTGGTTTAATGGCTCCCTAAATGAAGAACGTCACAAACTTAGGCTTTCGGAGAGACTATGGAGAAATTCTCCCTCTATTACAAGCCTCACACAGTTCAGGAGGATAAGAAGCGCATATAACAGCTATATCCGTAGTGCTAAAACTGATCACTTCAGGGCTCAGCTTGACAGCGATAAAAACAGACCCAAGAAACTATTTGAAATCATCAAACAACAAGCTAACCACTCTACCAATCATATCTCGGCGCCCATGACCTCTTGCACCGGTGAGGAGGACTTCTCAGCAGACTTCTGTGAAAAGGCAAGAAACCCTGAAGCACCCCACAAGAGACCACCATTGATCCAACTTGTCATTGATACATAGCCACAAGGGTTGTGCGATCAGACAAAAAGCATTTCAGCTAACTCTAAGTTTCCCCAACACCCGGCTACTCCTACACATATTTTTAATAATGTGGAGTGGTCAAGGGTGTTCATTCTATGTCTAGAATGGAAAACTGAACATCGATCAGGACCAATTTGGTGCCCTGATGGGGGACGGAAATTTGTTTGTCTATCCACAAGCAGAATGCTCAAGAAAAAAAGTCTTTAAATTGTGAGGTGACTGCTCTTTCCAGAACTAATAAAAGCCACGGTATATTTGAAGTAGGGTGGATCCCAGGCTTTTGCCCTGACTATCTTTAGAAGTGTAGTGATCCAAGACTGTTTTAACAGAGTCAGTATGTAATCTTCTTCAAAGGAATAGTTATTTTCCTTTATATGTATATGGTTGCAGTTAGGCATTCTATTACTTTATTACACTTATCGGGCCGAGGTCTTCCTGACAAGGTGTTCAGATTCACTATCTTGAAATCGTAATGATTTGCTCAAAGCAGAAAGCTCAAAACTTGAAGCCTATGCCAATAACGTCAAATTCTAAAGATTGTGGCTATACTCAAACTTTCACGGTCATCGGACTCTGGTATGACCAAACCCAAATACTAGACTGAAATGTACCTAATTCACAATATTAAACCATTGTAGTGGAATGTTACACAAGGTAAATTGATTGATTTATGGTTTACATCAGAGCGCTTTTGAATATTGATAACTTTTGACATTCCAATAATAAGGTCACTGTTTGATTTAATAATACACTGCATATTCTCATTGATGCTCTATCCCCCCCCCCCCATAAAAATAAAATGCTGCCTTCCCACAAGTGGTTCGGAGTAGGTTGAAGGGGTTGAAAGGCAGGTTGTGCTCAGCAAGGGCTGTGTCGTGAACACTTGCCCGCCTCTACTTTAACAACTACAGCCTAGAGGAAGTTTTGTTATGGGACTCCTCTGTCTACAACTCAGCAGCAGAAAAAAATGCTTATCATTAACACTAAAAGGAAGAAAAAAACGGGGTCATAAAAAAGGGAAAGAATGATGGAAGATTAGAAGTAAAGATAGGCGAAAATAAGGAAGGCTGAAAGAAAGTTAGAGAGAGTAATAGCATTGATGAATGGGTGGGGAGGTAGAGTAACAGGTGAATTGATGGGTGAATAGCCAGGTGCATGGATCGGTCAAACAATGATATAGTAAGTGGAAGTCTGAGAGGATAGATGGATAAGTCAAATGATAGATGCATGAGTGGCTGGCCATATGGATTTGTTTCATGCATGGATGGTTGGTTGAAGGGTTAATAAATGGAATTGCCAATGGATAAATGGGATGGAAAAAGACTGAATGATGAATGAAAGAATGAATGGGTGACAGATTGTAAAGGTGAAATCCTAGACAACAGTTAGTGGATGGAAGAGTGAAAGGATGAATGGATAAATATTTGCATAGGAACTCTTTGGGGGAGGGTAGGGCATATTTCCCTTGCTAACTTGGTGCCATCAGAGCTTTGGTTCAAAATGGGGGTTATTTTAATTTTCTTCCTTTTCCCTTGGTGCTCAGCTACCTGGAAATGCAGAAAACTGATCGCTATTCTCACCATAGCACAACCTACCAATAGCTCCTCTGACTTCCTGGCACAGGTAGGCCTTAATGCTTTTAAGATTGTCTACCCCCACAACCTCTCGAAGAAAGCGGCAAAGAAAAGACCTTTAAACACAATCTACTCAAACAATGTTCTGAAACTGTCATCTTTGATACCTACTTTTGCACGTCAAAGGGTATTGTGGTTACAGACCTTATTTTCTACACAACCAGAAGAGCTCAATGGAGAAGAGCCTTAACATCTACGCTTTGATCAAAACCTGTGAGCAAAACCCGCCACTGTTTCTACATAAACATATTACCTTCACCTGTCCTTACTGCTGATCTGGCCATATCCCGCTACAATAATGGTAGGATCCTTATTCAAGCTTCTGACCTGAATCTTAAATGCTTTGACAGAATCTTTATGAGGATTAAAAATAAACATAATAACATAAATCCTGCTAGGCTACACAATCAAAGTCTCTCCTCAGCGGAGGAACCTTTTGTTCCCTCCTCCTCTGCATTCACCAGCTCCGGTTCCCCCTCACTCCCTCTGAACTAGTCTGCTATATCCCCCGACACTGATGGTGAGTCCAATACCTGCAAACCTAACCTTGATAAACCTGATAATCTAACTCAAGTCTCTCGTAATACCAATTTGGGTGTTTTTCCTAGCCTTCACCCAGATTCCTTCCCCAGTGCTTCACCTGTGAACCCTCACCTTCCTATCTCCTCTCCCAATACGTAGCCAATCTCACAGGATAAAGCCACCTTGCCTCCACCAATCTTTCTCCAGGGTTTTCTCTGCAACTTCTTACACCGAGACCTGGTACCCTCTATGCTCATACTCCTACCTTGGTGGATAACACAATTGAACTCAAGCTGGATACTGTCTCTTCTTGCAATTTTTGTGAGGGATATATTATGCCATCCAACTCCCCTCTCCCTAAGGGTTCCCATCCATTATCTTATTCTAGGCTGGCCGCTGGCTGTGATAGCCTCCCCTACATTGAGGAAAAGCTGGCCGAACTCAAGCAGGATCTCCTTACTGTCAAAGATAACCTGTAGACACTCCTACATTGCTCCTTGAAGATGGGGAAGTTTTGGAAACTCTATCCTTCCCTTGAGACAGGTCAGCCTAGCCATCCAGCAAGTGTTAAACACTGCGGTGGTGAAATGTTTTCTCTCAATAGCCCGCTCAGCCCACTCTGGATAACTTAGCCTCTTCCAAAGCACCATTCCAGGACCCTTAGGTTTATGCCTCAGTTGTCGGATGATGACACTCTCTCACTTCTTCTATCGTACAGCGGCTCTTGGTGTGTCTCCTCTCGCTCACCAATCAACATACCAACTATCTCCTCTGACCCTTTTAGAGAACCAAGTGTTAAACTATCATCTTTGAATAGGGATAACCTACTACAGGTCACCTCTTCTCACCTAGAAGCGGTAGCAACCAACTCACACATCAAATCGATGCTTCTCAACTGCAGATCAGCAGTGAAACATGCAGCAGATATCTCTGAACTCATCATCACGCACGAATTGGACCTCCTGATCCTAACTGAAACTTGGCTCAATAACTCCTCCTCCCCACTTCTCAACATCTTAATCCCTCCTGATTATGGCATTATCAGACTAGAGAGACGTGTTAAAACTGGGGGGGGGGGGCATTGTTTGCTGCCATTGCTCCAGCCTCAAGTTGAAACAGACTCAAAATACTATAATGTCCTTCTGTGAGCACAGAGACACTGAAATCTGGAACAATGACAAGATTGTCTGTGTGCTCCACATGATATATCATCCACTAGATGATTATCTGCTCTTCATCAATCAAATTATGGAGTCCATTACCTAATGCTCGGACCAACACCCCAGCCATGTCTTCCTCTGGGATTGTAACCTTCACTGGAATGACACAAATGATCCCTTAGTGTGCTCCTTCAAGGCTTTTTCTCTCCTATCTCAGCTTCACCCAGGCCTGCAATGGACCTACCCACAAGGGCTCCACCCTTGACCTTATCATAGCTAAAGATAACACCATACAACTGGATGACATTATACCCTGTGACTGGTTGGATCATCACCAAATATCCTTTCACATCCTGGAAAAGGTCCTGGTCAGACAAGGTCAACCACTTGAGACCAAACAGCTGGTTCGTAATCTGAGAGGCATCAACATCAATGATCTAACATCCATTAGCAAGAATCTTCTTCTGCCACCCCCTAACATGACCAACCTGGATGACCTCACGGATCATTACATCAACTCTATGACATGTATATTTGACACAATTGTTCCAAAGCAACTCTGAAGGAATTCAATAAAACAATCCAAACCCTGGTTTAATGGCTCCCTAAATGAAGAACGTCACAAACTTAGGCTTTCGGAGAGACTATGGAGAAATTCTCCCTCTATTACAAGCCTCACACAGTTCAGGAGGATAAGAAGCGCATATAACAGCTATATCCGTAGTGCTAAAACTGATCACTTCAGGGCTCAGCTTGACAGCGATAAAAACAGACCCAAGAAACTATTTGAAATCATCAAACAACAAGCTAACCACTCTACCAATCATATCTCGGCGCCCATGACCTCTTGCACCGGTGAGGAGGACTTCTCAGCAGACTTCTGTGAAAAGGCAAGAAAAATTGAACTTGAACTGCAGTGCGTCGCACCAAATTTACTGCCTCTAAGCTCCCTCACACCATCAGCAGAGACTACAGTAGCTAGAGCACCTACTACCTACCCCAGAGTTTGCACTCCTAAAAACAATGCATCTTGGAATTCCTTTCTACTTCCAGATGATGCAGAGCTGCTCCAATCTATGGCTTATTTAAAACATTCCAATCAGTTCAGCGGTCCTCTACCCGCTACGTTTTTCAAAGAACTCAATTTGGCGTATTCAAGAATATCTCATGCATGGTAGGATTCCTTAAACACAATAAAGGTTCAGCACTATTCAGCAGTTACAACAACCAATGTCAAAAAAACAGGGAGCACACAAGAAGATGTCCAGATCCTCATAGCTGAAACTGACGAGCACACGCGCTGCGGGCTACCGAGCCAACTTTGATAATGCCTACTGCATAAAAGTATCCGAAACATGGACTCTTTGACAATTGGTTGAAATCTACAACGTCTTTGAGTACATTTCTCTGCGATTCTAAAAAGCCCTGAAGAAGTCTTCTTGTGAGACGAAACGCGTCTGGACATCTTCTTGTGTGCTCACTGTTTTTTTTACATTGGTTGTTGTAACTGCTGAATAGTGCTGAACCTTTATTGTGTTTAATGTTGATATAGGATTTTATTCCTAGATAAGGAGCATAGAGGGGAGTGCTCCTTGGTTCTTTGCACTACTACGAAACATAGAGACACATTACATTTGTCAGGTTCGGACTTCTATAGCCTCTACCCTCAATTCAATTGTATTCATGGTAGGATTCCGGATTGCCTCAAGATGGGGCAAGTCGATCCCATCCCAAAGAAGCCTAATGCTAACAATTTCCGTCCAATCACCAACATCATGACTTTAGCTAAATTGTTTGAGAAATGCGTTCACACACAGCTAAGCAACCACATCGAGACATTTCAGCTCCTTGGCCTCTACCAGTCAGGTTTCAGATCAGGTCACAGTACTGAACCAGCTCTAACTCACATTGCTGATCATGCCTTTAGATCTCTGGACCAAAATGTTCCTTGTCTACTGATCCTTCTTGATTTGTCCTCAGCATTTGACACTGTCAAACATGAAAACCGGATTGCTCTTCTTCAAAATAGGATGGGGTTATTGGGCTCTGTCTTAAACTGGTTTGCCTTGTTTCTACACAAGCGTACGAAATGAATCAAAGTTAACCAATTCCTTGCAACTAGTACCCCGGTCACTATCGGAGTACCTCAAGGCTACGCACTTTCGCCCACGCTTTTCAACCTTCTCATGGGACCACTCTCAGATATTCTGAACTGCTCTAACATTCAGTACCATATGTATGTTGATCACACTCAACTGTATTTGAAAATCTCCTCGCCATATGACATAAAAACTCTAAATTGTGCACTCCTTCAAACTCAACAATGGCGAACTCATAGTCGTCTGTTGTTAAATACCTTCAAAATTGAATTCCTACCGATTGTCCCCCGCAATCACTGTGCTCAAGACTGGCTCAAACAACTTACAGCACTTAACTGCACCCCTCATGTTGTTGATTCTGCTAGATCTTTAGGTATAACTCTGGACAAATACCTAAATATGCAAGATCACATCAGTGCCACTATTAGGGGAGCCAATCATCAGCTTAACCATCTAAGCAAAATCAAGTCATTCTTACCTTCTGAGGGCATCCAGTCAAGTCCAATCCTTAGTTATCTCACACTTGGAATATGGATTAGTTGGGTTACCTAAAGCTAGATTGGCTCCTTTTAGAGCCACTCTGAACTCTTCGGCCAGACTCATCACGGGCTCCAGAAAACATGACCACATCACACCAGACCTAATTCAACCAAACTGGCTGTCCATCGAAGCAAGGATCTGTTTCAAGATAGCTTGCCTGACGCAAAAGCTATTCATTGCAACACCCCCGTTTACCTAAGAAAAAAACTTGAGCTATCGGGCTCGAGCCGGAACTTAAGACGCTCTAATACACTACTGTTGAAACCTCCCAAATTCAATGAGAAAAGAACATACAATCATGCTTTCTCTGGTCTTCCTCCAAAAATAAGGAACGCTCTTCCTCCCGAGATCAGATCAACCCATCTGCTGCCTCTTTCAAAAAACCTGTCAACTGGCTACTCCTGAATGACCATCTACAGCAGTAGCCATGTTGCCATCTTAATCTACTTCCATCTCCTGTTTGACATTCTTTTATACCTTTTGGTCAAAAGTGCTATAGGTGTCTCCTCACATGCCCATTTGATTTATTGCTCTGCTGGAACTTTACATGTCCCACAAGGTGGGCTGATTACCCTGGGTCGCCATAAATATTTTGTTTTTCCCCGTGCTCCTCTATGACTTTGTTGCTTTTCATGTACTTCCTATGTTCCGTTTTGATGTTGTACTCATGCTTTTACCTCATTCCCCTTACGATCCTTTGTAAAGTGCTCTGATACCCATTCAGGTCATGTTCATGTTTTATATAACTTTTCTAAATAAATAAATAAATAAAACTGGTACTGAGTACAATAAAACTATTATTTCTGTACACACGACTACAAAACATCCATCACTTAGGCCAAAAAGAACATTTGTACATGCAGAAAGATCAAAGAAACTGATCACAACAAGTAATACTTAAAGTTCTAAAATAAGTTTTTCATCATAACACCTTGGCCACAGTCTATGAATGCTCTTCATACTATTAAGGTAGCCGCTTTAAAGAATGGTGTCTCAACTGAACCAGAAGTAGTGCCCACTACAACTTGGAAAGTGCTTACAATCTGCTGTGTCCCAGTCAGTGATAAAGACTTATGTCCATCTGAGATTATCCTCATGACAAACTTCCTAGTTAAAGTGGAAAAGATCGATAGCGCCATGAACCCTAATAATCATGTTGGAGACCCGTGCCCTTCCAACCCTTTAGAAGCAATGTCCACCTGTTATAGCCAGTATCTAATATCTTCAACTGCTACTTTTTGAATGGTATTCCCCCAGGTTGTCTCTAACAATCCTTTAACAAGCCTGAAGTTCTCCTGTATTGAAGACATCAGCATTGAGTGCATTGGACGGGACAAACTACTGCACTATTGCTGGTGCAGCTTTCTTACTAAGAACCTGGCAAAAGCAATAACCATCCAGCCCTCACAACATCTAGAACAGTGTTACTTGCTTGGGGGCAGACAATCTGGTTTGCGGCTTGGCCACGCTTCCAAGTAAGCCCTGACAGGTTATGGCAACAACAATATATCCACACAAGGTTAATGTTAACAACACATGGCACTTCATGGTCCTTCTCCCTGTTGTTGAACTTATTTAACATCAACTATTTTTTTTTTTTATATTGGAAGTAGGAGATAAGGCAGTTTAACACAAAACATCTACAGTGGTACTTTCCAGACGCCCTTTCCTCTAATGGGCCCTTACACCAAAGTATCAGAGAGTGGTTCATATTCAGTTGTGAATGGAATGTAACTGATTGGCCTGAAATGGCAGCAAAATGGAACTCATGGAAGGTGGGTTCCATCACGTGCTCCAAACGCTCAATTTAGATTATGATCCTTCAGTCATTTCAGTCAAGACTCTGGGCTTTTCCTTTCCCTCTATCTTCTCTTGAAAAAAAGATGTGGGCAATGTCACTCAGAACTGTATTTATTAGTTGTATCTTTTTGGAATGCTCCATGCCTATTTTAGAACTACAAGCACTAGCCACAACAACGAGGCAATCATTGGATTGAGGATTGAATAATGTTGTAATCTGTCTATTGGATCAGCTCATAAACTGATTATCAAACTAACAAGGTTCCAAAACAATGTGGCTAGAGCCAGGTTTGATATTCCTGCCGTCCTTCATACGCGCTTCTGGTAAGATCCAAAATTTCACTTGATAGCCTAGCATGTATCGATCCCCGACTCTTTCTGGTATGTCCAATGTGGAGATTTGTATCATCCTCTGCCAGTCTATTCCTATCCCTTATCAACAGTATTGCCCTTAAAAAAAGTATATTTGTTTAATTTTTAAAATCTTTAAAAGTTTAAAGCAAAGTGAGAAATCTTCATTTGGGTAATGTAATACCAATCAACACAATAATAAATATGTCCACTGAAGCTTCTATCTAAGCAAAACCCATTGTAGGAACCACTATTCCTTATCAAAGGGCTTATAGATGTCTACAGGAATGTGAGATAGCATTGGGAAAGTAAAAAAGGCAGTTGATGAAATGTTAATCATGTAAAACTAGATTTTTATGTGGTCGATTTATATATCTGGAGGTCCATTCATTATTCTGGCGATTTTAAGACCCCAGGAGAAATTAAGGTTATAGGCCTTCATTACAAGTGGCCTTTAAATTCCGATGTGGTTGGTAACAAGATTTACCGGCCCCATTGGAATTATGAGATATATGGAAACACCATAGATGTCTTATTTTATACTTGTAGCTTTGGTTGAAAGAAGCAACTCAAATATCTGAGTGAAAGACTGCCCCAAAATGAAGAATTACTGCGGGACTGGACTAAGAATGACAGATTCCCAGGAATTTCTCATTTTTCAGTGAGCCTTGGGGGTCCAACTTGTAAAAGGTACATTTTTCTCCACTCCTAGAGGAACTGGTATGTTTGGTATCAGTAACCCTGGGGATGGGAAAAAATCCAGCCTATTAACACTGCCAACATTAGAACGCCACTATGTTGAAATGTATATTTCATCAGCATCTATTGAGCGGCACTGACATATTGATTTTGGGCACTATCTTCTTGTGGCATTGTAAGCATGGTGATTATTTATTTACCTATATGCTTCAAGAACTTTTATTGACAATGGTATTACTGTTGCGATATCATACTAGCACTATGGTAACTTCACTGTTATTATATACCCACATTCTTAAAATGTATATAATTTGCCATTTGTACTACACGGGTCATTTCTTATGGAGCATACATGTACTTAATGTATAACTTTCTCACCTTTTCAAAATGGCCGCCATATTTGTTTTGAGTCTCCACAGTTCATGTGGAGTCCGTCATTGATTTTGTGTAGTGTCTATGTAATGCCTCGGCACGTATTTGCCCACAGTGTGAACAAGACAGCTTGTCTGTCGAAACGCGTTACCAAATAAACGTATTTGGTTTATTTCCTGAGCGCGCGTCTCATCTTTCAAAGCTGTATGGATATTAATTTCGCCAGGAGGCTTCACCAGCCCGACGCACCACTTGCCAAGGGGCCTGCACAATGGTAAAACGAAGCTCTCGTGTGGGCACACACACATATATATATATATATATATATATATATATATATATATATATATATATATATATATATTCACTTAAAAAACCATAGGTTTCACACATGTTATAGTTAGGTGGATATTTCACTCGTAAAAAACCAATGAAATTCCCCCGTTATAGTTAGTTCAGATAACTATAACTCGCGCGCCCGCAATGCACTGCTGATGACATCACATATTACATCACTCATGACATGGTCAGTGACATCACTCATGACATCACTGATGACATCATCCTTGTGATAGAGTGGCGGTCGCGCGAGTTATAGTTATCTGAACTAACTATAACGGGGGAATTTCATTGGTTTTTTACGAGTGAAATATCCACCTAACTATAACATGTGTGAAACCTATGGTTTTTAAAGTGAATTTGCAAGGTTTTTTTAAATGCTAATTCCTACCTATAACGTGTATGAAACCTATGGTTTTTTCAGTGAATTTGTACGGTTTTTTAAATGCAAAGTTATGTATGTATTATTATTATTTTTATATATTTATGTTACAATAAACTACGTATTTTTTTTTTGTTGGGTTTTTTTTTTTTTTCTGCCTTCGGGGTCCTTCAGGGACCCCCTGACAAAGGCTAGGGGGTCAGGAACTCTCTACCCTTCCCCCTTTTCACGTTCGCCACCTTCCTTTTTCACTCTCGCACAGAAAACAAACAAAATGGTGGCCGACACTTCCTGAATTCGACCGATTCGAACGTTGACTAACATGTAACCACCAATCAGAATTATGCTCGCGCACGTTAGGGTGCTCGCACGGTGCTCGCACAGTGCGCGCACGGTACGCGCTTATACATATTTATATGCTTTTAAATGCTATTTTCTCAGGAACTACTGAACAGATTGACACCAGACCTGCAAAAGGCACTTCCCTGACCTGAGGACTACCTCTCTGCCAAATTTCAAGTAATTCTGTTCAGCCGTTCGGGCTGTACCTTCGACTAAAGTTCCTACGGGAAAATGCATGGGGAAAATGCGTTTTGGGACCCCCTTTTTTCTCGGCCCCCACTTGACGAATCGCCCCGAGACTTTCAGGGTAGGAGCTGAACGGAGCGCCCCATTAGTTTTGAAAATTTCTATACTATAACTCACGCGACCGCAATCCTCTGCTGATGACGTCAGATATTACATCACTGATGACATATGTGTTTTTCTGAAAAAAAAATATTTGTAATATATGTTTAGCTAAAAATTAATGGAAGACGACATGGGTAAATAAGTGTCTAAATACAGTATTAGCATCAACAGAGGATTGCGGTCGCGTGAGTTATAGTTGCCTGCACTAACTATAACGGGGGAATTTCATTGGTTTTTCACGAGTGAAATGCCCAGCTAACTATAACATGCGTGAAACCTATGGTTTTTTAAGTGAATTTGCAAGGTTTTTTAAATGCTAATTCCTAACTATAACGTGTGTGAAACCTATGGTTTTTTTAGTGAATATATATATATATATATATATATATATATATATTAGTCCACTAAAGGCTAACTTTCATACGGGGTGGCATGTGTTTATTGGAACTCAGACTTGATATTCACACGAAGGCCCAAAGACTCAGGAATCATGGGCATGAAGATATGACAATAAATGAAACGTGGTGACTATTTTGTAACATGTTTAAATAAAGCGAGTTTCCAACATGTCTGATGTTAATACAGCATAATTGATAGCACAATTTAAGCACAGTTTTACAAAGTTTATAGGAAGTAGACTCTCCCACTTATAGAACAGTAAAATCTTTATTATATACAAGAAATCTGCATTCCTAAAACTACAGGCTGCCCAAAGTGGTTTATCCTAAGCTTATAAACTGTTGCAAATAACACAATCCCATAACATAACCAGATGTTGGGGGGACAAAATCACGCCTTAATAGGCTCGTCCAGAAGGGGCATATACATATGATCAGTGTACACGTCCAAGTGGGCTGGTCACTGCCCCATAAGGCACTGTGTTTGTACTGACGCATACCGCCTCCCTGAAAATAGAAAGACGTGCTGGCATATACATATGGTGTGGGTATTACCCCTACTGGGCTACTCGTGAGGCTCTGCATTTGTGATGAGGCAGTTTGAAATTCAATGGAAATAATGCTGGTATTATCCTAGTGAGTTGCTCTCACATTAGATATCACCAGTGCCAACTAAAAATCAATGATTAATGCATTGTGTCGCAAACCATCATACATTGCACCCAAGTGGGCAAAATCAAAATCACAACTCGCCTCACTGTTCATAATAGTCAGAGTGCATTTACATGTCCATATATAGCACAAGTGAAAGTGTGAAAAACAGGAGAAACAGAAGAAAGAAAAAGTGAAAAATATTTAAATCAAGCGCTCACAATGTTAACCACCAAATATTCTGTGGAAGAGTAGGGTAGGGAGCCCAAGCATTGACAGCCCCTCATTACCAAAACATGGCCAGGTTTGAGAGTCCCTTCCTCTTCTCCTGTAATAAAAGCAAAATAAGGAAAACATTTTTTTTTAATGAACTAGTATGTAGCACTCCAATTAAAACCAATATTTACAGCAAACAGTGCTAATGAAACCAACCGAACATCAATATAAATGAATGTACAAGTCCTCGTCTGAGTTCAGACCAAGTGGGGCTTTGGAGTTGAGTTCTATCATATGGCAAGATTCCTGTTTCCTTAGTTTGAGAACCCTGTCCCCTCTCGCCCATTTGCAAACACTCTTTCAATACCATAGAACATAAGCTGATTACGTTCGCTGGAGTGGAGCAGTTCGAAAAGCCTGGCCACAGGGTACTGCTTATCATGATTAGTGATAGCATGGCAATGTTCGAGGATTCTCTTGCAAACTAGGTGGATTGTGCTCCCTACATATCTCAAACTACATGGACAGTCTAACATGTAGCTATCATAGCTGGTGCTGCATGTGATAAACTGTGAGATCTTTTGGGAGTCGTGTTGTAGGATACCTCAAAATCCTCACGATTAGCAGAGTTGGAACAAGCCTTACAGGTAAAACCCAGTAAGGTTAAAACTGTGTTCACTGATGTTACCTGTGGTAATGTCACAGTGGATTATGGTGTCTCTCAAAGATCTACTCATATGGTAGGAAATAGTGGGTCTCTCGTCAACTAATTCCCCAATTGTGGGATAGCAGTTGAGTACATTCCAGTTTTTCTAAAGTATCTTGTTCACACTGTTAGATTCACAGTTGTAAGTGGTGAGCATTCTAATGGGCCCTTCTTCCTCAGTAGGTGGTGTAATGTTCTGGCCAAACAGAATCTCTGTATGGGACATCCCCCTTACTTTCTGTACTGCCTTATTGAGGGCCCACTGTGGGCACCTGTGTTCCTTGAATCTTTTAACCATGACACTCTGTGGCAAAATTGACAAGAATTTTTTTTAAAAATGGCCACTGCAGGGTCCCTGTGGGACCTCACCATCAGGCCTAGGAGGTCAGGTTATTCCTACCCTTCCCCATTGTATTCTTTTTCACCTTGGTTGAGTCAGAGTCCAATGATGGCTGGCAACACTTCCTGGTTGAGAGGTTGACAGTCAATTGTATCTCACCATGAGAATTTGCGACCTTAGATATCTAGAAATCTTTTTCCTTTTATAACTCTATAACTACTAACAACTTTACATGAATTTACATAAAGGTCGCTTTCTGGACCAAGATCTAGCTTTTTGCAAAATTTGGTGTGATTCCATTCAGCAGTTAGGGCTGTAGTCGTTTTTAAAATTCCTACGAGAAATTTCCTCAGGGAAATGTTTTTTTTAAATGAAATGAAATTAAATTAAATTAAATGAAAGAGACACTTATATAGCGCATGGCTACGCGGGGGCCTTCCAGAGCTGGCCTAGACTAGTGACAAGTGGCAGGGATACTTAGGCAAACAACAGTGTTTTTTTCAATTGCTTTCGGTAGGCAGGATGGCTAGGTTCCCTGCGTAGATAAAGTGGCAGTGCATTGCAGAGTTTGGCCGCATTATGAGAGAAGAGCTGGCCGCCGCTTCTGGCCCTCTTCATCCTGGAGACTTCAACCAAGTGAAGTTCATCCGAGTGCAGCTTCCCATTAGCCTTCTAGGGGCGGATCATGGTCGAGTTTATTGGTGGCCCATTCCCATTGGACATTTCTAGCAGTAGTCTGGCAGCGGAATTTTGGACCGTTTGCAGTTTCGTAATTACTGCGATTGGGGCCCCTAAGTAGGGTGCATTTCCATAGTCTATCCTTGAGAGTATCAATGATTGACCTAATCTTTTTTGGCTTGGGAAGGAAGAAGGGGAAGCACTTTACGGGCCATTCTGAGCAAGCCATAACAAGTTGCCTCCGTCTTCCTTGCTTGCACCTTATATGTCAAGTTCTGGTCTAACCAGATGCCCAGACTCTTCATCTCGGTCATGGGGACCGGGACCTGGCCCATGCATGCTGGCCACATAGTGCTCAGTGTAACACTTGAGGGGTTGCCCAGGATCATGAACTCCGTCTTTTCACCATTGAGCTTAAGGTGGGACGCCCCCATCCACTTAGAAACTTCCTCTAGGCATAAGTAGAGGCCTTTAGACAGCTGCTTTGCTTGATTAATTGGGTGTCATCGGCATAGGTCACTATATGGATTCCAAAAGGAACTACGATAGCCGCCAATGGGGCCATATACACATTAAAAAGAGTCAGGCTCAATGACGAGCCTTTAGGGACACCACACAGCAAAGGCAAGGGTTTAGAAGCTATCTCCCCTTAAATATCTGGAAGAATCTTCCTTCCAGAAAGGAGCGCAACCATTGCAGTGCAGTGTTAGTTACTCCTGAATTTCTGAGACGATGAATCAAGATGCGGTGATTCACCGTTTCAAATGCTGCACTCAGGTCAAGGAGTATGATGGCTAATGCCCCTCCTGAGTCCAGGATCTTACTGCTTTCTTCTACTACCACTAACAGGGCGGTTTCCGTAGGGGCAGTAATTGCCCAGGTCCGCTGGGTCCAGATTGGGTTCTTTCAAAAGTGTCTTTACCATGGCCCCTTTCCAATTGGGGGGGACTATTCCTGTAGCAAGTGAAGCATTAATCACATCCGTGATGGTATGAACGATTATGGGAGCTACACTTTTCAGGGCGTTCATAGGTGCGGGATCCCTAGGTGAACCACTTTTCACCGAGTCAAAAGTGTTTCCTGGGAGAAAGGAGGAAAAGCCTCCAACAGGTGTCTGGTTAAAAGTGGGCCCCGACCTACGTGCTCGTCTAAGGTGTCGCATTCGTCATCAATTTGGGGCAGGAGTTTAAGAATATTCTGTATTTTAGTGGTAAAGAACTCTGCCTGTTTGTTACATCGTTGACCCGAGGTGTCGGGTGGGGCAGGAATTTTGAGAAGTTTTTTTATGATAAGAAAGGTTTCTCTGGGAGAGTTGGCGGCTGACAGGATTTTTTCCTCGTAATAGGAGGCCTGTGCCTTTTTAATTTCTGCTTCATAAGTGTCGATGGCTCTCCTATATTCCAGCTTCTTGCTTGGTGAAAAATCTTTCCTCCAGCTTCTTTCTAGAACCTTGAAGTGCTGTTTTAAAATGCGCAATTTGGAGGAGTACCAGGGGGATTTATGGGGGCCATCCGTCTTTTTTATCACAGTTTTAGGGAGGACCACATTCAGCGAGTTCTCTATCCAACTGCAGAAGTTGTCATTGGCTACAACTGGACTGGGATCAGGCTTAGGTCTGGTCTTTTCCAGTTCGTGGGCCCACTTGTCGAGAGAGAGCTTGGACCAGGGCAGTTTCAGGGTCAGTGAGGATTGAGCATAGGAAGTGGTGACCCGAGGGCGCCTGGAAAGGGGAATGAGGAAGTGATCGGACCATGGAATGGGGATGGGGTCATTACCTTTAAGGTTCTCTAAATTAGAAAACACAGTATCAAGGCAATGTCCTTTGACATGGGTAGCTCGCGGAACCTTTGGTGACATCTGAAAGGCCGTGAGATCTTGCGCTAATTACAGGGCTGTTGCTGCTCCCAAATCATCAAAGTGCAAGTTAAAATCTCCAAGGAGAGTAAAATTCGATGCAGTAATATTGAGGTTGATAACTGCTTCCAGCAAAGCTTTACAGAAAGTACCCGTCGCTCCTGGGGGCCGATAGATCAGGATGACTGTGAGTGAGAGGTGTGGGGTAAATTCTATTGAGAAATTAACATTCGCGCAATCTAGGACTGGGTTCCCCAGCAGACGACCGGTGAGGTGGTCTTTATATAAGATGGCTATCCCACCGCCCTTGCCTGTCATCCTGTCCACCCTCTGTATCTCGTACCCCTGGGGGAGCACTTGAACAATATCAGTCTTTGAATTGGAGTTTAGCCACGTTTCTGAACAAGACCTCTGGGTCATAGTCTTGTAGAAGCATCTAGATCTCTGTAGTATGTTTTGGCAGAGAGCGACAGTTCAATAGAAGGAGTTTAAAGTAGATATGGAGGGCCTAATGGTCTTAATGGTCCGAGGGGAGAGTGTAAACGAGCAGTATGGACACTTTTTCATAGACTTTCCACATGAAATCTGATGGTAGCATGTTGCTCCTAGTGCGCTGTTTAACTGATGGAGCTGAGAACTAGAATAGCAGTAGCGCCCCGATGGAAAAGATACAGTGGTCCTGGCCCCTGCAGCTTATCTGGCGCCGGGAACAGCAACTAGACCGCTGCCCCGGGCGCCTAAAGCGCAAGGATGCGGAAGTAAGCGCAAAACCCTCCTACCCCCGGAGCATTGAACACAGCTCTATCCCAGGGCAGAGGAGCGCCAAAGTGAATAAAATCAGGTAAGACAGTACAGTAACAAATTCAATGTTATTTTAAAAAGAAGGAGCAACTGGTAGAACCACTCTGCCTCTCACGAGTGTTCTGCCCGGGTCACAGGTCAGCCTGGGCCCACTTGGCCAATCACCCTGAAACATTCCACATAGCAGCTGAAATGAGTTTAATACTGGTTTTGAAAATTTCCTGAAGATTCGACAAACGGCGCCAAAGTTTTTGCAAAGCAAAAAACACATTGCCTATGGAAACTAGGTTCTAACAATAACGACCTACTATCAATTGCCAGTAGGTAATATCATATGTACACTAAAACCATAAAAACTATAAACAATTGAATAAGAAAAATTATAACAAATAATGTAAACAATAAATATTATATTAACATTTGAAAAATCCCAAAAACAAATTCACAAAATACCTATAAAAATTCAAATATATTTAAAAATAAAAACACAATATATAAATTATATAAAACTGAAAAAATTAATGCTATAAAATCTATTATCTCAAATTATATGTAAACTACTAGTGTTGGAGTTCATAGGGATCATATCTACTATACCTACTCCAGTTACCACAATAATAGAGAAATGTTGGACTTCGGAAAAGTTAGATTTACTATTCCTACTGCAGTCAGTGCAACAGTAGACAAAACGTTGGACTTCAGAGGAGTGAAGTGTACTATTCCCATTCCATTTTAAGTAACAGTAGGGAAAGCATTGGATTTCGGAGGAGTGAAATTTACTTTTCCCACTCTAGTCTACACAACAGTAGGAAAGTGTTGGACTTTGGAGTGGTTAAATGTACTATTCCCACTCCATTCAGCGAAAGTGTTGGATTTTGGATGGGTAAAGTTTACTATTCTCAATCCAGTCTCTGCAACAGTATGGAAAGCGTTGGATTTTGGAGGGTTGAAATTTAATATTCCCACTCCAGTCAGCACAACAGTAGTGAACGTGTTGGACTTTTGAGGGGCAAAATTTACTATTTCCTCTCCAGTCTCGGCAACACAAGGGAAAGCATTGGATTTCGGAGGGGTGAAATCTACTATTCCCACTCCAAACAGCGCAACAGTAGGGAAAGTCTTGAATTGCAAAGACGTTAATTTTACTATTTCTACTTCAGTCTAAGCAAGACTAAGGAAAGTACTTCACTTCAATCACATTGCATATATGAGTAACCCCATCAATGTGGAAAAAATTATAAGCTCTTATAAAAAAAAAGATGAATTAATATCACGAATAAATATATATTTCTATGATTAAAAATTCTAAAAAAAAATAGTCAATTTACATAACAGATTATGCATTTTTGTTTTATCAATTAATAAATATTTGGTATTCAATTTTTAATTAACTAGCTTTCTACCCTGTACCTCTACAAACCTAGCAGTCTACACCTAAAATATAACTAAAAATCAAACTATTAAATAACTTATAACATATATTTAAAAACAAATTACATATTGAATTAACAATCAATAATTGATTGTTCATTATTACTTAATTAACTTCCTACTCTAGACCCCCTATAAACCTAGCATCCCATAACTAAAATCCAACTCAAATACATAACTATAGCACAATTTACATAACCAATACTCAATTAAATATTTAACAATAAATAAATAATTGTTAATTAATTATTACTTGATTAACATCCCACCCTGCACCCCTACAACCCCAACATCTTGCAACTAAAATGTAACTCCAATATTTAAATATAGCATAATTTACATAACTGATAATTAAATAATGAATTAACAATATTTAATTGTTAACTAATTATTACTTAATTAACATCCCACCCTATAACCCTACAAACTCAGCATCCCACAAACAAAATGAAACCCAAATAGATAAGTGTTGCACAATTTACATGACTGATAATCAATTACACAGTTAATTAATAATTAATTGTTAATGAAATATTACTTAAATAACTCACCACCATAAGGCCCTACAAGCCCAGCAACCCACACCTAAAACATGACAAAAATATATAATTATTACACAATTTACATACTTAATAATTAATAAAAAAATGTTTAATCAAATAATAACTAATTGTTAATTCATTGCTACTTACCTTCCCACCCTGTATCCATACAAACCTTGCAACCTGCACCTAAAATATAGCTAAAATAAATCACTATTTCATAATTTACATAATTATTAACAATCACAAAAAAAATGTTTGGCTTCCTTAACTTCCCACTGTCTTGTAGTTCCTATAAACTTATATAGGATCTGCGCGTTTATACAACATACACTGTAGGATTAGTGTCGGACTGACTCTAGACACCCCTACCGGGTTTGTGAGCCTTTATACCAGCCAGCTCACAGTGCCACTAGAACCCCCTCTTACCAAGGAGAGAATAGTTATTGGCAACTATCGAACATGACAACCCTGATCCCTCAGGATCATGGAAACAGTGTATTACTTTTCGCTCAGTCACTCGTGCTCACTTCGTCTCAGAGAGATACACAGAATAAACGGTGGGGACGTTTTTCAATAAGCATTTATTGAACCAGCGTCATTCTAGTGTAAAATGGGTGTACTGAAACAACCACTAGACAGTAACAGATATCAATGATTATCAGCACTAACAGAATATAAGGATCATGGATTTCTACCATTGTGCTAAAAGAATGAATACAGGCAAGTATATAAAATACATGACAGTAGAATGCGTACTCCTATGATGCAACCCTGTAGGAAAGTGGGTTTCTGTTGCATTAACCCCCCCCCCACTTTTTGCTAGACTACTGATGCAGTTTTACTTGATGTGCCCTGGGTTCCCAGAGCCTGTGTTCTCTCCCCAAAACTAACCTAATTGGCATCTCTGGCCACAGGTCAGTCCCTGGTAAATGGAACCACAGAGAAGGCGTCAAAGGGCTGCAGCACTTATTGTGCCACCCTTAGAGGTCCTGTACCATGATGCTCACACACTGTCTTTGCAGGCTGTGGGTTTTGGTGCAGAAAAAAGTGAAGAGTCAACATGGCACACATCCCTGTGTGCCATGCCTTCAAACCACTGCCCTGGCATAGATCAGTCACCCCTCTATCTGGGTGCACTATACCAGTGGTGAGGGTACCCCTATAGTGTCTAAGTCCATTCTTAGACATTGTAAGTGCAGTGCTAGCATTAAGAGTATATGGTAGGGCGAGTTTGTCATTATGAACTCCACAGCACCATATTGGCTACACTGAAAATGGAGAAGTTTGGTATCAAACTTCTCAGCACACATTAAACCCACACTGATGCCAGTGTGGGATTTAATGAAAAATACACACCCCTGAAAACGAACCCACCACTAGTGTCCAGGCTGAGTGGCTGCTTTCAGCTACCATCACCAGACATGATTCTGGACCCCTGGGTCGAGAGCCTGCTGCTCTTTGGGGCCTGAAACAATGCACATCCTGGGACGAGGTGCCACGTCTTCTCCCCCAGGATGGGCAGTGTTCACAAAGGGGAAGCTTCAAAGGCTTGCCACCTTTGTGAGCTTCCCCAGGCCAATTGCTGCTTTCAGCAACTGGTCCCCACTGGTTCTGACCCCCACTTTAGGCGGGAAAACAGGCGGAAAAAACAAGTGAGGAAGAGAAGTGTGCCTACCTTTGCCAACTCCACCCCTTAGGTAGGGGAGGCGAGGTGAAGCACAACTCTCAGGCCACGCCATCTTAAAGATGGGGGGACTCAGCCAACCAGGGACAGGCACATGCCCCCCTCCCACTGGAGGGTGGCATAATAGGGGGTGTACCCACCCCAGGGAAGGGACCTATTGGTCCCTGCCTTTTACCTACCTGTTATGCCCCTAAATCTAGTATTTAGGGGTACCCCTGAACCTTGCTTCCTCAGATCCAGACAAGGAACAAGAAGAAAAGAACGAGAACCGAACAGTCGTGCAGTAGCTAACAAGAGGAAGACGCCCACTGACTTGGCCCCAGCCCTACCAGCCTGTCTCCCCCTCGAACCTGCTCCTGTGAAATCCCGGTGTGTCCTGCAGCCAGCAACCTCAAAAAACCTGGAGGACCTGCCTGCCTTTGCTTCCAAAGACTGCTTCTCCCGTGAACACCAGATTTGTTCAACTACAACCTCTGGCAGCAGCCGGACATCACGAATCCGGTCCACTCTGCACCCGCCGTCCATGACCCGAGCTCGAGTGGGCAAACACCACGAGGAGGTAACCCCGGTGATCCTGACCTGAGATCCAGCAACCCCTGACCTGCCTCAAAGCTCTAGTCGATACCTGCAGCCTAAATCCAGAAGGCCCCACTAACGGCTACCCGGAGCTGGTAAGAAAATCCGACCCCAAAACGCACCCCTACACCCGACACCCCACGGCCTTGTGTGCCCAAACCGATGGTGCCTAACTAACCTCTAACTTCCCAACTTACCTCTCGAAGTGGTGGCCGCACCCAGAAGTCCTTCATCTCCCTGCTTGCAGTGCTTTTGCAAACTGGAGGTTCTCTATTGGAAACAACAGGGCATCCGACCTTGAAACAGCACCCTGCAACCGGCCGCCTTAGTGCCGCTGAGGGTGCACCTCTGGTGCTAATTGCTTCCCCATTTGCCCTGAGCTAAAGTTCAGGAACTTTGCTCCCACAACACAGTGGCCTGCTTGCCAGCAGCCACCAACCGGAGGCCCCCTATCCCCCATTGGATAACATTGGGCTCAGCACCCGGCCACCCTAGTCTCGCTGAGGGTGTAACAAGAGTGCATCACAGACACTGGGGGACCGCTAAGTCTAACCCTAAAACCTCAACTCCAAAGACCGATTACTTACCTAAAAACCGATAACTCTATTTTCCTCCATAGGATAACATTGACTGTTTTTCTGTGAAAAGTTTTTTAAGTGTGGAGTTTGAGAAACTAAAGAAATTCTTTAAAGTTGCATAATATAACACTAGCGATTTTACTTACCTGTTTTCAGGAAATGTCCCAGAGTAGTATCTAGGTATACTACTCTGTGTAAGCCTAGTAATCTCAAAAGTGACTTAACTGCTATTTTACTAAAAAGCCAATTCAAGTCTATGTACTGCATTTACTAAGTATTGGATTTCTCTGCATCCATACTGTAAATAAAATCAAAGTGCATATACAATTATCATTCAAACTGTATTTCAATTGCATTACTACTGTAAAGTACTTATTGCTTACCTGTGCCAGGCTTGCTTGGTTTTAGAAAATAAAATAACGAAAAGAACCTTTTTATACAAAAACAATTGGTCTGAAGTTCAGTCTTTGAGTGTGTGAATTCATTTGCTGACTGAGTGTGTTCAACAAATGCTTAACACTGCCCTCTGATACTGCCTTACTGCTCGACCGCACTACCACAAATAGAGAGTAAGGTTCTATCTAATTTGTCCTCTGCCTACCTTTGGGGTTCCACTGGACTCTATGCACACTATACCTCACTTTGGTTTGAATAAAGAGGGTGACCTATAGTGAGTCTTCAACTCAATTTTAATATTGCTCGGAACACTCGTTCATTGCAATACACTGGGTTTTTCTTTCTCTCTGTTTATGGGGACAGCAAAGTCTCTTTTTGAAATTTCTTTTCTTTGTCTGTCTACTTTTTCTCCACTGGACACTAGTTTTCTGATTCTTGTGAGTTGGCAACCAATGATGACAAAACGTGGGCATACTAGCGAGAACCAGCTGGTAGCCTCCCTGGTGTTGCGTACGTGAGGTGCCTTCTCACTTCTCACATCTATCTCTCTGATTACTTTTCTGAGTTCTGGTGATCTACTTTGTGTGGAAAATATTGTTAGGTAACGGAGGGTAGTGTTGCAGGTCTTTTTAACTGAAATTTAAGAGGCCCAGGAATTCACTAATTTGGACGTGATGCCAGAGATTGGGGGGAGAAAAAGAACATTTGTACATGCAGAAAGATCAAAGAAACTGATCACAACAAGTAATACTTAAAGTTCTAAAATAAGTTTTTCATCATAACACCTTGGCCACAGTCTATGAATGCTCTTCATACTATTAAGGTAGCCGCTTTAAAGAATGGTGTCTCAACTGAACCAGAAGTAGTGCCCACTACAACTTGGAAAGTGCTTACAATCTGCTGTGTCCCAGTCAGTGATAAAGACTTATGTCCATCTGAGATTATCCTCATGACAAACCTTCCAACCCTTTAGAAGCAATGTCCACCTGTTATAGCCAATATCTAATATCTTCAACTGATACTTTTTGAATGGTATTCCCCCAGGTTGTCTCTAACAATCCTTTAACAATCCTGAAGTTCTCCTGTATTGAAGACATCAGCATTGAGTGCATTGGACGGGACAAACTACTGCACTATTGCTGGTGCAGCTTTCTTACTAAGAACCTGGCAAAAGCAATAACCATCCAGCCCTCACAACATCTAGAACAGTGTTACTTGCTTGGGGGCAGACAATCTGGTTTGCGGCTTGGCCACGCTTCCAAGTAAGCCCTGACAGGTTATGGCAACAACAATATATCCACACAAGGTTAATGTTAACAACACATGGCACTTCATGGTCCTTCTCCCTGTTGTTGAACTTATTTAACATCAACTATTTTTTTTTTTATATTGGAAGTACGAGATAAGGCAGTTTAACACAAAACATCTACAGTGGTGCTTTCCAGACGCCCTTTCCTCTAATGGGCCCTTACACCAAAGTATCAGAGAGTGGTTCATATTCAGTTGTGAATGGAATTTAACTGATTGGCCTGAAATGGCAGCAAAATGGAACTCATGGAAGGTGGGTTCCATCACGTGCTCCAAACGCTCAATTTAGATTATGATCCTTCAGTCATTTCAGTCAAGACTCTGGGCTTTTCCTTTCCCTCTATCTTCTCTTGAAAAAAAGATGTGGGCAATGTCACTCAGAACTGTATTTATTAGTTGTATCTTTTTGGAATGCTCCATGCCTATTTTAGAAGTACAAGCACTAGCCACAACGACGAGGCAATCATTGGATTGAGGATTGAATAATGTTGTAATTTGTCTATTGGATCACCACATAAACTGATTATCAAACTAACAAGGTTCCAAAACAATGTGGCTAGAGCCAGGTTTGATATTCCTGCCGTCCTTCATACACGCTTCTGGTAAGATCCAAAATTTTACTTGATAGCCTAGCATGTATCGATCCCCGACTCTTTCTGGTATGTCCAATGTGGAGATTTGTATCATCCTCTGCCAGTCTATTCCTATCCCTTATCAACAGTATTGCCCTTAAAAAAAGTATATTTGTTTAATTTTTAAAATCTTTAAAAGTTTAAAGCAAAGTGAGAAATCTTCATTTGGGTAATGTAATACCAATCAACACAATAATAAATATGTCCACTGAAGCTTCTATCTAAGCAAAACCCATTGTAGGAACCACTATTCCTTATCAAAGGGCTTATAGATGTCTATAGGAATGTGAGATAGCATTGGGAAAGTAAAAAAGGCAGTTGATGAAATGTTAATCATGTAAAACTAGATTTTTATGTGGTCGATTTATATATCTGGAGGTCCATTCATTATTCTGGCGATTTTAAGACCCCAGGAGAAATTAAGGTTATAGGCCTTCATTACAAGTGGCCTTTAAATTCCGATGTGGTTGGTAACAAGATTTACCGGCCCCATTGGAATTATGAGATATATGGAAACACCATAGATGTCTTATTTTATACTTGTAGCTTTGGTTAAAAGAAGCAACTCAAATATCTGAGTGAAAGACTGCCCCAAAATGAAGAATTACTGCGGGACTGGACTAAGAATGACAGATTCCCAGGAATTTCTCATTTTTCAGTGAGCCTTGGGGGTCCAACTTGTAAAAGGTACATTTTTCTCCACTCCTAGAGGAACTGGTATGTTTGGTATCAGTAACCCTGGGGATGGGAAAAAATCCAGCCTATTAACACTGCCAACATTAGAACGCCACTATGTTGAAATGTATATTTCATCAGCATCTATTGAGCGGCACTGACATATTGATTTTGGGCACTATCTTCTTGTGGCATTGTAAGCATGGTGATTATTTATTTACCTATATGCTTCAAGAACTTTTATTGACAATGGTATTACTGTTGCGATATCATACTAGCACTATGGTAACTTCACTGTTATTATATACCCACATTCTTAAAATGTATATAATTTGCCATTTGTACTACACGGGTCATTTCTTATGGAGCATACATGTACTTAATGTATAACTTTCTCACCTTTTCAAAATGGCCGCCATATTTGTTTTGAGTCTCCACAGTTCATGTGGAGTCCGTCATTGATTTTGTGTAGTGTCTATGTAATGCCTCGGCACGTATTTGCCCACAGTGTGAACAAGACAGCTTGTCTGTCGAAACGCGTTACCAAATAAACGTATTTGGTTTATTTCCTGAGCGCGCGTCTCATCTTTCAAAGCTGTATGGATATTAATTTCGCCAGGAGGCTTCACCAGCCCGACGCACCACTTGCCAAGGGGCCTGCACAATGGTAAAACGAAGCTCTCGTGTGGGCACACACACATATATATATATATATATATATATATATATATATATATATATATATATATATATATATATATTCACTTAAAAAACCATAGGTTTCACACATGTTATAGTTAGGTGGATATTTCACTCGTAAAAAACCAATGAAATTCCCCCGTTATAGTTAGTTCAGATAACTATAACTCGCGCGCCCGCAATGCACTGCTGATGACATCACATATTACATCACTCATGACATGGTCAGTGACATCACTCATGACATCACTGATGACATCATCCTTGTGATAGAGTGGCGGTCGCGCGAGTTATAGTTATCTGAACTAACTATAACGGGGGAATTTCATTGGTTTTTTACGAGTGAAATATCCACCTAACTATAACATGTGTGAAACCTATGGTTTTTAAAGTGAATTTGCAAGGTTTTTTTAAATGCTAATTCCTACCTATAACGTGTATGAAACCTATGGTTTTTTCAGTGAATTTGTACGGTTTTTTAAATGCAAAGTTATGTATGTATTATTATTATTTTTATATATTTATGTTACAATAAACTACGTATTTTTTTTTTGTTGGGTTTTTTTTTTTTTTCTGCCTTCGGGGTCCTTCAGGGACCCCCTGACAAAGGCTAGGGGGTCAGGAACTCTCTACCCTTCCCCCTTTTCACGTTCGCCACCTTCCTTTTTCACTCTCGCACAGAAAACAAACAAAATGGTGGCCGACACTTCCTGAATTCGACCGATTCGAACGTTGACTAACATGTAACCACCAATCAGAATTATGCTCGCGCACGTTAGGGTGCTCGCACGGTGCTCGCACAGTGCGCGCACGGTACGCGCTTATACATATTTATATGCTTTTAAATGCTATTTTCTCAGGAACTACTGAACAGATTGACACCAGACCTGCAAAAGGCACTTCCCTGACCTGAGGACTACCTCTCTGCCAAATTTCAAGTAATTCTGTTCAGCCGTTCGGGCTGTACCTTCGACTAAAGTTCCTACGGGAAAATGCATGGGGAAAATGCGTTTTGGGACCCCCTTTTTTCTCGGCCCCCACTTGACGAATCGCCCCGAGACTTTCAGGGTAGGAGCTGAACGGAGCGCCCCATTAGTTTTGAAAATTTCGCGAGGATTCGTCAACTGGCGCCAAAGTTATTCAAAATAGAATTTTCAGATTTCCTATGGAAACACGGTCCTAACTATAACTATCTACTGGCGACCGCCAGTAGATAATATATATATATTTATATATATATATATATATATATATATTCACTTAAAAAACCATAGGTTTCACACAGGTTCTAGTTAGGCGGATATTTCACTCTTAAAAAACCAATGAAATTCCCCCATTATAGTTAGTTCAGATGACTATGACTTGCGCGCCCGCAATCCACTGCTCATGATGTCACATATTACATCACTCATGACATGGTCAGTGGCATCACTCATGACATCACTGATGACATCATCCTTGTGATAGAATGGCGGTCGCGCGAATTATAGTTATCTGAACTAACTATAACGGGGGAATTTCATTGGTTTTTTACGAGTGAAATATCCACCTAACTATAACCTGTGTGAAACCTATGGTTTTTTAAGTGAATTTGCAAGGTTTTTTAAATGCTAATTCCTAACTATAACGTGTGTGAAACCTATGGTTTTTTAAGTGAATTTGTACGGTTTTTTAAATGCTAAGTTATGTATTTATACATTTTTTTTTTCCAAGGTTTTTTCACCGTGCGCACCACGCGATTTTTTTCAAAAACAATAAAATGTTTTTTTCCCCTTGGGGTCCTTCTGTGACCCCCTGACAAAGGCTAGGGGGTCAGGAACTCTCTTCCCTGCCCCCTTTTCACGTTTTCCACCTTTTTCCCCCTTTCCTTTTAGGTGCGAGAGACAAAATGGCGGCCGACACTTCCGCGCGCACGGTGAAAAACCTTAAAATAAATAAATAAATAAATAAATACATAACTTAGCATTTAAAAAAACGTACAAATTCATTAAAAAAACCATAGGTTTCACACACTTTATAGTTAGGAATTAGCATTTAAAAAACCTTGCAAATTCACTTAAAAAACCATAGGTTTCGCACATGTTATAGTTAGCTGGGCATTTCACTCGTGAAAAACCAATGAAATTCCCCCGTTATAGTTAGTGCAGGCAACTATAACTCACGCGACCGCAATCCTCTGCTGATGACGTCAGATATTACATCACTGATGACATATGTGTTTTTCTGAAGAAAAAATATTTGTAATATATGTTTAGCTAAAAATTAATGGAAGACGACATGGGTAAATAAGTGTCTAAATACAGTATTAGCATCAACAGAGGATTGCGGTCGCGTGAGTTATAGTTGCCTGCACTAACTATAACGGGGGAATTTCATTGGTTTTTCACGAGTGAAATGCCCAGCTAACTATAACATGCTTGAAACCTATGGTTTTTTAAGTGAATTTGCAAGGTTTTTTAAATGCTAATTCCTAACTATAACGTGTGTGAAACCTATGGTTTTTTTAGTGAATATATATATATATATATATATATATATATTAGTCCACTAAAGGCTAACTTTCATACGGGGTGGCATGTGTTTATTGGAACTCAGACTTGATATTCACACGAAGGCCCAAAGACTCAGGAATCATGGGCATGAAGATATGACAATAAATGAAACGTGGTGACTATTTTGTAACATGTTTAAATAAAGCGAGTTTCCAACATGTCTGATGTTAATACAGCATAATTGATAGCACAATTTAAGCACAGTTTTACAAAGTTTATAGGAAGTAGACTCTCCCACTTATAGAACAGTAAAATCTTTATTATATACAAGAAATCTGCATTCCTAAAACTACAGGCTGCCCAAAGTGGTTTATCCTAAGCTTATAAACTGTTGCAAATAACACAATCCCATAACATAACCAGATGTTGGGGGGACAAAATCACGCCTTAATAGGCTCGTCCAGAAGGGGCATATACATATGATCAGTGTACACGTCCAAGTGGGCTGGTCACTGCCCCATAAGGCACTGTGTTTGTACTGACGCATACCGCCTCCCTGAAAATAGAAAGACGTGCTGGCATATACATATGGTGTGGGTATTACCCCTACTGGGCTACTCGTGAGGCTCTGCATTTGTGATGAGGCAGTTTGAAATTCAATGGAAATAATGCTGGTATTATCCTAGTGAGTTGCTCTCACATTAGATATCACCAGTGCCAACTAAAAATCAATGATTAATGCATTGTGTCGCAAACCATCATACATTGCACCCAAGTCGGCAAAATCAAAATCACAACTCGCCTCACTGTTCATAATAGTCAGAGTGCATTTACATGTCCATATATAGCACAAGTGAAAGTGTGAAAAACAGGAGAAACAGAAGAAAGAAAAAGTGAAAAATATTTAAATCAAGCGCTCACAATGTTAACCACCAAATATTCTGTGGAAGAGTAGGGTAGGGAGCCCAAGCATTGACAGCCCCTCATTACCAAAACATGGCCAGGTTTGAGAGTCCCTTCTTCTTCTCCTGTAATAAAAGCAAAATAAGGAAAACATTTTTTTTTAATGAACTAGTATGTAGCACTCCAATTAAAACCAATATTTACAGCAAACAGTGCTAATGAAACCAACCGAACATCAATATAAATGAATGTACAAGTCCTCGTCTGAGTTCAGACCAAGTGGGGCTTTGGAGTTGAGTTCTATCATATGGCAAGATTCCTGTTTCCTTAGTTTGAGAACCCTGTCCCCTCTCGCCCATTTGCAAACACTCTTTCAATACCATAGAACATAAGCTGATTACGTTCGCTGGAGTGGAGCAGTTCGAAAAGCCTGGCCACAGGGTACTGCTTATCATGATTAGTGATAGCATGGCAATGTTCGAGGATTCTCTTGCAAACTAGGTGGATTGTGCTCCCTACATATCTCAAACTACATGGACAGTCTAACATGTAGCTATCATAGCTGGTGCTGCATGTGATAAACTGTGAGATCTTTTGGGAGTCGTGTTGTAGGATACCTCAAAATCCTCACGATTAGCAGAGTTGGAACAAGCCTTACAGGTAAAACCCAGTAAGGTTAAAACTGTGTTCACTGATGTTACCTGTGGTAATGTCACAGTGGATTATGGTGTCTCTCAAAGATCTACTCATATGGTAGGAAATAGTGGGTCTCTCGTCAACTAATTCCCCAATTGTGGGATAGCAGTTGAGTACATTCCAGTTTTTCTAAAGTATCTTGTTCACACTGTTAGATTCACAGTTGTAAGTGGTGAGCATTCTAATGGGCCCTTCTTCCTCAGTAGGTGGTGTAATGTTCTGACCAAACAGAATCTCTGTATGGGACATCCCCCTTACTTTCTGTACTGCCTTATTGAGGGCCCACTGTGGGCACCTGTGTTCCTTGAATCTTTTAACCATGACACTCTGTGGCAAAATTGACAAGAATTTTTTTTAAAAATGGCCACTGCAGGGCCCCTGTGGGACCTCACCATCAGGCCTAGGAGGTCAGGTTATTCCTACCCTTCCCCATTGTATTCTTTTTCACCTTGGTTGAGTCAGAGTCCAATGATGGCTGGCAACACTTCCTGGTTGAGAGGTTGACAGTCAATTGTATCTCACCATGAGAATTTGCGACCTTAGATATCTAGAAATCTTTTTCCTTTTATAACTCTATAACTACTAACAACTTTACATGAATTTACATAAAGGTCGCTTTCTGGACCAAGATCTAGCTTTTTGCAAAATTTGGTGTGATTCCATTCAGCAGTTAGGGCTGTAGTCGTTTTTAAAATTCCTACGAGAAATTTCCTCAGGGAAATGTTTTTTTTAAATGAAATGAAATTAAATTAAATTAAATGAAAGAGACACTTATATAGCGCATGGCTACGCGGGGGCCTTCCAGAGCTGGCCTAGACTAGTGACAAGTGGCAGGGATACTTAGGCAAACAACAGTGTTTTTTTCAATTGCTTTCGGTAGGCAGGATGGCTAGGTTCCCTGCGTAGATAAAGTGGCAGTGCATTGCAGAGTTTGGCCGCATTATGAGAGAAGAGCTGGCCGCCGCTTCTGGCCCTCTTCATCCTGGAGACTTCAACCAAGTGAAGTTCATCCGAGTGCAGCTTCCCATTAGCCTTCTAGGGGCGGATCATGGTCGAGTTTATTGGTGGCCCATTCCCATTGGACATTCCTAGCAGTAGTCTGGCAGCGGAATTTTGGACCGTTTGCAGTTTCGTAATTACTGCGATTGGGGCCCCTAAGTAGGGTGCATTTCCATAGTCTATCCTTGAGAGTATCAATGATTGACCTAATCTTTTTTGGCTTGGGAAGGAAGAAGGGGAAGCACTTTACGGGCCATTCTGAGCAAGCCATAACAAGTTGCCTCCGTCTTCCTTGCTTGCACCTTATATGTCAAGTTCTGGTCTAACCAGATGCCCAGACTCTTCATCTCGGTCATGGGGACCGGGACCTGGCCCATGCATGCTGGCCACATAGTGCTCAGTGTAACACTTGAGGGGTTGCCCAGGATCATGAACTCCGTCCTTTCACCATTGAGCTTAAGGTGGGACGCCCCCATCCACTTAGAAACTTCCTCTAGGCATAAGTAGAGGCCTTTAGACAGCTGCTTTGCTTGATTAATTGGGTGTCATCGGCATAGGTCACTATATGGATTCCAAAAGGAACTACGATAGCCGCCAATGGGGCCATATACACATTAAAAAGAGTCAGGCTCAATGACGAGCCTTTAGGGACACCACACAGCAAAGGCAAGGGTTTAGAAGCTATCTCCCCTTAAATATCTGGAAGAATCTTCCTTCCAGAAAGGAGCGCAACCATTGCAGTGCAGTGTCAGTTACTCCTGAATTTCTGAGACGATGAATCAAGATGCGGTGATTCACCGTTTCAAATGCTGCACTCAGGTCAAGGAGTATGATGGCTAATGCCCCTCCTGAGTCCAGGATCTTACTGCTTTCTTCTACTACCACTAACAGGGCGGTTTCCGTAGGGGCAGTAATTGCCCAGGTCCGCTGGGTCCAGATTGGGTTCTTTCAAAAGTGTCTTTACCATGGCCCCTTTCCAATTGGGGGGGACTATTCCTGTAGCAAGTGAAGCATTAATCACATCCGTGATGGTATGAACGATTATGGGAGCTACACTTTTCAGGGCGTTCATAGGTGCGGGATCCCTAGGTGAACCACTTTTCACCGAGGATAGCAGAGTCAAAAGTGTTTCCTGGGAGAAAGGAGGAAAAGCCTCCAACAGGTGTCTGGTTAAAAGTGGGCCCCGACCTACATGCTCGTCTAAGGTGTCGCATTCGTCATCAATTTGGGGCAGGAGTTTAAGAATATTCTGTATTTTAGTGGTAAAGAACTCTGCCTGTTTGTTACATCGTTGACCCGAGGTGTCGGGTGGGGCAGGAATTTTGAGAAGTTTTTTTATGATAAGAAAGGTTTCTCTGGGAGAGTTGGCGGCTGACAGGATTTTTTCCTCGTAATAGGAGGCCTGTGCCTTTTTAATTTCTGCTTCATAAGTGTCGATGGCTCTCCTATATTCCAGCTTCTTGCTTGGTGAAAAATCTTTCCTCCAGCTTCTTTCTAGAACCTTGAAGTGCTGTTTTAAAATGCGCAATTTGGAGGAGTACCAGGGGGATTTATGGGGGCCATCCGTCTTTTTTATCACAGTTTTAGGGAGGACCACATTCAGCGAGTTCTCTATCCAACTGCGGAAGTTGTCATTGGCTACAACTGGACTGGGATCAGGCTTAGGTCTGGTCTTTTCCAGTTCGTGGGCCCACTTGTCGAGAGAGAGCTTGGACCAGGGCAGTTTCAGGGTCAGTGAGGATTGAGCATAGGAAGTGGTGACCCGAGGGCGCCTGGAAAGGGGAATGAGGAAGTGATCGGACCATGGAATGGGGATGGGGTCATTACCTTTAAGGTTCTCTAAATTAGAAAACACAGTATCAAGGCAATGTCCTTTGACATGGGTAGCTCGCGGAACCTTTGGTGACATCTGAAAGGCCGTGAGATCTTGCGCTAATTACAGGGCTGTTGCTGCTCCCAAATCATCAAAGTGCAAGTTAAAATCTCCAAGGAGAGTAAAATTCGATGCAGTAATATTGAGGTTGATAACTGCTTCCAGCAAAGCTTTACAGAAAGTACCCGTCGCTCCTGGGGGCCGATAGATCAGGATGACTGTGAGTGAGAGGTGTGGGGTAAATTCTATTGAGAAATTAACATTCGCGCAATCTAGGACTGGGTTCCCCAGCAGACGACCGGTGAGGTGGTCTTTATATAAGATGGCTATCCCACCGCCCTTGCCTGTCATCCTGTCCACCCTCTGTATCTCGTACCCCTGGGGGAGCACTTGAACAATATCAGTCTTTGAATTGGAGTTTAGCCACGTTTCTGAACAAGACCTCTGGGTCATAGTCTTGTAGAAGCATCTAGATCTCTGTAGTATGTTTTGGCAGAGAGCGACAGTTCAATAGAAGGAGTTTAAAGTAGATATGGAGGGCCTAATGGTCTTAATGGTCCGAGGGGAGAGTGTAAACGAGCAGTATGGACACTTTTTCATAGACTTTCCACATGAAATCTGATGGTAGCATGTTGCTCCTAGTGCACTGTTTAACTGATGGAGCTGAGAACTAGAATAGCAGTAGCGCCCCGATGGAAAAGATACAGTGGTCCTGGCCCCTGCAGCTTATCTGGCGCCGGGAACAGCAACTAGACCGCTGCCCCGGGCGCCTAAAGCGCAAGGATGCGGAAGTAAGCGCAAAACCCTCCTACCCCCGGAGCATTGAACACAGCTCTATCCCAGGGCAGAGGAGCGCCAAAGTGAATAAAATCAGGTAAGACAGTACAGTAACAAATTCAATGTTATTTTAAAAAGGAGCAACTGGTAGAACCACTCTGCCTCTCACGAGTGTTCTGCCCGGGTCACAGGTCAGCCTGGGCCCACTTGGCCAATCACCCTGAAACATTCCACATAGCAGCTGAAATGAGTTTCATACTGGTTTTGAAAATTTCCTGAAGATTCGACAAACGGCGCCAAAGTTTTTGCAAAGCAAAAAACACATTGCCTATGGAAACTAGGTTCTAACAATAACGACCTACTATCAATTGCCAGTAGGTAATATCATATGTACACTAAAACCATAAAAACTATAAACAATTGAATAAGAAAAATTATAACAAATAATGTAAACAATAAATATTATATTAACATTTGAAAAATCCCCAAAACAAATTCACAAAATACCTATAAAAATTCAAATATATTTAAAAATAAAAACACAATATATAAATTATATAAAACTGAAAAAATTAATGCTATAAAATCTATTATCTCAAATTATATGTAAACTACTAGTGTTGGAGTTCATAGGGATCATATCTACTATACCTACTCCAGTTACCACAATAATAGAGAAATGTTGGACTTCGGAAAAGTTAGATTTACTATTCCTACTGCAGTCAGTGCAACAGTAGACAAAACGTTGGACTTCAGAGGAGTGAAGTGTACTATTCCCATTCCATTTTAAGTAACAGTAGGGAAAGCATTGGATTTCGGAGGAGTGAAATTTACTTTTCCCACTCTAGTCTACACAACAGTAGGAAAGTGTTGGACTTTGGAGTGGTTAAATGTACTATTCCCACTCCATTCAGCGAAAGTGTTGGATTTTGGATGGGTAAAGTTTACTATTCTCAATCCAGTCTCTGCAACAGTATGGAAAGCGTTGGATTTTGGAGGGTTGAAATTTAATATTCCCACTCCAGTCAGCACAACAGTAGTGAACGTGTTGGACTTTTGAGGGGCAAAATTTACTATTTCCTCTCCAGTCTCGGCAACACAAGGGAAAGCATTGGATTTCGGAGGGGTGAAATCTACTATTCCCACTCCAAACAGCGCAACAGTAGGGAAAGTCTTGAATTGCAAAGACGTTAATTTTACTATTTCTACTTCAGTCTAAGCAAGACTAAGGAAAGTACTTCACTTCAATCACATTGCATATATGAGTAACCCCATCAATGTGGAAAAAATTATAAGCTCTTATAAAAAAAAAGATGAATTAATATCACGAATAAATATATATTTCTATGATTAAAAATTCTAAAAAAAAATAGTCAATTTACATAACAGATTATGCATTTTTGTTTTATCAATTAATAAATATTTGGTATTCAATTTTTAATTAACTAGCTTTCTACCCTGTACCTCTACAAACCTAGCAGTCTACACCTAAAATATAACTAAAAATCAAACTATTAAATAACTTATAACATATATTTAAAAACAAATTACATATTGAATTAACAATCAATAATTGATTGTTCATTATTACTTAATTAACTTCCTACTCTAGACCCCCTATAAACATAGCATCCCATAACTAAAATCCAACTCAAATACATAACTATAGCACAATTTACATAACCAATACTCAATTAAATATTTAACAATAAATAAATAATTGTTAATTAATTATTACTTGATTAACATCCCACCCTGCACCCCTACAACCCCAACATCTTGCAACTAAAATGTAACTCCAATATTTAAATATAGCATAATTTACATAACTGATAATTAAATAATGAATTAACAATATTTAATTGTTAACTAATTATTACTTAATTAACATCCCACCCTATAACCCTACAAACTCAGCATCCCACAAACAAAATGAAACCCAAATAGATAAGTGTTGCACAATTTACATGACTGATAATCAATTACACAGTTAATTAATAATGAATTGTTAATGAAATATTACTTAAATAACTCACCACCATAAGGCCCTACAAGCCCAGCAACCCACACCTAAAACATGACAAAAATATATAATTATTACACAATTTACATACTTAATAATTAATAAAAAAATGTTTAATCAAATAATAACTAATTGTTAATTCATTGCTACTTACCTTCCCACCCTGTATCCATACAAACCTTGCAACCTGCACCTAAAATATAGCTAAAATAAATCACTATTTCATAATTTACATAATTATTAACAATCACAAAAACATTTTTTGGCTTCCTTAACTTCCCACTGTCTTGTAGTTCCTATAAACTTATATAGGATCTGCGCGTTTATACAACATACACTGTAGGATTAGTGTCGGACTGACTCTAGACACCCCTACCGGGTTTGTGAGCCTTTATACCAGCCAGCTCACAGTGCCACTAGAACCCCCTCTTACCAAGGAGAGAATAGTTATTGGCAACTATCGAACATGACAACCCTGATCCCTCAGGATCATGGAAACAGTGTATTACTTTTCGCTCAGTCACTCGTGCTCACTTCGTCTCAGAGAGATACACAGAATAAACGGTGGGGACGTTTTTCAATAAGCATTTATTGAACCAGCGTCATTCTAGTGTAAAATAGGTGTACTGAAACAACCACTAGACAGTAACAGATATCAATGATTATCAGACCTAACAGAATATAAGGATCATGGATTTCTACCATTGTGCTAAAAGAATGAATACAGGCAAGTATATAAAATACATGACAGTAGAATGCGTACTCCTATGATGCAACCCTGTAGGAAAGTGGGTTTCTGTTGCATTAACCCCCCCCCCACTTTTTGCTAGACTACTGATGCAGTTTTACTTGATGTGCCCTGGGTTCCCAGAGCCTGTGTTCTCTCCCCAAAACTAACCTAATTGGCATCTCTGGCCACAGGTCAGTCCCTGGTAAATGGAACCACAGAGAAGGCGTCAAAGGGCTGCAGCACTTATTGTGCCACCCTTAGAGGTCCTGTACCATGATGCTCACACACTGTCTTTGCAGGCTGTGGGTTTTGGTGCAGAAAAAATTGAAGAGTCAACATGGCACACATCCCTGTGTGCCATGCCTTCAAACCACTGCCCTGGCATAGATCAGTCACCCCTCTATCTGGGTGCACTATACCAGTGGTGAGGGTACCCCTATAGTGTCTAAGTCCATTCTTAGACATTGTAAGTGCAGTGCTAGCATTAAGAGTATATGGTAGGGCGAGTTTGTCATTATGAACTCCACAGCACCATATTGGCTACACTGAAAATGGAGAAGTTTGGTATCAAACTTCTCAGCACACATTAAACCCACACTGATGCCAGTGTGGGATTTAATGAAAAATACACACCCCTGAAAACGAACCCACCACTAGTGTCCAGGCTGAGTGGCTGCTTTCAGCTACCATCACCAGACATGATTCTGGACCCCTGGGTCGAGAGCCTGGTGCTCTTTGGGGCCTGAAACAATGCACATCCTGGGACGAGGTGCCACGTCTTCTCCCCCAGGATGGGCAGTGTTCACAAAGGGGAAGCTTCAAAGGCTTGCCACCTTTGTGAGCTTCCCCAGGCCAATTGCTGCTTTCAGCAACTGGTCCCCACTGGTTCTGACCCCCACTTTAGGCGGGAAAACAGGCGGAAAAAACAAGTGAGGAAGAGAAGTGTGCCGACCTCTGCCAACTCCACCCCTTAGGTAGGGGAGGCGAGGTGAAGCACAACTCTCAGGCCACGCCATCTTAAAGATGGGGGGACTCAGCCAACCAGGGACAGGCACATGCCCCCCCTCCCACTGGAGGGTGGCATAATAGGGGTTGTACCCACCCCAGGGAAGGGACCTATTGGTCCCTGCCTTTTACCTACCTGTTATGCCCCTAAATCTAGTATTTAGGGGTACCCCTGAACCTTGCTTCCTCAGATCCAGACAAGGAACAAGAAGAAAAGAACGAGAACCGAACAGTCGTGCAGTAGCTAACAAGAGGAAGACGCCCACTGACTTGGCCCCAGCCCTACCAGCCTGTCTCCCCCTCGAACCTGCTCCTGTGAAATCCCGGTGTGTCCTGCAGCCAGCAACCTCAAAAAACCTGGAGGACCTGCCTGCCTTTGCTTCCAAAGACTGCTTCTCCCGTGAACACCAGATTTGTTCAACTACAACCTCTGGCAGCAGCCGGACATCACGAATCCGGTCCACTCTGCACCCGCCGTCCATGACCCGAGCTCGAGTGGGTAAACACCACGAGGAGGTAACCCCGGTGATCCTGACCTGAGATCCAGCAACCCCTGACCTGCCTCAAAGCTCTAGCCGATACCTGCAGCCTAAATCCAGAAGGCCCCACTAACGGCTACCCGGATGCGGTAAGAAAATCCGACCCCAAAACGCACCCCTACACCCGACACCCCACGGCCTTGTGTGCCCAAACCGATGGTGCCTAACTAACCTCTAACTTCCCAACTTACCTCTCGAAGTGGTGGCCGCACCCAGAAGTCCTTCATCTCCCTGCTTGCAGTGCTTTTGCAAACTGGAGGTTCTCTATTGGAAACAACAGGGCATCCGACCTTGAAACAGCACCCTGCAACCGGCCGCCTTAGTGCCGCTGAGGGTGCACCTCTGGTGCTAATTGCTTCCCCATTTGCCCTGAGCTAAAGTTCAGGAACTTTGCTCCCACAACACAGTGGCCTGCTTGCCAGCAGCCAGCAGCCACCAACCGGAGGCCCCCTATCCCCCATTGGATAACATTGGGCTCAGCACCCGGCCACCCTAGTCTCGCTGAGGGTGTAACAAGAGTGCATCACAGACACTGGGGGACCGCTAAGTCTAACCCTAAAACCTCAACTCCAAAGACCGATTACTTACCTAAAAACCGATAACTCTATTTTCCTCCATAGGATAACATTGACTGTTTTTCTGTGAAAAGTTTTTTAAGTGTGGAGTTTGAGAAACTAAAGAAATTCTTTAAAGTTGCATAATATAACACTAGCGATTTTACTTACCTGTTTTCAGGAAATGTCCCAGAGTAGTATCTAGGTATACTACTCTGTGTAAGCCTAGTAATCTCAAAAGTGACTTAACTGCTATTTTACTAAAAAGCCAATTCAAGTCTATGTACTGCATTTACTAAGTATTGGATTTCTCTGCATCCATACTGTAAATAAAATCAAAGTGCATATACAATTATCATTCAAACTGTATTTCAATTGCATTACTACTGTAAAGTACTTATTGCTTACCTGTGCCAGGCTTGCTTGGTTTTAGAAAATAAAATAACGAAAAGAACCTTTTTATACAAAAACAATTGGTCTGAAGTTCAGTCTTTGAGTGTGTGAATTCATTGGCTGACTGAGTGTGTTCAACAAATGCTTAACACTGTCCTCTGATACTGCCTTACTGCTCGACCGCACTACCACAAATAGAGAGTAAGGTTCTATCTAATTTGTCCTCTGCCTACCTTTGGGGTTCCACTGGACTCTATGCACACTATACCTCACTTTGGTTTGAATAAAGAGGGTGACCTATAGTGAGTCTTCAACTCAATTTTAATATTGCTCGGAACACTCGTTCTTTGCAATACACTGGGTTTTTCTTTCTCTCTTTCTGTTTATGGGGACAGCAAAGTCTCTTTTTGAAATTTCTTTTCTTTGTCTGTCTACTTTTTCTCCACTGGACACTAGTTTTCTGATTCTTGTGAGTTGGCAACCAATGATGCCAAAACGTGGGCATACTAGCGAGAACCAGCTGGTAGCCTCCCTGGTGTTGCGTACGTGAGGTGCCTTCTCACTTCTCACATCTATCTCTCTGATTACTTTTCTGAGTTCTGGTGATCTACTTTGTGTGGAAAATATTGTTAGGTAACGGAGGGTAGTGTTGCAGGTCTTTTTAACTGAAATTTAAGAGGCCCAGGAATTCACTAATTTGGACGTGATGCCAGAGATTGGGGGGAGATAGGTATTCCCAATAGTAGTGGAGGTCCTGGAGTTCAAATGTGATTCCTCTTGATGCCAAGCCCTTATTGATTTTGATAGATGTTGAGAGGAGGGCGGCTTGGCAGTTCCCCTCTATAGCTCCCAGTTGAAAAGAGGGATAGTATATACCGAGCCAGCTTCTTACAAACCCTAACTAGATGTACCTAAGTGTACATAGCATGTATGTCGGTGTAAAGCCAAGACTCCATCTAGGATAAAGTCAACCCCATTACCTGAAGTGAGAGACTGTGGGACCCCGTGTTGGTCTTGAGATGGACACCCCTCAAGGGATGTCAGACCACTGCAAGCTGGAGTGTCTCACGTCAGTGTGTCGGCATGGGAGTCCTTTTCTCCACTGACTACCTCAGCAAGATATGGTGTTTAAATACCCAAAGTGGGTTCTACCTTGCTGTATCATGTCAGACTTACGATGACAGAAGGAATGACCCTTGTACATAGTTATTATGCAGGAGATGATAGTCCTGCTGAGTTTCAAAGAATCCTCATGCATAATGGATGAGGCTAGTTATCAGGGAAAACCCTACATCTTGTAAGCAGTATCGTAACTAGGTAAAAGGTCTGTCCCAAGAACTGTGATGTAGTGTGCTGGTAGGGGAGAATATAGGTGAAAGGTTAGGTGACTACCTGAGCCTATATTGTGGTACCTATATGAAACATAACACCACTTTATCTACATAACCAACAACCTCCTACGACACTATAAATTACTTTTAACAATTGTATTCAAAATTCTAAACCAATTAATCTTACAAACTATATTTTTTTTAAATAATCACAATTACACAAAAAAATAGTAACACATAAAATCTCTGCATCATTCTCGACAGCAAGCTATCCATGAGGAAGCAAGTCAGCGTTGTCTCCTTCACTTGTTTCCTCACCCCATGAATGCTCAGGAGGGTCTTTAAGTAGATCCCAGGCGAACAGTCGCCAACAGAATCCACTACGGCAACTCCCTCTACATAAGAATCACAGCCCAACTCATGAGGAATCTCCAGACTATCCAAAACACAGCAGCCAGACTCATCCTCGGCCTCCCCAGATGCACGCACATCACCCCCTCACCTCAGGAAACTCCATTGCCTGCCAGTTGCAAAGAGATGCCAGTTCAAGATGCTCACCCATACATACAAGGCACCAGCCGCGGTCGGTAGTAGGAGTAACTGCAGGGCGGTGACGTGGGGAGGGGGACGGGCAGGGTGGGGGGTAGTAAACTATGGATTACGGAGGTTTACAGGTAAGTTAACATATAAATTAATAAAATGAATTTCGTTGCGTGCACTGCATCCCCAAATGCGATGCAGTGCACGCAACGAAATTCGTTTTATTAATTTATATGTTAATTTACCTGTAAACCTCGGTAATCCATAGTTTACTACCCCCGACCCTGCCCCTCCCCCTCCCCACGTCACCGCCCTGCAGTTACTCCTACTACCGACCGCGGCTGCAAGGCACTACAGAAGGAAGGACAGCGCACCTGAACAATTAAGTGAGTTTGCACCAACCTATCAGGAAACTCCAATCCGGATCTCTCTCCCTAGCAGCCACCCAAAGCATTCGCCAGACGAACAGTAGACAGAGCTCCTTTTCCTACCTGAAAGGCTAAGGCCTGGAACAACCTCCCCCTGCACCTCAGAGACTCACCATAGTTTCAGCAGTTCAGGGAGGTCCTAAAGACCCAGTGGTGTAGCTAGCCACTTTGCCACCCGTGGCGGTCCCTGCCTCTGACACCCCCCGGCGGCTGCATGGAAGAGCAGGGATGGGGTGGGGCGGTGCTGGCAATTTTCCCACAATTGCCAGCTTGCAGCAAACGCATAGAAGCACTGGAGTGGCCGCCACCCCCAAAACTCACTTGTGCCACCCGGGGAGGACTGCACCCCCGCCCCACGTTGCTACACCACTGTCAAGACCTGGATAGTCAACCATTAGGAGAACAGGCAACATGATCCTACAGTGCCTCGAGGCCCTCACGGGTGAAGCAGCCACGCTCTACAAATCATGATTGATTGAATTAATATATGAACTAAAACACATTAAAATTATTATAAAAACAAAAAAAATATATGGAATTATTGAAAACAATATAAAAACTGCTGTATTCTTAAAAACGATATTACTTTAAAAAAGCGAAATTATTGACAATTATATTTCTTGCAGCACAACATTTTTATGTTGCAATTCTTTTTTTGATATGTATGTCTCCCAATATTTATAACAATATTTTGTGCAAACACTGAAGTCCTCCATCTCTAAAAATTGACATTTTTAGGAACAGCTGATTAAAAATGACAATAAGGACACAACTCCATGAACTCTGCTACCCAGACTCACCTTATAAAGTATTCAAAAGTAGGACGAGGCTAACTGAGAGATGAAAACTCAAAAGCAGTAATAACAGTAGAAATGAGACATGAGAATAAATGTCTTATGAGGGAGTTGTACGTTTATTTTTTTCAACTTTTTCTTTTCCTCTTTCCATAAGCAGGAAGCAGAATACATTCTCCAAGGACATCTGGGTTGACACATTAAAGAAAATGACCTGATGCAGGGTGATCAAGAGCACAGCCAAGCTGCTTTATAAACACAACAAAATACATAAATAATGTTTCCAGGGGTCACATCACAAAACACTCTTAGGCCCTGATTGCACACAACAATCAAGGCTAATTTACAATATCCATGCAAAGGGCAATATGAATAGGAATTACAATTACAATGTGTGTATTAATTCCCACACCTCTTAGATCATCTGATTTGTCTTGTCCAACTTGTTGAAATGTATTAGGAGACTAGGCACAACATGCAACATTGTATGTGTTAAATATCGATTCTGCATGGTATGCCTCATTTCCAAGCTGAAAACTACAACTCTCACTAAATACCTCATATCAGCATAATCGTATTTACCTAGTGTGGTTAAAAACTCTGTCCTAGCCTGCGCACATTACAATCTTGGCCCCAACCTCTACCTCTGCACCTGTGTTACTGTGAGCAGCTACAGTCTTATATTGAGTAGATGCCCTTGCACATTTTGAAACAAGCAGGGATATTTAACCTTATCCATGGCACATTAAGGGTCACGCAGGAATTCATTACAACATTGGTCTCGTGGGAAACTCCTGTTACACATATGGGCCCTGATTATAAGTAGGCCTGCAAATTCTGATCCTTGCGCATATTACTAATTTCGCAGGGAACAGAATTATAAATTGTGCAATAAACATCCCACCCCTTGCATTTTGCTGGCATATTTTGTTGGGTACACCTAGCAGAATGTATAAGGCAAAAAGACCATGAAAGAAGGCAAACATGGTGGGTTCAGTGATCTAAATACAATTTCCACACGTTTAACCTCATTTCTGACAAACTTGTACTAGGATGTCATTGCCTTATCCTTTGGTAATAGTAGTAAGCTGGTGTGGTAAAAACCTCACACACTTCTAGCCCACTTGTAATAGGAGCCTTGGAAGCCACCTTTCAATGTGTTGTAGTATTATTGCATATTGAACAGCACGCCTGGCACCTCTGTGACATATTGAGCTTACAACCCCTTGTTATTCTTAACACAACCAGTGGCTTATTGAGTAAATATTATGGAAAATTTGATATAACACCTATTACACATCAGTGCAAGGCAGTGGGAGAAGGGAGACCTATGGAACTGAGAAAAGAACAAAACATCAACACTATGGGAATAGAATTACGGGTAGGAACCTTAAAATCAATCAAGGGAGGTGAAACAACTTATATTGTCAGACATGGTCTTCTGCGTCCAATAGCCCTTTATAGGGCTCTGTCCTCTTTGACATGGAAGTCACCTACATGTCCTCTGTTGGCTGAAGCAGCATGTTTCCGACCCTATGCTGGAACCTGTTAATCTCCATTGCTCCATTCTTCATCTCCTCCAAGTAGTATGTGCCCTAACTCTCCTCTGTGGCGTCTTGCCCCAGAACCTGACATTAATGATACTTGCATGCAGAAATTGATCTGTCAGCTACCTGGAATAATACTGAATGCTGTTCACAATACATTCAGAAAGGCAACTAAAATACTCGGATCAAAGTCTTTAGAATGTCTTCAGAAGGAATGAGAGCTTGTCACTCTACAGACAAAAACATAACTTTAGTTCAAATAAGTCAATCACGAAACAATGCCCCCTTTGAAGAAAGTTTCCAGGTTCATACAAATGCGGATGGTGGTGCACCTCAGCTAGACGACTTCCAAGGATAATCATAGCACAATTCAGTCTTCAAACTGAGCGAAACGCAAGAAGACAAAAATGCAGCCATTGGGAATCAAGATTCCTCCAGGTAAGCACCTTGAAACACTAGAGCTCAAAGATGGCCACCCATTCTATTGTACCTTTGTTCTTGTTTGACATGACATTTGTATTATGTGGATGTCATCTTGGTTTGTGTTAAAATACAACAGATCCTCACCATTTCGGCTTCAATTTAAAAGTATAGAAGGTTACTTAAATCGGAATTTGATATTAATGATGTGAAATCAATATTCAAGGTTTAATGTTTTGAATGACTAAAATGTAATAAACCGTAGGTTTACTTAATGCCTTTGTCCATCTACCTTTTACTGTCCCCTGTGATGAATTTTCCTTCACTGATTACCATGTTCATATCCCTTACAATAAGCACCTGGCTAAAAGAGGCTAGTAAAATAATCCAATCCACTATGCAGAAATGAATCCCTATAAACTTATGGTGCAGGGAAGGAGCATTGGCTTACTCTTTCCAGATTAAGGGCCTCATTCCGATGGCCGTCGGACAAGAGTACGACCGCCATCGTTTCGGGCACAGGACCATTCAACAAGGAGTCAGTGGTCCTGACAGCCCAATTACAATATGACTGCCGTGCAGGCAGTCGTAAGCATGCCTTTTTCTATTGCGGCTTGTGCTGTGTCCCGGAAAAGGGCCACAACACAAGCAGCAACAGAAAAAGGGATGTTTTCAAACATCCATGCAGCGTGTGCCAGGTACCATGTGGTGCCTGGCACGTGGTGCAAGATGTTTGGGGGGACCACATGTGCCCCCCTGGTCCCATCGGGAAGGCCCACGTGGCCCTGCTAGGACCCCCAAAAGTCCCTTTCCGTCTCCCTCTACATGGCGGTTGGACCGCCATATAAAGGCAGAGTTAAAGGGACATCCTAATCCTTATGGTGGTGCCTCCACATTCACCACCCCCACTGTAGTGATTAGGCTCCGACAGTAGCCCCGATGGCGTCCTTGAGCCTGTTCAAGGAGGCGGTCGTTCCCCCAGCACAAATCACTCCGACTGCTGGCATTGTAATCTGGTGGTTGGACTGATACTCTGGATGTAAGACAGACTGCCACTGACGGCCTGTCAGTGGTGATCTGCCAAATATCCTAATCGGGCCCTAAGTACTGACTACTGAGAAAATGGTGGAATAAATATCATAGAGCAAGCATCTAAGCAACTGGAAAGAACACACAACATTTAATGATAGGCTGTAGGGACCACATGATTTATACTTTCACACTTACTTGACCATTGCCAAATCAGTAGAATAGATGAATTGCCTCCTTCATCCTTTCTGTGCACACCAGAATGGATGTACTATTTATCACCAGAACTAAGTCTGAGCAAAAGTGAAAAGTGGTTGGGCACTAAGAGAAAGACAAAGATGTGCTTCTACTGATATTGACTCACAAGCCCAGTTGGCTCGCTTAAAGGTTTGGCGCTGCGCTCAGCTGTGTGAGAACTTTCCCTTAATATTAAAGACTGCACACTATGAGAGAGTTATACGACATTGAATATTTCCATCAATTACATAATATCAAATACAAGTGTATGCCAGTTTTATCTGTATGCTATCTCTTGTTTACTCAGTGCCTAGTTTTCTCTGTATTGTGTTATTCGAGAGCTCATTTAAACAAAAGTAAACATGTCAAAGACTCTTGCCTTTAAAATTGTGACATTACATGTATACCTTTTAATACATTAACACTTCCTGCCACTTCTCATTTACCTTTTCTTCTTTCTTTTTAATGCTTTTTCATTCTTGGGATGAGTCTCGAACCTAAATTTAGGCCACCACACTCAATTCTGCTCAGATCGGCCTCTCAGAATCACTTGATAGGTGAGTGGTTTCTTCTCTCCCAGGTCCTCGAGTGGCTATTAAGGCATGGTCCAGAAAGGAGTGGTATGTCTACTGTTGCCATCCAAGATGGATGCCAAGATTTCCAAATCTCACACAACCATCATGGAAGCTTTCCACATTGTTTTCCATTGAATCCAATGGCGGTTTGAAATCAGCCATGAGTTTGGTCTTGTCTTAATAATTGTACCTTCAACTTTCCTTGCAACACGGTATCTTGCTTAATGGTGCACAAATTGTGTGTTTCCTCTTCCTCCCTTCAAACGCTTCACGTTAAACAATGTAGTGAACCAAAGGGTTCGCCGTTGATCAAGAGTACTTTACCCAGACAGTGCACTTGGTGAAAGCAAGTGAAAGAGTAAAGAAGGTACTGCTGTGCGGAAGTCTTAATTTTTGTTTGCTGTCTTATAAGGATTATTTTGAACTTACTGTCGGTCTGCAATGACCACCACCAAAAGCACCACCAGGTGCTGTATGAATTTTATAATGACGTTCTCCAAAAGATATTGGTGAATTTCAATGAGTAAAAAACTCATCATCAACTAGTGCTAAAAAGAAAGAAATCCCAGAGTTCAACATGATCCATGCACCCCTCTTCTTTGATAGTTATAGAATAATAGAGAGCAGGCTTATGATGAAGCAGAAGAAGACAATACACAAAAGGCCAAGACATTGCCACTTATTGCATATTTGTGAGTAAAGTAAGTTAGGGGCAGCATATTGAAAATGTGTGTACCAGAAGGTAAGTAGCTCACATAACCAACCCCCCCTCCCCCCACAGCCCTCTGTGAATGAAAGACATGCAGCCTGTAAATGCAGGCACTGAGTTTGTGTTGATGATGGCCTCTGTGACAAAGTATACTCAACTATCAACCTCAAAACGTTTGTCATCTGTAAAATTGAGCGACCCCATGAACTTTTTCTTCACAAAGGCAGTGACTCCTCTGAATCAAACTTTACAGCCCTTTGCCACAAAACTATGTGTTTTCATTTCAAAATATTATATATACAACATATTGTATGATATAAATATTGTATCTTAAATATAATTTTCAAAAATATTGTCTCGTTCATGCAAGACTTTCTATTATTAACTTCAACGGGCTGATACTTGTTGTAACCGATATTTAGGACTAGATATTTTTGCCAGTCAATATTCTATGTTATTTTGGTACCACTCCGATGTAACCAAGCAGATTTCCAGCCGCAGGATGTCTTGCCCTTGAAGTATAGGATATCCTCTAGCTGAACACACAGCAGAAAGGTATGGTGAGATAAAGTGCAACGGACATAGATGGGGAGTGAGCAGTTTGTGGTGATATGGAGACAGTGTGCAAGTTGGAAAGAAGACTTCACTAACAGGGATAGTGCCAGGGAAGACTAATGTTGCAACAGTTAATGTAAGGGACAGTGGTTTGGGTTCTCATGGAGCAATGCAGCAGCCTCATCTACTAACCTTACAGCCCCTGATGTCAATGGAAATGGGCCCCATATGGTAGCACGAAAGGGTCACGAAGTTGCTGCTGTGTTTTCCCGAAATTTGTGAAGTTGTGAGTCTTTGTGGAGTCTTAGTAAGTCAAACTTTGACACTTCACATACCCCTATAAAAAATTGCCAGATCTCAATTATGTGTCAATGGCAAGTGGAACATATTTGCAATGCACCGTAATGCACACCAGTATGAGTGATTAAAATGTGGAAGATTAACTGTTGATGAAATGACATTGTTTTCTTAATACTTTTTGATTCTAATGCGGATATTTCTGGTCCAACCCAGGTCTGATCAGTTTTCATCCACCAGCAACATCAGTGGCTAAAAATTGATCCGAAGTGAGTGTGTATAGTAAAGACTTGAAATGGCAAGCTTTCACTTCATGGCTAGGTAGGACCATAATGTTGAGCTTTTAAAGAAAATGTGACATATGCATGATACATTGAGGAAATATTCCATTTTGTTTCTATCTGTCTCTTCTAGAAGTAGAAAAAGTAAAAACATTGGGGTTACATCCCTACGAAAGAGTTGAAATCTGAAATCCATATATAATTAATTGACGCATTTATATGATCTATCAATCAGTCGATTTCTAGAATGCTGCTTGTCACCCGTGAGGGTATCCACACACGGGCAGGGTCAAGTGGTTTTGTCGAAGAGCCAGGTCTTCAATTATTTTCCCAACTCTTGTAATGATAGGGAGGCCCGAAGGTGTTGAGACAGGTCGCTTCACGCCTTTGCTCTAATGTAGGAGAAGGAGTGTCCATCGCTTCTTCATCCGAGGATGCTAGGAGGGGTGAAGGCGAGCAAGAGGGAGGTGGAGCAGTCATGTCTAGTGGACTGGAGAATGTTCAGGCGGTGGTTGGTGTAGGCGGGCCACAGTTGTGAAGGGCTTTGTATGTGAATGTTAGTAGCTTGAACTGGCATCTCTTTTGCACAGGGTGTCAGTGGAGTTCCTTGAAGTGAAGGGTGATGTGGGTTCATCAAGGGAGGTCAAGGACGAGTCTGACATCTGCATTCTGTATGATCTGCAGTTTATTGAGAAGGTAAGCTGCGCTTCCTGAGTAGAGAGCGTTGTTGCAGTCCAGTTGGATAGTAATGAGGCCTTGGGTGAAGGTGCATCTTGAGCTCTGTGATAGTCATTTGAAGATCTTGTACAGCATACACAGGAGGAAGAAGCAGAAGGAGGAGATGCTTGACCTCATATGCCATGGTTAGCTTGTTGTCCAGGATGATGCCTCGGTTTCTGGTGTGGTTGGTTGGGGTCGGTACTGGGCCCAGTTCCACAGGTTACTGGAAGTCGTGCCGGGGGTGGGGGGTACGATAGTTCCTGAAGAACAGTATCTCGTTTTTGTTCATGTTGAGCTTCCGGCTGTTGTTCCTCACCCAGTTGATGACGCTGCTCATGCACTTGTGGAAGTTGGTCCTGGTGGTGTTGGAGTCCTCGAAGAGGGAGAGGATGAGTGGTGTGTCGTCGGCATATGTTATGATGTTGAGCCTGTGTGATCTGACAATGTCGGCCAGTGAGGTCATGTAGGAGTTGAAGAGGGTGGGGCTGAGCGATGAGCTTTGGGGTGCAAAATGTATTGAATAATAGTAAAAGATTTTGGCCCAGATGTACCAAGCATTTTTCCGGTCGCAAACTGCCCAACTCACAGAATCGCGAATACATACCGATTCGCTATTTCGAAGGGGCATGTTTAGGGCATCCCTTCCTAATGCCGGATCGCAGTGCTATGTAAGAATGTTTAATGACCGAAATGCTATTGCTCAACAGTCACATTTTACCGCCTAGTTCAATTGGTGGTAAACCATTCGCAAATGGGAAAAGGTCCCCAAGGGACCCCTTCCCCCTTTGTCCCCCTTTGTGAATGGTTGCGAAAACAGTTTTTAAGAGCAGGCAGTGTTCCTATGGACCACTGCCTAGCCTTAAAAAATGAAACGCATCCCATTTTCCTTGAAGGAAAAGAGGCAGCATTTAAAAATTATATATATTGCTTTGTTTAGAAACAATCACAGACATGATGGTCTGCTGACCCCAGCAGGCCACAATCCCTGTGATTTTAGGGATTTCCAGATGAGTTGAAAATTGACACCTTCCTCATTAATATTCATGGAGTAGGTTGATTTGCTACTCACTGAGAATCTCTAAATGAAACTCTGAGTTTTATACATTAGAAATCGTGATTCGCAGAGAATTGCAATTAGGTAATCGCCATTCCTAATATTAATACGGCTGCTATGAAAATATAATAAATAGTGAAATATTCTTTGAAAATATTGAGTTAGTTGTGTTGTCCTGCTGCTCTCCTCCGCGGTGCTGGCAGTGACTAGTGGACTGCTCTTGTGGAAGTGGAAAGGTAGGGTCAGCCTCATTCCTTTCATTATGCTGTTTTACAACTTGTAGCCCCAAAATGGAAAGAAAAGAATAAAAGACACTGTTCGAATTCAATCCACAATATGTGAGCATTAGGAAGAGTCAAAATCAAAAATATAAGAACTGAAATGAATAATGAATCACTTCGACGGTTGCATATCTCCAGAGGTTTCATAGGAAATATGAGCAAATTACAAAGAATGTTCGGTAAAGAGAGGGATCAGACTGGAGGAAAGATGGGACGTTTAGTGAATAGAATGAAGGGCAAAAGGGAGAGAAACATTCTGCTCACCATGCTCTACTCGGGCATGTGTTATAATGTATTGTCTTGCTTCTGCTTCTCTCTCATTCTGTAGGTGCCGGTGGTGGCTCCTCAGCTCGGCCTTCTGTTTGGAAACTGCATGAAAACGCCATTTGTCCATATATATAGCCCTTGCCATGGCCTGCAAGAAGAGTTGCAGCATTCCTCACTGGGTTGAAATGGTGCAGTCATACTAGAGGATTTGGGGCAAACATTTCCTTTAACTTTGAGTTGAGAAGGTTCAGAAGCAAAAGTGGACAATTTTCAGCTTACCATTCCCTGCAATATTCACCCTACACTCAATGCCAGTGTTCACAAAATTATCATGAGAAAAGTATCTTCTATTAAGTGTCCCTTACCCATAATAATGACCAACATAAACAGCCTTCATAAAAAAAACCTCTTCCATCATTACATGCCCATGGAAACTAGGGGTTGTGCAGAATGACACTTCTCCAGCCTAAATTCACAGTACTTTCAGCTATTCTGATAATATGCAGGAGTAGTTCACAATGAATTTGCCACACCCTAAGTTGGCTGAAATAAATATAGTTATATTAAGCATAAAAAGACAAAGAAATGTAGTTTAGTGAGGGTCCAATGACCAATGGAAAGATCATCGAGTTCAGTGCGGCCACGGGTTTTTAGATGGTTCAAATGTCTGATACTTTATTACGTTTTGGACAGAAATAGAAAGATTCTCGGATCGCTTCTGACGCCGAAAGAGATTTCACTGCATTCACCGTTCCTGCTCACATAACCAGAGCAAACGAGTTCAGGGGAAGTGAATACAAAACAGACACAACCTTTTCGATATGATTCATCTTTTGATATTTCTGCGATGAAAACAATTTCAGAATAGCCCGGGGCATGTAGGAGCCATTATTGAGCATCGTGAAAGAACTGCGTGTTTGGAAGATGGAGGAAGGGAAAGTAATCTTCGAATCGATGGTACACCAGAACAAAAATTAGCAGCTTTAAAAGCATTTTTACGTTCTATTATCACCACTGTCTGCAATTTTTTTTTCTTCAGAGGAAAAAACGCTTTTTATGCAGATTAGGAAAGAAGGGAACGTGTTCAGGGTGGCTGCAGCCTTCAAGAAGCTGCACCTGGGCTCGCTGCTGCTCAACGTGCAGAAAAGAAATGTCGATGCACAGTCTGTGCTGGCTGCTGTTCTGACACCAGTGACGTAAGAGAGTTCAAGAGAGCCACAGCCTCCGAGGGGCCACAGCTGTCTGCTGCTGCCCTCATGAACGTGGGCTGAAAAGAGTTTCGAGAAGCTTCGGCCCTCGAGGTGCAGCCGCGGTGCTGGCTGCTGCTTTCACCGCTTTTGATGAGAAAGTATTGCTGAGGGTGGTCACTGTGAGCAGGATCCCATGCTTGCTGCTGTTGAGACCCTGCCCAAAAGAAATGGCTTGAGAGGGTGGGAAGTCCAAAATGGAGACAGACATACAAAGACTGTAAGATGGGGAGGAGCCAAGATGGAGAGGGGCAGAGCTGGAGGTTGCTGTTGTGGGCTGCACTGTTTAATGGGGGGACATTAAATATACATTACAGCCACTGGCGTAACGAAACTTGAGGGGGTCCTCCCTGCAAGATATGTGGAGGGGCCCCCACTGGGCTCAATCAGGAGCTCTGTAGCGAGAGTGCTGTACTGAGGGGGCCCCCTGGAGCTTGGCCCCCCAACACCGTGGGGGGCTGCGGGGGCCTGTGTTACGCCCCTGATTACAACTGCAAGGAAAGTCAGAGAAAAAAGAAATAACCGAGCATTACTGTGACTCAGCGGTTGCAAAACTCCCCAACATCAACAGGTGTAGAAGGAAAACATATCACTAATTAATGAGCTAAGTAAATGCTGTGACATTTCATGGCAGTGCTTAATTTGTAAAAGAGTACATGCCCAGGCCCGAAGTTTAGCTCTTGATCCGGCATTAGCAGTATAAATAATTTTAGGGTTAACGTTCAATTCATTGCTTACTCTCTTGTCCGTATAACTGTATCGGTCCCCCTACAGCTAGGCGGATCACATTATCCTTTGCACTGAGGCGAATGCTCCTATGATGAATCTTTCTTTATATATAGGAGGGCTGGGAATTAGGATGTCCAAAACCACAATGTTGCCACCCAATGTGGACCATTAATTGGTGACTCATAAGTTTGAAATGAGGTTCAAATACACTACTCTCAAGACCAAGCTATAAAAACAAAGTATTGCAAAGGGTGGACCCAGCCTACTAAAGAAACAAAGTCTAACTAGAATGACACACAGTAGAAGTTCTGATACTGCAACATAGAAGGAAAGAAGCAGAACTGCATATTCCGAAAAGATTAGCTGATACCCCCTACAGCACATTTAGATCAGTTTCAAATAGTGAACATCAGGACCCAATAATAGACTCCGGCAATTTAGATATTGTATTAATGTTCCAAAATTGATACAGATAAACAATTTCTTAAGCATCTCAGTCAAGAATATTAAAGCACGTAGTACAAGACTACACATTTCATCAGAGGTTCGAATCCAAAGAGGATGGTTTAAAACAAACGTCAGATTCGCTATCTTTTATAAGACGTCAGTGCATCTGGAGGTTTGAAAGACACTACTGGACAAGAAAGAGGGGCCGCCAGAACCAAGGGAACGGAGCACCATGTTAACAGTAAAGTCAATTCTCACCTTGGGGAAACAAATCAATAAACCACCTATAGATCTTCAAACAATTAAACCACAGCCTTCTATCATACCACCAGAAGCTGCAACCATAAAATCATATCATGTCAAAATCAAATTTGCACAGAGTTTTAATTCAGTAGTGATTTCCACATAGGAGTTAAAAAATGCTCATGTACATTAATTATAAAATAATAATTCCACTTTTAATTCTTATATCTGTGACAGAGACAAACTTTACATCCAGAGGGTGCTCCAAAGCACTTTGTCTCCACTATACAAAATTAACCCCGCTCCTCACAATACGGTGCAAAAGCTTAATAACAATTAAAATGTCATAGTGACAAATGAATCAATCAAAAATGTATATGTCTAGCCAGGGTGGTGGAGATGAATCAGGTGGGTGTAGCTACAGTTTGGTAGTTGTAGAAATTAGGAGGGTATGCTCCTCCTTTAGATTTAGATTGAGATATTACCGCCCATTAATCTTTGCAGGTGATTTCTGATACAATTTTTATCAATAATTTTGGCATAATTCCATGTAATAAAAGGGAACAAGCTGTTGTTAAAATCATCATCTTACCACATGTATCCTAGTCCATAATATAATACATATTTGAGACTATAATACAGTTAGGTTCACAAATGTTGTTATGAGTTTATTTTCCATAAGATCCATAGTGTCTTCCAGCATTTTTAAAACCTCAATATCAAGATATTTTAAATTGCTGGATTGCCTTTTAAGACTGGAGTCTCCAATTATAGTTGGATGACATACGTTATTCAGAGGGAAGTTACTGTATTGTCCCAGTTAAGTGAATACCCTGAATCTTTGGCATCATTATTAATTGTATTGAAGATTTCATGGGTGGCTTGGTCTGCTTTCTCCATAAATATCAGAACATCTGGATATGCTGGATATAAAGGGAATCCCTTTCATTATTGAATTTGTGAGTAAATCTACCAATAATGGTTCAATGGCAGTAAAAAGAATGGGGACAAAGGAGATCCCTGTCTCATTTCTTAAAATAAATTACATTTTTTAATCGCCACCATCAACTTTTATATAAACAGAGAGTTTGGTATATAAAGTCATAACCATGCATTTGAGCTCATGGCCCATATTGAAATGTCTTATCATTGAGAGTAAGAAGGTCCAGGATACCTTTTCACAGACCTTCTCCATGGGAGTGAGGAGACATTTCAATTTTTCAATTAAATGTCCGTAGTGTTGTCTGAGGCATATCTACCTTTATTGAAACCAGTCTGTGAATGATGGATTTTTGGGTAGGACTTTTTCTGGTCTTAGATACAAAATCTTTGCGTAGATTTTATAGTGACATTGGTCTATAATTTTTGGTGAACTATGATTGATATGACTAAATATCTCACAGTAGTATCATTGAGCACCTCTCTGTTCATTCTCAGATTTTATCAGTACCTATTGAGCAATTGATGTCTAATTCTAAAGAAATACAAACATGGTCTGAAATAAATTAGAATAGGCTCTATTAAGGGGTTAATGTCTTTTTGTGTCAATCAGTTATTTGTGAGAATCCAAACTATCCTAGATAGAGTAGTGTTTGGATGTAAATAGAATGAAAACTCCACACCAGTGGGATTATGAAGACGCCAAAGGTCACTGAGACTATGAGATGTAAGTATGTGTTTCACTTGTCTATGTGATCGCATTTGGATGAAACGCCACCCTTCTCCCTGGCAGACTTTACACTGCCCCCCCCCCCCCAAAGTACATCCTACTTGCCACACCACGTCTCACCCAGGGCCTGTAAACTGAAATGATAGATTAACATATAAATCAATGCACCAACTAAAATAACTGGTTAAAATAAAAAATTCTTATAAAAAATAATTATAGTAAGTATGTTTTTTTATATGTGCTGTCCATTGTGGAAACACAGGAACTCAGTTCCAATTAAGGTAGCATTACTAGCCACTTTATTCCAACCTTCAAGGATGCCAAGCTTGTAACAAAAAGTCAGCTAAAACAACTTTTCTCTAGTGCACACATTCCTCTCTCCTCCGGTCTGCCACTGGCTCCTTCTACAAGTATATTTTAGATGGCTGCTCAAATGTGCTTTAAAATGTCAGTTGTGAGGGCATGGCTAAGATGGTGGCTGGTTTAGACGTGCTTCAGAGTCTCTCCGACTCCGCCACCGAATAGCACCGTCTTAGCTGATCCTCCTATGCTGCAATTTGTGGGGGAGTGAGGCGGAGTGACTCTACAGCCTCGCGGGCGCCATCGGGGGCTGCGGAGAGCCTTGGAGTCCTGACTGGTGATTCCTGCGTGAGAGGAGTGGCGACAGCCGGCCTGGCCCCGAAGGACTGTGGCTTCATGTGGAGCTGCACCCGGGCCGCTACCGATGGGGGAAGATGCCCTGATCCCCTGCACCAAGGCACGCTTAACGGAGGCATGGTGGGATGCTGAGCAGGCGCAGCGCAACACAAGACAAGAAAGTTAGGAGGTCAGGGCCGAGTGACCTGGGCTGAGCGTGGAGCTTGGACTCTACAGCAGGCCTGTGTGAGCGACCAGCAGCAGAGCCTGAGGGAGAGCCATCGGGGAGACCGCGGGCGACGCAGTGGAGTGAAGATAAGCTAGTTGGGGCCCTGATTCCCCCTGTGTGTGACTCACGAAGGGCCTGACCTGAGAGCAGTGGGTGCAGTGCTGGGGGGAGGGGCCATCGAACTCCTGTGCGGACAGGGACTCTGCGGCCCCGGAAGAACAAAGGCACCTTGACTCTGAGCACACTACGGGGCTAATAACACCAGCATCCAGCAAAGGAACCCAGGTGGTGCCTATCTGACACCCGCTACCTAAGGCAGTGCTGGCGGGGGGGTCTTGTGAGGTCACTGAGGAGCTGGGTGTCCATAGGGGTGCACCTGGGCCCCCATTCCAGTGCCACGATTAGGACTGGCAGCTCCTGAAGGGAGACCCCCCCTGCCATACTGGGCATTAGGCTACTGGAGTGGCAGCTGGTCCTTTCATGAGAAGCTTGGGGCCTGGGAGTAAATGAGCAAGGGGCTCCATGGGTGCCCACAGCGCGGACTCCCCCTGGAAGTGGCAGGCAGCAATAGTGGGCTCACTTTATTCCCAGCTGGCTCGGCGCCTGGAAAGGGATCAGACACAGAGTCTCTCTGAACTGCGACCAGCCTGCAACACCGATTTTCTGTGATTGTGACCCGCTCTGTCCCTGGGTGGAAACGCAGGAGATCCCTCAGCCTAATAATAGCGGAGGACCTTTTCTGTACCGACGGGCACGACTGCGGCAACCCTTGGCCCCCTGAACAAGAATAGCAGGGACATTTGTACTCCTTTGCGACTGGGGCGAGAGGACCCAAAAGGAATTTAAGATGGCGTCTGCTCACTTGAAAAAGGATCGCTCAGGTAAGGAGATGCTGATGAAACCACCCACGCAGGGTGCTACAGGCGGTCTGTCCCTAGTCAGAGAAGGGCAACAAGATGGACAGGAAGGAGCCGATGCCCCAGCAACAAAGGCCTTCATAAATGAGTTGTTTGCATCCCTGTGTGAGGACCTTCAAGAACTGAAAGGACAACTCTCGGCTGACATAAAAGAACTGAAGCGCGACGTGGAAGAAGTGGGAGAACGTGTAGCGTACCTGGAAGAGTATGAGGTGGGTAGCGATGAAGAGATAGAAATGATGTAGTAAGAATTTATCCCCTGAAAGAGCAACATTCAGCTGCAAGCCCAAGTGGAGGACTTGAAAACCGGTCCCGCCGGAACAACATGCGCATTGGGGGGGGGGGGCGGGGGGGGGGTGCCAATGACCGTGGAGGGGGAAAATATCAGTACATATGTGCAGGCCTTTTTCCGACACGTGTTGGGCGACGATCATACCGCCGATATTGAACTAGACCGAGTGCACTGTGTGGGTATGCCGTGGACTGGCAAGGCCCCCTCTGCAGACATCCTGGTATGTGTGCATGATTTCCAACTGAAAGAACAGATCATTACATGAGCAAGGGATATGCACCCAGTGCAGTTTTGGGGACACTCGCCAACCTTCTTTTAGGACTTATCGGATACCACCCTCTACACAAGAAGAGAATTTCACCCTGTCACAGTGCAGCTCAAAGAGAAAGGAATATCATGTTCCTTGGGGCACAACTTCTGGATTATTTTCTGCTTCGAAGGCAAGATGTGGCAGCTGTGTTTGCTACAGGAAGCCAGAGAGGTCCTAGAGATTGCAAGGCCTATGTCTCCTGAGGTGCACCGCAAGTCACCGGAGAGTCTGAGACACAAACGATTCCGCTGGCAAAGAGTGTGGAAATCCTCTTCCACCCACAAACCTGACATAGAAACAATAGCTAAAGAAAGAGAAGCAGTTATTATCTCTCTGGTCAGCTGGCCGGACCAGACATCCCCAGCTGAGCGTTTCTACATCACGCTGGAGAGCTCACAGGCATGATGGAACCAGGGGGCCACCCCCATTGATACTGTCACCTCTGTAAGGAAACTTGTCACTTGGCCACAGCAGGACTCGGGCCTTGGAATTGCCGACCTGTCTTTTAGCTGGCGCCGCTACTGACTTTCCTACATAGACAAACTGTTGTCTCATATGTTATAAATTCGTCCTCATCTGAATCCAGATGAGAGACATTTTGTTGTTTTTCGACTATGGAAGTTATTGTTTATTGTTCCCTGCACCAGTCATAGAACAGATAGATGCACAACCTCAACGATACACGCCCTTAGGCCACGCTTTTCCCGTCCAGTCATTCTGAACATGCACCACACCGCAGCGCTAACTCCCTACGACACCATGGGCAGAGACCTAAAAATTATAAGCCTTAATGCCTGTGGTCTTAACCAACCAGTAAAATGCCTAGCAATACTTTCCCTATTAGAGAGCTCTGGTGGGGATATTTGAATGCTGCAAAAGATTCATCTCTTATCAAAAGACACAGTGCACATGCGATCGCCGCGCTTTCCTCATCAATATTGGTCCTCTAGCACTGTCAAAAAGAACTGTATCATTATCCTCTTTGGGGCGAAATTCGAAGGGAAAGTAATATCAACACTCTATGAAGTGAAGGGTCGCACGCTGATGCTTAGATTTCAATGGGGATCCACACATTTCACTTTAATTAACATATACACCCCAAACATGCATCAAGAACCCTTCATTGTTAGGACCCTCACAGAGGTTCTGGCAACCCCTGACGCAGCAATCCAGAGGGGGGGAGAATTTAATCTAGTCATGCACAACTCATTAGATGGCTCATGCCAGCGGACCACACAAGCTGGGGCATTCTCCTCTGAAGGCAGGTGTTGGCTGGAGGAGAGCGGTATGCAAGACATCTGGCATCAGCTGCATCCGCAGACATGAGATTACACATACTACTTGGCCGCGCATAAATCTTATGCTCACACAGATCATTTCCTAGCATCAACAGCACTGACTCCTAGGTTAAGGAGTGCATCTATAGAGCCAAGATCCCTTTTAGACCACGCCATGATTACGGTTACAGTCCAGCCCGATGGGGACTGCCCTAACCTTTCTAGATGGCGCCTCATGGACAGTTTGCTGCAATCCCAGAAAATGTTACTAAATATGCGCACAAATTTCATAGAATACCTGCAATACAATGATAGGGACGACACCTCTCTGGTGGCGATCTGGGAAACGCTGACGCTCGTTATGAGAGGGGAGTTCATTGCAGTATCCACAGTCGAAAATCGGGAACGCCGGGACAAAAGGCAAAGCATAGAGCAAAAAGTTAGGGAGTTGAAGTCTATCCACAAATGCACAGGTGCCTCTAGGGTGTGGAGGGAGCTGGAAAAGAAATGGCTCCTCCTGAAATGCTTAGACCTGGACAGGGCGGAATATGACCTACCCAGACTTAGGCATCCATTTTTCATAAGTAGTGATAAATGTGGGAGAATGCTTGCCCAAAGGCTGATGGCCAAGACGCTGGCAGCCGTGGTCCCGTAGGTCAGGCAGCCTTCTGGCGAAGAAGTGCATATGGATCCCCAAATCATTGAATCCCTCAAGACCTTTTATCAGACCCTACACACAGAAGATAGCCAATATCACCAGGAAGCACGTGCTTACCTTGACACTTGCGTGGTCACTTGACTCCCAGAAGCTCTGACGAACCAACTTGATAACCCAATACGACCCGAAGAGGTAATCTCGGCTGTTGCCTGCCTGAAGGCGAGCAAGGTTCCAGGCCTCGGCGGGTTCTCAGCACTGTTTTATAAAGCCTTCTGCAAAGAATTTACACCACTGTTGACGCGCCTCTTCAATTCCTTCCTCGAAAGTGATGCTATTACTGACTCGATGGCAGAAGATTCTATATCTGTGATTTTGAAACCCCTTAAAGATCCCAGCGAATGCGGATCGTATTGCCCTATATCGTTGCCTAATATTGACGCAAAAATATATGTCGGGATCCATGCAGCCCGACTGCACCCTCTAATGGCGGGATTTATCGACCCTGACCAAGCGCGTTTTATCCCCACGCGCCAGGGGGGAGGCAATACTAATGTCTCCCCCCTACTAATACATAGCATCCATAGATCCCACAAAGAGCTCTGTTCCTGTCAATAGAAGCACAGAAAGCATTCAACAGGGTACGGTGGAGTTATCTTTTTGATACGCTCCGTCGCTTCGGCTTTGGAGAACGTTTTATAAAATGGGTTGGATGCATTTATCGGGCACCATGAGCATTTGTGAGAGTGAATGGGCTGTCATCAGAAATGCTCCCAATAGGATGCAGCATGGGACAGGGCTTCCCGCTCCCCCCCTCCTCTTTGCTCTGTATATGGAGCATCTGGCACAAAGGATTAGGGACCACCCACAGATCAGGGGCCTCCGGTTAAGGGTGATGTCCATAAAATTAGTCTGTAGGCGGATGACGTCATTCTCTCTCGACCCCATCCATATCTCTACCTGCGCTTCTGGGCGGATTGGAGGGCTTCGGAAAAGTTTCGGGCTTTAAAGTGAATCTAAGTAAGTTGCAGATTCTAAATGTATCCACTCCTCGGGCTTGTGCAGAGGAATTACGGAACCGTTTCCCGTTACAATGGGCAAAGCAGTCAATCACATATATAGGCATTCAACTAGCTCTGACACTGCCTAAGACTCTGGCGCTAAACTACTCAGCGTTTGTTGACCAAACAGCGTAGGCGCTGGACAGGGGGCCACGCCTAAAGTTGTCCTGGTTCGGTCATATCGCAGCGGTAAGAATGATGGTACTTCAGCGCATTTTATATATATTCCAGACAATTGCTCTGGTTCCTCCACCAAATGCCCTGCGCACTTTGCAAGTAGTTATTAATAAGTTTACCTGGGGAGGGAAGAAGGCAAGACTGGCTATAGCCCAAATGTAGCATCCTAAACGGGAGGGAGGCGTGGGCCTACTGCTGATCCACAGGTACCTGCAAGCAACATACCTCCGCTAAATAGTGGAATGGAACCGCCCGCTTTCCGAAAAGCATTGGACCTTTATGGACCAAGCAGTAACTGGCATAAATATTTGGCGAGAGGCTTGGCTTCCGCCCAAACAGAGTGCTTGGGGCCTTTACTCCTCCCCAGTCACCGCCACAACTATGAAGGTTTAGGATGCTGTACCACGGAAAAGGGACCTAACGACATTCCCTTCCCCGATGTCCCTGATGGTGGATAATCCTGTCTTTCCCCCAGGCTGTAAGTCAGAGGTCACCCAGAGTTGGAGAGAGGCGGGGTACAGGCTGGTGGGTTCATTGTTCGAACCGGAAGGGATCATTCCATTTGAGTAATTGAGAAGTGACTATGAACTTTCCCAGGCGGATGACTTTTACTACTTGCAGTTAAGACACTGGGTTACATCCCCAACTTATCTTCCAGAGGCCTCGCGGCCACTCAGGAGTTTTGAAAAAATGGCCCATCTGTAAAAAGGATGATAAGCACTAATATCCGATCTTTACTCTATGTTGGCCGCAAGGTAGGAAGGGGGGCGCACTAAGGGGCAGTTGCGATGGGAAGAGGAATTAGGCAGGGACAAAGAGTGGGAAGATCACTGCATATAGTTCACCTGGAAACGAGTCAGTCTAGAAAGTGATACCATATTGGTATCTCACGCCGGCCCACGTTCATAGCTGGGACAAAAACCATTCTGAGAAGTGTTGGAGGGGGTGTGGCCTGGCGGGCTCTCTAGTGCCTTTACTATGGCACTGCCCAAAACTGGGGCCCGTCTGGCAGGCGGTTTTCAATGACATCAATAAGGATTTTGATACAGAAATCCCATGCTTCCCTGCTTACACATTGCTAGTACTGCCGAATGCATTGACTTTTCCCTTACACTCCTCGAAAGGGAGACAAATGGCATTGGCCCCCCTTGCGGCACGACAGGCGATCTTTGCGCAGTGGGGCACCAATACCGTACCAGATCACATGGCTTGGGTGCACAGCTATGGCTGAGTCTTGCTATGGAACGCCTCTCCATGATTACGGAGTATAAGGGAGAAGATTATGCTTATTATGGGCCCCTTTTCATCAGATTCTTTGGACTGACATGTTGGAGGTAACATGCCCTAAATATCTTCAAATATTTTTGCTCCCAAGTAACGAGGATGATCCTGTACGGCCCACATAAAAGGCCCAGATGTTGGTAGATGTATTCAACACTTAGATATGTATCATAAGGTAGTGCTAGATCTCGACCGGTGCAGGGTTTGGGGTGGTTTTCTTTCGAGAGATAGTTATGGTTTTGATTTTGGTTAATGGATTTTATGTTTGGATTTTTATTACGATTCATAGCGCTGCCAGCCTCCGGGTTGTAGGCATGGAACTGTGTTGACTTGCTATTGCTTTCTGTCAATGGCCATGCGCTGCCGGCCAAGTGGTTGTAGGCATACAGCTGTGTATTGGGCGGCACCTTGGATTGTTGAATATTGATAAAAAGAAAGGTTCCATAAAAAGCCAGTTGTTTACCTTGCCATCATGCCCACATTGCACTGTGGCTTAATCTGACATCCAGGGGTGCTGGAAGGAGATCAAACACAAGGATTCCTCCACTCTGCAACAAACTCTTACCTACAAAATAGCTCGGAGAGGGGAGTTCCTCAGTGCACAATGTAGAAGATACAAGGGAGGTCACTCAAATTTTAATGTAACATGAGGGTAGGCACATGGATCACACCATAAGAATGCATTGTTATCATACTTAAATGATAAGACTGCACAGAGGAAAATGGCTACAATAAAATAATTATTGGCTCCTTCCGAGTCTTGACAAAACTGAGAGGTGTGTGTATTCACCACCACTTCCCCTGTAGAAAGACACAAAGCTCCGAAGTAGAGTCTGGCGTGAGCCGCAGGGAATGTGGTAGTCAGGTAAGCAATATTTCAGGGCTGCTCCTTGCTGATGAGTGCCAATTAGCACAAAACACATGACAAGGAAATCCAATACTTGCTTTGCCAGCACTGGTGGCCACCAATTGATTGATTGTGAGTAAAAAGCACTATTGAGGACTGAATTGACCATAATGAATTGTGTGCATTGTGAGAACTGGTGCAGGCAAACAAAGTGCTCCCCTCCCCCCTGTTTACGTTTCCTAAAGGATGTTGGGTTGACCCTAGGGTTGCATCAGAATACTTGGAGTGATACAGATAGTCTCTGATATACAGAGAGGAGTTTGCAAAGCACCTCCAAGCAACATGATTGCTCCTTGCTATGAGCATCAATCAGCAGTTGATGTACCAGAATGCATTGGGAGAACTGGGGCATACAGGCAGTGGGCTTGCCTTCTCCGCTGTTTAATATTTCTGGGGTGATGATTCTGTGTATCTATGACTAAATGCACATGTGGCTAAAGTTATAGCGTAGTCCTATGGCTACGGTGTTTGATTGTGTTTTAAAACACCAGGTTGGATATGCACTGTGTTCACTAGTCTTCCTTTAACATTGTGAAGTGAATTTCTTTATATCAGAGGTCTTCAAACATTTTTTCTCTGAGCCCCCCCATGCAAAAGGTTTTTAAGGAGGGCCCTCCTTGAAAACCTTAGGCCAAGGATTGGGTGGAACGGAAGGGACAGGGCTGAGCGCAAGGGAGGATACTTTTTCCGTAGCACACAATCCATGCTTGAGTTATAATGGCTTATAAAACTGAAAATGCATCAAATAAAACCAGTAATTGACCTATGTTAGACCTGGCATCTTTGGCGTGGTTACCCCTGACTTTTTGCTTCTACCTCCTGTATTTTTGACGCTATGCTGGATTTCGTTTTTGCTGGTTTAGATGCTTTGGGCACTTTGCCATTGCTGATCAGTGTCAAAGTGCAAGTGCTCCCTTGGTAAATTGTTATATTGATTGGTTATCCATGTTTGGCATATTTGTTTCACCTGTTATCCCCTAGTAAAGTGCACTGAGTGTGCCAGGGCTGGTGATTCAAATGCTACTAGTGGGCTGCAGCACTGATTGTGCCACCCACAGGAGTAGCCCTAAAATGATGTCTTAGGCCTGCTTGCAGTGCCTATGTGCAGTCCAGGACTGCCATGTCGACCTGGCCAGTGCACCCACTGACCAGGCCTTATCCTTCCCTTTCTGTACATGTCAGGCATCCCTATGGTGGCCCTAGGTACCCCCCTGGGCTGGGTGCAGTGTATCTGTAAGGTAGGGCATGTACTGAGGTATGTAACATGCCCTGGTAGTGAATTACAGCCATTTTCATTTTTCACTGCTGAGAGGCTATCTTGCCCATAGGATAGAATGGGGGAGGCTGTTTACATGCCTATCTTCCCATAAGGGCAAGATAGAAAATCCAAGTTTGGTATCTTTGTGTTCAGAATTTAATTATACATCTTTTTAGCAAGATGGTTTTTAAATTCACTGTGTGAGAATAGCACTTTTTAGAAAGTAGCTATTCTCCTGTTTAACCTTCCTGTGTGCCTGTGTGCTGGTTGGCTGACTGGTGTCATGTGATGGGCTAGGTGGCTCCAGGAAACTGGATGAGTCAGCAGCAGGGTGAATAGGGAGATATGCTTTAGATGGGTGGGAGGAGTAGTCCCTGGGTTTGAATAGGGCTGCCCCTGCCAGCACAATGCTGGCTCCACCCCCTGCTGACCAGGCTGAGGACTCTGTCTCTGCTGGCACAAAGAAGGCTCCACCTCCTGCTGAGCGTCTAACGACCCTGCCCCTCACTCTGAAAGGAACCAGGTGCTCCAGAGCAGAGCACACCCAGGAACTGGTTTGAGCAGGGGAATCCCCCCACTGGAACTGTGTTGACTTGCTATTGCTTTCTGTCAATGGCCATGCGCTGCCGGCCAAGTGGTTGTAGGCATACAGCTGTGTATTGGGCGGCACCTTGGATTGTTGAATATTGATAAAAAGAAAGGTTCCATAAAAAGCCAGTTGTTTACCTTGCCATCATGCCCACATTGCACTGTGGCTTAATCTGACATCCAGGGGTGCTGGAAGGAGATCAAACACAAGGATTCCTCCACTCTGCAACAAACTCTTACCTACAAAATAGCTCGGAGAGGGGAGTTCCTCAGTGCACAATGTAGAAGATACAAGGGAGGTCACTCAAATTTTAATGTAACATGAGGGTAGGCACATGGATCACACCATAAGAATGCATTGTTATCATACTTAAATGATAAGACTGCACAGAGGAAAATGGCTACAATAAAATAATTATTGGCTCCTTCCGAGTCTTGACAAAACTGAGAGGTGTGTGTATTCACCACCACTTCCCCTGTAGAAAGACACAAAGCTCCGAAGTAGAGTCTGGCGTGAGCCGCAGGGAATGTGGTAGTCAGGTAAGCAATATTTCAGGGCTGCTCCTTGCTGATGAGTGCCAATTAGCACAAAACACATGACAAGGAAATCCAATACTTGCTTTGCCAGCACTGGTGGCCACCAATTGATTGATTGTGAGTAAAAAGCACTATTGAGGACTGAATTGACCATAATGAATTGTGTGCATTGTGAGAACTGGTGCAGGCAAACAAAGTGCTCCCCTCCCCCCTGTTTACGTTTCCTAAAGGATGTTGGGTTGACCCTAGGGTTGCATCAGAATACTTGGAGTGATACAGATAGTCTCTGATATACAGAGAGGAGTTTGCAAAGCACCTCCAAGCAACATGATTGCTCCTTGCTATGAGCATCAATCAGCAGTTGATGTACCAGAATGCATTGGGAGAACTGGGGCATACAGGCAGTGGGCTTGCCTTCTCCGCTGTTTAATATTTCTGGGGTGATGATTCTGTGTATCTATGACTAAATGCACATGTGGCTAAAGTTATAGCGTAGTCCTATGGCTACGGTGTTTGATTGTGTTTTAAAACACCAGGTTGGATATGCACTGTGTTCACTAGTCTTCCTTTAACATTGTGAAGTGAATTTCTTTATATCAGAGGTCTTCAAACATTTTTTCTCTGAGCCCCCCCATGCAAAAGGTTTTTAAGGAGGGCCCTCCTTGAAAACCTTAGGCCAAGGATTGGGTGGAACGGAAGGGACAGGGCTGAGCGCAAGGGAGGATACTTTTTCCGTAGCACACAATCCATGCTTGAGTTATAATGGCTTATAAAACTGAAAATGCATCAAATAAAACCAGTAATTGACCTATGTTAGACCTGGCATCTTTGGCGTGGTTACCCCTGACTTTTTGCTTCTACCTCCTGTATTTTTGACGCTATGCTGGATTTCGTTTTTGCTGGTTTAGATGCTTTGGGCACTTTGCCATTGCTGATCAGTGTCAAAGTGCAAGTGCTCCCTTGGTAAATTGTTATATTGATTGGTTATCCATGTTTGGCATATTTGTTTCACCTGTTATCCCCTAGTAAAGTGCACTGAGTGTGCCAGGGCTGGTGATTCAAATGCTACTAGTGGGCTGCAGCACTGATTGTGCCACCCACAGGAGTAGCCCTAAAATGATGTCTTAGGCCTGCTTGCAGTGCCTATGTGCAGTCCAGGACTGCCATGTCGACCTGGCCAGTGCACCCACTGACCAGGCCTTATCCTTCCCTTTCTGTACATGTCAGGCATCCCTATGGTGGCCCTAGGTACCCCCCTGGGCTGGGTGCAGTGTATCTGTAAGGTAGGGCATGTACTGAGGTATGTAACATGCCCTGGTAGTGAATTACAGCCATTTTCATTTTTCACTGCTGAGAGGCTATCTTGCCCATAGGATAGAATGGGGGAGGCTGTTTACATGCCTATCTTCCCATAAGGGCAAGATAGAAAATCCAAGTTTGGTATCTTTGTGTTCAGAATTTAATTATACATCTTTTTAGCAAGATGGTTTTTAAATTCACTGTGTGAGAATAGCACTTTTTAGAAAGTAGCTATTCTCCTGTTTAACCTTCCTGTGTGCCTGTGTGCTGGTTGGCTGACTGGTGTCATGTGATGGGCTAGGTGGCTCCAGGAAACTGGATGAGTCAGCAGCAGGGTGAATAGGGAGATATGCTTTAGATGGGTGGGAGGAGTAGTCCCTGGGTTTGAATAGGGCTGCCCCTGCCAGCACAATGCTGGCTCCAACCCCTGCTGACCAGGCTGAGGACTCTGTCTCTGCTGGCACAAAGAAGGCTCCACCTCCTGCTGAGCGTCTAACGACCCTGCCCCTCACTCTGAAAGGAACCAGGTGCTCCAGAGCAGAGCACACCCAGGAACTGGTTTGAGCAGGGGAATCCCCCCACTGGAACAAAGAGAGACAAAGACTTGGAGGGGTATAAGAAGAGGACCCCAGACACCTAAACATTAGATCACTTTGGAACTAAGAAGAAACCTCTGCCAAGGAGAAAGCTGAAAAGAACTGAAGAGGAGAAGACTGCCTGCTTGCTGTTTTGCTTTGCTGCCAAGGAGAGGGGAAGGACTTTGCTGTGTCCCCTTCTTTTGATTCTGATCTCCAAGGGCCTGAGAAGAGCTGGCTCCCTGTTAAGAAGTCCCAGGAACAAAAGGACTTCACCACCAGCTCCCCTGGAACTCTGCTGAAGGAGTTCTGACCTGCCTTGGAGTGCTTGCCCAGTCTTGGGGCCTCAGGAGGTCGTTTTGCTGTGTTTGGGAGCTGGGAAGCAGAAGCGTGAAAAAGAGTAACTGGTACCCAACGCATCATCCGATTGCGTGTCGCAAGAACGAGAGTGCGAGGAGAATTTCATCGCGGCGTCATCGCAGCACCCGGAGTCCCTGCATCGCCGAGTGCGTCGAGCATCGTCCCGGTGCGAGAAGATTCCTGACACTGCGAGGGTCGTCGCAGAACCAGTTTGCGGGCCGCACCACTGCCGGTGTGTGAAAGTATCCAGTCGCTGCGTGTGTCGACGCAGAGTCCAGTCCCGTGACGCATCGAGGGTTGCGGCGCCAGAAGTCAGCGCTGCGCCGCGCATCGCGCCGCACCGAAGATCGTCGCATCGTACCTGTGCGTGAAGCTTCCCCCTAAGAAACCTACGCAACGAAAGCTAAAGTCATCGCATCCTCCCCCTACAGATCGGAGCCGGCGCACCCACCTCTGCTGCGTGAAGCAGGGCTGCTGCAAAGCCTCCCCAAGATCTCAGGAGTATCGCATCGCCTTTGACATCTTCCTTGTTATAGCTTTTGGGAACCATATCGCAACTACAGGTACTGTTGGGCACAAGAGTGTCGCATTTTGTGCATTGAGAGTCGCATTGTGCAGGACACTGACTTTTACATCCTGGAGTACTTTCTGCAAACTCTTGAACTATCTTTAAAGTAATCTTTTTAATTGTATGTTGGTTTGTCTGAAGTATTTGGTCTTGTGAAGTTTTTAGTAAAGATACCTTATTTTTCTAAAACTAGTGTGGAGTAAATCTGTGGTGTTTTCACTGTGTTACTGTGAGTGTTGGTATAAATACTTTACACATTGCCTTTGATAGCCTAGACTGCTCAGGCCAAGCTACCTAGAGGGTGAGCTGGGGTTATCTTAACAGTGTATCCCCCTTTCCCTGACTAGAAGCAAGGGTCCCTACTTGGACAGTGGTACCTACCCTGCCAACTAGAGACCCCCAGATCTAACATTGGTGGTCAGCGGTGAGGATTGAACTTGTATATGTACTTAACCCACAGTAATTGGTGTACATCACTAGTTTAAGTGCAGACCAATAGACAACCACACACTGTATTTTTTATTCTATTTTTGAGTAACTCTTCAAGAGCATCATATCTCAGGTGGCAACAAGTGAGAGGGCAGAATTGGAGTTTTCCATTGCGGATTTATATTCATACAAAGTTGAGGAGCTCAAACAATTCTGCAAAGACCTTGGTTGCCCTGTGAAAAGCAGAGCTAGAAAGGATGTGCTACAAAGAATCTTGAAGGCCTGGTGGGAGGCCCAAGAGGAAGGTGGTGCAAATGAAGAGGATGGTTTTGTTCCCCAAGATCTGCCCGTGGGCAGAGCAGTCTCAAGGGCTGGCAGCTCCCATTCCAGTAGGGGGCTCACTCCAGAGGAGTTGGAGGAGAATCAAAGGGTGAGAAACCATGAAATGGAAATGATGAAAATGAAAATGAAGCGGTATAAAAGGGGGTGGTGATGGACGGAGCATCAGAACCAATCAAACACTCACACCCAGTCAACAGATCTGGGTTTGATCCATCACCGTTCTTTAGCCCACTCTGCCACCCCAGTTCAGACATGGCCATATGCAAATCAGTCTGACCCTGTGCCTCATGGGAACAGTCCAGCCCGAACTGCCAAGCCATGGCTTCCCTGGACCGGCTGGGTTCAAACTGGAATGGCATGGTGAGCAAAAAAACGATGGATTTAGGCCCAGATCTCTGTACTGGGGTGAATGTATGACATTGTTCTGCATTCTGTCCATCAATTGTTGTTTTTGCATTTGTCACCCCGAGTGGGAAGGGTATGCTCAGACGTGAGTCCCTTGCTCTCCATGCCACTGGAATCAGGCTATCCTGGCTGACGAGGGCTGAAAGCCCGAAACCGGTCCTAGGATGCTTGTTTCCAGTCCAGGGAGGACCTGGCTTGGCAGTTCGGGCTGGACTGTTCCCATGGGGCACAGGGTCAAGACTGATTTGCATATGGCTGGGTTCAAACTGGAATGGCATGGTGAGCAAAAAAACGATGGATTTAGGCCCAGATCTCTGTACTGGGGTGAATGTATGACATTGTTCTGCATTCTGTCCATCAATTGTTGTTTTTGCATTTGTCACCCCGAGTGGGAAGGGTATGCTCAGACGTGAGTCCCTTGCTCTCCATGCCACTGGAATCAGGCTATCCTGGCTGACGAGGGCTGATAGCCCGAAACCGGTCCTAGGATGCTTGTTTCCAGTCCAGGGAGGACCTGGCTTGGCAGTTCGGGCTGGACTGTTCCCATGGGGCACAGGGTCAAGACTGATTTGCATATGGCTGGGTTCAAACTGGAATGGCATGGTGAGCAAAAAAACGATGGATTTAGGCCCAGATCTCTGTACTGGGGTGAATGTATGACATTGTTCTGCATTCTGTCCATCAATTGTTGTTTTTGCATTTGTCACCCCGAGTGGGAAGGGTATGCTCAGACGTGAGTCCCTTGCTCTCCATGCCACTGGAATCAGGCTATCCTGGCTGACGAGGGCTGAAAGCCCGAAACCGGTCCTAGGATGCTTGTTTCCAGTCCAGGGAGGACCTGGCTTGGCAGTTCGGGCTGGACTGTTCCCATGGGGCACAGGGTCAAGACTGATTTGCATATGGCTGGGTTCAAACTGGAATGGCATGGTGAGCAAAAAAACGATGGATTTAGGCCCAGATCTCTGTACTGGGGTGAATGTATGACATTGTTCTGCATTCTGTCCATCAATTGTTGTTTTTGCATTTGTCACCCCGAGTGGGAAGGGTATGCTCAGACGTGAGTCCCTTGCTCTCCATGCCACTGGAATCAGGCTATCCTGGCTGACGAGGGCTGAAAGCCCGAAACCGGTCCTAGGATGCTTGTTTCCAGTCCAGGGAGGACCTGGCTTGGCAGTTCGGGCTGGACTGTTCCCATGGGGCACAGGGTCAAGACTGATTTGCATATGGCTGGGTTCAAACTGGAATGGCATGGTGAGCAAAAAAACGATGGATTTAGGCCCAGATCTCTGTACTGGGGTGAATGTATGACATTGTTCTGCATTCTGTCCATCAATTGTTGTTTTTGCATTTGTCACCCCGAGTGGGAAGGGTATGCTCAGACGTGAGTCCCTTGCTCTCCATGCCACTGGAATCAGGCTATCCTGGCTGACGAGGGCTGAAAGCCCGAAACCGGTCCTAGGATGCTTGTTTCCAGTCCAGGGAGGACCTGGCTTGGCAGTTCGGGCTGGACTGTTCCCATGGGGCACAGGGTCAAGACTGATTTGCATATGGCTGGGTTCAAACTGGAATGGCATGGTGAGCAAAAAAACGATGGATTTAGGCCCAGATCTCTGTACTGGGGTGAATGTATGACATTGTTCTGCATTCTGTCCATCAATTGTTGTTTTTGCATTTGTCACCCCGAGTGGGAAGGGTATGCTCAGACGTGAGTCCCTTGCTCTCCATGCCACTGGAATCAGGCTGTCCTGGCTGACGAGGGCTGAAAGCCCGAAACCGGTCCTAGGATGCTTGTTTCCAGTCCAGGGAGGACCTGGCTTGGCAGTTCGGGCTGGACTGTTCCCATGGGGCACAGGGTCAAGACTGATTTGCATATGGCTGGGTTCAAACTGGAATGGCATGGTGAGCAAAAAAACGATGGATTTAGGCCCAGATCTCTGTACTGGGGTGAATGTATGACATTGTTCTGCATTCTGTCCATCAATTGTTGTTTTTGCATTTGTCACCCCGAGTGGGAAGGGTATGCTCAGACGTGAGTCCCTTGCTCTCCATGCCACTGGAATCAGGCTATCCTGGCTGACGAGGGCTGAAAGCCCGAAACCGGTCCTAGGATGCTTGTTTCCAGTCCAGGGAGGACCTGGCTTGGCAGTTCGGGCTGGACTGTTCCCATGGGGCACAGGGTCAAGACTGATTTGCATATGGCTGGGTTCAAACTGGAATGGCATGGTGAGCAAAAAAACGATGGATTTAGGCCCAGATCTCTGTACTGGGGTGAATGTATGACATTGTTCTGCATTCTGTCCATCAATTGTTGTTTTTGCATTTGTCACCCCGAGTGGGAAGGGTATGCTCAGACGTGAGTCCCTTGCTCTCCATGCCACTGGAATCAGGCTATCCTGGCTGACGAGGGCTGAAAGCCCGAAACCGGTCCTAGGATGCTTGTTTCCAGTCCAGGGAGGACCTGGCTTGGCAGTTCGGGCTGGACTGTTCCCATGGGGCACAGGGTCAAGACTGATTTGCATATGGCTGGGTTCAAACTGGAATGGCATGGTGAGCAAAAAAACGATGGATTTAGGCCCAGATCTCTGTACTGGGGTGAATGTATGACATTGTTCTGCATTCTGTCCATCAATTGTTGTTTTTGCATTTGTCACCCCGAGTGGGAAGGGTATGCTCAGACGTGAGTCCCTTGCTCTCCATGCCACTGGAATCAGGCTATCCTGGCTGACGAGGGCTGAAAGCCCGAAACCGGTCCTAGGATGCTTGTTTCCAGTCCAGGGAGGACCTGGCTTGGCAGTTCGGGCTGGACTGTTCCCATGGGGCACAGGGTCAAGACTGATTTGCATATGGCTGGGTTCAAACTGGAATGGCATGGTGAGCAAAAAAACGATGGATTTAGGCCCAGATCTCTGTACTGGGGTGAATGTATGACATTGTTCTGCATTCTGTCCATCAATTGTTGTTTTTGAAAATGAAAATGAAGCAATTGGAAGTAGAGAAGGACAAGGCGGCGGAGGAGAGCAAGAATGCCCGTGCCTTGGAAGAGAAGAAATTGCTTCTGGCTCATGAAGTGAGCATGAGAGAACTGGACATCAAGGCCAAGCAGGTGGAGTCCAGTTCAAATGGTGGCAGCGCACAGCCAGTGCAGGGGGGTAAAGTATATATCCCCAAGGATTTAGTACAGAATTACAATAGGATTGAAGATATCTATGCCTGGTTTACCTCGTATGAAATAGCGTTGAGAATGAATGGTGTGCCTGAACAGCATTGGGGGGCGGGCCTGTGGAAACGTTTTGAGGCTTCTGGGAGGAGTGCTCTAGAGCCCTTAGAATTAGAAGGTACCATGACCTATCCCAATATGAAGGAGACCCTATGTCTCAGGTATGGACTTACTCCAGAACAGTATAGACTGCAGTTTAGGAACTCCAGGAAGAAAGAGTCTGAGACTTGCATGGAGTGTGTGAATCTGTACTCGCGGGCACTGGAAGGTTGGATGAAGGGCAGCAAGGTAACTGATTATAAGGGGTTATTACATTTAATTAGTTGGGAGCACTTGAGTAGTCTATGTGTTCCAGAGCTGCGCCAGCATCTTTTAGAAAGCAAGCTGACGGACCCCATTGAGCTTGCTAAGGAGGCGGACCGCTGGACCAGTACCAGGGTCCACAGAGGAATTGTGGGTACCATTGCCAAAGGTGGGCAGGGTCCCCAGCAGAAGAGTGGGGGGGGCAAGGGTAACCAAAAGGAGTTCTCACAAGGGCCCCAAAACAGTTCCCAGGGTAACCAGTCCCAGCCCCCCAAGTCAAAACCCAAACCAACCTGGCCCCCTAAGGGCAGGTCGGATAACAAGGGTCCCATTAGGTGCTATCACTGTCAGGAATTGGGTCACAAAGCTCCTGTGTGCCCCAAGAAATCCCAGGCACCCTCTGGTGCTCCAACACCGGGTATAGCTAGTGTAGCTTTTGGTGGGGATTTAATTTCTAGCGATTTGGAGGGATTAGCAGTTATGTCCCTTGTCTCTTTAGGAGACACAGAGATGGTCCAGGAAACCCCTGTCCCTGATAACACTAAGAAGTACAGGCAGTGGGTGACCATCAATGGGAAGAGGGTGGAGGCTCTCAGGGACACTGGAGCCAGTGTGACCACGGTCAGGTGTCAGTGGGTCCCTGAGGAGCTGATCATTCCCGATGTACTTCACCCTGTAGTGTCAGCTGACAACTCTGTGCGCCTTTGCAAGGTAGCACATGATCCCTTTGAGTGGGGGGGGGTCTCAGGTCCTCTCAGAGTTGTTGTGAGTCCATCCATGCCAGTAGACTGTCTGCTAGGTAATGACCTGGAGAGTTCCCCATGGAAGGAGGTGGAACGCCAGGCTCATTTGGAGATGTTGGGTTTGCCTGAGTGGGTCTGTGTGACCACCCGGTCCATGGCAGCCAGACAGGGTTGTGAAGCAGACCTGGAGCCTGAAACAGTGGCCCAGGTCCCTGCCAGAAAGAGGAAGGGCAAGGGGCGTGGTGCGTCCACCCCCGCTGTTCCCACGGTCCAGGAAGGAGCAGAACCTGCGGGGGATGCCATGGAGCCTACAGGGGAACAGGTAGCTGAGCTGGGAGACATACCTGAGCTGACCCATTGGCAGCAAGAGGGTGGTCCCTCCAGAGAGGAGTTCTGCCGAGCGCAGAAGGCATACCCTACTCTTGAAGGTCTGTGGCACCAGGCTGCAGATCAGGCAGCAGGTGCTGATCCGAAGAACTTCTTTCTCTACTGGGAGAATGACTTGTTGTACAGTGAGCCTAGGTTTGCTGAGCCCAGTGGATCACGTACCCTGGTGGTACCCGCAGGGTTCAGAGACTTCCTACTGGGTCTGGCTCACGACGTGCCTCTTGCAGGACATCTCGGGCAGGACAAGACCCGACAAAGGCTTGCCACCCACTTTTACTGGCCCGGGATGAAGACGGACGTCGCTTCCTTTTGTAAATCATGCCAGACTTGCCAGGCAAGTGGCAAGGCTGGAGGAAAATGCAAAGGCCCTCTCCAGCCTTTTCCGGTAGTGAGCACCCCTTTCGAGCGGGTGGGGATAGTTATTGTGGGGCCACTGGACCCTAGGACAGCCTTAGGCAACAGGTTCATCCTGGTCCTGGTGGATCATGCCACCCGGTACCCGGAGGCTATCCCTCTCAGGACAACCACAGCCCCGGTGGTGGGCCGTGCGTTGATGGGGATCTTTTCCCGTGTGGGTTTCCCCAAAGAGGTGGTATCTGACCGGGGTACCAACTTCATCTCCAGGTATATGAAGTCTCTGTGGGAGGAGTGTGGGGTAACTTATAAGTTCACCACTCCTTACCACCCTCAAGGAAATTGGTTGGTTGAAAGGTCCAACCGGACCCTGAAAGGCATGATCATGGGGCTGACAGAGCCCATGAAACGGAAGTGGGACGTCTTTTTGCCATGCCTATTATTTGCCTACAGGGAGGTACCACAAAAGTCTCTAGGGTTCATTCCCTTTGAGCTTTTGTACGGGCACCTGTTAGAGGACCTCTCAGTCTGGTGAAGGAGCGTTGGGAGAAATCCCCAGGGAAAACCCCCCAGGATGTGTTCACCTATGTGCTGGCCATCCGCAATCAGACACAGCGCTTCTGGGCCCTCGCTCAGGCGAACCTGGAAGCCAGCCAGGATGAGATGAAGAGGTGGTATGACCAGCATACCACTCTGGTGGAATTTCAACCTGGGCAGATGGTGTGGGTGATGGCGCCAGTGGAGCCTTGCGCGCTCCAAGACAAGTGGACTGGGCCATATAAGGTGGTGGAGCGCAAGAGTGAAGTGACCTACCTGGTCAACTTGCGGTCTCCCAGGAACCCCATGAGGGTCCTACATGTGAACCGCCTCAAACCCCATTTTGAGAGGTCTGAAATAACAATGCTACTTGCTACAGATGCAGGGATGGAGGAGGATAGCGATCCTCTTCCTGACCTCCCTGAAGCTAAGGAGCAAAATGGGTCAGTGGATGGAGTGGTCCTCTCGCCCACCCTGACCCCAGAACAGCAGAGGGACTGTCGCCATGTGCTGGGTCAGTTTGCATCTCTGTTCTCCCTGACCCCCGGTATCACCAACTGGTGTGTCCATGACGTGGACACGGGAGATAGCATGCCTGTGAAACAGAAGTTTTACCGGGTGGCTGACAAGGTCAGGGCCAGCATCAAGAAGGAGGTTTCTAAGATGTTGGAACTAGGGGCGATTGAGCCCTCCAGCAGCCCCTGGGCTAGCCCAGTGGTACTTGTACCGAAAGCTGCTGTGCCAGGTGCCACTCCAGAACTTAGGTTTTGTGTGGACTACCGTGGGCTCAATGCGGTCACGAAGACTGACGCACACCCCATCCCCAGAGCTGATGAGCTCGTGGATCGGTTGGGAGCTGCCAACTACCTCAGTACGTTTGATTTAACTTCTGGGTACTGGCAGATTGCCTTAACTGATGGGGCCAAGGAGAGGTCTGCGTTTTCAACGCCAGAGGGGCACTTCCAGTTCCGTGTCATGCCCTTTGGGTTGAAGAACGCCCCTGCCACATTCCAGAGACTGGTCAACCAGGTATTGTCCGGGCTGGAGCAATTCAGCGCCGCATATCTGGACGACATTGCTGTGTTCAGCTCCACTTGGGAAGAACACTTGCAACACCTCTGCGCAGTGTTGAAGGCTCTGCACAGTGCAGGCCTCACTATCAAGGCCAGTAAGTGCCAGATAGGGCAGGGTTCGGTGGTGTATTTGGGACACCAAGTAGGAAGCGGCCAGGTGGCGCCCCTACAAGCCAAGATAGATACCATCCGGGCCTGGGAACCCCCCAAGACCCAGACAGCGGTGAGAGCCTTCTTAGGACTCACCGGGTACTATCGCCGTTTTGTCAAGGGGTATGGCACCATTGTTGCTCCCTTGACAGAACTAACTTCCAAGAAGTTACCGAAGAGAGTGATTTGGACCAGTGCCTGCCAAGAAGCTTTTGATGCCCTGAAGGAGGCCATGTGTACAGCACCTGTACTCAAGGCGCCTGACTTCTCCAAGGAATTCATAGTGCAGACAGATGCTTCTGAGCATGGAGTGGGAGCGGTGCTCTCACAACTAAATGATGAGGACTTGGGACCAACCTGTAGCTTTCATTAGTAGGAGGCTACTTCCCAGGGAACAGAGGTGGAGTGCGATTGAAAGGGAAGCTTTTGCTGTGGTCTGGGCGCTGAAGAAGCTGAGACCCTACTTGTTTGGGACTCACTTCCGGGTTCAAATGGACCACAGGCCCCTCAGATGGTTGATGCAGATGAGGGGTGAGAATCCTAAGCTGTTGAAGTGGTCCATTTCCCTACAGGGGATGGACTTTACGGTGGAACACCGCCCCGGTACAGAACACGCCAATGCTGATGGTCTGTCCAGGTTTTTCCGCCTTAGCGATGAGAACTCCCAAGAGGGTGGGTAGTTCTCCACACTTTCAGCTGGAGGGGACACGTGTTAGACCTGGCATCTTTGGCGTGGTTACCCCTGACTTTTTGCCTCTACCTCCTGTATTTTTGACGCTATGCTGGATTTCGTTTTTGCCGGTTTAGATGCTTTGGGCACTTTGCCACTGCTGATCAGTGTCAAAGGGCAAGTGCTCCCTTGGTAAATTGTTATATTGATTGGTTATCCATGATTGGCATATTTGTTTCACCTGTTAGCCCCTAGTAAAGTGCACTGAGTGTGCCAGGGCTGGTGATTCAAATGCTACTAGTGGGCTGCAGCACTGATTGTGCCACCCACAGGAGTAGCTCTAAAATGATGTCTTAGGCCTGCTTGCAGTGCCTATGTGCAGTCCAGGACTGCCATGTCGACCTGGCCAGTGCACCCACTGACCAGGCCTTATCCTTCCCTTTCTGTACATGTCAGGCATCCCTATGGTGGCCCTAGGTACCCCCCTGGGCTGGGTGCAGTGTATCTGAAAGGTAGGGCATGTACTGAGGTGTGTAACATGCCCTGGTAGTGAATTACAACCATTTTCGTTTTTCACTGCTGAGAGGCTATCTTGCCCATAGGATAGAATGGGGGAGTCTGTTTACATGCCTATCTTCCCATAAGGGCAAGATAGAAAATCCAAGTTTGGTATCTTTGTGTTCAGAATTTAATTATACATCTTTTTAGCAAGATGGTTTTTAAATTCACTGTGTGAGAATAGCACTTTTTAGAAAGTAGCTATTCTCCTGTTTAACCTTCCTGTGTGCCTCTGTGCTGGTTGGCTGACTGGTGTCATGTGATGGGCTAGGTGGCTCCAGGAGACTGGATGAGTCAGCAGCAGGGTGAATAGGGAGATCTGCTTTAGATGGGTGGGAGGAGTAGTCCCTGGGTTTGAATAGGGCTGCCCCTGCCAGCACAATGCTGGCTCCACCCCCTGCTGGCCAGGCTGAGGACTCTGCCTCTGCTGGCACAAAGAAGGCTCCACCTCCTGCTGAGTGTCTAACGACCCTGCCCCTCACTCTGAAAGGAACCAGGTGCTCCAGAGCAGAGCACACCCAGGAACCGGTTTGAGCAGGGGAATCCCCCCACTGGAACAAAGAGAGACAAAGACTTGGAGGGGTATAAGAAGAGGTCCCCAGACACCTAAACTTTAGATCACTTTGGAACTAAGAAGAAACCTCTGCCAAGGAGAAAGCTGAAAAGAACTGAAGAGGAGAAGACTGCCTGCTTGCTGTTTTGCTTTGCTGCCAAGGAGAGGGGAAGGACTTTGCTGTGTCCCCTTGTTTTGGTTCTGATCTCCAAGGGCCTGAGAAGAGCTGGCTCCCTGTTAAGAAGTCCCAGGAACAAAAGGACTTCACCACCAGCTCCCCTGGAACTCTGCTGAAGGAGTTCTGACCTGCCTTGGAGTGCTTGCCCAGTCTTGGGGCCTCAGGAGGTCGTTTTGCTGTGTTTGGGAGCTGGGAAGCAGAAGCGTGAAAAAGAGTAACTGGTACCCAACGCATCATCCGATTGCATGTCGCAAGAACGAGAGTGCGAGGAGAATTTCATCGCGGCGTCATCGCAGCACCCGGAGTCCCCGCATCGCCGAGTGCGTCGAGCATCGTCCCGGTGCGAGAAGATTCCTGACGCTGCGAGGGTCGTCGCAGAACCAGTTTGCGGGCCGCACCACTGCCGGTGCGTGAAAGTATCCAGTCGCTGCGTGTGTCGACGCAGAGTCCCGTCCCGTGACGCATCGAGGGTTGCGGCGCCAGAAGTCAGCACTGCGCCGCGCATCGCGTCGCACCGAAGATAGTCGCATCGTACCTGTGCGTGAAGCTTCCCCCTAAGAAACCTACGCAACGAAAGCCAAAGTCATCGCTTCCTCCCCCTACAGATCGGAGCCGGCGCACCCACCTCTGCTGCGTGAAGCAGGGCTGCTGCAAAGCCTCCCCAAGATCTCAGGAGTATCGCATCGCCTTTGCCATCTTCCTTGTTATAGCTTTTGGAAACCTTATCGCAACTACAGGTACTGTTGGGCACGAGTGTCGCATTTTGTGCATTGAGAGTCGCATTGTGCAGGACACTGACTTTTACATCCTGGAGTACTTTCTGCAAACTCTTGAACTATCTTTAAAGTAATCTTTTTAATTGTAAGTTGGTTTGTCTGAAGTATTTGGTCTTGTGAAGTTTTTAGTAAAGATACCTTATTTTTCTAAAACTGGTGTGGAGTAAATCTGTGGTGTTTTCACTGTGTTACTGTGAGTGTTGGTATAAATACTTTACACATTGCCTTTGATAGCCTAGACTGCTCAGGCCAAGCTACCTAGAGGGTGAGCAGGGGTTATCTTAACAGTGTATCCCCCTTTCCCTGACTAGAAGCAAGGGTCCCTACTTAGACAGTGGTACCTACCCTGCCAACTAGAGACCCCCAGATCTAACAACCTACAAATGCTGCTCCCCATAATAGTGGTTTTGTGAGTGCTTCACACCCATGGGTCCTAATGCAACTGCACAACCTGTACTAATGATAACTGAGGGCCTGAGTAGAAAACTTTTAGACCTGGCACATTGGCGTGGATCTCCCTTCCATTTTTCGCTGTTGCCTCATGTATTTTTGCTGGTGTTAGTTGCTCAGGGCACTGTGCCACTGCTGTACAGTGCCACAGTGCAAGTGCTCCCTATTGTAAATTAATGTATAATTTGTGATTCCATGATTGGTTGGTTTGGTTTACCTGTCAGACCCTAGTACAGTGCACCAGGAGTGCCCAGGGCTTGTAATCCAAATACTGCTGGTGGGCTTGCAGCACTGGTTGTGCCACCCACAGGAGCAGCCTGTAAACATGTGTCTAAGGTCTGCCATTGCAAAGCCTGAGTGCAGTCTAGTACTGTCATGCTGACTGGGCAAGTGCACCCACTTGCCAGTCCCTAAACCTTCCCTTTTCTTCATATCAGACACCCCTATGGTAGGCCCAAGGGCAGGGTGCATTGTAAGGATAAGGTAGGACATGCCCTGGTGTGTGTGGCATGTAAGGGTGGGCGTAGTGCTCCGCTCCACCCATGGAGTGTACGTAGTGCTGCCTGCTTCGTGGTCCACGAAGTAGGCGTAGCAGGCAGCAATACACACACAGCGCGGCGGAGAAGAGCTGCCCGCCACCCGCCTCCCGCCCGCCCTCATTTTAAAATAATTTAAAGTATTTTAAAGTAAGAAAATGCCTTCCCTGAGGTGAGGCGTCCCGGGGCTCCCTCTTCTTGGTTCAGTGGCAACTTCTTCCTCACAAATGCTCATGCGCTGATGCCCGCGCATGCGCATTTGTGAGGAAGAAGTTGCGGTTGAACCAGGAAGAGGGAGCCCCGGGACGCCGCACCTCAGGTAAGGCATTTCCTTACTTTAAAATACTGTAAATTATTTTAAAATGAGGGCAGGCAGGAGGCGGGCGGCGTGTAGTGGGGCTACGTGGAGTGCGCAAGTGTGCGTAGATTTGGCCACACTACGCGATGCTCCACGTAGCCCCACTATGCCCACTACGCCCCGAGTTAGTGGCATGTTCTAATAGTGAATTACAGCCATTTTAATTTGTCACTATTGCAAGGCTACCTGTTCTCCATAGGCCAGAATGGGCAGTTTGGTTATTACATCTTATAATCTTTACTGACTCAGAGAACATGGTAGAAATTTGAATCTAGTATGCCTGAACTCAGGATGATAAAATACATCTTTTAGTGAAGATGGTTTTAACATTCTGTGTTTGAAAATGCAACTTTTAGAAAGCAAGCATTTTCTTGTCTAACCATTCAAACCTGGCTCTGTTAGGGTGTGTATCCTTTGTCTGGAGTTTGAGTGACAGGGCTGGGGACTTCCAGGAGACCGGGTGAGGTGCCCCAGTGGTGAATAGAGAGATCTGCATCTAGATGGGTGGGAGGAGTTGCACCTGGGACCTGAATAAGGCTGTGCCTGCCTTCCACAATGCTGGCTCCACCTCCTGGGGAGCGGCTCATGTCTCTGCCCTGCACAGTGAATGAAGAGAAGGAATCCTGTCAACAGAGTGCTCCAGGGCTGTACTTGCCTTCCACAATGCTGGCTTCACCTCCTATGGGGCGTCTAATGTTTCTGCCCTGCACTGTGAAAGAAAAGGAGAAGTCTGGTAAACAGAGTGCTCAGGAACTGGTTTGGACTGGGCAAAGGCCCCTCTGCTGTTAGAAGGCTACCTCAGAGGGGCCCGGAAGGGGCCCTGACTGCCCTGAGACCCACCCTCGAGGTATCGTAGCCGGGCACTGGCGGGAGACTCCTCAGGGGAGGAACCTCGTATCTAGGATCGTGCACTCGGCACCACACGACAGAGAGACACTACACGAGGAGTTCATAAGAGCAAATCTTTATCAGATCGGAGTGGTAGGATCTTTATGATCAGCAAGGCAAAATATATACAAGTAGAGCGCGGGCTCACAAGGTCTTGGAGGGGGGTTAGGAGGTAGCGGGACAGTCTTTGGGGATAGGAATCAAATGCAGGAGCGTACCCGGCGCACAGCTCACAATCCTCGAGCTGGGGGATACGCTCGTCGTCGTGGGGTCCGGCGGGACCAAGAGAGTCTGTGGGAGCTGCGAGTCACTCAGCAGGCTCGAGTATAAGTTCGGAGGCCTTACGATCTTCGGGGAGCCGCGAGTCACTCAGCAGGGCTCAAGCACAAGTTCGGAGGTCTTACGATCTTCAGGGAGCCGCGAGTCACTCAGCAGGGCTCAAGCACAAAGTCGGAGGTCTTACGATCTTCGGGGAGCCGCGAGTCACTCAGCAGGGCTCAAAGCGTTACAACAAACAAATGATGGACGGAATGCTGACAATGCAGACATTCTCCCCCAGTCAAGAGATCTGGGTTAAATCCATCGTTCTTTTGCCCACTACACCACCCCAGTTTAGACATGGCCATATGCAAATCAGTCTTGACCCTGTGCCTCATGGGAACAGTCCAGCCCGAACTGCCAAGCCATGTCTTCCCTGGACCGGAATCAAGCATCCTAGGACCGGTTTCTGGCTATCAGCCGTCATCAGCCAGGATAGCTTGACTCCAGTGGCGTAGTGAGCACGGGTCCCACGTCTGGGAATACCCATCCCACTTAGGGCGAAAAGCGTTACAACAAACAAATGATGGACAGAATGCTGACAATGCAGACATTCTCCCCCAGTGAAGAGATCTGGGTTAAATCCATCGTTCTGTTGCCCACTACACCACCCCAGTTTAGACATGGCCATATGCAAATCAGTCTTGACCCTGTGCCTCATGGGAACAGTCCAGCCCGAACTGCCAAGCCATGTCTTCCCTGGACCGGAATCAAGCATCCTAGGACCGGTTTCTGGCTATCAGCCGTCATCAGCCAGGATAGCTTGACTCCAGTGGCGTAGTGAGCACGGGTCCCACGTCTGGGAATACCCATCCCACTTAGGGCGAAAAGCGTTACAACAAACAAATGATGGACGGAATGCTGACAATGCAGACATTCTCCCCCAGTCAAGAGATCTGGGTTAAATCCATCGTTCTTTTGCCCACTACACCACCCCAGTTTAGACATGGCCATATGCAAATCAGTCTTGACCCTGTGCCTCATGGGAACAGTCCAGCCCGAACTGCCAAGCCATGTCTTCCCTGGACCGGAATCAAGCATCCTAGGACCGGTTTCTGGCTATCAGCCGTCATCAGCCAGGATAGCTTGACTCCAGTGGCGTAGTGAGCACGGGTCCCACGTCTGGGAATACCCATCCCACTTAGGGCGAAAAGCGTTACAACAAACAAATGATGGACGGAATGCTGACAATGCAGACATTCTCCCCCAGTCAAGAGATCTGGGTTAAATCCATCGTTCTTTTGCCCACTACACCACCCCAGTTTAGACATGGCCATATGCAAATCAGTCTTGACCCTGTGCCTCATGGGAACAGTCCAGCCCGAACTGCCAAGCCATGTCTTCCCTGGACCGGAATCAAGCATCCTAGGACCGGTTTCTGGCTATCAGCCGTCATCAGCCAGGATAGCTTGACTCCAGTGGCGTAGTGAGCACGGGTCCCACTTCTGGGAATACCCATCCCACTTAGGGCGAAAAGCGTTACAACAAACAAATGATGGACGGAATGCTGACAATGCAGACATTCTCCCCCAGTCAAGAGATCTGGGTTAAATCCATCGTTCTTTTGCCCACTACACCACCCCAGTTTAGACATGGCCATATGCAAATCAGTCTTGACCCTGTGCCTCATGGGAACAGTCCAGCCCGAACTGCCAAGCCATGTCTTCCCTGGACCGGAATCAAGCATCCTAGGACCGGTTTCTGGCTATCAGCCGTCATCAGCCAGGATAGCTTGACTCCAGTGGCGTAGTGAGCACGGGTCCCACGTCTGGGAATACCCATCCCACTTAGGGCGAAAAGCGTTACAACAAACAAATGATGGACAGAATGCTGACAATGCAGACATTCTCCCCCAGTCAAGAGATCTGGGTTAAATCCATCGTTCTTTTGCCCACTACACCACCCCAGTTTAGACATGGCCATATGCAAATCAGTCTTGACCCTGTGCCTCATGGGAACAGTCCAGCCCGAACTGCCAAGCCATGTCTTCCCTGGACCGGAATCATGCATCCTAGGACCGGTTTCTGGCTATCAGCCGTCATCAGCCAGGATAGCTTGACTCCAGTGGCGTAGTGAGCACGGGTCCCACGTCTGGGAATACCCATCGCACTTAGGGCGAAAAGCGTTACAACAAACAAATGATGGACGGAATGCTGACAATGCAGACATTCTCCCCCAGTCAAGAGATCTGGGTTAAATCCATCGTTCTTTTGCCCACTACACCACCCCAGTTTAGACATGGCCATATGCAAATCAGTCTTGACCCTGTGCCTCATGGGAACAGTCCAGCCCGAACTGCCAAGCCATGTCTTCCCTGGACCGGAATCAAGCATCCTAGGACCGGTTTCTGGCTATCAGCCGTCATCAGCCAGGATAGCTTGACTCCAGTGGCGTAGTGAGCACGGGTCCCACGTCTGGGAATACCCATCCCACTTAGGGCGAAAAGCGTTACAACAAACAAATGATGGACGGAATGCTGACAATGCAGACATTCTCCCCCAGTCAAGAGATCTGGGTTAAATCCATCGTTCTTTTGCCCACTACACCACCCCAGTTTAGACATGGCCATATGCAAATCAGTCTTGACCCTGTGCCTCATGGGAACAGTCCAGCCCGAACTGCCAAGCCATGTCTTCCCTGTCCCGGAATCAAGCATCCTAGGACCGGTTTCTGGCTATCAGCCGTCATCAGCCAGGATAGCTTGACTCCAGTGGCGTAGTGAGCACGGGTCCCACTTCTGGGAATACCCATCCCACTTAGGGCGAAAAGCGTTACAACAAACAAATGATGGACGGAATGCTGACAATGCAGACATTCTCCCCCAGTCAAGAGATCTGGGTTAAATCCATCGTTCTTTTGCCCACTACACCACCCCAGTTTAGACATGGCCATATGCAAATCAGTCTTGACCCTGTGCCTCATGGGAACAGTCCAGCCCGAACTGCCAAGCCATGTCTTCCCTGGACCGGAATCAAGCATCCTAGGACCGGTTTCTGGCTATCAGCCGTCATCAGCCAGGATAGCTTGACTCCAGTGGCGTAGTGAGCACGGGTCCCACGTCTGGGAATACCCATCCCACTTAGGGCGAAAAGCGTTACAACAAACAAATGATGGACAGAATGCTGACAATGCAGACATTCTCCCCCAGTCAAGAGATCTGGGTTAAATCCATCGTTCTTTTGCCCACTACACCACCCCAGTTTAGACATGGCCATATGCAAATCAGTCTTGACCCTGTGCCTCATGGGAACAGTCCAGCCCGAACTGCCAAGCCATGTCTTCCCTGGACCGGAATCATGCATCCTAGGACCGGTTTCTGGCTATCAGCCGTCATCAGCCAGGATAGCTTGACTCCAGTGGCGTAGTGAGCACGGGTCCCACGTCTGGGAATACCCATCGCACTTAGGGCGAAAAGCGTTACAACAAACAAATGATGGACGGAATGCTGACAATGCAGACATTCTCCCCCAGTCAAGAGATCTGGGTTAAATCCATCGTTCTTTTGCCCACTACACCACCCCAGTTTAGACATGGCCATATGCAAATCAGTCTTGACCCTGTGCCTCATGGGAACAGTCCAGCCCGAACTGCCAAGCCATGTCTTCCCTGGACCGGAATCAAGCATCCTAGGACCGGTTTCTGGCTATCAGCCGTCATCAGCCAGGATAGCTTGACTCCAGTGGCGTAGTGAGCACGGGTCCCACGTCTGGGAATACCCATCCCACTTAGGGTGAAAAGCGTTACAACAAACAAATGATGGACGGAATGCTGACAATGCAGACATTCTCCCCCAGTCAAGAGATCTGGGTTAAATCCATCGTTCTTTTGCCCACTACACCACCCCAGTTTATACATGGCCATATGCAAATCAGTCTTGACCCTGTGCCTCATGGGAACAGTCCAGCCCGAACTGCCAAGCCATGTCTTCCCTGGACCGGAATCAAGCATCCTAGGACCGGTTTCTGGCTATCAGCCGTCATCAGCCAGGATAGCTTGACTCCAGTGGCGTAGTGAGCACGGGTCCCACGTCTGGGAATACCCATCCCACTTAGGGCGAAAAGCGTTACAACAAACAAATGATGGACGGAATGCTGACAATGCAGACATTCTCCCCCAGTCAAGAGATCTGGGTTAAATCCATCGTTCTTTTGCCCACTACACCACCCCAGTTTAGACATGGCCATATGCAAATCAGTCTTGACCCTGTGCCTCATGGGAACAGTCCAGCCCGAACTGCCAAGCCATGTCTTCCCTGGACCGGAATCAAGCATCCTAGGACCGGTTTCTGGCTATCAGCCGTCATCAGCCAGGATAGCTTGACTCCAGTGGCGTAGTGAGCACGGGTCCCACGTCTGGGAATACCCATCCCACTTAGGGCGAAAAGCGTTACAACAAACAAATGATGGACGGAATGCTGACAATGCAGACATTCTCCCCCAGTCAAGAGATCTGGGTTAAATCCATCGTTCTTTTGCCCACTACACCACCCCAGTTTAGACATGGCCATATGCAAATCAGTCTTGACCCTGTGCCTCATGGGAACAGTCCAGCCCGAACTGCCAAGCCATGTCTTCCCTGGACCGGAATCAAGCATCCTAGGACCGGTTTCTGGCTATCAGCCGTCATCAGCCAGGATAGCTTGACTCCAGTGGCGTAGTGAGCATGGGTCCCACGTCTGGGAATACCCATCCCACTTAGGGCGAAAAGCGTTACAACAAACAAATGATGGACGGAATGCTGACAATGCAGACATTCTCCCCCAGTCAAGAGATCTGGGTTAAATCCATCGTTCTTTTGCCCACTACACCACCCCAGTTTAGACATGGCCATATGCAAATCAGTCTTGACCCTGTGCCTCATGGGAACAGTCCAGCCCGAACTGCCAAGCCATGTCTTCCCTGGACCGGAATCAAGCATCCTAGGACCGGTTTCTGGCTATCAGCCGTCATCAGCCAGGATAGCTTGACTCCAGTGGCGTAGTGAGCACGGGTCCCATGTCTGGGAATACCCATCCCACTTAGGGCGAAAAGCGTTACAACAAACAAATGATGGACGGAATGCTGACAATGCAGACATTCTCCCCCAGTCAAGAGATCTGGGTTAAATCCATCGTTCTTTTGCCCACTACACCACCCCAGTTTAGACATGGCCATATGCAAATCAGTCTTGACCCTGTGCCTCATGGGAACAGTCCAGCCCGAACTGCCAAGCCATGTCTTCCCTGGACCGGAATCAAGCATCCTAGGACCGGTTTCTGGCTATCAGCCGTCATCAGCCAGGATAGCTTGACTCCAGTGGCGTAGTGAGCACGGGTCCCACGTCTGGGAATACCCATCCCACTTAGGGCGAAAAGCGTTACAACAAACAAATGATGGACGGAATGCTGACAATGCAGACATTCTCCCCCAGTCAAGAGATCTGGGTTAAATCCATCGTTCTTTTGCCCACTACACCACCCCAGTTTAGACATGGCCATATGCAAATCAGTCTTGACCCTGTGCCTCATGTGAACAGTCCAGCCCGAACTGCCAAGCCATGTCTTCCCTGGACCGGAATCAAGCATCCTAGGACCGGTTTCTGGCTATCAGCCGTCATCAGCCAGGATAGCTTGACTCCAGTGGCGTAGTGAGCACGGGTCCCACTTCTGGGAATACCCATCCCACTTAGGGCGAAAAGCGTTACAACAAACAAATGATGGACGGAATGCTGACAATGCAGACATTCTCCCCCAGTCAAGAGATCTGGGTTAAATCCATCGTTCTTTTGCCCACTACACCACCCCAGTTTAGACATGGCCATATGCAAATCAGTCTTGACCCTGTGCCTCATGGGAACAGTCCAGCCCGAACTGCCAAGCCATGTCTTCCCTGGACCGGAATCAAGCATCCTAGGACCGGTTTCTGGCTATCAGCCGTCATCAGCCAGGATAGCTTGACTCCAGTGGCGTAGTGAGCACGGGTCCCACGTCTGGGAATACCCATCCCACTTAGGGCGAAAAGCGTTACAACAAACAAATGATGGACAGAATGCTGACAATGCAGACATTCTCCCCCAGTCAAGAGATCTGGGTTAAATCCATCGTTCTTTTGCCCACTACACCACCCCAGTTTAGACATGGCCATATGCAAATCAGTCTTGACCCTGTGCCTCATGGGAACAGTCCAGCCCGAACTGCCAAGCCATGTCTTCCCTGGACCGGAATCATGCATCCTAGGACCGGTTTCTGGCTATCAGCCGTCATCAGCCAGGATAGCTTGACTCCAGTGGCGTAGTGAGCACGGGTCCCACGTCTGGGAATACCCATCGCACTTAGGGCGAAAAGCGTTACAACAAACAAATGATGGACGGAATGCTGACAATGCAGACATTCTCCCCCAGTCAAGAGATCTGGGTTAAATCCATCGTTCTTTTGCCCACTACACCACCCCAGTTTAGACATGGCCGTATGCAAATCAGTCTTGACCCTGTGCCTCATGGGAACAGTCCAGCCCGAACTGCCAAGCCATGTCTTCCCTGGACCGGAATCAAGCATCCTAGGACCGGTTTCTGGCTATCAGCCGTCATCAGCCAGGATAGCTTGACTCCAGTGGCGTAGTGAGCACGGGTCCCACGTCTTGGAATACCCATCCCACTTAGGGTGAAAAGCGTTACAACAAACAAATGATGGACGGAATGCTGACAATGCAGACATTCTCCCCCAGTCAAGAGATCTGGGTTAAATCCATCGTTCTTTTGCCCACTACACCACCCCAGTTTAGACATGGCCATATGCAAATCAGTCTTGACCCTGTGCCTCATGGGAACAGTCCAGCCCGAACTGCCAAGCCATGTCTTCCCTGGACCGGAATCAAGCATCCTAGGACCGGTTTCTGGCTATCAGCCGTCATCAGCCAGGATAGCTTGACTCCAGTGGCGTAGTGAGCACGGGTCCCACGTCTGGGAATACCCATCCCACTTAGGGCGAAAAGCGTTACAACAAACAAATGATGGACGGAATGCTGACAATGCAGACATTCTCCCCCAGTCAAGAGATCTGGGTTAAATCCATCGTTCTTTTGCCCACTACACCACCCCAGTTTAGACATGGCCATATGCAAATCAGTCTTGACCCTGTGCCTCATGGGAACAGTCCAGCCCGAACTGCCAAGCCATGTCTTCCCTGGACCGGAATCAAGCATCCTAGGACCGGTTTCTGGCTATCAGCCGTCATCAGCCAGGATAGCTTGACTCCAGTGGCGTAGTGAGCACGGGTCCCACGTCTGGGAATACCCATCCCACTTAGGGCGAAAAGCGTTACAACAAACAAATGATGGACGGAATGCTGACAATGCAGACATTCTCCCCCAGTCAAGAGATCTGGGTTAAATCCATCGTTCTTTTGCCCACTACACCACCCCAGTTTAGACATGGCCATATGCAAATCAGTCTTGACCCTGTGCCTCATGGGAACAGTCCAGCCCGAACTGCCAAGCCATGTCTTCCCTGGACCGGAATCAAGCATCCTAGGACCGGTTTCTGGCTATCAGCCGTCATCAGCCAGGATAGCTTGACTCCAGTGGCGTAGTGAGCACGGGTCCCACGTCTGGGAATACCCATCCCACTTAGGGCGAAAAGCGTTACAACAAACAAATGATGGACGGAATGCTGACAATGCAGACATTCTCCCCCAGTCAAGAGATCTGGGTTAAATCCATCGTTCTTTTGCCCACTACACCACCCCAGTTTAGACATGGCCATATGCAAATCAGTCTTGACCCTGTGCCTCATGGGAACAGTCCAGCCCGAACTGCCAAGCCATGTCTTCCCTGGACCGGAATCAAGCATCCTAGGACCGGTTTCTGGCTATCAGCCGTCATCAGCCAGGATAGCTTGACTCCAGTGGCGTAGTGAGCACGGGTCCCACGTCTGGGAATACCCATCCCACTTAGGGCGAAAAGCGTTACAACAAACAAATGATGGACGGAATGCTGACAATGCAGACATTCTCCCCCAGTCAAGAGATCTGGGTTAAATCCATCGTTCTTTTGCCCACTACACCACCCCAGTTTAGACATGGCCATATGCAAATCAGTCTTGACCCTGTGCCTCATGGGAACAGTCCAGCCCGAACTGCCAAGCCATGTCTTCCCTGGACCGGAATCAAGCATCCTAGGACCGGTTTCTGGCTATCAGCCGTCATCAGCCAGGATAGCTTGACTCCAGTGGCGTAGTGAGCACGGGTCCCACGTCTGGGAATACCCATCCCACTTAGGGCGAAAAGCGTTACAACAAACAAATGATGGACGGAATGCTGACAATGCAGACATTCTCCCCCAGTCAAGAGATCTGGGTTAAATCCATCGTTCTTTTGCCCACTACACCACCCCAGTTTAGACATGGCCATATGCAAATCAGTCTTGACCCTGTGCCTCATGGGAACAGTCCAGCCCGAACTGCCAAGCCATGTCTTCCCTGGACCGGAATCAAGCATCCTAGGACCGGTTTCTGGCTATCAGCCGTCATCAGCCAGGATAGCTTGACTCCAGTGGCGTAGTGAGCATGGGTCCCACGTCTGGGAATACCCATCCCACTTAGGGCGAAAAGCGTTACAACAAACAAATGATGGACGGAATGCTGACAATGCAGACATTCTCCCCCAGTCAAGAGATCTGGGTTAAATCCATCGTTCTTTTGCCCACTACACCACCCCAGTTTAGACATGGCCATATGCAAATCAGTCTTGACCCTGTGCCTCATGGGAACAGTCCAGCCCGAACTGCCAAGCCATGTCTTCCCTGGACCGGAATCAAGCATCCTAGGACCGGTTTCTGGCTATCAGCCGTCATCAGCCAGGATAGCTTGACTCCAGTGGCGTAGTGAGCACGGGTCCCACGTCTGGGAATACCCATCCCACTTAGGGCGAAAAGCGTTACAACAAACAAATGATGGACGGAATGCTGACAATGCAGACATTCTCCCCCAGTCAAGAGATCTGGGTTAAATCCATCGTTCTTTTGCCCACTACACCACCCCAGTTTAGACATGGCCATATGCAAATCAGTCTTGACCCTGTGCCTCATGGGAACAGTCCAGCCCGAACTGCCAAGCCATGTCTTCCCTGGACCGGAATCAAGCATCCTAGGACCGGTTTCTGGCTATCAGGCACAAGTTCGGAGGTCTTACGATCTTCGGGGAGCCGCGAGTCACTCAGCAGGGCTCAAGCACAAGTTTGGAGGTCTTACGATCTTCAGGGAGCCGCGAGTCACTCAGCAGGGCTCAGGTGTTTCCAAGGCGAATCTGCCGGACAGTCCCAGAGCACCCCTTGTTATAGGGTAACTCCTCTTTGATGTCCGGAGTCTTTGCAGGCAGGGGTCTTGTCACCTGGGGGTCGCTTGTTGGGGGTTTCCTGCCATTGTCCTTTGATCCTTTCAGGGCCGGGTCGGGAGGAGCCCCAGACACCCAGCAGGCGTGGAGCCAGCCCTCGGGGAGGTCGGCGGGTCGATCGAAACCCACCTTCCCAGGGAAGCGCGGAGGTGTGATGGAAACTGCTCCTCCCTTTCTCATCCCAAGGGGAGCGCGATGTCCTCCAGCCGGAGTGGCGCCTATAGGCTAGGGTCGCGCTGGGGCCGGCGGCCATCTTGGTGCATGAAGTGGGCACGCGGGCCCGGAGTGGCCGAAGGAGGAAGGCCACGGACGGGGGAAGTCCGGGTCGGGTGTGTGTGTTCTGGTGGGAAGGATCGGCTAGGCCGTGGGCTCGGGGCTGGTGTGAGGTGCAGGGGTCAGGTCTGACTATGTTACGAGGGCCGGGTCTAACATCTGCCTTCAGAGGACAAAGGATTTCTGGGAATAAATATTGGGACCCTGATCCCAAGACATTAGATCACTTTGGGAAAACAAGAAAACCTCTGCTGAGGGAGGAACCAGAAGAAGCTGTCGAGGAAACTATCCTTGAATCTGGGGGATTGGCCTGCAGTGGTTGCCTTACTGCCAAAGAGAGGAGAAAGGAACTTTGTGTGTACTTTTGCTCAACTTGTGAAGGATCGCCAAGGGCTTGGAAAAGAGCTTGCCTCCTGCTGCAGTCTCAGGAACAACAGGCTTCACCCCCCAGCTCCCCAGAGTTCTTTGGAAGTGCCTGCTGCTGTTGTTGAGCCTTCTGAGGGACTGCGTGTCGCAAGGAGCTGGAAGCGCGACTCAAGAAGGAGAAGCGTGCCGCCGTCGGAGCTGTTGTCGTCGCATCTCGTAAAGTGTGTCGCCGCTGTAGCATCGTATCGAGCGGAAGCGTCTCGCATCATCCAGGAAGTGTCTCGCAACGCCGAAGAAGCGTGTCGCCATCACAGCCATCGTAGCTGACACATTGCACCGCATCAAGAGAAGAGTCTCGCATCGAGGAAGAAGCGTGTCGCCATCGCAGCCATCGTAGTTTCGCATTGCACCGTATCAAGAAAAGCGCCTTGCATCCACGGAGAAGCGTGCCGCCGTCGGAGCTGCTGTCGTCGCATCATGTAAAGGGGTGTCGCCGCTGCAACATCGTATCGAGCGGAAGCGTCTCGCAAACGTCGGAGAAGAGTGTCGCCGCCAAGGCCGCTGTCGTCGCATCGCGTAAAGGGTGACGCCACTGCAGCTGAAGCAACGAGTTGAGTCTTCTCCCAACATCGGAGAAGCGTACCGCATCTGGAACATCTTCACGTCTTTATTTCTTTGCACCAAAAACTTAATCGCAACAACATCGTTGCAACACTTTCGTTGCCCTGCGTGTCGCATCTAAAAGGTACATTGACTTAAAGTGTCGCATTTAAGAACTTAAGAGAACTAAGCAAAATCCTACCATCTAAAGTAACAGTATTGTGTGTTTTTGTCGTTTAATGGTCTTGTGGTAAATCAATATAAAGACTACTAATTTTTTATATAAAACCTAAGTGGTGTCCATTTGTAGTGTTGTCACGGGATTACTGTATGTGGTCACAAATGCTTTAAAACTGCCTCTGAGATAAACCTGTCTGCTCGTGCCAAGCTACCAAGGGGGTGAGCAGGGGTTATTTTAGGAGTGTACCCCCCTACCCTGACTAGAGGAGAGGGTCCGTATTTGTCACAAGTGCATACCTGTGCCAACTAGAGACCCCCAAGTCTAACATTGGTGGTCAGCGGCGAGGATTCTGGACTTGCATTTGTGACTCATGTACAGTGATTGGTGAACACTACTTAGTGAGTGCAGACCATAACGCAACCATTACTTGTTGGTAGATTTCTTTTTGAGACTTTCTATTTTTGAGTACTGCCAAGCTTAACCATGGTGGAGAAAGCAGCATCCATAGTCTCTGTGGATAATGAATGGGAATGGGAAGAAGAGAAACTGGACAGCTACCCAGTAAAACAGCTAAAGTTCTTCTGCAAGAAATTCAATGTTTCTACTACTGGATGCAAACAGAAGGCAGAGTTCTACAAGGCGCTGAGGGCCTGGGTAGAAGCAAGGAATGCCACTGATGATAATAATGCAGAGGAGCAGCTGGATGGGCCAGTGGGTCCAAGAGGAAGGAGAACCCCTTCCCCTGACGGTAGCAGTGTTCTGGTAAAAGTCTATCTCCAGAGGAGTTGGCAGATAGAAAAGAGTGTAGGATGCATGAAATTGAGCTGAGCAAGCTCAAGTTAAGTGGGCAGGTAGAATTTGAAATCCAAAGTAGAAAATTAGCCCTAGAAGAAAAGAAGCTACAATTTGAACATTAACAGATTTTGAGGGAGTTGGAGTTGAAAGCCCAGAGCTTAGGGAGTACTCCCTCTGGTGGCAGCACACCGTCAATGCCTGTGGAATCTAGAGTATACATCCCTAAAGATGTAGTGAAGGAATTTAAAAAAAATGATGATATTGGGCAGTGGTTCAAGGCCTATGAGGTAGCCATGTCTTCCCACCGGGTCCCTGAGAAGGATTGGGGAGCGGGGTTGTGGGTTCGGTTCCTTAGTGAGGGGCGGGACACACTGCTAGACTTGCCTTCTGATGTCCATAATTCCTACCCCCACATGAAAGATGCATTGATGTCTAGATATGGTTTGACCCCTGAAATGTACAGACAGAGGTTCAGGGGTTGCACAAAGATAGCAAACAGCACCTATGTTGAATATGTCACTTTTTTCTACAGAGCATTGCATGGTTGGGTGAAGGGTAGCAAAGTTATGATTTTCAGGGACTGTTTGATTTGATTGCATGGGAGCACTTTCCAAGTAACTGTTTTCCTGAGCTACGCCAGCACCTGATTGATAGTAGGCTGACTAATCCTAGGAAGCTTGCTGAGGAGGCGGACCGCTGGGTCGGTACCAGGGTCCACAAGGGTCACGTGGGAGACTCAGCCAAGAGTGGGCAGGGTCCCCAGAGGAAGAGTGGGGGGGGACAAGGGTAAACAGAGGGAGTTCCAAAAGAGGCCCCAAAGTAATCCCCAAGGGAACCAAGGGAAAGGTTCTCAGCCTCCCCCCCCCCCCCAGAAACCGTCAGGGGCCCCGACAGGTCCACCTGTTCAAAGAGGGCCCCCGAGATGCTACAAATGTGGGAACTGGGTCATTTTGCCAATGATACCAAGTGTCGCCTGGTTGGAAAACCAGCACCCACTGGTGCAGCCCCCCGGCAGATGGCTAGTGTAGCCCTGGTGAGGAGATGGGTCCCCAAGGTGGGTGGGGTCCCTCAGAGATGTCCCTTGTCTCATTCGGAGACTGTGAGGTGGTCCCCAGGACCCAGCTGCCTGATAACACTAAAAAATACAGACAGTGGGTGACCATCAATGGCCATAGAGTGGAGGCTCTGAGAGACACAGGGGCCAGTGTGACAGCTGTCAAGTGTCACCTGGTGTCTCAAGAGCAGGTTGTCCCTGGAGCATTCTACCCAGTTGTTGCCGCTGACAACACAGAGATTCACTGCAAGGTAGCTCAGATTCCATTTGAGTGGGGGGTCTCTAGTACTCTTCAGGTAGCTGTGAGGCCCGCCATGCCTGTTGACTGTTTGTTAGGGAACGACTTGGAGAGCTCACCTTGGGCAAAGGTGGAGCGGAATGCACATTTAGAAATGTTGGGTATGCCTGACTTGGCGTGTGTGACCACCCGGTCAATGGCAGTGAGTAAAGGTGCTCAAGAGGACCTGGAGCCTGAGAGGGACGCCCATGTGCCTGCCGTCAAGAGTAGAGGCAGGGGGTGCGGGAAACCGGCCCCGAAGTTCCCATGGTCCAGGAGGGAGCAGACCCTGAGGGGGATGCCCTGGAGCCTACAGGGGGACAGGTAGCCGAACTGAGGGACCTGCCTGAGCTGACCCTTTGGCAGCAAGAAGGAGGACCCTCCAGGAGGAATTCTGCAAGGAGCAAAAAGAATGCCCTTCTCTTGTGGGTCTGCGGCAACAGGCTGCAGACTAGGCAGCAGGTGATCAGTCTGGATCACATTGGATCTACTGGGAGAATGATCTCCTGTATACAGAGCCTAAGGTTGCTGAGCCTGGGTCAGCCCGTGTGCTGGTGGGACCCCAGCGCTTCAGAGCCTTCCTACTGGGGCTGGCTCATGATGTTCCATTGGCAGGACATTTGGGGCAGGACAAGACCTTTGAAAGGCTTGTCACCCATTTTTATTGGCCCCAAATGCGCAGGAGTTCAGACACTCACTGCAGGCCATGTCAGACTTGCCAGGCAAGTGGTAAGAGTGGGAAGAAGCGCAAGGCTCCCCTCCAGCCATTCCATGTAGTCAGCACCCCCTTTGAATGGGTGGGTATTGATATTGTGGGGCCACTGGACCCCAAGACAGCCATGGGCAACAGGTTCATCCTGGTGTTGGTGGACCATGCCACCCGGTACCCGGAAGCCATACCTCTGAGGACAGTGACGGCCCCCGTGGTGGGACGAGCACTGATGGGAATTTTCTCCCGAGTGGGATTCCCTCGCGAGGTAGTGTCTGACCGGGACACCAACTTCATATCCAAGTATATGAAGTCCCTGTGGCAGGAGTGTGGTGTAACCTATAAGTTCACCACTCCTTACCACCCCCAAGGAAACGGGTTGGTTGAGAGATTCAACCGAACCCTTAAAGGCATGATAATGGGTCTTGAGGAACCCATGAGGTGTAAGTGGGACGTCCTCTTACCATGCCTGCTCTTTGCTTACCGTGCGGTGCCACAGAAATCTCTAGGGTTCAGTCCCTTTGAGCTTCTCTATGGACACCCTGTAAGAGGACCTCTAAGTGTGGTCAAAGAAGGCTGGGAGCAATCTCCCAGGAAACCTCCCCAGGATGTATATAGCTACATGCTGGCCTTTAGGAACCAGACTAGGCGTTTCAGACAACTCGCTGAGGCAAATCTGGAAGCCAGCCAGGAGGAGATGAAGCGGTGGTACGACCAGAATACCACTCTGGTTGAGCTTCAGCCTGGACAGAAGGTGTGGATCATGGCCCCAGTGGAGCCCTGTGTGCTCCAGGATAAGTGGACCGGCCCCTTTGAGGTTGTGGAGCGCAAGAGTCCGGTTACCTACTTGGTGGACTGGCGGTCTCCCAGGAACCCCTTGAGGGTCCTGCATGTCAACCGCCTGAAGCCCCACTTAGAGAGGTCCCAAGTGGTCATGCTCCTGGCAACAGATGCTGGGATGGAGGAGGAGACCGAGCCTCTTCCTGACCTCCTGTCAGCCTGGGAGAAAGATGGGTCAGTGGATGGTGTCAATCTCTCTTCCACCCTGAACCCTGAGCAACAGAATGACTGTCACCAGTTGCTGGGACAGTTTTCTGATCTGTTCTCCCTGGTTCCTGGTGTCACTAATTGGTGCGTCCATGAGGTGGACACTGGGGACAGTACACCTGTGAGGCACAAGGCCTACAGAGTGACTGACAGGGTAAGGGCTTGCATCAAGGAGGAGGTCTCCAAGATGTTTGTGTTAGGGGTAATTGAGTCCTCTAGCAGTCCTTGGGCCAGCCCAGTGGTCTTGGTCCCAAAGGCTGCCACGCCGGGTGCCACACCCGAACTATGGTTCTTTTTGGACTACCGAGGGCTCAATGCAGTCACCAGGACTGATGCACACCCCATCCCCAGAGCTGATGAGCTCATGGATCGGCTAGGGGCTGCACGGTACCTCAGCACGTTTGACTTAACGTCTGGGTACTGGCAGATCGCCCTCACCGATGGGGCAAAGGAGAGGTCAGCATTCTTCACCCCAGAGTGGCACTACCAGTACTGGGTTATGCCCTTTGGGATGAAGAATGCCCCTGCCATCTTTCAGAGGTTGGTCAACCAGGTGTTGGCTGGACTGGACTCGTTCAGTGCCGCCTACCTGGATGACATCGCAGTGTTCAGCACCAGTTGGGAAGAACACCTGCGCCACTTCTGGGAAGTGTTGATGGCGCTGTGGAGGGCAGGCCTCACGATCAAGGTGAGTAAGTGCCAGATCGGGCAGGGTTCCGTGGTGTACTTAGGACACCAGGTAGGGAGCGGCCAGGTGGCGCCCCTACAGCCTAAGATTGAAACCATCCTGGCTTGGGAGCCGGCCAAAACCCAAACAGAGGTGTGAGCCTTCTTAGGACCCACGGGTAACTACAGGAGGTTTGTCAAGGGGTATGGCAACATTGTTGCACCTTTGAAAGTGCTGACTTCCAGGAAGCAGCCAAATAAAGTGATTTGGACTGACACCTGTCAGGAAGCTTTTGGGGCCTTAAAAACTGTAATGTGCACAGCGCCCGTGCTCTTGGCACCCAACTTCTCCCAGGAGTTCATAGTGCAAGCAGACGCTTCAGAGCATGGTGTGGGGGCTGTTCTATCACAGATGAATGAGGAGGGCCTAGATCAACCTGTAGCCTTCATCAGTAGGAGGTTACTTCCACTGGAACAGAGGTGGAGTGCTATTGAACGTGAGGCTTTTGCTGTGGTCTGGGCACTTAAGAAGCTGAGACCCTACCTGTTTGGGAATCACTTCCGGGTTCAGACAGACCACAGGCCCCTCAGATGGTTGATGCAGATCAGGGGTGAGCATCCAAAGCTGTTAAGGTGGTCCATTTCCCTACAGGGGATGGATTTCACGGTGGAACATCGACCCGGTACAGAACACACCAATGCTGATGGTCTGTCCAGATTTTTCCGCCTTAGTGATGAGAAGTCCCAGGAGGTAGGGTAGTTCTCCCTACATTTCAGCTGGAGGTGACACGTGTTAGACCTGGGACATTGGCGTGGGTCTCCCTTCCATTTCTCGCTGTTGCCTCATGTATTTTTGCTGGTGTCAGTTGCTCAGGGCACTGTGCCACTGCTGTCCAGTGCCACAGTGCAAGTGCTCCCTATTGTAAATTAATGTATAATTTGTGATTCCATGATTGGTTGGTTTGGTGTCAGACCCTAGTACAGTGCACCAGGAGTGCCCAGGGCTTGTAATCCAAATACTTCTGGTGGGCTTGCAGCACTGGTTGTGCCACCCACAGGAGCAGCCTGTAAACATGTGTCTAAGGTCTGCCATTGCAGAGCCTGCGTGCAGTCTGGTACTGTCATGCTGACTGGGCAAGTGCACCCACTTGCCAGTCCCTAAACCTTCCCTTTTCTTCATATCAGACACCCCTATGGTAGGCCCAAGGGCAGGGTGCATTGTAAGGATAAGGTAGGACATGCCCTGGTGTGTGTGGCATGTTCTAATAGTGAATTACAGCCATTTCCATTTTTCACTATTGCAAGGCTACCTGTTCTCCATATGCCAGAATGAGCAGTTTGGTTATTACATCTTATAATCTTAACTGACTCAGAGAACATGGTGGAAATTTAAATTTAGTATTCCTGAACTCAGGATGATAAAATACATCTTTTAGTGAAGTTGGTTTTAACATTCTGTGTTTGAAAATGCCACTTTTGGAAAGTAGGCATTTTCTTGTCTAACCATTCAAAACTGCCTCTGCTGGAATCCTGTCAACAAAGCGCTCCAGGGCTGTACTTGCCTTCCACAATGCTGGCTCCACCTCCTATGGGGCGTCTAATGTTTCTGCCCTGCACTGTGAAAGAAAAGGAGAAGTCTGGTAAACAGAGTGCTCAGGAACTGGTTTGGACTGGGCAAAGGCCCCTCTGCCTTCAGAGGACAAAGGATTTCTGGGTATAAATATTGGGACCCTGATCCCAAGAAATTAGATCACTTTGGGAAAACAAGAAGAACCTCTGCTGAGGGAGGAACCAGAAGAAGCTGAGGAGGAAACTCCCTGAATCTGGGGGATTAGCCTGCAGTGGTTGCCTTACTGCCAAAGAGAGGAGAAAGGAACTTTGTGTGTACTTTTGCTCAACTTGTGAAGGATCTCCAAGGGCTTGGAAAAGAGCTTGCCTCCTGCTGAAGTCTCAGGAACAACAGACTTCACCCCCCCCAGCTCCCCAGAGTTTTTTGGAAGTGCCTGCTGCTGTTGTTGGGCCTTCTGAGGGACTGCGTGTTGCAAGGAGCTGGAAGCGCGACTCAAGAAGGAGAAGCGTGCCGCCGTCGGAGCTGTTGTCGTCGCATCTCTTAAAGTGTGTCGCCGCTGCAGCATCGCATCGAGCGGAAGCGTCTCGCATCATCCTGGAAGTGTCTTGCAATGCCGAAGAAGTGTGTCGCCATCTCAGCCATCGTAGCTGAGGCATTGCACTGCATCAAGAGAAGAGTCTTGCATCGAGGAAGAAGCGTGTCGCCATCGCAGCCATCGTAGTTGTCACATTGCACCGCATCAAGAAAAGCGCCTCGCATCCACGGAGCAGCATGCCGCCGTCGGAGCTGCTGTCGTCGCATCGCGTAAAGGGGTGTCGCCGCTGCAACATCGCATCGAGCGGAAGCGTCTTGCAAATGTTGGAGAAGAGTGTCGCTGCCAAGGCCGCTGTCGTCGCATCGCGTAAAGGGTGATGTCGCTGCAGCTGAAGCATCGAGTCGAGTCATCTCCCAACATTGGAGAAGCGTACCGCATCTGGAAGATCTTCACGTCTTTATTTCTTTGCACCAAAAACTTAATCGCATCAACATCGTTGCAACACTTTCGTTGCCCTGCGTGTCGCATCTAAAAGGTACATTGACTTAAAGTGTCGCATTTAAGAACTTGAGAGTACTAAGCAAAATCCTACCATCTAAAGTAACAGTATTGTGTGTTTTTGTTGTTTAATGGTCTTGTGGTAAATCTATATAAAGACTACTTATTTTTTATATAAAACCTGTGTGGTGTCCATTTGTAGTGTTGTCACTGGATTACTTTATGTGGTCACAAATGCTTTACAGACTGCCTCTGAGATACGCCTGTCTGCTCGTGCCAAGCTACCAAGGGGGTGAGCAGGGGTTATTTTAGGAGTGTACCCCCCTACCCTGACTAGAGGAGAGGGTCCCTATTTGTCACAAGTGCAGTGAGACAGTCTTAATTGTGATGCAGTGGGTCCGTCAGACACTTGGGCCCCAGAAAAGAAAAGAGTCAACACACAGTGCCCCCTTTTTTTTGGGTCATATCTTTTAAGTTATCCATGGATCTTGCCACTTTTCTCTTTCTCCTGGTTCATTACTCTGAGGCCTCAGTGTTCCAGAAGATTAGGGCTCTGCATCTCAATGCAACACTGCTGGCCCCTCCCTGCCACCCCTGGACTCATCTTTTACAAAAACAGCTGTCCCTAAATAGTTGCTGCTGACCTTGAGATGCCTCTGCCCCAAAGGAGGGAGGAGGATGCAGAGAGCTAAAGAAGAAACAGATAATCTCATTTAGCCTTAATCTGATGAAAGCACTTAAAGCTTCATGGTGACAAAGATTTATTCTTTTTAAGAGGTAATGTAAGGGTGTTATCAACAGGATTATGGAGTAATAGAGACATTGACAAAACGTTTGCACTGAGTACAGTTTGATTACTTATTGCTAAAATATATAATTTGAAAGCCCTTGCTTTACCTCACACATGATATCACATTGCGCAGCCTAGCTTACGTTGCTTGTAATACCATTTTAAAACAATGTATTACAAACTCACAGGGCTTTCTGTCACAGTCTGAACCTTGTAGCACTATTAAATACACAAGTCACTATTCCATACTGCAGGCAGTTAGGATTCCATTCGGTTAGAATTCCATTTGGTGCCTCTATGGTCTCTAACACACAAACATCTGTAGTAATACCATTAACCAACTGAGGGCCATATTCACAAGGAGCTATCGCCGAATTAACGGCATTTTATCGCAGCCAAAGTTGTGATAAATATACCTCCCCATTCACAAGCTGGTGCTAACAGCCCACAGCACCAGTTTATCCGTGATAGCAGCCGCAAAAAACATCACCACAGATGATCCCCGCAACTATCGCTAATGAGATGCAGAGTAGGTGTTCCCATGCCAAAAGCCGTGACAACACCACACCTCAACATTCTCAACAACCAGACACATCAGGTATAAGAACAAAAAACCAGCAATAAGGCGCATTAGCACCAGGAAATTTACACCTGCTCTGACCTGGTGTTAATTCGGACTGCAGCCAGCACCACAAAATGGAGACCAGCCAAGGGCCACATCAGAAGTGCAACAGATGCCATGGAGCCACACATCATTCGGCCCGGACACCCAAGAGGGCCACAACACCCACCGACACCACCCCCCGAACCACCCCTACCTGGCACCGCCCCAACAAAGACATGCCACAGCAGCTACACAAAAACATGTACAAATTATTCTGCATGATGTCGCACAATCACAACAGTTGAAATGCATGTGTCGACACAGAAATGAGTATCACACATTCCCTTCCGAAGCAATAAAAAAACTTTATTAAAATGAACACCGAAATCAAATGAAGACACATGGTGGCTCCCCACGGGACAGTCCGTAGGTCACAGCCTGCAAGACAAAAAACATGATGTGAAGGTGTGTCCTGCGCACATCAAAGGACAAAGAGAGAGCAAAGGAAAGAGAGAGATAGAGAGAGAGAGAAGAAGAGAGGGGGAGAGAAAGAGAGAAGAGAGAGAGCCGTCGCTGCGCACCCAGGCCACACAGCTCACCTGCTGCCACCGGTGTGTTTTCAACCACTTGCCGGCTGAGGTTCCGTGTGGGACGGAACAACACTTTTGAGTGGTGACGAATATGGATGAGTTTGGTGTCTACGAACCGCAAATGACGAGTATAGTGGGTGTACTCAGTTTCGCCATGCAACCACGTATGGTTCGTCTTATTTTTGGGTTTGTTCATCCGAACCCTCGGGTTCCATTTTAGATACAGCATCCATTTTGTTTCTTGCCCTCAAGTAGCCAGCGAACGGACTTTGTCCGCTTCGTGACCCTGGGATTCCCAAGCTTACACGAGGGACACGTGTTTCTTTGAGGGTGACTTTACGATGAGGGAAATGACACGGCGAAGGCAGATGGCCCCGCTCGAGGCTCATCTTGCCGTGCCGTTCTATTGTTTCAGTCATGCATACATTGGACACGAGGTCTTTGATCCCGTTATCAAGTTTCCTTTATTACTCCCAACACTCTTTCCTAATCTGTTGTGCATCTTTGTCCTTTCTTTGCATCTGTTTTCGTTCCCTTTTTCTAATGTGTTTACGGTCAGGATGGAATGTGTTTTATTGCGGAAAAGATATGTTTTTACAGTTGGGAACCGGCTATGCTGTTGTAATTATGTTCCGGCCTTCTGAAACATGAACACTATTTTGGTGAAGTTTATTGTGGGAACTGAGTTGTAACCTTTGTTCGCCATACTGTGCAATGGCAAAGATGTGTATAAAAGGAGCGATCCACTTTTGCAAATCGAAGCAGTCTCCGAGAACCTACACGTTGTGTACTTCTTGTGACTTCTGTATCCCTGCAGTAAATAAACGCTGATCTCTGACGTCGCTGGAAGTGTCCCGTGTCTCTGTGTTTTGTACGCCGGAACAGGTAACCCACGAAGGTTTCAGGTGTTGTTCCCTGGCACCGCTGGGTCTTAGAATAACCCAGTCCTTCAGTTGGCGCCCAACGTGGGGCGACATCAACGGTACCGGTCCAAAGCCCGACGATCGTGAGGAACTTCGTGTGAAATCTCCGAGGGAAGGTGCACCCCGCTTCATCGATCCAGTTGTCGAAATAATTGGCCCGAAGACTTTTCCCGCGAAGATCCCCGCCTCCTGACGGCTGCGACGGACTGATGCCCTGACTGTCGACCTGTTTTGGCGCCTGGCGTAGTCCTTTGTACGGTGAGACGATAGACGGGCCTTCCTGGTGACGCCATTGTCCTCTCAGTTAAGTATTTGTGGGTCGCTCCCAGTGTTCCTTCGTTGTTTGCATGGTTCCATAGCATTTGTGGTTCTTAGTTTTTGGATTTTATTTGACGATTGCAATTGCCAAAAACCGAGGGTCTTGCATTTTTGTGCGAGGATATCATAATTCGATAGCCCTCGAAGTTTGTATACTCGGTTAGTGTGCACGATGCCTGGCCGTAGTACTTTGTTTGGGTTTTTCAAATGTTGCAGAATGGATTCCCGGCTGGAGGATTCGTGTCCGATACCTCCGGTTGGAACTCCAATTTACGAGCTCTATAGTCGCCATGGCGTGGGTCCTAATGTATATAATGAATATTGGGTCCGCTACACTAAAAATGATGGCGTTCTTAGTTGGCCATCACATGGTAGTTTCGAAACTGCCGTCTTAGATAATTTGGAAGCTAAACTGTTTAAAAAGAAGGCTAGGCCGGCCATGTTTGATTCCTTCCGGTTATGGCGGAAAGAGGCTAAGCAGAAAGAAATCAAACAGAGTAAGAAAAATAAAAAAGAAGGTGTCATTACGGTGATGCGAAATGCAGAACAGTATCAGCGAGACAAAGATGAGAAAGAGCAAGAAGTTAGTGCTCGACTTCATCATATGGCAGTGGATAAATGTTATCCGGTGTTACCGTCTAATGCCGATAAGACGGGAGAAGAAGCGATAGAGGATTCGCTACTATCTTATTTGTTGAAATCGCCACCTCCCTATGCTCCTGATACTGTGGGTCCTGTGATTCTACCTCTTCCTCAACCTGCTGTTTTGGCGGCTGCTGGTCAGCCCGCCGTTCCTCCCGCTCTCCCGAATCCTCTTGTACCGCAGATCGTTCATCCTCCTTTGCCGGCTTTTCTTCCTACTGCGCCTCTCCAAGTCCCTCCTCAGCCTGTCGTTCCCGCTACTCCTGGTGCCGCGTCTACTTCTACTGCCTCTACTCCTACTGTTGCTGCGCCTACACCTTCTTCCTCTTCTCCTTCTGTTCGTAGCCGTCTCCTGACTGCTGTTGCTACTCTTTATTCTCCGCTTTTTGGGCCAATACTCGGCTCGACTCTTTCAGATGTTGCCCAGAGGCGCAGCCAGCTTCCTGATGGTAGGGAACGTGAATCGTTGGTAAAAATGGCACGTAAATGGATTCGTAATCCTGTTAAATACTCCTCTCGTGTAGTGTTTGAAACATTTTCCCAGTTTAATGCGCCCACGCAACGACTCGTGTTTGAGGAAATGTGTAAATCGTTGAGGGAGGAGTGGGATCATGATGTGGTCGATAATGTACCGTCTGAGGTTTCTGAGCTCCAGCATCAATTCACGACTGGCGTGATTGTAGGTGATAAGGTTCGAGATGCTCTAGAACGCCTGTTATCCTTTCGGTGTACAGTGCAACCTCGAGCATTGTTTAAAGAAGAGACCGCAGAGTGGATGGCGCAACCTGGTCAATATCCCATGCGGGAAGTTCCTCCAGTGTGGATGCCAGGTGATCCTAATGCTAACCATGCTGTCCCAGGCCGTTTTCAGAGAGTGTGGATACACCTCCCTTGGAAACGATCGGAAGTTTTACAGGTGAAGCAAACTTTGCCTGATCCTCGTAAAAATCCTGCAGGTTATTATAAGGAGCTGTCCCAATTAGTGGATGCTACTGTTATGAACCTTGCTGATATTGACATGTTGTTTGGTAATGTAGTGCCTCAGCCGATATGGGCGAAAATTCGTCACGAGAATCACGCGGCCGAGTTAGGCGGTGACTGGGCTGCCCTTACGGCGGCAGACGCTCAGCAAGTTGGTGGGGCTAAACCTGAACAGCTTATTGTGGAGCTGCCCCAGAGGATAATTACCCTCATGAAGACGCTTATGCCAGCGATGCGTGTCAATTGGGACAAGTTGTCCGCGTGCAAGCAAAAGAGGGATGAAAGCGTCTCCGATTTCTTTACGAGATTCGAGGAAGCATTTGTTGATCATAGTGGTCAAGACATGAGTTCGGAGGGTGGTCAGCGGTTGTTCGTTGATAAGTTTGTATCGAACTTGTTGCCCGAACTTAGCAACAAGTTGAAAAATTCTGAGAGTTCGTGGGCTGTTTCTACCACTGCTCAAATATTGGCTACGGCCCAATATTACGAAAATAGAGAAAAGGAAGAAAGTGAACGTGCAGATAAGAAAACGAAAGATCTTAAAACTAAGGTCTTATTGCAGCAAGCGTATCCTCCGCGCTCAAATTTCAGTGACTCGCAACAGCCAAATCGATCACAATCACAGTTTTCCAGGTCGCAGACGCGAAATGACTCTCCCGCACCTCGTTTTGTGTTGGGATATAATCAGTGCGCGTATTGTCGAGGGGAGGGCCGTTTGAAGTTTAATTGTCCAGTTCTCCGTGATAGGAACAATGGTGTGTCAGCTCGAGGAGGTCGTAGTGGTCCTCAACAAGCTTCACGTGGTAGAGGTCGTGGAGTTACTCAGAATCAGGCCGAGCGTCTTGCCACTTCCTCAGACTCGCAGAATTGTTTCGATCGACGCGACCTCTCGTCTGGTAGATCTGCACAGTATCATGTGGATGACTATTACGTCGAGCGTGATGTTGATACGGATGGTATCTACTAGGACAGCCATAGACAAAGTAAGGGAGAAGTATCAGTTCCGGTTGATCAGAGAGGGCCCTATGTTGCAGTTGCTGCATTGGGCGTCGTTGAGCCTTTTCTGTTGGACACTGGTGCAGCGAAAAGTTCCATTATGCATTCGAAACTCCCTGGCGCACCTTTGTCTGGCTTAACGAATGTTTCCGTTGGATTCTCTGGCGCCCCCGTTAGCAATCCAGTTTCTAGCCCCTTGCCCCTTACGATTGGGTCTCATGAGTTAGAAGCTCCTTTGATTTTGACTACTGGTTGTGGTGAGAATCTTCTGGGCTTGGATTTGTTGAAGAGGTTACATGCGACTTTGTACTGCTCTCCTACAGGTGTGGAGCTTACATTGGGTGAGAGGGTGATTTCTCCTATGTATCTATCGATCGATAAGCTCCCACCGGAATTGAGTTCTCTTCCGGCTTCTTTGTGGGCGACAGGTCCCAATGATGTGGGCCTGCTGGATATACCACCTTATGTTGTTCAATTGAAGGTTGATGCGCGCTTACCACGCATACCACAGTATCGTATCTCCCTCGATGGTGAACGGGCACTATTAGCGATCATTTATGATCTGATCGATAAAGATGTTATCAAGGAGACACGAGGTAACGTGTGTAATAGTCCTGTGTTGCCTATTTTGAAGCGAACTGATCCCTCCAAGCCTCCCGTGTACCGTCTAGTCATTGACTTACGGGAAGTAAATAAAATTGTTGTCCTGCAGTTTCCTGTGGTGCCCGACATTACAGCTTTACTGACTCTGATTCCAGCCTCTGCATCATGGTTTTCGGTAATCGATTTGAAGAATGCGTTCTTTAGCATTCCGATTGCTGAGGAAAGTCGTGATTTGTTCGGCTTTTCATTAGGAGGTCGTAGCTTCCGGTTCAAACGTGCACCTCAAGGCTACTGTGAGAGCCCATCGATCTACAGCCAAGCTCTTAAGAGTCAACTGGATGCATTTGTGCTGCCGACTGGTGCGGCTTTGATTCAGTACGTTGACGATTTGTTGGTAGCTGCAGACACTGAACAAGTTTGCATGACTGCTACTGTGTCACTGTTACAGCATCTCTGTGGTTTACACCACAAAGTGTCACCTTCTAAACTACAATATTGTTGTCAAGAAGTTACCTACTTAGGTCACTTATTGTCAAAGGCGGGAAGAAGGTTGACCCCTGAAAGAATCGCAGCAATTGCTCGAATGGCTGTGCCGACAACTCAGAGAGATGTGCGTGCCTTTTTAGGTATCACGTCATACTGTAGACAGTGGATTCCAAATTTTTCACTGTTAGCGAAGCCATTGATAGCTCTCACGTGCAAGGATGTTTCGACTCCCTTGCCATGGACGGAGGAATGTCAGAAAAGTTTTTCTGAACTACGTGATGCGTTGTGTTCGGCTCCTGTGTTAGGTACTCCTGATTACAGCAAGCCATTCACACTATACGTCCACGAGAGGGAAGGTTGTGCGTTAAGTGTTTTAACGCAACAATTTGGTGGCAAGCAGCGCCCGTGTGCATATTTTTCCTCGACCTTAGACCCGGTAGCCAGAGCGTTGCCAAGTTGCTTGAGGGCGACAGCGGCAGCAGCGGCGTCTATTCGGCAGTCCGCAGGTCTTGTCATGGATAATATGCTCATGGTGATGGTTCCGCATGCGGTTGACACTCTCTTTAATCGGACAAAGACTCAGCATCTGACGAGTGCAAGGTTGTCTGGGTACGAGCTGACCCTTTTGGCAAGTCATATACAGATTAAACGTTGTAATGTACTGAATCCGGCGACATTGTTGCCGATTAATATGGAATCAGATGATATACCACCACATGATTGTTATTTACGAACTGAGGAAGAAACAAAGGGTCGTGTGGACCTGAAAAACACTCCCTTGACAGATCCTGATGGTACTTTGTATGTGGATGGTTCCTGCTTCAAATTGCCGAATGGCGATGTGACGACTGCGTATGCTGTAGTGACGTTGAGCACGGTTGTGGAAACTGCGAGATTGAATCAGAATTCAGCACAAGCGGCAGAATTGATTGCATTGACAAGAGCATGTGTTTTGTCTAAAGGAAAGCGAGTGAATGTGTTTACCGACAGTCAGTACGCATTCGGCGTTGCGCATAACTTTGGAAGACTGTGGAGAGAAAGAGGATTTATGACATCGCATGGTACGAAGATTCAACATGGGCAGCTCGTGAATGACCTTTTGGATGCACTTACATTGCCTAAACAAGTGGCGATCGTTAAATGTAGTGCACATCGAAAAGTGACGGATGACGTTGGTCGTGGTAATGCGTTTGCGGATGAGATTGCTAAAGGAACGGCTAAGGATTTTACGACCCGAATGTATGTTACGAGTTCTGTGAGGTGGCCGACGGAGACTGGTATGTGTGAAAATACTGTCGAGAGTGTGAAAGCAATTCAGAACGAAGCTACTAAAGCTGAAAAGACCAAGTGGAAAGAAAGTACGGGGAAGTTGGATATGCATGGATGTTGGGTTGACCTGACCGAATGTCAGAGGTGGATGTTACCAGATGCGTACGTATTAGCTGTTGTGACGATGGCTCATGGGTTGTCACATATTAGTGCAAAAGGAATATGTAGGTTCTTGTCCCCTGTATGGAAGAATGAGGGTATTGCTAAGTGTGCCGAGAGAGTGGTTAAGAATTGTATGGTGTGTTTGATGCATAATCCTGGCAAGGGCACCCCCACCCCACCTGGTCATTTTGCTCCTCCTGTCTGTCCCTTTGAGGTTATTCAACTGGACTTTATCCATATGGAGAGATGCAATAACTTGAAGTATGTTTTGGTTGTGGTTTGTGCGTTCTCCAGATGGATTGAGGCCTATCCTCTTAAAGATAATACTGCCCTGTCCACAGCGAAAATCCTGCTGAAGGAATACTTTCCTCGGTATGGAATGCCACGGATCGTGTGGTCGGATAATGGAAGCGAGTTTGTGGGAAGTGTAATGCAGAGTGTGTGTAAGGGCCTTGGAATTCGTCAAAAATTCCATAGCGCTAATCATCCTCAGGCAGCGGGTTTGGTTGAAGGGTACAATGGTACCCTGAAACTCAAACTCGCCAAGATACAGGCTACGACTGGTCTATCATGGCCAGATGCCTTGCCTCTGGCTCTCCTATCAACCAGAGCGACTGTACACTCTCGAGTAGGGCTTAGCCCATATGAGATTGTGTTCGGCCGCCCTGCGAACATTTGGGGAGTCCCGAGACCTAAGGCTTTTGATAGTCTTGAGTATCCAATGCTAATTGATTACCTTCATGATTTGACCACTAAACTACGGTTAATCCATCAACAGGTCTTTGAAGCTCTACCGGTGCAGACAGAGGGTCCTGGACATCAGCTCCAGCCAGGCGACTGGGTCGTTACCCGAAATTTTGGTCGGAAACGTAACTTGGAGCCCAGATTCGTAGGCCCCTTTCAAGTCTTGTTGACAACGAGGACTGCGGTTCGACTGGAGGGCCGGAAAAACTGGGTCCACGCTAGCCACACGAAAAAGGTACCGATCCCCTTACCAACAGACGGTTGGGTGAGAGCTGGGATTTCGGCAACGGAAACTGAGACTCCTTTACACTTTGTGCCATTTAGTGACGCTCAACCTGTAAGAGATGATTTGTCACTGCCAAATCCACATGTGGAGTCATCAGTAGCAGAGAACCCAAGGTCCGACTCGTTGTCCATTTTATCAAACACTGTTGCGCCAGCTGAACAATTGTTTACAGAACAAACTCGACCTGGAAGAAGTCGATACTTTCTTCGTTCAAGGACTAATAAAAATTAAGTTGTATATTGGTTTTTCCTTTTTCGGTGCGATGAGCATTATGGACAATTACATCCTTTCTTTTTGAGTTTTTTTATGTTTTCCACTGCTAAAGAGATTTGTATTAAAATTGAACGTTTTGAGAAATACCTACCATCCGGGTTACCGTAGGGCCGTGCGGGTACTCCTTTCTGTTTAGCAGGTTTCTGACGCTAGGTCGGTTACTTTTGTCGATTCCTGGGAACTCCTGGGGATTGATAATCGCTACTCAGAACGAAGTGCGTCAAGTACGTCACGGACGGTTTGTAGAGGATGGCATTCTCTAAGCTATTGGAAGTAGAAAGGATGTCGACGCAGAGATCAGAGTTATATAGGGTTGTACGAACAAAATGTTTTCTGTTTCAGGTGTTCCTACTGTTTCTGACCGTATCTATGCTAGTGGTGGGTGGAGTGTATTTTGGAGTATCGTTGTTATTACCTTCTGTTCCACCTACTCTTTCTCCCAAACTAAGCTCCCTCACCACTGTTTCCCCACATTCTTTTCACCCGTTGCCTCAACATGAACAGGTTAGACGTGCGGAATTTATGAATAACTCCTTCGTTCAACTTCTACATCAGCATCAGCTGGTGATGAATACTACCAATTGTTGGGTGTGTGGGTTAATGCCACATACCATGGATAGGGGTATTCCGTATTTGGTCCTTCCTTACAGCTCCCAGGGCTCAGCTCGAGCATTCCAAACTATGTTCCGTAGTGCACTAGATTCCTACCCCAGTCGAGAGCCACGTTCTGTCAATTTTGGTTCTGGGCCGTATCACAAGCCTTTGGCGATAGCGATAGCGGATTTAGATAGAGATGTTTTTGATGCATTGCTTATCCCAGATGAAGAAGTGCAGGCCTATAAGGATCTGAGCGAGGCTGAGTATAGTACGTCAGTGGGTGATAGACAGCTTAAGAGCTCGTTCCCAATATGGATTGTACCACACCTCGGTAATTTCTGCTTGAAAGGTTTGGGTCAAAATCCGAGAGCACAACTTGGGAACAGCGCGTGCACTGACACGTATGTTCTACCGATGCTCTCTTCCCCTGTTTTTCTGACCGCTAAGGGCACTTATTTCGTATGTTATGAACGCGCATATACATGGTTACCCCGTGATTTTTCGGGTACCTGTTATATTGCGAATCTTTTACCACCGACTTTCACAGTTGCCTCAGACTATCACAAAACTAGAGTTGTGAGAGGCGTTATTAGCAAAGAGGATACTGCCGGTCAAGAAGCAGGAGACTTCTTTAAGGGTTTCTTGCCGTTTTGGGGACCTATGGTTAATAGTAGGAACCTAAGACAGTTGACCCGTGTAGTTGAGTCGACTGCTAAAATTACTACAAGTGCCCTTGGTAATTTAACAGCTGAACTTCAGGCGGATAGACTCATGACATTGCAGAACCGTATGGTTCTAGATGTTGTTCTTGCAGATAGAGGTGGTGTGTGTAAAGTTATCTATTCGAGTTGTTGCATTTTTATTCCTGACAATGCTCCAACTGTTTACCAAGCCATCTCGAAGTTGCACAAGATTTCCGAGTCCATACACGTGGACGAAGGTAATTGGACGCTTCTAGGATGGTTTGGGGGCCTGATGTCAACTTGGGGTTGGAAGATTCTGATGATCGTAGGGGTTGTTGTAACGTTTCTGTTCACGTGTTGTCTTTGTGTACAGTGTGGTCCTGCCTTATGTGGCCTCTGTGCTACAACATGTATAAGACGGCCATCTGTTACCAAGGAGACGTTGATGAATAGAATGATGTTTCAGCAGCAGCTGAACGATTTGATGAATATTGAAATAGATTCCGATCTTGACTAGTGCTTGCCTACATGAGGGCAAAAGGAGCGTCTGAGGTTCCGTGTGGGACGGAATGACACTTTTGAGTGGTGACGAATATGGATGAGTTTGGTGTCTACGAACCGCAAATGACGAGTATAGTGGGTGTACTCAGTTTCGCTATGCAACCACGTATGGTTCGTCTTATTTTTGGGTTTGTTCATCCGAACCCTCGGGTTCCATTTTAGATACAGCATCCATTTTGTTTCTTGCCCTCAAGTAGCCAGCGAACGGACTTTGTCCGCTTCGTGACCCTGGGATTCCCAAGCTTACACGAGGGACACGTGTTTCTTTGAGGGTGACTTTACGATGAGGGAAATGACACGGCGAAGGCAGATGGCCCCGCTCGAGGCTCATCTTGCCGTGCCGTTCTATTGTTTCAGTCATGCATACATTGGACACGAGGTCTTTGATCCCGTTATCAAGTTTCCTTTATTACTCCCAACACTCTTTCCTAATCTGTTGTGCATCCTTGTCCTTTCTTTGCATCTGTTTTCGTTCCCTTTTTCTAATGTGTTTACGGTCAGGATGGAATGTGTTTTATTGCGGAAAAGATATGTTTTTACAGTTGGGAACCGGCAATGCTGTTGTAATTATGTTCCGGCCTCCTGAAACATGAACACTATTTTGGTGAAGTTTATTGTGGGAACTGAGTTGTAACCTTTGTTCGCCATACTGTGCAATGGCAAAGATGTGTATAAAAGGAGCGATCCACTTTTGCAAATCGAAGCAGTCTCCGAGAACCTACACGTTGTGTACTTCTTGTGACTTCTGTATCCCTGCAGTAAATAAACGCTGATCTCTGACGTCGCTGGAAGTGTCCCGTGTCTCTGTGTTTTGTACGCCGGAACAGGTAACCCACGAAGGTTTCAGGTGTTGTTCCCTGGCACCGCTGGGTCTTAGAATAACCCAGTCCTTCACGGCATGTAGTGCAGTCCATTAGGTCACACATCTGAGTCAGAGCCGTCATCTGAAAGAGAGTCCAGATACATGACTGGCACAGTATACACACTCGCACAAGACAACAGTGTCTGCCCGCCCATACACACCCAGGCAGAGGCATCACAAAGGTACCCGCCGCCCACGGAGCATGCCCGCCCATGCACATGCAGGCTTCACTGCGCACCTTCCGCCACTGGCATGTAGACTGGATGTCCCAGCACATGCCGCTGCAAGCAAAAAGCCCGGGGCCCGCGGTCATGGCACCCTCCACACCATGCAGCCATGCTCCGCAGGCCACCAGGTCTCACGTGTGTTGCTGGGTCTTGAATACTCCATGGCAGACAACATACCAGTGCACCCGGCAACATCGCAGGCTGCACACCTGCTCAGTTTTGCTTTGTTCAGCATTACATGCATCAATTGTGTGTCTTTTGCACACCCGATCAGCCCAATGGGTGCCACTAAGTCTGTAACCCGGAAGCGAGGCCACGTGGCGGTAGGCCTGCGCTGTCCGCTGGCTCGGGTCTACACTGCGGTCCAGCAGGGCACACGAAACCTGAGTTGCCCGGACCACCGGGACGGGACATCATCGCAGGGTGCCCACCCGCTCAGCAGCTTAAGGTGCCACTGACTCAGTGCACCCAAAGTCACCGTCCCGTGGTGGGGTGCCTGTGCCTGCCGCAATGCGCCGGGTGCGACTAACCCTGTGCAACCCCAGTCAGCTCCACATGATGGTCGGCTCATGCCATATGCAGGCCTGGGTTGCCACTAACCCTGTGCAACCCCAGTCAGCGCCACGTGGTGGTACTCTTGTGCCCTTCATGATTGGGAACCGTGGGGACCGTCATCCAGTCACCACGGGCAGAGGACAATGTGACGTCGTCGGCCCCTTATGTTGGCGGAGTCACATGGCCTGTGATGCCTGTGCCGGATGGGTATGGTGTGCGTGCAAACCTGCCCTCAGGGAGTGGCTGTGACATGCTGACAACTAGACCAGTGACCTGCACACCACCAGCGAGTATGCCTGCGATGAGTAGCAATGAGGGACCCCCCTCGGAGCGTAAGCGGAGTGGTCTGGCCTGCCATACGCCGGACCAGCGCAGGGCTTGCCAAAATGGCACGTGGGCTCTGGGTGTGGTTCAGTCCATGTCCGTACAAAGGAAGTGAGTGATGCATGTGTCCCAGTTGTAGTGTCCACGGGACCCGGTACACACAATGCAATGTAGCACCCTCTGACTGGCATCCCACAGGATGCGCATCATTGAGGCAAGGGAAATCACTGTCCCTACATTCATCCACACATGCATACATGACTGATGATAGACACATCCAGTGCAGTTATGCAGCTGGAGCGGTTCAGGGCAATGGCCAGCACACTACACAATATGGGCCCATGGAGGGCCAGCCAAAGTCCATCCTGGCATGAGAAGTCCTGCTGAAGGGAAGGGTACAGTCCGCAGCCTGGTCGCCGTGTCATTGGGCATCCATCCGGAAGTAGCAGTCAATGTCGCTGTCCAAGGTGAGTGCATTGGCGTGTAATGGGGGTCAGTGGAAGGTCATGAGGCCATGTGCAGGACCAAGCACACACAGGCCAGTTGGTGGTGATGGATGCTAGTGCCTGGTCCTTCTGACCACAGTCCCATCCACGTCCTCGTCCCCGGGTGTTGGCCCTGCCCCACCTGTGGGTGTTGCAGAACCGTCTGCCGCACTGTGTGCCACTGACACATCAGGGGCCTGAGTGGGTCTGACTGCAGCACTGTGTGCCACTGACACATCAGGGGCCTGAGTGGATCCGGCTGCCGCACTGGGAGGCACTGACACACCAGGGGGCGGGGATGTAGATGGTATGGGCGCAGCAGCATTTATCAGCACCACACCTTGTGGCGGCAATGCCATGGTGGAGGTCAGTAGGGCATGATAGATCCCAGCTACATTTCGATGATGTACAGCGGTGGCTGCCATCCTTTCCACCTCCATCCGCACCATGTCCTCCATGAGCCTCCGTATGTGTGCCAGCTCACGGCTGGCATCCCTGGAGCCAGTCTGAGCGGACAGGTGTTCTTCTCTCCGCGTTATGGCTCCAGCAATGTCAGTCAGGGATTATTGGAGACCATGGGTGGACATAGACACTCAAGGATGGCATCCAGTTTGGCAGCCATGATGCCGAAGCACACCCACACCTGCTCAGCCGTCTCCATCTGGCACTCCAGCAGACGGTGTTGGAAGGCCATGTGTTGTTCCTGGAGGTCTTGGGAGGGTGCCGTGGCTTTGGGTGCCTCTTGCTGGGTGGTTTGGGTGGTGGGTGGGGTCTCATCGATGTAGCTGGGCTGCCCTGAGCCTGGAGGTGAGTGACGGATGAGGTCAATGATGTCTTTCATGGTTTGGGCGTTGATGTTGGCGTTGTCCTCCTCGTCATCCGCGAAGAGTGGCTGGGACTGCTCTGCAGGAGGTGTTGACGGTGCCCCTGCGATGTGAAGGGGAGATGGTGTATTACAATGTGTCCACATGTGTGTAGACACATGGTACAGGTTGACATTCAGACAGCATGACATTGTACATTGTGGCAGTCTGTATATCTGGGTGATGACCCAGAGTTATTGTGGGTGTGCACTGTGCTCTGCTTGATTGTGCATGTGTGCCATTGTGCCCATCTCCACCCGTCCCCCCAGTACCTGGTGGTCACTCACCCTGTTGCAGTTCTGTTGTGTCCTGTCGAGCAGTGTCCGGTCCCCCGACTCCGGCCACAGTCTCCACACTGATGACTGTCGACACCAGCTCCTCCATGTCATCCAGCTCCAGCTGTGGCGCCGGGCCCTACCTCCAGTCTGCATTGCTGCCTTCTGGTTGGCGGACAGTTTCTACTTGGTCTTCCGCTTGATGTCATTCCATCGCCTCTTGACCTCGTCCATTGTCCGCTTGTGCTCTCCGACGGCATTCACCTTGTCGATGATGTCCCGCCATATTGCAATATTGGTGCCCAGTGACACGTTGGAGGTGACGAAGAGTTGTTGATGGTGTTCCATCAACTCCGTGACTATGGTCCTGTTCGCCTGCGGACTGAACTTCGTCTTCTTGTCCTTGCCCTTCCCTGTCCCCGAGGTCCCAGGCTGGTCGTCCGGGGTGCTTGTGGGGTTGCGCTCGTCCTCCGCACCTGCTCCAGCTGCATCCATGGTGCTTGGGTGTAGGTCAGTGCTTGGGTGTAGGTCAGTTTGTGTGTGGTTGTTTTTTTTGCTTTTATGGAGATTTTTCCCACCTGCCAGGTGTGTGTTGCAGGCCTGGCGCTGCTTATCGCTGATTTCCTCATCGCGCTTTGGCCCATCCCAGGTTTTTTGGTGTTGTGGTTTGTGTTTTTATCTCCATCGAAGTGGTTTTATCGCAGACATTGTCCGCGGTTTCAGCAGACTATGGCATGCTACCGCATTGTTGTGAATCACACTTTGTCACGGGGTTATTTTCCCGCGATGGGCTGCGATATTGAAAGTTGCGTTACGCTACTCTTGCGGTAGTTATCACATGTTCTTGTGAATATACCCCTGAGTTTTCGTAACTATAAGAATAAATTTACCACAGATTAGTTTAACTTGCATTTTTTTCATTTAAGCGGTGTGCACCTTATTTTTTCGGCAGTTACCTGAAGGCAAAAAAACAGCATAATGCCAATAGACTATTTTGTCCTTGTCAGTCACCTCACTCACTGACACCCACACCCATGGCTCTTAGGAACACAGTTCTCGTTATTTTGTATCCACTTCTAGGGCTGTGTGTAAATAAAGACAACCTGGAAAGTGCCAAACAAACAAAAGCTTGCTTCAATGCAATCCTCATTTACGAGTACTTGCAGAGGCATTTGAGTCCCTCTGGGAATACAGCCATGGACCCCCGGGGTGGCGACTGCATCCCACAGTTTGAAGACCTCTGTTTAATATTATATTAATTTAAGTGTGCCATATATTCTGCATACTTCAGAATGTTGTAAATTATTATATGGTGACATATGCTTGTAAGCAATCACACTATTTTCTGTTTTTTCCACATGGAAAACATAGCTAAACAATATGTGGCTAAGAATGCAGTATAATATTGCATTAGACTGGTTTACTGTTGTGCAGCAGTTCTACTTTTTCACTAGAAACTTGTACATCCGTGGTCGTGTACCATTGCAAAAACTGCTGAACAAGAACAAACATAGCAAATGCACTACTATATTTTTTCACCTCCTTATGTCCCTAATACTTTTCCTTATGAAGAAATGAAAACAATAGAAAACCCCAACTGTTACAAACTTATTTGTTACTGCAAACACGCCATCTGTGTTTCAGGGTAGCTTAGTGAAAGTGCCAAGATTTGGCAGTTTGTTGTTTGGTAATAATTCGAAGCACATTCGACACCCAAAGTCCCCAGCTTGCATCATGTGGATTAAAAAGCTGTCAGGTCTAGCATTTCGCAAACATTGTCAAACTAACACACTGAAATAGCTCAGAAATCTTAACCTAATATAGCAATCAAACCATTGCTTCTGGCACCCATTTTATATTTGTTGCACTGGACATTGGTCAGCATCAATGACTCTGCTGTGTGTCGTGTCACTGTGTCGTGTGCAGGCCCCTCAAAGTCTATGAAAAGTAAGCTGATATCAAAGGACACTGTGCAACCTTTCCAAAATTAAAAGTACAAGCACAATTTGTGACCTTGGTCTTTTTCAGACCAACCATATGTGCTCAACAGCATGAATACAATAATAAAGAGTAAAAGTGGCAAAAAATAACTGCTAAGCACAATTATTTCCCTAGGGTCCTCTCTCATCATCATATAAAAAAGTGTCATGTTTAATACTGCTTAACTCTACAAGATTTTTTTATCCTGAAAAAAACATGTTTTTTTTAGATATTTATCAAATCAAGGTTAAGTGGATAGCGTTACATACATGAGAACATTTTCCCATTGACATTCATTGAAGGCGGGGGACAGTAAACTAAAGGCATTTTTGGCTTAAAAATCGGGAGTCTCCTGTCTGAATCAGGTCTGTTGGCACGTATGGTATTATGTAGGTACGTTTAGTTCTGTAAGAAATATAACCACTCACAATTGTCCCAACTCATTCCATCACTCACTAAATGTCATCTCAAAAGATTTTTGAAGCACTGGTCAGGAAATATTTTGGGAATCTCTGTTGGGAAAAACTTTGAACGTCAGTACAATTTTCTGTTAATTCAAGCCCATATGAAGCCACACAGTTTGAATTATATTTAAAATTTTATGACATAGGGTGACACAAAAACAGCTGAAATAGGTCTTGTCCAGGGCACCAAAAGTCCTTACGATGACAGTGGGTACAGAGACAGAATTAAACAGAGACATAGGTAGATGTAGGCAAAGACAGGAGAAGTGATTGAAATAGAAAACTAGACAGAGGTGAGATAGACTAAAGATCACCTTCCCATGGCGTCCCTATGAGGGTTGAGCCCTGTACAATTTCCCACTTTGCCCATTCCTTAAAACATTTAGGCACCCACTGGCTTCCATGTTGATGTGCATGAACATATCCAAACTGTAGAGGTTGAATTTACTTCACTCAGTTGCAGGAAAATATTCCATGTCGTAGGGAGTGTCTTTAGAAAATTCATCATCACAGTCTCAGGCTCTTTGCACGCGCTGATGGCACAAGAAAGGTCCTGCTGATACACAATTTCTATTCAGATAAGTACTTTATGCAGAATCTTTACATAGAGTGCTAACACCAAATGGAACATGTGTTGTGATACTATATAACACCATCTTAATGTGTTATTCAGTAAATCATTAAAGAACCATCCTATGCCCTTAAGGCTACATCAAAAGACTTGTGAGAAAGTGGATTATTAGTTCGGGGGAGGGGGTGTGAGTACTGACCAAGTACTAGTGCCACAATTCAGTACCAGGTTCAGTTTGGTCTCAATAATTTAAACCTGATCTCAATCCTTGGTAGCTGTAGCACAAAGTAGACAGGCATAAATTAGGAGAACTGCACAAAGCATCTATATGTACCAAAACTGTTAAAAAGAAAAAAAACAACACAATAAAAATCCCACTCCAATTTATAAAAATAGAGTAAAGTTTAATGAACAAATAGACAACAAAAAGCCAAAAATTGGATCTAGATGTAATGAACCAGAGATATGATTTTTAGATTTTTTGAGTTAAAATAGTATCTAAAAGCACAAAGTGCTATTTGGTCACAGTAGACTTAATCCAAGTCAAAAGTTAAGGCTGACCACAAGATACTGTCTGCCGGGCATAAGGACCTGGTTTGTCCCTATGGAAACTTTACCTTTGACTTTCTGGAGAAACTGTTTTCAGCAACAGGTCTTCACAGGTCAGGCTGGAGGATAGGTCTGAAGGAGGGTTTGATGACGGCAGACTGGTGAAGCATAGGACCTCTGTGTGAGCCTCAGTTCAGGCAGGCAACTTGGCATTGTTGACATTGACGGCAAGAAACCTCAAAGCAGGAGAGGTCAGGCATCTATACCCAGAAAGGTCTTGTCAGTGGTCGGATGCTGTTCAACATCCGCTTGGGTGAACTCCCACTACAATTTAGCTGGAAGTCGAAATCCTTACAGCAGGGGAAACTAGCAAGTTTAGCATCGGTCCTAGGCTCCAGTGGTTCTCTGAAGGAAAAGTTCTGAAAAAGTGTCTAAGTGTTGCTGATTTTAGGGTCAGTGGAGTACAGACTAACACCAGCCTAGGTTCCAGGACCTGGTGGGCATAACTCACTCTCCCTGAAGTCACCAGCAGGTTCCAGGGTTCATCCAGTTGGAACTAGTGAGCTGGACTCTTGGAAAAAAGTTGTCATGTTACAGCATTCGTGGGCCTGTGGCTGAACAGGAGGTCAGACAATTGACCCTTGGAGTCCATTTCTCCATCTTGGGTACACGTAGAAGAAAGTCCAGCCTTTGGGACTTCGCTCAACAGGTTCAACAGCAGGTGCAGTCCTTCTTCTGTCTTCCATAGGTCCATATGTGTTCTGAAGAAGATACCACTGGGTGTCACATTTATACCTGGCTCTAGCTTGTGGGTGGGGACGACTCTCTAATAAATAGGGAAAAAGTTCCCTGGGGAAATCCTACTGTTGGAAGGTGGTTTATTAGTAAGTGCAGGTAGATCTCAATAAATGAATCCTTGCTCAACACTTGGTAGCTTGGCAGATGAGTAGTCAGGGTTAATTTAGGAGACAGGTGTGTAAAGTATTTAATATCACCAAAACAGTAAATAAATAAAAGACACAACACAATAAAAATCCAACACCAATTTATAAACATAGAGACTATTGTTATCATTAAATTGACGACAAAATGATAAACATTCAATGAAGGGAGCCGGAGATATGAACTTTTAAACTTTAAATAAATAAATATGTGCTTTCTTGCACCACAATATGTAAAGTGCGAACCCCAGCTACCTGGTTGCGCTGGACAGGGACAAAGTCAAAGTTTCAGACTGACTGCAATGGAGCGTGGTTCAGATGCGATGAGCAGTTAGGCCCGGTCAAGTTTTTACCTTCTGACGTAATCACATTTTTGGAGCTTTTTCTCTTGACGTCAAGCAATCGGGTAACAGGTTCCGGATTTCGAGTCAGTGATGATGGCCTGCCGCACCGCAATGCCTCATTGAGTCCCGGAGGTCTTGGACTTCGTCGTATACTGCAAGGAGCTCCTGATCTTTCAAGGGTCAACCCTGCGCAGTTAGGTCAAGTCGTGGTTTGATGTCGCCGGCTTGACTCTCGTCGTCGATATCGGTCTTCCTCTGGAGCTTTTTCACAAAACTTGGTCAAAAGTTTCCAAACTTTTAGAAGTTCTTCTCTCAAGGTTCCTTGAAGTACGTAACGGTCCAACAGCACCAGCCAAGGGTTCAGAAGGTCTGGTTTGCTTCTTGAGGTCTAGGACTCAACCTCTCACAATGCACCTGGTCAATCCAGGAAAACCCAGGTGAAGCTGGTCAGCTGGAGTTGTCCTTTCAATGTATGTTGCAGGTGGGTTTTCAACCTGCTGCTTCTCAGTGAGTCCAATCGCTATCCTTTAAGACAGGCATAGTACTTCTTGTGTGGAGTCTTTAGAGTGCAGCAGGTGCAGTCCTTCTGAGTGAAGTCCTCTGTGGTGAAGTCCAAGAGTCCAGCATGGCATTCCTTCTTCTCTAGGTGTTTCAGGCAGGGATCTGAGGTGGTCTTGCAGCTCTAGCATATTTATTTCTGGTTCTGGGCTGGCAAGGGGGGCACCCCAACCAATGAGGTTTAAGTTGCCACCCTCTGCCCTGGGAAGGGTGGCATATTTGTGTTACAGAAGGCCATTTCTCCAAAAATTAAAATGGAGAACATCTCTCCTTGGAGTTCATGTCTGGCTAATCCAACCCGCAATTGTGGCTAACTTTTCCCTATACTCCCCTTCCAGCCCCTCTCCATATCTGATTACAGGGTATTGGACTTGGCCCTTTTTGCAGGGTCATCCCAGAATGTTTTGACCTGGTGTTGGTGGTTTTAGGACTCTGGGCACTTTATCACTGCTGTTCAGTTAAAGTGCATGTGCTCAACATGGTAAACTTGGTGAGATTGGTCCACACCTGTTTGGCGTACTTAAATTACCTATCAGTCCCTTGTAAAGTGTTATCTCATATACCCAGGAGCAGTAAATTAAATGCTACTGGTGGGCTTGCAGCGCTGCCTGCGCCACCCACCAAAGTAGCCTTTCAAACCTCTCTCAGTTTACTGCTGCTGTGCCCTGGCACATAAAGTGAGTGCCACATATGTGACTCCCCTTTTACTACATATCAGTCACCCCTAAGGTAGGCCTCAGCTAGCCCTATGGGCAGGGTGCGCTGTAGGTAAAAGGTAGGACATGCTTCTTAACTGTGTGGCATGTCCTGGTAGTGACAAACAGCCATTTTGGTTTCTCACTACTGCGATGCTGCCCTCTCAAAGGAATACATTGGGCATTCCCTGATATGGGTTTCAGTGGTAATTCCTGACTTGAGAGGAGTAGCGTGGTCAAGTTTGGTGTGTTTGGAATAGTAGTAATAAATGCTGCGTAATGGTGTGCACAGATTTATTATCACTATTTTAGAAATGCCACTTTTAGAAGTGGGCATTTTTGTGTGCTATGGGCCAGATGTATCAAAGGGTTTTATCCATTCTGTGTCTATGGCAAAATGTGTTCATACATAGGGCCCTATGTGTCTTTGTGCCTGCCTGTTGTGTATTGCATGTCTAGCTCTGGATGACAGGGGCTGGGGAGGTGCAATGGCTCCAGAGAGGCTGGGTGAGTCAGCGACAGGCTGAATAGGCCAATCTGCATTTGGAGTAGTGGGAGGAGTAGCATCTGTGCCTGAATAGGACTGTGCCTGCCTTACACAATGCTGGCTCCGCCCCCCTGTGGTGTGTCTGGGACCAGCACCTACACTGACAAAGGAGGGTGTTGTGCACATGTAAGGAAATGTGTAAGTGCACCCCAGAACTGGTTTGGACCGGGCACAGAGTCCTGTGCTAAGGGGAGAACAAAGACATAAGTGGTATAAGTATTGGGGCTGTGACCTCATGAAATGTGGAACTTTGGTGCTTACTTGAAGACTGCTGGGTGCCAGGAGGATCCGCCACAAAGGACTCCCTCTCTGCCAGAGGGCCATGTGAGCCGGCCTGCCTGGGTCCAGCTCTACCCTATGTAACATGAACCCTAGCATGAGGGGAGCGCTGTCCTCTGCCTCCTCTCACTGATCAAAGTGGAGTGGGCACTTCGACCTGACCCAGGAACCAAGATTGGGGAGGGGGTGCAATTTGTCCCACATCAATGTGCTCCACCACAGGAGCGCATGCTGAGCGCTTCAACATTCTTTGTGAATTTGTGCTACAGTGGCAGCGCATGGTGAGCAATGTCGTCACAACTGTCCTCGGAGCCAGAGAGGGGGCTCAACCCTGAGGGGGGGCACGGATTGTGTGTGGGGCTAGAAGGAGGACCCTGAACCGATGGAGACTTCGCTCCATATTCCCGGGCCACAAGAAGCTGCAGGAAGTCAGGCAGTGTTGGAGCCTGACTGTGGGCGAGGCCCACGACCCCGAGCAGGAAGAGAAGTGGCACCGAGCACCACTAAGAGCTGAGGGGGCTCCAGGCATTGCGGCGGCTCTCCAGCCTTGTGGGAGGCATGGCGGCACCCGCTCAGCCCCTAGTACTTGCTGTGATAGACGGGCGGCGAGGGTGTCCAAACAGAAGTCAGGCAGCTGTTGCCAGGTTGTGGGCGGGGCTCCTGAGCCCGAGCCATCCATAGAAGACTGGAAGCAGACGGAGGCTTCGCTCCATGAGTAAATACACTGCCCCAGGACTCATTCGGAGTGAGGGTGAGCCCGAGCATCGTGGGCAGTTTTTTCCCTTTGCGAGGGGGACCAATAGAGGACGTCTCGCCCTAGGGGAGGCATTGCTTTGCCCCTTTGGTGACATCATGGGGTGAGTCCAAGATGGCTCCCCCACCTCAGTTAACACGGCAAAGGAAGGTATTCATGTGCCCTGTGGCAGGCGTTTGCCATGGTGCCCTGGGGCTGATGTCTTGTATCATGTGCAAGCTAGGAGTAATTACTCCATCATGTGGGCAGTAATGGCGGTATGACTATGGTGGGCACCAGATTCACAATGTGTTATGCCCTGATGTAATTGAGAGGTGTCACGGTTTCTCATACCTTATAATTATCAGGAAGGGGCCCCATGTGACCACAGTAATAATGTGACATACCTACCACAGGAATAATCACAGTGATGGTGATTCTCTAATGTCTGCTCTGCTGCAAATGTTTGTTAGGGTGCCCTGCTGATTATGTTCATGCATCATGCGTTATGCTGAAAGGTGGGCCTGATGCTTGACACAATGTGCCCAATTCACAAAAGTAATCTGAGACAAAATCCAAACTTTACGGCTTTCAGAATTTACAAAATGCACTTAGTAGTACTAAAGTTAGGATTCCTAACTTTAGTACTCCTAAATGCATTTTGTGAATACCGAAAGTCGTAAAGTTAGGATTTTGTCTCAGATTACTTTTGTGAATTGGGCCCAATATGTTTATGCTAAGTGTAATGTTACCAGTAGTTTCTGTTTTTTTCACTAATTTATGTGATGTGATGGTTATGACAGTGGCCCGAACATTTTGCCTTTCTCCTGGCCTACTAGCTCTTAAAGTCACTCTGGTGATCCCTAGTTCAAAATGCAGAGCCAGTCCTTTTCACTCAGGAAGAAGGGCAGCAGGGCAGACGAGTAGACGTCTTTCTTGCAGCAGAGCACACAGCAGTCCTTCTGAGACTTTCATAGATCCAGAAATGTGCTGAAGAGTTGGGTATGATGGTCCAATTTGAATTCCTGGTTCCAGTTTTGAAATAGGGGATGGTTTTGGAGGTTTCCACCCCAGAGGTGTTTGGACTTTCCTGCCTCCATGCACTGGCGCCACCTTGTCTGTGGGGTGCATAGGACTAGTATGAACCCCTTTGTGAGTGTGCTAAGGTAGAGCATTTATGAGGTGCAAGTAGCGTAGGTGAAAGCTCCTCCCGACATCAAGTCAGAGATGACCCATCCTGCCAACACCTATTTTCTCTTTGTCTCACAATCTGGGAACGATACACAAAAGCCAGCTGTTGGAAATGGGATCTCTAGTTGTCAGTGCTTTGCACCCCGTCCAAGTAGGGACCCTGACTCTAGTGAGGGTAAGGGAGTCACACAGCTAAGGTAAACCCTGCTCACCCCCTTGGTTGCTTGGCACAAGCAGTCAGGCTTTTCTCAGAGGCAATGTGTACAGCATTTGTACATACACACACAATAACACAATGAAAACACTACAAAAGGAGTCCACTCTAGTTTAGAAAAATAGCCAATATTTATCTGAATACAAGACAAAATGGCAAAAATCCAACATACATAAGTAAAGATATCACCTTTCGAAGAATAAGCAAGTATATTCCATAGAAATCACTGGATGCATTACTTTTAGCATAAACTACCTTAGATGCATCCAAATTAAAATTTGAAACAGGTGTGGGGGAGTTGAGGTGCCTGAAAAGAAAAGCGATGCGTCGGTTCCTTACTCCCAGGGGAGGTGACGCATCGGTTCCTTACTGGAAGAGGAGGTGATCCGTCGATCTCCTGACACATAGCCTCGGTTCCTTACTGCTGGGCAACATCAATGAAAAAATCGGCCCCCAGAGACGATTCGTCAAAAATCCAGACATGCGGGGCGTGGCTAGCAGCCGATCAGCCTAACAGAGCTCCGGGACCCTGGGAGTTTCTCCCCGTAAATCCGACCATTTCGCCTGAATTCACACGGCCAGCTTCGATCGGAGATAGCTCCACTACGCCCGCAGAACGTGAAGTGCTGCTCAGTGGTGCGGAAGGTGCGGTAGAAACAACCTCGCGTATGCCAGAAAATAGCGGCCTGCAGGCGGCGCCCAGACCAGGCCCTCACGTGAGTCGCAACCCGAGAAGCGCATAGTGTGGCCCAAAGAGCAACCAGAAGCAGGGAAGAGGGTCGCTGCACGAGGATCGCTGACACAGTGAGTACGGGGTCCATTGAGACCAGATATACCCCCGGAACAGGCTGCACGGCTAGGAAAGACACAAGGACAGGCTCTGCGCAGGACGAGGCCCCGGTGGGGGAAGGATCGCGTGCCCGATGCTCTGAGGGAGGTGGATGAGCTACGCAATGCCCGGGAGCCCACAGTGACAAAGCAGGCGGCTGAACCATACAAACTCCGCATAGCTCAGAGAGAGAAAGTGCAGGTCAGCTCCTTCTGTGCCAGGGCGCTGTGCCCCCGGCATATCTGAGGCCGCATTTCACTAACACCAGCTCATCAAACAGAGCCATACCCATTAGGGGGACAAGTCGGCCAACTGCGGGCGGAGGGCACCGGGGGCAGGCCCGCAACCGATACGCTCACTGCAAGAGGAGCACGGCACCTCCTCCCATTTTTGGGACTGAGACGCTGAGTAGGGAATGGCAGGAAACCCGAAAGGCCGCGTGCAGAGATATTTGAACGGCAGGCAGCGGCGAATACTACCCATACCATGGTGCTGCTAGTGCGTGGCAGAAGATGGGAGGCAGAGGCCAGAGAGGCCACCCAATGGCACAGCTAGAAAAATATGCGTACAATAAAGAACCACCGGAGCCCTCTCGGACGGAAGGGGTCAAGGCGGCTGCCCCAACGATGGACAAACCAGATGAAGTTACGCTGAAGGACGTAATGGCGGCCCTACAGAATCTGCAGTCCTCCATTGGCTCAATCTCTACAGATATCTCACTAATACGTGACGATTTCTCAAATCTAACTGACAGACTGGTGGAGGTTGAAACCACAACAACTGCGCTTTCCACCGAAACAGCGACCCTACAACGACAAGTGAAACGTCTGGAAGCGGATAACAAGATCATTATGGCTAAGCTGGACGACCAGGAAGGACGCTCGCGCAGCAATAACGTTCGCCTCGTTGGCGTACCGGAATATACAGGAGGCCCAGCACTGGATCTCTTTGTGGAAGACTTAATCAATTAGCAGCTACAACCACGGGGTTTGTCCAGTTTCTTTATAGTGGAGAGGGCGCACCGCGTACCAGGATGAAGGCCGCGCCCAGGAGCTCCACCTAGACCCATTTTGGCGTGCATTTTTAATTTCCGGGACCGTGACACAATTTTGCAAGAGGCGAGAATAGCCCCTCCTATCCGGATTGACAATAGCACTGTCACGCTTTACCCGGATTATACAGCGGCGGTCACCAAACAAAGACGTAACTTCCTTGATGTAAAAAAAGAGATGCACGCAAGAGAACTTAAATACTCAATGTTTTCTTCCCGGCAAAATTGAGAGTAGAGGCGGAGGGAAAGATATGGTTCTTCGTGACACCAGAGGAGGTTCAGGAGTGGCTGGAGGGATGGCGCCCGGCTGCAGGACCTAGATCATCGGGGAAACAGCGTCCTAACAGCGTGGCTGAATCGTCACTACCCACGAGTAGAGAGCGCAGTGTATCTGGCGATTGAGTAGCCGCTCATGAACTAACTTATGCTCAGGACTGTAATCCGGGACGTCAACACCTGACAGACCGAGAGGACTGCGATCTTGATGCAGAGTTGCCGAAGAGACACTTCTCATATATTACACGAACTTACTTTTGGGGCTTGGCTCACTCAGGACTCTGGGGTGTGGGCAAGCGCTCTTTACAGGTATGAGCGGGCTTGGTAATAGTTGCCGTGGCACTATATCCTCCCCTGGGGGGGCTCCTGGGGATCTTCAGAAGACTCACACCCCTTACCATGGTACAAGTTTTGGGGTTGAAGCACTCTGCTCAGTTGGGGTGACGGGCAGTTCCAGAACTGCCGGGCAGGGAGGCAGGGAGGGGGGCGGAGAATGGGTCTCAGTTTAAGAGGTTAAGTTTGTTTTTTATTGTTTTAGATCCATGAACTATCAGAGGGTATTCCATGATATACACTGTTGCTTTGTCTACTGTGAAACACATTGCAAGGGTCAACCGCGACGCTAACACATGGCACACACATTAGAGCGACCTGAGGACACAGGCAACCACTCGCTTTCATCGGAGGGGCTAGGCACCCCCTTGCCAATTATATCCTGGAACGTTAATGGACTGGGTAATAATATAAAAAGAGGGCTGGTCCTCCAATACTTACAACGTAAAGCCCCCGTAGCCGCGCTTATTCAAGAAACCCATTTGGTGGGAACTGCCTGTAGGGCCTTGGATAGATGGGGGTTCAAGATGATGGCCCATTCGGCATTTACCTCTGGATCCCGGGGAGTGGGGACATTGGTTCATAAAAGCTACCCTCTGATCATTAATGGATCGTGGACTGACGACCAGGGCCGTTTCGCTGCAGTGTCATGTTAATGGGAAGGTAGAGATTGCAACTTGGTCTCAGTCTATGTTCCACCCGCGCTCCACCAGGTGACCTTTCAAGAGCTGGGAAAATTCTTAACCTCCCACCAGGAGAACTGATAATGGGGGGAGACTTCAATGCCACAATGGACTGCATGGTGGACCGCACACCTCCCAGAAACCCTACCAACACTACGCGTAGATTGAAGAAGTTTATAGACGCCCTGGGGCTTGTTGATGTGTGGCGCGTAAGATACCCAGTTGAACGACAGTACACTTTCCACTCCGGCACTCATAATAGTCTCTCGAGGATAGATTACATTTTCACACTTGCAATGACCCCGGAAACACACTTGGAGATATCCCATTTGCCGAGAGGCATTTCAGACCACTCACCTGTTCAAATTGTTTACCTCTCATGTGTACCGGGTCGGAGACAACTCTTCCCTTTTACCCTGGGTATCTCAAGATTCCCACGATAGGCAAAGGTCTCTTGCAGGCTACGAGACACTACTTCATTGAAAACGTACATTCTGTGGCATCCCCCATCACACTTTGGGAGGCATACTAACCAGTGCTCCGTGGGCAAGCCATCTCATTAATCACTAACCATAAGCGGGAGCAGCGAATACACCTAGACACCCTGGAACAGGCGGTGCTGCGGGCTGAAACTACACACACTGCCAACATAACAGACGCCACAACACTTGACCTGACTCTGGTACAACAGGAGTATAGGGCATAGGCATGGGAAGCAGCAAAAGCTCGAAACACTGCAACGCAGCACACGATCAACGAAATGGGGGACAAAACGGGTAGGCTTCTGGCCTGGCTAGATAGACGGGAGAAGGCAAGTCGCTGGGTGTCCCAGCTAGTGAGGAATGATGGCACTACCACTGCAGACCCAGAACAAATAGCGGACACATTCGCGGCCCACTATGAAAACATTTATACGCCCACAGCAGCAGCAACCATAACCGAAAACTTAACCTTTCTCCGTGACATTCGCCTACCTACTTTATCGCACACAGAAATGCACTAGAGGTGGCTCTGACTGAGGATGAGTTAGCACGGGCGTTGGGGTTGCTCCACACAGGAAAAGCGATGGGGCCTAATGGAATACCGGTAGAATTTTACAAAAAAACTGCCATGATTGTGGTGCCTCATTTGCTCAATATGTACAATGATAGTTTGCAGAAGGGAATACTGCCGAGGGATCAATGTTTAGCCACCATTGTAGTAATACATAAATTGGGTAAACCGCCGCAGTACTGTGCGTCAGACCATCCGATATCCCTAATCAACACAGAAGGCAAAATATTGACAAAAACACTGGCACTTCGATTGCAACCACACCTCCCCACGCTAATACACCCAGACCAATCGGGCTTTATGCCGGGTTGTAATACAGCCCTCAATCTTAGACGTCTGAACGGAGTAATGTCCCGCATATCGACCATACAAGAAGATGCAGTAATCCTATCACTGGAAGCACGCATGGCATTTGACCTCGTCGAATGGCCATTTTTATTCGCGGTACTCCAACAAATGGGTTTCGGCCCTAAATTTTGAGTGTGGATTCAACTCTTATACACAAAACCCATGGCGCAAGTGGTGGCGAATGGGCATATTTCAGGAGACTTATCATTGGGCCGGGGGACGAGGCAGGGCTGTCCTCTGTCGCCGCTTCTCTTTGCGTTAATAATGGAGCCACTGGCGGCGTGATTACGACAGCATCAGATGATCCGAGGGATGAAGTGGGAGATGGGATGGGAGGACCATATCTCGCTTTATGCGGATTATGTTTTGTTATACCTGACATCCCCGGCACGCTCAATTGTTAGCTTGTTAGACATCTGCACCGTGTATGGACAGGTTTCCGGATACACGATAAACTGGGAGAAATCCCTACTATATGTCCTATACGGGCCCACTCCGCGGCTACCGCCCGGTTGTACACTGCAAGTAGCGACCAGGGGATTCAAATACCTTGGGATATATATCACACCCCAACAAACACTTTTCATTGAGGAGAAGCTCACGAAACCACTTGACAAGTTCCGCCACGATGTGAAACACTGGAGGTCTCTACCATTGTCGCTGTTGGGCAGAGCCGCCCTCTTTAAAATGATGGCGTTACCAAGATTTCTGTATGCCCTACAGAACACGCCGTTTCCGGTCCCCCTGGAATACTTCAAAGAAATTGATGCGGAAGTCACTACTTTACTATGGGATGGGAGGCCAGCGCGTATAGCGATGCACAAGTTAAATCGAAGCTGGCATGATGGAGGGATCGCTCTGCCCAATATAAAACTGTATTATTGGGCTGCGCAACTTATGATTATAAACCAGTGGATACATGCATCACAGGAAGAACCAGCTTTCCGACTAGACAGATATGTCCTGCCAGCTGATCACATACTGAGGGCCCTATATACGAATGCAAGGAAAAACAACCTCACGAGTCCGACAGCACACACAGTCAAAATATTGCACACTGCGCTGCGAGCGCTGGGGTGGGAGGGTAGATTGACGCAGGCTACACCGCTCTGGGAAACCCAACGGCTGGGTAAGCTATACAACACCAAGGGATTTAAACAATGGGACCGTATAGGTATCTCTAAAATAGGAGACCTTTGGGTGAAAGGCGGGGTCGTTCCCTTTGCACAACTGAGAGAAAAGTATGACATGGCCCGACCGTAACTTTCAGATATATGCAGATCAGGCACGCACTGCTAAATACAATACCACTAGATACCCAGCTGCCGGAGGCCTCACCACTAGAGGATAGACTCCTTACTGACCACATGACCACAAGGGCCATTTTTCAAACCTACGGTAATATTATAAACAACCAGCTGGATCCCACGGCATCCCTACGGGACCACTGGCGGGATGACGTGGGTGCACTGGACGAATCGGAGTGGCAGGAGGCATTAGCATCACCAAGAGAGGTGGCGATCTCCTCTAAACTCAAACTTGTACAGCTAAAGATCCTTCACCGCATATTCTATACACGCATCTTGTTGCATAAATTGGGATGAGTGCCCGACCCCCTGTGCTTACGACACTGTGGACAACCAGGCACATTTTTTCATATAATATGGGAATACCCGCAGATTGTACCTTACTGGGAAAAAGTTACGCGGGTAATTGCGAGAGTGGGGGAGGCGGAGGTCCCACCGGAGCTAAAGAGGTGCCTCCTTAACATATGGGAACCAACAGACTTGAACCTGAGGATGCAGGAATGGGCGACACTGGGGATGACAATTGCAAAGAGTAATATAGCACAGAACTGGGGTTCGGGCTGCCCCCTGCATATCAACACTGGAGAAATTGCAGGGATAATGCCATGGTGGCGGAAAGAGCGGTGTACATGCACAGGGGATGCCCCAAGAAGTGGTCCAAAATATGGGGAAAATGGAACGAATTTAGGGGAAATATATGTGAACCCCCCACGAGCCGAGTCAATCTCAGACGCAAGTGTATAAAAGATGGCTTTTGTGGAGATGTGGTGGTGGATTGCTCAGCTATTAAGCATTGTGTTGGATAGGCTGAAAGTAAAAACGAAAAGGGGTTTAGGTTCACATAGACACGACACAGAAATAATGTATATTGTATGCTAAGTAGTAAATACCCTCAAGTATTATGTTGTAAAGAAGGAACAAGTGGATCATGTTTCTTAATGTTTGCAAAAATCAATAAAATATATATATATTTTTTAAATCCAGACATGCAGCGTCGATTCCACAGCGATGAAGCAGGTGCTGTGTCAGAGTTGGAGCAGATTGTCACAGACTTCGCTGATGTGATGCTCGAAACTCACGCTCCAGTGGTTCTTCTGAAATGCTGTGACAGAAAGCTAGGGCCTGCGGTTAACACCGTGGTTGATGCACTGATCGGGAACCACGCTCCGGCGATGTGTCGAAGTTTGTAGTGATAAATCACTAAAAATAGCTTGGGAAGATGATGTGTAGATTTTCTCCTTCAGTTCCCCAAAGTCGGCTTTCAAGGGCCCATGAACTGGATTTGGCACCACTTGGCAAGTCAGGACGAAGTCCAGGCACTGGTAGGTGAAGTCTATGATGGACCTGAGACTTCTTAAAAGGATGCAGGCACACACAAGCCCTTGGAAAACCTTGGAAGCAGGATGTAGAAGGCAGAGTCCAGTTCTTTCACTCCCAAGACTGAAGCAGCAATCAGCAGGCCAGCACAACAAAGCAACAAGCAAAGTGTCAGTTCCTCCTACAGGATCAAGCTCTTCTTCCTGGCAGAATGTCCTTTAGTCCAGAAGTGTTCTGATTTGAGAGTGTCAGAGGTCTAATACTTATGCCCCTTTCTGCCTTTGTAGTAGGCAAACTTCAAAGCAGAGACATTTTAAGGCATGTGCAAAGTAGGCTCTGGCCCTGGGATCCAGCCTTTCAGGGGGCCCCCTGATAGAGACAGCTCTGTTCTTGCCCTGATAACCATGAATAATTCTTAAACAGATTGTTTTAAATACCGGTTTTCTTTAACTTAATTTTAATGTGATTGATCTGTGAGAGTCTATTACAGATGTTTTGTAGAGAACTGTTTTTATGTTTTATGCGAAATCCATAAAAAAGTTTCTTTTAGATCAAAACAGGACCTCACATATGAGAAATGGAAGGATGTCATAAAAACTATCTGCTGTAAAATTAGTGAGATGTTGCTGTGTTACAACATTGAAAACACATGTCACAATCCCTGAAAATTAGATTTAAACACATTTAGAATTAGGGCCAGAGTGCCTGTGCACTGCCAGTAATCTGGATAAAGTAGAAAAGAGCTGAAATTGAATCATAAATCAAAGCTGTTCTGAACATGGATCACAAAATTCCTTAAGACGGTCCTGTTCAAAAGAAAGTCTTTGTAGTGCACACAACCCTGACTTTCCCTGACCTGGCTCCAGACACACTACAGGGGGGTGGAGACAGCTTTGTGTGAGGACAGGCGCAGCCCTATTCGGGAGTCAGTGACAACTCCTCCTACCACTCTAGCTCAGGAAGGCCCATCAGCCTGGTGATGGCCCATCAGGATATGTATGGCACACCTCAGATCCCTTTGTGTGACTGTCTAGAGTGAATGCACAAGAGCCCAACTGTCATCCTAACCCAGATGTGGATTCTACAGAGCGGCTGCGGTACAGAATGGTTAAGCAAGGTAATGACAACTATCTAAAAGGGCCCTTTTCAAACAGGCAATTTAAAAACCAACTTCATTAAAAGTTGTACTTTTAAATTGTGAATTCAGAGACCCCAAACTCCAAACCTCTGTCAGCTCCCAATTGGAAATGACACTTTAAAGATATTGCAAGTCAACTCCCATGTTATCCTATGGGAGCGATAGGCCTTGCAATAGTGAAAAATGAAATTAGCAGTATTTCACTATCAGTACATGTAAAAGAAATGCGTTTTAAATATATTGCACCCTGCCCATGGGGCTGTCTTGTTTCTACATTAGGGGTGACTTACATGTAGTAAAAGGGAAGATTTGGGTCTGCTAAATGGCGCACTTGTCAGATCGAAATGACAGTTTCAAACTGCACACACAGACACTGCAATGGCAGGTCTGAGACATGTTTGCAGAACTACACATGTTGGTGGCATAATCAGTGCTGCAGGCCCACTAGTAGCATTTGATTGAAAGGGCCTGGGCACATCCAGTGCACTTTACTAGGGATTTACTAGTAAATCAAATATGCCAATCATGGATAAACCAAACACCAATACATTTTTGGCAGAGAGCAAATGCACCTTTGCACTGGTTAGCAAAGGTAAAGTGTCCATAGTCCTAAAGCCAACAAAAACAGGTCTTAAAAAATAGGAGGAAGAAGGCAAAAGGTTTGAGGATAAACCTGCAAAGAGATTCAGGTCCAACACCAATTGCCAGCTACACCTAGTCATGTGACCCAGGATAGAGGCTGCAGGCACCAAATGGGTGGGACAAGAAAATGGCAACATTCTAAAAGTGACAACAAGAAGGTGATGGATGGATTGCTTCAATTATTCTTAGCCACTGGCCGGATACCAATTCATCATTTTTTGCTGACCATGCCACCTCAGTTTGAACCCAGCTATATCAAATCACTCTTGGCCGTGCTTCAATGGGAACAGTCCAGCTCGAACTGCTAAGTCAGGTCTTCCCTGAACCAGAATGTGAGCAACCTAGGACTGGTTTAACCTTAATTATGGGCTCTTCAGCTTTCTAAAAGTGGCATTTTCAGAATTGTGGCTGAAAATCTCACTTTGCCATTAAAGCATTGAAGAGGTTTTTAAATTACACTTCTTTAGACATCAAACTCAACATTTCTCCCTTCTGCGAATTGACGGTTAGCACTTAATATATGCAATGAGGTAACCCACTACTATCCTATGGGAGAGGCAGGTCTTGCAGTCGCGAAAAATGAATTTAAGAGTTTTTCACCACCAGGACATGTAAAACTTACAAGTCCATGCCTAACTTTTTAAATACACTGCTCCTTGCCCAATGGGATGTTAAGGGCCTACCCTAGGGGTGACATATGCATTAACAAGCATTTGAAATGCAATAGGTCTAGCATTTGTTTGAGTTAGCGCTATTTGCATTGTAAATTGCACTGTCTTTTACTTGTGTGTTATGGAGTGTATGTATGTGGTGGGTAGTGGAGTTATGTGGGTTGGATTGGATTAGTTGTGGAATTGTGTGACATGGAATTTTGTGGTATGGAGTGGATTTGTGCAGTGGAATTATGTGGCATGTGTGCTGTGGAATTATGTGGATAGTAATTATATGGTATTGAGTGTACAGGAATTATGTGGAGTGGCATTGTGTGTTAGGGTGTGTAATTATGTGGATTTGCATTTTGTGTTGTGGAGTTTAATTATGTGGTGTGCTGTTGAATTTTGTGGCATGATGTGGGAGTGTGTGGTGTGGATTGGATGTATATGGTGTGTTGTGTAATTTTATGTGGTTTGGTGTTGAATTATGTGGTGTTGAATTGTGTGGCGTGGAACTGTGTGGATAGATTTGCCTTGTTGGTGATTAAAAGAACAAAAAGGTAGGAACTAAGCTCCAGATCTGTGTGTTTCGGTGTTCAAAAAAGAAAGACTTATAGCAATTGGAGTTGTAAATGTCTCTTATCAATGTTTTAAGGAGAAAAGTGGATGTATGTGGTATATATTGGAATTATGTGGGTTGAATTGGAATTTTTAGCTGTGGGATTGTGTGGCGTGGAATTGTGTGGAGTGGATTTGTGTAGTGGAATTATGTGGCATGGTGTGCAGTGGTAATATGTGGATAGTAATTTTGTGTTTGAGTGTATTGGAATTACGTGGAGTGGGATTATGTGATTGTGTCATGCAGTAGGATTATGTTGAATGGTATTTTTTGTTGTGGAGTGTTATGTAGTAGAGTTTCATTTTGCATTGTGCTGTTACATTTTGTGGTATGATGTTGCATTTTATGTTGTGTTTTGGATATATGTGGTGTGTTGTGGAATTGTGTGGAATGGGTTATTCTGGTGTTTACTAGTGAGACATGAAACAGGGTGGCATTGAGTGAAATTATGTTGAGTGGAATTATGTGGCATGGTGTGGAGTGTATTTATGTAGTTTATTATGTGTCATAGAGTGTATTTATCTGGGGTGTATTCATGTGATATTGAGTAGGGTATAATTAGGTGGCGTTGAATTATGTGGTGTTAAGTGATAATATGTGGAGTGTAAGTGTGGCGTCAACATTGTACCTGTGTGTATGCATGGGTGAGCATTGTGCCTGTATGAGTGCAGAGTGAGCATTTTGCTTGTGTGAATGCATGGGTGAATATTGTGCCTGTGTGGTGGAGGGGGAGCATTGTACGTGTGGGCATGCCTGGTGGACATTGTGCCTGGTTGAGTGCAGGTTCAGAGATGTGCCTATGTGATTGCAGGGTGAGAGACATGCCTGTGTGAGTGTAGTGTGAGAGGTGTGACTGTGAGTGCAGGATGAGCTGTGCTTGGTTGAATGCAAGCTGAATGTCAGAGTAGAAGTTTTGCTGTGTCTTTGTGAGTTTGTAGTGAGCAGGTTGCTTATGTGTGAATGTCTGCTGTACTTGTCAGTGTTGAGTAAAAGGCATTTTTGCAAGGCTTTCGATACATGCACATTTAAATGCTCAGAGTGCTGGCATGAAAACACAAATCTGATGTCATTACTCAGCCTGTATAACTGTGCACTTGGGATAATGGTTAGGTTCTCATTACCACTAAGAACAAAGCACAGATGCAGTAAACTGCTTTCTTGGAACTAGGCTTTGATTATGCTGGGGAAGTAGCAATGCAGATCTGCATTAATTAGGCTATGTTTTGCATTCATTACCCTTTCGCCCTACCACAGCTCCATGACTCCCCTGCACGTGTTAGATTTCCCAGCTTTCAAAGATGCTCCCATGATGCCCTTTCACAGGGCTTTAAGTGGGCCGGGTCTCACCGCGTCTGAGCACCGGCAGTTTTTTTAAGGTGGCCTCGAAACAGGTCTCTATCAGGCTCTGTTTGTGCCCTGGCGCAGGCGGTCTGGTTTTTTTCAGACTGCAGTGACAGCAGCACATCATATGCGCTGCTCACACTGCGCACTTCTCACTAGTGGGTGCTGCTCACACTGCTCATTTCTCACTAGGTGAGAAGTTACTGCATGACGTCATGCCAGGTGAGCGTTGTAGGGGAAGGGAAATCCTTTGAAGAGAGTCATTTTCTCTCTGTATTTCCGTTCATTTTTTGAAACTCAGGAGCAGCAACATTATCGTGGTGTCACCAGGGCTGTAGGTTGAAACCTTTTCAATATTATATACAGGCCATAGTTGCTGCTTATTTATCTTATGAAACTAACAACCATTGACAAATAGTCATGACTTGCTGCAGGTATGATGTTATTTGTTGTATCATATATCTGGATGCAATGGCAAAAACAGCAAAATACAAGTCAGGTGGCACACTATGCTAAGCACAGATTTTTAGTGTGTGTGTTTTTAAGCCACATCCTTAATTACATTGGCCATGCCCCTTTGAGTGACCCCCACAGTTTTTTCATCCCACTTAAAGCCCTGCCATTTCACGAGATACCAGTTGATAAGCCGATTTGGGACTGGCCAGTATACTTGGAGCCATAGACCAAGATGCCAGCCATAGCCCCGCCCCCTATCTCTCGAGCCTGCCCGGGGTAAAATTCCACAGCAATGGTGCATATTCATAAAATTATCTGCAATTATGAATCTTTCTGGTTTCTTAACAGCACCAAATGCAAAAGGGCCGCCGTCACCGTGACCATTATTACAGAATGATCTCCAATGGAAGAGTGTACTATATAATGTAATAGTTTTACTGATTTAGGCTTGGTAACCCTTACGAACAACAAAAGCGTCTTCGGTCTTAACCCTAGTGCTTTAAAGACAATTACCAGCTGCACATAGCGCTTAAGGCAGATACACTTTCTTTTGAACAGCCCTCCGTTTATAAATCACAAGTTCACTCACTGATGAATGGGGCGACCTAGAACTAGCACCATCTTCCCTCATCCCTAAATTTGTGAATATATGTTAACATTGCATTGTTTCCAGTGACTGGGATTGAGATCATTGCGTTAGCAGGCTAATCGCTTTGACACCACTTGGGTGAAGAAACGTTATATCAAACTAATAAAATAAAGAATTCAGTCAGACCAAAACGTGCCGTACCCTATGTTCTCAGCAACAGCAGGGTTTCAATAGAAAAGCAATGCCACCATTAAAAATACAGATCAAAAAAAGTTGGTAATATATATTTCCTAGATGTTGTTTAGCATTCGGAATGGTCTTCTGCCGTTCGGATCATTGCTGCATATGGAGAAGTGGAAAGCATTGTATCCAACAAGAGGGTTAAAACTAATTCAGAATAAGGAATTAATGTAGATAGGTGCTGTGTTATGTTTGAATTGCCTCTGTTTATGGCTATATCATTCTCTTTGCAAACTGACTTCACAGAACAGTGTTCGAGTTAAAAAGATGAAAGATTGAATCACTTGAAGTTTCCTTGCAAATTACATTAGAAAATCCACTCTAGGGAATCTGTGGAAATAAAAAAAAAGATTCACGGCACCCGCGATTTAGCTTTCAACATCGTAATCTAAAGCGCGGATGCTGTCATTGCTTCAAAAGTAAAGAAATAGAAAACAAATGCTTTTCTATTTCTTTCATTTTGAAGCAATAGCGGCATCCTCGCTTTAGCTTAAAATGTTCAAAGCTAAAGCGGGGATGCCAATTGTAAACAGAAGTAAGCAAATAGGAACAAGCATTGAAAATGCAATAGGTCTCGCCTTTGATTAAGTTAAAGCAATTTGCTTTGATAATGGTATTGTATAGCAAAGCAAATGGCTTTTAACATAATGAAAGGCGAGACCTATTTCATTTTTAATGCTTGTTCTACTCTGTAGAACTAAATATGCGCATTTCACAGGGTCCTGCGGTATACATGGCTCCCACAGCATTCTTACCTCCATACTGAAAGTCGAACAACACAGGCAGGAAGGGAACAAAGGACACTTTTCAGACACTCACCCCCAGTCACATGTCTGGGTTGACTCCATCATTGTTCTTTAGCTCACTTCGTTACTCCAGTTCAGACCCAGCCATATGCAAATCAGTATTGACCCTTGTGGGAAAAGTCCAGCCCAAACTGCCAAGCCAGGTCTTCCCTGGATCGGAAACAAGCATCCTGTGACCGGTTTCGGTGACTGGGTCTAAACTGGGGTGGAGAAGTGAGCTAAAGAATGATGATGGATTCAATCTAGATCTGTGACTGGGGGTGAGTGTCTGAAAAGTTTCAGCGCTCCGTCCATCATCTCCCTGTGTTTGCTTTAAACCCCTGCAGTGCCATTTGCACAAACTAGGTAAACAGGTGCACACTCTAGGCCCAGAAAGCACCTACGGCGTGCACGTTCGGCAAACACCGCATGCCTGCGTGGCACACAGTGTACGCACTTTAGTTAAACACTGCACTCTACTGGCTAACACTGAAAGCACTGCTGGTATGTTGTATGCACTGTTGCTAAACATTGCTTACGCTCCCAGCTCACACTGAATTCACTGCAGGCAATCCCTTTGTGTACACTCCTGGTCTGCGCTGCTGAGAATCAATGTGTACACACGTCCGGTCGACACCCTATGCACCGTTGTTTAACACCGTGTAAGTTCCTGGCATACACTGCTGGTAAAATCAGTAAAGCTATTGCCGGCACTGCATCCCACTGGTAAAGACAGCTGCGTACACTAAAGGCCGACAACGTGTTTGCTGCCACTAAACATTGTGTACTCTCCTGGTTGGCACTGTGAAAAACGCTGCATACACGCCCTGTCCCTTCTAATTACCGCCTGTGACAAAGTAGGCCCAGAAATGATCCCAGGTGCAAACACAATCCCAAAAGAAAGCAATGAAAGACACCAGGAAAGGGAAACAAAGAGGGGGGAAGAAGGCTGACTTGGGTCAATACGGAAGTGGGCTAGGCAGGGAGGGGACGGAGAAATATTCACTGAACGACATTAATATATTTGAAAACCCTGGGCCGAGAGAAGCCACGTCAGATGCAAATCCTCCAGGTGTCGGGCTCATCTAAAGCAGACGCTGGCCCTCACCTGTCAAACACCCCCCTTAGGGCCCATTGGACTGTACATCTGGCGGGGATAGTATATTGGGGCTTTGTAGGATAATAGAGCAGAGTCGGTGGGCAGGGGTTCAAGGGCACAGCAGGAACAGCCTGGCAGCAGCAGGGTGGGCAAGGGTCTGATGCTCTGCACCATACTATGGGAGGGATCACCGGGACAACCGGGGCGGGGCACGGTGCAAGGCACCTTCCTCAACTGTATTGATTACAAGAAGCCCTCTCATGGCGAGAGCAGCACATGCGCGCTGCTAACACTAGGCGAGACCTAAAAACAACACCTCAACACCTGGGTCTTTGAATGATACCTGCAGCACAGCGCCTAGATACCTCCCAGGTGATAAGTTGCGCTCTACAAATAACGTTTGATTGAAAGTTGGCAAAGGAAACTCAAATCAAGCGCTTTTCAAAACAATGTGTAACTGAAACCAAGAGAGAAATTCATACGGTTACAACGACTCACAGGAAGAAACAAACCCAATACAAAACGGTATCGCAGTAAACCAAAGTATACTGTTGCATGCACCTCCTACAAATCCCTGCACTGCTATCTCCTACACCATCTCCCGTCTTCTACTGTCTCTCTGAGGCACTAAGAAATATTTGTTAATTGTCGAACGTTTATTCTTCATTAACACATTTGTGGAGTTAAATCTACCATTAATTAGTAGGATACAGCAGCGTGGGACTTCTGGTAGTGTGGGTACAGCCTATGTAAACATATCCAATGCAGACCGGGGCCCCAGTGGCGTAACATAAGCCCCGGAGCCCGAGCTACAAGAGCCCCCCTCAGCAAAAATGCTATATGGTGGCCAGGCCGGGGAGCCCCCCCTCCATGCACTTTACAGCGACCCACTCAAGTTTCGTTACGCCGCTGCGGAGCCCGACTCAGTTTTGTGGAAGGAAGTAGTCAGTGTTAGTCATTTTTAGTAAGTTAGGTTTTTCTGGCCAATGACAGCGGTGCCAAAGTGCTTACGCATTCCATCGGTTGTACAGGTGCTCTTTTCCCGGTAAATACACGCATGTAGTAAGCATACTGCTGGTTGCCTTAACAGCCTGTTAGTAAGTACACACTTTATCTTTTATCTTAGTTATCTTTTATTAAGTCAAAGGTTAACTGCATCCTCTGCTTACTGGCCAACAATCATCAAGTGAAGGCAACCTCGTCAACATTCCAAGGCTGCCTTCCTGTCAACATTCTGAACGTTACCACTGTGCAGTAGAATGTGGGGGTGGCCGGAATGTACCATGTGATAAGTTATAACACATCTCCCTCCTTAAAGAAGAGATATACTAACACGTAGAATAATAAGGGTAAAGCTAAGGGCCAGGGTGTAGCATGTACTGTCCGAGGATCCCCTAACATAACATATAAACAGCAACTTGTGATACTGCATCTTCAACCCATTTGAAATTCCTTGTGCCACCTTGGGGGATTGCGGTCCCTGAGTTCCCTTCCCCCTTGTGCCCCTTCTGCTCGGGAACTCTGGGCATGAGGCCTACCATCTCCCTCTTGGTCCGTCTCCCTCAGACCTATGGCCACCCGGTCCATGCTCCATTTTTTCCCATCTTCCATGATGACCACATTTCTTTTAACCTCTCTTATTTTCCCTGGGGCGTAGTACCTCTCCTCTTTACCCCCAAGGTTCATAGGTTTCCTGATAACCACCTTTTGTCCCTCTCTGAAAGATCTTTCCTGCACCCCCCATTTTCTGTCGTACTACTCTTTATACCTCTTTTGTCTTGTGTCAATTCTCTTCCTGATTCCCTCCAGGTCAATCACCACTGGATCCTTGGGGATCCCCCTCAATAGTTCAAACGGCGTATATCCTGTGGAGAGGCTAGGTGTGGTGTGGTAGGACCAAAGCATGTCTCTCAGCGCCCCCTCAATAGGAGTCCCCGCTTTCACTGCTAGTTGTATGCACTCTTTCAACATACGGTTAGCCCTCTCCACTGTCCCGTTTGCTTTTGGGCAGTACAATGGGGTGCGCATGTGTGTTATTGACATGTCCTTCAGATACTCCCTCATCTCCTCCGATACCAATTGGACACCATTGTCCGTGATTAAGGTGGAGGGAATGCCCTCCTTTGAGAACACTTCATTCAAAAATTCAATCAACGATCTTGTGTTGATGTTGCTCACAAACTTTTGTGTGATCCAGCTTGAGTAGTAGTCTATAAGCACTAAGATGTACTATTGCTGTGGTCCCTTAGCCCTTATGGGGCCTGTGATGTCAAATCCCAATTTGTCCCATGGAGATCGTGGGACCGCCACTGGACTAAGCGGAGATCGCCTGATACATCTTGCTTTATCGCTTACGCCACATGCGTAGCAATCCTTCACCTTCTCCTCCATGTGTGTATCGATCCCAGGGAACCAATATTCCGATCTCAATCTCGCCTTGCATAGGCTCCTACCCAGGTGCCCCTCATGGGTGAGATCCATGATCTGTCCTCTTAATCCCGCTGGAGGGACTATTCTGCCCGCTTTGAGGAGGTATCCTCCTACTATGGACAGTTCATTTCGTACATTCCAGTACGGCTGAATGTCTTCTTGTAGAGTTTTGCATTTCATGGGCCATCCTTTGATTACCCAAGTTTTTACCTTGTTGAGAGTGCTGTCCTGTTCCATGTGGTAGTCCCATTGACCTTTTGTCATTGCAGGAAGTTTGACCTCAAGAACCCCTTCACTGTTCCTGACCTCCTCCTCCTGTCTTACCACTGGTGACCTTGATAAAAAATCCGCAACTTTGTTCTGTTGGCCCGGGACATATACTGTCGTGAAGTTGTAGCCTTGCAATCCTAGGACCCATTTCGCTATGCGGGGGGTCATGTTTTCCAAGACCTTGTTGCCAAACATGAAGATTAATGGTTTATGGTCCATGCACACTTCAAATGGAATCCCCACACATAGAAACTAAAATGTCTAATTGCCCAATACACCGCCAACGCCTCCTTCTCTATCGTTGAGTAATTAGACTCAGCCCCAGATAACGACCTTGATGCAAAAGCTACCACTTTCACCTCGCTGCCCCTCCTTTGTGAGAGCATGGCACCTATTCCTTTACCACTTGCATCAGTAGTAATAATGGTGTCCTTTGTAACATCAAAGTTGCCTATGTATGGTGCTGTCACAATTACTTCCTTTATGTTTTCAAAAGCCTGTTCCTGACTTTTCTCCCAAACAAATGGCATGTCTTTCCTTAAGATCTCTCCTAGGGGATTTGCTAACATTGCAAAGTTCTTAATGAATTTGGCCATGTATTCTGCTAGGCCCAAGAACGATAGCACTTCCTCTTTGCTTGATGGCGTTGGTGCTCTTCTAACTGCTTCTTCTAAATCAATTTTGGGTTTTATCCCCTCCTCAGAAATAGTATGCCCTAGATAGTCTACAGCAGTTACACCCACTTTGCATTTGCTCTCTTTCGTGGTAAACCCCACCTCCTTTAATTTGTTGAGTACTCTCTCGGCATTTAAATTATGTTCATTCTCAGTTGCTCCATAAATAAGAATGTCGTCCTGAAAGCACATCGATTTAGGACAATCCTTCAACACATGTTGCATCACCCTTTGGAATGCCGATGCTGCTGATGCCAGACCAAAGGGCATTCTTAAAAATTCGTAGTTGCCAAATGGGGTGGTGAACGCTGTTAATGGTTGTGATTCAGGATGGAGTTTGATTTGGTGGTAGGCCGATGAGAGGTCCAGAAAACTGAAAACCTTTGCCCCTTGCAGTGTGCTCAACATCTCATGTATTCTGGGTAAGGGGTGCCTGTCCACCACAATGTTGGCATTCAGTGTCCTGAGATCCACACATAGCCGGATGCTCTTCCCACCCTCCTTGCTCGTGATGACAATGGGCGCCAACCATGCCGCACATTCGATCTCCTGTATGACCCCTTGCTCCATCAACTTCCTCAATTCCAATCTCAAGGGTTCCCTCATCAATAAAGGGATCGATCGTGTTTTGTGCACCACTGGTATTGCTCCCTCCTTCAATTCAATCTTATGCATGTAATTTTTTAGTACCCCTAACTTGTCACTGAACACTTCGGGGAATTCTTTCACTAAATTGGATCCCACCACTGGGGGGTCAATCAAAAGCACCTGCTCCTGGTTATTGGGGTCGAGTTTTATTCCCAATTCCTTCTGGTGTTTCCACCCTAATAAACTTGACCCCTCCTTTGTGACGTAAACCTTCCCCACTGTATGCCTGTCTTTAAACGAAATTCTCATTGTTATCATCCCCTCCAATGGTATGGGTACCCTATTGTAACCCGTGGGAGCTATGTCAGCTGTTTCTAGTATGAGATTATGTTTTGCAAACTTCTCATAGAACCTGTCTTTATCTACTAGGGTGAATGGTGAGCATGAGTCCGCATACACCTTAAAACTTTCCCCATCCAGTCCTATTTCACATGTGGGATACTGTGTATGTTCATCCTTGCTTTCATCTTCGACCTGAAAAATGAAATTTTTTTCTTCTTCTTCATGCCCCTCTCTGTTTTCTACTACATGAACCTTATTGGAACTCACATTGCACACTTTTGAAAAATGTCCTTTCCTATTGCACTTCCTGCATATTACATTGCGGGCTGGGCAGCGCCAATTGTTTGCTAAGTGATTGTGATTTCCGCACCTAAAACTCTTCAGGCCTTCCCCTCTACTACTCACGCTCTCTTTATTCCTATTCTCAACTTTACATACTGCCTCCCCATTCACGGCGTCTTTCATTGCTCCTTTCTCTTTTGCTCCCTCCGAAACTTTCATTTCTCTCATACACTGTGCAGTATGTTCCAGCCCCTTTGCTATGCTAATGGCTTCCTCCAAGTCTGGATTTCTAGTGAGCAGTTCTTCCTGAACCTTCTCCTCATTAGTGCATCTCACCAATTGGTCTCTAATAAGCGAGTCCGTAAGCGCCCCAAACTCACATGTGGCTGCCATGCCTCTCAATACCGTTATGTAAGATGACACCTTTTCCTCTTTCCTTTGAACTCTTTTAAAGAATTTGTGTCTTTCCAACACCACATTTATTTTTACTTTGAAATGTGCTTCTAGTTTCCTTAAGGTATATTCATACACATCCACCCCTTCATCTTCTCCGCTCCCTTCATCTTCCACCTGTCTACCTGTTATATCCTCAAAAACTTTCCTTCCTTGTATACCCAGATTATGCAAAAGAATATGTTGCTTCCTTAGGTTAGAAAAATTCCCACCTCCTACAGCTATCAGATAGGACTTGAAAATACCTTCCCATCTTTTCCACAGAATTTCTGGTTCCCCCAGCTCATTTAGAAATGGAGGCGGCTGACTCATCCCTGCACCTGCCATAATGTTGAATGCGTAACTCACTGTCTAACTACAAAGTACAGGCAAGCCAACTGTTTCCTTGAGTCACATGGGCAGTTACAACAATTATACTGTGATTATGGATAAAGAAACCACAATGAATGTAAATACCGTTTTCCCACACATTAGCAATAACAGGGATGCTTCGTTAATCCTTTTTCCCTGCCTGTAACCTGAAATCTATTCCCTTATTTATTTATTTTTTTTCTACTCTTCCTTCCACAAGGACAGTCCTCTTTCTTTGTTTGGTGTCCTTCCCATAGTTCCTCTTGTGGTGCTGTGACGAGCCCTTCCTGTGACTGCCTGAAGAAAATGAGTTTGTGAGGAAGATACTGCTCCTGAGGAGAACACTTGTTTCCGCTGACCTTGGATTATCTGTTAATAAATGCTCCGTCCTTAGGCAGCTTCCTTCAACCTTGATCCGCCCCCGCACACGGCGCACGTCAGTCGAGGGGGTGTCCTACTCGCACCTGCCCTGATCAGCTTCTTTTCCACACACCACTGACCAAATGCGTTGAAAATGCAGTCGTTGGCCCCAAGCCGCACAGCACCCTTACGTACCGCTACACACGGAGACCTCCGATGGCAGGATACGGTACTTCAAGTCAGCCGCGCGGCCAACTCCCAGCTGACCAAGTACTTCGAAACTGCTGGGTGTCACACGGGGTTGACAATGGGGGGGGGGGAAAGGTTTTGTGCCCCCTCACCAATTCAATATTTAATCCCGCTTGGGAGCCCTCGAACGCTGCTGTACTACTGCGATCGCTGTTCTCTTCCTCTACGCTGCTGTGATACGCTCACCCGGTTCTCTGTCCTCTGCGCTCCCCAGGGCTCGCGACCACAAAAATGTCCGTGCCTGTTGCTACTCTTCACTACAATGCCTGCTGTAACGCCACAGCTGTAAACTTGTCAGTTCCTCTCCTTGGTCCACTCGTGACAGAACCAGGCCATATTCATTCCATATGCTCATAAACCTCTGCTGCTGGCGTTATTTCAAATCCATTCACCGATCCAACGCTGTCCGGACCCAGTCATTCGCCACTTGAGATATGCTTCACACCCCGTTCGTTCGGGGTAATTGACTAGGGGTTAATTAAATACTGTCTCTCCCCCAATTCTTAACTCCTCACCACCAGCGGAGCCAGGTGTCAGGATACCGTATGCAAGCTTCTTTTTCCAGGAGCCTTCTTACGCTCCCATTAAAGCCAGTAAGTCGAATCTTCTACAGGGGAGGATGCAGCGCCGTCCCTGTCACAGCTCCAGTCATCCTCGTCGCCATCTGAAGTAAGTACACACTTTATCTTTTATCTTAGTTATCTTTTATTAAGTCAAAGGTTAACTGCATCCTCTGCTTACTGGCCAACAATCATCAAGTGAAGGCAACCTCGTCAACATTCCCAAGGCTGCCTTCCTGTCAACATTCTGAACGTTACCACTGTGCAGTAGAATGTGGGGGTGGCCGGAATGTACCATGTGATAAGGTATAACAAGCCTGTTATTGCATTTTCAGGTGCGTGGGTTTGCGTACGGATTTCGGTCTTAATGTGCACTATTGTCAGGTAGTTTAGCAGTTTAATACTGACTACCGCCGTCTGTCAATAACTTTAGATCCCCGTAGTATAATTTAAATTACAGAAAGTTTGTTGCCTCGGATCACAAGAATGAAATGGACAATCTTTTAAAGGAGGTGCACCTTCAAGCTACTCTTGTCAAACATGGCAGCAAGTGTTTACATTTGTGGAAAGCAGAAGATAAAGTTGTGAATCACTTCTCATCAGCATCACACACGCCGAGTGACAAAGTATTTGAATTTCGAGGTAGCCAAAAAAGTAAATATTCCCTTCTCGCAACAGAGAGGCATCGACGACACTGTTCTCAAAACTCTTCTACAGACCTGGTGCCCAGCAAACATTCCTGCATTAACGTGCACGAGAAGGGGGAGGAGGTGGGGCAATCCATTCTTTAAACATACCAACTTCTCCCCCTCTTCAAAGGTGCCAATTCCGACAAACAAAGAACACAATTGCCTGAACACAGCAGTGATTTCTGATCAACACGTTTCGCAGACACAACAGACCCCGGCTCCAAAGGCCAGCCTTTGTTCAGTGAAGCACTGTGCACCCTCTCTGCCCCCACCGCCCCGCTGCCCCCCTCAGGGCCCTCCAGCGGGATCCATGAATGCTAGTGTCAAGCACCGCTGCAGCTTTTGTTACTGGGGGACGATATTGCAGCACCGCTGCACAACTGGCTCCCCAGTAACAAAACCGACCCTTACCCTTCCGGCCCACCAGTAAAACGCCTGGTGCTTGCTACGGCCGGCCTGCGTGCACTGTAATGCACAAGAAACATTCCTCAGCCAGTAAGGTTTGGTCGGTTCCTCAATACATCCGTATACGTTCGGCAGATGAGAAGTCTGAGTTTGGAGAAAATATCTGACTCATCTTTTTTTTTTAAACAGTTTACTCACAAGTTCAATCGCACCTCCCCTCCCTCCCTAAACAAAACCATAGCGGGTTCTCTACAGCGCAGCAAATACAATGCGTCCAGGCTCCACTCTTACAAATAAACAAAAACAAAAATTAAAAGTGCATAAGTTTCAGCCTCGAGAGGCAGAGTCAGTCGTGCTGCTTCAGTCCACACTGGCGAAGGAGCACGCAGACGGTCAAAAGTAAACTTGCAGGATCAGTCGCCATGCTTAAGGTTTTTTTCCCCTCCGCTCCTTTCTCAAGTTGATACCAAAACCAGGTCAGAACTTGTACCCTCTTATACTTCCACCCACTCGACGAAATCTCTGGTCCCCTCACAGAGCCCCGGGGTGCCCACCAGTTCAAACAATAGTCACACTAATTAGATCATGGTATCACTGCAGTTGGCCACAGATACTGCAACATGTCAACCAAATGAAAGAAACCTGGATCGGATGGCGAAAGAAAACTTTTCATTCACCAAATAAGCCTCCGACCAGAAACGCCGGCACTTGAAAAATAAAAAAACATCAACCGCGCATTAACGTAACAAGCATATAGTAACAAACTAGGATAACAAACTAGCGTACAATGCAATAGGCGTATAGATACAAAGTAGCATAACAAAATACCAAACAGTTCATTTCCCACGCACACACATGCAATAGTTTACAAAAAAATTTGTAGCAAGTCAATATTAAACCCACCATCTCCCGCCGCCAGTAAAAGATTCAATCCCGCTGGGTGTGGCATAAAACGGACAGGATGGCAACCAGGAGGGGCTAAAAACCCTCTAGTCTGTTTAGAATAATTACTGACGAACAACGACGCACACCAATTACAAATGTGAGCGGAGCTCAGACACAACTTCTGGAATCGGATCGATTCCAAGAAGCCCTCGCATGGCGAGGGCAGCGCATGTGCGATGCTAACGCCAGACAAGACCTAAAAATGGCGGCCGCACACTTTTTTACTTTTGTTAAAATCGCAGCACCTATGCTTTATCTTTGAACATCTTAAGCTAAAGCAGGGGTGCCGCGATTGCTACAAAAGTAAACTATTTGTTTACTTTTAAAGCAATTGTGACACCCTGCGCTTTAGCTTACGGTGTTTGAAGAAAATAAACAAAGAGGGCGGGTGGCAGTGCGGGGGGACGACGGTGGGGAGGACGACACAGATGTGCATCAAGCACTGCCACAAGCATTAAGCAATGCAATAAACACAAAAAAGAGTTACCCAGATAACAGTTACGCTGTCTAAGCGTAACAAACCTCTACTTGGTCGGTGCTGTATGGGTAAGAAACGCAAGTGACATTGGCTGCCTAAACCAATTACACTGCAGCATAGAAGACTGACACTGCCCTGAATAAATTGTAAGCAGTAGGGGGAGCTATCTCAGTTTACTGAATACTACAGGTCTTGCGACAGTGCATGCGCAGTCTAGGGTCGACCTAAAAAGGAAAGTTTAGGCCTGGCAAAAGGTTTATTTTGCAAGGTCGAAATGGCAGTTTAAAACTGCACTTACAGGCTGCAATGGCAGGCCTGAGACGAGGTTAACAGGCTACTTAAGTGGGTGACACAATCAGTGCAGATTTTTTCATATAAATTCGAACAGAAATTTAATTGGGTGTTAGTGGTTTGTTTTGTAGAAAAAACAGTACGGTGACTTTTCATAGCATTAATTGCAGCCCTACCCGTCGTGGGGGGACCATACTTGAAACAGGGTGGAAACTATTTTCGTGGCAGAACCACTGTTCATTTAACGAAGACCTACTAGTAGCATTTATTTTACAAATTCTGGGTACATGTAGCACCTCTTTACTAGGGATGTATAAGTAAATTAAATGTGCCTATTGGGTGTACGCCAATGTTACCATGTTTTAGGAAGTGAGTACACGCACTTTAGCACTGGTTAGCAGGGGTAAAGTGCACAGAGTCCTAATGCCAATAAAAACAAGATCTGTGAAAATGGAAGAGCAAGGCAACAAACTGGGGGGAAGACCACCCTAATTCGGAGAGGTCTGACAATTTGTAACAGAGTTACCAAGTGTTTACTATGACACAGTTGCTTTGCTACAGTGGAAAACGACTTTGAAGATGTTTCACTGCCAGGGCATGTAAAACATAAGTACACGTGCTCTACTTTTTAAATGCCATGCACCCTGCCCTGTGGGCATGTAGGGCCTACTTTAGGGCTGTCTCATACTTATTAAAAAGGAAGGTATGGGCTTCACAAAAGGTTTATTTTGCCAAGTCAAATTCAAAGTTTTAAAACTGCCTACCCAGGCTGCAGGGGCAGGCTTGAGACATGCTTTGCATTGTCACTTTAGTGACAATATGTGCTAAAGTCCACTAGTGACATTGAACTTACAGGTCCTGAATACTTCATTGGTACCACATACTATGGATCTATAGGTAAGTTACATATGCCAATCAAGGGGACAGCCACTTTTACATGTTTTAGAGATTAGAGCACACCCGCTGGGCACTGGACAGCAGTATCCCAGTGTGCAATAGCAGCAAGTACGAGCAGAAGAATAGGAGTGAACATGCAAAAAGGCATTTTCCTACATGTCAGATTCAGACAGCCTGCCCTCTTGAAAGTTTCTACTCAGCCAGACTGCAAAAGATGTGGGAGTGAAATGCAGCCTTGTCAGATGTCCTATTTAGATATCTACTTTATAGCCAGCAGATAAATGCTGCTACCTTTGAATATAAAACTGCTTGAGCTAAATAAAGAAAATAATTATTGTTCAATAGAAAATAATCATATGGCCAAATTTTCTGTTTTAGTCTGCTGATTCTTGGATAAAATCTTTTGATCAAAGATCCATGTCAGAGATTTGTTCTATGTCCACATGAATGGCACATGACTGGCATATTATGTAGAGGAGAGGTCATGTTCTTGCTGTGAGCTTGACTTTGCTTTTCCACCGTACTCAAACAGACAGTTAGACAATGGTAAACTGATTGTTCCATTCAGGTTATACGTCTCAGCTTTGGAAGCTTATCATGTGCAGAGGGAATAATTCAGAGAACTGTGCATGAGGTATGGTATCCAACTAAATAAGTAAGGAACAATACAGCAACAGTACAGTTGTCAATGTTTTGAGAAATGTCTGTTTTGTTGGAGAATAGATAATGTGCTAATACTTAAAATGGGTTACCATGCGACAATGTGTATTATTATAAGTCTCATTTTAAATGTAAAGCAGTGACACATGTTTCAAATGACTGGGTAACTGGTGTGGTGTCGCCACCCCCCCTTTGGTGTACACCTTGGTTTGGTTTCACGTTTTACAGATGTACTTCTTCTGGGTTTTCTTCATTTCACTGTCAAGTCGATTGGTATTTTGTATAGGGTTTTCAGTTCGGGGTAGGCCTTACTTTCTTGGTAGTGAGGTTGGGTGGGGAGGGGGGGTCTGTTGTTAATACATAGATGTTGTTGGATTTTCTTGAGACTGTACACCATCACGAATTGCCTGATCTCAGAATTTTGGCATAGTTGTTCATATTTGGATGCAGGCATGCTCACTGTCATACTATCATAGTTACTGTTATTGCATTTACATGACATGTTTCATATTCACTCTCAATGGCGCAGCTGCGGAATGTAGACGGCCCTTCGGGATTGTCCTTTATGTCTTGCAATGCCAGGGGCCAAAATGACAACCGTAAAAGGAGGCATGTTCTTCACTATTTCCTCAGACATGGTGTGGCTGTGGCCTTTATACAAGAAATGCACTTACCTCAGACTGACTCCCTCGGCTTTGCTGCCAGTTGGGGCTCACACTGATATTTTGCCAGCTTTAGTAATTATGCCAGGGGTACTGCCATACTCATACACAAACGAGTCCCCTTTAGCCTAGGCACAGTTATTAAGGACAGGGAAGGCAGATACGTAATTGTCTCTGGATCTCTCATGGGACATAGGGTGGCGTTTGCGTGTGTCTACACCCGAACACTGATTCACCTGAATTCTATCACGCTCTGCAGGCCCAGTTACTATGGCTGGACCCCTGCCTGTTCTTGTTGAGGGGAGACCTTAATTTACTTCTCAATCCTGCATTAGATAGCACAGCCTCCACCCCTGCCACCAAACCACATTCTCAAAGAGCTCTCCTGGCCCTCTGCGAGCAGCTTTCCCTAATGGACATCTGGCGCCAGCGCAATCCCTCACACACTGCCTACACACATTACTCGGGCCAACATAACACCTGGACAAGAATTGACTTTTGGCTAGTTTCCCCGGTCATCTCCAATGGTTGCAGGCTCATGTGACGCATCCCAGAACTTACTCAGACCATTCCCCAGTTCAGTCTGAAGATTCCCCGTCCAGAGGTATTTGAATGCCAATGGCGCTTCCCTAGCCATGCACTGCTAGATGACCTCTAATTGAAGATTACTTTATTATAAACACTGGGTCAGTAGATTCGTTGGCGTTCCTATGGGAGGGCTTCAAGGCATACATAAGGGGCGTATGCATCGCCAAACACTCAGGTGTGCTGAAAAGTCTTCGCACCACTATTTCCCTATTGAGCACGAACTTGCTGACCTGGATGACGCTATATTACGCTCCCCAGTCCCAGCGGCGACAGATCGCCGACTCGCTCTTCTGATTGAATTCCATGACTTTGCAGACTGAGAGATACTCTATTTAGGTAAATATCAATCGGCCAGGCAGTATGGGGAGGGTGAGCGTCCAGGCAGGGTGCTGGCACAAATACTAAGGCCTCCGTACAGTAAAGCTTGCATCACTGAAGTGCACTCTTCTTTATCTCAGACACTCACTGCCACCTCAGAAACTCGTGAGGAGTTTCTTGACTACTTCACAGCCTTATACTCAACCAGGACAGGGGGGACTCCTCAGCGCAGGACACCTATCTGTCACAAATTGCATTGGTTTATCTGGAAAAGGACATGCAAGACTTCCTCGCTGAACCGATAACTGAAACTGAGGTGCTTGGAGCCATAGCCACCCTTCGGTGCTCCTCCGCCCCTGGTTTAGACTGCTTCACAGGAGACTTTTATAAGATGCATAAAGATCTACTTGCCCCGCAGGTGATCGAGGTTTATGCGGAGGCCCTAGAGAAGCAAGTCTGCCCCCCACGCTTCCAGAGGCAGTGGTGATCCTCCTTCCCAAACCTGGAAAGGACCCGGCATTATGTGGTTCCTACATGCCCCTTTCCCTTTTCAATTTAGACTACAAAATATTAGCCAAAATCGTTGCTAATCGCCTCTCCTAGTTAATGGAATTCATCACATCTCCGGCCCAATCTGGCTTTATTTCCCACCGTTCCACTTCCTTGAACCTAATGACACTTTTTTCAGTCCTCCTTAGAATCAATACCGCGGTCCCAGCGGCTGCCATCCTGTTGGACACCGAGAAGGCCTTTGATTCCCTCGAATGGCCCTTCTTTCTCTCAATAATGCACCGCATGGGCATGCCAATTGGCTTTATAGCCACAGTTGCCCTACTATATAGCCGTCCTACAGCTCGGCTCTGCATCAACGGAACCCTGTCCCGTCCTTTCTCCCTCTCCTGCGGCACGCGACAAGGTTGTCCCCTCTCGCCCCAGTTATTTATATTGCCCATGGACCCTCTGGTCTGTCCTTTTCAGGAACGACATCTGCAGAGAGGCCTGCAATTTAACACTGGGCCCCTCCTAATCTCATTATGTGCGGATGACACCATTCTCTATGTGAGGGACCCCCGGGTTAACCTGGAGCCCCTCATCAGAGAAATACTTCAGTTTGGTCTCATCACCGGCTTAGGTATCAATTGGCGTAAGTCAGTGATTTTTCCATTAACCCCCAGCACGATCCCCTGGGAGTGTGAATACCCTCTGGAATGGTGGACTGAATCCGTCAAGTATCTGGGCATTCATATGCATCTTAACACTGACCAGATCCTTCGTCTCAACTACGGTCAAGCAATCACTGCTCTTGAAGCCCAGATTGAGCGATGGCTGCATTTGCCCCTGTCCATTGCTGGCTGAGTCGCAATTATAAAGATGATAGTACTGCCCACATTTTTGTATCTTTTCAATAATATCCCCATCCCCCTTGCGTAAACTTCTTATCAGGCTGGTATGGGGAGGCAAACAGTTCCGCGTTTACTGGCAAATCCTTACCCTCCCGTATGATAGAGGAGCATATGGCGTACCAGATTTCCAACTGTATTATTTAGTGGCCCAATGCTGCTACGCCTATGCGTGGTTTCACCCAGACGCACAGATCCCCTATCTTCGTCCGGAGGCAGACCTTGTCCTTCCCGACCGTCTTTCAACTGTCCTGCCCAAGGGTGTTCCCAGAGACCCCACTGATATACAGACAGTTTCCACCACCTGCTGGGCTTGGGAAAAGTTACGTTGGGTCACTGCTGCTCCCTCACTTTATTCCCCCGCCCTACCTATCCCAAATGCTCGTTGGCTTCCGATCACCGGAGAAAAGTTGATCAAGCGCACATTAGCCAAATTTGACATCACTACATTTCGGGACCTATACCCTGAGGGGCACATTTTCTCCCCGTCAGAAGATGTCCGCTTTCAGACTGCCACTTTTATTGACAGTTTTGTCTTGAATCGGATCCGCTCTGCACTTCGCACTGCGCTGCCTGGTTTTCCCCTAGAGCCGTATTCATTCCCGCCCCTAACACTAATAATAGAAAGCCCTAATGGATCACATCTTATCTCTAAATTGTATAAAGCTTGCGCATCTCTACGCCCTGTCTGCGACGATAAGATCCGCGCGGACTGGGAGATGGATCTGGGCCATCCCTTTACGGATGAGCATGGGCTAAGTGCTGCGCTGTAACACAGGACGTCTCACTAAACAGCAGACATAAGTTACTACATTTCAAATTCCTGCACCGCATGTATTTCACCCCTGCCAAAGCACATAGAATAGACCCAAATAGGCCACACACATGCCGCAAATGCGCAGCCCCACATGCTGATTTTGCCCACCATACATGGATTTGCCCGAAGCTCCACACCTACTGGGAGGAAGTACACATCACACTGGGGGCCATGATAAAGCTGACCCTTACCCCCATACCGAAAATAGCGCTGCTAGGATACACGGTGAATTTTCACAAAAATGTTAGACGATTCGCAACCCTCAGTTTGCTGTTAGCTTAACTGGAAATCACTCTACTATGGGGTCGAAGTACTGCTCCCACCATGACAGGTTGACTGCGCAGTATGGCTTACTGTAACACGAATTGCGAGGTATACGCTGGTCTCCTACCTGGTACTTCCCGGCCTAAAGACATATGGGGTCCCTACAGACAGTACGTAAATAATCAGCAGCAAGCTACTGGATCCCTGCCACAACATGACATAGTCCCTGAGGGTGTGGACTGACGGCTGTGATCTTGCACATCACCCGTATTTCTGGTCCTGTTTTCTCCTCACGGATTGTCCGTAATGTAATCGGAGGGGTTGACAAATGGGTGACCAATTGAACAAGTTTAGACCTTAGTCACTCGATATTGGCCGACTAGCCATGGGAGAGGAAGACTGCTTGCTAGACGATTTGTTCTGCTCTGTTTGATTTTGTCCAGCTGGGATCACATAGCCTTTAACATGTCAAGATTGTGTAAATGTCAAGATGCTTTTCCAAATTGTTTTATCCATTGACGCTTATTGTTTTATTAAGACGATGATGAACGGGGGGCATGTGATTTTGCACTATGTTGTGTTTTTTTTTCTTTTGCCAAAATGATAAATAAAGTTTTAAAAAAATAATAATAATAATGTAAAGCAGAGACTATCGAGAGGTCATAAGCATAGCTAGCAACCTCTGAATTGTGCTCCTAACCACAACTTGCAAATGTTAGTGGCTCTCTAATGTAATGGATATCAATGACCTATTATGACAACTATTCTGAAAGCAAAAGGTAACTCCATAAGTGGTTCTCCCCCCCCCCCCACTATCTTAAGATGCTAACTCATTAATGACACTTTTAGATTAGAAACAAAGACAGACTTATAGAGTGGTAGATAAAGCCCCATATGAATAACGCTATATCTATCTGGCCAGTCCAAAGACCAGATACAAATGTTAGTGGCTCTCTAATGTAATGGATATCAATGACCTATTATGACAACTATTCTGAAAGCAAAAGGTAACTCCATAAGTGGTTCTCCCCCCCCCCCCCACTATCTTAAGATGCTAACTCATTAATGACACTTTTAGATTAGAAACAAAGACAGACTTATAGAGTGGTAGATAAAGCCCCATATGAATAACGCTATATCTATCTGGCCAGTCCAAAGACCAGATACAAGGGTGGGCAAGGTTGTTAATTGATGGCCGAGTAGAAAATAAGCACTTATTCTGGCCTCTCTGTTGAGGCAGCCATCACTCTCTATGCTACAGTTCCCATCGTTAACCAGTCAAGAAACTAACAGCAAGATCTAGCAACAAAATATGAGTGAACATGCAAAAATGGCATTTTCCTACAAATAGAGCATCACTCTCTTTGCTACAGTTGCCATCATCAACCAGTCAACCAGATTTCTTCCTGTCACTGAGAATCCACATTTCCGTCAGGAATTAATTTATAATAAATTAATTCTGTGAGTTATCGTTTTGGTTTGATTCAACAGAACCAGGTGGACTAATATCTGAAAATAGTGATATACTAGCAAATCATTTGATAGTAGTACCATGCGCACATTTACTATCTCGTTTTAAACAATTGCTGGTACTACTGATACCTGGTATAATCACTTGAGTTATGATTAAAAACAAAGTAACAACTTTGAGCCAGAATGGAATATTCCTTACTTGTGAAATGACTTTAAAACATGCCCATTCCATTTAGCAAGGCAACGAGCCCCAGCTGCCTTTCCTGCGTTGCGCCATCGGAGCGACTCATGCTCCTGCAGGCAGCCCTTGGTGAAGACCGGGGCCCCTTTGTGTCTTCACAAAGGCCCGGTTTGTTCCATGCGTCCAGCAGCTGTGACTTTATGGCAGCACAAAGATTGACGAGGCTCTATTGCTTGACTGTTGTTAATGCAACAGTTCACAACCTCAATCCAGATGCGGCTTAGTCGGAAAGAAGATTACACACACCATTAAAGTTACAATTCTCTCGCCCATCTCTTACCTGACTTTATTGGCCACTGCAGATATCCCAGGACCGCAAGCCATATTTTATTTATTGTGAGTGTCAGCGACCAGGCCGCAGCGAGTAGACACCATTGACATTAATTGTGCATGAATTGAGAGCCCTTGCTCTGCATGTCTTTCCCATATGGATAAGAGTTAAACACTTGAAAGATTTAGAACTGTCATCAAACGAGTTCCTTACAAAAGAGTCCTGGCGAGCATACTTTCGTAGCCCCAGAGGCCTTTGGGCATGGCCTCCAACAGCAGAACAGTTTTCAGCTGTGCCATCCTCATAGAACATTTTTGGTATTATAACTAAAGTAAATTAAAAGTTAGTATAATGATGCTGATTGGATGTGCAGTTCTTTGAATTAGTGTCGAGTTCTCTTCGCTGCATCGTCTGACGTCATGCCTGGAGATGTCAGGAGCAATTTACAGAGCAGCCCTGCCTGTCTGGGTAATTTGCTGTAAACTGTTGACTTGCATCTGTAAACAACACTGCCAATGTATGCTCATCAAAATGCAGTCCAATCAATAGATGTTTGTGTTATGCCTTTGGCCGCGGAGAAAAATAGGTCAATCGTCTTATCTGGCGTCGCACTCCAGACGGGATGGCTCTGTGAATTGATGGTGGTCTGCACGCTGACAGCATCTTTGCTGGAGCCAAGTTTAAGGCACAGAAGTAGTAAGAGACAGATGCGCCTGAGACGGAAGAGATACCTTATCGCAGTAAGGTGGCAAATGTATCGCCATGTTGACGCATTAGTTCCTATTTAAATGCACATTTCTCAGCAGTGTACCAAAGATAAGACAGCATTGAACTGAGAAATGAATGTTAAATCAACAGAACAGAACACGTAAACTTTTCATTTGACATAAAGAGGGTTAGCAAGGAAACAATCAATAATGTGAAAGGTGTGGGTCAATGTGGTTTATTTAAAGAAGTGCACATTTCTGCAGAACAGCTTTTCAAGTAATATTCTTTGAAGAACCTAAATACTGAGATATCAGGCTGTTTAATATCTCCATGTCATAGAAATGTGTATCGTTTTTAGGCTGACATATTTTATTAGGAAAATGAATGCAAACAAAACCACATTCTAAATGTGGCAAACATATCAACATTAATTTTTAAAAAAAACAAAGAAATGAATACATATTTGCAAAACTTTTATAAGCAAAATTCTTCTACCTCATGTTGATTGCAGCTTAAAATTGAGCACACCTAAATGAAAAATAGTGAAGGCTGCACATCGCCCGAATTGAAATGTTCTAATAGGAAACACAACGTAGATATTTATGAAGATCAAGCAAATGTGTCTCCAAGGCCCATAGTTGAATTTTAGACGGTATTTAGGATGAGATTTACTTTTCTCACTTTTCAGCTGACAAGCTATAGGCGTGGAAGAACAGTAGAGAGGAAGACATTTATAAAGTCTTGCATGCTCTTCTTAGGGGCATATTATCAAGGAACTGCGTTAAAATTATCGCCGCTTTAGCGGCAGGAAACTGCCGCTAAAGCGGCGATAATGGGCTTGATAATACGCCCTTGAGAATTCCAATAGAAGCCCATGTTCTGGTGTGAACATGGGCTTCTATTGGAATTCACAAGAGCATATTATCAAGCCCATTATCGCCGATTTAGCGGCAGTTTCCTGCCGCTAAAGCGGCGATAATTTTAACGCAGTTCCTTGATAATATGACCCTTAGTAAGTAAAAGACAGTGTCCTGAGGCCAAATGATGCTCCACCCCCACAGAATGTGATGAGAGGTCCCTTAGTTTCCCATACCTGACAGATATTCCATGACCTTGGGCTGAGCGCCTGGAGGGTTGGGTCTCCCCTGCGCCGAAGGGGCTGCAGGGGGCTGCTGTTACGCCCCTGATAAAAGTCCAGAATTTGCAGCTTTTAAAATTATAACAAATTAACCATGGCCTTCAACTTCAGCCTTTTGGGAGAAGGATGTGATTGGAACGATTCATCATCCTCTTTTCCTTAAGAGCAGGACGATCAGGTGGGGCCGGATATTTGAATGTAAATGGAAGGCAGGCAGGGGCGCTAGCGAACCTGGCTGCAAAATGGACGCCATTTAGGGAGGCTTTGTCAAAGCGTTTTATCCAGTTATCCTGCTTTATTCAGGCATCAGATGCAGAAACTTTCAAAATATGCCTCACCCGCCCCCCCCCCCCTTCCTCCCCTCCACACACACACACACAATCGAGCCGAAATTAGACGCTGACGCCTGGAGTTCAGTCTGCCTGGCAGTGTGAGTTGGAAGGGCCCAATCGCGAGTCTGCGGTGCCATCGCTGAACCACTGGAGCAGACTGCGGCTTGGTAACCCTGGGGGCTGCTGCTAAGTACGACGCTGCTTGCCTTCCCTGTGCCCTCTGCAGTATATACATCTCAGGGATGTTTGGAAACATCACCCGGGAATTTGGGAACCGGTAGCTGATGCCTGCGTGGTGGCGCAAAGGTCCGCTGGTGCCTTGTGGGCACACCGAACTTGCTGACGCCCTCCTTCCCCTACTGCTCGATGTTGGACTGCCCAAGAGACCTGGGAGGAGGCAAATCTTGACTGCACCTGGGCCCTGAGGTGTGCGCGGGGTTTCGCTGGTGGACTTGCACTGCGCGGCATGCTCTGGGCCAGACATTACATTGAGGAGAAGGGAGAAGCACCCGAGAGTACAAGTGGATCACTACACCGGCCCTGCTTCTAGAGGTTGTACATATGGGCGGCAGAGAGCTCCAGTCCCTAGCAGGCAGATTGTGGTCCCGCAATGAAATGCACTGCTTTGCATGTTACTGTAGAGGGGGTGTCGGCTGCAACTCAGAGATTTCCCTAACCTGGCCATTGCTTATATATTGTCAGGTACGCTTTCATTGCTTCCATTTTAAGCCTGCCACGGGTGTCGGAGGGTACCTGCTGCTGCGTTAAGAGATGCTGAAATTGCTCACCTTTCGCCGTACTTGTGCAAGACCCACCTTGATCCCTGTGACCTATTTGAATGGCAGACTTGGCTTACCCCCGTGCTGACTGTGGCATGCTGCCAATGCAGCTGTGATCTATTTGCTGATTCTGCTTGGCTCTGTACTTGTGTGGACAGCCTGCTAGTTCCATCGTCCTGGGCATTGATGTGGGTTCTGATCACCTACTGTGCACGTATGGTGGGATGCAGCTTACATCGGACCCCTGAGGTGAATTTTACAGAGCAAGAAATTCCTGACTTGCTCGTGCCCCCCCACCCCCCCCCCCACCCGAGAACAGAGGTGAGGAAGGGTCAGCTGCATGGAGAGGCATTTGCTCAGCGGTGCTGCCCTGGCTGAATTCCTGGTTCGCGGAGATCAATCACATATGGGTTCAGACTGTGGATGGTGTGGTGCCTGTGCCCAGCCTGTGTCCTACTAGTGGTTGGTGACCAAGTGGACTGCATCTGCATCAGGACCTAATAGCGACTGAATATTACGTTGTGAGGTGGGCCCTGTGGAGACACACATGTGAACTGGCCCCTTAGGCTATGGGAAAGGCAGATGAAAGGCAGGCTAAGCTCACCTTCGAGCATCGAAGACAGACACAAATGATGGATCTCACCGTGAAACCCTCTCCACAGGACCGAGGAAGTGACCCCCCATTAGCCCCCGAGTCAGACATCAGGTTTATGTTCATGGACATAAAACAAAGCCTTATGGCGATTTACATGGATATTGACCTCCTGACAAACATGAAGATCGTATATAGCAGTTAGAACACACCGAACCTCCAATATCGAAGATGTACAGCCAGTGGACTGCGAAAAACTGCTACATATGGAGTAGGTACAAGAGGTCATAAGAAACAAGAATGAAGACCTTGAGGCGAGATTGAGAAGAAACAACCTCCCAATTCTTGGGGTCCCCAAATCCACAGGCATGGACAGAATAGAGAACTATGTGGAGGGAATGCTGTGCGACCTGTTTGGTGAACGAGCACCCCTCTCCCTTGGCCAGAAGCCTCCACCTTGGTCGAACACCCCCAGCCTAACATCGTCCTATAGATGTGGTCTTGTGCCTGGCTGGTAAGAGGTGCCCAGTAATGTATCAGGGTGAAGAAACTATCAATATATCCAGACTTTACGATGACAGTGAAGGCCACAAGGAGAGACTTTCTGTCAGTGAAATGAATCCTTGAGTGAATGGATGTTAAATGCTCCTGGCTAAACCCCACCAAGTTGCGAATCCTTCATCAAGGGAAGGTCCACTACTTCACAGACTCCAAGATGGCGCCAAAGTTCTTAAAACTATTCCAACAACAAAAAAAGATACCCCACCTGCCTCCCAGGCGGCTTCTGGGGGCCATCTTAATGATAATGATTCACTCTCTGTTCACTGTCCAAATGATCTTTTGCCACTGACATGTGACCTAGATCTGACCCGAGGTGAAGTTGACTCTGGGTGCCGGGTCGGCCCTGGCCTAACTGTCGGTATCTATGATGACAAAGCACTGGTGGTAATTTGTCTTGCTGTCATTATTGTTGGATGAAAGTGTAATTCTGAGATAAATGATGCTTTATGGCCTGCAGTCTAAATCAACACAGGAAGGGTGAGACAGCGATGACTACTATGTGACACTATGGGGAGGGGATTTCAATGTAGTTCTTGATCAGGAGACGGATAGGTCTAGTGACTCTAGATGCCCTCACCCAAGAGTGGCGGCCCAACTGCGCTTATTAATGACTGACTGTGCTCTTGTGGATCTTTGGCACGCTAGACATCCCAACGCTGCTAAGGGAACCCGTGTCACTGCTGCGCACGCCACCTGGTCGAGAATTGATTACTGACTGGCATTCTCTGATGTATATCCATGGGCTAGTGGTAGTTTTGCATCTCCCACGGACATTGTGAGATCATGTCCCAGTTCTCTTGGAACTTGAGCTCCCGGGAAGCCTTCCATGGGCAATTACATGGAAACTGCCAGTGGGAGCCCTACGTGAACAAGTGTTTAGAGATAAAATCAGAACCACGATTATAGAATACATTTGCACATAACGTAAGACCTGAAATATCGCAAAGCAGGCTGGGGCCCTGAAATCGTTGTGTGGAGACATCACATTTAGAATGTGAAATCAGAAGTAGAACTTCAGTATTATGATGGCTGCGACTTAGCAGTGTTGGTGACCATTAGAGATCATTTGTTGAAGTATGACGAAGCCGCACAGCAGGAGATTAATTACCTGGACTAGGTGGTTCAAGCCAGGTGCTATGGTGAGGGAGATAGAGCAGGTAGGACCTTAGCACATATGCTTCGCAAGCCCAGGGCAAGTGACTATATCATGGAACTGCCGGATGACAATAATGGTGAGTGGGCATGAGATGACGCTGTTCAAAGACTTATGGTCAACTTTTTTCATCATGATATCAGTCCACGCAGAGCGCTCCTTCTCCAGATTTAGACAACCACTTTGACTCCGTACAGCTCCTGTGTCTGGAAGAAGGGCATAGGAAATATTTGTATGGTCCCCTCTCAGTGGAGGAGATCATCCAGTTCAAAGCTAGTGTGCCGGCTGGTAAGGCACTGGGCCTGGACGGCCTCACCGCTGCTTTATACAAAGAATATGCGCATACGCTAGAACCTCCTCTCCTCACGATGTACGAGGAGTCCCTGTCTAGGGGAGATTGGCCAAAACCAAAGGAAATGATGGACGGAGTGTTGAACATTGCAAGCACTCACCCCCAGTCAACTGATCTGGGTTTAATCCATCACCGTTCTTTAGCCCACTCTGCCACCCCAGTTCAGACATGGCCATATGCAAATCAGTCTGACCCTGTGCCTCATGGGAACAGTCCAGCCCGAACTGCCAAGCCATGTTTTCCCTGGACCGGAAACAAGCTTCCTAGGACCGGTTATTGGCATTTCAGCCGTCTTCAGCCAGGCTTGCTTGAATCCAGTGGCAAAGTGAGCAAGGGACTCACGTCTGAGCATACCCTGCCAACTTATGGCGAACAAAGCAAAAACCAAAGAAAGATTGGCCCCCATCGCTGTGTGAGGCGCTTATTGTAATGACTCTTAAGCCTGACAAAGACCCTGTACGCTGTGAATCTTATCGCCCCCCCATCCATGATCAACATGCTGGAGCTTCAGCGACGTGCTCGCCTGAACTATTTGTATGCTCCCTCGGTGAAGATCATTGTCACCCTGACTACCCCATTACAGCTAAAGCTGGTACTCATGCCCGGCTGCACTCCCTGGGCTTGGCCTCGATGAGCGCGATTTATCTGGATGACTCCTTCATACAGCCACAGCGAGTCCTGCAGGGCCCTGATATCACCCTTTTAGACACCTTCTCAAACTACCAGCTCCGAGCCACTGTCCAGGTGACACATCACTCTTTTCCAGACCTGCCGTCTGCTTTTTCTGTATTAGAGATGATTCTCACCACTACCTCATTGCTGCCTAATTACTAAACTATACACGACAAAGCAGGCTACTGCACCAGTTTGAAAACCCAAAGGCCCTGGAGCGTGGGATGGAGATCTTGATCCTCCAAGGCCTGATGATCAGTGGAGATATTGCTGTGCTCAATCTTGCATGCTCTCTCCGAACTACAGGCTGCACCTTGTACACTTTAAACATCTACACAGGCTTTATTGCACCCCATTTACACGCTACCCAGGATGGGCTGCCTTGAGGATGCGCAATGTATTGCCCATGCATATGATGTTTAAATGCCAATACATTTTTTTTTTTTAAACAAATGAAAGGCAGGCAAGGAACATACAGGAAGTGACTTCAGATACTTTATTAGCTATGACAACAATTGCAGAACCAAAGGAAGAAACGCATGAGAAAAAGGAGCCAAACACATACACATGGAAGGTTGATGGGGGAGTAGTCAACAGAGAGAAAGACACGCATATCAGAGGAGCAAGATCAGGAACCTGAGGACAGAAGAAGAGGCACACAGAATGAGAATTCTTGCCTGGTCACTAATGTTGATTGGTCTCCCTGAACAAACAGCTGGGCAGAGTCAGGAGCTCTGTTCCCTTTGTCTTGTCTATAATCCAGCCTTAGGGCAAGTGTGGCGGAAGTGGTTGGTCATATAAACAGTGTATGTTACACCAATGGGGCAAATACGTATTGGTGAGAAAAATAATTCACAGCACCTTAATTCTTTGAACAGCGGTGTGAAATTCAATAGAACAACCTTATTCTTGTTCCTGGTGAACCCTGTTGGTTAATTATATTGTACCGAGGTTTGCACACCTTGGCATAATATTGTACCAATCCCTTAAGGTTTTTCTAACAGAACTTTTTGTCTTTTTTCCAATTCTATTCCTTTTACGAAAAATCAAGACTTCGTTTAGCACTGCCACATAAACTTGAAGATCTGACCAGGCAGAATAATAATAATAATAATAATAATATTAATAATAATAATAATAATGCAGACACTGGTAGAGCGCAACAGCTATCTCAAGCAGAGGTGTCCCTGCGCTAAAGCGATCAGCAGTGCGTAGATGGAGAACCAGAAAGCCACGCCCCTGGCCCAATTATTCTGCCCTAAAGAGGCAGGTCTTAACCACTTTCCTAAAAAGGGGTTCTGTATCTATGTTGTGGAAGTCACTTGGCAAGGAGTTCCACAACTTTGCCGCCCCGACCGTGAAGTATTTGCCCCCCATGCGAGCCTTCTTAAAACAAGGCGTGCAGAGTAGCGTTTGAGAGTTGGACCTTAAGGATCTGGACTGTTTATATCCGCATATCTGTGTTTTAGGTAGCTGGGGCATTTACCGTGCGTGGCTCATAATGCAAGGGTCAGGGCCTTGAACTTGATTCTTTTAGCCACTGGTAAACAATGGAGCTCTTTTAAATGCAGAGAGACATGCTTGCGGAAAGGGACACACCTAATCAGTCTTTCAGCCGCATTTTGTACCATCTGAAGTCGTCTGATTAGGTACTTTGGCAGGCCCAGATAAAGGCCATTTGCATAGTCCAGCCTGGATGTCACTAAGGCATGGACTATGATTTTTTGGCACTCCTCTGGCAGCAAATGCAGGAATTTCTTCAAGTTTCTCAGTTTACAGAAGCAGGTAGCTGTCACCTGCCGTATCTGTGCCGAGAATGAAATATCAGCCTCCCTCTTCACACCCAGGTTTTTAATGCAATCTGCAAAAGAGGTGGAGGTTCCCATTTCCATTGGCCACCATAGATCCGGTGCTGTAGCTGGCTCTTTCCTGCGTTGAGCTTAAGTTTGTTGTTGTTCATCCACAACGCGATCTCTCTCAGGCGACCTTGAAACTCTTAAAGGCATGCTCGGTCTGCTCTTTAAAAGTTAAGACCAACTGGGTGTCGTTGTCGTACAAAATCACTTTGACCCCCCAGTTGGCTATCAGAGAGAACAGTGGAGCCGGGTACAAATAACAGGAGTGGACTCAGCGCTGACCCCTGAGGGACTCCACACCCGAGCTGTTTCGGTTTAGACACACAGGGTTGAAGCACGACCTTCTGTAAGTGATTATTCAGGTAGGAGTTCAGCCAAGTCAGTGCCATACCCCCAATGCCCATCTCCTGAAGTCTCCTTGACAGCGAGGTGTGGTCAATGGTGTCAAATGCCGCCGATAGTTCCAGAAGCACCAGCATCACGGATGCCCCTGAATCCACCGCCAGTCGCACCAACTCCGCCACCTCCAAAAGGGCCGTCTCGGTACTAAAGCCAGACTGAAAGCCAGATTGGGTATCGTGTAAGATGCCCTTATTCTCAATAAAGTTTGCCAGTTGTCGCTGCACCAGTTTTTCCAGCATCTTTGCTGGTGCTGGCAGCAAAGAGATAGGCCTGTAGTTATTCAAGTCCCCTGGAAACGAAAAGAACTTTAGAACTCACATACCAAATTATGTTTTGTGGTAACTAATATTAATGAACCCAAATTTCCTTACAGGACTAGAGAGAACCAAGCATGCAGCACTTAGACCCCTAAACTCAACATTTCTCATTCAAAATCTAAGAGCACAGGACCTGCTCAACAGCTCAGGGGCAAACACATCTCACATTCCATTCAACACTGCCCAAAGCCTTAATAGTACACTTGTCCTGAACAAACTCAGTTATTGGAATGCCTTCTTCTCAGCACCCTAAAAAGAACCAGGACTTCTCAACCCATAAACCTTTTAATCTCCAGCCATCTCCTACCATTTAATCCTGCCTTTAAGTGGGATAACTTTCAGTACAAACCACTGAACTTATGATATTTATATCTCGTGTTTTTAAATCTGTCCCTGCCTTAGCCACTCTCTAGTCTCTACATCTCCTAAGCTATTTCCATCTATAATACTAGACATTTCATTTGCTCATAATTCCACCACTAGCTAAATGACCATGTGCTCTCCTGTACTATGTCAATATTTAGATCATTTACTTCCATCGCCATATATCCCTGGATTCCACAATACCAAGATCAATGATTTAATACTGTTACTTCAAGCATTCAAAACGACATTTAAATAGCATGTTCTGCTTCAAGCTCCCTAGTGAGCACACATAATTCATCAAACTTCACTCAAGACCGGTCAGCCAAGATCGTGCCTTTGGTACATTATAATTCATATCAGGTGAAATATCTTGAAGTTTATCCTTTAACTTTGTACCAAATACCATAATCTCCGTAGATTTTCTTCTCCCAAAATGCTTTTGATTGAATGGTTGTAACACGTGCTTCTAACCAAATTACAAGCGCAACTACTACCTTAGTTGTAAGTGAAATGCCCATGTTTTAAGGTATGGGGATTGATCTGGCTTGTTCTTCAATATCCTCTTAATCTATCCTTTTAACTGAGAATCTGAGCAACTATTAATCTGTTAAATACCTGACTGTGGTTGATAAAAGTGGCTATCAAATGATCCTCTGACAAATTCTAAAGGTCTTGATCCTTTGAAGCTGAATAAAGTGAGCAGTCTTTTACCTTCGATTGAAGTAATCGTAGAAAGTGGGAGATAAATACTCTACTTATTTATTCTGTATAGAATAAGAGACTAATGTCTGGGGGGGCAGATACAGCACTATTTGAGGTCTCCATCAAAACGCTGCTCCTAATCCTTCTGTTCTATTAAATGCAATCAAATACTCTTTGACCTTGCAAGAGAAGACAGTTGAAAAAGCATCCTGTAACATAGTCAGATTTGTCAAGAATGTATTTCAAAATGATGTCTTTGTTTTTATACCAAAGTTTTACATTGTTTGTTTCTAGGGGACCTGGAATTGCCAACCGAAGAGGAAGGCCTACAAGGGACCTCGTAATGTTCATGGCTTCAATGTTAAGGTGATCTGGGAAACTGTTAAATGTTGGCTCTGAAATAACATCCATGGTCAAGTCTTTGCCTCAAGGTAACGATTAAAATAGCATCCTACTGCTTAAAATATATTCTTCCCCAGCTGGGCTGGCTCAAGGTTATTACACTTGGAATTTCAGTCAACTGTGTTAGAACTTAAAGCACTTTCTGGAAACATGTTTTCTTTTTTTTTGTCCTCATATCCGCCAGAAACAAATCTCTCAGGACATACTAAGCAAAGTGCTCCATAATCTTTCACAATCTTATCATTTGTGTGCAGAAAAGGCCCAAATCAACCTGACCTATTGTGATCTGTTAATGGTCTCTAATCATAGGACCTTTTAAAGCGTAACTCAGTTGAGACAATCAGAATACAATTTCCACACTTTCACAGTAATTCCTAGCTGTTTATCTAGTACACCTACCCATTGGAGGATGACCAGCCATTCATATGGTTCTTTGCTCTCTTTCCAGTATTTACAAAGGCGCTTTCTTGGTAGTAGATCAGATAGATTAGTGGATTAATTTGCCCCCTGCTCAATTTGCCCCCTGCTCAATAGTATGTTACACTCCTGAATCCCCAAAATAATTAAACTAGTACCTACCTTGATTCGCTTCTGAAATATCTTATCAAGATTTCTACTCACAACCACCCTTAGGGCTTCTTACTGGAGTTTATGGTTGGATATTAGAGAGCTTCTTCAGTGTCCAGTGCGACCTGAATAATCATAAAATCAGTGGTTTAATTTAAGCGTTGCCAGGCAAATTATTTTATGCCTAAAATCAAGAGATGCTTGCCATCAGTTTGTTCCTTCAAGCTCGGCTAAGGTCTCAATCAATATTGTGTGCAGCTCTCCAATATTTGCTTCTACTCCCAGCATTCTTTCTTTATTGTGTCTCACTGGTTAATTTGTTGTTGGAATGAGAGAAGACTGCAGTGAGTTTCTTGTATCCTAATGTCTTTTAACCACTTATCCAGCTGCTGTATTTCAAATGTGGGCAACTTCCAACCAGCAAATTGATGAAGTCTTCCTAGAGTATAATGCCATTTAAATCTAGTAAATCAGCAATTCTGTTTAGGTCAGCAGAAAGGAAGGTGATACTGAGCACATCATCTGCACATAGTGCTGTGCCACTTGAGTTCAAGAGTGGCTCAAACAACCAATCATATGGGAAACCCCCAAACATCTTCCCCTATAGTATATTTGCAGCCAGCTGAGCTTTACATCTCAATTATTGAAGAACTTAGGATAGGAGAACTAAACAAATCGCTCTACCTGAAATATTGTATTATTGTCACTAGCCACACATTAGCGATTAATGTTCAAAATTGCCTTATTTAAAGGTCTTTAAATAAGTGAATGTTCAGTGAATCTCATGCTCCTTATTTCAATGAGCAAGTTTGCTTTTATCAGGTTATCCTGTGCCCAAATGAAATACTTGTCAGAAACCTGTATCCTTTTATTTGTCAAAATGAAAAGAAATGGCTTAAAAATAGTCCATACTTAGGGAAAATAGAAACCTTTACTAGGTTTACTCTGCCTACAAGATGAGCCAAATATTTCCATTTCTACAGTAAGGTTGAGCCTTGTTAGTGACCTTTTTTTAAATTACGCTGAGCAAACTTCTACACTTTAGACACAACTGTGACCCATTACCCTATTTTCTCATTGACTACAGGGCACGCCTCACTTCTATTCCTCATCATGTTTTCTGATTTATCATTATTTATCTTATAAACAGAAATGGTTGATACATTTCTCTTCCAACATAGAGATATTCCTCCCTGAGCTCTTTATGAAGACTGGTATCAGAACATAGGAGTCAATAGGCATGATTACTGATTGGGTATCCCTTAACCTACACTATTTCAAAGGCAATCCAAACCCCCAATCAGGAGGCTGATGTTCTATTTTAAATGATTATCCAAGGGAAGGGAATAGTCCCCTTCTGCAAGAGTATCTACTAAGAATAAGGTTAGATGCCAGTTTCATATTAAAGGAGACCAAGTAACGCCATGGGATTAACAAGTGAAAAAGTGGAGAACCTGTTCGAGAGCTACATGAGGGGAATATAGATGAAAGATCTGCTGTGCCCAGAGTGGCTAAGATTCTTTTTCATGCACCCTTTGTCCACCCTAGCCCCTCTCCTAACATATATATTGGTCTGGACTCTTTCTGCTATTTGGTTGGAGGTCATTTAAATAACTGTTGTCCTTTTACAAAGGTCATCCATCTTTTTATCAGAGCTCCCCACTGGAAGCTTGAATCTCCTTCTGATATAGTGCTGATTTCTCAAACCTTCTCAGAATTCCTTGCCTCGTTCCTATACTCATCCCTTCTAAATCACCTTTGGCACCTATTGAGACCCCTCCACTCTATTCAGACTCCTCCAGCGCAACTATTCCTAAAGGGACCAATGAATTATGTAGCAGATCTAAGAGAGGCTCTGACAACAGGGTACTCGTACCTTCCCTTCTTTTGGGTCAGCCTTCTATCTAGCTTTTTGCTGGTATCATTGTATTTACCCCAATCTGAAATAGCAGAATCAGGGATCTAAAATCCCTTTTGAGGTTCTATTATGTTCATTACGCTTCTTTCTTTCTGAAATAAATTGGCATAGTAGGGAGGGTGACTGAATCATTAACTAAACAGGAGTATTATAATAGGGGCTGCGTGACTCAATTTCATATGCACTCCTCATTCTTGGCTCCATACTGCATTGGGGAGTATCAGAGTCAATAGGAGCAGATAATCCATCCCTTAAGGGTCTAATCTTCTGCCTGACTAGGCCCTTTTTTTGTTCTCTTGCTTGGCCCTTGATTGAACTTGATACTTTTAAAAACAATCACGCAGAAAGCTCCCCCACCTTTCCTGATTTTAAGAGTGATACCTTATAAATAGTATTACGAAGACACACCCAAAATCATTCTTGAAAATGTTTACGCTGTCTTGCTGCAGGTACTTTTCGCCACACTTCTGATATCAGCCATCATATTCTGTTTGTTGCCGTTTAAAAGCAAATGACCACCCACGCATCATTTTCGCCGGAACCAGATTCTTTTTTTTTAATGAGCAGAAACACAGAGAATACAAAGAATCAGTGCAAACGACTTAATGAATAGGCATTCGATATACATATCAAATTAGTCAGTGCAAACATATATAAAGTGCAACCTACAATATTTAACAAATACGTGTCATTCCAGTAGAATTGGCTTCTATCAGCAGATCTTTGACAATAAAAGTGCAAAGTGCAAATTTCCCATCTAGACATAAAGCTAGATAACACTCTTCCAGAAAGACTTAGCAAAGTGCAATTCAAAAAGAGCAAACATGTATAAAGTGCAGGATGCAGTATTTAACAAATATGTATTATTCCCTTCAAATTATCTTCCAGGCACACTTGCCAAAGTGCAGCAAGTGCAATTTACTACAGTACTTTCCAACCTAAAAATTACTAAAGTGCAGTTCTTAAGTGCAATAATTTATTTTTATGTTCTTTGTTCAGCCCTACTTCTCCGAGAAGGTCTCTAGCCTCTCCATATATTTCCATACAGTATTAAATCTCTTATTGGCACCTACTCTCTTAGCATATGCTTCTTCAAATTTCCTAGTGCGGATCAATTTATTCAACCATTCCGAATAAGTAGGTATTTTTGGGGACCTCCAATTCTGAAGTACAAGAGAACATGCCATGAGGGAGGCAATTGCTACAAATGCCTCCTCCCCTCTCGACATTCCAAGGTTTTTTCTCTGGCTTGCAAGACCGAAAAATGCATTCTCAGGGTCAGGATCCAAACTTTTCTGAACTCCCCAGCTTAAAGCCGAAAAGATCCTCTCCCAGAATTGCCCTAGCTTTGGGCAGGTAAAATAAATATGGAACCAGCCACCCTCGCCTAACTTTTGACAGCAAAAATATTTATTCTCGGCTTCCGAGCGTATCTTGGGAAGAGCTTGGAGGGGTATAATACGGCATCCAGCGTGACAAGAATGCCATTCTTTTAAAATTAGCCACTCTTCAGGCCTTGCTGCTAACTGTGAGATAGCTTGCCAATCCTGATCGAGAACCTACATTGTGTCTCCTGGGTCACTTTTGTGAAGAATTTATTGACCATAATTGGCTCCCCTTGAGACCGTATACAGCAATACCAATTGCCCACCCCCCTTAGCTTTTCTCTAAATAGAGCAGTCACAAGAGGAGTTGGGCCAAAACAGGACGGGAGACTGCACATTTGTTTAGAAATCTAAATATATTCAAAGAAAAGAGGCTTACTCTGGTCGCCACACCTCGCTTGGACCTCTTGCCAAGTAATGGCTCTGCCACCCACTAAAAAATACCCTAGCTCTTTAAATCCTCAATTGTTCCAAGACCTTAGGTGGCTACTTTGAATTTGGAGGCTAACCTTTTACGTTCAGCTAACTTTAGGAAATAAGATCCTGCAGAGCAAGCCTGCTGTCAATAACAAGTCTGGAGTCTATAAGTGTAGTCCTTCAAGGTCTTATACCTCGTTTTTTGGGGAGTTTGACTGTTATAAAATACCAAAATCTGAGAACCAGCTTCTTGCACCATCTTCTCTAAAACAAAATTATCGACGGATCCCTTGCGGTCAAGTAAACGGGCAATAAGGTCTAAAAAGGCTGCTTCATAATATGCACGAACTTGAGGAAGTGCAAGCCCCCCCCCGATAGATGTCAATTTGGAGTATTGAAAGTTTTACTCTTGATGCCTTTTTATTCCAAACAAACCTTCTAAAAATCGCTTCTAACTCTTTAAAATAGGTCATATTAATTTTTATAGGGACATTTGTGAACAAAAAAAGAAGTAAAGGTAAAATGGACATTTTTATAAGAGCCACACGGACTATCAGTGTAAGTGATAATAACAACCATTCTTCTAACAGCTTTATAATTTTTTTCCTCATGACTTCATAGTTTAAGTTATATATTTTGATATATTGACCGGTAACGTAAATCCCTAAATATCAAATTGGATTGGAAATAAGGGCTTGTAGTTTAAAATTGTCAGGAAGAAAATCATTTGAAGTATTCATTGTTAAAATCTCAGTCTTGTCACAATTAATTTTCTATCCCCCAATTAATTCAAATTGTGCAAATTTGACTAATATTAAATCAAATATTTGTCTTTCCGGGCTAAGATAGAGGATGATGTTGTCCGCAAACAACTTCAGTGTGGTCATTCCTGGTATTGGTGCTTTTATCTCCATATTGTTGTGAATTCTAGTGGCCAAGGGTTCGATAAAAAAGTGAAGAGCACAGGGGACAAAGGGCACCCTTGTCTGATCCCCCAATTGACAACTATCCCTGCTAGGTTACCTGTGCCTGTGTCCCCCTTGATAGATTTTACACAGCATTTTTATAATCTTGGGGGGGAATCCCATACCTACCCCCATAAAAAAGGGGCATCCCAATTCACCAAGTCAAACGCTTTTTCTGCGTCGACCATCATAATGAGAGCTGGAGTTTGATTGCTATAAAAAAAAAGGCAAGTGCCTGTACTAAAAACCCTGTGTTTATAGACATCAACCTCCCTGCAATGAACCCTGTCTGATCTTTATGGATCACTTACTGTGCCAAAGAAGTAAAACGCTGCGCCCAGATTTTCATTAAAATGTTAAAGTCTGATTTAAGTAGACTAATTGATCTATATGAATTAATATCTCTGGGGGTTATCCCCTTCTTTATAAAACTAACAATGCTGGATTCCTTAAAGGCTATAGGAACCAGATCACCCATTGCAAGATTTCTTCTCTGGTATCCAGTGTGTCAAGGGCTCATCACTGCGCAATCTGCCGGAGAAAGGGCCAGGTAAACCTTTTCTTCCCTATTCACGGATGTATTTAACTTTCCTTCCAATTATGACTTCTTTTCTACCTCTTGCTCTCCTCTTCCCTTTAGTCAGTTTCCCTAATCCTCTTAGCCCAAGAGGAACACTGAGATGGAGTGCTTGCTCACAGCATCAAGACAATTCTATTCTACGGAAGAGTAGTCTTTGTTTTCTCCAACCCTTATTCCAGGTTCCTTTTACCTGTTGTCACCCACCAATCTGTTGGTGTTGTTGCATTTCTCACGTTCCCCTGTGAGGTTAAGGAATGCATAGAGTCCTCAGTGGGTCTGCCATCTCAGAACTTGACAGAAGTATTGCAAATCCCCATTGAATTATCTTTTTCATATTTAGAAGGTAAATGGACACCAGGATGATCAGCAGGTCATATCTATAAATTTGTATCTAGTACTTTATTTAAATGATGTGCACCTTTATAGACAAAGAAAAAGTTCAGAAAGTGAATATTGGCCACAAATATTTTGACTATTTTTTTAAACCAATTTTAATGAATTTTCAGAACTAAGGATAAACAGTGCCGTTCATGAAAGGAGATCCAGCGTGCTTTTAAATCTTGATTCCTGCATTTCCCTGAGTGCTGCCATCGGAGTTGTCTTATTTTTTTAACTTGGTGATTGTCGCAAGAGGGAAGGAGCTAAGGACGGGACTGCGAGAACCAGCAGCCCCGCAACTGCTACCAGCTGTGTCCTCTTCCCGTACTCCCAGCCAGACGATATAAAACTCCTCACGGCCCCCGCTTCGCGGGAGCCGTTCGTGAAAGGAGATCCAGCGTGCTTTTAAATCTTGATTCCTGCATTTCCATGAGTGCTGCCATCGGAGTTGTCTTATTTTTTTAACTTGGTGATTGCCGTAAGAGGGAAGGAGCTAAGGACGGGACTGCGAGGACCAGCAGCCCGCAACTGCTACCAGCTGTGTCCTCTTCCCGTACTTCCAGCCAGACGATATAAAATTCCTCCTGGCCCCCGCTTCGCGGGACGCACGCAGGCGCGCGCCGGGCGAGGCCCGGGCCAAGGGCGGGCCCGTCTGAGCCCGTCCGAGAACGATCGAGAACGGAACGGGACTCCCCTCTAACATCTGGTGTAAAAGGTTAGTCCACGGATTAGTGAGGCAGAGTCTCGGAGTTAAAGGATTTCTAATAAACATACCCCCCTAAGGAAACAAGGCTATTTGATTTCGAGGACACAAGTATACATATATTAATGGATAAGCCAGCAAAAACGGATGAGAGTGTCATGCAATCTTCTGGGGGCGCCTTAATGGGGACTTTAGATAACTTTCTTGTGTGAGTACAATCAGCACTAGCCAAGGACATTGAACTAACGGAAAAAAGATTATCATTAGATACTCTTTGTGATAAGAGGTCTTCCCTGGGAAGCATGGCCAAGGCCAGGTCTCCACCGTGTCTACAGTCTGCTATGTTGGATCTACCGGGTTCAATATCTTCTTTGGTGGAGGACCGAAATGATCAAACAACAACATTTACTACACCATTGGTTGAATCTCTGGGTGAAACCCCTGATACCTCGATTCTTTGTAATCTGGCCCCAAATACTATGCCTCTATCAAACATTAAGACCCGCTCCGCTAGTAACACCAAAGCGGGTTCTGCCCAACAACATCAAGGTTTAACATTGAAAAAAACCGTAAAGGAAATCAACAGATCGTCGCAGGGAAAAATGTTAAGACTGGACCCGCTCTTGTCCTAAGGAAGGATGTAGTTCCATGCCCTCACCCTGTAATAATTGAGGAGAGGGTAAATTCACCATTACCTGTGGGGAATGGAGCTACGGAAGATATAGGCTCGACATTTTGGAAAAAACTGGGGAGTACTTTAAAGAATCTGTGTGATCCTATTTACGAAAGATTGGGCTCTATAGAAAGTAGGCTTGTATGTATGGAACTTTCACTTGCTTCGGCCCAGTCACGGGGGGGTAGTCAGGGATCTGGTTCATATAGGGAACGACCTAGTGCGACAGGACAATGTAGTGAGATTAAATCTGCCACTAATGGTCCAGTAATCGCTGCTGAGAATTCCAAATTGTCTGCTTCTCAGGAGCCACATGCTATATCCCATTCTGCTAACCAGCCAAGAGGCGATCATCCCCCACTACGTGACGGATCCTATAATGCTGGGACTGACATAGCTAGAATTGATAAACAACCTATGCTCACACAGCCTTTAGCGCAGGCTTCGTTGGGTCTAATTGATATACATCTTCCCCCAGAGGCAGCCCCCTATGTGGTGGTTTTAACTGGGGTCCCACCCTTGGTGATGGGTACAAGGGAATCATATAGGAACTCAAGAATAAGTGTATTTTTTGGCTTAATGCTAAGCGCCCATTGCCGGTCCAGATGTGTGCCGAAATTGTGTACGCCAGGAGAGTAAACTGGGTGGGCAGGAAGCCTAAGACGATAAAGGGGGATTGTATTATTATCAATTTTAGGGATAGACACTGTGTGGAACATATCTGTTATTGGCCTCAAGATGATCCCTCACTTTTAATTTGCACTATGCCTTTGTCCTATTTCTATGCTCCTGTACCATTAACTCAGTGTGGGCCAATATGCGGGGGATCTTTGACAAGTGGTTGCCCTCCTGGGGATATAAGGTCTTTCAACCGATTCGATGTGTTATCTGGGTTAGTGGATTGCGATTGACAGAATGATAGAATTTGTTATCCTAGCCCCGAAAAGGTACATGTAGTCACTGAGATAGAAGAGGGTAAAAAGCACGAAGGGCTGTTTGTAATAGAAAGTATTAGAGATGGAAATGTGATCCTTGCCCCAACAAATACTACTAGAGTTGTGGAACAGGGACCTCGAGTCGTGCTTCAGCAGGAATTGCTGAGTAATGATGGAAATTTAGATTTCCCGCATGGCGTTGATACTCCTCCTACAACAATTATAGGGAGTGCCAAAGGGGTGGTTGAGGTTGCAGGCTATATAACGTTTTTATCCTGGAATGTGGCGGGTGTGGGACCTAAATTATCATCATCCCTCTGGACAGACTTTATTGGTGAGCATGACATCTGTCTTTTCCAAGAGACATGGTCAACAGAGCCTGTGTTTAGATTGGGTTATTTGAATTTCTTTGTCCCAGCAGAGAAAAGGTCAAAGGGTCGGCCAGTAGGAGGCCTGGTCATTTGGGTCAAGCTAAATTTAAAATGTAATATCCAACTTATTCCAACTCTGAACCGTGACATCTTGGGAATTAGGTTGAATTTCCCACTAAATATGCAAATTTACATTTATAATGTTTATGCAAGGGGCTTACCAGATGGGAAAAAATCGGAGGTGGTAGCAGCATTAGATACCCTTGTCGAATCCAGACCACCTGATGTGCTCCCACTGATTGCGGGAGATTTTAACACGACTTTTGAGCCACTAGGGTTTCACGACTCAACTTTAATGGAGGAGGAGGACCTTAGATGAGGTGTTCCGCAGCTTGAGACAAAGCCTGTTAGTAAATGGACGGAGGCGGCCCTGAACTTGAAAGGGTTTTGTTTGGGTAACCAACTGAGGGCTGCTAATGGCAGAACTTTGTCAAACAGGATGGGTAGTAAAACATATGACAACGGCATCAGGGCAAGTAATATAGATTACCTTTTAGTCCATTTAAGGATGTGGCACACTCTTGTGGATATGGTGGTTAAATCTCGAATAGAAAGTGACCACAATCCATAAGTCGCTTTTTTTAAACTGGATATGGGAGATAGAGTGGTTTCAGCATTTAATGCAACAGGCCCAGATGCTATTTTATCAAACGATGAACGCCACCTTAAGTGGCATAAAGTAGCAGAGCATCCTGACATCATAAATAGTATTAACTCCAACGTAGAAGAGGCGTTTATATTAAAGATGACAGGTGGCATTGAAAGTCAGTCCTTTGTTGCAGTTGAGAATATACATGAAAGTCTTTTTGCTAAACTTAAAACCTACTTCTGCAGGCCTCTCTCAGTAAAACAAGATCTTAGAAGAAAACAGGAGAGTTGGTTTAATGCCTCTTGCAAGCAAGCCCGGGCTTGCACTAAAATTAAAAGATCTGAGCAAGATTAAGAAAGCTCGTAATATCTATAGGAAGGCACAATGGAATGCTAAAAAGGAATGGGAAGAGTGTGAGTGGCAAGATCTTAAGGTAGCATGTGCAGCTAAAAATCAGAAAAGTTTTTGGGATATTTTCAAATGGAAGAGGGGTGAAATTACTGATAGCCCGCATAATCATGTTCCCCAGAGCTCCTGGGTTGAATTTTTCAAGTTACAATATGCAAAAGGAGATGAAGATGATAGCGAGTTCCATCAGGAGCGGGTGTTTTACAATAAACCTGCTTTTAGTGCTGAGGAGGTCGACAGGGCGCTTGACATGGTAACCCAGGGTCGTGCCCCAGGCATGGATTGCATCCCAGCTGATGTATTTGTGCATGATAGACAAAGATGGCGGTTATATATCACCTATTTAGCTAATGCTATAGCCCAAGGGATGGCCATTCCTCAATCTTGGAAAGGTGCCGAAATTGTGCCGGTATACAAAAAGGGGGATAACTCACTAGCTAGCAATTATAGGCCCATTAGCCTGATCGACGCTATGCAAACAATTATGGGCCGGTTGGTCTTGGGAAAAATCCAGACCTGGATGGAGGCTAATAATATCCTGTGCCCTCTCCATGCTTGGTTTCTACCCAAAACTAGTACTACAGACCAGGTCTTCAGGTTTATGGTCTTCTATTGGAGGACAGTGGTCTTAGAAAAAGGGGTCTTATACGTAGTATTTGTCGACTTGCGGGCGGCTTTTGATCTAGTTCCGCGTGGCAAGCTGTGGCGGGTGCTGGAGGGGCTGGGGATGGCCCCAGAGTTGTTGGCATTGGTCGTCCGCTTGCATGAGGACAATTTTGCCCGGGTTCGGTGGGGACGACAGGGGGAGGTTACGGATGCCTTCCCCGTAGAGCGGGGAGTGCGGCAGGGTTGTGTCTTGGCACCGACCCTGTTCTCGCTCTTCGTAAATGGGGTGGCTGATTTCCTCTCCCGGGTCCCCTCGGATGCCCCGGCTATGACTGGCATTCGCGTTCCAGTCCTCATGTTCGCGGACGACACTCTGCTGATCTCAAAAACACCGAGTGGCCTCCAGCTTATCCTCCGGCACTTTGAAGAGTTTTGCTTATTACGTGGACTGGAAATAAATGTAGCCAAGACCAAGTTTATTGTCCTTAATGGACCTAAACCTTGTAAGTTTTATAAATCTTTTAAAGGAGTAATCCTTATGAATGGATCCCCACTAGAGCAGGTCGATGCATTTACTTATTTGGGAGTCACGCTACAGAAGAATATGTGTTGGAAAAGCCAAATAGATCTGTCAATATTGAAGTTCCAACAACAGGCAGGCTTCCTTTTAAAAAGATTTAAAACCTCACAGACCCAACCAATTGGCCCATTTCTCGAGATCTACGTGATGAAGATCCGTAGCTCGTCTTTATATGGGTCTGAGTTATGGGGGTATGGTAAAAATCTAAAACGCCTGACTGCCGTGGAAAATTAGTTTATCCGGAAAGTCGTTGGTGTGCCGCAAAGTACCCCCTTGTTACCTCTTTTTTGGGACCTCGGTTTGAAGACTCTACAAGATACAGCTTATTTGCGCCCATTGCTGTATTGGCGTAGGGTATGGACTACTGAGGAGCTCAAGCATTATGCTTTGGGTTTGAAGGAAATTATGGAAAAAGACTCCTTTCATAAAATAGATTGGCTGAGGTCTATAAGATTGCTACTGGACAGATTGGGATTGAGGGACCTTTGGGATGATCCCCAAAACGCGGTTTTCCCTTCAAAAGAAATTGTGAAAGCCAAGTATTGGGAAATGATCCGTCTGGAATTATTTTCCAGGGGATGCTCATCCCATCTTACAGGCAGATTTTTGGAATGTAAGGCCTATCCCAAACAGGAATTGTATTGGGGCTTGATTGAAATACCATGTGATCGCAAGCTCTACTTCCAGTTTAGGATAGGCACGCTCCCGATTCGATCATTTACATCCAAGTGGGTCGAAGAGTCCCAAGATAAATGCCCAAAGTGCAGGGACAAGAACGAATCTCTGAGTCACTTTGTGTTTTTTTGTCCCCTCTACATTCTCACACGTAAAAAATGGGTATTACCCATTTGCCGTCTAATTGGAACTCGAAGGCACGAAGAGGCTATGAGAATTTTGTGCTAGGACCCAAGCCCGACAATTGCAATAGCCATGGCAAAATACATAAAATGGGCTTGGGTCTAAACAGATTAATCCCAAAGTGCCTAGCGAATAGGCGCCCATATATATAATTTTAGGTTAGGATGTTCTGCTGTCTAGATTACCTAAATCAGGGGAGGACGGCATATTGCTGCACAAATATGAAATGTGCCTATTTTATTCCTGGATGTAAAGGCATTAGTCTATTTTTTTTATAAATGGAGTGTAACCCTGTTCTAGGCATATACGTACAATCCTATATTGATAATTGTATTTTAACTTGTACTTATGTAAATGGTTTTTATATGTTACTTTTATGACTTAATTGTCGAATAAAGTTTTTTTGACTTTGATAAACAGTGCAGTGCAAGCAGAAGTGGACAATCTGATAAAGTCAGGCTGCACCCAGTGCAGCACAGCGGTCATGCAAGTCCATAATAGACACACTATTTTGTGGACCTTTTGTGGGAAGCCTCTCATCATGTAGATAGGGTCCTTGCGTTTGGAACACAAATCCATGCCCATGCGCCGAGCGGCTAAAGCAGGTGTCATCTCTAAGGTCCGTACACAGACTAGTTCTCCTTTGGCCACCAGTGTGCCCAGACCCACTAAAGATCATTCTTCCCTGGGGCCACTCACATCTTCCAGTATCTTCAACTGGCAAATCTCTTATAGGTTGTATAGAATGTCCCAGCACAAGTGAAAACACCTAAAAGTTCTTTACCTAATAGTTCATAATGATGGGGCAGGTCAATACCATGTTGAAAAAACACCATTTTCATCTGGGCAGTGGAAGCATGTAGGGGAGGGACGCGCCTGAGCTTGCCAGAGACGATGCAGTGTGAGGTAGATGAGATGTAGATATTTCAGTTGCACCACTTGGAGGTGGGAGGATATAGCTAACGTTCAGGGGGCCAGCTTGTGTCACACCATTCGTACTCATTCAATTGGTCCACCCAATGCTCATAGTACTCATGGGATTTATAAATGCGGGAAATAGCACCTCTCTCAAGGATACCAATAAGGGCCAATGCCTCTAATGGATTGTATTCAGGAATAGCCAATTAGTTGGTGCAATATGGGAATAGGGCATGGTGGAGCTGCAAGAATCTATAGAATTGGGAACTGTGGAGTAGAAAATGTACCTGCAACATGAGAAACTATTTATTATGTGTGCTTTGCCAGACATCGTCCCATCTCGAGATATAGATGAGGTCCCATCCACAGAAGCCCTCTAGCTGTGCCACCTCCTTCACCCAACGCACCTGGCAAAGAGGTGTTTCCAAATTGAGTGTGTAGTCTCATCCTGTTCAGCGCAACACCACTCTCTATTCCAAGAGGACCACCTGGGTAAGCTCTGGGGTGGGGGATGGGGTCCCTATAAAGCATCCCAAAGATGGTGTTGAAGCCCATGCAGTAGACTTTGACCTGAAAAGCTGGGTCTTGCCACTCTCCTTGGAACCACCCATGCATCACCACTAGCTGCATTGCCCAGTAGTAAAAGCACAAGTCCACTTCCCCCAACCCTCCATCATACATTTACTAACACACTTGCCGAATGCAATGTGGGACAGCCAGTTCACCCACAAAAATGCCTGTTTCTTCGCCTGTACAGCAGTGAACTAAGTCTGTGGTATCCTAAGTATGAAAAGATGAGTCGGCGGATTGGGATGTCAGACTGTCAGTTCACCGATCAATTGTCATTCGTTAGTGGGACCAAAAGGGATTTGGCCTAGTTCACCTGGAGGCCAGAGGCCTGTCCATATAGATGCAACATGCATAGAAGTCTGGGTCCAGTGTCAGAACGTGAAAACAGTAGAGCTAGGCATCGCATTGGACCCATGCCACCCGCAGTTCAATTGCCAGAGCAAACTAGTGGGGCGACAGTACATTCCTGTCTGGCAACCCGTTGTATGGGGTAGGAATGAGAGAAAATGCTCTTGCCAGAGACCTGCACTAGGGGTGAGTGTCACTTGCATAATTCAGTGGAGCCTCATCAAGTGGAATTACCTAAAAATTCTGCGAGATTACTCTTGAATTACAGAAGAAGAGTAATTCTGCATTGATCACTATTTCTTAGCGCACAAGTGCCTCCTTGCATCCCAAAGAGGCACGAGGATGGATTTTGCATTAAGAAACGGCTCTAAATGCAACAGAATGTGAATTGCAAGTGCGAGTGGCTGCCTGTGCTCGCTAAATGTGCTCTTGGGGTAGGATTTTCCCCCAACTTAATACCAACATTTAGCACTATTTTCTTAGCGCAAAATGCATCCTCGAATCCAAAATGCACACAAGTATGCATTTGTAGTTATGAAACTGAGCTGAATGCAGCAGAACACAAATAGCAAGCACAAGCGGCAGCTCACACTCGTTAGGATTTCCCCCTCAAATTATTCTTAATTATGCGAGGAGTAGTAATCATGTAATTATTGGTAATTCAAAAACTAACAGTCAATTACAAAAATTACTCCAACTACTCCAGTATAATTGCAATTCCTCGCAGGCCTAGCCTGCATTGGAGGTTGGATGTACAGAACATGAACAAAGGCAAAAATCCTGGGCCCAAATTCCAGCTTAGAGAGTATACCAATCAAAAAATCCCACCCCAGGGTGTCAAAAGCCTTTTCGAAGCGATAAGTGGAAAAGCACAGGGGCCCACAAAACTTTGGTGGTGCTCTTGTGTTGCATGCACTCAACAAAAACAGTGACGGGTACTACGCTGAGGTATGAAGCCGCATTAGTCTGGGTGGACCAATGCTGGTATTACATGGATAAGCCTGTTCAACAATACCTTTGCATGCAGCTTGAGCCTGGTATTTATAGGAGAGATTGTGCAATAGAAGGTGCATCATTCAGGAGTATGCCAGTGCTTGTGGAGCACCACAATTATGGCCATGTCCAAGTATTGGGGAAAGCTGCCTTTATCAATAGCTTCTATGCACATCTCTAGTAGAATGATGGTTATATTCAGGGGGAAACCCACCAGGAACCAGAGTTTTGTCTTTCTGATGTCCTTTCCCAGTTCTGTTAACAAGAGAAGTTGGTCCATTCACATTATTTTCAGAGTCAACAGACAAAGCCTTACTAGGTGCTGCATTTGCTTGTCTGCTGTGTCATCAGCATCTATTTCAAGGGTTAGTATCTGCCCCTGCCTCTCCACCTCCTGGGCTTTCAAATATGCCCTGGTGATTCCCCGCATGCATGCCTAGCTCGTCACACACAGAATAACTGGGAAGTGCATGGCACCTTTGTTGAGGTTGAAGTAGCCCTGCTGTTCCTGTTACAGTAAGTGTTGACACACCCACATGGGCTGGTGGCCCTCTCCGAAAACCCCCAAATCACCCATAACCAGGGAGTGGTCTGAGAATCCTGTTGGGAAAATGTGAATCACTGTTGTCTCTAATAGGTCTGCATTGGTAATGAAGGAAAAATCAGTACAGAACCTCGAGTCATAAGCGATCAAGGTGTGGCTATATACCGAAAGTGAGAAAGGATGGTGTCCTCTGCTCCACTCACCATCTACTGGGCAGTAGAGTCCAGAGGGGGCGACATCACCATGTTGAAATCATATTTGTCTAAGTCTGGGGTGACATAGGCACTGAGTAGGTTGTGAGTTTGACCCTCTAGAAGCCCCTCAAGCATCTCATACTATCGCTGTCCATCTGCTGAGATGTTCAAGACCTTCAATCAGGAAGGGTTTATGAAGCAGAGTCGCGATACCCATTGAATTATCTGGAATAGTCTGAATGCAACACCCTATCATAGCCGTATCTATCTAGGAACAGGAACCTATTCCCCAGTATGTGAGTTTCTTGGAGCATTAGGACCTCAGGAGCTTGCCTATATGTGAATCTATAAGGACTGTAAAACTCTTGATACAGTCAAGCATGCCATTCACATTCCAAGTCATGACTTTGAAAATGTCTATGGCTACAGCTGTGACAAACCTTGTTGGCTGCGCATTTGAAATGTGTGGTGAATGTAGAAGTGCTGGACTGTACAGAACCAAAGAAACCAGAGTCAACGACGACTAACCCAACTATCCTACCCTCCCAAGCTCACCCCCTACACTTCCACTCCATCTGTCACCCTCAGTAACAGTAAAACCTCAACAAAAATGTAAACTAGGTGAGATTCCACACTGATGATTCTGACTCACTCACCACGAAATTGGTAGCATAAGATATTGTGTTGCTGGTCAAGCATAGAGTTGAGAGTTCATCAATATCTCTGGGGCTCTGGAAGGCCTTGCCCATCTAGCTTATAGGGGTATCTCTAACACCCACACTCAGTCCCCCAACCTCTGCACATTGGGTCGTTTTCAAGTTTTCAGGCTCAATGGCTCTATGCAGGGCCAACTTGGGTTTACTATTCCTGTTTTTGGCATGGCCACATCTGAGTCTGAGGAGGTCGAAGAGTCTTTTAGGGGCCCTGGTCCTTCAAGGAGCCACAACAACTGCAGCGCCTCCGAGACCCGGTCTTATCAGTTTCTTGTGTCTACATTTCCCTGCCTTTGAGTCCAGCCAGGAGTTGAGAGTCAAGGGACGTTGTTTTGTCACCCACTTACACGTACTCCGGCTCTGGGGCCACAAAGAAATCAATGTTAGAATCATGAAGAGCCTTGAGCTTGACGGGGAACAAGAGCATGTATTGAAGATGCATGGCCCTCAGCTTTTGTTTTATCTCCTCAAATGGCTTGGTTGTTGTTGGACATGGCGAGAATAGTCTGGGACAATCATAATTTTACAGGAGTAAAGCAATAAAGGCTCCACGGATCATGTTGATTTGAGAATCACATATCTATCCCGGAAGTTCAGGATCTTAGCAATCATGGACAGAGGGGGGAGGGCATCGAGTCATAGCCATAAAGGATCTGTTTGCCCTTTTGATAATGAAGCAGGATGAAAGTGAATTTAGCTCTATCTATGAGTTCATCCAAAGTTCCAGTAAGCTCTCTAGGGTTGAGCCCTCTGACCCTTTGGGAAATCCTATACAGTGAAGGTTGCTTCTCCGGGTACGCGTATCCCCAAATTCAACCCACAACGCCAGGCTTTGCGACATAGTATTCAGGCATGCTACCTTAAGCTTCTGAACCATGTCCTCCATCTCTGAGATGCCTCTTTCTGTTTCAGTATTTTTTTCCGCTGTGTTCCACACATCTTGGCACAATAGGACATCTATGACCACCTCACCAATTTTGGTCTCTAGTCCTGTGCTCAACTCTAAAATGGTTTGTAGTATTGCACCATTGCCTGCAGGCTCTGGTCAGCACTAGGGTACATGCCCAGGACCCATATGTTTGGGGTCTCAGCGGTGACAGCAGTTATCTTGCCCACTTTTGACTGTACGTGGGAGGAGGCCAATCTGTCCCATCCAATTGCAAGCAACTGGGACCTGCACCATAGCTGGGGTTGGAGGCTGGGATCAAAGTAGGCCAAGAGGGCTCTGGGGCACCCCTGGCTCCTGTGCCACAACTGATGCAGGCCCAGTATTTCAACTTCTCCCTGGGCCTTTCCATCACACCCCAAGCTGTTCTGTAGCGTGCCTGAAGGTGGGCACAGCGGACCTGGATAGTGAGCAGCTGCAGGCTTCAACCCACTTACCTGTAGAGGGTAGCATGAGCATCTAGAGGAGAGGCATCTGTGGCCAGCTGCTTAAGCAGCCCTTGCACAGCGAGATGAGAGGTAGAGACAGACCACTCAGATGTTGAAGGCCCTCCTCGATTACAGGACCCAGCATCCAGGCACATGTGGGCTTCTGGGGCTCCCACGCACTAGGGCAGCTCAAATCCAGCATGGTCCCAACTAAGAAGAAGGTTGCAGGGGGAGGGGTGCGAGGAATCTGCCACCCACAGCCTAAGTTTGAGGCTGCCACTGGCCGCAACTTGGCAGCAACAGCCAGTTCCCATGCACAGCAACCACCTGCTGGTGCCAGTAAGAACCGGCAGTGACCTACCCAGCATGCAGCCGACCTTCCACGGGCCACCGGGGTTCACCGTGCTCCTGCAGCTTCGCGCACAGTCATGCTGTGTGGCTTCAGCACCAGCCCAGACCAGCGAGAGCACCCAAAGAGGATTACAGGGGCAGTTCTGGGGCAGCGTCAATGCAGCAGTAGTCAAAGATTGCGGGGAACAGGCTTCCCTCCTCAACAAGCAGCCCCTGGGCCAGCGGCATTCCCTCCACCACCACAGCAGCCAGATGCAGCCTCAGTGGTATGGCTGCTCAAGACCCACCATCTTGGGAGAGGCGCTGCCACTGGAGCAGGACCCAGCAGCAGGTGTCTCAAGAGCAGACCTGGGGCACAGAATTCCTCATCAAACAGTCCAGTGTGTGGGGTCTGTATGCCTCTCGTTCTGCAGCTCCAGATGTCCATGCCAGCAACAGGCTTTGGTGTGGGTGTGCTCCGTTACAATGAAGGAAATGCACTCCTGTGAGAAACTTATGGCTACAGATACTATATCATTATTTTAATTGAGTTGAAGAAAATGCCCATGACTAGGGCTGCCGCCCAAATAATAAGATACGGATATTGGAATATAGCAGTTATTACACTTATGCAGCATTTTGGATTGTTTATGATGGAATTGTTACACTGATGAAGTCAGTGGTATACCTACCATAGACAAAACACATGTTAGCTACATGTTTGTTTTGGATATATTGGACGTATGTAAAGATCAAAATATGGAAAATAAAGTGGAGAAATACATCTACATCAACATTTTGTGAAGACATTGAAGCGCAGAATAATTGATAAAAATATGTAATTGTTCAGCAACTTCACCTAAGAAGCAAAGAGCTGTTTCCATTGTTCGCTGGATGAAATTCAATAAAGGATGTGTGGAAAAGGGGAAGACTTACCGGAGTATTTTCTACACCATGCTCCACTGAAGTACGTTTGAGGCCCTGGAGAAAGGAAAGAGACAATTAAAAATGCTCAAGGACTAAACAATAAATTAAAACAGAAAGAGGTAGACAGAGAAAAGAAGACTTCAGTTTCTTTCCCTACAGAGCTTAAAGCTTGATGCAGAAGAAACAGAGAGAAAGGAAGGGCAATGGGCTTAACAGCACTAACCTTGGCACAAAAGAGGACCTTGAGAAGAAGATCCGTGGAATAAGGACACCAAGAAAAAAAGTGGAACCCAAGCTGTCAGAGGGATGCTTGAGGACTCCAGAGTGGAGAACCAACTGCCAGGAGGATGGGAGGTCACATGAGCAGTCACAATGGCTCTCTGTCACAGCTTGATCTGGTGACACAACTGTGTGCTACCAAACATTTACCACCGGTGAAGACAGATCAGCTTGTTTGTGAATTTTGAGAAGGAGGCATAATCTATTCACTGGCCCAGATATAGGTGACCCCAATATTTGGCACCCTCACAAGTAGTTGATACTCAAGCTGTTTTTCAAGCTGCAAAACTTCCAGAACTACTTACAAGAATGTTAAGCAAGCAATTTTAGAGAGATTCAGTATAGACGAATACACCTATTGCCTCAGATTTTGTTAGGAGAGGGACACTGCGCGCGATGCTCCCTTAGCTTTAGTGTACAAGTTGAAAGATGCAGCCGACAACTGGTTAAGACTCTAAGATTCATTGAAAGAGGACTTCATCACCTCGGGTGAGGCAAGATGGCGGCAATCTAACGGGCGTTGCAGCGGAGCAGTGAGGGCTTAGGAGTATGAGACCGATGGCGAAATAGATTGTGTGGATACGATTTCCCTGTTAAAGAGCCCGGAACACTGTTACACAACTTGGAATGCTGAGGGTGATTCTACTGACCTGCCATGGCTCCGTGAAGCGGTTTGCTCGGGCTGTGGTGCTTGCGGCAGCGGCTCTCTCATCTGGCCGCGGACGCCGTGGGAGCTTGGGAAGGCGGAGCCGGGTCCGAAGTCTGCGGAGTGGAGCAGGATCTAGGCGGAGCGGAGCAGACTCTCACTCTCGCTCCAGGATGAAAACGGAGGGCGTTCTTCACAGCACCCAGGCTCACTGAATTGGCTCGGTGAGAGACGGAAGAAGGCTATGGCTCCTAAAGCGGCAGCCGGGTTGAAAACTGCGTACCAAAAGAAGAAAGCTTTGCGGGAGGATACTGAAAGTGTTTCAGCAGGCAATGATGATCCCCGTGCAAAGCTTTGCCCCACAGAATTACCAAAAAAGAGGCAGCTGAATACCGGGAGAACTCGTCAGGCTACCGCCTCGATCACCTCAGTCGCCGACATCTTGTCTAAAGTGGGTAAGGAGAAGGAGAGTGCGAAGGTGAAGGAGGTGGTTAAAATGGTGGAGGGCAGAATTTCCCCAGCAGCCATAGCCAATGCTCAAAAGGAGGAGACCAAGGCTGGGAATATTATCATGGGTGGGCTCTCCCCCAATGCTGAAGAATTTTCTGATCAGATACCTCCTCCTGCACTATATTTGGCTAAAGAGGCAATCTTGGATGACGTTCCTGCCGGGGGTGAGACGATTAAGGAGATATCTTTGGTTGAAAATTTGATACCCCCCCCGGAAGTATTGATGGGCAAAGTAGGCCTTTCTGCGCAGGGCACCGACATGGCTGATGTCAGAGTACAGCTACAGGAACATCTACAGGTACAGCCGGGTCTCCCGAATATCGGGGTTGACCTGGTCTTGGGAGGCCCTCTTAGCGAAAAGGAAAGAGATTCTAGTGAATGTTTTTTCTCAGTATCTGAGGGGGCAGAGTAGTCCGAGGATGACGAGCGCAGCTCTTATTTAGATTCAGAGAGCAATTCAGAATCAGACTTTCCAGCAACAACATCAAGACCTCCGGTAGGTCCGGCTGTGAGGAATCAGGAGCAGGGTAACCCCCAGTATGAACTAAGTTGGGATCACTCCCCTGCCCTGGCCCTCCAGGGATCCCCCAATATGGACACCGCCCACCTCTCACTTCTGGAGACAATACATAAGGAGATAATCGCACATAGAGAAGAGACCCGCCAGGACAATCGCAAAGCCCAGGCTGCCATGAGGAAGATGCAGGGATTGGTTAGGAAACTCTCAAAAGTCTGTACCAACATGGGGGATAGAGTATCGAGCTTGGAGGAGAGAGTCGTAACAACGGAGGCCGAGGTAGCTGCAGCCACCAGTCAGGTGAACGCTCATTGTTCGCAGGTGGTCGACATGCAGTGGAAAATGGAGGAGATGGAGAACAGGCTGTGTCGGAACAACCTTAGGGTTTTGGGAATCCCAGAGTGAGTCGATGGCTCTGATATAAGGGCATATATCATCAAACTTTTTGGACAAGCATTTCCAGAGCTCTCTAATTGGAATTGGCTTACTGAGATACAACGGGTTCATTGCACCCCCTTCAAACTTCGTAGGAACTCCAAGGAAGGTGATAAACCCAGGGCTGTGTTGATAATTTTTTGGAAATTTTATTTTGAGACAGTCTATTGCAGAAAAGGCGAGACCGGATGCCAGGAGAAGTAGTGAAGGGGTCTCTTTCTTCGTTCGCCCGGACTATTGCCAAGCGACAGTGGAGCGAAGGTGGCGTCTGAGGGAGATGATCAAACCCTTCCAGGATAATAAGATCCAAGCCTTCTTGATAAACCCAGCTCAGCTAAAAATAATTAATGCAGGCAGGACAGTATTTTTTGCTTCAGAAATTAAGGCAAAGAAGTACTTGGACTCCTTAGGCAAATAGCCCTATCTGTCAAGCTGTCGGGTGCAGTTTTTACTCCAGCTTGTCTCTGAGATAAGAAGGGCTTAGTAGACTGTTAAAATCTCTGGTAGGGAAATCGTGTTGCACATATCATATTGGATTGAATTGTGTTACGGTTTTTGCAGTTGCTTTGGTTTATCTTTTTTTTCCGTTTAAATTGCTCGTCCTCGCTGTGGTCTCTGCATTCCATCACACGCACAGACTAGGTCTGAGTGCTTCACAGAAGGGGCTGCAGCGGGGGAATGTAGGGGTGGGGGTGGGGGTGGGGGGGTTGGGGTTTAGGGTTGGAAAGGGTGGAGGGGTATTGGTGATTTCAGAAAATAAGAGAAAAAGATGCAGTTTGGAGTATTTTGGATATTTTACTAGTCAGATCATGATTATAGCAATGGATAATCCGTTGAAGGTGCAGGTGATTCTTGATGTGCAAGTTGATCCTCGGGATGAAGTGCATTAGAATCTGTTCGATCAATATAGGTGGGATGAATGATTGGAGGAAACGTCAAAAATGGGCACAGTTCGTGAAACATAATAGATGTGACATCCTCTGTCTACAAGAAACTCACCTCCCTTGGGCTAGAAGGAGTCTTATGCTTTTGAGTGGCTATGAGCTGGTAGCGTGCACAACACAATCATCGATAAACAGAGGGGTTGCAGTTTTAGCAAGAACATCCCTGGGAGGGGCTAGGCAGACTAAAGTGGATAGTAGTGGGAGATGGGTTTTAGTGGAGATGGTAAAAGGTTTCATGTTGTGTGTAGTCTATGGGTCAAATAGTGATGATCCCGAGATTTTTGATCTCCTTGAAATAGAATTGGTGAATTGGTTAACTCCCATAATATTCTGTGGGGATCTAAACATTTCAGCTGATTGGTGTAGCAATTCAGCATATTCGGGGCGGAAGCCGAGAGTTTCAGGGCCGTTAAGGCTCTTGTCGGTTCACATGGGATGGTAGATGTATGGGGGGTCAAGGAACCCCTAAAATCAGGCTTCACATATTTTTCAAAATCCTCCCAAAAGTATACAAAATTGGATTATTTCTTTGTATCATCTTCTGAAATAAATAGGGTAGAAATCACCAAACTTCCGAAGTTTTTGTCGGATCATAACCCGTTGGTGTTAACATATGAAGTGGAAGGGCTAGAAAGGGCTCGGACTAGATGGACTTTTGAAAGGAGGTTATTGTCGGATAATCGATTTGTTGAACATATAAGGAAATGGGTTGTGGAATTTTTCGATGCTAATATATATAGTACATCACGGAATGGGGTCTGGGAGACATTTAAAGCTGCCTTTAGGGGCGAAACAATAAGCTGCGCAGCAAGATTTAGAAGGGAAGATAGGTGTGAGGTCGAAAGAGTTACTAGGAAATTATCAGCTGCGGAAGAACAACATACTCTGGATATAGCACAAGGTCGGGACAGTAACGAGAGTTATAGGATATTGTTGGTAGCAAGAGCGGAATTACAGAAGTTGGTGATGCAGAGGGCGATGTGTGAATACCAATCGTCTAGGGCCAAACATTACGAAACAGGTGAACAGGCTGGTAGAATTCTAGCTCTACAAATTAAACAGGGGAAAGCAAAAAATTGTATTCTAGGATAGAAGAAAATGGGATAGAATTTACAGATGCTAAAGAAATTTTACAGGTCTTTAAGAATTTTTATCAAAATCTCTATGCTGAGGAAAAGTTAGATGACCTCCAGAGTAAAGAGGTTGTCGATAATGGCCCTCGATTAGGGGATTTAGTAAGGGAAGAGATGGAGATGGACATCAATGGGAGCGAGATATCTGCTGCCCTGCGTGAGCTAGCCACGGGCAAGGCAGCGGGTCCTGACGGGATCCCTTTGGAGGTTTATAAATGTGTGGAATCTGAGATCACTCCGCTTCTTATTGATCTTTTTAATGGTATAATCTGTACAGGAGTGGTCCCAGAATCATGGAGGGAAACTAATATAGTCGTCTTTCACAAGAAAGGGAAGCCCAGCGAGAAACCGGGATCTTACCATCCCATCTCGTTAATTAACGCGGACTCGAAATTATATTCCAAGATATGGGCTAAAAGGCTGGGCAGGATCACTGGCGATCTCGTCTCCCCGTGGCAGCATGGGTTTGTACCTGGACGCGGTACCACGGACCATATTAGGAGGGCAATAGCTCTGTTTGATGCTCAGGCTGCTGTGGGGGGAGAGATGGCCATGATCCTGCTCGATGCTGAGAAAGCTTTAGATCGAGTGGCCTGGAACTTTCTTTGGAGGATTTTAATGGGTAGAGGATTTGGTGAGAAATGTATTAAAGCACTTAGAGCGATGTATGTGGATCCAGTGGCGCGTATTGTGGTTATGGGGGAGAGCTCTGATAACATTTTTATAAATAGGGGCACGCGTCAAGGGTGCCCTTGCTCCCCAATCCTCTTTTCTCTCTACATCGATCCGCTTATTCGGAAGATATTAGAGAGCTCTATGATCAGCCCCGTGGTGTGTAATGGTTATGAAAGCAAAGATTTTGGCGTATGCAGACAATCTGGCAGTGATCACTACCGACCCTCAACAAGCACTCGTGGCCCTGGCTCAATTGGCTAAAATGTATGGTAGTCAATCTGGATACTTACTAAACGAATCTAAAACGCAAATTATATGTACCAAAAATATCGTTAAATCTGATTCCAGATTCGTGGACTCAGCTAGCTATTTGGAGATTATAATTAACGCCTCAATGGAGAAAATAGTAGCAGAGAATTTTGTTCCACTCAGCAAATCTATAGAAGCCGATTTGAAAAGAATTGACGTTCTACACCTTTCATTGATTGGGAGGGTTAATGTACTCAAAATGTCAATGTTCCCGAAAATATTATATATGTTTCGTGCCATACCCCTTCTAGTCGAGGAGAAAATAATCAAAAAGTTGGAATCTATTTTTATAAGGTTTATATGGCAGTATGGGAAAATTAGGCGCTCTACGAATCTAATGTCACTTCCTAGGGAAAGGGGTGGGTTGGCCCTACCAAACCTGAGGCTTTATCATTGGTCATGTTTGTTAACCCAAATGTCTATCCTTTTCCAGTCACAGCCATGTCATAGTCCAGCAAACAATGATATTCAGTTGCCACCCTCAATTTTTGAACTGTTAGTTGGGCGAAAAGCATTAGGTCTTCTGATGTGTGAAATCGATTGTAGATATTATGAAAGGGCCCGTTTTAAGATCTTGGAAGGGGTGTGGGGGGTTTGGAGGGCGACCTTAAAGTTGTGCAAAATTCCTAAGATAAACCCATACCTCCATCTTTGTAACTCGAGTCTATTCCGGCGTATGGGATTAGATAGAAATCTTCGGGTTTGGAAGGATTTGGGAATCAAGACGCTAGGGGACTTATTAGGGGAAGACGGGATAAGGGGGTTCGATGTCCTTCAGCGTAGCGCTGGTATCCCATCAAATCATTGGCTCTCTTATTTCCAATTAGTATGCACACTGAAGGCATTAAGACCAAGGATGCCACTTATGGTAGAATCCCCTATGATTGATATGTTGGTAAAAGGGGGTCAGAAAATAAAAGCTATCTATATGCTCTTATTGGGTGAAATTCAAGATGATCTGGAGAAAATGGAACATGCTTTGGCAATAAAATTAGGGAATCCTGATGTTGATCTGGATATGGCCCTCTATTTGAATAAAAAATTGTTTCGCTCTACGAATTTGAGGGTTCAGCATTACAAAACTCTGTTCGATCTTTATTATACTCCCGCAAAGCTCTACGCTTGGGGGGTTAGGGAAGACGATAGTTGTCCCAGATGTAATATGGGGCACGCAGATCTGTTGCATATGTTTTTTAATTGTGGCTCGCTAGCAGTAATTCAGGGAGAGATAGGAAAATTTTGGGAGGGACTATTAGGTCAAAAGATCGATCTTTCCCCTTCCCTGATGTTACTGGGCATAGACAATAGGCTAAATCTCGGGAAAGCCGAGGAAGCCCTGGTATTTATTTCTGTAGCTGTACTCCGGATCTTAATTTCCTCAGGTTGGAAGGATACGAACGCTCCTTCATTTCAAATGTGGCTGTCCAGATTATTGGGTATGCATAATATCGAGATTTCTCTGTATGCTCAGAAGGGGAAGAAAATTGGGGATTTTGGTAAATCTATCTGGTCCCCCATTTCAAACTGGAGGGAGGCTAGAATAAGAGAGGGAGAGAACATAGCATTGTGAATTGTTGACTTACGTGGTTTTTTTTTTCGGGTTTTTTGTTTGGCCTTTCTTTGATTGATTGTTAAGCTTGTGAAGACAAAGAATATCTGTATCGCTGCTAAATTTTTTGCAATTGTTCTTTTCTTTTTCTGTTTTGTCTCAGTATGTCCAAACTGCATAAATAAAAATAATTAAATAAATAAAAAAAAGAAAGAGGACTTCATCAAGAAGATTTGTTTGTTACAGTTTTTAGAGTACCTCTCTACAGTGACTCAGAATTGGCTGAGACTACAATCTGGACTTATAGTGGAACAGACCTTTGAAGTACCGAACACTTTCACCCAAGCACAATCCATTAAAGCACCTCTGGAACCCCTTCAGCCTAACCACTTCCCATTGTTAACTCTATGCCCTCCTCTGTCCCAGCCAGCCCACAGTGCATCAAATGTGGTGAGTGGGAATATTTAACCTGTTTATGTATCAAAAGAAACTCAGAGGAGGAGTTATTGGATATAAATTGGATGTAAAAGTCTATTTATTATACTCTATAACCTGGGCCCAGACATTATGTGTCCTTAAGTGTGACTCACAAGTGGGTAACCACACTGTTAGCCTTAGGGATAAATCATAATTTGTTGCATTCATGGAGACCAGAAGGAATACTCTCTTGTGAAAGTCACAGTGATAGCCCTTTCTGGTGACAGGAATTTTGTAGAAGTTGGGGTTTAACTAATCTCTATGAGGAAGTCCTTTTAGGAATTGACAAACCCCAGCTTCGCTACTATCTTCAGAGACACATTATAAGAAAAAAAGAGTGGTTAGAGGATGCTCCCTTCTCACACAAGCTAGTTTGTGATAGATAAGTTACCAAAAAGTGTGAAAACTAACACACAAAGGCAAGAAGAGAAAAAAGCCTACAGCTAAAATTCCATTTTTACTCAGGGACTATGGGAAATAGATAAAGATCTTAGAGCTTCACAGTTGGATGACCCAACACCACAGTGTGCTTAGCAGAAAGAAAGAGACGATGCAGGGAAACCTTTACAGGTATACCTCTCTTTAAAATTTAAAAATAATTTCTGTACAGGGTAGGAAAAGTAGGTGATTGGCTGAGTTGATGGCACCCGTATCATTTAGAGACCAGAGCTTTTTCATGATCTTTCCCATTAGCCTGACATTTTGCAGACTATTTTAGAACAAATGTCCCCAGGAGTGTGCATGGGGTTTACGCACAAGTATGGAAGTATTGTCAAGAGTGTCTAATGTGTCAGAAAAATAATCTTTACCGACCACTCCAAGTCCCTTTACAAAAGATGCCCCTAGTAGGAACCCCATTTGAGCGAGTTATCCTGGACTACACCGCCAGATATCTAGAGGCTGTCCCCTTGAGAGAGACTAATACCAAAACTATTGTTAGCGTGGTTGTTGTATAAATCTTTTCAAGAGTAGGAAATATTAAAAGATGAAGGGACTCCATTTGTATCAAAACTAGTGCAACAGGTAGGTCAAAAAGTAGGGGTCAGAAATCTATGTAAAACATCTACGTACCTTGGTCTATCACCCTAGACTGATGGTTCAGGGTAAAGATACCATGTTACTCTCAAACTCAGTCTAAAAAATGTTGTTAGAAGAAAGAAGGAATTGGGATAGGCTGCTACCATTTGGTCTTTTTTCATTACAAGCCAAGTTCAATCTAGCCTAGGTTGTTCCTTCTATAAACTACTGTTTAGGTGCAAACCCAGAACTTCATTAGGAATGACGCAACAGGTTTAGAAAAAAGATTTTCAGAAAGAATGTACTCTTTTAGATTATGTGGTTGAATTACAGTCCCATTTAGCAATGGGTCCCATTTTCAAATGAATGGAAGAAATAAAGATTCTGCTCCCCCAAGAAGCTTGGTTGGTTTTAGGGATCACAACGTTTTCAGCAGACGTGGAGCAAAGCACTCTCATGGGGATACACCATTGTAATTTCCCCCACGATAATCCAAGCCGATCTCATGGAGGGCTTTGTGATCTAGACAAAGTGCTTTGAAGGTGACTTGTTTCCTGACAGCTAGCCAGTGTAACTCGACAATGGTTTGAGAAACTGAGTCGAATTTAGGTATCCTCAAAAGAAGGCGTGTAGTAGCATTCTGAAGGACCCAGAGATTTGTCAGCAGTCGTTGTTGGATGCCCACATGAAGGGCCGATTGTTGACCTGAGAAGTAGGAAGGCCAAGGTACGAGGATCACCAGATTAGAGTCCAGAAGGGGGATCATTCCTGAAAAAAAGAGCTTTGGTTTTATCCAAGTTTAGTTTGAGGCAATTATTTTTCATCCAGTCAACTACCTCTACCATGCAACTGTTAAAGCGTGTTTCTACGTCACAAAAACCACTTCAGATTTAAACTACAATTTGTGTATCATCTGCTTGGGGAGACTGTAGAAAATCTGAAAGAGAGAATCAGTTTAGCCAATGGTGTAACATATATATTGAAAATCATAGGGCTTAATGCAGACCCCTGAGGAACTCTACAGGGAAGAGAGAAAGGTTTAGCTGTAAAGTCTCTTAGTGATGCTGACTGTTGCCTAGTGGGGAGGAAAGAACTTAAGAAGGGCCAGGGCTGAGGCTCTTATTCCAGTACTCTCTAACCAATCAATAAGCACTGAATGGCTAACACTGTCAAAAGCTGAAGATAAGTTCAAAAGGACCAGAGCTGCCTTTCCACTGTTGCCCACTATCATTCTGACTTCCTCTGTTGCTGCAATCAAAGCAGATCCAGTACTATGGTTGTTTCTAAGGTCCTACTTAGCACTATCCAATAGATGATTCTTATCAAGGTAGAAAGAAAATTCTGTGTTCAAGGCTTTTTCCAAAATTGTTGCCAGCATTGGAAGAAGAGAGATAGGAGGACATCTTTTTCTAGTGGGTTGAGGGAGGGTTTTTTAACCAAAGGTAGGGAAGAAGCATTTTTCCAAACGTTAGGAAAATGTCTGGCATTAATTATCCCATTCAAGAGCTTAGTAAGATAGACTTCCACTGTTCATGCTATGGAGTGAAGAATCCTTTTTGGGGGCGGGGGAGGGGCAGGGGTGTGAGAGAGCTCCTGATTTAGTGGACTCAATTAGTTTGATTACCCCTTCACAGTAAGTGTGGTAAACCTTTTAAAAACGCTGATTTGTTTCGCATCGGTGCACATCCTAGAGACATTTAACTTGGTGTTCAGGTTGGAAGCAAACTCACAGTAAACTTCCTTCACCTTCAATTGAAAAAAGACTGCTAAGTTGTCACAGAGGGATTGATTTAAGTCCGTGGTATTCATGTTGTTAGGATTGGCAAGAGTTTTGACAGTTTTAAACAATTCTTTGGCCGAGTTTATAGTAACATTACTTTTCTCTGTGAAGTAATTTGATTTTTCAGCTATAATCATGAGCTTATAGTCTTGAATGTATTGTTTGTATATATTTATTTCTTCTGAGCTATAATTTTTTCTCCATTTTTGTTCCAGTCTTCAACACATTTGGTTTTGTATTCCCTGTTTAAGAGAAAATCAGGGATCTGAAGGTTTACTTCTTTGATTTTTAAGGGTATTTAAGAGGGCTAACCAGGTAACCAATGAATCAATCTATTCCAAGTAGTTTGCCACGGCTAAGTCTAGATCACTCACAAGAGTTGTTCGCGAGTCAAATAGGATTTCTTTCAACTTGCTTTCATCAATTTTATGCCAAGCATGGGTTTTAATCATCAGTGAAGAATTATTAACTAGTATATTTGTACAAGGAATCTTTAAGGTGAAGATTATTGCTTTGTGATCTGACCAAATTATTAGCAAGGCAGACTTGAATCCTAAAGCTGGGCTACTAGAAAAAATGCTGCCAAGGGTATGACCACCAAGTGGGCTGCCGTATTGACCTTTTCTGTAAGGTCAAAACTAAGCATATTATCGATTAACTGTTCTGTGTCTTTGTTAGAGCCTCTAAGTGAAAGCTAAAATCACCTGTTATGTTAAAGGGTACTTATAGAGCGCACAGCTGAGAACTTTATGGATAGCCTGGTGCTGTTACTAAAAGAGGGAAAAGACTAAGGTTGTTGATGAAACAGCCAGATTTTCAGCTGCTTCCTGAAAGTCAGTAAATCAGGCACCTGTCTGAGTGGCACCAGCAGAAGCTAAACGTAGATATAGGAGCCTTTTTGTCTCAACTCAATAGTCAGAACTTAGAAACTCCTATATTATTAATAATCGCATATTGTTTCTCAGAGGATAAAAATTGCCAACAATGGACAAAGAATGCCTAGCGATAAAAATGTGATGTAGAGAAAATACTTTAATACTTAGAGGGATGCATTTTTGTAGTCTATACACATCATGCAACCCTCACATGGATAAACATAAATAAAGGGAATAACCCCCAGCTTTTAAGGTGGTTTTGGTCTTCGCAGCCTTATACATTTGAGGTTAGACATAGGAAAGGGAGAGAACAAGCCAATGCAGATTTCCTTTTGAGAAAACCTTCAGTGTTTTTGTGAATCAGAAAGAATCCGTGTGGAAATGTGATGAAGGGGAAGACTTACCTGAGTTATTCTACATGCGTCTCCACTGAACGACCTCTGAAGTCCTGGGGAAGGAAAAAAAACAATTAACAGTCAGAAGGGACTAAACAATGAAGTGAATCAGAAAGAGGTGGACAGAGAAAAAAAACTTCTACTTCTTCCTCTCCAGAACATAAAGTTGAAAGAGGAAGAAACAGCGCCAGAAGAAGGACAGTGGACTGAAGAACACCAACTCTGTTACAAAGGAGGACCCACAGGAGATGACCCATGGAGTAAGGACACAGAGGAAAAAGCAGTACCCAAGCTGTTGGAGGGATGCTAGAGGATACCAGAGTGGAGAGATGACTACCATGAGGACGAGAGGACACACGAGCAGGCACAGCACCTCCCAGTCACTGTTCGGACTGGAGATGTGACCGACTCCTGCCAGGCTCCTGTAGAGGCATGGCTGACTCAGATGGGAGCTCAATTTTTAAGTTGGAAAAGTGGGGCGGGTGGTTTCTGCATTACAACTGGGATTTTGTTTGTGCAGGAAGGGGAACCTTCCTTCCTCTTTCTGTGTGTGCTGCAAAATGGATCACAAATAGAAAGAGGAAATAATGAGAAGAAATTTAAATATTTCTTCTTGTTATGCCGGGTTCAGAGAGGTGTATGACTTTGATGCATTCCTCGGTTTACCAGCTTTAGTAAATTGTTCATGCACTAAAATCCATGGGTGGATGCATGTGAATGCCCATGCTCCATCCATGCAATGCCTCCCTAATACAAAGTAACACAAGGCAGCACTATGCACTTCCTTGTGTTACTTTTTGTCAGAAAACCCACGCAAACCCACACAAATCTGATTTCTGTGATTTTTGTCCCTGAGTTACTGGGCCTTTTCTTGGATTACCTTTAATTCTAACCACTAATTCTTTCTGACACTCACTTGGTTTTCCGTGGGACCTTGCTTTGTGCTGAAGAGGGGCTGAACATAGAGAATCCAATATTAGGCTATCCAATGTGAACCTAAAATTGGATAACAAGCTTACAAACTAGCAATAAAATTCATATATATGATTCTCAACACCAGGCTATATAGAGAATGAATTATTACTGCCAATCCGAATCTCCTAAAGAAATTCAGTCAGACCAGACTCATGCAAACTAATAATTCCATTAAGACAATGCAAAACAGTAACATTAGTACCTTGTATTCGGAGATCCCGCTATACCAATCTTTCCCTGTCAATAGTGAATCAATTAGAATGCACAATCAAGTTATGGAAACAGATTATGACTAGACAGAACCTGTCATTTATTTAAGGTTAAATTTTGTCAGGTAATTCAAAAAGCAAAAGCATCTTTATTTAGCTTGGTACTTGGAAAGTAAAGAACAATTCTAAGTAATTTGGGGTTTGTCATAAGGGGACGGAAGCTCTGGAATGTTCAGCAAAAACACATGCCATGACAACTTATTTGCAGTGTCCCATTAAAGACATTTCATGAATGGCGCACACTGTGTATGCGTCTGTCCAAAAAGGGAAAAGTAGAGTCCACAAAGTTCCCAATCAAAAGGCAGTCTTTAGCATCAGGTCAGATTGATTCTCTCAGGAAAGTAAAAACAGAGAGAGAGAGCTAAGTGAGCTGAGATTTGCAAACTGAGCTTCAGTTCCTGCTGATCAGTGTATAACATACTCCTTTAGCTCCAGTGGTGACACCTCCTTGGTCACCTCATTGTGTCAGGCCACTCAGTCCATTGGTCAATTCGTATAGGAGGATTTTTTTCATGTGACATAAAAAAGACACATTTTGTAAGAAAGAGGTATTGCTAGTCACGTAAATTGTCAAATCATCCGGAATACGTAAGCTCCCAAACAGTGGTCCTTTAACAAAAGGCAAATGAGTGAGCTCAAGAGGGCAGTGTCCAATAGCAGATTTTCCCAAAGTAACAGATTGTGTTGCAGATAGTCCTTAGAAGCAAGTGAGAACTCTTCTAGTAAGACACAGTTTCATTTCACATTGAAAGTTAAGGAAATCTTCTTACAAGTGAAAAATGAGCACACTAAAAGGGAAAATGCAGGACTATTGTATTTGTTATAGGAATTGTAGAATATAAAGTAATGAAAATATACATTTTATGAAGTTAAAGCAATGCACTAATATTCCTTCAACGTATAGGCACTCAAAATACATTATTAATTGTTTTATACATTTCACAAGTAACTATTACATATTACTGCATTTTCAAAGTACTAACGTGTAACATGATTTTCAATCATAAAATATGAATATCATTGCAAATGTTTTACATTAGTACATATATTAAGATCATATTCTGAAAGTTTCAGGACAATTGCACTTAATATAACTATGCAGCACCAGTTTTTATTTTCTCATTTGGTGCACGAGTTTACTTATGCAAATGATGAAATTCAGAATAAAACCTTTCAATTATCACAAGTAAAGATATTTAGATCACATTAGATTTAATTAATTATTCACACACTTACTATTTTGATAAGTAAGGTTAAGAATTTCAAAACATGTGAGTTCTTCGTTTTAGCACTGTAAGGCACATTAAAATGTCATACGAAGGCTTGTTTATAGAGTCTATATTATTGAGTGAGTATAGTTTCATCTATTCTACATTTATCTGCATGTTTTTACGATGCAGTAACTAAATTCTCTACTTGTTTATTGTCAATGTATTTTAAACGTGTGATTAATGCATATCTATTCATGTGTTTACTTGAAACGTCTCAAAATCAGTTTATGTGTCACATAAAGATTCATACAGCTTTTCAGTTGTATCACTTTGTAAATCACAAATAAAATTTTGCGTTGTGGCTGCACCAAAAAAGTGGCGTATCTATGACGCAAAATGTTGGTACATCTTCCCCATAGTGTTTAGAAGCAGCAGAAGTGTATGAAGTTTTAAGGAAATAAGTTATCAGTCACCAGCTATTTTAGCATGGATTAATTATGAAATATTGAACAAAATGATTTTAACTCATCTGCGAACAAGGGATGTTGTTGGCTATGCTGCATGGTAATTGAAAGGGAAGGACAGCGGAGCTTCAGGGGGGGGGGGTGTTTTGGAAATGACACCCCAAATCTTGACTTTGCAGTTGAGTCTGGGGGCCCTGAGTTGGGTCTGCTATCTCTGTGTTTTTTCTCGTCATGAGACAAAAATGAAAGACAAACAGTTACCTTTTGTGCAAATGACAGAGACAGAGAGACAGAGATACCCATCTGGTGGCTGAATTTCGAAACGTGAAACCAGATAACTTGAAATCAATACCATCTTCCCTGCTTGTCCACATATGAATGTACTGAATGTACTATTTAATTCTTGAGTTCAGGATGGGCACTGTAGAGGTGTCTCTTATATTTGATTTAGTAGACCGCAATGTTGCTCCATTTATAATAAAAATCTAGACCACATTTAGGGTTCACAAGACAACCAGGAAATAAGAGATTTTGTACTTACTTCTTTATTGATTGGCACATTTTGTGTGGAGTTGGTTGAATGTGTGAATGGATGGATGGATAAATGCGCAAGTGAGAGTGAATGGATAAATGAGTCGATTTGTGTGTGAACAGCTCTTACAGGTTGTGCACATTCACTGGCAATGTGCTATTGCCACAGCAACAAACAACCATGTCTGTTGAGTCTTTATTTGGAAAAGCCTTCTTTGCAGTGATGTGCACCAGCATATGTAGAGAGGCTGTTCTCTGAGAGTGTAATGCAGATGATTCCCTGTCTCTTCATACAAGTTTCCAATTACGAATTTTTGTCCTTGATCATGTCTATTAGACCTGTAACAAAGACTGTATGTCCCAGAATACATTATTTGTTCCATTAAAGCTCTGGACTGTAAACAAAGGGCCCCAAAGATTTGGAAAACTTATAAAAGTGCCTACTTCAAAATACTTTTGAAATGGAAGTGTTGGCACCAAAATGTCTCCTGCAATGTAAATGGAACGGCACCACTGCCCCGAGTGCCCAACCGCATGGGAAACTGGTATTCTGATTTTTTGTTTGACCATGCAATCCCACTAATCTAGCTTGTACGCAGAAGCCAAGGTCTGGTCATGGTAACACGAGGTCCAGAACCTGTTTTGTGTCAAGGGGTGCGCTAAGTGTGCCCCAATAGCAGGCATAGAAATACTGTATCTGCCCTGGATAAGTCACACAATTCCGTGGTGACAGTGTATCAAATTTGTGTGAATCTTTAGCATGACTGTTTTCTCTGTGTCAGCAGGGATCATGGTCTCCTGACCCTTCTTGTGTGAAGTTCGCCTTTAATGTGAACCCCAAACATTTGCACTGATGTTCCATGTGTGAGAACCCTAATGAACTGTGTAGTATTTCGGTTTGCTCTGAGATTGAAGTATTTTCTTTTAATCAAAGGAGAAGCAGAGGGCTGGGCAATATAAAATTGTGTCTGTTGCCTGGCTATAAGGTTCTTCTTGTCCCCACACTACTTTCTTTGAGAAGCCTTTGGCTGATCACATGTGGATCAAGTGTACTTGGACCCCTTTGCAGAGTCATCGAACACCTGTGGCAAAAGACCTCAACCACTGTGGTTGTGGCTCAATACCCCTTGCCTGCTGTGTACCCCCCATGGGGTCTGAAAGGAAACATAGGTAATACTTCGAGTTCCAGCGATTATTATTGAACTGATGTACACCTATTGAGTCAAATTAGGATTTATTATCCAATTACTGTTTTCAAGGGGTGCGAGGGTAAGTGTGATCTTATTTCTAACTATTATTTTTTAAAAATTGACGGCTGTCTGTGGCATTTCCCCTGCTATATTCATGTGTTGGGATTTTGAACCCATACTTACAACGGTGTGAAACTACACTTCCCAGAAAGCAAAGTGCTGTTGGCTCAAAAGGCAGGACTGTCTTAAGGGACTATCACATTGTAATCGTAGTTTGGGAGATCTAAGACCCCTATTCTCTTATTTGGCATGATTTCTGACCCGTCTGTGGAAGTTTCCCATCTTATTAGGGACCATAGTAGTGCTACTTCGTTCAGATTATAAATGTGTGATGTTTTACACCAATGCTATCACGAGAAGGGGGAATACATTCAAATTTACAGAAATGTTGCCTAGCAGTGTTGTAATTTATTTTATCCGTGTGCCGCTTTAAAATAAAAACACAGACAATTAATAGAATGACAGTGAGAAAATGAGGAAAGAACACCCATGTCCAGTCGTGGCTCGTGGGAGGCGGGGCGGGCACGGGAGTTGGAGGGGGGGCAGGTGTTACGCGGGGGGATCGTAAATAAAACAAAACTTACCTCAAAGCCGGGGCCGGGTCCCACGTCTTCTCTGCTGCTGCTCTCCTGCCTCCGACAGGAACAGGAAGCAGGCTATCTCCCCTAAGCCAATCACAACACTTCAATGCAGCGTTGTGATTAGCCTGAGCGCCGTGACGCGCTCAGCCAGGGGCTGGAGGGGTAGGCATGTTCTCCATGCAGGCTGTAATGCAACCTGCATGAAGAACAAGGAAGTGTGCATGACTGTTTTGGGTGGCCCAAGAGGGCTGACAAAACAGTCATTGTGCACTTTAGGAGTGGACAAACCACTCCTCCCCTGCCCTGCTTAAAGAGCAGAGCAGACCGCGAAGCAGCACGACACGAAACATAAAATAACAATAACTCTAAGTTATTGTCATTTTATGTTTCTCACCGCTTAAAAGCAGTGGGGTGACGCTCCTCCGCCATAGCGGAGGAGCCGCCCCTGCCCATCGGGTTGCCAGCAGCCATCATAAACAAGAATGTCCCAAAACAATAGGTTTGATTGTGATGTGCAGTATTTGTAAAACCAATACATCTGGCTTTAATCCGCATGCAGACCCAGCCATGCTCACATGCACTCAGACTATTTGTGCCATGTCTCTGGACAACCTGCCCCTGTCTGTGTCTCTTATATTTGTTTTCTGTGTTTTATTCCAATTTCTGGAGTATAACTGAAAGCGCTTCTTCATTAGTTGGTAAGATGTGTGTGTTATATTTTGGGTGGGTACGTGGGTGAATGCAAGAATGAGGCAGTGAGTGGATGAATGGATGCATGAGTGCAAGGACGAGTGACCAAATGCATGAGTAGATGTATGGATGAGTAGGTTATTGAATAGCTGTTGATTTAATTCTTCTGTTCATAGATAATGACAGACCTGAAGAAAGAGAATACATCTGGAAGGACATGTGGTATGCAGATATTGCACTACAAAGTAAAGCACTCCTCTCTCTCTATCTCTCTCACACACATGTATACACTCTTTCTGTACACGTACAATTACTCACACCAATGAAGACGCACTTCCGGTGATGAACCAGATCTTTTGGCTTTGCCTGTGCTTGTTCATGAACAGTGCGTGCGTCCCATAACAGCCAAGCCTAAGAAAGACGCCCTTTGTGAGTGTAAGTTATTCAGTGAATGCACATTTCCCGACGCAGAAAAATACAACGCCGCTTTTATGGCTATTAGTGTTATTGTTGTTGTTAATTTTATTGGTATAATTATGATAATGTCCTGAGCAATTATTATTTTTAAATGTCATTTCTAGTCCTTAACTAATAATGATATTGCAGATATAGGTAAACCCACACAAAACGCCCATTTAAAAATATCAGTTAGGGGGCTGTTCATTGTTATTCCAGGGTTGTGGTGAGCTGCATAGAAAGCACCAATGTATGGTATCTCTGAGTTTATAAGAGAAATATACAGCCTTGGTAAATGCGGAAAGGCGCGGTGCCGTTTCTTCTCTCACGCCGTTCAGCCGACCTGCACGTGCTCAGCCAGCCTGACATGTCCTTATGCTACTGCACCCGGTAATGAAGCAAGTTCATCTTAAGGTGCCCTGACAAGGCCTAATTTCCATTCAGTGTCACGCTGCTGCTCGGCCGTATTGATTAGAGGTGTCATACAGCAGACTCTATGAGGGGACACATTTATAGTGGAAGTAATTGATCTGTTGTCACAGCGCAGTGTCATTGTGACAGGGCTCGGCAGATTTCAATATCGCCTGCCAGTTAGGAGTGGCTGACATCTCAATCTCCGTGCAAGCCTCGAACAACAGAGGCGTTCATTAGACGTGCACTTTAATGGGCCGTCCTGTATGCACGCGGCATAAGGCAGTGCAGGTCCATTCATTTCATTGGAACCCAACCCAGGGGGAGGCCGTGAATAATGCATCGCACCTTTTTATGGTTATTATTCTGCATGTATTTACATTGCTAATGAACAAATGAATAAAACCAGGAAACACAAAGGGATGACATTAAAGGAATACGTATTCTATGCAAAAGCATGAAAATAGATAATACGTTGCATTCGTATTCCACTTTGATGGGAACTAATAACCCACTTGTGTCATCTTCATGTTTATTAGAGCCTCACTCCTGGGATAATCTTTGTATAGTACAATTAATCACCACACATCATGGGTTTTCCCTAGCTACTTAACAGATGAGGCGGATTCATCTTTAACGACTTAAGTTATGAGTAAATCTACCAAGCTTTAATTTTTAAAATTAGTTTATTCATTGCTGATTTACATTGTGCATACTGACTTTGTTGTTTATATCTTTATTCGAATGTAATACAATACATCCATAAAAGTACATTTTAAAACATACAGACATAACATATTCCTTTCATATAAAGAGAAACCATCCATTTCATCAATAAAACGCAAGATAATATCCAAGAGTATTCTAAAACCAGGATAACACATATGATACAACAAGTTAAAAATATAAATAATTATACAGAGTTAAAAAGGGATAAAAATACAGCAATAGTAGCAGCATAATTAACCTTCCATACTCTTCCTGAAGGTGATAGCAAGTTTCAGAAAACTGCATATAAACAAAGTATAATCACAATTCAGGAGTTGGAGGTAATAAAGTGCTGGTTTAATTTGGGTAAATTGTAAATCCTTTAAGCAAGGCTTCAAATACAATCTCCGAGGTACTAGGTAATAAGGACAAACAAATAAAAAGTGTGCCAAATCTTGCGGAGACTTCCCGTCGCAGCCGCAAGCAGGTAACACTTGGCCTCGATGGGCTCCTTTTGGTACTGCCAACAGGAGATGAAATAAATCAAAACGGAACCTTATCAAGAGATAGCGTTCATACCCTGACATAGGCCAGGATAGGTATGGTTCCATTTGAAAACATGTCTTAAGTAGGGCGTGTTTCCTTACACTATCTTTCGTCAACTCGCCCTCCTCCCGGGCGAGGTACCTAGTGGACATGAATGTCTTTTTCACAAAAATTATATCAGCTTTAGTTATAAAATTTGGGGATGAGAACAAATCCGGTCGCCCCATTTCAGTGAGGCGGTCGTTAATATACCTTAGCCATGGAACCTTAAACCTACCGTCCCAGATTAGAGCTTCTTCTAGTATAGCATGAGTGAGAGGTATATCATCATTTAGCCAGGAGTTCAGCCAACATAACAGGGGATTTGCTGCTATTCTGTCACTCAGGAATGGTACGCCTAATTCCTCGTGTACCGAGAAATTTCCGGTGCCCCTTGGCAGCCTCAGTACCTTCTTTAAGAAGTTGTTTTCTGTACTGACTTGTTTTGTTCTTGCATGCAAGAGAACACAGATATTTTTTTCATTTGCCAACTTTTGTTTTTTTTTTCCTAGGGTATGGATTTAAAAAGTAAAATTTTAATAGAAGAGGTGTAACTTTATCGTATGGTAGCCCTTCTTAAAACGCTTCCTTACTTTGCGAAATGACTCTAGAAAGGCAGTCCGTGCTCTCCCCTTAGATTGCATACCCAGGATCCCTCCAGGGTTAGTTTTGCACCATACAAATACACATAAAATAACATACCACAACATAAGATTGCTGCCCAGGACAGCTCTTAATGGTGGTCACCGACACTCATTTTGGGGATCAAGACATATTTCATAATCACTCTTTATCCTACAGCAAGAGAGAAACGAGGAGAAAAGGTAGAAAGATGTAGGAAGAGAAAGATGGAAAAACTGTGACAAAGATTTGACAATACATTTTTCTTCAAATATCGAGAATTCGCTATGAAGCAACAGTTAGCTCAGTAAAGTCAGGTAGCTGTAAACTCTTGGCGTCACACACTGTTAGGATGCACTGTTTACAGAAGTGTTTTTTGCCTCACTGCAGTGGCATGAAACTGGTGATACTGCGGATTTTCTTGCTGAGCTGAGCACACCCTTGGACGTGTTCCCGTTGCATTTAAGACCAAGACCAGTTTGTTTGCTCCAAGGGCTGATTTATATGTTGGCTGAGAGGAAACTCAGTTGCAACAGAGTTCCCTCCCCGCCAGAAAATATAAAGACCATAGTTTGAGGACGGCGAAGATTGCTCCGTCTCCGCTGTGGTTCAACTTCTCCAATGGCCCCACGGAGTAAGGGCCATCGGTGGCTTGGCTGTATGTCCACCCAACTGATTTAGATGGGCGGGCATACAGCTGTTTATCATTATCAGTTACATCCAGGAAAAACCTGGTGGTAAGGAGCACTGAAAAGTGCTCAATGCCACCCTCACCATGGAACGAATCTCCCATGCCGAGGGGGGCATTGTTTTTTAAAAATTTTATTTGAAAAAAGAAAATTCCACTTTGGGATTTTCTTTTTGAAAATAAAAAAAATGTGAGTTCGACGGACTGTTGACGCATGTTGACGGAGCCCTCGTCAAACTTTCAATGCATTGACAGGAACTGCTGTTGCATTGACAGGAACAGTCATGACAGCGGTTCCTGTCAATGCTAGAAATGGCACTTTACATTCAAAGTTTCTGGTAAAATACTTGCATAGTTGTAAGATGAAATCAGAAAAGCCACGTGCTTTACACTTCTTGAAATCAATAGAAGTTCTGAATCTTGCTTCCTGTCTCAGTAGCAGCAGCTCATTTCTTTCTTTCTGATTGCAGTTCGAATTTGTAGTTTCTATGTAGCAGATATCTGAGGCGAAAATACCCGAGACACCTAAGTAAAGGAAAAATACCACCCTTTTTAACTGTTAGCACAGCGCAGGAGAAGTTTGATCGCCATGACAAGGTTTCAGTTCCCAGATAATCGTGCAAATGCAATACAAACAAAAATACACAGGGTCCGCTTTCAAATGTTTAATGATAATTTCCCCCACACTGTGCAGCTTACAGGCTTCAACATTCCTGCTCTATTGGCGCCGTAACCTTTTAGCAGCTCTCTTGTCCTACATTCTATCGATCCCTCTGTACTACCTTTAAAAAACCTTCACCTGATTTGTACGGGCTGTTTCAATTACTTGAATGCTTTATCCAAGAGCCAGTAAAACTTTGGCGGTTCATTATCTTTTTTCCATATTATGATGAAATGCCGAGTGCTTTGTTATGTCTTACAGATTTTGTCAAGAACAGTTTTCACCAAATACTAGTGTAAAAAATAGTTTGATTTTAAGGTGGTGGAAAGGGAATCGTGCACGCGAAACAGAATGTAATGTTATAAATTGAGTACCAGAGAGAGTGCGTGTATGTGTGTGAGAGAGATTGAGAGAGAGAGTGTGTGTGTGTGTGTGTGTACTTGTGCATGCACACGGTTGTCTGTGCATGTGCATGCAGGTGTGTGTGATGTGCTTCCATGTCTATCTGTCTAGCTCTGCATCTCATCCAGGATACAAATGTAAGTTCTGGCTGGCTCAGCTCACCCTTCATGCTTCCAAGGTAACTGTAGAAAATTGTGTTACTGGTTGGGGGGGGGGGGGACTCCTTAACCAGCAACCACGATTTCGGTCATGGTGAAACACAAGCAAGCTGTAAATTAACCTGTACTCAACGCTCTGGCAGCTTGGCACAAAAGCAGTCTGGCTTAATTTAGAAGCAGCGGGTAAAGTATTTATGCAGCACTTCAAACAGTAGAAAAAAGAGGAAAATGTAATTAATTATTTGAGACCAAAATGATAAAAATCCAATCAGTAGAACTGTAGATATGCAATTTCAACAATTTAAGTGAAAATAGTGACAAAAAGCACAAAGTGACAACTGTGGCTAATTGGTCGTCCTAGATGGAGACAAAGTCACAAGTTCAGGTCGACCACGATGGAGCACAAACCAGGTACAGTGACCAGATCAGGTCTGCTGAAAAAGTACCTTACATCCTGTTTGCGGAGCATTGTGAGATCCCAGGTTGAGGATGCATCATGCAGCGGCTGCTCCAACAAAGCTGTGGGGCTACGATGTGAGGTCCTGCATCATCATCAGGATGCCGTTGACAGGGGGCTTGCGATGCAAGATCCTTCATTGGGGATACATTGGCTGGCTGCAGTTCAGAGAAGCTGGGGGCTGCAAGGCAATGTCCTGTGTCATTGACGGGGATGCCATCGAGGAGTGGTTTGCGACGCAAAGTCCGGCATCAAGGTTGCATCGTTTAGCGGCTGTACCGCGGGGCTGTGGGTTGCAATGCGAAGTCCTTCATTTGGGATACATCGAACAGCAGGTGTTCCAATCCGGCTGCAAAAAGATGCATCGTGCTGCAATGGTTCTGCCCACATGACTGTAGCTGGGCTGACAGAGCACCTTCAGGCCCACTTCCAAGGGTTTAGTACTGAGGTGGCACTAGTTGAGGGGCAGGACTCACAGCAGACAGAGCTGTGCTGAGTTCAAGGTTGTGGGAGCTTTTTCTCTCCCTGAGACTCTAATCAGGAGGCCAGCCAGCTAGTACTTGGAGTCACTCTGATGGTCTTGGGTTCAAGATGTAGGTCCATTCCTTCTCATTCTGAGAGCAGCGCAGCAGGCCGCCTGGTAGAAGATTAGCAGGGTAGCAGAGTAGCAGTACTTCTGAGTCTTCCACAGGTCTGGAGGTGTACTGAAGAGTTTGGTATGAGGGTCCAATATTTATAGTTGGTGCTAGCTTCGAAGTTGGGGAAAGTCCTGAAGGTTTCTAAACCCAGAGGTGTTTGAAATGTCCTACCACCCTGCCCTGGCCTCAGCTTGTCTGGTGGCATAAAAGACTAGTGTCAAACCTTTTGTGAGTTTGCTCACTAAGTGGCTTTGTGAAGTGCAATGGTGGTAGGTGATAACTCCTCTTCTAGTCAGAGATGGTCCATCCTGCCAATGCCTGTCCCCCTTGTGTCTCACTGTCTGTTAGCAATACACAAAGACCAACTGCCAGGTACACCTAGTCATGTGACCCAGGATACACGCATCAGGCACCAAATGGTTAGGACAAGAAAATGCCAACTTTCTAAAAGTGGTCTCGTATAGGGGAGTGATTCTGTTTAGGACTAAAGAGGCTGGAATCAAAGATAAATTTTAACAGAAAAGTTACCTCTCAGACCATGGATCAATAAGTGTTTTCCACACCGGACACTGAAGCTGCCATTATGAGCATCGGAGCTGCCGAAATTGCTGAGGAGCCATACAGCGAGAAGAAACAAATCCTGAACCCAGAAAGAGCAACTGAAAATAAAGGTGATAAAAATAAAGGAGCGCGAAGACACCGCAACCCCTTTACGGACAGACCTCCCTCCCTAACACATGCCCAAGAATGATTGAGACATATTTTCGTGTCCTGCAAAAGTTTCCCCAGCCCTGAGGAAGACCTTCAAACCAAATAGTTCCTAGTCCCACCATAAAGGTCGAAACGCGTCAGCACATACTTTCCAGAGGCCAAGAGTGACCATCTGTAAAAATCATGTTAAAGGACTGATAGCCTAAGCGTAATTAAGACGGCCTAGACTAGAATTAGTACACTTTGACTCTGACCTCTGCAGGACCCTATACTAAACCAATAGAGGAGATAAAGTAGATAGGCCCCGATACTCAGACAAGTACAGTAGGGCATAGAAGATCTACCATACGGAACAATTGGCGTAGACCATAGGACAAATAGAACATTTAGGGCCTCATGTAGGTAGCATACCAGTTACCACTTCTAAAATACCGAACGTTACCGAATCGGTATTTTAGAAGTGGTAACTCGTATGTAGGTAATGAGTCGGTATTTTTTACCGATTCGTTACAATTCGGTAATTACCGAATCGGTATTTACCGATTCGGTAATGAGGCATACCTTCCCATTGATGGGAAGGTATGCCTCAATACCGAATCGGTAAATACCGATTCGGTAATGGGGGGAACACATGCAAGGGTGGCAGGGTGTCACATTGACACCCTGTTGCACCCCTGTTGCACCCCTGATTCGGCCATGTGGCACACATACATGCCCTAAGGGCATGTATGTATGCCACATTGCACACCGCTACGCGCTTCAAAATGCCTATACACATCCATTAATTATTTACCACCAACTATTAGTTGGTGGTAAATACCGACTCTTAAACACACCCACACACTCCCCCTACATCTCGATTTTGGATTCGGAATTTACCGATTCGGTAAAATTACCGAATCGGAACAGTTACCGATTCGGTAACATTACCGATTCGGTATTATTACCGAATCGGTAATTTTACCGATTCGGTAAATTCCGAAACCAAAAATTGTCCCCCTACATACCAATAGCCAAAATACCGGTCGGTCACGGTATAATTACCGAAAATCGGCCGTTACCAACCGGTATTTGGCTACCTACATGAGGCCCTTAATATTTGCAGTGTCCAAGATATGTATGTAATGTCTAGTGAGTCACATGTTTAGAATGAATGAATTCATTGCTATGTGTGCTGTTCCTTGAATGTATTAGATTAATCTCTAGATTTGCATTCAAGTTTGGTTCTAACAATGCACCAAGTGTCTATGTTTTTCATGTAAATATGTCACTGTGTTATTTTATTGTTCCTTGTAATGAAACAATGTTTGAAATAGCCAATTTATATGGCATATGAGTAAAGATTTGGTACACGTCATATGAGTTGCCTAGCCTAAATTCAAGAGAAAGGGAAAAACACCATGTAAGATGGTACAAGAATCACATGAATAAGTAAGGTTCATTAATTGAACATTCACGGAGATGACGTTAGGGGTTTTCCGGTGTGGAAAACACTTATTGATCCATGGTCTGAGAAGTACCTTTTCTGTTACAACTTTCTAAAAGTTCCATTTTGAGAATTGTGACTTAAAATCAAACTTTACCATTAAAGAGGGTTTAAAATTGCTATTCGTTAGACACTGAACTCAACAATCCTACCTGCTTCCAATCAAAGGTTAGCACTTATTAAATACAATAGATAACCCGGCATTATCCTATGGGAGAGGTCGGCCTTGCAGTAGTGTGAAACAAATGTAAGAGTTTATCACTACAAAGACGTGTTAAAATGAAAAGTACATGTCAAACCTTTTAAACTCACTACACTCTGCCCTATGGACTGTTTAGATCCTATCCTAGAGGTGACTTATATGTATGAAAAAAGAAGGTTTAGGCCTGGCAAAAGGTGCATTTTGCCAACTCAAAATGACAGTTTAAACTGCATACACAGGCTGCAATGGCAGGCCTAAGTTATGTTTTACAGGCTACTTAAGTTGGTGGCACAGTTAGTGCGGCAGGCCCACTACAGGCCCTGGGTACATGTAGTACCAATTGATCAGGGCCTTACAAGTAAATTAAATGTGCCAATTGGTTGTAAGCCAAATGTTATCATGTTTTAGGGAGTATACCTATTCACTTTAGCACTGGTTAGCAGTGGTAAAGTGCACAGAGTCCTAAGGCCAATAAAAGGAGATCAGAAAAAATGGAACAATATGGGGGAAGACTACCCTAAGGATGACAGGTCTGATGGTAAATATAATGGTGACCACTAGTATGAATATTAAAATGTTAAATAAATGTAAAGAGAAAGTTATAGGCATATTATGCATTGTATGCTTGTTCAATAATACTTTTCTTCCTCAACCCAGTCCGCTATAATGGATTTCAACCATCCCCACTCAAGCTCAGTAACATACAGATAGTTTAAGAGATTTTTATCTCCACCCCTCGTGGAACCCACCAATTAGAGTCTCCTCCACTTTAAAGCGCTTCCTGTTTATTCTCTGTATTGTTTAATTTTGCAGGCAGCTTGGTCTCTAAAGTTTCTTGTTCACATTCAACTAGGGAACATCAGGATTTGTATCTTTGAGGAGATATCCATCGCTCCTACACATGTGCTATCAGGCCGCTGACTCATGAACATGGGCAATCTGTCCAAGAAAGTCATAATATGCTGCCAGAAGAACATGATCTTTAGTGCACTCATCCTCCCACCGGGTTGCCCCGCCCCCACATTTCACAGTAATAGGAGGGTATATGCTTGGGTTTCAGGAGTGAAATCATCTGCTGCAGATTCACACACTACTGAAGACATGCTTTGTAGGAGATAGCATTATTCAGATGTGGGCAGTAAGGAGAACTACAGGTCTCTATAACAAGGGCAGATGGAGCAAGTCCACTTCAATAATTTGCTGAATATGGCCTTTTGTGCTGCTCTGCAGTTTTCCGACTTCAGTGTGACTGCACCCCGCTGATTCACTTTGGAGCATTTAAATGGTACTTGATTCATGAAGGTAAACTTACATTTTATGTGTTAATTTACTATTTTGTGGGTGTTCACAAACTGGGAGTTTAGTTTTACTAACAGTAATTTTATGACTTCAGAGACCAGGACAGGCCTACCTTCTTAGTTGTGGGGTCTCCTCTTTCATAAAATGTACTATTAGTAGAAATAAACTGCGAGTTTGTGAATACCACATAAGAAATGTAAACTTACGCATAAGTGTAAGTTTATCATTGTGAATCAGGCCTTCGGTATTATTCAGCAGGGGCTTCTTACTACTGGTTGATTTATGGAAGGTTGCAAGAGAAAATGTAAGTCAAGGCATGCCTTTGGATAATCTGAACTTTCTAAAATACGTGTCTAGGAATAGAAGCTACAACAGTAAGCATAGAGAGTCCTTTTCATGCTCCTCTTGTTCTTTGTCTCTCCTGAGAACATGCATGGAGCCACATGTCGATGACTCACCTCCTGGGAATGCTGCTAGGCCTGTTTATCGGGCACTGGCTCATATGACTTTAGTACGCTTCAGTCTTTTATTGAGGCCAAAGTGCACTCACTGGTGGACACGTATATGGCTATGCCATCAAATCGCCACCTCTTCCTCTTGTACTTTCGGTTGAGAGAAACCAGGTGATGGAGCGGGTAGCACAACATTTTGTATACCTCCTCTATTTGTATGAACATACTAATTATATAATCTATTAATTATAATATTATTAAATGAGTTTTGCATGTATATTAACCAACATTATTAATATTCAAATTACACGTGGGAATTGCATTTTGCATGGCTCAATAACCTTTATAACTAAAATCTGTACGCATATTAACAGTAGTATATGTGGTAATAGAATACTGCATGATATATGTTGCTTTTTGTGATGTTGCCCATGAGGAGGATCGAAAAGGTGAATATAATTGCTTTAAATGTCGCTATATGCTAGATAAATATAAGCACATAGAGGGATTAGTAAGGGGTTAACATTAGATTCATTATTTCTATGTATTAATTACTCTTTTGTGTTTGTTTTGCTTAAGTTGGCATTTGGGCCTAAATCAAAGATGGCCGCTGACAACACACGATGAAGTGGCCACTATCCCATGAGGTGCAGAGTGAGCTGTGCATGCACGAGAAATCTCCTAAAGCCTCGTCACGACCTTTGTTCACCATGCACCCGAACAAGGACAGAATATGGGAGGTCTGCCAAGACAGGAGAACAATCAACCTTACAATAAATCGGAACAGGCCTACTCTTGGACTAACCAGTGACCTCACCCCTCGAACTGTACTGAGAACTTTAGACTTACATCAGACGATCTCAACCAACCAATCCCGACTGTTCTAAAATATTAAATTGTATCTTCTTTACTTTATTGTATTATAAAAAGGAGTGGTAGAATAGAGAGGGTGGTCACGTCACTTTGCGTTGCCTTGCTACGTTTTGCGCGTTCTCCTGAACCTTTGAGGGTCCGGATGCTGCCCGATCATCAGATGACTGCGAACGTTTCCTAAAATCTACGGGCAATGATAGATGCTTGCACGTCTCTGGTCCTTTGCCAATCTTTGGGACTGTAACGGGCTGAGCAAAGAACTTTGAGCTTTGGCCTGCTTTCGGACGATTTACTGCAAATTTGATTATGTAGAGCCAATGAATTAGAGGACTCAAAATAGCCAGATTAGGTAAATATGATGTTCTGCGATTTACTAAAATTTTGATATAAACTTTCTAAACTTAACGAGACAAATACAAATTAAATTAATTATGAAAGTTAGATAAACAAATATTGATTAACAAGAAAACGAGTTTGTGGTTTATTAAGAGAGGTAAGATCTAAGTCTTAAAATGTGTTTTAGCTGGTTCTAAACCACCATCAACCAATCCAACTAATTGGTCCATTGACCAAGTGGGAGGAGTGCCTTGATGTTTAGGATTAAAGATCTGTAGGCGAATGGTATTAATGTATATTTTGTAAAATAACTTTTCTCTCCATATAGGTTATAAGATGTTCCCCCACATGTCCAGCGCTTGAAATACTCATTCCTCCTGTGTGTGCAGACTAGTGAAAGAGACGTGTGAGTGTTGGTGTTATGAGCCCCATCAATGACTGCATGTGTGAATGAGATAGTGTGACGTCGGGTCTGCGACGCAGGGAGGATATTGGTACGGGTTGTTTTCCCCCGTTACCTGGGTTTTTGCGCTGCATCAGTTTTTCTGGTAGCAAGATGATGGTTTTGGTTTGGTTATTATTGCTTGTAAATTGGTTATTGATTATTGATTATGAGAAAGTATTGGTTTATGTGTTAACACTCTATGTTGAGTCACGTCGAGTTCTATGTTGTTTGATGGCTTCTGGGATTTAGGAAATCAGAAGTTTGTAACGGTTCCGTAGTAGAGCAGAGGTAAGCGCTGCTCTCGGGAAAAACAGAATTGTTGTTGCCCTGTAGGTACACGGGGAAAACGGGTGACGATTGGAGTTGCACGATGCATTGTCTGGGTTTGATTTGGTAACATCGTCGCGTGTTGCCATTAGAGATATTTTCTGTATGAGAGAAGTGTATGGTAGCGAAGGTCACATGTGAAATTTTGGTCTTAGGTACCAGGAGTCCAAAAGGCACTCTGATTACGCTTATCACTGGAAATGTAATAGGTGTTCTCTAAGCTTGCTAGAAGGATAAAGTAGAGGGAAGTACTACTTTATTAACGTATGTCATAATTCTGTAGTAGGGCAGACTGTTCGCTTCTCTCGGGAAAGACAGAATTCTGTGTGAATGTACTACATTTTTACCGTATGAAAGTGCGTGAATGAAATAGCATTCAGGTTAATTGCAAAACTCTGGTTTTATTTCTCAGGAGCATTGGGTCCCACTCTCCAACTAGGTGTCTTAATTCTGGAGAAACAGCTAATGCTTGCAAGAAGGATAAGGTAGAGGGATGTGCTACTTTATCAACAGAAGTAACGATTCTGTAGTAGGGCAGAGGTAAGCGCTGCTCTTCGGAAAGACAGAATTCTTGTAAGAAAGGTCATTAACTGTTCTTGGCTAGCGAAACAGATAATGGTGGCGTTTTTATGTCGTTACTAACAGATTTGCAAGTCAGAAGAACGTAAAGAGCTTACTGAGAAAAAAATTTAAAGGAGGGGTCAGCATAAGCAGGAGTAGCGAGAAAAGCTGACGTCAGAAAGCCCGCGCTGGGATTGGCTAGTCAGTAAGAAACATAGACACTCCGGATTGGTGCATTAGTGTATTCCGCACTGAGTGGAGAATTACAGGGTGACGTAGACGCTCCTGATTGGTGCGTTAGTGAGAGTCGCGCTGGGATTGGAGAATTGCAGAAGTTACATAGACGCTCCGGATTGGTGCGTTAGTGTGAGTCGCGCTGGGATTGGAGAATAGCAGAAGTTACATAGACGCTCCGGATTGGTGCGTTAGTGTGAGTCGCACTACGATTGGATAAAACAACGGAATAGTCGTAGGAGAAAACTAGCGATACACAGAATAGACAAAATGATGTATTACGATCCACCAGAAAAAGAGAAAAAGTCCTGGTTTGGGAAAATCAAGAGTTTATTTAAAAAGGACAAACCAATTGTGACTAGGGAAGGACAATTGCTTCCCCCACCGAAATCGCCCGCATCCTTCATGGTTGCGAAATATAGATATCATACTTGTATTTGGCAGTTCGGGCTGGACTGATCCCATGAGGCACAGGGGCAGACTGATTTGCATATGGCCATGTCTGAACTGGGGTGGCAGAGTGGGCTAAAGAACGGTGATGGATTAAACCCAGATCAGTTGACTGGGGGTGAGTGCTTGCAATGTTCAACACTCCGTCCATCATTTTCTTTGGTTTTTGCTTTGTTTGCCATAAGTTGGCAGGGTATGCTCAGACGTGAGTCCCTTGCTCACTTTGCCACTGGATTCAAGCAAGCCTGGCTGAAGATGGCTGAAATGCCAGAAACCGGTCCTAGGAAGCTTGTTTCCGGTCCAGGGAAGACATGGCTTGGCAGTTCGGGCTGGACTGTTCCCATGAGGCACAGGGGCAGACTGATTTGCATATGGCCATGTCTGAACTGGGGTGGCAGAGTGGGCTAAAGAAAAGTGATGGATTAAACCCAGATCAGTTGACTGGGGGTGAGTGCTTGCAATGTTCAACACTCCGTCCATCATTTTCTTTGGTTTTTGCTTTGTTTGCCATAGTTGGCAGGGTATGGTCAGACGTGAGTCCCTTGCTCACTTTGCCACTGGATTCAAGCAAGCCTGGCTGAAGACTGCTGAAATGCCAGAAACCGGTCCTAGGAAGCTTGTTTCCGGTCCAGGGAAGACATGGCTTGGCAGTTCGGGCTGGACTGTTCCCATGAGGCACAGGGGCAGACTGATTTGCATATGGCCATGTCTGAACTGGGGTGGCAGAGTGGGCTAAAGAACGGTGATGGATTAAACCTAGATCAGTTGACTGGGGGTGAGTGCTTGCAATGTTCAACACTCCGTCCATCATTTTCTTTGGTTTTTGCTTTGTTTGCCATAAGTTGGCAGGGTATGCTCAGACGTGAGTCCCTTGCTCACTTTGCCACTGGATTCAAGCAAGCCTGGCTGAAGATGGCTGAAATGCCAGAAACCGGTCCTAGGAAGCTTGTTTCCGGTCCAGGGAAGACATGGCTTGGCAGTTCAGGCTGGACTGTTCCCATGAGGCACAGGGGCAGACTGATTTGCATATGGCCATGTCTGAACTGGGGTGGCAGAGTGGGCTAAAGAACGGTGATGGGTTAAACCCAGATCAGTTGACTGGGGGTGAGTGCTTGCAATGTTCATCACTCCGTCCATCATTTTCTTTGGTTTTTGCTTTGTTTGCCATAAGTTGGCAGGGTATGCTCAGACGTGAGTCCCTTGCTCACTTTGCCACTGGATTCAAGCAAGCCTGGCTGAAGACGGCTGAAATGCCAGAAACCGGTCCTAGGAAGCTTGTTTCCGGTCCAGGGAAGACATGGCTTGGCAGTTCAGGCTGGACTGTTCCCATGAGGCACAGGGGCAGACTGATTTGCATATGGCCATGTCTGAACTGGGGGTGGCAGAGTGGGCTAAAGAACGGTGATGGATTAAATCCAGATCAGTTGACTGGGGGTGAGTGCTTGCAATGTTCAACACTCCGTCCATCATTTTCTTTGGTTTTTGAATTGGGCAAAGTATACAAAAGATGATGGAGTTTTAGCTTTTCCAGAGCATGGTTCGTTCAATCTAGCGGTTTTGAGAAATTTGAGAGAGAGAATGATTAATCTAGAACCAAGACTTAGACCAACACAGTTTGAAGCATTGACAGAATGGGAAGATGAGATGCATGAAAGAGAAAGACAGAGGAGTGGCGGAAGGTATAGGTACATGTTTGGTAGATCATATGGACAGGAGAATCATGATGACAGAATGAGGCGATGGCGAAATGCAAATATGACTGATGGTTTGTTTCCTGTGAGACATGCTGAAGAAGTTAGTGGTAGAAAATGTACGGAAAAGAGAAATAATATAGAGTCAGGAGTATATGGAGTGCATGAATCGGAGGATGATGTTCTTGACGACATGTTTTATAAAAATCCACCCCCGTAGCAACCAGAATCTGACATGCTAACACCAAGTGCCCCAATGAGAGAGACTTTGCGAAACATTAAAGTTGAACCAGTACCCCAAGAGATAGGGTGGAAATAATTCTTTCAGAGAAATAGAGAGAAAATAGGATGGTAAAGTGAGTAGTGAAAATTCGGCAGAATTAGAAAAAAACACTTTAGAGTTAACTGAAAAGATTAGGGAATTGACTAAAAACGTAGAAGCCGTGACTGTTCCCGTAACTAGAGGTCCTGTGATGCCTATTTTTGATAAACAAAAAGATAGTGAACATTGTCTGACGGTCCCTTATAACAGTAATAGACAGATCGAGAGGCCAAGGAAAAGTTCAGATGAGAACCTATGGAGACAAACAGTAAGTACATTAGAACAAAGTGCGCCTAAAAATATGACAGTAAATCCAAGTGTAGTGGAAAGTCTAATAATGACTACAGAATCTGTATCAGAGACTCCAAAAGAATCAGAACGAGGTAATGAGGAAAAACCAGTAGGCCCTACTTCAGAAGAATTAAGTGAATGGTTGAGGAGCTTACAGAGAAAAGACAGAGAATCCCAATCTATAGATGTAGCCAAGCTAAGGATGGTTTTGGAAGAATTAATAGTAGGGACTATCCCCACAGAGAAGTTAAAAACATATCAGGATGAAGAATTACTATATCTGTGCAAAAGTATAACTTGGAGAGCAAAGAATTTAAATGAAAGATTAGAAGAAGTGGCAAATGATATGGGTATAGACATTGAAAAGGTAAAAGCTTTACAAAAACCCTATTGAGTAGACTTTACGGAGGAAGATATTGAAAGTCTGAACACCACAGGACGAATAATTCAGATTAAAGACATAATCATTTTGCTAAGAAAATAGGAAGATGTGGATAAATGGAGGAGCAGGTGGTACCGAAAACGACACGATGCCTCAGAGAAAACGTTTGCAACTTTTCCAATGAGAGAGAAGGAAAAGGTAGTAACAGAATGCCCTATGAGAGAAATTCCAGGTGGAGGATATGTACATGTTCCTTGGACTAGACAAGATATTTTGTCATTTACCAATGATTTCCCTCGACTACGTGAAAAGCCAGTCGAGTGGTATAGGCAAGTGGATAGGTTTGTAAAACTATCAAAAGTTTTATGGATTGATCTAAATAGTCTATTTGACATAATAGTACCAGCAGATTTATGGACAGAGTGTACAATTATGATCAATTGGCCTACACAAGAATACCCTAGAGATCCAAAGACAGGTGTCCCTGATACTGAGGTGATGAAAAAATATGAACAAGTAATCACCTTTCTGAAAAACAAAGTACCTCCCAAAGAGACCGATTGGGTAAAAATAGACCGAACTCATCAGGAAACTAAGGAGTCAGTGCACGCGTACTATGAAAGGTTAATCCTTGCCTTTAAGCAGTTTAGCGGTGACGAAAATTTAAGTGAAAAGGATTTGAGTCATTTTCTATACAGATTTGTATATGGCCAACGTCCAGAAATTAGTGAAATGATTAAACAGCAAACAGTGGATTGGCAAAACAAGAAAATAGATGAAGTCCTAAGACACGCAAAATATTTTAGTGATGACATTGAAGCCAAGCAGCGTAAATTAAAAGAAAAGGCTATGTGGGCACAGGTAAAAGTGGCAGAGAGACAAGAAGCACAGCTGATTGAACAAGCAAATGCTGCAGGACCAAAACCTAAATTCAATATAGAAGAAGCCAAAAAGAAATGGCCATGTCATAATTGCGGAAGAATAGGGCACTGGAAATCCGAGTGTAAATTTCCCCCGAATACTAATAATGTTAATGCATCATTGAATCCGCAGGTGCAGAAAGAGGTGAGTTGTCAACCGCAGCGACAGCAGCAGGTTGTTACCCAACAGAATCAGGTGCCAAAACCACCTTTTCCACAGAGCGTAAATTCACAGAAATACAGTCATGAGACAGGATTCTACAACGAAGAACAGGTAACTAAGCAGCCGCGCGCTAGCGCTGTTTCGCAGTATTGGCTACAATGTGATGAGAGTGAGTCAGAAGAAAATTATTGACGGTGGCGAGGGGAGGAAGAAGAGTGCGTACTTGGCGCAACCCTAGAAGTAGACCAGACAGGCCCTTTTGTGGACGGAAAAGTAAATGATGAAAATATTACTTTCCCAGTAGATACTGATACTACTAGATCAACTGTTAGGTCAGCTGATGTTAAGAATCTTCCTCTCTCGGACGAAACAATCCAAGTGGTTGGAGTATCCAACAGACAGATTAAAACGTATCTCACAGAACCACTAAAAGTCAGTATAGGGACATTTTCTGAAATGCACAGCTTTGTTGTGTGCGATTCATGTCCTGTAAATTTGTTAGGTAGACACTTATTGTGCAAAATGAATTGCACTATATTTTGTACCCCTGATGGTATAGCATTTGAGACCCCTGATGAAGCCGTACTGTATAAAATGACTATGGCTAATATGGAATCTGAAATTACTGAAACATTCGCTGTATTCAACCCTGACGAACTACCAAAAGAATTGAAACAGACAGTATAAGCAGAGGTCTGGGATTTCACAGGAAAAGATGTAAGATTGATGAAAAATGTAGATCTCGTAAAAGTAACAGTGAAGGAAGGAATAAGTTACCCAAATGTTCCTCAATATAAATTGACACCCGAGATAATTGAAGGAGTTACCCCTATAATCCAGAAAATGATTAAACAAGGAATTTTAAGAGAAATAAGGAGTAGTCCATGTAATTCACCAATTATGGGCTTGAAGAAGCCTAATGGAAAGTTTAGCATAGTGCAAGATCTGAGAAAGATAAACAAGATTGTTGTGTCATGTTGTCCTATTGTACCAAATCCATCTGTGATTTTGTATCAGATTCCTCATGATGCGGAATGGTATACTGTAATTGACCTACGTCACGCTTTCTTTTCCATCCCATTGCATCATGATAGTCAGCAAATTTTTGCGTTCCGGTTTGGCGAACGTATTTTGGCATGGTGCCGAATCCCACAGGGGTATACAGAAAGCCCCTCAATAGTCAATCAGATATTGAAAAAGTCCTTAGAAGACCTAGAAATGCCAGAGAACTCAGTGCTAGTAAAATACATTGACGACCTGCTTGTGGTGTCAAAAACTCTAGAAGCTTGTGTAATGGACACCATAGCATTGCTAAATCATCTGGCAGATGGAGGACTTAAAGTGTCACCATCGAAATTGCAATTTTGGCAAAAGGAAGTACACTATTTAGGCCATAAAATTGAAAAGGGACTGAGGAAGATAACAACAGACAGAATCAGGATAATAAAAGGAATCCTTTAAACAATTGAGAGACGGTTTGTGTGAAGCGCCAGCATTGAGAATTCCTGATTATGAGAAAGAGTTTGAGCTCTACTGCAGTGAGAGGAATGGATGTGCACTCTCTGTATTAATACAGAAACATGGAAAATTGAGAAGACCAATTGCATATTTTTCAGCTATGCTAGACCCTGTAGCCGTAACATTACCTGGTTGTCTGAAAGCTGTGGCTGCTACCTGTAAGAGTCTGGAACAGAGTGAAGGAATTGTGATGGGATATCCTGTACGAGTGTTTGTACCTCATGATGTGGCAATCCTTTTAACAAGGAGCCGCACTCAGTTCATGACACACAGTTGGCTGACTAAATATGAGAAAGTCATATTAGGTGCAACGAATGTGAGCCTTGTGAGATGTCTGAATGTGAATCCTTCAACGCTATTGCCTGATGCTGAAAATGTTGAAGTCAGGGACGAAGTGGATCATGATTGTTTGGATGTACTCGATTTTTGTACCAAACCACGTCCTGATATAAAAGATGTACCTTTGTCAGAGAGTGACTTTGTGATGTTTGTGGATGGGTCATGCTTGAGAACAGACAAAGGAATTCTGAGTGCAGCATATGCAGTATGCACAGTTGCAGCGGTAATGGAAGCATCTTATCTGAAGGGAGTAAAATCAGCCCAGGTTGCTGAACTTGTAGCTTTAACTAGAGCATTCAAGTTGGGAAAGAATGTGAGAGTGACTGTGATAACCGATAGTCAGTATGGCTTCGGTGTCGTGCATGATTTTGGCCAGATTTGGCTACAGAGAGGATTTTGGACTTCAAGTGGAACTCCCATAAAAAATGCTGAATTGGTTGGGAAATTGCTTGAGGCGATACAGCTGCCTAAGCAATTAGCTGTTGTAAAGTGTTCTGCTCATGCGCAAACCGCAGATTATATCGCGGTAGGAAACAGATACGCCAACGATATGGCTCAATATTGTGCGCACAATCAGAATTCGGTTAATAGGGCGAAAGAAAGGGAAATTAATTCTTGTTCTCTATTGTTTACTAACATTGTGAGTACATGGGAGGAAGTGAGGGGATGAGGAAATGAGACAATGGGTAAAAGCAGGATGTGCACCAAGAGAAACAGATCATGTGTGGGTCTATCGGGATGGAAGACCAGTCATGCCTGATAGCATGGTGTCTGCCATGGCACGGATGTATCATGGACAAGCACATATAGGGAGAGATGCCATGATTAGGTCATTTAAGCAGACATGGTACAATGCAAAATTTAGACTTGTAGCTGAGAGCCTTTGTCAAAGATGCCTTATGTGTCAGCAGTTCAATCCTGGAAGGAAAACAGTGGTAAGTCTAGGAACAATAGGTCGAGAAGGAGGGCCTTTCACCAGAATGCAGATTGATTTCATTGAAATGCCCCCCTGTAATAGGTTGAGGTTTCTTCTAGTAATGGTCTGGTTGTTTTCTAGATGGGTAGAAGCATACCCCACAAGAAGGAGTGATGGAATCACGGTAGCTAAATTACTGTTGAGAGAGTTCATTCCCAGATTCGGGTTCCCAGTCACAATTGAGTCAGATAGAGGAAAACAATTCCATGATGAAATCGTGAAACTGATTTGTGAAGCATTGAATGTACAACAGAAACTACATTGTGCCTTTCGCCCAAAGGCTTCTGGTGTGGTGGAGCAAGTAAATGGTACCATTAAAAACAGATTGGGGAAAATTTGTTTAGCCACAGGTTTGAAATGGCCTGATGTCTTGCCTCTGGTACTCATGACTATTATATCTATTCCAGATAGGAACACAGGTCTGAGCCCCCATGAAATTGTCATGGGAAGAGCAATGCGCCATGTATTCATACCAGTCAACAAGCTGTTGCCTATAACTAATGACTTGGTGTTGGATTACTGTAAGGGGCTGGCTGACGCAGTACATTCTGTGTTTCATCAGGTTGGATCGGATGCCACCACCCTTGAAAAGAAGCAAGCTCATGATCTGAGCCCAGGAGACTGGGTGAGAATTAAAGTACACAGAAGGAGGAACTGTTTGGTCCCACGTTGGGGAAAACCACGACAAGTGATATTGACTACAACAACAGCTGTGAAGTGTGCTGGGATCAAGAACTGGATTCATGCTAGTCACACATTGAGAATTCCAAATCCAGTGGATAACAAGGAAGGAGAATATTTTGAGGAGTCAGAAAGTAGTTCTGAATTGGATGCTGAAGAGACAAGAACAAGAGGAAATCATGAAAGGGGGGAGACAGAGCCAAATTTGACCGTTGCCCCAGAAAATATTCAATTGAGAAGGAAGTTACAGATTTCTGATACCAGCTCAGACTCAGAGACTGAACAGATACCGGTACGTTCCGGAAAGGAGAAAAGCAGTGAAGAGACAATCAAAGAAATTATTAATAAGGAAGTTCCTGATGAAAAGCTGAGAGAAATTCCACCTGAAATAACAAAAGTAAATGAACAGGTGCCAGATACAGAAAGTAAGGGAAAGATTTCTGCGGAAGACCCCCAAGGAGTTGTAGGGAATTCGAACATCCAGTTAGGGGAAGAGACAGTTAGTCAGCAGGAAGATTGTGTGCAAGAAACACGAGGAGGGACAGAAGTAGGGAAAATAAAAGAAGTGGTGGAAAGAAGAACAGTTAAAAGCAAAAAGCAAGTTGAAACAGAATCAGAGGATAGTGATGAAGAAGTACCTGAAGGTCGAGTCCTGAAAAAGAGAGCATGAAGAGCTGAAAAGAATGATAAAGGAAATAAACCGAAAAGATCAGCAAGAGATGAAATCTGGCCAAACAAAATAAAGAGACTGAGATATCGGCTGACACGAGTGAATTTACCCAGAGCAGAACAAGTGAATGAAATATCTAGTCAAGAAAAATCAAAAAACGAGAAAATAACTACAGCAGAGGAAAACAAAAGAACGAGAAAACCTAACCAGAAGTATAAGTCGCCGGAATGGTCATATGTGGCCCTGCCTGAAATAAAAGAAGAGGCGGATAGCCAAGAAAACCCAGAGGTGACTGTAACAGAAGTGGTTGAGAAAGACGAAGAATCGGAAATCCTGAGATTTATCTTGTCCGATATTGGAGAAGAAACGGATGTTCAGGAAGTTCTGTATCAAGATTATGAGAGAAAAGTGAAAGACGATCAAATGCCAAACTGAATAAGACAAAAGTGCTGCTAATGGAAAGACAATAAAATACAGGAAAAGACATGACTGATAGAACCAGGAGGTGCTTAGAGCCTTGGGTTAGACAAAACTAGTTGTGAAGTAGAAGAGGCTAAGTCAAAAGACACTGATCATTTTACAAAAATGGCAAACACAGAAAGTAGAAAAGCTAAATGTGTATTTCTTAGACGATGGTTTAAAATGTGTTGTTGTTGTACAGGATTACTAATGCTTCTATGGAGTGTGTTAGCTTTGATCATCTCATTTAAGATTACCTTAGAAACAATAGAAGTACATAGTGAGAATAAAACTAATATAGAGAAGATTCAGAAAGTATATCCGACTAAAATAGTTAGAAATTATCTACATAAAGACAGGTCTATAAATGATTTCTCTGATAATGTATTTTCAAAACTACTGTACGAATATGTAAAGACAATGGACGTGAGGGATTGCTACGTTTGTATGCAGTTACCTGCATCTGTATCGGAGGGAGTGACTTACCATCACCTCCCAGTAACCTATGGAATAACATGTAGTGTAATAGCTAATTTGTTTTACAAAATAGGGAAGTTAGAATATTATTTTTCAGATGTAGATAACATTTTTTCACAAGTACCTGCAATTAACAAATTGAATAAAGTAAAGCCTGCAAAGGTGTTAGGTGAATTTTTCCTAGAAACTAAAGAGCTAACATTAGAATCTATATTTATTAACAATCTGACTTGCAGTTTAAAGAAAGAGGAAAATATATTTTTAGATATGGTTGAAGAAAGGAGATTAAAGATGCAAAGGAAAGTACCTGAAGGAAAGGAAGAAAAGACCGTTTGGGATGTTGAAATGGAAAAACATTTGAAGGGAGAAGCTAGTCCAACTATGGCTTTAGATTGGCCTCAGAAAGGGAAGTTGTGTATTAGAAGGAATCAAACTGCATATGATAATTACTTTGTAGGTAACAGTGAATGCCATGATACATACCGAATCATGGGTGGATGGGGATTTAAAGGAGGAAATTATCCAGTTTTTCCTGGGTTATATTTTATCTGCAGGAACAAGGCATATTATCGGTTGCCAGACCATTGGTATGGCACATGTTATGTAGGTCTGGTTTTCCCAAAGATATTCCACATGGGAAGAGGAGAAGATGGTGTACATAAGTTAGGTAGTCATCAAGCACGTAGAAAGAGAGAATCTTGGTCAGAAATTGTAGGAGACATTTTTGGAGCATTGATACCAGCAGTAGGAATATCTCTGAATGCACACAAAATTAGAAAACTATCATCAGTAGTGGATCGCTTGTCAACAAGCACCGCTGAAGGATTTTTATTGGTAAATACTGAAATGGTTGCCATGCGTGCCCTGGTAATGCAAAATCGACTTGCCCTTACTATATTATTGGCAAAAGAGGGTGGAGTCTGTGGAATGCTGAAGGTTCAACATTGTTGGACTTACATTCCTGACGAAAGTAAAGATCTGAAGGTCTACATTAAAAATATAACTGATTTACATGAGGAAATTGCACTACTGGAGGTTGAAAGTGTTTGGGAAAAGATTGGAAAGAAATTTTCTTCTGTTAAAGATTATTTTTTAAACTTAGGTGGTACCTTTATAGGAAGTATCTTATTTCCATTAACCTGTGTGATTGTTATAGTATTAATATTAAGACTAGGATGTTTATGTCATAAAAGAAAGAAAATACAGAAAAAGACAAAAAGAGAAAATTTGAAAAGAAGACAGAATAAGAGACAAGAGAGGGAATATGAAGAAGTAGAACTAGAAGAGATGAAAGATAGTATGTATAAAACAGCAAGAAGAGAAGAAATTGGGGAAACAGAAATGTGAACTAATTCAAAGAATTAATTTTGCTTTCATGACAAATTGATACAAAAGTTTAATGGTGTGGTGATAAAATCACCAAAGGGGGGATTGATGGAGCGGGTAGCACAACATTTTGCATACCTCCTCTATTTGCATGAACATACTAATTATATAATCTATTAATTATAATATTATTAAATGAGTTTTGCATGTATATTAACCAACATTATTAATATTCAAATTACACTTGGGAATTGCATTTTGCATGGCTCAATAACCTTTATAACTAAAATCTGTACGCATATTAACAGTAGTATATGTGGTAATAGAATACTGCATGATATATGTTGCTTTTGGGATGTTGCCCATGAGGAGGATCGAAAAGGTGAATATAATTGCTTTAAATGTCGCTATATACTAGATAAATACAAGCACTTAGAGGGATTAGTAAGGGGTTAACATTAGATTCATTATTTCTATGTATTAATTACTCTTTTGTGTTTGTTTCGCTTAAGTTGGCATTTGGGCCTAAATCAAAGATGGCCGCTGACAACACACGATGAAGTGGCCACTATCCCATGAGGTGCAGAGTGAGCTGCGCATGCACGAGAAATCTCCTAAAGCCTCGTCACAACCTTTGTTCACCATGTACCCGAACAAGGACAGAATATGGGAGGTCTGCCAAGACAGGAGAACAATCAACCTTACAATAAACCGGAACTAACCAGTGATTTCACCCCTCGAACTGTACTGAGAACTTTAGACTTACATCGGACGATCTCAACCAACCAATCCAGACTGTTCTAAAATATTAAATTGTATCTTCTTTACTTTATTGTATTATAAAAAGGAGTAGTAGAATAGAGAGGGTGGTCACGTCGCTTTGCGTTGTCTTGCTACGTTTTGCGCGTTCTCCTGAACCTTTGAGGGTCCGGATGCTGCCCGATCATCTGATGACTGCGAACTTTTCCTAAAATCTACGGGCAATGATAGATGCTTGCACGTCTCTGGTCCTTTGCCGATCTTTGGGACTGTAACGTGCTGAGCAAAGAACTTTGAGCTTTGGCCTGCTTTCGGACGATTTACTGCAAATTTGATTATGTAGAGCCAATGAATCAGAGGACTCCAAATAGCCAGATTAGGTAAATATGATGTTCTGCGATTTACTAAAATTTTGATATAAACTTTCTAAACTTGACGAGACAAATGCAAATTAAATTCATTATGAAAATTTAGATAAACAAATATTGATTAACAAGAAAATGAGTTTGTGGTTTATTAAGAGAGGAAAGATCTAAGTCTTAAAATGTGTTGTAGCTGGTTCTAAATCACCATCATCCAATCCAACTAATTGGTCCATTGACCAAGTGGGAGGAGTGCCTTGATGTTTAGGATTAAAGATCTGTAGGCCAAGGGTATTAATGTATATTTTGTAAAATAACTTTTCTCTCCCTATAGGTTATAAGGTGTTCCCCCACATGTCCAGAGCTTGAATTACTCATTCCTCCTGTGTGTGCAGACTAGTGAAAGAGACGTGTGAGTGTTGGTGTTATGGGCCCCACCAATGACTGCATGTGTGAATGAGCTAGTGTGACGTCGGGTCTGCGATGCAGGGAGGATATTGGTACTGGTTGTTTTCCCCGTTACATGGGTTTTTGCGCTGCATCACAGGCTTGAACCTTTAGGCGAAGAAGGAAAAGAGACTGTGGGAGTTGATTCTTGGGCAAATATGCGATAGGAGAGGTGCTGGCTGATGTCCTGGTGCACATACTAGTTGACCTGGGTCTCAAGGCAGTCCTAGTTGCTTCTACCTCTGAGGCTTCTGTGCAACAGGTGGCAGATTTGTTTAACCATTAAAAGCCCGTCTGTGATTCTAGTCATCCTCTTCTGTCAATATCTATTCTGTGATTTTAAAAGAATGGGCAGAATTAGAGATTCAGGTAATTCCAGGGTTCTGGTATCATGTGTATCCACTGTTGGGATTTTAAATAGATTTTTCTGACTCTTTGAAGACTGACTTCACTTTGTCTATTCTGGAAGTATGTATTGATGTGGCCTCGGAAGATCATACTGCCTCTGATCAACTGACAAAAAGGAAGACATTTCCTTAGGTCCTTTCATCCGAAGCGCCCAACTGTTTGTGGAGGTATTCTAATCAAGAGAGTGACAAATTATGTGGCAGGTTTGAGTAAATTGTGCGGCAAGAAAAGGCAAAACTATGAGGCATAATGTGTCACTTTTTGTAATAGCACACCTCCATTATTTTATCCTAATTTAATAACACAGTCTGGGCTTTTGCTGCATCTCTTCAGTGGCGGTTTAGCACCCAAAAATGGCAAAAAGCAACAGAAAGGTGATCAGTTTTGCTTTGCAATGGGACGTGTTGCTGCATTTTTAGTAATTTTTTAACCATCTGAGCTTGAAACGAATTTTTATTTTTGTTAAAATCCGCAGATTATTCAGCAGATGATGGATTCTGTGGCAAAGGCGGCAAATCAACAATTATGCAAGAATCTGCATGGCCACACAATTACATAATTCCAGTGGCCCCGATCATAGATGGTATTCTGATCAGAAAGTGTTCACCAGGGGGCAGCGTTCCCTTTGGCGTGAAAGGAAGTCTACCAGAAGTTCCAAGATTGTGCCCACATCATGCTGAAGCAGAAACAGGTATGATTATATTGACACCCCTCAACCAAGCCCTACACAGTTTCTGCACGGGAAACAACCTTTACAACGCAGTCATTACATCGCACTACATTTACAACGCAGTCATTACATTGCAACATCCTTTACAACGCATGACACTACAACGCATGTCACTACAACGCAGGCATTACATTACATGTCATTACAATGCATACCATTACAACGTATAGTACCCCTACACTATCCAACACTTACCTTACTGCTGCAACCCCTGGAGTTAGAATAGTAATTTATACCCCTACACTATCCAACACTTACCCTACTGTTGCACCCACTAGAGTTAGAATAGTAATTTTTACCCCTACAATATCCAACACTTACCTTAAATGCAATGTAATGGTATGTGTTGTAATGGTATGCGTTGTAAAGGTATAATGCAATGTAATGGAATGCGTTGTAAATGTAGTTTTAAAAAAATCGTTGTAATGGCATGCGATGTAAATGTATGCATTGTAAAGGATGTTGTGATGTAAAAACTCCGTTGTAAAGGCATTCGTTGTAAATGTATGCGTGTAACATCATACATTCTTTCTGCACACTAGAGGGGGTCATATCTCAGTATTTGCTCATGTTAGAGGAGTGTCATTCCAATTCTTATATGTTATCTAAGGTGGAACTTTTGAATCAGAGACCGGGCTAAAGTCTTATTCAATGGACCCTATAAAGAAGGCAGTCTTGCAGAATCCAACTTGTGATCATTCTCATTCAACTGAGGAGTGCAGTCTGGTGGTGTACTCCAATTTCTATTTCCCAAGTTTTGGGATGCATTTGCCTCAGTCATCTGTCTGCAGAAAGTGAATACTTTCATCAAAAATGTGTCATTTCAGACAGTGTCTCTTCAGGCGATCATAACTATAATCACGACAGTTCTGTTGATCTGAATGATTTCTATTTCCATGAGCAGTTTATACAAGGCGCCAGAACTTCAGAGATTAGAAATGTCCATGGGTTCCCTTTAGTTTGAGGTCATCACTTAGATTCTTCTGTTTGTAAGCCTCCTGCATATGAAAGGGGTTCAGGTGCATTGATGCATGGAAAATTGGTTAGTTAATTAGACATCTTCACTCCTGATTGCAAGACCTTGCATCACAGGCCTTGCAGTTCCTGATCAGACCTGACACAGTGTGCCACAGCTCTGTGGAGGACTTCCCATCATAGCAATGCGCAGTCCCTGATTGAAACTGACACCTTGCAGCACAAAGCCTCACATCAAGGACATAACGTACAATCCTCAGCGTAACTAACCTGGTCCCTGTGTCCGGCCCAATGATTGGACTTTTGCTGTTCTGGTATAATTTTTTTTTAATTAAAATGTACTCTTTTTTCTAAATTGGTTTGGGACTTTTCTTGTGCTGTGTTTTCACTTTATTACTGCTTGTCTGCTGCATAAATACTTTACACATTACCTCTAAGTTAAGGCGGACTGCTTTTGTGCCAAACTACCAGAGGGTTAAGCACAGGTTAATTTGGGGATGATTGTGGTTCACCCTGACAAAGACAACCAACACACACAACTCCCACCTACTACCCCTGACACCCCGAAGCCAACGTTTGATAGCTGAACAGCCCTCACCACCAAAGACACTCTAAAGACGATGAAGTCAATCCACTCTGGGGCCCCCACGGACCCTTGCCCCCACCACATCTTCAACAGAGCTACCGACACCAGCGCACCTATGCTCCGCCACACCATCAACCGCTCCCTGGATACCGCCTTGTTCCCCGACGACTGGAAACACGCCAAGGTCAACCCCTCCTGAAGAAACCCTTAGGAGATACCACGACCTCAAAAACTACAGACCCATCTCCCTACTCTTGCTCCCCACGAAAGTTATTGAGAAAGCCATCAACAGCCAAGTCACCACATTCATCGAAGAGCACAACATCCTCGACTCCTCCCAGTCCGGCTTCAGAAATAACCACACTACGGAAACTGCCCTCCTCGCCACAACAGACGACATTCGCACCCTACTGGACAAAGGAGAAGCAGTAGCCCTCATCCTCCTCGACCTTCCAGTGGCGTTCGACACAGTGTCCCAACGCACCCTAATACGCAGACTTCACGACTCAGGGATCCAGGACAAGGCCCTCAACTGGATCAGCTCCTTCCTCTCTGGCAGAACGCAGTGGGTCAGACTCCTCCCTTTCCTCTTGGACCCTACACCAACCACGTGCGGAGTCACTGAGGGGTCCTCCCTCAGCTCTATGCTCTTCAACATCTACATGGCTCCACACGCCCCCATCGTCAAAACCTATAGACTCAGCATTGTGTCATACGCAGACGACACCCAACTCATCCTCTCCCTATCCAATGAACCCAACACCGCCAGACACAACTTTCGAGAAGGCATGGAAGCTGTCACCAAATGGATGAAAAACAGCTGCCTACAACATAACACCAACAAGACGGAAGTAATCATCATGGGCCCAAACCCTAACGTTTGGAACGACACCTGGTGGCCCCCTGCCCTCGGAAACCCACCCACCCCCACAGACCACGCACGAAACCTGGAAATCATCCTGGACTCCGAACTCAAAATGGACCACCAGATCAACTCGTTCTCGTCCTACTGCTTCCACACCCTCCGCCTCCTACGCAAGACCTTTAAATGGATCCCCCTTGAACACAGAAAGACTGTCACTCACTCCCTGGTCACCAGCAGACTCGACTACGGCAACGCACTCTACACCGGAATAAACAAAAACCTCACCCGCAAGCTACAGAACGTCCAGAACGCCGCCGCAAGACGGGCCCTCAACCTGCTGAAACACTGCCGCATCTCCCAGCACCTGCTCACACTCCACTGGCTCCCCATTGAAGCAAGAGTCACCTTCAAGATGCTCACCCACGCACACAAGGCCCTCCACGACACCGGACCAGCATACCTGAACAGTCAACTCAATTTCCACGCACCCCAAAGGACACTACGGTCAGCCCAGCTCTCCAACGCAGTGGTCCCACACACTAGAAAAACCAGATCGGGAGACCGCTCCTTCTCCTTCCTCGCGGCCAAGGCCTGGAACGCCCTTCCGCACCACCTCAGAGAGACAACATTGCTTCCCGTCTTCTTAAGAGACCTCAAGACCTGGGTCTTTGACAGACGACCTGGATGGACCGTAACCTGCACTCCCCCACCCCCAGCACCTTGAGACCCTCAAGGGTGAGTAGTCGCGCTCTAAAATACCTGATTGATTGATTGATAAGGATTGTGGTTGTCCGAGTGGGGTTACCACCCCCCTCAACCTATAACCTAATTTCCCACTACCAAAGATAGAAATCCAGTGGGACAAAACAGGTCCTTTATTAACCAGACAATGATGCAAACAGACCATCTTTGCATCTTGTTCTGTGCCTTGCAGGTGTTCCCCAAAGTGTTATAAATAAACCCAGCAGACCTGCCAAGCAGGATTTGACATTCAAGCAGGATTTGACACTGTAATGTCTAATTGGAAGCTCAAAGCCCCCACCCTGCTTATTGGGTGAGGCTGAGAGGAGTCATCTATGCATATTCAGGTCAACCTATTGTTTGCTCTTGGGAAGCATTTCATACATTTTTCCTAACCTACTCAAATGCTAAACCGCGGCTGAAAGAAGCTTGAGAGCAAATGCAAATTAGCCACCAGGAATGCCAGGCAGGGAAAAAGTAACATTGTAATAGTTAATCTTCCATAATATTTGTTAAAAATCCCACATCACCATTGAATTGGATTTTTAATAACTATTAAAAATAGTTGTTTGCTTATTTTTCTAGCTAGTCCCATTCACAAGATTCAGTAGTAGGATTTTGATCTGTACTCTGGTTTTCTACATAGGACAGCTAGGCCTGCCACATTGAAAAATAGCTTTTCAGTGCTAGTAATGGAAGGGATTGTTGACATTAGGTTTCTACATGTCCTACTTCTAGATATCTTTCACTTTGCCTTTTGGGCTACAAGGCCTACGTAGGGGGGACTTATTAATATTTAAAAGGGGGGTTTTGACCTGTGAAAAGGGTGAAGAAGGTTGAATTGCAGTTCTTACACTGCTGCAGAGAGGCTACACTGGTGGGCCCGGAGCCATGTTTGCACTGCCACTATAGTGGCTGGTCAATAGGTGCTGCAGTTCACTAGTGACATTTAATTTCCAGGCCCTGGGTACATCTTGGTGCAACATACTAGGGACTTATACGTAAGTTAAATATAGCAAATAGGGATATGCCAATTCAGCCATGTTTAAAGGAGGATCACATGTTTCAAGGGTTGAAGTGCACAGAGTTTTAATGCCAGCAAATATATAAGGTACAGCAAATTTCGAATAATACAGGGCCACCATGCAGGAAATTTGCATTTCCTTCAACACACATAAGCATGTACATAGATGGTGACACAGAGAAGATAAGGCATTAAAAGAGAAGTACAGGCAGGCGGTATTTTGCAGGAGGAGTGTGAGTGAAAATCTGCAGAAAGCTGCTTCCAAACTAGTTTTATTTGAGATTCATGTAGAAAATGTGGAACCAGTAGTGGGGTAGAGAACTGGACAGAGTGGAAATGTGTAATAGGTCTGGTAATGTTTTAGAGGAGCAATGCAGGTAAGGCAGAGATAGGGGGTAGTGCAAATCATGCTGTGGTAGTGGAAATAAAGAGTCAGAGAGCAAATTGAGGAATGGCAAAAGACTACGCTTTTTGTTCTTTCCAAGGCATGCTCTGAGAAGAACACACTACAAATCAAGGCATTAATATCAAAGTGTATGTAGAATACTTTGTTAAGTAGACTGCCTCCACAAAATGCTGTTGGCTTATACCAATGCTGATGGATACCAATGCTGATGGATAAGTGAAAACTTAAACGCAGCTAAACTACAGTAGCAATGTCTCTGAGGGACTGTGCTAAGCCCCTCTATGGATTTATATGTATATGTATATGTGTATGTTGTATGTTGTGCTGTGTGTATTATCTGCTGACACAAGTTCTCACCAGAGAACTAACGCTGTCTTTAGGCAAGATACAAAAAAAGAGGAAATTGTATTAAGTCAAAGGGGTCAAAATCAGATTTTGGAAACTGGATATATATATATATATTTCAAGTTTGAAGTGAAGTAGTAGCAAGGGAACACACAGTGCCATACATGCCAATGGTTACAGTTGACCGGGTCCTAGCCATGATTTCAAGCTGACTGCAGTGGTGTGGGGTTTGGTAATCCTAGTGGGCCACAGTGGTTCCAGGTTTTATCTTGAGACTAAGGACCTCATTTGGAGTTTGGTGGAGTGCAAGCAACATAATAAATCAGAGGTCCTTCTTCCCTGCAAACTCAGTTTCCTCCTTTATTTCGAGTCAGGCAAAGTGCCAGGTTTTGTCTGTCAGAGCTACTACTTGCTCCGCTAGTGTAAGCCTCTGAACTGAAAGCCTGTCTGCCAAGGGTCACAGTAAAAAAACAGCGAACGTCACTCCGCACGAATGAGGCAGGAAATGACTGTCACTCACTTACACTGCCCCTCTCCACCATGGACACAAACTGGAAAAGCGTAGATAGTCCCCTATGCACAGGGAAAACCTCACTGCAGATCAGGCCTATTAATTCTTTGTTTAGAAAAAACAAACGTCTACTTTGAAAGTTTGTTTTCTTTGCAAAAATGTTATGGGGAGTGGGCTCTTTAAACATAATGTCAACTCGGTAAATCTTAAGTGAAGTGAAGAGAGTTGCCACCACAGCAGTTTCCTTCACAGCAGAAAGATACCTTCCAGGCAGGTGGTGACCTCTAAATATGTCAGACAATCTTCCACCAGGTTGGCAGAAGCGATAGCCTCCACTGCACCCAGCACCCAAGCAGACAACAGACTTTCCACCAGGGTCTAAATAAGGCTCCAAATATTTTTTCTGGCTGCCAAACTACCCCATCAGAATATGGCAGGAGGCTTTGCCCGATGAGGACTCTTTGGGGGATGATACTTGGAGTCCATGTTCCAGATAAAGCCTTCAGATTTTGGCTCCAGATGTTCTGAGCATGACAATCCTGGATTCTGTAGGTGACCTATTAGGGTAATTTTATCACCTTGTGCTGTGTCCAAGTTTGCCTTCAGATTTCGTTACTTTCTTGATTCTCAAATTCCTACAGTGGGACAAAGTAGGACCACAAAGCCTATGAGAACTCATAAGGTTACATACTTCTTTTTGGCAGTCCTATTCTGAGAAGGGCACACTGACACTTTATTGAAGTAGCTTCCTCATGGTCTCTCCTATATCTCTCAGACTTCCAGGGAAGGCTGCTAGGGAGCTGGTCTCACTTCAGCAAGTGTTCTAGCAGAATCCAGAACAGTTTACTGCCAAAATCATATTTGCTTCTTCAGCCTAATCCGTACAACGTCTAATAGGGGAGTAGGCAAACGACTCTTGGAAAGCGCTTTCAGTCTCTAGGTACAAGAAAAGACCAAAACACACTTCAGTCTTCCTTTGTCTTCCTTCTTCTGTTTATTTACCAGGTCTGTGATGTTCTGAGGGTTTGTTGTAGGAAGCCAGTTTTTTTAATGCACACTAGCTAGTAATTAGGGAAAACCTCTAACCTAATCCCAAAATATGTCTGACAGCCCTGTGTGCTTTGATTTACTGCAAACTACCGCAGACTGCATGCTCTGAAGTCTTGTAATATGGCTTTACCCTTGTTCCAAGGTCCAGAGCTCATACACTCCACCCAGGGCCTGCCTTATTGAGATGAAAATATATCCCTGACAAACCTCACCCCAATGTTGAGCAAAGAAAACATGGCTGGAAGAATTCCCATTTCAAAAGCTTTTCTCCCACTTCAGCCAGTTTAGGGTAAACATATTAGAATGGCCATGCCTTAGTTTGATATCTTGTGATGGCAGCTGTGTTCCTCTCTACTCCATACTATGAGATTCTAGGACAAATGAATGATTACTCCGCCAATTCTATTGTCTCTGGACAGCAAGGTTGTATGCAGTACATGAGAGAATGTAATCACTATCACAAATTAAACCATTCCAAACAAAATTAAGTACATTTTATATTCCCAAGTAGCACAAAGTAGGTTTTTATAACCTTTACATTATACTTACAAAAAACCCACCTTCACCTCTGAACTAGTTTTTTGATTAATATTCAAAATAACATTTTAGTGAACCTTGTAGAAGTTTCTAGCACAATTTGTGAAAAAGTATATTCTAAAAACAAGTAGGTCTTTTCCATAGAAAAAGCCACAATGCCTATACGATGAAAATAGCACCATATAGCTGATCAATATTGGTACATCCTTGTTTGCTGGTGATGCGGCAAGGGCCATTTTGTATTGTGTGTGGTGGCCATTTTTTCTGTGTTTTCTATGCCTCCTCTTCTTCTGGACAATGAGGTGGATGAGCTAGCCACTGCCATTTTGTGCAGCCAATGTGTGTTTCAAACATTTTATTTCCCTTTTAAAAGCCATTCTCTAGGAACATTGATAAACGTAGCACATGACATTTTTGTTCTTTTTTTTTGTTTTTCCTCTTATATTTATTTGTGCAAGTGACCGATTTTAGTACACAGTTGGAGCTTTTGAGAAATTTATTCACTTTTCGCCAGGACCTCCTGACTCCAGTCAGGTCACTGTGGGCCCTGGAAGGGCTAGAACAAATATTTAATTAATTTATGCAAGTCTACCTGCCCCCTTGCCTCCCAAAGAGTCCATATGGGCCTTAGAGGGGCACCAGCAACTATTTGTATAGTTTATTTTATTTTTTGTCTATCCACACCTCCCATAGGGTCTCCATGGGCTCTCAAGTAGTACCAGCTATTATTTAATTCATTTATGCAATGTTTGCCTGCCCTGTGCCTCTCAAAGGGTCCCCATGGGCCCTGGAGGGACATCGGGCAAGCCTTTCCTGAATAATGGCTTGCACATAAAGTTAGTTTATGCATTACTATACCATTGTTAAGCATATGTAATGATGCTGATTTGTAGCACATTGGCTAGCTTGCTCAAATACCATTAACTTCCTGCTTTATTTTTACTTCCTGTAAGTGCATGAGACATCATGTCACACACAATACTGAGACGGGGAGAAGTTTGCAAGTTAGGTGGCAGTGACACCAGAGTCCTCTGCTAACCACTTCTGCTTGTGCCAAGTGCTAGACCATATAGAAAAGTAAAAATGTTGGCCTAAAGAAGGAGGTTACTGCCAAGAAAATGGGTCTTTAGAGGAAGTCTGTTGCCAGTGCCAGCATGGGCATCAAACTCTTCTCATCTATCTGGAAACACGATGTACATTCTGCATCCTCTTCTCTGCAGGAAAAGGCTGGGAGGAGGATCACCGCCACTAAACTCCATCACTAAACAGCACCACCACTAAATCCAAGCCCATATTTATTAGCGCTGCAGTGATTGAAGTTATGGAGAGCAATGAGTCTGATATTGAATTTGCCCAGCAGCAAACCATATCTTCACAGGAAAGTCAACAGCCACAGCCTGCAATACCTGATCTTCCAGAAGGAGGAACAGAGCAGGATGTTGAGCTTCCTGCACAAGAGGATGTTGTGACTACTGTTTCGTTGGACACATCAACGAAGAAAAGGCACTCCCCCGCTTTTTCCAAGTCCCCCCTTGCGATGATTTTGATATTGATTGGTACCCAACCCAGACCTGCCACTCTTGTCGAGGAATAAAGAAGGTTCCTGAAAGCCTTGGAAGGGAGGAAGGTGATGATGGGCCAATGATTGTTGGTGTAGAGCATGGCACAGAGGGAGGCAGCTCACCTCTGTTCAACCTGCTCTTAGCCATATAGTTCCACCAACACCACCTGCTTCCATCTTTTCAAGAAGATCCTAGAAAACTTTGGCAACCGCCACTCAACCAGCAGTTACAGCCCACTCTAGAGAAAGGCCAACACAACCACCTGGCTCTACCTCTACATATTCTTCAGGCTTTGACACAATAAGCAAGCTCTCCTTTACAATTTGGATTTCTTAGACTCAGGGAACATGAGGAGCACATGGCAGAATGTTCAATTTGCAAAACGAAGTTCAGTGTGGTAAGCCAGGTGGGGATTATAGTACAAAGAGCTAACTGGCCCAGCTGAAAAATCAATATGCAATCATGTGGGAAGAGCACCTCAAAAACAGAACTGGTGGTGTTGAGAGAGAAGAAGAAATTCAACTGATAAAAGGTGGTGGTGATGAGGCAGAACAAGAAGATAGCTCTTCCTAAGCAGTTGTGCAACTGTTGCGCATAGTGTGCAGTGATCACTTGCAGCAACTTAAAAATTACACAAGGGGCAGACGGATGTAGTCACCTGAAAGCACCCAATTAGCCTACCTGCTTTCCAAAGGTCACTAGTGGAGGAATCACAAAGAAAACAGTCCAACAACCAACTATCCAGCTATAATCACCAAGTAGTCACTATACCCCAGAACCCATAAGAAAGTCCTTTTATACAATGCAGAGATGGCAAACATAGTAGTGCTTGAGCGCCTTCCTTTTCCATGGAAGGAGAGGGGATTCTTGAATGTGTGGTGACCCTATGACCAAAATAGAAGGTTCCAAGTCCGATCAATGTTTTCACTGTTGCTGTGTCAGTGCTGCACTATCATGCGCTGCAGTTGGTTGGCAACGCTATGAAGGAGAGCACTGTCGAGTCCATGCAACTCACAATGGATATGTATACTAATTGTCAAGTAACAGATTAATTGGACATCACTGCATATTGGATCTCCTTCAAGGGAGTGAAGCAACAGCTAACTGCTGTTCTCACCACTGAGGATACTTTTCAGGCCTTCTGTGCCATGTAACAATTGTGATGCATGCCATGTAGAAATTGCATACAGCTGCCAACAACTCGGATGGTTTTAATACTTAAGTGTATGAATGGTTTTAACACAGGGGTGTCAGTATTGGATTTGTAGACATTGACAATGTCAGTAATATTGTTGAAGCCATAGATAATCGAGGATAGCTCAGAGTCCTGCATTTAGTGCATTTAATAAACCTAATTGTGCAGGACTTCCTCAAAAAAGCATTAGTCAGCAACATAGTGGTCACCTGTCAAATAATTTGTACTCATCTTAGTCATTGTTCAAAGCCAGGAAGCAGATGAGGATCATTCAGTATGCTAATAACGTACCCATAAAACCCCTCATACAAGAGGTACCAACTCATTAAAACTCTACCTATTACATGCTGCATTGCGTGTTTGAGCAACACAGGTCTGTCAATGATTATGTAATTCAAAGGAGAGGGATGCAACTGCCAAAACCACAATGATAGATGGATGGAGACAGAAAATGGGGGCTACTGGAGTTCCTGATCTAAAACCATCTACCTTTTGAAATTACGACACTGGAAGTCAGCAAAGAAGGGATTACAATGAGCCTAGCGATCCCGTTGAGGCACCTACTGCAGGAACATCTTCAAAGATGAAACAAACATTTAGCAATGTTAAGGAAAAAGTAGCTGCTATGGTGAACGGATAATCCTTCACTTGAACACTAATCAAAGGCTGCAAAAAGTGATTGTGCCTGACTAATAATACATTACATCTGTGACACAATATTGGATCCTCTGTACAAATTGCTCTTGCTAGTTTAATTCCTTTATCAGAATTCGATGTCTCAATTAACAAGATTTGGATCATCAGGAAAGCAGGTGATCTAGAGGAAGAACTGTAAATCAGAGGCAAAACTGAAGTGTAGTTTCCAACCTCCAGAGAGTGTGGTGTTGCTGGCTCTCAGTCTCTGTAGCAGCAAACAACACCGTCACCAGCTACTAAACCCACAGCAACAACAGCTTCAGGTTCACTGCCAAACTCTGCAATGTGCTGGTTTCATATGTCAGAATTTAAGTCAAGTGCTCAGCTGCAGCCAAGGTAGGCAGCGATGCCACACCAATGACAATTGAGAAGATGGTCCAAGACTATCTGGATGATTCAACAGATTTGAATCTGGATCATAACCACTGGCATGAAAAGAAGAAACAATGGCCAGAACTCAGCAGGCTGGCAATACAGTATCTGGCATGCCCAGTGGTCAGTGTGTCTTTGGAGCATGTTCAGTGTATCTTGGGCAGTTGTCACACTCAGAAGGACCTGACTTTTGCCTCAAAATGTGGGGGGATTCATGATGATTAAGATGGACAAATACTTCATACCAAAAAATTACAATGATGCCCAAAAATTATAATGCTCCTGAAGACACGACAGTGAAAAGGGCAGCTTGGTCTGACATCACACGTGTGGCGAGTGATCACCCTCCAGTGAGAGGGTAAGAGGTGAGAAAGACTAATTCATCCTTTGGTTCAACTCTAGACTTTGAAATGAGCAATCATATCACTTTGTAGCTGAAATCTACATTTCATAAAAAGAACTAGAAGATGCCTCCCATTCCTACCCTTTGTTTCATTCCCATGCTGGGCTGTCTGTGAAGTTTTAAAAGATTGCACTGTTTATGCACCGCTTTCATAGGAAAGAAAATCACATAGGTAAGTGAAACAGGTAACCTGCACCAATGAATTCCAAATGATGATGATTCATGTGATGCCTGGCAGAGTATTTACAGGTAAACTAAACTTGATATTTAATGATTAGATGATCATTCTAGATCAATGTTTGCCTTCCACATGTAACTGGAACAACTACTTTACTTGATATTCCTTTTGTTAACTCAAGTCTGTCATCTCGGTTGGAAGAGCGATGGCCCGTGAAGTTATGTAGAGCGAAGACGTATGATTTATGTTACAAATCCATTGACATGAGGATATTGCCCTACATGCCTTATAGTTGAAAGCAGTTGGAAGGCATGAATCCTGACTATCCCGTCTTCATAGAAACAAGAGAGTGAATACATACACTCTACGGCTATTTAACTAGAAACCCGAGGCCGAGATAGGATGCTGTTCTTACGGTAACAAGACCAATTTTTGCTGTTTGACTGACATACTAAACCAATTTAGATATCTGAACCAACATTGCAATGTAGTTTGGACCAAAACAAGGTTGCTTTTACGAATGGGCTATTAGGCCACTAGGCCATTTTTTATCATATATTGTTTCCAAACGACGTTGCTGTAGCATTCTGTCAGCAGTTCTCTTGCCAAGTAATCTGTTTGTTCCCTGGTTTTTGTGTGCCTTTTGTGGGTATTTGGAAAGGTCCTGAAGAAGGTGGTCATTCTACTCTTTGCAAGCCACCAAAACTCGTGTCGACCTCGACCCCATGTTCAGTCCTTTATGAACATATATATCAACTTTGGTTGTGGAGACTTTGTAATCTGTAGTCTCCCCCCCTTTTTCCAGATGCTCTTTGGGTGGATGGTGTATGAGTTTGTATGTGTTTGGATGAGTTTAGTTTTTGTGACAAATGTATATGCTGTTTTCCAGGGGTTTTCCTGCTTAATAGTATAGTGTAAATAGTTTTTGAATTCGATGTAGAGACATTGTCTTATTTTATTGTATTATATATACCAAAAAAAGCTTTAAAAATGAAATAGACATAAAATGAACTGTTATGAAATATATAAAGAAATTAAATAAACAATGATGGTGAAATTAAGCATGTCAATGAAATTATTTAATAGTCTGCTGAGCCCATGTGAATTCAAAGTTAATAACAAAAGAAGTATAGGCCCTAAGGGAGTTCACTCATTGTATGCCATCTCTACTTGCTTCTGAGAACACTCAGTTTACCTAGACTAAACCAAAATTTAATTTCTTTTACGTTTCTAGTTCTAGAGGTCAATCTCTTTCTGGATGAAATCTTAAAGTAAAGTTGACAATATCAGGAAGAAGGACCAGTACCGGCCTACTTCTGTGGGAAACAAAAAGTCTGAAAAGAAGCTACCCCTGTAGACTGTAGAGAGGTGCATTGCTTTGGAAAATGCAGAGTAGTGTCTCAAGTCGCACACTATAATTATGTGGTTGTGGTTTAGACCTGTCACATGATGAGCACAGCAAAATGTTTTTATAGTTTTGGTGATCAGATCGGTAAATACAAATAGTTGTCAGGTTCTCTGGATTTGTATGACATTGATTCTTAGTTAGTGGGGTACCACTGTGCCAGCCTATTTTCCACCGTGTGGCATCTTATGCATGATACTTATGTCAGAGTGTACTCTTAATTTCTCGCTTTGAATGCAAATAAGCAAAGATTACGTTAACCTAGGTTGTGTTTACACTATCATCCATCTTGCACCTTCGTCATTCGTTGTGCGGTTCTGTTGCAGGAAATGCTCGCTCAATTTGGTCGTAGCTTTACTGCATCAAATATTGCTTCTATGCTCACACACGTTGTTTGACCTTGCATGTGGTCAGTCCCACATGACGCAACCCACATGGACAGCTGATTAAATAGACCACATTGGTGGACCTGCAGTTAGTGTGGGCACGCTGAGTCCACGTTTTACCTGGTTCCAGGTCAAGGACCTTGGTGTGTGTAGTTAGATGGCAGATACTGCAATTTGAGCAGGGAAAGTGACCCACTATTTTTGGCAAACCCCAAGCAGTAGTTATGGATGGGGTGTAAGCATTTCTCTCGGGAGTGTGTGGACTAGGGTATGTCTGAGGCTACGTCCCTTTTTAAAAGAAAAAAGAGGTTTCTCCCATTGCCTAGTGCTGCTGGTTAGTATCCTCCAATGTCTGTTTATGGCCTTTTTAACAATGTTCGATGCACTACTGTAAGTCGTGACACAGGTCATGGGGATTTCATCTGTCACCCTGGGGTTGTCTTCTAACAAAGCTTCCCATGGCTGGTTACGTGCCCTTTTATAACTTTAATTTAGGACTCTGTCTGGGTAGCCCCGATTTTTTAATCTTTTAGTCAGGTCAGATGATTGTCTGCGAATTAGAGGTTTTAGAAAATAGTCCCAAAAGGTTGACAACGGCTCAAGTAAAGAGCCAATACCCAAGACAATCGGGCGTCCTGGGGGGAGTGTCCTGCTTTTATGAGTTTTGGATAACGTATAAAAGTATGGTATTACGTTGTCACCCACTGTCAAAAAATCCACCTCATGTTTTGTGATATGGCCATTTTCTTCTGCCTCTCTTACCATATTCATAATCTAGATTTTCAATTCAGGTGAAGGGTCAGCGGTTTATAGTTTCTCCTGTCATTCAGGAAACATTGGCATTCCTTGTCGTAATCCACTGTGTTTTGAATAACCACATCCCCACCCTTATCCGCTGGCTTTATTGTGATGGCAGTATTGGATTGTAAACCTTGGAGGGCCTGAAATTCTGATGTACTAAGATTTTTGAATATCTTGGGCTTCTCATATGTCTCTGTTTCATGGGAAACCGCCTGCTCGAAAGCTGTGATTTCTGCTGATACAGAATAAGGAGGCGGGGTAAAAGACAATTTTAACCTTAAACCTGTGTCTCCTGGGTTTGTGGGTGATCCAATAGGTTCCTTTCCATCAAGATAGGCTTTTAACTTGAGTTTTCTAAAGAAACCGGCTAGTTCGCAATGAAGCCGGAACTTGTCCAGTCAGGCAGTAGGCACGAAACCGAGGCCTTTTTCTAGGACTCGCTTTTCTACAGGGGATAAGGTCACATTAGAGAGATTGGTGATTAGACTCCCTGGACACTCATGCTCGCTTGTTGGGACTCGCTGCGCGTGTTGTTACCCACTGGGTCCTCTTGTTCCCACCAAACCTGATTCTGCTAACTTCTCTTGCCTCTTCCTCTCCGGCCTCTCTAAAAAAAGGGGGCGATAGGAGTTCTTATGAAATTGTGGTGCCTGTTTATAGGCTGGATTTCAGCCCATTATCGGTAATTGAGGAAGTTGAAAGTGCATAGGGTGCATCCCACCCCTAGGTACAGTATAGGGTGGCCACATTGGGGTTGAAAAGTTTTGCCTGGGTGTGCCTCTTGTCCCACCCCTCTGTCTTTGTCTGTAGCTACCACTGCTTGACCCACTGGTGGTGGCATAAAATGTCACAATGTTTTTCTTCCATTCAGCGCTGGCCCTCTTGGCTTGCTCAGGTTTTCCTCAGCTGTTGAAGGAGAGCATCTGTGGTTGGGGGAGGGGTGGGTTGAGACCTCAGATGCCTGTGGTGGCAACAATGGCATGGCTAGGATCCCTCAGACTGGGGGCCTCCTCGTTTTCATCCTTCAGGATCACCAGCTGGCAGTATATGACTACAATCGCCCTCATCTACTGGAGGGGCAACAGATTGTCTATCTCTTGCCAGGATTCCAGGGCATCTCATCCAGCAGGAGCAGCTGGATGATCCAAGGAAAGAAAATGCAAAGACTAGTCAGACAGTAACATTGCTGGTCCCTCTAGGGCCACTGGAACTTTTTTACGTGACTCTTTATCTTAGTGCCTTTTTTTCTAACACATAATTCACACAACAGAGTACATGGTATGAATTACTCCACAGCCAATGACATAAACAATTTTTTTTTTTATTCAAGAAAACTTAAAATTAATTCATGACCTGAAAATTATGGCACATTACATTTATTCTGCACCAATAATTAGTCAGTGTATATATATATATATATATTATCTACTGGCGGTAGCCAGTAGATAGTTATAGATAGGACCGTGTTTCCATAGGAAACCTCAAAATTCTATTTTGAATAACTTTGGCGCCGGTTGACGAAATTTTCAAAACTAATGGGGCGCTCCGCTCAGCTTCTACCCTGAAAGTCTCGGGGGGATTCGTCAAGCGGGGGCCGAGAAAAAAGGGGGGTCCCAAAACGCGTTTTCCCCATGCATTTTCCCATAGGACATTTAGTCGAAGGTACAGCCCGAACGGCTGAACAGAATTACTTGAAATTTGGCAGAGAGGTAGTCCTCAGGTCAGGGATGTGCCTTTTGCATATATGGAGTCAATATGTTCAGTAGTTCCTGAGAAAATTGCAGTTAAATGCACATACATATCTATAGCAGCGCACCGTGCGCACACCGTGCACGCACCATGCGCGCACCCTAACGTGCGCGAGCTTAATTCTGATTGGTTGTTACATGTCAGTCAACATTCGAATCGGTCGAAATCAGGAAGTGTCGGCCGACATTTTGTTTGTTTTCAGTGCGAGAGTGGAAAAGGAAGCTGGCGAACGTGAAAAGGGGGCAGGGTAGAGAGTTCCTGACCCCCTAGCCTTTGTCAGGGGGTCCCTGAAGGGCCCCGAAGGCAGAAAAAAACATTTTAATTCTTTTTAAAAAAAATCGCGGGGGTGCGCGCACCGTGCGCGCACGGTGAAAAACCATTAAAAAAAGTAAAAAATACGTAGTTTATTGAAAAATAAATATATAAAAAAAAATAATACATACATAACTTAGCATTTAAAAAAACGTACAAATTCACTGAAAAAACCATAGGTTTCACACACGTTATAGTTAGGAATTAGCATTTAAAAAACCTTGCAAATTCACTTAAAAAACCATAGGTTTCACACATGTTATAGTTAGGTGGATATTTCACTCGTAAAAAAACAATGAAATTCCCCCGTTATAGTTAGTTCAGATAACTATAACTCGCGCGACCGCCACTCTATCACAAGGATGATGTCATTAGTGATGCCAAGAGTGATGCCACTGACCATGTCATGAGTGATGTAATATGTGACGTCATGAGCAGAGGATTGCGGGCGCGCGAGTTATAGTTATCTGAACTAACTATAACGGAGGAATTTCATTGTTTTTTTACGAGTGAAATATCCACCTAACTATAACATGTGTGAAACCTATGGTTTTTTAAGTGAATATATATATATACATATATATATATACTGTGCAATGTTAATGTAGCCAAACTGGCAGGGCAGCATGCTTTTTGGGACAACTAATGGCATGTCTAAAAGTACCACTCATCTCAACAGCCACTTACTCCCCTCCATAAGCATGATGGTCCTTAACATGGAAACCAAAGTACATACGGCTCTTTGGTTAAACTACAGAAGGCCATTATGCATATTAGTTGTTAAAAGTAAGAAATAATAAGATGACTGCTAGCACCAGTGGGAGTGTCTGGTGTGAAGGCTGTGGCTACTTCCTCTGGTTGTTTATATTTGGTTGTCCTGAAAGGAGGAAAGATAAAGAAGACACTGATTAGTAGTTAGTAGTACTCTCTACAGAAGGGTTGCATTTTACATGAAAAAAACATTAGCTGGCACATGCATCAATATTGGCTGTTGCGATTCCTTAATTGCGATTTTTAAGGAATCGCAATTAAGGAATCGCAAAAGCCTATGCATGTGGAACTCACTTGAAAAATAGCGATTTCTAAACATTCCTTAATTGCGACTCACAAATTGCGAGTCGCAATTAAGGAATACCTCCCCATTCATTCCTATGGGCCAAGAGGCCCATAGGAATCAATGGGAAGACATTCTCAATTTGCGATTCTCAATTACAGAATCGCAAATTGAGAATGCAATTTCAAGGGTGCAAGGGTGTCAAGACGACACCCCATTGCACCCCTGAAATCAATCTGTGCACAAATGTTGCGCACACACATGTCCAAAGGAAATGTGTGTGTGTAACCTACAACTTTGAAAAATGCACTTTAGTGCATTTTTCAAAGTTTTCGCTATTTACTATGTGGTATGATTCCACGGTAAATAGCGGGCCCAAATAGCGAAATCGCTATTTTTAAAGGCATCTTGCATTGCAGTTAAGGAATTGCAATTTGCGATTCCTTAAATGCAATCGCAATTTAAGAAATCACAAAAATTTGCGATTTCTTAAATTGCAAGTGGCAAGTTGTTTCATGCATCGCAAAAGCTACTTTTGCGATCGCAAAAGGCCGATTTTTGCAATCGCTCCGTTTGCGATCGCAAAAAGCTTTGATGCATATGCCTGTTAGTGCCTGTTAAACCAATCCTTTTCATCCGTTCACCTTAACCATAAACATAAAATAGTTCCCTATCCCACAGTATAATTCCTACACATGATATTGCTCCTCAACTCACTTTGTACGTTTTTGCTATTACTATGAAAGCTATGGGCAAAGTCATTCTTCCCTCATGTACTTTGCTTCAAAAAGCTGGAGACCGTGCTAGTGACAGAGTCACAGAAGTCATGGAGAAACGCTAACATCCTTGATACTATCTTCTTGACAACTGTAACTCCCCCCCCCCACTCAATCCTCCATTGCTACACACAACATGCAGTACTACGATCTGGACCCCACTTATTTCCCAGTGTTTATAGAGAAACCGTAACATATTACATGCCCGCTACTTTGAAAAAAAAACTGTGAGAACACGTATGCTGGAGCAAAAAGTACATTTATTTTTGTGTTTCTGTGAGCGGCGCCATAATGTCACAGCTCTGAAATGAGCATTTTTCACTGTGAACATAACTAAATGTTCTTTTGTTATCAAATCACTCTTTCTGGTTCAAGATCTAGCTTTCTGTCATATTTGGTGTTGTTCCATTCTGCTATTTTGGGGTTATGTAGGTGTGTCTAATTTTCCTACGGGTGTAAAGAAAAAGAGGGGGTCAAAAAAAGTGCATTTACCATGTTAATTCCCACAGAGTGTTTAGACATGCCTGCAGTCTGAGCCACTGGACTGAATTACACCAAATTTGGAAGAAAGGTAGTTTTTGTTTCGCAGATTATGCTTTTTGTTATTTCGTGTAAATCCATTCAGTAATTTGTGAGAAATTAAAGGAAATCCAAATTTGTTTATCTACAATCGCAAAGCCTTCGTGAATAATAACCAGCGTGTGCAGAGATCTGCAGAGCTCTGATTGGCTGCCAACACTTCAACCAGGCTTCAGCCGGGTCCCAAAAAACATGAAAAAAAAGAAAACGGGCACGTAGGAATACTCTGACCCCTTAGCTCTGGCCTTGGGGTCCAAGAAGCACCCTGCCAGGACAGAAGAGCACTTTGAAATAAAAAGCATGCGCGATCGCCCATGCTTGTTTTTATTAAGCCCCGGGTAGGCCAGGTTCCGGAGCCATGCCTCCTTTATTAAATTGAAAGAGGGTGGAAATGTGGCCCCTCTCAATAGGCATTTTTATGCCCTGATGACCACCACCTCATACACCCACTCACAAGCCCACTCAGACACTCACACAGCCATTTAGACACTCGTGCATCCACTCACAGACCCACTCAGAGACTCATGCACCCACTTCCAAACCCACTCAGGTTCACGCACCCACTCACAGACCCACTCAGAGACTCATGCACTCACAGACCAACTCAGAAACTCATGCACTCACTAACAGACCCACTCAGACACTCATGCACCCATACACAGACCCACTTAGGTACTCACACACCCACTCATACACCCACTCAGAGACTCATGCACCCACTTACTGATCCACTCAGAGACTCACACACTCACTCACAGATCCACTCCGAGACTTATGCACTCACTCACACACCCACTCAGAGACTCATGTACTCAATCACAGACCCACTCTGACACTCACGCACCTACTTGCAGACCCATTTCGAAACTCACACATCCACTCACAGACCTACACAGATACTCACACACCCACTTACAGACCCACTCGGACACTTTCACACCCACTCATGGTGAAACCTTGGAAATTTGATTAAGAATTCAAATCACATTACTGTACAGGATGTGCAAACATTTCATCTACATGCATGCTTACATAATAAAGCAAAATTAATTATTCAGATTGGCTATGTGTAGCTTCCAATTCAATCTTTGTAACAATTATGCAGCTAAAATTGTTTTCAAGATGCGCAACATTGTAACTTAAAATCAATGACAATCTTGGTTATACAAAACTTCCAATTTACGAATGTACGTAATGAACAGAAAACAATTTGCATGATCCGAGTCCGCCTCTGTGTGCAGTGCTCAGCTCTTAATCTGTTAAAAACAGCTTGTGTTGTTCAGCGCCTCAAAACAACAGAGCACCCTGATAGGGGAACCTAAAATGCAAATTAATATAAATTACTTGAGGGACGGCTATAACAATTGACCTCTATTAATAGGGCTTAAAACATTACTTTTAATCTATTCACCTATATTAATAATAGAAGAAACAGACTATTTCATCACGGCGGTGCCTTTGTAAAGAAACCTTGCTCAATACAATATTTCCAAGAGACCGTTCTCCGATAAGAGAATCTAAAAGATAAACACAAAGGCAACTTCATATTCCACCACAAAAGAAACCTAGATTCATATTTCCCAGATCAACGCTTCTACTTGATTTACCTTTTCAAATATGGGAAGAAAAACCTGATCCTCCATCACGGCGTCAGCCTCATCAAGCAAGCCAACATCATTACAAAGCTCATTTATATAGAGAATTCAAAACTACCAATGCCCGCCAACCTCGGAGTCATGTGATGTGACATCAGAGAAACCGCCGCAGTCATGGTATTGTGCGTCCTTACTTGTCTTTAACAAATGACTATGGTCTTATTACTACAAAGCAGGACCAGATTGCTAAAATAAAATAGATTTTCCTCAAAACTCACATAATTATTGTGACTTACATATTTAAAAGAGCTCGAATCATAGCGTCATAGGATACTAGGTTCCAAAAAGGAATATTTCCAGGATCGAACCATCATTAAAAGCCTTGAAGAAGATACTGTGTCTCGAAACATAAGTTGGCTGTTTGGTTGTGAAAAGATTCTTCGATATTAAACGAATCACATGGAACAAGTGTTTGACAAAGTGATTTTTTCTTATACAAGTTTATTAGAGTGTATTAAGTTAGACTAGTTGTGTACCAGTGTTCTGAGAAAAGCTCCAGGAAAGCTTACTGATTCCCTATCTGCTGTTAATTAACAATATATATATCTTTTTGTAACTTTTTAGGAGGCATTCCATCACTAGTAAGTTTACATGAATGAATGAATAAATAATATTTTAGAAAGCGCTCCACTTCCCAAGGTTGTCCGGGCTCTAGCAAACTGTCTAGGATGAACTGCAAGTCATGCTGGAAAGTTATGAGTTAGAAAACAGGGAGGTTTGGAGTGATTTCCTGAAATGGATGAGGTTAGTCTGAGGTTTAATGCACAAAGGCAGACTATTCCACAGTTTTCCAGTGGAACAGATTAAACTTTTGCCACCCAAAGATGCCTGTTTAAATTTAGGACCCAACACATTTTTGTGAAAGTGGAGCGTAACATTATTTTGAGGACATACCACTGAATAGTGAGCCTTAAATTTTCCAAGCCACAATCATGAGGAGCCTTATTGGCAATGCAAGGGGCCTTAAAAACAATCTGTTTTCTGACAGACAGTCAGTGAAGTTTAGATAGTGCCTGTGAGACCTATGGAAAAAGGGAATACCTTAGAGAACGCATGCTACTGCATTTTGAGGGGTCTAGAGTTTATTTAATAATCCCTGTTGAATATTGTGGATTGCAATAGTCTATTTTGGATAACACTTGCTCCTGAATGTTAACTTTTGGAACATCTGGGGGAGCCGCAAGACTGCACTAACAGTTCCTTTCCATAAAATACATGACTGGAATATTGGGTTTGCATGTATGATTGTGATAATTATTGTTAATACATTGTGCATCTGTGTGATGATTGGTGGTCTCACGTGTGTGTGTGTAGCTCTCCATTGGAAACAGTTGTAAAGAGGGGTTGGGAAGCTAAACTGAGACTCAGAGGAGAGGAGACGGAAAGAGCGGCCGACGATGGAGGGGGCAAGCAGCAATGAGGGAGGGGGTGGGTGAAGAAAACAGACCCCCTCATAAAACAGCAAATGTGAGAAGATAAGGACAAGATTTACAGGGCTGTCTACTGAAATGGCCCTAGGAACATCAACACTACAAAGAAACAAAACTGAACCTCCCCAAAACATGGGCTATAAGAAATGAAAAAATAGCGCACATAAACAAACTGAAATAGACAAAAGTGAACTGTTTATTTTATAAAATACATGACTGTAAAGTTTTGGATTTGTATGTATGGTTGTGATAATTATTGTTAATGCACTGTGCCTTTGTGTGATAATTGACTGTCTCATGTGTGCATGTAGCTCTCCATTGGAAGCAGTTGTAACGAGGGGCTGTGAAAGTGAAGTGGGCCTCAGAGGGGAGGAGACTGAAAGAGCGGCCAATCAAGGAAGGGGGCAAGCAGCAATGTAATAGACACCCTCAGAAAACAGCAAATGTAATGAAATAAGGACAAGATTTGCACGGCTGTTTACAGAAACGGCACTAGGATCATCAATACTACAAACAAACAAAAGGAAACCTTCCCAAAATGCAGACTGAAAGAAACAAAAAAATAGCACACATACACAACCTGAAATAGACAAAAGTGAAAGGATACAAGTCATAGGCCACTGCTCCGTGGGAGGGAGCAAGACACGAGAAGGAGGGACAAAAAGCACAGATTACCCACATTAAGCAAGCTGTTTGGAAGGACACTTGAGGAAATGAATCAATAGCAATGGGCAGGCTGTAAGCCCACAGAGTGGATCCAGCATGTCTCAAACAGACAGCGCATGTACTGCCAACAAGAAACCTAAAAAGGGAGCAAAAATTTAAATAAACACACTGGGGCAAGGAGAAACTAACAAAAAGTGAAAATAAAGTATGAAAATGAGAAGCAGTGGACCAAAAAGGGGTGAATGAATGGGGTCATAGGAATCTGGAAATGCAAGGAATAGCGAGGCAGGAGTAGGATGGAGTTAAACAAATATAGCTTCACCCTTGTACAATGCAGACTGCCGTTTGCGTTATACTTTGGAAGCTAAGGGGCACATGCATCAAGCCTTTTTGCGATCGCAAACGGGCATATTCGCATGGAAAAAGGCCTTTTCCAATGCATGTAGGTTTTGTCATTCACAATTTAGGTAAGCTCAATTTTTTTGCAATTACCTAAATTGCAAATGCATTTAGGGAATCGTGATTTGTGATTCCCTGATGCCGATGCATGAAGCCCTTCCTAAATGCGAGCTGTGCATTTAGGAAATGCTTAGTACCATCAAATTCAAGTTGATGGTAATATGTTCATGCTTTGAAAAATGCATAAAAATTTATTTTTCAAAGTGCCAAGTAGCGCATACATGCCCTCAGGGCATGTGTGTGCTTTACATGTGCACACTTACTGTTTTTTGTGAGGTGCTTAGGGGGGCCTTAGGCCCCCGGGCACCCTTGGATTTACATTTGCTATTTGCAATTAACAGTTGGTGATCTCAATTAGTGAATGCAATGTCATTCATTCCTATGGGCCTGCAGGCCCATAGGAATGAATGGAGTCACGTTAGCTATTATCGATTCGCAATTTCCGAATCGCTATTAGCTAATTTTAAGGTTTAGCAACGTTTTTGACGATTCCTACATGCATAGGCATTTGCAATTACCAAATAGCGATTCCTTAATAATTGCTATTTGTTAATTGCAACTTGTAACTTTGATGCATGTGCCCCTAAATGTGCCTCCGCCTTCATTTGTTTGACGCGAGGAGACTGAGATGCATTTTGCAGAATTGTGTGCAAATGTATGTAATATTTTAGCAAGTGGGCATGGTTACTGAAAAGGAAATTGCACGAATTTCCCACATCCCTACTGTCAATGACCTAGCTTTTGTGTTTGCTTAAACTAGTTTATGATATTGTCAAAGGAGATGCTATTGACGAGTGTTGTTATATTTGGGAATTTGCAGGGCATGTACTATGATTAATCAGTTCTTCTTCAGAAACCTCTGATCTGCCTCAGCCACCTTTTCATCCGGCCCAGAGCGCGCGTCCATGAAAGGCAGAGCCCGCTCAGGAAAGGTGGCGCGAGCCGTGGTTATTGAGACGGCGAATAAAGACCCTTGGCGTCATTCCTTATTTCGCTGTGAAAGTCGGCAAGAGACCACTGAAAGGTTGATCCCTGCGCTGCGCCCCTTCGGCCTGGCGCCGCTTAATCATCAGCCCAGAGAAACATATCCAGGAGATCAGGGGCGGCCTCCCGGTGGAAAGGGCATCCTTGTCTATTTCTGGTGCATGAGCATCACTGCAGCGACCTGGGCAGCTGGGGTCTCAAGCAGCACTGAGTGATGGGAAACCGCATTGTTCTTCAGATCGTGATCAGCATTTGTAGCGTTGCCTTTTGATGGAGTCTGCACTAGATCTGGTTAGATCGGAGGTATCATGAACAGCTGCGCTGGTTCCGCGCAGATTCGAGCGCCTCTTTTAATGTGCTTGTACCGCCGCCTAAAAGCATTCATTTAACCCTATATGCAAGGTTTTCAAACGCCACCGCTCGAAACCAGTGAGCAGGCTTTGCCTTTTTTTAAATTTGAAAATCATGCCCTTACCAGGGTGACCAAATGTCTCTGTCTCGGAGACGGTCCTGTGTTTTGTAGGTCTGTCGTGATTCGCTGATAATGTTCACATTGAAATACATGTTCTGGTTTTCGAGAGGGTGTCGGGTGAGCGAGCATGCATGTTCGCATTCTCTCAGGTGCATTACAGTCCGGGCAGAATGTACCTGCTTAAAAGACCCCCCTGCTGGGCGGCAGCGCCCCCTTCCTGCAGCACAGCAGGATATAATTAAGAGCGAATCAGTCTCTGATCTCTGAGAAGCTTACCCGTGAGCTTCGACAAGCCACAGGGGGAGGGGAAGGCTTGTTTTAATAATAATTTATTTATGTTTTAAGCTCGCAGGTATTAATAGACATTCTAACATTTTAAGGGCTAAAAGCCCTCGCCCTAACACAGATGCAAAAACAGGGAGGCCCTAATTGAATTTTGAAATTATTTCAAATAGAGATTGCAGGCGGATCCCTCGAACACCTTATTTCAGTTACGGAAAACTTCTGAAATCGAGGAAAGTGCTACACCTCTGAAGTGATCTTTTTAATTTACGCGTCTGTATCTTACATACTCGCCAGTGGAGTTCTGTATGGTGTGTTCAGGGCCATACTGGGAACCCAAATCTGCCCTGGCACAGGGACATCTTAAGGAATTTGGGGGCCCTGGGCCAAATGTATTTTGGGGGGCCCGTTTCAAAACAGCTTTGAATTTATGATCCAGTTTCAGCTCTTTTATGCCCTCTTTGGCCATGTCACTGACACTGGCCCAAATTCAAAATGTGTTTACATCTAATATTTAGGGTTAGTGACGCTTGTTTTCAATATTGTAACACAGCACTAGATCACTAATAGTACTGCAAATAATCTCTGTGAGGTTTGAATGTCTGAGGTCCTGTTTTGATCTAAAAGAACATTTTGTATGGCTGTTGCATGAAACATAAACACAACATTTTTCTGTAAAATGTCTGTATTAGACTCGCACATTACAAATAAAAGTAAAAGGTATTTGAACAATCAGTTTAACAATTAATCAGGGCAAGACGCTCTGCAGAATACAGGTAGTTTTGTAAGGGGCCCCCTGAAAGGCTGGGGCCCTGGGCCAGAGCCCACTTTGCTCATGCCTTAAAACGCCTCTGCCCTGGCAAAGTGTGTCAGACCAGGCCCTTGCAGTGCACAGCAAGACTAACCACTACAAAGGAGGACGCTCCCCCAAGAAAATTTTGGAAAAAAATGGCGCATTCCACAACACATTTGTCATTGTATGTTCCATTGTGTTAGCTTTTAAAGCATTGTAAAAGTTGACCTTAATGTGCACCAGGACAGAAAATCTTTGCTGGGGCTCTTCAATGATTATACCACAAAAGAGAATCGGGGGTCTAAGAGTAGACAGTACACAGAATAAGAAAGGAGTAGGATGTGTAAAACCAATCAAACCCCTGCATAATCAGAGCAGAGCATGGATTACCGCTGCTGGATGAGGGTCAACATGTTTGGCCTCCCATCCTGCTCGGAAATTCTGGGGCAACGACGGATAGAGCGGGGCCTCCTTAACCTGAGCCAGGTTCCAGGGTAGGTGAGGTGCAATCCCTGATCACGCTGGGTGATGTTTGCATCCTGTGATCTTGAGGATTAGGACAACTTGAGGTCGTATTTATTACTACCTTTCGAATTTTGTTTAAATTCACCTTTTCTTATAAGTGGGGGCACACTGCACTATAGGAAAATATCGGTTAAATGCAGTAGCATAGTTTCGAAGCATATAGGTCCTGAAGAAAGCCGTGGGCCACTGTCCCTTTAAGGCTGAAACATGTTGACCCTCATCTAGCAGCGACTAGGCAGTACTGCTGGTAATTTTGTCACACCTTTTTAATCAAGGTGTGTGGAGTGAACTGAATTAAATCACATTCTCCACACAACCTCTTTTTAGAATTCACAGTCTCTTTCTCTGCACTGCACTTTCATTTTGTCTGGTGGTCACAGTTTCTCACGTGTCCTTTTGACTCTTTTCCGTCAACCTACAAGGAGCAATATAGCCTTTAACTAGTGAGGCAGTCTCTACGATCGAGAGACATACCTCTGTTCTAGTTGGATACCAAATGATGCAAACGATCAAGAGAGGTGTCCTTGCTCTCACTATTTGTCTCAGTGGATGAGTGAGGTTGATGGTAATCCATGCTCTGCTCTGATTATGCATGGGTTTGATTGGTTTTACACATCCTACTCCTTTCTTATTCTGTGTACTGTCTACTCTTAGACCCCCGATTCTCTTTTGTGGTATAGTCTAGTTTTTTGGGGATTGGAATCTGGGCAGGTCTTTAAAAATCTTTCCCTTAGACCCTTCTTTTAGGTGGTAGTTTTGATGCTCTTCAATGATTCCCTCACTACCATCCTCCAACAGTGCCTCTCATCTCTCCGTAGCCCCTCTCTCACATGTATTTCATTTGTTTTGTAACACTTCTCATACCAGTGTAGGGTGTCAGAGAACTTTACATCACACAGATACAGAGACAATGAATCATACATGTTTAAATCAGCGTATAGAAATGTTACATAAAGCAAAGGGGGCTGCAAGATGTAGGATTCACATGTCACCCCTACTGGTAGACCTGTTTTTAAGAGTGCTTGGTCTGGAGAAGCACAAACTCAGGATGCAGAATATAACACATTGGTTAGGGTTCCCTTTAATAATAAGAATTAATGTCTACCCAAACAAAACGTTTTTTAGCAACATCAGGATAATTAAAGACTGGGAAAAAAAGTGGGGGCATATTATCAAGCGGCAGCGATAATTATCTCTGGGCGCTCTTAGCGTGAGGATTTTTATCGCCGGCTATTGCTGGAAATTATCGCCATGCTAGCGCTGTATTAGCAACGCATAGCGCAATGGCGATAATTAATCCAGCATTAGCGATGTTTTCCATGGAACATCGCTGGTTTTCCAGCGATGTTCCATGGAAAACGGCAATATCCTTGATGATAGAGCCTGTGGTCTTAGCCACACAATTCACCCCCCATGTTAGGTATGCCTTAGTCAGGAATTAAACAGATGTTAAATTCCTGCGTGAAGGCATACTTAACGCGATTTCAAATATCGCTACCCCTCGTTGATAATATCGCGAAGCTACCTTTGCGATATTATCCCATGTTGTTTTCACAGCCACGCCTCCTTTCCATCTCATTATCGATGCGAGGCGAGGCGTGTGAAAAACGGGCGCTAAGTCAAGGAATCACGCGCTAGCGTGTCCTTGATGATAATGCGATAAAATTAACACTGCTTTTCGCCCGAAAACGGACGCTAAAGCGGCGATAATTTTAACGCGGCCCCTTGATAATATGCCCCATAGCTTTCTAACCTGTACCATGCAGTTTGCATGCAGCTCTTTTATGGCAGTTCACAGCTCACTGTGCTAGCTTATGATTGTAACTTATGAACTGCATAGTAACAAGAGAATCTCTGTGACTAAAGCAGTAACCCACTGAGCAATGCACATAAAATACTGTTCTTTGATATGCATGGTACAGGTTCTTGGAAGAAGGCATATTAACACTATGCACCACCTTAGATGAGTTAAAACTACCACTAGACAAATATCCCATCTCTCTCCATCAGGCATACACATACAAAACAGGTTAAATATAGGTGGAAAACATTCTAAAGAGGGAGTGAGAGGAGGTAAAAAACAGTTGCACACTATCCATAAACAGACATAAACATACAATAAGTGCAACTGTCTGAAAAAAAAGCAACCAAACCTCCTACATTAGGATTATGGCCCCTCATTTACTTGGTAGTAGTGTGCTTTATCAATGGGTTCCACATGTAGCAGTAGGAAGCACCCAACCACACTAACATTCACTGGCTGTGCAGTGTACTAGTTATGGGTGCCCTAGTTTGGGTGAGGTTATATCCCTCAAGTCAACATTTATGTTCTCCCTTTGTTACACTCAGGCCCTTCTTGACAGAACGGGTACTTCTTGGGCAGACACAGTGAGTCCTTAAGAAGACAGGTATCTCTATAGCGGCAGCAAAAACTTTCTCCATTGCAGGACTTGTACAAGATTTGGTTCCTCACAGAATGGGTACATCATGACAGTAGCAAAGCAAACTTCCCTCTCTCAAATAAGGCAGTAAGTGCAATCTTAAATTCCCTATAGAACCAATTCATGCTTAGTTCAAAGCACTCCCCTCCCCACTCTAACAGTGGTGCCATGTTCACTGCTTGAATTGAAAATATGGCACCCCCTTCTAGTGGCAGCCTATGCATCCACATAGTATTCTCTTCCCCAAATGTGTCCCAGCTCTAGTGTGTCTCACAATTCTCCTCTTTTCTTCCAGATACTGTTTTGGACTCATTGTTCATCATTCATCCCCCTTCTTTTTCTTAAAAGCATGAGCCTCACATTTTCTCTTCTCAACCTATCTTTGTCACACCCCTCAAGCTCAGCAAGCAAACTACTCTTCCTTAGAGTCATCTTACTATTGTGTTTCATACACCCCTTTCTCATAGCTTCCTTACACAAATCTTCTAGTCCAACCTTCTCATACCCAAACTCCTTGCTGCTCCGCTCCCCCTGCTCCACGATGATAAGAAGCTCCACATGGTGAGCGGTGGCTTATAACCCCGCCTCTGGGGGGTTCGAACTTCACCTTGCCCCAATTGGAAGGGGGTATGGCACCTCTCCGGTGCACCTTTGGTGCGAAAGTCTACCCTCCTCTGCTTCTGGGCGCTTTGGAGCACCCAGAACCGGATCCTTCCTGTGGCTCGGCAGCGGTTCTGGTGCCTGCCCTCGATGCCCCCTTTGGGGGCGGCCTCTGCAATAACCCCTTCACTGTGCCCACTCCAGTATAGCATGCAATCTTCTATTACCTGCATTTCTCACAATAAACAGCCAACATGTGTTGTGGTTATAGTGGTCATTGTTAGCTGCAGTTTTATTACGAATACATGCATATATTTTGGTGATAATTTTGTGACCCCTGGCCATAAGTTATCATTGCGAACTGTCATACTTTGTTTGTCATGTATCATATACTTCGCTTGTCATAACACATTGCTTGTCGTAAATCATTTGTACATAATACATTCGTAAATAGCACTGACAGTTCATTGCTCAGTTTTTTTGCAGACTTATCTCTTTTCTTGCCATTTCTGGCTCATACAATTGTTCTGTTGGGTTCCACGCTCCTTGTGTGTGGGGGGGTAGCTTCTCCCCGGAGTTAGACACCAACTCACTACCTTGTTAGTCTCATTTGTGCCCTGCTGTCCGGCGGGGTCTGGGATGCGAGTGCCGTCTCCGTTTGCTACCCCCTTTTGTCAGGCCCACTCACCCTGCCATAAGGCACCCCAAAGTGAGTGGCCCTCTTCCTACACACCGCCCTGTAGGTGTGTCTCCATAACCAACCATTGTACCCTTACTTCTCCGCCACGTGGTCAGGGATGGTAACTTCTTCCTGCGGCTCCCCATCGCGCTACCTTATTATTTATTTATTTATTTATGTTTTACTTGCAGCCTGCAAGAGCCATTGCGCCCTACAGGTTATCCCAGAATTCACGCATCCCTTCCTCCGACATGTGAACCCCATCACGCCGATGGAACTCTGGGCAGCCTAAGTGGATGAGGCCGTGCCTGATGCTCTCCACACCATTGGTTTTGCAGAACTTGTTAACTGCGATGTTCATCTTTCTCCTCGAGTTTTTAACCACCTTGTGCAATTCAGCCTCCCCACCAAGCCATTCCACTGATCAGCTCTGACCATGTGATGGACATATCACCAAAGCACATTGCCGCCTCTGATAGGTTCGTCTGGATAGCCTGGAGGACCATCATCCTCCCTAGTTGGGCTAGGTCGTTACCCCTGAGGTGTATTATCAAGATGTATGGGTGCCACTCCGTGTTTGCCTGCAAATCCCTTAGGGCCTCTGGTAGCTGCATCCATCTCATCCCCGGATGCCCCAGCCATCAGACGCATGTGTTGGCCAGCCTTCCTGTCTGCCTGTGGCCCTCCACTGCCACCAAGACTGCATTCTGGATATGAAAGAGTGCCCCACCACCCATATCAGGCGGGGTGGCCTTCCTGCTGAAGCAATAATCACAAACGTCAACTGGCCTCTTGCACCGGAGGCTGCACCCTCTGCAGTCCTATTTGTCTTTTGCCAAGAGTTCCTACAATAATTGGGGTCTGACGTAGGTCCAGTATGCCCGGGACTGCCATCTGCCGACTGCTTGTATCCCTGCCTCGGACATTCCGTGCTGAGCTGCTGATGTTGTTGCGCCAATCCTAAATGAGTGGAAGCCAAATGCTGCCGGGGGGAGCTCTGCTCTGGCGAGGGCCTCAAGCATCACTGCTGTGAACTGAAATTTACTTAGGAGGCTACCATCTCTATGCTGAAAAAGTGGACCCTCCCCTACTGGTCGCACAGCCATGTAAGTTAGGAGGCAGCACACTGTGCAGTATCTGTGGTCCTTGATGCACTTCAACCGCACTACTGTCCCTTTGCCGGCCTGGTCCGTCTTTGACCGCCTCAGGAGTAGCTCCACCTCTGCTAAGCCGGGTTTGACATCAGCTGCTTGCAAGCACCGCCCTGCCGGCCCAGACTTCCTGGGGAACACCAGCTCACTGAGACGAAATGCCCCAAAGAAAGCGGTTGCGAAGGCCACCGTAAAAAGGTTTAGCTCGAATGTGTCCTTTGCTATTGACCCCAGTGTGTCCATGAGCTGGCCCTATCTTGCAAAATCTATGGGCTGCCTGTTGTCTTCTTTTAACCCCTCTGATCGCTTCAACCCCCTCATAGCTGCCTTGATGTAGTGAGAGGCCGTGGGGTCCTGGACAGTGCCTATCATAGTTAAATCGGCGATGGCGGACAGATGGGCATGCGCCTATGATCTCGACCTGTTGTTGGTGAATGCCCACTGGATGAACTGCTCAACTGCCCTCCTTGTCTTGACCATATCTTCCAGTGTCTTGATTCCTCCTATTTGCAGCACTGTCCATGCGTATTTATTGTAGTGCGTGGCAGCTTCCGGGTGTGGGCTTGGTTACTAGCACCGGCAAGTCTATCCCCATAACTGATCTGGGAAGGGGGTCGTGGCCTGCTCCGCTCCTGGAGCCAATTCCCTAAATCTGCTCATCTGTGCACGTGAGAGGGCGTCTGCCACCGCGTTCTCCACCCCTGGTACATGACATGCCTTCAGATCTATGTTTCCTTCCAACTGCAATTTAACCAATTGGCACATTAGTCTCAGTATAACTAGGCACCTGGCTGAACCTCTGTTGATTGCCTGTACTACCCCCTTGTCAGAACACAGCGTCAGTTTATTTTCCATAATTCTCGCCTCCCGACTGTTAGGGCCACTACAATGGGGAAGAGCTCCAAAAATGTAATGTTGTTGGTGATGCCCTGTTTGTGCCAACTGTTCGGCCATTGGCCTGCACACAACTTGTCGCCCAGGATTGCCCCGAAACCTGTGCTACCTGCTGCATCTGTGAACAGGGCTATCTGCTTGGCTGTCACCCAGCCCTCTCTCCATATCAAGACACCGATAAAATCTGCCAGAAATGTGTCCCAGATGAGCAGGTCCCGCTTGACCCCTGCCCCCAGCCTGATGTGGTGATGCTGGTGAGTCCTGCTGTTAGCTGTGTGAGGTGCCTGGCTAAAACCCTGCCCGCGGGGATGACCCTGCCGGCAAAATTGAGTTTGCCAATCAACCGCTGGAGATCGCGGAGGGTTGCCTTTTCCCAGCCGCGGAGGGCCCTTATCTCATCCCTAAAATCCCTCACTTTCCCTTCAGGCAATCTGGATGTTCCCGCTACTGAGTCAAGCTCTATCCCCAGGAATGTGATTTTTGTTGAGGGGCCTACTGTTTTCGCTGCTGCCAGCTGAATCCCTAACTCCCCTGCTAATTCTTGGAATGCCGCCAAGCTGTCACCACTCTCTGTTGACTTTGCAGGGCCTGTGAACAGAAAGTCATCTAGGTAGTGTAGTTTTCCCCCCCGCGGGATGGGTGTCATGCAGGGCCCATTCCAGAAAGGTGCTAAATTGTTCAAATTATGTGCAGGATACTGCGTACCCCATAGGCATTGCTTTGTCAATATACACAGCCCCTTCCCACTGGAAACCCAAGAGGTGGAAACTTGCGGGATGAACCAGGAGATGGCGGAAGGAGGACTCAATGACCACTTTCGTCATGAGGGCTCCTTGGCCTGAGGCCCTTACTAGGTCGATGGCGTCTTCGACTGTAGCGTAACCAACTGAGTATGCTTCTGCTCTGATACCGTCATTTACTGACGTCGCCTCAGGGAAGGAGAGGTGGTAAATGAGTCTGAACTGACCCGGTTCCTTCTTGGGAACTACCCCCAGGGGAGAGATTACCAGTCCCTCTGTTATCTAAAAAGGCAGGAGACCTCTATAGTACCCAGATATTTCTCTTTTTCTAACTTTTTACGAGCCACCTCAGGGTGTTCTAATACTGATTTTAAGTTCTTAGTGGAGCCTCAAATGGTATAACAAAACCCTCCACAGAACCTTGCATGAGCATGGCGGTGTCTGTCATGTTGTGCTTTTTGTTGGCTAGCCGTCGGAGTTGCTGTGTGTTGATGGGGGACTTGGCTAACCTATAGTTGTGTACTCCATTTTGTCCCACTCCTTTTTTCTTTTCTGCTCTAATGCTTTTTCTTTTTCTCTTTTTTGTCACCTCCCTGCTCTTTTTTGCGTATACACCCTGTTGCTGGATGCCCTCCGCCACATGCGGAGCCTATGTGCTGGAATTTGCAAGAGGCCCGCCATATGCATTAGTTGGAATCATATTTTCAGCAGATGGCTGCCGGCCCGCTGGAGGGTGACGGTTTCCATGTATTAAATAGTTTGTGCCTATGAAATTACTTGCCCATCCCTTTGTAGAAAGAACCCGGAAAGGGCTGCACGCTTTTTCCTGCTCATGTTTAAATCTCCTTTTCCACCATCATTTTATGTATGAAAATCGACACATCCTCCTTGTTTCATTCCATTTCTGGGTGTGTCTGCATTTTTAATCTAAAACCCTTATTGTATTTTAACCACACATCCCCTGGAAATTGCCTATGTGCCCAGAGGTTGGCCGCGCAGCGTGGGATTTTTTCAACAATAATGCACGCCATTATTCTAAATGCATCTAACCAGTTATCAAAAGCCCTTTCCTTAGGCCTCCTTCTCCTTCCCCATCCTGCCCTCATCACCGTCGGGTCCAGCCCATCTAATTGAATCTCTTACAGTGAGAAAATGTCAATAAATTCCTTCCTCCATACCCTCTCCTTTACTGCTAAGGGGATAAGGCTAGCTAGCCCCATGGCCCTTTGTGCTCATTGATGCTGGACCTGGCGAAGGCCTAGTATATGCGTCCGGGGGTAAGGCTGTCCTAGCTGGGTCGCTTGCGTGCTTGCGCTGACCCATGCTGCCACAGGGGACCCTAAAACCCCGAGTTTTTCCTGCATGACCTGCCCTTGCAAGCACTCCTTGCGCGTGCAGCCCAGGTCTATCAAGTGCCATGGTAGCCCGGATACCCCCCTTGAGGTAATGGGCCTGCTGTCCCTAGCCCCTGTGTACCTAACTCATTCAGCAACAATGGTGCTATTGTTTTTAAGCATTCTTGTACTATTGTGCCAATATGCTCACCCCTTGTCGCTGCATTTCTGGTGTCACTGCTAGCTCTTGCCATGGCCGGGATGGCTACAGGCGCCAGGTCGGTCCTCGGGCCTCCTTTCTTGGCCACCATCCTCTACGGTGTTCTTGATGCTGCCCTCTGCCTCTTCCTGGGCGCTGGCATACTGACGTTCTCGGGTGGCTGATTGCTTGCCCCTTCGCTGGCCTAATGGCCCAAGTGTGACTGTAGCCAGCGGGTCCCGTGGACCTCAGATGCTGCCCACCACCTGGTAACAGGCCGTAAAAAGCCTTTAAAGTTTCTTTTTGGCAGGGTGCTGCCGCCCTCCCTATGCACCAAAGCCTTTTAAACGACTTCAAATTAGCTCTTTGTCCAATAGTCTTCACCTACTTCAACTGCTGTTTGCTTTTAGTTTTTTTGTTTTGTAGTCTGCCCCCGCCGGGTGTCAATGTGCATCAGGACTAGGCAGAGACCTGGGTCTTGGAGCACTCCAGGATATACAACTGAGCCTGTCTCCAGCACGCGCTCTTCCAGGTGCAGTCTTCTGTTGATGCCTCACAGACATAGAACGAGCTCTCTGCGGTCGGCGCCTTGTTCTCTGTATCCAAATTGCCAGAATCCCCCTCCCCGGGTGTGTACTGGGAGGTGCCTCACGCGTCGGAAGCACAGCTCCTCAACGCTCGCCTTGGTTTAGGTAGCGCGGGCTATTCTCCCACCACACACTACTGGAGGATATACCGAAGCTGGAGTAGGCGGACACTGACTTGCCAAACCTGCCGCCTACATTTGTTTTGGCTCATGCAGGGATGCGGAAGGCGGTATCGTCCAGCTGCCCGTATCCTGCTCCGCTGTTCTTGCCCCTCCTTCCTGCGGCTCGCACACTGCCTTAGTAGCAGAACCGGTGCTTCGCCGGTGTAGTAGGCCACCGCGCCCACTACTTCGCTGCCACTCAATGAAAACAGCAGCCAGTGACATGCCGAGGCGCAGCCGCTGCCTTGGGCGGTTCCTCGGTGCGAACCGGATGGCTGAAAAGCCACGCCCTGGAACCCAGCCTGTTTCTCCTCAGTGATCATGCCAAACACCGCACCTTCGAGGCGCTGATGTCCAGATAAAGATTTCCGGCGTCATGGAGATCCAAGGAGGGGAGGGGTCCCGCAGCAACTCTCTGCTTTGCAAGATCCAGGTACTCCACAAAAACTCCTCACAAAACTCCTTGCTGCGCCGCTCCGCCGATCCACGATGATATGGAGCTGCACAGGGTGAGCGGAGGCTTATAACCCCCCCTCAGTTTTCCCACCTCTGCCAGCAGTTTCCCCTCATTGGGGGGTTCGAAGTTTGCCTGGCTCCCATTTGACGTGGGATATGGCGCCTCCCTGGTGTATCTTGGGCACGAAAGGCTACCCCCATCTGCTTCTGGGCACTTTGGGGCACCCTAAACCGGATCCTTCCGGTGGCTCAGCAGCAGTTATGGCGCTAGTCCACGAGGCCCCCTTTGGGGGCAGCCTCTGCAATACCCTTCTCATAAAGCCCTCTTTTCTCTCCCAAACACTTTTTTTTACCATCTCATTTTCACTTACACATAATCTCTCCACCTCACCTCTCAATGAAATGTTCCTCTCACAAAAACATACACACATTCCATTCCCCATTTGAAATATTCCTTTCCCTCACATACCCTGCTTAACTGCCCTTCTCATACTCTACACTGCCTTCTCTTGCTCATTTCAGGTCAAGTTTCCCAAAGCAAGATACACTTAGAGGCCCTGCTGATGACGTCTGAAGAGATCATCTTATGCAGGATTGCAGACTTAAATCCGTAGAGTGATCATTACAAGATAAAACATGGGTATTTAGTTGGGAAATTAGAGCCTAGTGAAAGTTTGAGGCCATTTACAAACTACTTGAGTTTGTGTTCATAGTTTCCGAAATATTAAAATATTAAGAAGTAGCCTACACCTACTGTGTCTCTCCCTCAAGGTCAAGACCTGGAGAGACCTTCCCTTCCACCTCCAAACAACATCTTCTCTAATGGAATTCAGAAAGGGACTCAAAAACTGGATCTTTGACTGATTGCAGCAGGACCCTAGTGTCTGGGTACCCTCACGGGTGATTAGTCATGCTCTACAAATGCCGATTGATTGATCAATGGATTGATTGACTGTTTTTTAGAGCACCTTAGCTGCAGCCTAAATTACAAAGTCCTAGACAGGAACATGGGGGAAACCTCTTTAAAAATGGTTTGAGAGCATGTGCAATCCCAGCTGCGCTGCTACACCTGTTCAAACTGTTGAGGGCCAAAATTGGAGTGCTGTCAATCAGTGTAGTCCTTCTGTCTATAGTCTCTGTCCATATTTAGTCCACTTCAAGGTCTATGATCTGCCTAGAATTTTTTTTTAATAATCTTGTCACTCTAGCACTAATGAGAAAGGCGTCTGGCTCTGAACCAGCTCAGCCAGTCCAGAGTTTCAGTGCAGCTAGAGTCTGCCGTGACCCATGCTACTGGAGGTGCTTTGGCCAAATAATTTTTTTGTCGTATTGTGGAAAGGTCGCATACTTGCACATTTTGGAATTCTGCATTACTGTCCAAAAGAGACATTGCTACTCTATGCTAATCACTGTAAACAATGTTTTGCTGACATGCCAAATTTAAGACAGAATGAGTAATGGTGTGTCCTACTCCCAAAGGTAGTGGCAACAAATCTAAAGGGTGCCTTTTCATATCTATAGATTACCATAATTCACTTCCCTTCTTTTGAACTGACATAGAAGTCTGCTGTGCTTTGTGAGTTCACCTTATTCATAATTGTACTGCATTCTTTAAACATTGATCACTTACGATTGCTAAACTCTCAGACCTTGACCATAGCTGGGATTCTCACTATTCTGGTTTTGGTAGCTATCTTTGACCTGGACTTGGTTTTGGGCCAGCCTGAGAAAATCTTTCAAACTGTAGCCCTTTGTGGACTGATAACACCAGTATACATACAACAGTGACTGCACATCTATTGGTGTACTTTGCTTTGGGCAAAGCATGGGGGAGGGGTTTGAGTGTATTTACCTTTCCAGTGTGGCCTTGCACAGAAGCAGTTACTCCATTTGGTACTGTGCTATCCAATGCTTCAGCACAGAAACTGCTCTATTACAGGTAGTAAATGATGCTCTTAGAATGCTAGACACAGACAACCCTTGCTTCCTGATTCTTCTTCACCTCTCATCAGCTTTCAAGTTGGTCAACCACCACACGCTCCTAGACACACAAGAAAATCCAATAGGCATTGATGGCATGGTCTAGAAATGGTTTGCTTCAGACCTCATTGGCAGATTGCAGCGTGTAAAAATTGATGACCATCTTTCCTCACCAATTGCAGTGAGCCAAGGGGTCTCTCCAGGGGTCCACCCTTGCCCCTACCCTATTCAACATTTATATTGAACCACTCGGAGTACTTCCTAAGAAGACAGGGATCTTCTTTCATCAATACGCAGACAACACACAGCAATATCTAAAGGTCTCCTGAGAAAACAATATATTGTTGCTTGCAACCACCCTAAACTCTGTTTATGGCTCAGTAACCTCTCATATCCTAGAGCTAAATGTTACAAGGTCAGGAAGAAATAACTGGATTCAGATATGAATTAGAGGTAGGTTTATTGCGATGAGGAGTTGATCAAGCCTGGGCCAACCGTCTCTGTGTGGAATCTGGGCCACGAACACTGTGTTCCAGATTCCACTCAAGAACAGCAGGACACAACACACCCCCCTACATTAACAATATAAATATAAACATTTGAAGGAAAACAAAAAGAGGAAAAATAACATTATACAATTGCTAAAAAAACACTTTAATAAAGAGTAAAATAACACAAAATTTCACATATCCAAGCAATAATCACCAAGATGAGCGCTGTCGCTGTCTCTGCACTTGATGCCTTTGCAGGTTCATACGCAACAGTTTTGGGGGATTTATCACTGACACAGCACTCGACACAACATCTGGCTTGGCGTTCCATGCACCTATCCATTGCAGGCCACCAGAACTCACTCCTGATTCTCCTCTTCATACTGGTCATACCAGGGTGACCTTCCTGAGCCATGTCTAAAACAATTTGTTGAAGATCAACAGGCACAACAAGTTGCAGACCCCTTATTAAAGCATCATCCTGCAGAGATAACTCGTGAGCTACTTGAAAGAAAGGTAGAAGACTCTGCGGAACATCAGCTTTCCTAGGCCTTGAAGATTTGACAAAACCTGCAACTTCTTTGAGACTCACATCCTTACCGCATGCTAATATCCACTGATCTTCATTGATGCAACCATTAGATACTTCACACACATAAACAACCCTCTCTAGATCCACATCATCCTGGACAACATTATCATCTTTCACAGGTAATCTTGATAGACAGTCAGCCAGGGTGTTCTTTACACCAGGAATGTACTCAACCTAACAAAAAATGAATGTGTGTCCTCATGTAACGTAAGTGGCGCTATGTAAAACGCTCTGATACCCGATTTGGGTCAAGTTCGAGCTATAGAAAACTCTGAAAAAAATAAAAACCTTGAAGTGAAAATCTTGTAACTTGTATTGCCATCTTGCAATCCTAGGAGTAGCCTTTCCACAACCTTTGGTTGTAATCAAATTCACAAGAAAAAACCCTGAAAACAGTGCCAGAGGTTCTTTTTCCAGGGTGGAGTATTTGCATTCAGCACATCTTAATGGCCTGGATGCAAAGGCAATTGCGACTAAATGTCCCTTCTGGTTTTGCATGAGGACAGCACCTATGCCACTATGTTACAAGGTTGGGAAGAAATGACAGGATCCAGATATGAAAATGAGGTACGTTTATTAAAATGAGGAGTTGAGCTGTGAAGCTCCTTCATCAAACCTGGGCCAACTATCTCTGTGTGGAATCTGGACCACGAACACTGTGTTTCAGATTCCACTCGAGAACAGCAGGACACCACACTAAACCATATTAAAACTGAATTTCTCCTTAGCTCCCCATCAAAATCAACACCTCCGCTGCAATCATGATGGACACACCCAAGATCTTCAACAGTAAACCCACTATTGTTGACAGAGCCAAGTCTTTGGGAGTCATCCTAGACAAAAGACTGAACCTAAATTCTCAAATTAGCACCATGACTAAAAACGCTTGCTATCAACTACCTCTTCGGTGAGGTATCCCTTGTTGCATCCCAGAGCAAGATCTTAAATATATTCTGCAGACACTGGTGCTCTCTGGAATAGACTATTGTAACTGTCTCCAGACTGGTCTTCCCAAAACCCATCTGATCCCCCGTCAAAATGATTCTACACTCTGCAGCACGGTTCATCTATGAGGCAAAACTAAATGCCCACATTTTCCCCATACAGATCACTCTTTGATGGTTGTCAATTGAAGTAAAGGATATCTACAAGACTGTCTGCATTACCCATAAAGTCCTGCACACATCAACTCCTTATACCTGGCTGACAAACTCAAGGTACATCCAGACCATCACAAAACACTGAAGCAGTGCTTCTTGAACCCCTTTCCTTTAAAAGGGAACAACTGATAGCACAATCCCTTTATGGAAACGCAATGAGAACCTGCAATTCGCTATCTTCAAATCTGCTCACAACTACTTCGCTGACAACTTACAAAACTGACCTGGAAGCCATTCTCTTCCAATGGCATTTTAGCCAAAACACTGTAATCAACACTTGGCGCACACCTCTATACTACCTCAACCTTTTTATGGCTTTTGTACATTCTGTTATATCTAATATCAACCTTGTTGTACTTTCAACCGTTGTAATTACTTATAGCTGTATTATCTATCTTGAACCATCTGTAACCTCCATGTAACTTAATATTTCTCCTGTAAAGTGCTCTAGCACCTTTGGGTGATGTCTGCACTATATAAATAAACATAAATAAATAAAACGAGTGGAGAATTTGAAGGTCTGTTCCTAAAAGATAAACAATGAGATGTGAAAACTGTTTATGACTTGTCAAGCTATGTCTGTAGCAGGTGTGGGTCGGTAAATGCTTTCTAACAATGTTAGGTATATCTGTCTATATATGTAATCACAATAATAATATCCACTTAGATTGCGATAAAACCTGCAATATTTCAAAACTCTGCCAGGCAGGTTATATGCTGCATGTCTGATGTAAGTTTATAACTTACTGAGCCGCCTTCCCAGTAGTGTAACTGTAACTTGTGACCCGTGGGACTGACAGATTCGCCCCGCTGAAGCCAGCCAGAACAAACAAAACCTCAGGACATGCCAGAGCTTACAATCACCAAGAACAGCTACTACCGACTTGAGAAACAATGGCGATCCACCAGGAACCCTTTAGACAGAGCTGCCCACAGTGAAGCCCTTAACGACTACCACTGGCAAATCCAGAAAGCCAAAAGTGCAGCCATCACATCCAGTATCAACACAGCAGCCAACCGCATTAAAAAACTATTTAAAATAGTCAAAGAATACTTTAACCCAGCAGCCACAGAGAACATAATCTACCCTTCCCAAGATCTCTGCGACACCCGCTCAGACTACTTCCACAGCAAGATTGCCACCATCTACAACAACTTCGACCTCAAAACCACAGTCCTCAACCTCAGCAGCCTCAACCAACCAGCGAACACCAGCCGGACTATCACCACATGGACACTGCTCACCACACAATCCACCTCGCCCATCATGTTGTCCATCCACTCCAGAGCACCCACCGAGCCATGCCCCAACCACCTGTTCAACCATTGAACCAAATACATCAGCATGGAACTCACCCACATCCTCAGCACCTCCATTACTATGGCAGTCTTCCCAGACAAATAGAAACATTAAGAAATCAGACCCCTCCTAAAGTAACCATTCACCGACCACAGCGAACTTATAAACTATCGACCAATCTCTCTGCTCCTCTACCCTGCCAAAGTACTCGAGAAGGCCACCAATCCACAGTTTACTTAATACTTCAAACAAAACAGGCTGCTATACATCTCCCAATCGGAATTCCTTGCCCACCACAGCACTGATACCGCATTCATCGCAGCCACAGACAACATCAAAACTCTCCTCAATCGAGGGGACACCATTACCCTGATCCTTCTTGACCTATCAGCTGCATTCAACATGGTCTCCCACCACACCCTCATCAACAGACTCCATGATATCGGCATACACGACAGGACCTCCTAAGAGCATCCATCTGCCTCCCTTCACCTCCGAACCCAAGAACATCATATCCAGTGTACCCCAAGAATCATCCCTCAGCCCCACACTGTTCAACCCCTCCATGACCTCTCTTGCTGACATCATCAGATCCCACAATCCAAACATTATTTCCAACGCACATGATACACAGCTCATCCTCATTCTCATCAAAGACTCCTCCACCACAGGAACAAACGTCTGTAACACCATGACCAATGTAGCCAACTGGATGAAAGCAAACTGCCTTAAACTCAATTCTGACAAAACAGAAGAACTGATCTTTGGGAGAAACACTTCCACATGGCACCACAGCTGGTGGCCAGCCAAACTCTGACCCACTCCCATGCCAACAGACAATGTACACAACCTCGGCATCATCCTCAGCACCAAACTGACCATGAAGCAACAAATCTACAGAGTCTTCTCCTCCTGCTTCCACACCCTCTGCATGCTCGGCAGAACCTTCAGATGAATCCCAGTCAACACCAGGAAAACCATCACCCAGGTCCTTGTCACCAGCTGCCTTGATTACAGCAACGCATTCTACGGTGGCATCTCCACCCAACTCCTCAAAAGACTCCAGACCATACAAAACGTTGCAGCTAGGCACATACTGGACCTCCCGAAACGGGCCTGCATCACCCACCACCTCAGAAAACCACCACTGGCCCCCCATATAGAAGAAATGCCTGTTTAAGACCCTCAAGCATGCCTACAAGGCAATACATGATCAAAGACTGGCCTTCATCAAACACCGACTGAACTTCCACCAACCTGCCACACACCTGCTCTCCACTAAACTAGCCCTCACACACAGCCGCCGAATCCATCGTAGCCGCAGCGGTGGGTGCTTCCTCTCCTACATCAACATCAAGACCTGGACAACCTGCTTTCCACCTCCGAACAGCACCCTCCCCTGTGGACTTCAGAAAGAAACTCAAGACCTGGCTTTTCAATGGATACCTCGCACCCCATCTTCCAGATACGCCCAGGGTGATACTGCTGCGCTCTACAAATACTGATTGATTGATTGCCTTCCTCAGAACGTCTTTAAGAGTTCCAGTAGTCCAGTATGTCACTAAAAAACTAAATGAAATATATTTATAAATAGGTATATACTGATGTGCTTTTGTTAACTTGTATTTGACTGTGACTTATACTGTGACATTTGATAGAGATAGTTGAAATTTACTTAAAGAATGTTGTTAAATAAAAATCTTTTACTGTGATACCTGATGGTAGTAAATGTAATTCATGAAAAGAACATTCTTTAAAGAAACATTTTTGACATCTTTGAATTTTTTGTGAGATTTAATTTATTGTTTTTCAACTATGTGTTCAGTATTTTTAGCAGTCTTGTTGAATTGATCAACTCTCTTGTGTTATCTGTATATTTTGCACAGCTTTAATTTTGGAAGGAGACAGTTGGAGCGATATTTATATATTGTTGAGGAAGTGAGAACTGTTTTGGTCTCCTTTACTTTTTAGGATTATCCATGAATTTACTGGATTTTGTAAATGTTTGATTGATGATACAATTTTTTCATTTTGTTTTTTAGAGATTTACTGGACTACCAGAACTTTTAAACAAACCCTGAAGAAGCGATTTTTATCATGGAACAGGTATTGGCCAATTTGTGCTTGGACAATAAATTATCAAGAATTAATATTTATTTTTGCCCCTTGAAATTCCTTCTGCGTATGGCATGTTTTCTACTGTGTTCCTGTGGTGGCAGGCAGGCACATCATGAGTAAGCATTTGTTGCTGGTCTAGGTGAATCCGCTCCAGTTGTGAAGTTATGTGACCAGAGATTGCATTCTACCAATCCTTGCTAATGCATTAACTACCTTTTATCAGTATATATATATATATATATATATATATATATATATATATATATATATATATATATATATATATATATATATATATATATATATATATATATATATATATATATATATATATATATATATATATATTATCTACTGGCGGTCGCCAGTAGATAGTTTTAGTTAGGACCGTGTTTCCATAGGAAATCTCAAAATTCTATTTTGAATAACTTTGGTGCCGGTTGACGAATCTTCACGAAATTTTCAAAACTAATGAGGCGCTCCGCTCAGCTCCTACCCTGAAAGTCTCGGGGTGATTCCTCAAGCGGGGGCCGAGAAAAAAGGGGGTCCCAAAACGCGTTTTCCCCATGCATTTTTCCATAGGACCTTTAGTCGAAGGTACAGCCCGAACGGCTGAACAGAATTACTTGAAATTTGGCAGAGAGGTAGTCCTCAGGTCAGGGAAGTGCCTTTTGCATATATGGAGTCAATCTGTTCAGCTGTTCCTGAGAAAATTGCATTTAAAAGCACATACATATCTATAGCCGCGCACCGTGCGCGCACCCTAACGTGCGCAAACCTAATTCTGATTGGTTGTTACATGTCAGTCAACGTTCGAATCGGTCGAAATCAGGAAGTGTCGGCTGCCATTTTGTTTGTTTTCAGTGCGAGAGTGGAAAAGGAAGGTGGTGAACATGAAAAGGGGGCAGGGTAGAGAGTTCCTGACCCCCTAGCCTTGGTCAGTGGGTCCCTGAAGGACCCCGAAGGCAGAAAAAAACATTGTAATTTTTTCTTAAAAAAATCGCGGAGGTGCGCGCACGGTGCGCACACGGTGAAAAACCATTAAAAAAAAATATATTTTTAATAAGTAGTTTATTGAAAAATAAATATATAAAAAAAATTATAATACATACATAACTTAGCATTTAAAAAACCGTACAAATTCACTGAAAAAACCATAGGTTTCACACACGTTATAGTTAGAAATTAGCATTTAAAAAACCTTGCAAATTCACTTAAAAAACCATAGGTTTCACACATGTTATAGTTAGGTGGATATCTCACTCGTAAAAAACCAATGAAATTCCCGCGTTATAGTTACTTCAGATAACTATAACTCGCGCGACCGCCACTCTATCACAAGGATGATGTCATCAGTGATGTCAAGGGTGATGCCACTGACCATGTCGTGAGTGATGTAATATGTGACGTCATGAGCACAGGATTGCGGGCGCGCGAGTTATAGTTATCTGAAGTAACTATAACATGGGAATTTCATTGGTTTTTTACGAGTGAAATATCCACCTAACTATAACATGTGTGAAACCTATGGTTTTTTAAGTGATATATATATATGTGAGTTATAGTTGCCTGCAGTAACCATAACGGGGGAATTTCATTGGTTTTTTACGAGTGAAATGTCCAGCTAACTATAACGTGTGAAACCTATGGTTTTTTAAGTGAATTTGCAAGGTTTTTTAAATGCTAATTCGTAACTATAACGTGTGTGAAACCTATGGTTTTTTCAGTGAATTTGTACGGTTTTTTAAATGCTAAGTTATGTTATTTTTTTTTTCAGGTTTTACACCGTGCGCGCACCGTGCGCGCACCGTGCGCTTCGCACACCGTGCACGCTCTGTCGGCACTCGGTGCGCTTAGCGCACTGAGCGCCCACGGTTCGCAGTGCGCGCAGGGTGCGCGCACTTCGCGATTTAAAAAAAATTGTTTTTTTCTCCCTTGGGGGTCCTTCTGTGACCCCCTTACCAAGGCTAGGGGGTCAGGAACTGTCCACTCTGCCTCCTTTCCACGTTCTCCACCTTTGTTTTTCACCCCCTCAGACTGCGAGAGACAAAATGGCGGCCGACACTTCCTGGTTTCGACCGATTCGAATGTTTACCGACATCTAACAACCAATCAGAATTGCGCTCGCGCACGACAGGGTGCGCGCACGGTGCGCGCACGGTGCGCGCGTATAGATATTGATATGCTTTTAAATGCTATTTTCTCAGGAAATACTGAACAGATTTACACCAGACCTGCAAAAGGCACTTCCTTGACCTTATGGCTACCTCTCTGCCAAATTTCAAGTAATTCTGTTCAGCTGTTCGGGCTGTAGCTGTGTCTAAAGGTCCTATGGAAAAATGCATGGAGAAAACGCGTTTTGGGACCCCCCTTTTTTCTCGGCCCCTGCTTGACGAATCACCCCGAGACTTTCAGGGTAGGAGCTGAACGAAGCGCCCCATTAGTTTTGAAAATTGCGCGAGGATTCGTCAACCGGCGCCAAAGTTATTCAAAATAGAATTTTGAGATTTCCTATGGAAACTAGGTTGTAACTATAACTATCTACTGGCGACCACCAGAAGATAATATATATATATATATATATATATATATATATATATATATATATATATATATATATATATATATATATATATATATATATATGTATATATATATCACCGCTCCAGTTTCAAAGAAACTTGCTGCACTCACGGGATCATTCAAAATAACTTTATTTGCAAGGACGCGTTTCGGCGGTATGCCTTCTTCTGCTTGCTTCATAAATAAAACGTCACTGGCATGATTCTGCTTTTCAATTCATACCTGGGTCTTCATTGGTCCCTGCACAGTAACAGGAGAGGGGATTGGATGATCATGGGCCAATGGCAATGCCCCGTTTCAGATTTTTCTTATTGTCCATGTACTTCGGTATTAATGAATGTTATGTTCTTGGGCAAAATGCCGATGTCATTTTCATATTGCGCCCCCAGATGGGCACCTCCGAAGCACACGAATCCCCACACTCTTTTCCCTGTGCTGGCCATTCACGCTATGGTGACGGTCATCTTGCGTGATCCCTCGTCCGACCGTTAGGGTTCTCAGCATGACTCGTAGGAGTCGGTAGATAGCCGTAACTCCAACAGTCTGTATGACTGTCGACTATGTCGCCGTTTCCTGCCAGGATTCCCTTCAGGCGGTGCAAGACGCCATGTATACAATACTTCGCTCCGTGGTCCACCTTAAGGCGCAGCTGCACTCTTCACGACGGGTTGCAAGCACGCACAGAGGTGGGTCCGTGCCAAATATCACCGCTCCAGTTTCAAAGAAACTTGCTGCACTCACGGGATCATTCAGAATCTTCGCGAAATTTTCAAAACGAATGTTTACCGACATCTAACAACCAATCAGAATTGCGCTCGCGCACGACAGGGTGCGCGCACGGTGCGCGCACGGTGCGCGCGTATAGATATTGATATGCTTTTAAATGCTATTTTCTCAGGAAATACTGAACAGATTTACACCAGACCTGCAAAAGGCACTTCCTTGACCTTATGGCTACCTCTCTGCCAAATTTCAAGTAATTCTGTTCAGCTGTTCGGGCTGTAGCTGTGTCTAAAGGTCCTATGGAAAAATGCATGGAGAAAACGCGTTTTGGGACCCCCCTTTTTTCTCGGCCCCTGCTTGACGAATCACCCCGAGACTTTCAGGGTAGGAGCTGAACGAAGCGCCCCATTAGTTTTGAAAAGTGCGCGAGGATTCGTCAACCGGCGCCAAAGTTATTCAAAATAGAATTTTGAGATTTCCTATGGAAACTAGGTTGTAACTATAACTATCTACTGGCGACCACCAGAAGATAATATATATATATATATATATATATATATATATATATATATATATATATATATATATATGTATATGTATATATATATTGCACATATGCACTTAATCTGTTTTTATTCTTAATACGGGTCTCGGAGACATATTGTGCTGATTTTCATTGTCTATAGTGGGTGATAAAGTAAAGTTACAGGGAAGGAGAACATTACGTATAATGCCAATTAAAAATTTGTATACTGCCCAGTGGTGATGCAACCATTATGTTGGCAGTTTAGGAGTGATGCATGATTAAGGGATGTTGTCATACTCTAAGATCCATTCTAACCATCTGCACTGGACGGATATAGAGTTAGCCCACTTGGGCTCGATTGGCGAGATACAGGATTTGGGTAGCAGTACATTTATGCCCATAGAGATAATTACCTGCAAGATTCCTGAATGTATAAACGTTTATTGATCAAAATCCACTCCATGCAAAACTCTTTCTTAATATATTTATATTTTAACAAGATTTTTAGCTGATAATAGTGTTCATTTTATTAATGGATATGAATTACAGCATAAATCTTAAAATATATTTTCAATATATTTATTGAGCGTTTTTTGCACAAAACAAATTGATGTATTTGCACTGTGAGCTATACTATTTATTGTTAATACTCGCCGTGTAACTTTCTATGGCAATATTTTTAAATTTGTTTTAATGTGTTTATGAAAATAATATGCATTTTTAAAACTTATTTATTTGCAGAATTTGCACAAAAAAAGCAATATTTTGTACATTTGGGATGTTACATTGCATTAGCAAACGTATTTTCTTTATGTCTATTTGACTAACGATGAGCCCGTAGTCACATGTTATTCACACTATCACTTTAAATTGCACGGTCACTCCTCATGGTGTCATGTGATCAAGGCCTTTCTGGGGCCGAAACGCGTCATGGCGGCAGTGCTGGGTTGAAAGAATAAACATTCTACACTGAAACTTGGGTCCGTACCACCCTTTATGCAAAACTGGAGAAATGGATTTTGCGGCGGATTACGTGTGCATCTGTAAAACTGATCTGCTTCATCAGTAAATTACGGACCCCTCCTTTATTTTTGGGCCGAGCGGCAGGAAGCATTCTTCTGTGTACCGGAAGAGACTCTGTGTTCCCGTGGGGTTCAGCCGCGGTTGCCCCTGGACAGCACTACGTTCTCCTACCGAAGCCAAAAGGCAACAAAGCATGCATCGAAGGACGCAAGCAATGCCTGAATTGCTTGCTGAGGTAGGAGCGGAAGTTTGATAGTCCAGTTAAGGAGTGTGCTGGCAGCTCAAGCAGTGGTATTTTTCCGACTGATTATGTTAGCTAAATATATCACATAACCATAATTGCACAATGTCTGCCGACGCTATGAGGAGCCGCGAGGAGGCAGCATGTGAAATGTTTGACGACTCGCCAGTGAGCGAGTCAACTGCAAGAGTATATTCGGCTAACCCACTAGTAGAGAGCACTGGCCTCTGAGAAATGTTTAAAAAACTAGAAAAAATGATGCGCAGTGAACAGTCTAAGTGGTGGGAGCACCGCTCCTTGTCCCGGTATCTGGAGGTTGGGCGCATTCCGCGGGCGCATTATGCTGGCCCCCAGCTATGAAAATTCAGACCCCAGCATGCTATCTGAGTGGGCGGAATGCAATCTAGAATCCTCCTGCAAACTGGTAAAGATTCTAGTCCAGTGTTTCCCAAACTGGGGTCCGAGGACCCCCAGGGGTCCGTGGCACATTGCCAGGGGGTCCTCAGCTAGCAATTTTAAAAGCAGGTCAAAGTTCTTTGTGAAATTAGCAGTTTTTGAGCAACTATAAAAGTGTCAAGAAAATGCCAGTGATTAATGTACCTGCTGGAGAGAGATGAGAGTTTTGTCCAGTGGCAGCTTTGACTTATCTAATGTGACACAGAGAGTTAATATGCCTAATGCAAAGAATGTGTACAATGCATTTTAAAAAACAGTATTTTATGTGCATAGGTCAATGGGTTACTGATTTTGTCACAGAGATTCTTTCGTCACTGTGCAATTCATAAGGGACAATCGTAATCTAGCAGTGTCCAATAAACTGTCATCAAAGAGCTGCTTGCAAACTGCATGGTAAAAGTTAGCAACATATGTTTATTCCCAGTCTATCATATCCTGATGCTGCTATGTTCCCACTTCCTGCACATGAACAATTTTGTAATGCTGTTTTGTCACTTCTATGTGTGCTGCCTATTGCAGCACACATGAAAGTTACAAAACTTCATTTTTATTAAAGATTGTTTATGTGCAGAAAGGGTCACCTTCCTGAACATAAGCAATCAAAGGTGTTTTGCTTTTTCCAATGGAAAAAGCAAAAACGAGGAGACATAAGGCATTTCTCCTAATTTCGCAAAGTTAAGACACGGTTTTTCATGGTCTTAATTCTGGTACTGTCTCCTATTTAAGCTGACCTTGTAAATAGAGGGCAGCGTCAAAATCAATGGGTGTCGGAGTGAAACGCCCACTGCAACTCCCAGTGCCCACCTTTTTCACGCTAAGCATTGCGTGAAAGGGGGCCTTATTTACAAGGCAGCGTTAAGCCACAATAAGTGGCTTAACGCTGCCTTTAAGGCGAAGCCCTATTGCCACAGGAACATCGCTAAAAGTGACGTTCCCATGGCGATAGGGACTTGTAAATATGCCCATGAAATCCTTAGTAATTCGAGTAATTGTTTTGTGTGCACACGTGTTTGTATTTCTTTTGAATTACTCTTTTAATGCTTGAAATTTAAATCCTACAAATTGCTTGGGGGTCCCCGGCTTTCAGTGGTGACTCAATGGGGGTCCTCAGGAGTCAAAAGTTTGGGAACCACTGTTCTAGTCGAATATGCAGAGAGTGATCGGGTCGCCCTACAAAGCAAAATAGATGAACTAGATAAAGAAATCAGTAATCTAGGACCATCAGATAATGAGAAAAAATTGCGTGAAGAGATGCTAAATCGCCTACAGAAAGAGGAAGACATAATTAAGAAACGAAAATGGACAAGTGTTCACGTTTGCTAAGAAATTCCAGACATTTAAGACCGCAAAAGAGCAAGTGTGTAATAGCGTGACACCAGTCAATGCAACATATATGGCTCAGTCTACCACTTCTATGTCGGATTTGAGCTTGGTGCCCGGAAGTGAATCTGAGTGTGAGCAGGCGATGGCATCGGCGAGGTTGGGATATACAAAGCGGTCCTTGGCGCAGGAGGTGAATTGCCTGCGCCAGGACAGAAGACAAACCCTGAGACCAAAAATACAAAAATCAACCAAAGGAGACAAAGAGACAAACACAAACGCAAAGAACTACGATAAAGCCACAGAACCAAAAAGTGGAGGGAAACAGAACAACAGAAAACCACACAAAAAATGGAATCGCAAGTAAATACATCCACAGAAGCCAACGGCAATAACAGACTGGCGGTAATAAACTTAACAGCTATGAAATTGAATGACAATGAACGTAACATTCTCTCATTGGGTTTGTCCCATAGCCCGGCCAGTGATTTTAATTATGTGCAGACGCGCATAGATATTTATAAGTGTACAAGGAAATTGAAGTTACGCAAATTCCATCTATTACAGAGGAAAGATTAATCGACGATTGAAACAGCCTCGGTTCCTGCAATAACCAGCCCCTCCATGCTCATAGTTAGAGACATGGAACTTCTGCGGGATTTCCAGGAGCTGCGTGAAGAAAGCACAATCTCGCAGGGTTCTCAGAACATTGGCGCTGCCAATATGCCAAACACCGATATGGCAGGTTTAACACACTTTAAGCCGAAATCCACTTTTAATCCGATCATGCTACATGACAATCTAGATGTTTTCAATGATCTGATGACCAACCAATTGAAAAATTGTTTATTTATACGCTAAAATCACGCCGTAGATTCTCCAAACAAAACAATTGCTATGGCCAATTGATAAGGAAATTACAATCTAAAAACAATATAATTGTCAGACAGTCCGATAAGGGCGGCAACGTGGTCCTATGGCCACAAGAAATGTACCTGGAGGAAGCATATTGTCACCTTAATAATCGTGACTGCTACAAACACAGTGACATGAAGTCAGTTAGACAGGCATGGAGTGAATTTTACATCAAGCTTGTAGCATGGAAAGGTGCGGGACTGCTCAGTGGGGATGAATTTTAAGTTTCTGAAAAATTACCATCCGGTGATTCCGGTCATCTACTTCATCCTCAAGATCCACAAAGATGCTAACAAACCACCTAGGCAGCCAATAAATTCAGCGTGGAATAGCATTATGGAAAATACATCAAGGTATGTGGACTTCTTCTTGGAGGAACACGTCAAACATCTGTCCTCATACATTCAAGACACCAGTGATTTCTTGCGGAAGGTGGAGGACATTATATGGCAAGAAGACTATCTCCTCATTACCTTAGATGTCAATGCCCTTTACACTAGTACACACCATCGTGATGGCATCAAGGCAGTGGACTATTTTCTAAGCAAAAAAACGATATGCATGCTGAACCGTAATAAGATGTCGTTGAACATGATTTTAACCTGTTTAACCAACAACTTTTCTTTGTTCAACAACCAGGTTTTCCAGCAGATGAGAGGAGTTGCGATGCGGGCTTGCTTCTCCCCAAGTTTTGCCTGTCTCCATATGGGACTATGGGAGGAGCAAGTACTCATCAATAAATTTGTGCACAGTATGACTAACAATGTAATCAGATGGTATTGTTACAATGATGATTTGTTCCTTGTATGGAAGGGTAATGAAGAAGAAGCCCTGACTTTTATAGACCAAATCAATAACAACGAGTTAAATTTGCACTTTGTATCACATGTCAGCAGAGAAAAAGTCAAATTTTTAGATGTGGAGATATATATCAATTATGGCAAGCTAGAGACTACTTTGCATCGTAAACCAACAGCGGGTAACACAATGTTCCACGCAACTAGTCATCATCACGAACATCTGATTTGCAGTATTCCCTATGGGGAAATGCTGCGAATCAGAAGGGTATGTAGCGTTGAGTCAGAATGTGCCTTAGCCCAATTGGAGAGCAAAAAACGATTTTTGGCTAGGGGTTACACAACGGAAATTCTGGATAGAACAATTAGTAAAACTAGCACTATCTTCAGAACCCTAGCACTCGAACCCAAAAAGACAAACCAACCCCATGACAATCCTAAAACTGTCAATGATCCACCGCATTTGGTTTTAACTTACAATAGGCAGCACCGCACTTTGCGTAAGTTAATTAACAAAAATTGGGCTGTAGCTCGTAATGATCCAGTAATAGGTGAGTCACTTCTTAAAGCACCAGCCGTCACATTCAGCAAAGCACGCTCCTTGAGTGACATGCTGGTCAAAAGCAGTCCTGAGATTATATCAACTAAATCATGGCTCCAGAATGTAAAAGGCTTCTTTAGATGTGTTACATGCAAAGCATGTAAGTATGGCAAAAACAAAAAAGCCTTCACCAGCCAATTCAATGACATGCCCATCGCTATATCTTGGAGACTCACATGCAAAACAGAATATGCAGTGTATGTGCTGGGGTGTTTGTGTGGCCTGCAATATGTGGGTAGTACCAAGTTGCAGGTCCACAAATGGATACTCCAGCACATAAGGGCAATTAACAACAGTGATACGGCATACCCAGTCGTTCAACATTTTAAATAAGTCCACAATAACTGTCTCGACCATCTCAGTTATTTTGTGATTGACACTGTGCCACCCCTCAGGGGGTAATCATGAAGCATTACATAGAAAGCTAGAGACCAAATACATCCTGGAATTGGATTCCAAGGTGCCCAATGGGCTTAATTCCAGTGATGATTTATGTACATGTTTATGAAGTAATAGGCAGCACTTTTCATAAACATTGTAGCATTAGAATTACTCACATCATTAATAGTCAAACACCGCCTCAGGATTTTATAACACCTTTTATGTATAATTTCCTTTTTTTTTAGTTCTACTAACTATAATCTTCGAATTTCTCTGGTTTTGTACGAGTGAAATGTCCAACTAACTATAACGTCCCTGAAACCTATGATTTTTTCAGTGAATTTCTAAGGTTTTTTAAATGCTAATTTCTAAGTATAACGACCCTGAAACCTATGGTTTTTTAGTGAATTTTAAGGTTTTTTAAATGCTAATTTCTAATTATAATGTTCATTTAACCTATAGTTGTTTTCAGTGATTTTTTTAAATCATCATTCCATTCGCAACCTAGTGAAAACAGCTGATATCTGCAAAAAAAAATCGCCACAAATGAGAGCAACTAATGCTAATAATATGCAGAGTAGGCGTTCCTATGCAAAAATAACACGAAAACACCACTTCTCGATATTTTCAACGAGCAGTCAAATCTGTGGTGCGATCCAAAAACAGGCGATAAGCTACGTTAGCAGTAGGAATGTAACATCTGCCTTTAACTGGTGTAAAGTAGGATGACTACCTACAGTTTGAAAGTGAGTCCAGCCCAGAATCACAAATGAAGACCAACACATATCATAGAGCTACTGATCATGCATCTCCCGCACCCAAGAAGGCCGCAAAACCCACTGCCACCACCCTCTGGACCTCCCCCCTGGACCACCCTCCCCACTACCACCGAGGCAGCACACAACAGGACAGCGATCCTTCCAAAAACGGCATTGCCCCTCAGCCACACAATAGCTGAATGTTGCGAGATGTGGCAACCAAACATGTGTGAAGGACGCAAGTCACCCACCAATAATAATGCACACAATACCAAGTGTAGCGGTGATGTGCTGGACAGACCTCACTATGCAGAGCCCAAACCTCTCCATGTGTACATATACTGCTGGTGCTTGTGGTGTTGTGGACAGTGGACGCAACCATGTTACCTCAGGCAGTGGGGAAGATCTTGGTCATGTACCTGTGTCATCGTCCCCTGTATGTTGAAGCGCAGTGGGCTAGTCCAACGTACGCCACTCCAGCATAGAAGTGTGAATAAATAGGCCGGGGCTCTGGGCGTGATTCACTTGTGTGAAGGCCAACGCATCTGCCAGAGTGGCAGCCCTCACCCTGCCACGTGGCTGCCGCCATGACCGTGGGCCTCCTAGACACAGGCCCCCTGCGAACACAGCGGCACAGCACCGCAGAGTTATGTCTGTACACACTACTGCCTTCGATCTACACTGTGGACAGCAGGGCTCACAATTCAGATGGAGTCGCGATTGCAGATGACGTAGTCCAGTAGGCAAGACACATTGCTCCCAGTGTGGCCAGCTTGGACAGCGCATCATCGCAGGCTGCGTGCATGCTGAGCACCAGAGGTACCACTAACTCAGTGCACCACAAGTCAATGCCACGTGGCCTTATTAAGGCAGAATTCATTAGACACAAGACATTGCTATCAGTGCAGCCTGCCCGGACCACGCATCATCGCAGGGTGTGCACACGCTGGTTGCTTCAGGTGCCACTAACTCACTGCACCACAAGTCATCGCCACGTAGCCTTATTAAGGCAAAATTAATTAGACAAAAGACATTGCTATCAGTGCGGCCCGCCCGGATCACGCGTCATTGCAGGCTCCGCACACGTCTGAATACTTCTGATGCCACTAACTGTGCAGCTCAACTCAACGCCAAGTGGCTGTGGGCCCTTGCTGACCGCTGCCTCTGGCCTACACTGCGGTCAGCACGGCTCACAATTAAAATTGAGTCTTGATTCCAGTAGGCAACTAACTACAATGTCCCTGAAACCTACACAATATCCTTTTAGTATCCTTGCTTCAAGAACTTTGTTGATATCAATTATAGCTGTAGTACAATGACCAAATTCATCTTGCAAGTCCAAAGGAACACTGAATGGCAGTCTACACTGCGGCCAGCAGAGCTCACAGTTCAAATTCAGTCTTGATTCATTCATTTCAGAGTCCAGTAGGCAACTAAATATAACGTCCCTGAAACCTACACATTTCGACAATGTATTCCATACATATTTCATCTTTTGTTACCTACACTGCGGTCAGCAGAGCTCACAATTTACATTGAGACATGATTTATTAATTTCAGACAGAATTGTACTCTATGTCCTCGGATTTTGTCAAGAGGAAGTGACAAAAAGCATTCCTTCGATGTCTGTGCTGACTACTGCGTTCCATCTACATTGTGGACTGCAGGGCTCACAATTCAGATCGAGTTGCGATTGCAGATGACCCAGTCCAGTATGCAACAGACATTGCTAACAGTGCGGCCCTCCTGGACCACGCATCATCACTAGGTGTGAACACGCAGAATGCTTCTGATGCCCCTACCTCAGTGTTCCACAAGTCATGAACCCTTTACGATAGAATCTTTTGTGTATTATTTCACATCTGGTGCCCCTAACTTAGTGCAGCACAAGTCATGGACCCTTTATGATTGAATCTCTGTGTGTGATCCAATGATTTCTGTTGAACTTGTTGCCAGCACCAACCATTCCCTGAGGGCTGGCTTACACTCACCCCACATGCATCCAGCACAGACGTCACTGGACATGTGACCCTAGTAGTAAAAAGGGGCCGAGGCCAGTTCCACTATCTATCTGTGTCCGTGTGTTCATTATGTGTGCATGATGCTGCCCCTGGGTCCTACCACATTACATTCTGCTGTGGACAGTGCTCGCAACCATGTTACCTCTGGCAGTTGGGAAAACTTCGGTTACGTAACTTTGTCTCGGTCATTGTATAAGTACATAGGTAGAGACTGGAACATTAGAGTACTGCAAGGATAGTGTGTACTGAATTTATAAGTGCTTCGGAATTGGCGGAGTGATTGGATAAGTACATATGTTCGCGGAGCCTAACCCCTGAGCACTAGCTTGACTCTAATTGGCTGTCCTCCATGTTCCAAAAATGGAAATTTGGGCTTTGCATGGCCCTGTATTGCTACAGCTGCAACACTCCACTGAATGTGCAATAAACATTCATATCCACACAGATATGTCATGTGCACGATCTTTCATGTGTGGGAATATGGATGAAGGTAGGGTCAGTGATTCCCCCTACCTTCCATGTTGGCCATGTTTTAGGACGTGGGTCACAGGGTGACACATTGGCGCTTGCGGCCCGGGTGGCGGCAGCAATACAACAGGGACACCCGCATCAGATGATTCCTCATACAGCCCAGGACGGGACCACACCCAGAGCTCCGGAGTCATTGTTCACAGCCTCACACAGGACTGGCATACGCCAGGCAAGCCCAATCCGCTTACGCATACAGGGAGGGAAAACAACGCTACATGGCCCAGATTTTCATTGTAATGATCTGCTGCTCTTAGGTCTAGTTGTCAGTATGCCACAGCCACTCCCTGATGGCTGGTTTACACCCACACCACACCCATCAAGCACAGGAGTCACAGGACACGTGACCCTGCCAATAAAAAGGACCGGGCGCACGTGCCCCATGCCATTTCCATTTCAGACTTGGTGCACCGGATGCACTGCAGCCAGCACAAGCACACCGCCACAGGACGGTGACTTTCGGTGCACTGATGTAGGGGCACTGTAAGTGCTGAGCGGGTGTGCAGCCTGCGATGATGTTCCGTCCCGGTGATCCGAACAGGTCAGGTTTTGTGTGCCCTGCTGGACCGCAGTGCAGGCCTGAGCCATCAACCATCAGGGGCCTACCGCCACGTGGCGTGGCCTCACTGGTCACAGAATTAGTGGCACCGCAAGGGCTAAGCGGGTGTGCAACCTGCGATGATGGCGGGTGCACTGGTATGTCCTCTGCCATGGTAAAATCAAGACGCAGCACCAAATGTGAGACCTGGTGGCCTGCGGAGCGGGGCTGCATGATGTGGAGGGTGCCCTGTCTGCAGAAAGGTGAGCAGTGAGGCCTGGGTGCGCAGGGGCGGGCAGACACCTCTGGGCGGAAGAAGTGGATGGGGTGCAGCAGCCTGGATGCACAAAGGCGGGGCAGCGATTTAGGCATGAACAGTCGTATGTACTCTGCCATTACTGATTCTGTACTATGTTTCATATGAGTGAGTTTGAGGGCTCCACTATGTCCCAGCACGTGTTTGGAGACACACCGGTTGCGGAAAGGTGAGCTGTGAGGGTTTTGTCCACAGTGTGGGCACTCACTGTCCCTCTCCATCTCTTCCTTTCTCTCCCTCACACTCTTTCTCTCTCTCTTCCTCTCTCTCACACTGTTTCTCTCTTTCTCTCTCTCTTCCTCTCTCTCACTCTTTCTCTCTCTCTCTCTCTCTTCCTCTCTCTCTCACTCTTTCTCTCTTTCTCTCTGTCCTCCTCTCACTCTTTCTTTCTTTCTTTCTCTCTCTTCCCCTGGCAATCAACACCCTCTCTGAATTGTGAGCTCCACTTGACCGCGTGTACGCAATGGCTGAGGAGATTGCTTCGCATGATGGGGACCCTCTTACACAAACGCACGTGGCGAAAGGTGAGCAGAGAGGCTTGTTTCCGCAGCAGCGGGCAGTCACCTATGGGCACTGGGAGTGGATGGGGTGCAGCAGCCTGGGTGCACAGCAGCGGGCAGACACCTCTGGGCAGTGGGAGTGGATGGGGTACAGCAGCCTGGGTGTGCAGAGGCGGGCAGACACCTCTGGGTGGCAGGAATCGATGGGGTGCAGCAGCCTGAGTGTGCAGGTCAGACAGACACCTCTGGGCGGCGGGAGTCGATAGGGTGCAGCAGCCTGGGTGCACAGGGGCGAAACGCGTGTGCAGTTGTATGTACTCTGCCATGACTGATTCTATACTATGTTTCAGATGACTAAACTTGAGGGCTGCACTATGTCCCGGCACGTGGTTGGAGACACACCGGTGTCAGAAAGGTGAGCTGTGATGATTTTCTTCACAGTGTCAACATTCATTCTCCCTCTCCATCTCTTCCTTTTTGTCACTCACACTCTTTCTCTTCCTTTCTCTCTCTCACACTCTTTCTCTCTTTCTCTGTCTCTTCCTCTCTCTCTCATTCTTTCTTTCTCTCTCTCTTCCTCTCTGTCTCACTCTTTCTCTCCCTCTTTTCCTCTCTCTCACACTGTTTTTCTCTTTCTCTCTATCTTCCTTGTATTTCACTCTCTTTCTCTCTCGCTTTCTCTCTCTCTCACTCTTTCTCTGTCTTCCTCTCTCTCTCACTCTTTCTTTCTCTCTCTCTTCCTCTCTCTCCCTCTTTCTCTCTTCCTCTCTCTCCTTTGATGGACGCATGACGCACAATCTTATCTTTCTTTTTGTCTTGCAGGCTGTGATTTACAAATTATCGAGGGATGACACGCCATGCCTGTACCTACTTTTATTTTGTTGTTTTGTTTAAATAAAATGTTTTATATGTAAATCCATAGATGACTGAGATTCTTATTTGTCCAACCTCACATGCATGTTCTTAATTCTAATTGTGCGGCATCAGCCAATTTGTTACGTTCCAGATTTCCTAAGGTTGCTCTCACATTTGTTTGTGGGGGTGGCGGTGAGGGGGGATGGCGGACAAGGGGTTGGTGGCGGGGGGTGACAGAGCAGTGTTGGGTGTCCGAGCTTCATGATCGTTGACTCCATTGCATCTGTTGTCATTCAGGTGTGACTCTGGACTGGGCTCCCTTTCATGGTGCAAGTTGTAGTCCAACTTTACACCAGCTCAGAGCAGGTGTAAACTTACTACTTCTAACACACCTTAACGCCTGTTTTGTACTCTTTTCGACGATCTTGCTGATGGTTGAGAAACTTGCGAAGTGATGTGTTCACTGCTTTTTGCACGGGTATGCCTACTCTACATCTCATTCGCAACATTTGCCGGGGTCATCCGTGACAATGCTTTTTGAGGCTGCTATCGCTGGTAAACTGGTGATATGGGCTGTTTGCTCCAGCTTATGAATTGTGTGCTAAATTGATTATCATTTTGGTTGCGATGAAGTGCTGTTAACTCGGTGATGTGTCCTTCAGAATATACCCCTCGGTGTTTGAAAGACTTACAAAGTACTCAAGTGCCGCGCTGAGAGCAGCGCAAAAAAACAAACGAGAAGAGGGCCCCCCCTCCCATGGCCAATTCCAGAGACCCCATCCCCCGGGGCCTGGCCTCACCGTTGGGGATTGTGGGGGGAGCCCCAATGCCCCCATGGTGCCGCCGGCTCCCCGCGACCTGCGGGAGCTGGCATTGCTTTTCCACACGGGGAGCTGCTGACATTCAGCTCCCCGTGTGGAAAAGCAATCAGCTTTGGATTTTGGAAGCGAGAGCAAGTTTCCCTGCCCTCGCTTCCAAAATCCAAAGCAAATTTGCTATGACAGGGCGGGAGCCGTGCGGCTCCCGCCCTGTCTTAGCAAACAGCAGTGTCCCGGGGGTGGGCACCCCGGAACACTGCAGGAGCCGGCCCTGGGGGGTGGCGGTCCCCAGGGCCATCACTGGCCCCAGGAGGAGGTCCGCCTGCCCTCTCTCCCACATGAGTAAAGCCCCGGGGAGGTGGTGGTCCCCGGAGCTGCGGGGGCCCCAGCCGGCCCCGCTAATATTTTTTAAGAAATACCCCTGGGACCTAGCCCACCCGGTGGGCCTCATTAAAATAAAACGCGGGAACCCATGCTTCATTGTTTTTAAACAATTTCAGCAGAATTCGCAACCCCAGCACGTATTGTGCTGAATTTTGGGACCCCCTGAGCAGGCCTATGGGGTCAGGGTGTTTCAACCCTGCCCCCTTCTCTTGTTTTATATCTTTGTTTCTCTGTTTTCTGGTGACTCGCTTGTACCGAGTCACAAGATGGCTGCCAACACTTCCTGGTTTGGAGTGTTGACTCGTGGTTGGGAGGGTTCGCGACTCCACCGCTGCCCTAGATATTGAAACTTTTATTTTTTGAATTTCTCAGCAACTACTGAACGGATTTACACCATTTAAAAAAAAAAAGGTTGCTTTCTGAACCAAGTACTACCTTTCTGCCAAATTTGGGGTAGTTCCGTTCTGTTCAGCAGTTTCGGCTGTAGCCTTGCCCAAAATTTCCTATGGGAAATTGATTTTTTGATTCCTATTTTTTGAATTTCTCAAAAACTACTGAACGGATTTACCCCATTTAAAAAAAAAAAGATCGCTTTCTGAACCAAGCTCTAACTTTTTGCCAAATTTGGGGTAATTCTGTTCAGCAGTTCAGGCTGTAGCCCGTCTCGAAATTTCCTAAGGAAATTAACATGGAGAAAACGCGTTTTGTGACCCCCTTATTTCTCAGCCCCCGCTTGACGAATCACCCCCAAACTTTCAGGATAGGAGCTGACCTGGATGGAATTTTTTGGGGGATAATTTTACGACGAGTCGTCAACGACGCCAAAGTTATTAGCAAATCAAAAAATGCTTTTCCTATGGAAACTAGGTTCTAACTATAACTATAACCATATTCACTGAAAAAACCATAGGTTTCAGAGACGTTATAGTTAGAAATTAGCATTTAAAAAACCTTAGAAATTCACAGAAAAAACATAGGTTTCATGGGTGTTATAGTTAGCTGGACATTTCACTCGTAAAAAACCATAGAAATTCCTCCGTTATAGTTAGTTCTGCTAACTATAACTCGCGCGCCCACTGGATGATGTCATCAGTGATGTCATTTGAGATGTCATCAGTGATGTCATCAGTGATGTCACTGACCATGTCATGAATTATGTAATATGTGACATCATCAGCAGTGCATTGCGGGCGTGTGAGTTATAGTTAGCAGAACTAACTATAACGGAGGAATTTCTATGATTTTGTACGAGTGAAATGTCCAGCTAACTATAACATCCCTGAAACCTATGTTTTTTTCTGTGAATTTCTAAGGTTTTTTAAATGCTAATTTCTAACTATAACGTCTCTGAAACCTATTGTTTTTTCAGTGAATTTCAAAGCTTTTTTAAATGCTAATTTCTAAATATAACGTCTTTGAAACCTATGTTTTTTTCAGTGAATTTCAAAGGTTTTTTAAATGCTAATTTTTAAGTGTATTGGCAGTTATACCTATTTTTTGTACTGATTTTGTACAGTTTTTAACTGTTTATTTATAAATATTTTATTCATTAAATAACATTATATATTTTTCTGAAAATTGCTAAAGAAATTCAAAAAAATAAAACTGAAATATTGTTTAATTTATTTGTTTTATTTTTTTATTTTAATATATTTATATTATTTTCTTTTGTAACTTTTTTTTTTCCAAACATTTTTCGGAGTCACGCACCCAAAGCATACACATCACAGTGGGTACGTGGATTCTAGCCACCATTTTAGAAACGTCGTGAAGGATCCGCTTACGGTGTGTGATGGCTGCGTGTTTTTCAGTTACATCATATACATTTAATATTACGTGATGTGCGCGATTGGTATGTGACCAGTCTGCGACCCCTGCTCCCGTGCATTTGCGACACATAAGCATTACGGTACGCGATGCTTGCGCGGTGGCGGGTTCCGCGTGACTTCATATACGTGCTGATATGTATGTGTGTTTAATATACATATTAGGGCAAGAGACTATCTAAGATATTCATAAAAATAATATATTTGTACTTATAATAAACTTATATTATTTTTAATATATTTTCGCAAAGTCGCGTCGGGTGCGTGCTTCGTGAGCGCAGAGTGCGCGGATCCCATGTGACCTAAAAAAAAAGATTTCATTGGTTCATAACATTTCCCACTGTAACTATTGAAGGACCCCACCCATTTTAATCATTCTTCTTGGAGCATCTTTAGAGAGACATCTCTTTTCCTACCAGAACCCTTTTTGCTTGTTTTTTTTTTGGTGTTTTAAAAAAAATATCAAACAAAATGGCATCTGGACAGCAGCAGCAGCAGGAGGAAGTATCTTCTGAAGAAGAATTTTTGCAGGAGGCACCACGTCCACAGAGGCCGGAATCTGTCCTGTGGAAATTCTTCACTTTTCCACCTGGAGAGAAGAAAGTATATGCGAGAAAGGTGACGTGCAAAATTTGTGACCGAGTCCTGTCAAGAGGCAGTGAAGAAAAATACTCTTGTGGCACTGCTTCTATGTACAAGCATTTCCGGACCACACATCCTCTCAATCTTGCTCGGGAGGAAATGAGGCGAGCTGCTTTGAACCCCTCACCTGCTGTGGCAAGTACATCTGGAGCGTCCTCAGGAACACCTGCAATGGACATTAGGCCAAAATTTGCCTTCCTCGAGCAACACTGCGTGAAGTGTAAGAAACTTATATGCTCCGGTGAGCAGTCAGTGGATGCAGTTTGTGCTGCGCAACGCAACCATCGTTGTTAATGTTTTTTGTTTTTTTGTTTTTGGAATGATAAGTAATTCCAAATGTTTCCTGCTTTATTCGTTCTTTTTTTTGTTAATTTTTTGAAAAAAAAAAAAAATACAAAAAAAAAAATGTGTTCAAAAAAATACAAAAGAAGAAAAAAAAAGTTCTTATCAGAACTACCTTATCTGGTTAAAGAAAGAACTATAATTGCAAGGTAATGTGTGAAAGTTTGGTTGAATATATGTATACAGCATGATTGACTGAAAGAATATATGGTGAATTTATAGGTGAAGATTTATGAGGAAGTACTGCAGCGTGACACTGCAAGCTCTTTAGCTGCACTGCATTGTGGCACTTCCGAAGCACAGGGATGTGACATATGTACATGAATATGTTGCAACTCTGTGCTTCCCTCTGCACTGCTGCACAAACTGCATCCATGCGGTGACACAGGCACACTAGCACCATGGTGCAAGGATGTCTATGTCGTGTGGAGATTCTTTTTGTGCAGGAAGGGACACCTTCCTGCACAAAAACAATCAGTAAAGGCATTTTCCTCTTTCAATGTATGCTGTGGAATGCAGCATGCATTGAAAGAAGAAAAAATGAGGAGAAATGAAAACAATTCTCCTCGTTGCGCCTTGCTACACCAACTCTAGGATGGCACAGCATTCACACACATCTCCAGATTTACGATTTCTCATAAATCTGGAGATGTGTCTTGTTCCATGGGTGTTGTGTGGGAATACCCACCGCAACACCTATGGGACGCCCCTTCAACGCAAAGTTCTGTGTATAAAGGGGTCGTATTTACAAGGAGAGGAAAAACCACGCAGGGTGGCTTTTCCTCTCCTTGTAAATATGAAGGAGTGCCTGGCGCCATCACTACATTACAAAAAGTGATGTACTGGTGGCGCAGGGTGCTTGTGAATCTGCCCCATAAGTGCTTAGGTATTGGCAGACTGATACAATAAGAACATAGTGCTGGATGGGTGATTGAAGAATTGCATGAGACTGACAGGAGGTATCCTGCGCTGCATGGGTACTACTTCAGTATTTAATGGAGTGGACCAATAGTATGTATCTGTTTAGAGACTTGTAGGGATTATGCACAGAATATTTTATGTGTACTTGTGTTGGAGCCTAGGTCATTTTATAAGAATACCACTAGTAACTGGAATGATGGCAGTGCTGCAAACAGAGTGAACACTTAATTTATAAGTGCTTACGTATTGGTGGATTGATAGGATAAGTAGATAGTGGTAGATAAGTGATTAAAGAAGTGCATGGGACAGACTGGGCGATTCCTACACTGCATGAGTACTAACTGGGTATTTAGAAGAGTGTATCAATAGTATGTAGCTAGTTAGAGGTCTACTTGGATAGTGCACAACATATTATAGATGTACTTGTGTTAGTAGCTAGGCCATTCCATAAGTTCATGACTAGTAACTAGAATAATGACAGTATTGCAAACAGAGTGTATAGTGAATTTATAAGTGCTTAGGTATTGGTGGAGTAATAGGATAAGTAGATAGTGCTGGATGGGTGATTGGAGAAATGCATGGGACATACAGAAGGATTCCTAGACTGCATAGGTACTTACTGAGTATATAAAAGACTGTATCAAAGCTATGTAGCTGATTAGAGATCTGCATGCATAGTGCACAGAATATTGTAGCTGTACTAGTACTGGTGTGTCTATGGTTTCGAGAATGGTAGTCTGTATTTTAGGGTTTGAGGAGGTGCATCAGATGATCACGTAGATGATGTCATCAGTGATGTCATTTGAGATGTCATCAGTGATGTCACTGACCATGTCATGAGTGATGTAATATGTGACGTCATCAGCAGTGTATTACTTTAATCCAAAAAGCTGGTGGCCATATTGGCCTGGTCACGATGTGAAAATTCAGAAATTGATACAATAAAGAAAGGAAAACAAGGGTTAATATGCACACAATGTCATTTCAGCATATCTTGCCCCGTGACCGCCATACCTGTATGTTCGTCAACGTGACTTATTCATAATAAACATACTTAGAATTGCAAACATAAACATAAACTATGGACTACACATTACTTTAAAGTGAAAGGCTATCGGCACGTTGCGTATTATAATGGTTCTTACACGAAAGAAAAGGAAAAAAAGGGGGGTTAAAATACACACACTATCCCTAAATAAAGTTCTAGCGATTATAGTTCCATTCCAATCACAGCTCATTAGAGATGTCATGAGTGATGTCATGAGTGATGTAACTGACTAGGTCATGAATGATGTAATGTCTGAGGTCATTAGCAGTACATTACGGGGGCGTACGTTATAGTTAGCTCAGGTAACTATAACTGCTGAATTTCTCTGGTTGTGTATGAGTGAAATCTGAGTCTAACTATACCGTGCCTGTAACCTTTGTTTTTTTCAGCAAATTTCTAGTTTTTTTTAAAAGTTAAATAAGATGCATATCACAATGGATGGTGGGGGGTTGGAAGCAGGGCCTGGCATTGTGCTGCCCCCACCCAAGCTTGCTGCTCCTGCCTTCACTCCTCCTAGCCATCCATTGTCCAAGTCCATGTCCCTGCTCCCTTATTACAGCCCTGTGTGGCCATTGTTCTGCCACTGGCCTTCCCGCCTTCTCTGAACAGTTAGCTTGCTGCCCGGATCACCTCCTCCCTATCCTCTGTTGTCTGAATCCATGGACTAGCCTCCTCCCTTCTGCCATGCATGGTCTGATGTGCTACCACTGCCCTCCATTTAGCATGATGTAACAGTCCACTACTCCTGCCCTCCATTGCCCAATTCTATGCCCCATCATTGACCTCATGCTTAGCCTCTGTGCTTAGCTTGCTGCCCCTATTCTCCTTCCCCCTGCCCTCCGATGTCTTTGTGCATGCCCCTGCTCCATCCTTTTTGCCCACCATGTTCCATGGACCTGCCACCCCTATCTACTCTGAGTGTTCTGTTGAGCTGCCACTCCCCTCCCACCTGCCTAGCATTGTCAGATGACTGTAACCTGTCCCTGTCACCTCCACCCTGCCTGTCCACATTCCATGCCCCTATCCCCTTCCTCCTGTCCTCCATGGTCCATTTTACTGCCACACAATTCTGCCCTCCCTGGTCTGTTGTGCTGCAACTGCTCCTCCTGCCTGCCCAGTGTGGTCTGTTGTGAGGCCCCTTCCCCTGAACTCTCTTGTCTGTGCCCAGGTCCTGACCCTCCCTTCTATCCTCCATGGTCCTTTGTGCATGCCCCTGCACCCTCCTTCTTGCCCATCATAGCCATTGTGCTGCCATTAACCCTCCTGCTTGCCATGCATGGTCTTCTGTGCTGCCACAGCCCCTCCCACCTTCCCTGTGTGGTCAGCTAGCTGCCCCTGACCCCCTCCCACCTTTCCTCCATGGTCTGTGTGTATGCCATCATAGTCTCACTGTTGCTCTCCATGGTTTGTCTTGCTTCTAGTGCCCATCCTGCCTGACCTCCATGGTCATCTTGCTGCTCCTGCCCTGCCCCCTTGCCCCCAGCCCTCTGTTTCCATGTGCAGACCCCTATTCCCTCCCTCCTGGCTTGTCTGTTCCATTGTAATGCCCCTGATCCGGCCCTCCTGCCATTTATGGTCTGTTATGCTGCAGCTTTCTCTCCTGTCTGTCCATTATGGGCAGCTAGCTACCATTGCTTCTTTCCCCTCTGTTCTCTGTTGTCCATGTGCATGGTCCTGTTCTCTCCCTATTGCTTTCTATGGATTGTTGTGCTGCACTCCTGTCCCGCATGCCCTGTGTGGTGTATTGTGCTGCTGCAAACCCTGATGCCTGCCCTGTAGGGTCAGTTTGGTGCACCTCTCCATGTCCCTCCTGTCCTCTGTTATCAGAGTCCATGTCCCGACCCCAATTCCTCCTGCCTTCCATGATCCAATGTACCATACTTGCGAACATTTTGAACTTGGTAAGAGGGAGATTTTGAAAAAAAACTGGGGTTTTGATTTTCCCCTTTGAGTCACATTGAAAAAGAGGAGATTGTAGACAGGAGACAGATCAAATAAAGTCCATTTGAGCTTAAAAACATTGGACGTTTCCTGGCTGAATCGGGTCTGTTGGCATGTATGGTTGTACTACCACTGCCTCTTCCTTCTGCCCACAATGGTCTATTATATTGCCACAGCCTCTCTTGCCAGTCCTGTATTGTTGGTGTGTTGCCCCTGCCCCCCTTTCCACTGCCCTCCATAGTCTGTTGTGCTGCCACTGCCCTTCCTGCCTGCCCAGTGTGGTCAAATTGTTGCCTCTGCACCCCTCCTATCTGCCTTTAATTTTCAGAGTCCCTGCCCCTGGCCTCTGCCTCTCAACAGTATCCTAATGAACAACTAGATTGCTAACATTCTATATTTATTACAAAAGTGTGGAATGCCTGATGTCATCTCGATGTAATCAAAACTGTAATAACTAGAGCATTTCCTTTAGAAATTACATATATGAGAGGGTCTTATTTGCATCAAAATTATGGTTAGTGCTCTAAAAAACTAAAATGAGGACATATTTTCTGAGTATTTAAATAGCGACAAAGCACTTTTAAATTATTTGTTATCTTTATGTTTTTGTATCCAGTTGGCCACTTGATTAAATGTTGCACTTAGGGGAGAGGATGTGGTGTTACTTCCAGAGTGACAGACTTTGCAACTGGGGAACCAGGTTGGAGTTTCTGCTTCAGCTCGACATTCTGTGATTCTGGTCAAATCACTTAATCTCTCCATGTCTACAACCAAAATGAATTTGTTCTTGTGTGATGTAACCAACGCTCATGTAAAGCACTCCAATACCTGACAAGTCTGCACTATATAAAACTGCAAAAACAAAAAATAAAAAGTGTTTTGCACACTTCTGTCATTGGGCTACATGTGGGCTACATCTGGGTGATATTTGTGCTGCATTTGGGCTCTTTTGTCTCTGGTGGCCATCTTGGGAGATTTATTTGTTATGAAGTTTCCTAATTTCCTCATTTACTGCAGTCTCCTCAGTAGGAAATGCTTTCAGTTTTTTACTTTGATTCCATCAAGAAGGTATTCAGATCTGTCACACATTAGCCGTAAATCCAGAATGTTAGCACTCTAGTTGCTCATTAGATCACTGTAGTAAAGCTACTGCTCACCACCGTAGTCTGCTGCTGGTATTGAAAGTGCATGTTTCAGTCTGCATGTCAGAATTTTTAATGAAATAGAAGAGGATTTGAGAAGACCCTCAAAATGTGCCCTAATTTTCTTTCTGCAGCACTAATCATACTTTCTATGGCAAAATGAACCCCCTCATTTTGTTCCTTTTTAAATTAAATGTTTTAAGTGTTACCACTTTCTTCCAATCAAGCTGGCTTCAGGTGTGCAATACGTTTTTATAAGTAGGACTGTTAGCACTCTAGTTGTTCTTTAGAACACTCTGGGAAGCTGCAGTAGAACACAAAGGAATCAACTGGCAGTCTCTGCCCTTGTTGGGTGTACATGTTTTACTGAGAATGTCAGACTTCATTCTCACATGACTGAGAAAGATAATGTGAATTTACAGAATATATGCTCTCAGTTTAGCTTATAGATCACCTTCCAAACCTCTGTGGGAAAAGCATGAGAAAATAGTTTTCTCTCAAACATGATTCATGATATCCCAGCAGAAGACCACAATTCCTAAAATGAGTATGGTACCATCAACAAATGATTTATAATGTAACTAAAGTCTTAAAACCTTCTATTAACTGCAATGCTTTTTAAGGAGGTGCTATCATGTATATTGGTCCTACGATGGCTGCCAACACTTCTTCGATGAAGTGCTGACAGCCAATCAGATCTCACAATGAGAAGTGTGGTTAGGCCCGCCCAGATATATATGTGATTTTACTTTTGATTCTCTCAGGAACTACTGAACGGATTTACACCATTTAACCAAAGGGCTACTTTTTTGCCAAATTTGGTGTAATTCCGTTCAGCAGTTCAGGCTGTAGCTGCGACTAAAGGTTCCTATGGAAAATTGCATGGGGAAAACACGTTTTGGGACCCCCCTTTTTTCTCTGCCCCTGCTTGACGAATCACCCCGAGACTTTCACGATAGGAGCGGACCGGAACTGGACAAAAGTTTTGAAAATTTCACGAAGATTCGTCAACCGGCACCAAAGTTATTGGGAATAGAATGTTGCAGATTTCCTATGGAAAATAGGTCCTAGCTATAACTACCTACTGGCGACCGCCAGTAGGTAATATATATATATATCTTGGATGAAGTGCTGACAGCCAATCAAATCTCACAATGAGATGTGTGGTTAGGCTCCACCCAGAGATATATGTGATTTTACATTTGATTTTCTCAGGAACTACTGAACAGATTTACACCATTTAACAAAAAGGCATGAATCTGAACCAAGGGCTACTTTTTTGCCAAATTTGGTGTAATTTCGTCCAGCAGTTCGGGCTGTAGCTGCGACTAAAGGTTCCAATGGAAAATTGCATGAGGAAAACACGTTTTGGGATCCCCCTTTCTTCTCAGCCCCCGCTTGATGAATCACCCCGAGGCTTTCAGGGTAGGAGCGGACCGGAGCTGGCCAAAAGTTTTGAAAATTTTGCGAAGATTCATCAACCGGCGCCAAGGTTATTGGGAATAGAATGTTGCGGATTTCCTATGGAAAATAGGTCCTAACTATAACTACCTACTGGCGATCGCCAGTAGGTAATATATATATATATCTTGAATGAAGTGCTGACAGCCAATCAGATCTCACGATGAGATGTGTGGTTAGGCTCCGCCCAGATATATATGTGATTTTACTTTTGATTTTCTCAGGAACTGCTGAACGGATTTACACCATTTAACCAAAAGGCATGACTCTGAACCAAGGGCTACTTTTTGCCAAATTTGGTGTAATTCCGTTCAGCAGTTCGGGCTGTAGCTGCGACTAAAGGTTCCTATGTAAAATTGCATGGGGAAAACACGTTTTGGGACCCCCCTCTTTTCTCAGCCCCCGCTTGACAAATCACCCCAAGACTTTCAAGATAGGAGCGGACCGGAGCTGGCCAAAAGTTTTGAAAATTTCACGAAGATTCGCAAGTAGGTGATATATATATATATTATCTACTGGCAGTCGCCAGTAGATTGTTATAGTTAGGACCGTGTTTCCATAGGAAATCTCAAAATTCTATTTTGAATAACTTTGGCGCCGGTTGACGAATCCTCGTGAAATTTTCAAAACTAATGGGGCGCTCCGCTCAGCTCCTACCCTGAAAGTCTCGGGGGGATTCGTCAAGCGGGGGCCAAGAAAAAAGGGGGGTCCCAAAACGCATTTTCCCCATGCATTTTCCCATAGGACCTTTAGTCGAAGGTACATCCCCGAACGGCTGAACAGAATTACTTGAAATTTGGCAAAGAGGTAGTCCTCAGGTCAGGCATGTGCCTTTTGCATATATGGTGTCAATCTGTTCAGTAGTTCCTGAGAAAATTGCAGTTAAAAGCACATAAATATCTATAGCCGCGCACCGTCCGCGCACCGTAGGCGCACGGTGCGCGCACCCTAACGTGCGCGAGCGTAATTCTGATTGGTGGATTCATGCCAGTCAACATTCGAATTGGTCGAAATCAGGAAGTGTCGGCCGCCATTTTGTGTGTTGTGTGTGTGACAGGGAAAAAGAAAGGTGGAGAACTTGAAAAGTGGGCAGAGTAGAGAGTTCCTGACCCCCTAGCCTTTGTCAGGGGGTCCCTGAAGGACCCCGAAGGGTGAAAAAAACATTTTATTTTTTTTCAAAAAATCATGGTGTGCGTGCACGGTGCGCGCACCCCCTCAGCCGCCATTTTGAGTTTTAGAGGTAGAAGAGAGCTAAAAACACAATTGGAGAACGTGAAAAGGCGGCAGGGTAGAGAGTCCCTGACCCCCTAGGCCTTCTCAGGGGGACCATGAAAGACCTCTTAGGTCTCAAAAAATATATATATATCTATATCGCGGGGTGCGTGCATGGTGCGCGTACGGTGCACGCACGGTGGCAAAAAAACATTAAAAAAATAGATTAAAAAATCAAGTTTAAGTGTTAAGATGTTGGTTGGCTCTAAAAAGAGCCATTGTGTTCATTGAGTGTCTTTTTGTACCTACAAGTAAGTACCGATGCAGAGTCTAAAGTTAAAGAGGAAGACCCTGTTGCCTTCATCTGTGAAATGAACACCGTCTCCTCTATAAATGCCTTGCATGTTGTAACGCAAGTTGTTGTGGTATATAGAACCCATAACATAGTCTCTAAGGAAAGCAGAAAGAGACTTATTGACGTGCTTTCTTGCTTTGTCAATCTGCGGACAATATTGGTTGGACCAGTTCCACTTTTGCCTTTGGCATATATTAGAATATACAAAGGTAGTTTGTGGAAAAAGTGACATCAATTGCACAAAGGTGTCCTTAACAAGCATTTCCAGACCTACCCCAGTTAAAGTGCCTAGGTCATTTCCACCACAGTGCACAATTATAAGGTCAGGCTGTGGGAGATGTAGAAAGGATTTCCCCAAAGGCATTAATTGGTGCCACTTTAACCCTCTCTGACCAATCCATTTAATGTCTACATTTGGCAAAGCAAGGTCTTTGAAAATACCTCTTTTTTCTGCATACTTTTCACTCCAGAAGACATAGCTATGACCTACAATCCACACTGTGAACATCTTTCAAGGAGATCTGGATGCACTCAGAAGGTGTCTTTCAGTAGAATGGCAATATGAAAAGAAAGATAGTTGTAAAATGGAGGCTTACATACTTTTTTTAAATAAAAAGAGCTCATTGGCTGTTTCAGACCATTCTACACTAAAAACTAGGCTGTAAGTTTAAATTTTTAAAAGCATGTTTTGTATTGGTTCAGAAAAATGTGTTCCCACAGAACATTACTTTGGATTTGCTGTTAGGTTTGAAAAGTCAAGCACTCTTGCTCTTTGGATTAGAAACATTGTGTGCTGAACGTCTGACCTCTCTGCTCACACCAGTGTTCCATGACCTGTTGCTATGGTAGGAGGCAGAAGTCATGTTGGGGGTAGGGATCATTTGGAAAGGGTTGAAATTTGCAACCAATAGAAATGTGTGTCTCCATTTGAAAAAATGTGGGAAGCACTGTGATTTGAAGTTAACATGTATATGTGTGAAAAAAGAGAGGGAAACATTGCCATTTACTGGTTCTGCTGAGAGGTGTACAGTTCAGAGATTCTGGCTCTGATAATCTGCTGTGTGAGTGCCACATTTCTTTCTCGACTAACTACTTTTAAAGGTGAGTTATGAATTTGAGAGGGGATGTATGTGGTGCATTTTGATATAAAAAATGTAAATGAGATTCTTGTTTTAAAGTTGTGTTTTACATTTTATGTTTTGGAAGATATTTAACTGCCTTGAACTTGTCAGATATTATGGAGTATGTCTTCACCATAAGTAAAGGTGTACTGGTATCACCCAGGAATATTGTTTTCTGCCTACAATCAAACCATGAGTCTGTGTGCACAAAGGAATTGTTGTCAGAGATTTAATTTGTGGTGGTCTGGTTCTGTAAGACTTGCATTCGTAGGAAAGGGGCAGCTTGTTTTGTTGAAGTGTGATGGCTAGCATTCAGCACAAATCAATATTTCACAAATGAGAGGGAAATGTTAACACATTTGCAAACAACAGGGTAGATTTTCCTTCCACTCCTGCAATGGGTGAGGTAGTTCCTATGTGTTACAAACTGCAATTAAAACTTATCACACATGTACTCTTACATACATCTCTGCAGTCTTCATGCAGTTGTGCAAGCAGCCATGCAGATCTCTCTTCCACCTGACAATACACAGCCTCCAGAAGCACGCTCTTATCACACAGGCAGTAGCTTCTCCTGCACTCCCATGCTAAGTATTCAGCACTGTGTGGTATTTTAGATAGTCGAGTGTAACGCTACCACATTCAACATCACCAAGGCTCATTTCCTTTGCTCTAGTCTAATCACTCACCCAGGTTCCACATACTCATGCTCTCAAGTAGCTGTTAGGACATGTGCTCTTTTCTGCCTCTCTAAACTATAAGGAAAAAATGTCAGGCTGTTACAGTAATTATCACTTGCAAAACCACAGTGGTAAATGTGCTTTGAAATTGCCAATCAAAAATCGTTTTCTGCCTAGAATCACACCATCAGTCTGTGTGCACACAGGAATTTGTTGTCAGAGATTTAATTCGTGTTGGTCAGGTACTGTAAGACTTGCATTCGTAGGAAAGGGGCAGCTTGTTTTCTTGAACTGAACTGTGATGGCTAGCATTCAGCACAAATCACTATCTCACAGATGAGAGGCAAATGCTAACACATTTGAAATCATCATGGTAGATTTTCCTTCCACTCCTGCAATGGATGAGGTAGTTCCTACATGTTCAAAACTCAATTTAACCCTTACCACACATGTACTCTTTCATACATCTCTGCAGTCTTCATGCAGTTGTGCAAGCGTCCATGCAGATCTCTCTTGCACCTGACAATACACAGTCTCCAGAAGCACACTCTTAGCACACAGGCAGTTGCTTCTCCTGCACTCCCATGCTACGTATTCAGCACTGTGTGGTTTTTCAGATAGTAGTGTGTAACGCTACCACATTCAACATCACCAAGGCTCATTTCCTTTGCTCTAGTCTAATCACTCACCCAGGTTCCACATGCTCATGTTCTCTAGTAGCTGTTAGGACATGTGCTCTTTTCTGCCTCTCTAAACTATAAGGAAAATGTGTCAGGCTGTTACACTAATTATCACTTGCAAAACCACAGCGGTAAATGTGCTTTGAAATTGCCAATGAAAAATCGTTTTCTGCCTAGAATCACACCATGAGTCTGTGTGTACACAGGAATCGTTGTCAGAGATTTAATTTGTGTTGGTCTGGTTCTGTAAGACTTGCATCCACAGGAAAGGGGCAGCTGGTTTTCTTGAACTGTGATGGCCAGCATTCAGCACAAATCAATATCTCACAAAAGAGAGGCAAATGCTAACACATTTGAAATCAACATGGTAGATTTTCCTTCCACTCCTGCCATGGGTGAGGTCGATCCTACATGTTCAAAACTGCAATTAACCCTTACCCCACATGTACTCTTACATACATCTGTGAAGTCTTCATGCAGTTCTGCAAGCGTCCATGCAGATCTCTCTTGCACCTGACAATACACAGTCTCCAGAAACACATTCTTAGCACACAGGCAGTAGCTTCTCCTGCACTCCCATGCTAAGTATTCAGCACTGTGTGGTATTTTAGATAATAGTGTGTAACGCTACCACATTCAACATCACCAAGGCTCATTTCCTTTGCTCTAGTCTAATCACTCACCCAGGTTCCACATACTCATGCTCTCAAGTAGCTGTTAGGACATGTGCTCTTTTCTGCCTCTCTAAACTATAAGGAAAAAATGTCAGGCTGTTACAGTAATTATCACTTGCAAAACCACAGTGGTAAATGTGCTTTGAAATTGCCAATCAAAAATCGTTTTCTGCCTAGAATCACACCATCAGTCTGTGTGCACACAGGAATTTGTTGTCAGAGATTTAATTCGTGTTGGTCAGGTACTGTAAGACTTGCATTCGTAGGAAAGGGGCAGCTTGTTTTCTTGAACTGAACTGTGATGGCTAGCATTCAGCACAAATCACTATCTCACAGATGAGAGGCAAATGCTAACACATTTGAAATCATCATGGTAGATTTTCCTTCCACTCCTGCAATGGATGAGGTAGTTCCTACATGTTCAAAACTCAATTTAACCCTTACCACACATGTACTCTTTCATACATCTCTGCAGTCTTCATGCAGTTGTGCAAGCGTCCATGCAGATCTCTCTTGCACCTGACAATACACAGTCTCCAGAAGCACACTCTTAGCACACAGGCAGTTGCTTCTCCTGCACTCCCATGCTACGTATTCAGCACTGTGTGGTTTTTCAGATAGTAGTGTGTAACGCTACCACATTCAACATCACCAAGGCTCATTTCCTTTGCTCTAGTCTAATCACTCACCCAGGTTCCACATGCTCATGTTCTCTAGTAGCTGTTAGGACATGTGCTCTTTTCTGCCTCTCTAAACTATAAGGAAAATGTGTCAGGCTGTTACACTAATTATCACTTGCAAAACCACAGCGGTAAATGTGCTTTGAAATTGCCAATGAAAAATCGTTTTCTGCCTAGAATCACACCATGAGTCTGTGTGTACACAGGAATCGTTGTCAGAGATTTAATTTGTGTTGGTCTGGTTCTGTAAGACTTGCATCCACAGGAAAGGGGCAGCTGGTTTTCTTGAACTGTGATGGCCAGCATTCAGCACAAATCAATATCTCACAAAAGAGAGGCAAATGCTAACACATTTGAAATCAACATGGTAGATTTTCCTTCCACTCCTGCCATGGGTGAGGTCGATCCTACATGTTCAAAACTGCAATTAACCCTTACCCCACATGTACTCTTACATACATCTGTGAAGTCTTCATGCAGTTCTGCAAGCGTCCATGCAGATCTCTCTTGCACCTGACAATACACAGTCTCCAGAAACACATTCTTAGCACACAGGCAGTAGCTTCTCCTGCACTCCCATGCTAAGTATTCAGCACTGTGTGGTATTTTAGATAATAGTGTGTAACGCTACCACATTCAACATCACCAAGGCTCATTTCGTTTGCTCTAGTCTAATCACTCACCCAGGTTCCACATGCTCATGCTCTCAAGTAGCTGTTGGGACATGTGCTCTTTTCTGTCTCTCTAAACTATAAGCAAAATGTGTCAGGCTGTTACAGTAATTATCACTTGCTCAACCACAGTAGTAAATGTGCTTTGAAATTGCCAATCAAATATTGTTTTCAGCCTAGAATCACACCATGAGTCTGTGTGCAAACAGGAATTGTTGTGAGAGATTTAATTTGTGTGGCTTTTATTGTGTAAGACTTGCAGTCGTAGGAAAGGGATAGCTCATATGATATGTTTTGAAAAGCTCATAAAAAAGTATAGTAATATCTATAAATTACATAAAGGTATTTTTTTTTTTTAGTTTCTTTCAGGTATTGCTGAACAAGACTGAAATAAATTAAAGATGCCTATAAAATCAAGAAAGAGAAAAGAACAGCAACAACATCTATATTTGAAGACAACTGGACAACAAAAATTAGTTTAAGAACCTCATGTTGGAAAAAAGAAAAAGCCTTCTGGTAAGCAGACTAAGGATTTTTTTTAAAATATCCTCAAGCAAAGAAAAAATGTAAAAAATATATCCACTGGAAATAGTGTTTCAAGTAGAAAACAACAAGACAATTGACAGAATATACTAAATGCTAATGTACAAACAGAAGTAAGAAAGAATGACTTAAAATGAAAAATACATTTTAAAAACATTCGTAGAAAAATGTTTCAGAGAAGAGTGATGTTCAATTTGCTAAAGGATGTGAAAAAATATAGGAAGAAAGCCACATTTTATAAGAAAAAGAAACATATTGAAACAATTGTTGCAAATGCTTTGGAGTTAAAAAGGAAACTATTCATTTTAATTTTGAACAGGATCCATACATTAGATAAATTAGTGAATGTAATGAAGTCAAAAAGCAAAAGAAAAAGAGAAGTGACAAAAAAAACTTTTGTAAAGTGTTCTTAGGAGAATGGAAGCATAGTTCAAGTACTGAACCATTTTTTAATGAAGAGAGTTATCTTCAAAGTAATAGTTTGCTGCATGCAGTTGACACCAGTGGTCGAGCATATGAAGTTAAGGATGGTTGTGTAATGGAAAAGGAGAAAATAGTTCCAAGAAATGAGGAAGAAGTGTTAGCTGATGAGGTTATGGGGAGACGTCCTAAAGCCCCAGTGTACACTTGGAATTGTAGTAGTATTTGTACTGTACGACAGGAATCTATTGATAAATTTCGTGACTTTCTAAGAGAATATAGTAAAAAAAAGTGTTAAACAGAAGATTAAGGTGCTTCAAAGACTAGATCCATGCAGAGTGAGAGAGAATACTGGTTTGCAAGGACATTCTCTGGCTTGTCTTTCTAGGAAAGTTTGTCAAAGTGTTTTTCACCATTTTAGGATGCTGGCAGTTCATCATACTGAAATGAGAAAGTTTGTGAGAAGATTGTATTTTGCTAAAAGTCCAGCACTAAAGTTACATGAGTTGAATAGTGCTCTGCTCCGTGGATCTGTAACATATGTGAAGAAGGTTTGTGAGGATATTGAGTTTTGTTACTTTGGTCCAGAGCAAGAAAGTGCAGGAAATGACACAGTTATTGAAGAAAATGTGGAAGAGAATGTAGAACCCACTGTTAGTAAAACATTTGAAGATCAAATGACAAAATTTACTATCATCCCTAATGAAAGACCAAATATTACTTGTATTTGTTGCCGGAGAAGCCATTATAAAAATCAAACAAGGAATGTTGATCTCTATAAAAAAAGTGAAAAAGAAAATAATTCTAAGTGGATGAATTTTGCTACATATTTATTTCTGGAAAATTGTTTTGATTTGGGTGAAGATCACCGTATTTGTAAATACTGTTATAACAAGTTAGAAGAAAAGAAAATGCCTGCTAGAGCTGTACATAATGATTTAGAATTGGTTGATATTCCTGCAGAACTTAGTGATTTAAATACGTATGAGTCTATACTCATTCAATGTGTCCATCCGTTTCAGACTATAGTTCGTATGGAGCCCAAAACAGGCAAATTACCTCCTACAGATTTACAAAGAGGTTTAAAAGGAAGAGTTGTGTATTTGCCATTAGATTTGAAAAAAAATATTGAAACAATTGATGCAGATAGTTTGGAAACTGAACCATTAGTTATTCTGGTTAATGGTGTACCTACAAAGAATAAGAACATTTGGCAGGAGCTGGTGGTTGTACGAAAAGTACAAAGAGCAAATTTATATTTGAAAAGAAATAATAAATGGTATGAATCAATTTATATGGAAGAAGATGAAGAAGATTTACAAGCAGACACAGGAATACCAACTGGGCAAATTGAAAAAGTGGATAAGTCAAAAGAAGAAGAAATTTATGAACATTTCAGCATACATCCTCTTCATTCTAAAGAAGTTATGGGAAACACTATTGATCTCTTTCAGATGAAAAAAGCAAAAGGAACTCCTGTGAGTGTATGGGAGGAGAGCTTGGAAGCTCGTTGTTTTCCCCAGCTGTTTCCTACAGGAAAAGGTGGACGATATGATGAACGTCCAGTACAGATTCCTGCTTCTGAGTATCGGACTACAAGATTATATGCAGAAGATCCAAGATGTCATCAAAGTATTCCTTATTTGTTCCATCTTTTATTTGAAAGTGACTTATCAGCACTATCTTATGCAGTAAATCACATTTTGAAAACTGGAGTACATCTACATAATGTGTCTGCAAAGGATTTTCTGAACAAAGTGCAACAGCGAGATGATCATTTGGAATCTCAATTGATTAATCTAATGGCTTGTCAGCGTGGGACTAATGAATATTGGTACCGACGCCATGGAGAATTGAAATGTATGTTACGGAATTTAGGAACTCCTACATGGTTCCTTACCCTAAGCTGTGCAGAGTACGCTTGGGATGAATTACTGGATTTTCTTCGAGAGGCAAATTCAAATATTGAAAACATCCAATACAAGACAGCAGGAGAATTGTGCTCATTGGATCCGGTTAATGTTTGCAGATATTTCAATCATAGATTTGAGGCTATGATGTCCTTCATCTGCAATAAAAAAATTCCACCTCTTGGAGAAGTTGTGGATTTCTTTTGGAGAAAAGAGTACCAAGCAAGAGGTGCTCCTCATATTCATATGCTGTTGTGGATCAGATTCTGATGATGCAGTTTTATCTTTCATTGAAGGATATGCAACATGTGCTATACCTAAAAGCAGATAAGAAAAAAATTTAAAAGAGCAAGTTTTACGTTTCCAAAGTCATCGGTGTGGAAAATACTGTCGACGAAAGTACAAGAGTAAAGATAAATTCTACACAAAATGTTGATTTGGATTTCCACGACCTGTTCTTTCAAAAGGAAGAGTAAACAGTTTTATGTCTGATGTGCGACATACTATTACAAGAAAATCGCCTAAAAATACCTACAACCTAAGAAGAAAAGAAGAGTCGAAATATATAAATGACTACAACCCAGTCATTTTATCCATGTGGAATGCTAACATGGATATTCAGTATGTAGCTGACAATTCTATTGCTGTTGCTCGGTATGTCACATCTTACATCACTAAATCTGAGAAAACGGAATTGAAAGAAATGTGGGAAGAGATTTCTCACGAGAAGACTGTCAGTAAAAAGCTATACAGTTTCAGTTTAAAGATGTTATCGCATCGAGAAATTGGGTCATATGAATGCTCATATAGGTTATCATCTGCAAGTCTGTACTCCAAATCCAGAAGAATAATTTGGGTAAGTTTAGGCCTTGCAGGAATGCGAAATCGGGTACTGAAATCTATTCGAGAAATTGAATATTTAGCAGAGTACGAACCTGAAAGTACAGACATTTTAAGAACAAACATGTTGGACACATATTACCTAAAGAGAAGTCATCATCTTGAGAACATTTGTCTCTATGAAGTGCTGCAGAACTACATTTATAAACGGAATGCCACAGAAGACATCAACAATGGAAAATATAAAGTCATTGGTGAGGAAGCATGTTTGGTATAATAATCAAAAGGAAGTTTGATTACTCACAGAAAGCTGAGTTGCGACACTACTGACAAGAAGGAATTTTAGCATTTAGCACTTTTACAGTTGTTTAAACCATGGCGCTCAGAGGATGAATTACTTGGACATTTTCAAAGCTATAAAGATTCCTTTAATGCATGCAAAGATACCATAGAATGCAGTACTTTCACAACTTATGTACAAATGTTAAATGAAGAAATTGAACAAGAAGCAACAATTGCAGCTGAAGTAGCTAGAGACAGTTCTCAAGACAGTCAAAGTTCTGGGACGCTCAGTCAAGATCTCCTAGGACAACCAATCGTAGAAAATGAAGCTGCAATAGCCATGACTGAAGTGGAAACAGCTATGAATCAAGCTCAGGAAGATTTAATAAACTTACCAAATTTGGAACAGCAACTGAATGATGAACAACAACAAATTTATGAGGAAGTCACAAAACAAATTGATCATGGATTACTACATGAAAATAAAGAGTGCTCATGCACATCATTTGAACCAATCAGAATGTATGTGAGTGGACAAGCTGGAACTGGAAAAAGTTTCTTGATTAAAGTAATGAAAAGCTACCTACAGAAAAAAACTGATTCAACTTTGTCTTGTGTTGGTACTGCTTCAACTGGGTTAGCAGCATATAACATAAAAGGAATTACCCTCCATCGTTTGCTAATGTTACCAGTAGAGCATGAGAACAAAATACAATACCACAAGCTAACAGGAGAAGCATGTTTTGAAGTTTCAAGAGTATTGAAAAAAATGAAAGTTCTCATTATTGATGAGGTAAGCATGGTATCAAACTTAATGCTTGCCTTTGTGCATTTAAGAATGCAGCAAATTCTAAAGACAAACTATGATGTGCTATTTGGAGGAAAACATGTTATAGTTTTTGGGGATTTACTGCAGCTCACTCCAGTTAAAGGACAACCAGTATTTCATACTCTTACACATGAAGACACGAAAAAGTCGTTAGGAAGTATAGGTAATGTGAATATTTGAACATACTTTGAGTACAAAGAACTCATTACCAATATGCGGCAAGCAAATGATGATTATGCAAGTATTCTCAAAGATATCAGAATTGGACTACTCACAGAACATGGCAGAAAAGCTTTACAGAGTCGATTGCTATGTAATTTGTTTCCAACAGAACAAATAGTTCCAGAGAAAATATACAAGAAAATTTCTGGAAAAAATACTGTAATCTGCTTAATGCCAACACTACATGAATGCTCTATATTCAATCAAGAAGTTTTGAAATTGGAAAATGAAGAGATTGTAAAACTGGAAGCTGTGGATAAAATACAACATGAAGGAATAACTATTATATTGACAAGCAAATTGACAACTAAATTGGATTCTCTAGAGAAAAACATATAGAAAACAGCTGGTTTAGAAAAGAATCTTTATGTATGTATGAACTGTCGAGTAATTTTAAGACGTAATTTGGATGTAGAAAAAGGTTTAGTGAATGGAGCTATGGGTAAAGTTGTGGGTTTTGTTAATTACCAGAAAAAAGAATTTTTAAAAATAAAATTTGATCAGATTGAAGAGGTTAAAGACATTAGTCGTTGTTCAGTTCGTTTCTTGCTTGTGAAAGACTTATAGGTACGTAGGAAGCAGTTTCCGTTTTCTCTAGCATATGCTGTAACTATTCACAAATCTCAAGGATTAACTGTAGATAGTGCTTTTGTAAACATTGGATCTACTGTGTTTAAAGAAGGTATGGCATATGTTGCTTTGTCACGCGTGAAAAAAATATCTGGTTTATTCATGATAGACTTTGATGAGTCAAAAGTTAGTGCTGATGCAAACTGTGTAAAGGAATATAATAGATTAAGAAGAAGCTATGCTCCTCATTTAGGTCAGTATCCTGTGTTTGAAAAACATGTTGTTTGTCGGAAAAGGAGAATTGAGAATATCTGTAATGAGGATGTACAGAAGAGAAAACAAAAGGAGAGTGATGTGATTCCAAGCAAAATGAAAAAGGACAATGTTGAAGAGGTTGTTGGTTGTCATTTTGAAAATAGCTCTGGTGTTAACTTCTATGCTAATGTAGTGCTGAATGTTGTATTTTATCTTGAAAGTTTGCAAGAGCAGATAATACTAAATCATGAAAAAAGATTCTGTTCTCTGCTGAGTTTTCTTTATGAGAAGCTGAGTAATGATAAAACTAAAATAGAAAGTGCTTCTGATGTTAGAAATCTTTTAGATGTATGTTCAGGATGTACACAGTTTACTCAAAATGTCCAGCAAGATGCACAGGAATTCTTAATGTATATGCTTATGGTACAAGGGGTAGAAATAGAAAATATGTTTGGTCTCTCTTATAAATGGGAACATAGTTGTGAAAACTGTTTGAACACATGCAGCTCTAATGTTGATTCTGAAAGGTTCATATATTTAACATTACCAGAGAGTAAATCAGTGACTTTTAGTAAATTAGTTAAAGATGCAAATCACAACATGGAATGTTCTCAATGTAAATCAGACATGTTATCAACGTTATTTTAAAAGAAATATGGACAGTATGTAATTTTAATGATGCAACGTTGTATAGCTGATGGAACAAAATTGGACACTTTAATAAAGAAGTTTACAGGAAATCAATTATCCATATCAGGAAAAACTTTTGTTGCAGTTGCAATAATTTTCCATGAAGGACTTTCTATAACTTCTGGTCATTACACAGTTTATCTAAAATGTGAAAAAGGCTGGACACTGTGTAAGGATTCTCAATTGATTTTGAAGCAACGTTTGCCTGCAGAATTACCAAATTCCTACTTAATTTTATATGTTTTTTAATAAAACCAAAATTTTAGATACAAATTGCAGTATCTGAAGAAGCCATTATTTCGATTTTATAGGAGTAACTTTGGATATTTCACCAAAAAAGAATTTTAAAATTACCATTTGGCCTCATGGAAAGGTAAAAATTTATATTGTGGACTTCTTTGACAGATATTATTTTGGTGTATGAGCTCAAGCAACAAGATTTACAGACGTTATTTATTGGAAATAGTTATTGTTCTTAGATGATATTTTTAATATATATATTACATTTCTATCAAGGTATGTTTTACTGAGAAGAGATTCAGGGCTTTTTTTAAACAATCTTTCAGATTGTTAATTTTTTTGCCCGCTGTTAAGTGATGAATGCAATTGATTTCACAATTTGCAGTGAAATTCAATATATTCTGAAAACAGCTAAAAAAGGGCAAAACATTACTTTGTTAAATATGAAAATATGTGTACTGTATTCTAAAATGTATTGTTAAATATTACTACTTTTTTCTTTTTTTCAGATCAAGAAAGAAAATTTAGGAAATGTAATCCTTTTTTCTAGCAATTAAAAAAAAACATTTATTTATAATTAAGTTTTTTTGTTGGTCAGGTAAGTTTGAAATATCTGTATTTCTCACCCCTTCACTTTCATGCTCCCTTATCTTCACTTCTCCTCACTTTTTCTCATTCCCCTTCTCTCTATCTTCTTCCTTTACTGTTCTTTCGTAACTCCCTCACTCCTTCTATACTACTCCCCTAGGTTTACTGCCTCCATCACTACTTTTTCAACCATGTATCTCTCCCTGTCTCCATGTGTCTCAGTCATTCTAACTGCCTTACTCCTTCTCAGTTCCTTGCTCTCTGTCTCTGTTTCTGTCTCTCTCCCTTTGTCTGTCTTACCCTTAATTTCATTAACATCTCTGGGGCAGATTAACAAGGCCTCTGCGCCACCACTACGTCACTTTTCATAACGTACTGGTGGCGCAGGGAGCTCCTTCATATTTACAAGGAGAGGAAAAGCCACTCTGCGTGACTTTTCCTCTCCACATAAATAAAGCCAATTCACACGCAGCACTGTGTGTTGAAGGGGCGTTCCATGGGTGTTGTTGTGGGTATTCCCATGCAACACACAAAGAACTAGACACATCTCCAGGTTTACGAGAAATCGTAACTCTGGAGATGCATGTGAATGCTATGCCACCCTAGAGGTGGTGTTGCGAGGCACAACGAGGAGAAATGTTTTTATTTCTCCTCTTTTAGTGTGTCCTCCATTCTACAGCACGCATTGAAAGAGGAAAAGCCTCTTGTGATTGCTTTTGTGCAGGAAGGTGTCCCTTCCTGCACAAGAACAATCTCCCCACCACGAAGGCATCCTTGTACCATGGTGCAAGGGAGCCTGCGCCGGCGCATGGCTGCAGTTTGTACGCCTGCGCAGGGGAAGCATAAAGATGCGACAAAAAAATCATATAAAAAATAGAATTAAAAATAAAGTTTAAGTGTTTGTATGTTGGTTGGCTCTAAAAAGAGCCATTGTGTTAATTGAGTGTTTTTTGGTACCTATAAGTAAGAATCGATGCAGAGTCTAAAGATCAAGAGGAAGACTCTGTTCCCTTCATCTGTGAAATGTACACCGTCTACTCTATAAATGCCTTGCCAATCCCCTCACTATTCTTATTTCGTGGGACAAGGAGCAGAACAGGTATCAATTTTAGTTGTAAATGGCAGAAGAGCACTCTACTTTAGGGAGTGAGGAGGACATCTGGATGCACTCAGAAGCATTGGTTCATAGTAGTTTCTCTTCCAGAATCTTCATACACCATAGCCACTCCCCTCACTATTTCTTCTTATTACCTGGGAGAAGGAGCTGAGCAGCAATCAATTTTAATTGAAAATGGTACAACAGCAGTGTATTTCAGGGAGTGAGGAGGAGACCTGGATGCACTCTGAAGGTGTCTTTCAGTAGAATGACAAAATGAAAACAAAGGTAGTTGTAAAATGGAGGCTTATATACTTTTTAAAAAAAATAAGAACTCATTGGCTGTTTCAGACCATTTTACAATAAAAACTAGGCTGTATGTTTAAATTTTTTAAAGCATGTTTTGTATTGGTTCAGAAAAATATGTTCCCACAGAACATTACTTTGGATTTGCTGTGAGGTTTGAAAAGTCAAGCACTCTTGCTCTTTGGATTAGAAACATTATGTGCTGAACTTCTGACATCTCTGCACACACAAGTGTTACATGATCTAATGCTATGCTAGCAGGCAGATGTCATGTTGGGGGTAGAAATCATTTGGAAAGGGTTAAAATATGCAAAAAAAAGAAATGTGTGTTTCAATTTTAAACAAAAAGGTGGAGAACGTGAAAAGGGGGCAGGGTACAGAGTTCCTGACCCCCTACCTTTTGACAGGAGGTCCCTGAAGGACCATGAAGGGTGAAAAAACATTTTATTTTAATAAAAAAATCGAGGGGTGCGCGTACCGTGGGCGTACGGTGCACGCACAGCGGGGTATTTTCTTTTTAAAAAAGGATAAAAAAAAAAGTGTTTAGCTGTTAGGTGGCTCTAAAAAGAGCCGTTGTGTTAATTGAGGGACAGAGGATGGAAAGAATGGCAAAAATTATAGGGTGCCGCAAGTGTGCTGCTGTATCTTGATCTCTATTAGGGGAATGCTGGTCTCCCCCAAAGCAAGAAGAGCATTACACGTATTGCACCGTATATGCACCCTCTTAAACAGAGAGTGTATATCCAGAGGAGCAGAAGAAGGTGAAGCTGCCACCGCAGATGAAGTGCTCGGCTGAGCTGCCGAGGATGTACTCGGCTGAGCTGCTGCGGATGTGCTCGGCTGAGCTGCTGGAGGGTTTTCTCTAGCAGCTCGAGCATAAGCCACAGGATGTACATCCCTAACGTGCCTGATCATAGTGAAGATACTAAAAGAGTATTTCTTTTTAGGATCTCCTCTTGATAAGACACGATCACAAAGAGTGCAGGTGACTTTGGGAGCATTCACTTTCTTCTGCCCCTGTGGAAATGTAAAATATTGCCAGATAAAAGAATCTTTCTGTTTCCTCTGTCTCTGTCTCACAAGAGTCTCCTGCTCACTCCCAGAAGATGACTGCTGCTCTGCCATTCTGAAGTACTGAAGTACTAGAAAAGCTGCTCAGCTCCTTCTCCCAGGGAATCAGAAGTAATAATGAGGGGAGTGGGTGTGGTGTTGGAAGTTTCTGGAACTGAAACTACTATAAAACAATTAAAAGTGTTGTTTCTTGATCACATGACTTACCGTGCGCGCACCGTACGCTTACGGTGCATGCACGGTACAAGCACGCATGCGCGTACGTAATACGCGCGTACAGAGCACGTGCGCATGTGCAATAAGAACACGCACGCATGCACGTACGGAGCATGCGCGTACGCATCACGCACGAAGTACGCATGTGCACGTAAATCACGTACGCATGCGCACACAGAGCACGTACGCTAGGCCTGGGCTAAATTTCCGTTCCGCTCGCGGAAATTGCGATAATTTGACATTTTCGCGTTCCGCGGAGAGCGCGAAAATGTCAACATTTCCGCATTCCGCAGTTTAGCGATAATTTGCTCGCGCTGTAAAATAATACATTCTGGCACGCGCGCGATCGCCTTACCTGAATCCCCGCGTTCGCAGACAAGTTTTCCCGATCCGGTCGCGTTCTCCACAAGATGTTGGATTGTTGGTAGCCATTTGCGCTGTCTCGCGACAGTTCGCGCCCGCAGTAACGTCGTGCGTCGCACGATCACGTCTTTCTTCTCGCGATCATGCACCGCGAGAAGAGTGAAAACAAGATGGCCGCGCCCGCAAGCAACCGCATGGGTAAGTTGGCGAGCCGCGAACACACAGAAAATACCGCGAACGGGCGGGAAAAAAACTTCCGCATCTTCGCGATATTTCCGCGTGTTTGCGGAGATTTTAAACATTTTTGAGGTAATTTGCGAAAGCCGCTTTCGCAAATTCCGCCCACCCCTAACGTACGCATGCAAGCCACGTGCGCGCACCGTACGCGTACCATACCGTACGCGTACGGTACACGTACGGTGCGTGCACGGTCAAAAACCCTTAAAAAAAAATGTTTAGAGGTTTATAGAAGATATTAACTATGCTGTTCAACTATATCTAAAATGAAAAAAAAACAGCTGAGCCATTCCATATTGCAGGATACAGTAAATCTATAATTATATACATAGGTAGCATATTGTAAAATAAATAAATAAAAAATATAATAATACATTCATAAATTAGCATTTAAAAAACCTTGCAAATTCACTAAAAAAACCATAGGTTTCACACACGTTATAGTTAGGAATTAGCATTTAAAAAACCTTTCAAATTCACTGAAAACACCATAGGTTTCACACACGTTATAGTTAGGAATTAGCATTTAAAAAACCTTGCCGTGCGCGAGCGAAATTCTGATTGGTTGTTAGATGTCAGTCAACATTCGAATCGGTCGAAATCAGGAACTGTCGCCCGCCATTTTGTCTCTCGCACTGAAAAGGAAAGGGGAAAAAAGGTGGAAAACGTGAAAAGGGGGCAGGGAAGAGAGTTCCTGACCCCCTAGCCTTTGTCAGGGGGTCACAGAAGGAACCCATGGGTGAAATAAACATTATTTTTTTTTTTTTATAAAACCAATTAAATTCCCCCGTTATAGTTAGTTCAGATAACTATAACTCGTGCGACCGCCACTCTATCACAAGGATGATGTCATCAGTGATGTCATGAGTGATGCCACTGACCATGTCATGAGTGATGTAATATGTGACGTCATGAGCAGTGGATTGCGGGCGCGCAAATTATAGTTATCTGAACTAACTATAACAGGGGAATTTCATTGGTTTTTTACAAGTGAAATGTCCACCTAGCTATAACCTGTGTGAAACCTATGGTTTTTTAAGTGAATATATATATATAAACATATATGCACCATATGTCTTAACTCTCTGTGCTACATTACACTACAACTACTACTTGTAACATGTTAAGCAAGTCAGAACAGTTTTAAATCTAATTTTCCCTTGTTGCCATTTTATTGGGGTGAAGGCAGAAGAGGTTAAAAATAATGCATGTGCTGTCATTGACTCTGCAACTCGTGAGGCCAAACACTTGATGGGTTCCTGCAGTATTAACTGTCTCATTCCCAAACTGTAAACAGTAACATTTCAGCAGCCACAAATGAATACATTTGAAGGTGTTGCTCATGAGCACATGACCCTTTTGATTTAATTTCTATATTTTCCACTTCTTGCCTTATCCCCTGACTGTCAACAGAGCATAGGAAAAGGTCATGAGCTAAAGGTGGTACGTGGAGTCTACCAGGAGATATTTTTGGAATGAAACGTTGTATGATGTTATTTCCAACCTTTGCATTTTGAGTGAAACGGCATCCTTAAAAATAGATTTCTGTTTTAGGTTAGGTATAGTATAGATAATTTAATTTAGAAAAGTCTTACACATAGAAATACATGAAGCATTGAAGAGGCTGAAGCAAACAGCTGGATATTGTACACCCTTATACTAACAGAATATTTTGAAATGCAATTATACTGCACAATTTCTACTTATGTTGATTATGTTTGTTAATTAAATGATAGATTGCTTTGGTACAGCTGCCTGCATGGTGCAGCCTCACACGATATTCCCACATTTGGGGGTAAACATAGGTTTGCATTCTTCCACTACAGTGTCTACAGAGCAGAAATTAGTTATATAATAATGTCCAAGACAGACATTTTGGTGTTTGTGATTGTTCCACCTCTCCCAAATTGATGCTTACCATTTGATGTCTTGATTAACCAGACTCAGCTAGTGGGTCGTCAATCATTGATACTGGATGCTGGATCTTGAAGTTGTTCTCGGGGATTAGCATCTCTTGAGACCCAAACATAGACAAATATCCCACATCAACCTATTAATCAAAAGATGGATTTTGCACAGAATATCTTAAATATTGTGTCCTTATTATTGAGTGGAAGACACCAACAAAAGCCATTTCACTTTTATGAACACATTAGCTTATAGGGCTTAAGTTGGTGTGTGCTATTGTGCCAATCCTCCGTTCTATGAAACATTATTATTTTGTGTATTAGTATTGAAAAAACTATGAGATTGAAGAAACGTTGGCATATGAATTAAATGTTTTGTTTTACTTGCACCTGACACAGATAACGGCTTTACAAGAAATTAGGTTACTTGTTGAGGGCGGTCGAAAAGTAACCACAATCCTTGTCAGGGTGAGGCACAAGCAAACACCCAAATTAGCCTGCGGTCAGCTTTGGTAGCTTGGCACAGAGCAGTCAGGCTTAACATAGAGGTAATGTGTAAAGTATTTTTGCCACACTTCAAACAGTAATGAAGTGAAAACACAACGTCAGAAAAATACCACACCAGTTTCGAAAAATAGAGCAAAATGTAATGAATAAATCAAGACCAAAGCGACAAAGAAATCTAATCAGTAGACCCGGAGAAAGTCACAAGTTCAGACTAACTGGGATGGACCACAGGTTGGATACAAGAGCCAGGTTTGTGCCGCTAAAAAGTTACCTTCTCAGTCCAGCACAAAGAGCCCCTTTTGTGGTGGAGCATAGCCATGAGGAGCAGGGAAGCGTTGGGGACAGTTGTCAATGTAGTGCGAAGAGCAGGCCTTGCTTTGCAGGCGGTTATTGCCTTAGTGAGAAGATAATGAGGCAATATGAAGGGTCCAGAACTTGAAAAGCACCCCTTGAGGGTCAGGTGTTTGCTCCAGCTGTAACTGGGTGCTAGCTCAGGTGGTTAGGAGCCTGTTATGGCCGCGTGGTTCTGAACAGGAGGACAGCAGACTAGCCCTTGGAGTCAATCTAGGAGTCCTGGGTGCAGATGCATGTCTAATCCCTTTGACTCAGGCAGGAGGGCAGTAGGGCAGCAATCCAACAAGGCAGCAGTCCAGCAAGGCAGTAGTCAGCAGTCCAGCAGAGTGGCAATTCTTTTAGCAGCACAGCAGTCCTTCCTCCTGGCCGAGTCTCCACAGGTCCAGAAGTGTATGAAGAGCTGGTGTGTGAGGTCCAATGTTTATACTAGGTGTCTCCTTTGAAGTTTGAGACACTTCAGGAAGATTCTCTTTGAAGCACACGGGTTTAATGCCTCCCCTCCCTGCCTATTCAAGTTTAAGTAGGCTGTGTCCAGCTCCGCCTTCCCATCCTGCCAGTGGTGGCCCACCTAGACATATTTAGGCCCTCTATACTGTGTGGCTGTCTAGATGGGATACGCAAAGCCCAAATGTCAGCTATACCCAATCATGTGACCCAGAGAGAGGCTGCAGATACAAAAATGCTAAGGCAGAAAAATACCAACTCTCTATAAGTGGCATTTTCAAAATTTTAACCGAAATTCTGACTTTACTGTGAGACAGGATTTTTCATTACAATTCCAATGTCACCAAACATGAACTATTTACCAGTTCCCATTTGGAAGTTACAGCTTATGTAGTAAGTTAACTCCAATGTTATCCTATGGGACAGGAAGGCCTTGCAATAGTGAAAAAAAATATAAGAGTTTTTCTTCATTTGGACATGTAAAACTTAAACGTCCATGTTTAACTTTTTAAATACACTGCACCAAGCCCTCTGGACTATCCAGGGCTTATACTAGAGGTGACTTATATGTATTAAAAAGGAAGGTTTTGGGCCTGGCTAAAGATTTATTTTGGCAGGTCGAACTTGCAGTGTAAAACTGTACACACAGGCTGCATCAATGGCAGGGTGAGACATGTTTAAAGTGCTACTTAATGGGGGGCACAATAAGCGCTGCAGGTCCACTAATAGCATTTAATTTACAACCCCTGGGCACTTGGGGTAACACTTTAATAGGGACTTATAAGTAAATTAAATATGCCAATTGGGGTTAGCCAGTGTTACCATGCTTTTAGGAGTGATCACATGCATATTAGCACTGGATAGCAGTGGTAACGTGCACAGAGTCCTAAGGCCAGCAACAATAATATCAGCAAAAATGGAAGAGGAAGGCAAAATGTTTGGTGGAAACCACCCAAGGCTGATAGGTCATTCATCTGCAACTAAATGATTACATGTAAAATTGTTTATTTGAATTCCTCAAGGTTGGACTGATTCAAACCAACCCCAAATTATTAGAACCAGTGACACAAACTACTCCTATCCTACGTATTTATACGCAAACTCCAGAGGCATTACTAGATTGCTTTGTTTTGTGTGGAATCACTGCATTTCCCAGCAACTCCTTATTTCAGTTGACATCTAAGAGAATCCTTGATGATTTTGCAGACCTCCTGTCCATCTATATTCCAGAGTGGTAAGTGAGCACAGATTATGTGACCGCAGGCTCTTGACTGAAGACCACAGTAAAGAAGCTGGAGCCGACTATGGAGGGATGGTGAGAAAGAGGTCACTGATATGATATGTCGAGTGCCAAATACAAAAGAGCAAAGTTAGACATCGCAGGACTGCATTCAAAGTGATGACCATGTTGGAGTGGGATCCATGGCAGGTTCCAGTTAATAGATGTTGGAAAGCAGGGAGGCTAAATTTTATGCAATGACATCTTAAACAGTTGCTGTATGTGCATGCCTCATGTTCCATCAGTCACCTCCAGTGTACTCTCCTATGTAGTGAACCAGTGCCACCAATAGACTCAGCACTCACCAAAACCAGCAGTAATTTACTAGCGCTTGCTACCTTTGCCATGTACGAAGGACACGCTAGCTAAGGTTTCAGTTCTTCCAATTACACAAGCCACTACCACCAGAAAATGAAACTCCATAAACTGGATCTGCATTCCCATAAATTGCAGACTAGCTACCACTGGTAGCAACAGGACCCACACCTCAAACCCACCATAGATAGCACTGGACCATTACCACTTCACTTCCAATCTCCATAACCATCTGCAGCCCGAAGATATTTGGCTTAGTCCTAGTTTTGTGAAAATGTCATAGTTGAGTGCTGATAGGATGGTCCCAAATTCTTGCATTACCCCGCTGCATTTGAGATATAACATTGATAAGCCTTTGTATCATTGATTTAAATTTGCAGCAAAGGGGGAAGGAGTACAGGTGAGCTGCAAACCGGCAGTACCTGACGAAAAAGCATTATTAATTGGCCATACCATGCCATGTACTGGTGACACACATGCAACAGTATCAGGGTACTGGCTCCTAGACTAGGGAGGACATAGAGGTGGCAGAACATGCTCACAAGCAGCAGCTCTTGGTGCACAACTGAAAAATAGTGACATCTGTAGCAGATGCTAGCAAGATTAGGATTCCTTGTACAATGCTTCAAGTCTTGTTTTGCTTGATGCAAAAAGCTCCTTATAGACCACCTCTCCACATTCCTTTCTGTATTTGTTAATTAACTCAGCAAGCAATTCCATGGTTGACCTTCCAAGATCAGGCCAACAACTTCGCCTAAGTAAAGGTGCGGTTGGTGTGGTCATTGCTTTGGAAAGTGTTATGGGAGAAGAACAGCTGGAAGATGTTGGTTCAGGCTCCTGTTTAACATCCTGTAAGGACACATTTATGATTTTTTGTGCTAGACGTTGTTGTTTTTTATTTCTAATTGTGGTTCATAAAATCTTTAATGGTTTTCTGAAATATATATAATTTATTCCTGAGGAGTAAATTGGTCAGGATAAGTGATATGACTATATGGGGTTACCATGTTATTGAGGTACAGAGCGAGTGAGAGCAGTTAAATAGTGAACTATGCTAAAATACTGACTCTGTAGCTAAATGTTTGTGTCATGCATTGAACTCCCTTTCTACCTTAGACTATCAAAATGTGTTTTTCTGAAAAGCAGCAAATTAGGCATGAGATTATTTCATATGCGAACAGTCAGGAAGAGGTGGCCTAACATACTCACCATCTAAGACACGTTTGGATTAATATCTTCTTTCTAGACGATGAGAGGGAACAGGTAGTTGGCTAAAAGTGGATATTTTGAATAGGTAATGGCGCACATGACGACGCACATGACCTATGACTGACCTTAACTGGAATTCAGGAATCCATTGGCCAGTGCCTCATTCCACTCACAATGATTGTGTGGGTGCTACTGCCAGGCTCTCTAGCCTCAAGCTGCCCAAAGAAAAGAAGGGCTACAGCAACTAGCAGTTCCGCCACCTGCCTTCATTAGACTCAATACAGTCAAATGCTACTTGGAAATGACAAGCCTTTCACTATTGAAAAATGATGGAAAGGCGGGAGAACAGACAGCTGTTCCTCCTTTCTACCTGGTCTATGAGGAGAGTGGCACCCTGACTTGGTATGTGGAAGGTGACTCCCTAAGATAGATTGATTAATCGACTACCTCGGTGAAATGACTGCAAGGTAGTGAAGAATAAAGACTACCCTGGCTGATTCGAAAGTGAATGATGCTTTATAAAAGTAATGACTAAAGGAAGCTGACCCAAACAAACCAATCGATGAAAGGTGCTGATTAAAAAGCCCTACAATATGTATTTTTTTACTAAAATAACAAGGGGTCTGCAGTGACATACTTAAAAGAAACTCGTGAAAATGTGAAAGAGTTCTCAGGGCAGCAGAAGGGCTGAAGGTCATGTAATCTGTAAGCAGATATTAAATAAAAGAGCTGAAAAGGGGGGAAGTGAGCACAATTTAATCTGGACACGGAAACACAGTGATGCTTCAGCCATCAGAGGAAACATTAGTTTTAATTAAGTATAAACAAATGGGCACCAGTATGGAGAGTGGGAGAGGAGCAGAGGCCCAGCTCCTGTTGAAAGAATGATGTTGTAAATGTAGCGTCCTCCCCCGTCTGATAGCATGCAAAAGACCACACCACACACAGAGCTCTGTAGTACAAGTCTTTATTCTTAAGAGTGCAACCTTTAAATCCCACTCTTCATCACAAACTTTATTAACTGAAGCCTGGCACACCAAACCGATTACATCATTCTCCTACGGAGGCCATCAGGGAACAGAAGGGTCCTGCTATTCATTGATACTACATCTCCCACTTTGTTAAATAAAAAGCACAAATATTACATATACACATTATGGTTCCTCAATGAGTTGTCAAGGTGCTCGAACCAATCATCTAGTTCTTGTGGGATGAGGTTGATGAGGATAGGAGAAAGACGTACCTCGGGTACAAGCGATGCTCGTGTATGAGTTGGGCTCCCCAGACTCTCAGGTGGACATTTCTCACTTTGAACATCTTGAGCAAATGAACCTCAAGGCAGGAGCTTGAACTGTGACAAGTTTCTCATGCTAGACTGTCCGGGACGTTAAGCAGTCACCATATGTCCTTTCCTCATCACAACTCATTGGGTCAGCATTAAATTGAGTGTCAGACTTGAATTTCTGTTTTTGTTTGACCAGGACTCGGTCTCCTTCCTTAAAAACCGTGTCCTGAGCACATTGTCATTTGTCAGCATAGGTCTTCATTCTGAACTTGTGAAAGGAATACATTGTATGGATCTCGTCAGCATCTGTCAACCTATTAGTGGTCCATTGTGGCAATTTTGCTCCCATGGCTCTCCCAAACATCAAAATGGTGGACCTTTTACCTGTCATGGAATGGGGAGTTGACCTCTGAGCATGAAGAACTGAACACAAAGCTAACTTGGGTTCACTTTCTTCTAGCACTACTCACTGAACTGCTCTCTTTAGGGTGCCTATGAATCGTTCAACAACACCCTTTGCCTGTAGCCAGAGAAGCATATTTTATGATGTCTGACATTCATATTAGTGAGAAAGTCCTTAAACTCTCGCCTATTAAAGAGTGGGCGATTGTCAGACTAATGAATGGGGGGAACACCCCATATTGCGAAAAGGATATTTAATCTCCCAATGACTTTGTCATGCATGGTTGATGATGGATCTTCTAGAAGGGAAAATAGTGAGTGCTCATCAATGGCTACCATGAGATGAAGTCCATTGTTGAAGGGTTCAAGAAAATAAACTACAGTCTTCTCCCACACATGCATCAGAAGATCAGACATAACTATTGGATCCTGTGTTTTTTTGGGAGATAAGCAGTTGCACAAATGACAGACCTTTAATTCTATTTCAATTCTTTTATCAAGGCGAGGAAACCACACTCGGTTTTGGAGAGCTCTCTTAGTGGCGACAATGCCACGATGACCCTCGCCTGCTAATTCAGTGACTTGTTTCAGACTCTCTGGAATGACAATTCTCGTACCTTAAAATATAATGCCTTCTTGAGTAACAGAAAGTTCCTCTCTCATCTATTTGAACTTTTGATATTCAAACTTATCCATAAGATGTTGAATATGTCTCTTCCATGATTTCTGGGCAATGATGTCCTTGAGGGCAAGCATATCTGGATTAGGGGTGGGCAGTGAACTCCACTCTGCTGGCAGTGAAAGCAAAGTTATTGTTACTCCGCTTGGAACTCGGAGTTCAGGAAAAAAACTCCATCTCCCGTGTAGCGGAGTTTACCATCGGCCGGCTTACCCCTAGTTCCTCTAAACTGGGCAATCTGTGAGGCATGGGGCTTAAAAGCAGTTACCATGCAGTGACAACTAGCCAGTGACTGATGTAAACCGCTGAGCACTGAAGCAGAGAAAATGGGCTATTTCCCACAATGTATATCATAGTATGTGCATTTTAAATACCTTCAGGGTAAAATACACGTAAATGCTGCAATAATTTCCACTGGTAGTTAGGGAAGGCTTTGGTTATTTTAATCCGCAGAGGCAATGCTAGGGCCATTTGTACGTTTATGACTGCATAATTACAACTTCTACCCTTTGCATTTTAGGCAGATCAAAAGGACGTCTTCCCTGGGACTAGGACCTGCAGCGCAAGCCCACACCTTTTTCTCAGCTCCATTGCGAGAGACTTCTATACATTAGATTTCCCTCTGGCAGGCAAGTCATCGACTGCCATATTATACTTTTTTATTTATTTGAGTCATTGCGTGTGGCTCCCGCGAGCGTCCTGGTGCCTGGCTTTTCGAGCTCCCTTGACTCCTTCCGACAGCTGAAGAAAGAAAGTGAAGGTTGAGGCCAGAATATAATTGCGGTTGGAACGTGGATTTTGAAAGAGCTAATGATTGTCAGGCTAGGGCTATTTTAACATGGTTACAGGCATTATTGTTTGTTTTAATGTTATTGCACTCCCCACATTTAAAGCATTTTTTACACACTTAACCATGTGATCACAACTCACCTTTTAACCAGCCTGTCTTTGTTCCAACCCGTGCTGTTTCAGACACTCAACTGAGTCACCATTATGAGTTACAGGCCAGCCTCGTATACATTGAATGACCTAACAGACTGTTGCTATAGATCAGGACACCTGTGACGTCCTCGCTCCCACAATCTCTGAGTTAAGTCCACTATAGTACCAGCCTTGAATCCACTGGCTGACACTTTCTCACATTCACTCTGTCACTGCAACAATATGATGGACTCTCCCACATTCATTCCCAATGTCACTGAGATAATCCTTCTCAATGTCAATCACTGGGTCCTAAAAACAGCTTGTTCATGTGACTGCCAGCTAAACATGAGGGTGTGGCTGTGCTCATCACAGGGACTTCACTTGGTCACATGACATTACTAGAGCAGTGCTTGTGTTGTACGGGGGATGTATTAACACAAAAGAGGGGAGGAATGGTCATTGCTCCATGACTCTTCCACGGTGGTAGCGCATCTATGTAACCCATTCCAACAGGTGAAGGGTTATGCAGGGTCTAGTGTATCCTATTCCTAACCCATAACCCAGTTGCAAGACCTGCCTCCCATTTCTACATCAGAAGGAGAGCAGACAGCCCATTCTTTCTCCATGATACCTCGCTACTCCTTCTTTGCCACTCACTGCTCACGACACGTACACAGCCAATCCAAGACCAGGAAGTGGACCGGCATCACCCGGTCACCAGTGCTGTGTGTCTTGACCTGCCTTTGTCTCGAAACACTCTACAGTCATCGCATTTGATTTTAATCTGGCAGGATGATCGCTGCGCAACTCCTAGCATACTCCTACACAGAATTTCCTGCACAGAATTAAAGGATGATCAAGTTAAAAAGGTGAGTGTGATGCCGTATTTTGTATGCAGGAATTAGCCCGGGATAAAAAAAAAACCTTAGCTACTGTTACAGTTGTTTGCATGAGATAAAATATACCAAAAGCCGTATCGCAGCATGGTCAGGCTGCACAGTGCACTGCAGTGTACATCTTGTTAGGGTGGAGTGGAACTCCATGCAATTCCACGGAGGTTTTATGCAACTCCACCCAATTTCTATTAGTGTACCTTCACAAGCTCTGCCCACATGTACTCTTCATCGATTTTGTTTGGTAAACTCACACTTTTCTGTGTTCAAAGTGAGACCTGCGTCAGCATGTAAATGGCACACTTGTGTAAGCGCTTTGTCATGTTCTTTTCACTATAATTAAAAGCATGTGTGACAGGCCGTATTATGCTACCAATGACATCCTGAAAAAAGTTCTGCAGTTGATGACACCCAAAATCGTAGTCTATTTTACCTGAACAAACCAACCTGGGTCAAAAAGGGAGTAATATACTTGCAGTTTTCTTCTAGTTGAGTTTATGATACCCCTTGTTCAGATCACGGGCAGAAAAAGACTTTGGTGCCATTCAGCTGGGTAATCATGTCTACAATGTGGGGAACTGGATATCGTTCTCTCTTGATTGCCTTGTTAGCTTGGTGTAAATCAACACAAATGCGCACAGCACCTCCACTGTCCATTTTTGGCAGTACCACTGTAGGTGAAACCCATGGAGTTAGATCATTATAGCGTTCAATAATATCATGCTTTTGCATTTTGAGCTCTTTCTCAATAGCCGCCTGTAGATGGAAAGCAATTTGACGATGTTGTTGAGCAATAAGATAAAATACCTCATTATGTGAATTTGCACAATCATTGTCTTAAGCTTTCCTGGTCCATGAAACAATGACAGGAACTGACTCACTATTTCAGCATGTGCATTCAAGTTATAATTGATAGAGACCAACCCCATGTCAGCAGTGTTGGAAGTTGAGTTATTAGTAGGAGGACTACTACTAGCAATAAGGCCACCAACAAAATATAAGGCCCAGTCAAGGTCTTTATAAATATTCAATTTCTCAACCCTTGGTAGCTGGCTGTGAGCAGGCAGGTTTGACTTAGGAGACAGGTGTGTAAAGCTTTTTAAAACATTATTACTTTAAATAAGTAAGACAAACACACACAATAGAAATCCGCAATCAATTTTTAAAAATAGGAAATATTTTTTATGATGAAAATGACACCAAAACAAAAAAAATCCAATGTAGGGAACCGGAGATATGATATTTTTAAGGACTCTGACCACATACTCTAATGGGGAGGCCTTGGTCACAATTTTGCCTTTGTACTTGAAAACTTTTCTGGAGGAATTTCTCTTCCTGTCGAGAGGGCCTCTCCAGCAGGTTAGATTTGCAGCGGATTCATCGGCTTGGTTCAGTGGGAGCCCCCGGTCAACTCCTGGAAGTCTTGAGCTCTGGAGCTTTCAGTGGAGCTAGCCTGAAATCCAGGCTGGGTCGCAGTTCAAATTAGTCGGCTTGACTCTCAACGTCGGGTACGTCACATTATAGACCTTTTTCCAAAAACTGCTCCAAACATCTCGAAATTCTTCCTGAAGTTCCTTGTGAGCGTTCAAAGTGTCCACACACAAAATCCAAAGTTCCAAAGACTGAGTTGCTCCTCAGAAGCTAGGACTGCAGTTCCCAAAATGCACCTGACCAAATGCTTTAAAGTCCAGCTGAAGGTGGTTAGCTATGTTCTTCTTGCTGGAGAGGATGCAGGTGGAGCTCTTTTAACCTATTGCTTTCAGGCAGTCCACTCCTACTCTTTTTAAAGCCAGGCAAAGTTCCTTAGTGTGCAGAAGGTGCAGTCATTCAGAGTGCAGTCCTCTTGGTTCAGGTCTGGACTCCAGCAGGGAAGTCCTTCGTCTTCTTGTAGTTTCAGGCTGGTGATCTGAGTTGCTATGCAGCTTTCCCATAGTTATCCAATGTTCTGGGGTGACAAGTAAGGGGGCATCCCTGACCAATGGGGTACAGAGTGCCACCCAAAAGCATGACAGCTTCATCCGAAGTATGGCATATTCTTGTCCCACAAAACACTGCACTTCAAAAATTCAAGCTGGAGAAACTTTCTCCTCGGAGGTAAGATCTCTTGGCTCCTTGAGACCCTCAGGGGTGAGTAGCAGTGCTATATAAACTCCTTATTGATTGATTGGTTTATCTTGCTAAGCCAACCTACTCGTGTGGCTCATGTTCCTTAACACTCACCTTCTAGGCTTTCCATGAATTCCATTCCTGGGTCTACCATCTGGCTGGGGCGTTCAGGAAGAGGGGAAAGACCTGGCTTGCATCCTTACTGTCTGTTCTCTTCGAAGACCAGTTTGTTGACCCAGTCCTCTTCCTAGCCTGTTCTCTACAACTGCAGATCTCCCCACACCATATACCTTTGTCTCTATGCAGGCCATTTATCACCTCATCAGAGCAATTTGGCTCATCTTGTCAAGGCTGGTCAATCATGAGAGACTGCTCGAAGGCTGGATTTTGGCTTACGTAAAAGAAAGTTCTATATATCTTCTTTTCTGTATTAGTTATGATAAATTTGACAGTGGAAAATTGTCAGATCTATCATTATCAATCTTCTAAGTCCTTGAAATATTATTTTAGCTCACTCTTTTCAATAATTATGCTTTATTACAGTGTTCCCAGTTTAGCCTATGAAGCTAAAATGCTATAATGGGAAAACAGGGAATTGGCAGTTGTTCCCATACCAGGGCATATAAAACATATTTTAAAGTGTTCCTGCTTATAGTTACAAGGCAACATAACTCTGGGCCACCTAGGGAAGACATCAGGGGTGGCCTGTATGTAAAAATAAGGTAATCTGAGACTTTGGAAGCACCTTTAAATCCAAAGTCGAATTTGCATCTAATTTAAATTTAAAAGCAGCCTACAAGGCTGGTGGGCTGACTTTTAAAATCACAGCTGGCACCACAGTTGTGCACACTTAAGTGCATTAAATCTACTGGGCCTCTAGACCTACAAGCCCTACCGTATACTAGGGACTTACAGGTAGGTTGTCAGTACCAATTAAAACATAATCAGGGCACAGGCCCTGGGTCTGGTTAACTGAACCCAGGGTACAGTTAGCGTCAGAAAACCAGCACCTTGTAGTCAAAATGGGGGCAAAAAGTGTGGGCACTCTGCAAACAGGTCCTGATTTCTCACAAGCAGCCGTACTGAAACTGATTAAACATGCACTTGACGAAGTACCTTGAAGAACATGAATTGGTGCTTGTACTTTTGTCTTCTCTTGTCGCATGGTTGAAACAAATGATCCTAGAATTTGCAATGGCGTGGAGGTAGTCAACGTGTATATATCTGTCTTCAATGGTGTGAGACGGTGCACCGGGGACAGGTTGTTGTATTTTGCTGCCAGCATGATGTTCATCGATGCACCACTGTCGATAATAAAACAAATGGAGCAACCATTCACCCTCAATGTGATCTTAGGGCACTGTGCAAATAAATTTGGTGGTTTCAAATGGCGATCTCTCTTGGACTTGGGCTCTTCTTCTCTGCATGTAGTCAAACCTACATGTGTACATTGTTTAGTGGTTGACATCATCATTGCACAGCCATCTTCAATACTGTTGCTTGACTATGACATTTAAGAGCCTTTAAAAGATTACTTTAATGATCATCCACTTTCCTCAAATGATGATGCTGTTTGGTCATGTAGGCGTAGCTAGAGTGCTTCTGGAAATTTCTGGCATCCCTTTTCTCTTCTTGACATGATGCAGTTGGTTTCTCTTTGGCTTTGCAAACCATTATGAAATTGTTTTCTTTCCCTCAGCCTTTGCATACTTGTCCAATAGTTGGACATTTACTTTCTTGTGGGAAGGAGAATCCACATTGGACACACAACTTCTTTTCCTCTGAGGCATCACTGTTTGGCCCTCAACTTTGTGTCTCTCCTTACTTTTGATGTTCAATGCTGATTCACTCTGGGCTATTCCAGCTTCCATATCAACAACTTTTTGACCTGCACATTCCTCTGCTCTCGCAGCCATGTGTACCTTCTCTAGACTGAGCATCTATCTCAGCATATGCTTCTGAATGAGTCAGACAGGCAACCATCGATGACTCAGACTTATGGCTTCTACATCATTGAATTAGTTAAACTCACAATACTTGATGAGGGTATCAAGTCTCTCAGGAAAATCAACCATCATTTCTCCAGCTTGCTGTTTTGCTCGGTTGAAAATGTACCTTTCATAGTTGACTTTTGGCATTGGATTGAACTTTATTTCTAATACTTCCTTAATCTGATGGTACAATATTTCATTAGCTTGTGGTATTTTCTTTATCACTTCTTTCTCTCCGTCACCTGCAAGGTCTTTTAAGTATTTGACCATCTCTTTGTCATCAAATTCTTCTAGTGCATCAATGAAATCATCAAGAGTTTCGATCCATGCAGTCCATCTGGTACCAATATTCAAATTTCTGTCTGTATCGACTAGAAGCAGTTGTCTCAGGAATGAGGCCGACCTACGTTTGGCACTCGTCTCAGTGGCCATTGGGAACCTTCAAAATCTTGAAGACTTTTTGAGTTGGGCTGAGCACAACCAGTGACCTCGGTGGTTGCCGCTTCAAGTACCACCGGCGCCGTATGCACAACCCCATGCATTCACTTGGGTCATTGTGAATGCTACTTGCCGCTTTGCACGGACTGATCTTCGACCAGGAATCAACTCAATTTCGGATGACTCTTTCTTCGTTTTGACCGGTGAGTATAGTTGTGATTTTCACTCATTTGTCACTGCCTTTAACATTTCTTTACGCCTAGCTGCTTCTCTTTTTGACGCACAATAAGCTTGCATCACTTGGATATACCTGCCAAAGTATTACTACGAGACTTGTGGTGCAGACGAAGATAGTTGTTTATGATGCACTTGTAGCGCACCTGTCTGAAAAGATATAGACACAGAGGAAGAGCCTGAAACAAACCCTAAATAGAGCAGATTGCACTGACAATCAAGTAGCGCACAATGTGAAAAAGCAAGCATCAAATGAAGGAGATTCAATTACAAACAATCATTGTCAAAGCCACTAGGTCTTGGTTTAATGTGCTAGCCCACGTATCATTAGCACATTACTAAAAGACTGTCAAGAGGAAGCCATCAAGTGTGTACAGAGAGGACTATAGTTGTTAAGCAGTCGTTCATGCAGTTCAACGCAAGCACTGGAGTGGAGGCAGAAGGATTAACCAAAACAGCCAGTAACAGTGGGTGAGAGATGAATAATTCACTGGGCTGGGCCCAAGTTCTGAATGCGTAAATATCCAGCCAATGGCTAACAGAGGCTTGTCGACGAAAGACAGGGGAGGCTGTAATGTCCAAATCCAGATATAAAAATCCCTAGAGATATTCCTGCTGACCATGGTGTTCCCAGTCTATATTTTGGGCCCCGGGCATGGGATTTCGGTCAGTGCTGTAGTAAAAAACTTGCTGAACTTGCCTTTTCTAATATTTGCTCACTGTAATGTTATTTCCCTTTGTCATAAGTGCAGTCTCTGCTACTGTGGCACTGGCCTGACACAAAGTCAGCATGCCATGTTAACAAACTGAACTGCACAGTAGAAATGACAAGCATGTAGTAGGTTAAAAAATAGTGATGTGGGTTAGCCACGTTTATGTCGTATTGTGTGGGCTGTGGAGTTGAGTAACTTTACCCCACAGAGAGAAATCTCATATGGCCAGTCTGTGCCACGTTGGAGCGGTGAGCATTTTGTCTGCAATTGCATTTCTCCTAAATTACTTGCCCATCAATTTCCTGTTGTACTCATTGCAAGTTGATTTTGTTATATCATATGACTCAACTATGTGGGAATTAGGGGAAAATAAGGATGCGGAGGGTAGGGTTGATGAGAGATGCTTAAAACCTTGAAACACTGAAGGCGCCTTTAACATTACATTTACAGATTATTTGAACAGTCTGCACAATTGTTGGCTCTTTGGCCAACGCTTTAGGAACATTTGCCATTAGGAAACAGTTGAAGTAGTTAGATCGATGTGTCAGACAATAATTTATTAGAATTTTTCATGAATGATAACTTCAGAAGCATCTGAAAATCTATGGCTTGAAGGAATATCTGAGAAAATTAAAGTTATTAATACGGAGCAGAAAAACGGTAATTTCGTGCACGAAATCCTAGTACTTCCTGCTCTGTGTTTTCACCTCCCATGACTATTTTGTAGGTAAGGAAGTCGGCCCCAGAAGCAGAAACGATCTAGGCCATCAAGATTATTAAAAACAGAAAAAAGGCTATGGAATTGGAAGGTATGAAGCCTTCAACCTCTCTTGTTCTAATGCGGTCTTTGAAAATTGTGCTGAAAAGTTCACCATTTCGCCTCCTTAATTTGATTTGTTTCAATACTTATCAGCTGGTGGGAGGGTCGGGTTTGCAGTCTTTCTATCTATATTTTAACTTACGTATTACGTTTTGTCGCTATCAATATTCGCCAAGGGCTACTTACAGTACATGTCTGCCCAGCTACATCTCACTGGTATATGGCTTTCATAGTCCGAGTGTGGCATGGTGTATTTGGAAGCATAACTGTACAATCTAGAAAAGGATATAAGAAGAAGCTAGTAGTACCGTGCAGGGCCACGTTTATCATAGCTGTCTTTGAAAAAAAAATCATATTGTAACAAAGAAATTGTCTGGTAAATGTAGGGCAGAGCGGACCCCTATCAGTGCATAGTCAGCCATGTAGAAATATATTGAAAAATGCACAAAAGGCAAAAGATAAAAAATAGGGGCTGCATTGTCACAATAACAAAGGCGCTCTGTCCCGGGTCTGTCTTTGATGGCAGAGCAGGCGAGGCATACCTCTGCTCTTTTATCTGCTTCTCTTTAATGGATTCTATATTTCATATCGTATAATGTATTTCCTGCTCCAGGAAAGTGGTCATGCCCTCCTCGGGAGGAAATCATCAGACAGCCTGTTTTGTAACCCGCCTTGCATTTTGTTCTCATTTCAACAATAACGATGGCTGCACTTTCGAGACCCAGCTTTGTCATAAAACAAACAGTATGAAGCTCTTTAATCCTTTAAGGTAAACATGAAATGATACACCTTGTTTAAAGCGTTGCATTACATTTTTCAGGAACTTTTCCACCTATCACAAAATGCAGAGCAATTTCCTACTTTTTTTCTGAAACTGTAGACAATTCACTGCTGTGATTCTCCTTAATTCGAAGATGGAATTAGGTGAATATTTTATTTCTCTTCCCAAACACTAGCTGGACAAATCTGTCAAATCTGAGAGCTTTCATCCTAATATACTACATGACTGTCTCCATTCATAAAAAACACCACACGCTGAATTCCCTTTTTTCGTCTACAACGTTTATCTTTGCAGCCTTCTGGATGGACCACACGCACAGTTTTCTTTTCAAAACTAGGGTTCATCCTTGTTTCCGAGAGTACCATCAAAAGCACTGCTTTGTGAGAACAGGAGACAAATGACGAGTGTTGTTATGAATGCCTTAAAAAAGTCATGCCTGTCCCTGGCAGAGTAACCTACATTAGGCATACACACTGGGGGCCCAATTCCCAGAACTAACTTAAGACAAAATCCTAAACTTACTACCATGTTGGTATTCAGAGAAGGCACTTACTCGAAGGCACTTATTTATTTTGGCATTCACAGAAGGCACTAACTCATTTTGGTATTCACAGAAGGCACTAACTCATTTTGGTATTCACAGAAGGCCCTTACTCATTGATGAGTAAGGGCCTTCTGTGAATACTAAAATGAGTAACTTACACATTTTGAGTAACTTATTCATTTTGAGTAACTTACTCATTTTGGTATTCACAGAAGGCACTTACTCATTGATGAGTAAGTACCTTCTGTGAATACCAAAATGAGTAATTGCCTTCTGTGAATACCAAAATGAGTAAGTGCCTTCTGTGAATACCAAAAGGGTAGTGCGTTTAGGATTTTGTCTTAAATTAGTTCCGTGAATCGGGCCATGGATGCATGGCAATGAGATTGAAATTAATCCTAAAACTGGAAGCTAGTTGTACGTCTGTTTTGACCAGTGCTATGGTTTAATTAGATGTGGGTGGGTACCAGAGAGGCAGGTTTAATGTGAAACGGATAAAGTTTAAAACAGAGAGAGACTGAGGCTTAATGAGAGATGGGTTACGTTTAAAATGGAGCAGCAAATCATTGAACGCCTCCAATGTTATCATTGTACTCATGAGTTAAAATTAAGGGCTTGATTTGATGTTTGGACGGAGTGCAGTCTATCAGGACAGTGGAGAATATTACCTCCACCACCCTGACGGAGCAGTGTCCACCAAATTTAGAGATGACTGCTGGCAAGGCAATCATCTCTATACTATGAAAGAAGCTGCCATCACAGTGGTGCCTTTCAACGTACTAACCGTTTGGTGGACGACCGCTGTCAGTTTTTGGTGACTGTTCATCAGACTTTTAACTTTTGTTTGTTTAAAAAAAATAAAACTCCCAAAGCAGAAGTTTGTTTCTGAAAAATAAAAATATAATGAGTTTCCTCTCAGGGTGTGGGGGGTCGTTATAGATTTTTTAACTGTCCCTCAACACCAGGTTTTTCCTAGCAATGACAGATTGGGGGAAAAAAGACGCTACCTCCTCCACATTAAATATGGCAAACGTTGTAAAATCATTGCCTCAACAGATCATACTCCATACCCTGTTGGGCCATCATAGGAAGTATTCCATTGATGAAGCCAATGAGGGCTCAGTTGATGGAATCATTATGAATACATTCCAATAGACCTAATTCAAGCGGAACATTCAAGATTTTTGTGCATGGATAACAGGAGCCTGGAATCCCCATTTTTGTCTGATATCCCCATACCAACTTCCATCTATTACAACTTGTCTCTCTGGATTGTGTAATAACGTACAGAGGGGGATATTGGGTTCATTACAATGCAGCTTTCCTGACTCTGGTTAGAAAAACTGACTTTGAATGTGTCAGTGAGAGGGCCAGTAGGGTGGGGTGGGGTTGATGTGGTGGAGGGCAGTCTTGTATCTATTGTGGGTAGTATTTTCTGCTTCCCCCAGGGTGCTGCAGGGGTGGTGCCGTGGCTGGTCCTGGCTGTTGCCTGCAACTCCCCGCTTTGCAAAACTGAAAAGAATTGGTGTTTTAAGGCCAGGTATTATTAGGTCTGATAATTCAGGTTCTCAATGTTGGAGCTATATATGTATAGAATATAATTCATGTATAAATTAAACAAACTATATATTCTCATACAATAAAAAACATAAGGGGGATGTGACCTGACTGGCAATGGATTAGGATGCTGCAAATGCAAGCACCGGGTTACCACGGGCTGCAGAAAGCATTTGCAGCTAACCTAGCGGCTCCAAACCCAGAGCAGCCGGGAGGTTCCGGATGCTCCTGGTTGGCCTGCATGTGGGGGCCTTAAGTTCGCCGCCCGGCCCCCGCTTTGTGGGAGTAGCACAACCTGACTTCTCTTAGGACAAGAGGTCCGGTGCCATCTTGGAGGAGGCAGCAAGTAGCGGCTGACAGGGTCGCAGAACTGTTTGCGAATTTGCATGGGTTGTGCTGTACAATGCCCGACATTATAAATGGCGGGGGCACAGCCCCCCTTGGCAGCAGGGACTGCCGTGATGGAAGAGGCAATCCCCTGGCACTGGACGCTTCCACAGGCTCATAGTATGGGCAGCCAATTTGTGGATGGCTCAACCCGCACTCACAGGGCCCTGAAGGCATTGTGAGGTGAGCAGAGCACTGGGGCCTTGGCAGAGGACTGGACTGTTCAGGGTTGGCCTAGGGCCTGATCGAGGCTGAGGGGACAGGTGGGCATAGTTGGCCGTGTGCAAACCTGCAGGGCACAGTGATGGTTGTGCCTGGGAACACAGAAAATCTTCATTCCCCCTGAGAAGTGAACACAGCGTGGCTCCTGAAACTGGCCCGGACATCCAGAGAAGGCACTGAGAGGGCATTTGCCACACATGGGTAAGGGAGAAACTCCAACAGGTACTGATTATAGGGGTGGCTTCGGAGGTCGCTGGGTAGATCACTGGCACCCTCCTCTCAGCAACTGGTATAGCAGGAAAGACACTGGGGCTGCCTGATATTGAGGTCTGGAGTGCTGTCCTTCTCCACTTTGTGCTAAGGATAGCGGTGAGCCCAGGCAGGGAGGGTCTGACTGTGTCTCTTTGAGGCTCACAGTGTTCACACCCTCTTCCTGGGTCAGGAACGTGCCCTGCTTGGCTCCCATGTCTCACTACCTGATTACAGCTGGACAGCAATCTACAAAAGCAGTCTGGTGCCCTGCCCGTCCCAGGGGTGGTGCAATCCTGAGAGGGCTGTTTTATCCTGGCCCAGCGACTACTATTGAGCCTTCCCTCATCACTATACAGAGGGGGGAAGCTTCCAGGGACAGCTCTGTTGTCTCGCTTTGATCCAAGTCCTTCCTGACCGACATGAGCAACAAGAGCAAGTCATCCCCCCAAACCATAGTGGCACCCACTACACACCCCATCACTCCAGAATACCTGGAATATTTTGGGAACAACATTAGACTTAAAATTGGCTCCCTCAAAACTGATTTCAAGAGGTATCTGCAGGAGCTCCATCGAGACACTACAGAGGTGGGTACATGAGTAGATGATCTCAAACGCACAATAGACACACTCCGAAGCTTTGATATCACATGGCCACCGTGGTAGACCAACAAATTGAACTCCAGGCCAAGCAGGAGGATTTGGGAAATTGCAGCCTCAGAAACAAAATCCACATTCAGGGGGTCCATGGGGTGCAGAAGGGGGAAGACATACTAACCTTCACTAGAGACTTGCTAAAAGCTATTCAATGGAATTCAGGGGATCAGCCCTTACTGTTGGACAGAGCACATTGTATCACAGCCATGGCTGGCTGCCCTGATGGCACCCCAGACATTCTAACCAGAGTCCACTTCTTCCAAGAGAAGGAGGCTATTTTGAGGGCAGCCAGGGAGAAGGCAGTCCTTGTTTTCCAAGGACAGGCAATCTTCCAAGACCTCCTCCCTGACCCTTAAAAAGAGAAGAGACTTCAAATCGGTCACAGAGAAACTGTGGGTGCAAGGAATCAAGTACTAGATAGCCCACCCTTTTGGGCTCCTGTTCCAGTGAAAAGGCAGGCACTGATTGGTGGGGTCCCTTACAGAAGCCAAATGTATGATGGCGTGCCCAAGTTATCCCCTATTTGGAAGTTCCCGAACCCCCTGCCGGAGAGACAAGAGGGCTTGCACCCAGTGGGGTGCACAGTTGGGTGGCCGTGGTCGGGAACACAACAGCAAAGCAAAGGTCCTCATGCAGTGAAAGAGGACATAATATTGCAGTGGCAAAATATGAAACAAGCCTCGTAGTCCTCCATCAAACAATCTAACCCCCTCTAAGTATCAGCTGTGCTTGACTTCATGTGGACTTTGGAATTTGAGATATTGTGTTTAACTTCAGGCAGACCCCTTGTGCACACCCCCCAGCGGACATCTTCCCCCCAACTATTGTGTGACCCGGTTTAGAAAGCCTCGATTCAGGAGACAATCTCTGAATATTTTGAACTTAATGCCCAATCTGAACTCCCCCCCACATACTCTGGGGTAGTTTCCAGGCAACTATACAGGGTGTTATCTCCTCCATTGCTATATCTAGAGTTTGCGAGGCATGCCTCTTTGAAACCAAACTCACTGAGGAGATCCGTGCCTAAGAAGGCATCTGACAACCAAGACTCCTCAGGGCAAAATTGACGGCAGTCGGCAATGCTGCGGGGTAAACTGCAGGCACACGGGTCAATAAAGCTGAAAAGTCCCTATTGGCACTTAAACAAAAATATTATGATGCGGGAGACAAGGCAGGCACACTCCTGGCCTGTAGGTTGTGGCATCAACACACATGCACAGACATTGCCAAATTACGCAAAGAGAATCTTGACTGGGTGATTCGGGAGCCAAACAAACAGGATGCCTTCTGGGACTTCTACCAGTCACTTTATGCCGGTGGTGGGGTGGACTGGGCTGTCATAGACTCGTACCTTTGGGACTGTCCGTGGCCACAGATGGCCCAGGACCTTGATGTATCATTCATAGCAGCAAAACTTATAAAAGCCTTTGGGGAGCTCCCGGTGCCAAAGACACCGGTTCCAGAAGGCCTACCTATTATTTTGGATAAACCCTTCACCCCTATTTGAGGGAATTCCTGCTTGGACTCTATAAATGCTTGATAAAGTTCCCACTCTCTGCTCCTTTTATCATCCAAATGCACTACTGAACACTGATTTCAAGATTTACACCAAGATTCTGGCCAACCGGTTGGAATCCATTCTGCCAGGCTTGGTTGACCCAGACCAAGTGAGTTTCAATAAGCAACAGCAAGGCCACCACAATGTCACATGCATTGTGAATCAGGTGAAGAAGGGCCACATGGGAAAGATCTCTGCCCTCCTGTTGTCCTTGGATACAGAGAAGGCATTTGATATGGTCAGCTTGGCCTTCCTATGCGCAGTCCTCCTCAACATAGGTCTAGGAAATGATTATTAGGATTACGACCTTATACACTGAGCCCACAGCACCCACTCAAGTAAATGGCCAGCTCACCAAACCTTTTATACTCCAGCATGGTACTCGCCAGGGATGTACTCTATCCCCCTTACTTTTTGCTTTTGTAGTAGAGCTTTTGAAAATCTGCCTGCAGCGGCTGGCCCGAAATGTAACTGCCATCCCGTTTGGGGGACGAAAGCATAACACCCTGCTTTTTACCGACACCATCCTGCTGACCTTAACGGAACCTAAATACTCTCTCCCTACAGTGATCCAGAGCCTGAGGGTGTTCGAGGCAGTGTGGGGTTATGTTATCAATGTAAACAAATCTCATCACTCAATCTCTCCATCGCACAAAAGCTACTGCCTTTGCAGGGTTGTCCCCCTTTTCAGTTGTTACCCCATTCCATCCAATACTTGGGCCTCACCATCACCAACTCCTTGAAGACTTGGACCCGGATCAACTGGCCGCGACTTAGCAGTGCTATATTGGAGGACCTACGCCGCTGGAAGCCATTGCATATCTGTTGGCTTGGTTGGATAAATGTACTCACTATGAATATTCTGCCCAAGCTTCTTTACCTCTTTAAGTTGCTCCCTACCCCCATTCCGGCAGAGGATATTGGGCACCTGCAATGGGACCTCCGATCCTTCGGTTGGAAGGGGAAACAGCCATGCATCTCTAATGCCCTGCTTATGCTCCCAGACATCGTGGTGGCCTTGTTGCCCCAATCTTCTTGACTATTACTGAACAGTCCATTTGCGTCACATGTCGGAGTGGGTGGTTAGGGAGAGCAAAAAACATTGGCTACATATGGACTGGGTGGTAGCTTGCAGACTGCTATGGAACCTCGTCTGGCTCCCAAATAACCATTGCCCTCATAGAGTGTACATAGCAACGCTGACCCAGATTGCCCTCAAAGTGTGGGATAGAGTAGCAGTACAAAGAGACTTGACTATGTTTCCCTCTCCGAACTTCCCAATAGCTCATGACCTTGATTTCATACCCGGTTGCAGATCAGTCTCCATTCCCGACTGGAAGAGGGGTGAGTGTCGGATCTTGCAAGACTTGTTTCAGGGGCAGAGGATAAAAACCTTTGAGCAGTGTAAATCGGATCCCTGACAAACAGCGACACAAACATTTTCAACTACGCCCCTGAGCTCTGTTTTCTACCAATACCCTAGGGGCCACTCACTCGCTAACGCTCTTTGAGACCCAAGTCTGCAAATTTGGGGGATCAATGGGCCTCATATCCGAAACGTATGATGTTTTGGAGCAACCCCGCCTTCCCCCAGACATCTCTAACAGACACATTGGGAGCGCAACACTCCACAGGGCATCTCGAGGAAGGAATGGAAACTTCTATGGCATGAAATTTCCAAGACACGTAGGAGTAAACTAAATCAAGAAATGGCATACAAGCTTATGTTCCCATGGTATTACATCCACGTCCGACTGCGCTCTATGTGCCCTGCAGCGTAAGACACTATTGGAGATGTGGAGCACAGGTGGGCGATTTTCAATATAGCTGGTGGTCCTGCCCTCACCTCACCATCTTTTAAAAAGAAATCCTAGAACATATGAAGAACACCCTGGGGTTCCTGATTCCAGCAGACTATTACTCCATAATTTTAGGACTATTCCCAGTAACACCCGAAGCACCGACACACACACACACACACTGGTATCTGGTCTGGCACATGACATGTGGAGTAAATCAGCTTATAACCTTGGCTTGGACAACCCCTACCACCCCCCGTGGCCTCCGGGTCCACACAGCTTTGGCACACCTGAGCCATGAAACACCTGTCCCATAAGCTCTCCCTCACGAACATGAAATTCTCTCTCCCTTGGAAGCCATTTATAGATTACACACCCAAAATGAAATACCTCTGCTTTCTTCCACCCAGACTTCACACCTTTAACTTTTTCATCTAAACGCTTTACATAATATCCACATACTAACCAAACCCCTGGTGCCCTATGCATTGGGGATGCCCCCAGACACCCCTCCACATTCTCCCATGCTCCCTCCTATACCTTTTCCTTTTCTCCCTCCCCTGTACCCCTTCTCTTTCCCGACAGTCCCAGGTTAAGACTGTGCTCTATCTCCATCTGCCGAACTGTAGAGTTCCACATAGGGTTCTTGACTTTGTGATTCCCCTGTTTTACCCCTTTGGACCCCTTTACTCTTGCTTCAGGGCAACACCGGATAAAGGTTCCAAGCACCCTACCTCCGCATCATTGGCACCACATGGTTCTCCCCATGGAGAACTAGGTAGGTGACCCACAGAGGGCTTACACTCCTTTGAATGCAAGACAGGTGTTGTGGATTCTGTATAGACTCTCTATTTCACGGATGCATGGTTGCTGCTTCATTTCCCAACTTGTCAAATTTTGTACGCACACCAAAGTCACAAGGCAATGTAAGTGTGAACTCATGTGAATGCTTAAATGGTATTTTGTAACTTGCTCCTTCCAATCTTCCTGCCGGTTTCTGTATGACTTTTTAAAACTCTATAAATAGATTCTGAGTAAAACAATAACACATAAATTAGCATTTACCAAACAAGGATGCGACTAATAAAAAATAAATCAGACTTTACCAAACAACCAATAAAATAACTCTATAAACAACTTTAACAAATAAAATCAAACAAACAATTAAGCCAACAATATAAAAGGCACACTAATTAAAACGACTAAACACTCCGAAAACGATAAATGATGCAAGAATAGAAAACTCTGCCAGATTTTCACAAGAAATGATTAATACAGAAATAAATTATCTCAACAACTACAATTTCAAGTAAGTAATACATATATTAAAACGAAAAATGTACTGTTAATAAAATAAAAAATACATTTTAGCAAATAAATTCGAACACACTATGTAACTTTTATCTTTTTACATAGACTACCTACAGAAAAAGAAAACTAACGTCGACACCAACAAACTGCTCAAAAATATCAGCTTTAGCAAAGCACCAAGAATATTTAATGAATTAAGCATGCATATATATTAATTTAATTTAAGAACTCTCCCAACCAATGACCATACTTAATTAATATAACTTTTGTTTCTCTTTCAACAGAAAATTAAGCACATGCTCCACTTCAAAACAAGGGGAAAGAAAGCTTAAAAATTGCTCAAAACATCTCAACAAAACATACAAGGAAGTAAATAAATGACATTAAATGAAAATGTATAAAGTGCTCTACTACCATAGGGTGTCTAGGCACTGCATCTTGGAAGGAAAAAGGAGGCCTGAAACAGACACAGAGAGAAACACTAGCGGTAAGACACTACTGATTGAAAAGCCATGTTCCATAGCCAAACTGTGTAGGTTATAAAGCTCCTGCCTCCCCAGCTGGATCTTCTGACTTTAGGTATCACAAGATTAGATGCATAAGAAGAGCACAGCGATCTATTCGGGACATACTACTGAAAACGTTGATTGTGGTAGCTGGGTCCCGAGTTATGCAATTCTTTAAAAGAGATACAAAGGGCATTAAAATCAAGCCATTTTTTGATGGGAAGCCAATGTAGTTGGTCAAGAATGTGCAAAACTGACTGATGTTTGGGAATGCCAGAAGAAGCTGGGCAGCCATGTTCAGTGGAGTCTGCAATTTGTTTAAGAATCTTTTCTGGATGTTGGTGAAAAGCATGTTACAGTAGTCAATTTTTTATATAATTAGTGTAGAGATCACAGATTTCTGCAAATCTCAAGGGTTGAAAGGAAGGACTTTCCTAAGAGTTGTAAGTATCAAAAAGTGGGAGGAGGTGATGGAATTTTCTTGTTCTTCAAGCTTGAGCTTGTTATCAAAATGGACCCCTAACTTTTTACTTTAGTTACTGGGGCGGGGAGCTCCCTAAGCTGCAGCGGCCTCCACCTAGGAGACCAGAAGGACCTATTGCTGTCATATAACAGAACCTTGGTTTTACCTGAGTTCAACTTTAGGCAGTTACTTGACATCCAGCTCCCAATTTGGAGTATGCAGTCATGAAATCTGGCGGTGGTGTCATCAGAATTATCGACCACTGACCCCACAATTTGAGTGTTCTTGGCGTAAGACAATGCTGCAAATCCAAAAGATTTGATTAGATTGGCCAAGGGGGTCACGTACAGATTGAATAGGGTTGAGATCAATGGAGAGCCATGTGGGACCCCACAAGGCAAAGAGAATGAAGAAGACTAGAACTCATTGAACTTGAAGAACTGTTCTCTTTCTGAGAGAAATCATTTTTAGAGCTTAAGAGCCTTACCCCTGATACCAATAGCTAGGAGACGGTCAATAAACAGACTGTGGTTGGCCATGTCCAATGCTGCCTAGAGGTCTAATAAGATTAAAGCAGGATTGCCACCTGTATCTAAGGTGTGCCTGATTTCCACAGAGGCTGTAATCAGATCTAGTTCTGTATTATGTTGGCTGCTGGAACCAAACTCTGTGGCATCTATGAGTACATTGTTACGTATAAACAAAAAAAGTTCAGAGCTGATGGCCTTGTCTTTGGCAGGGAAGGGAAGACATGAGATAGACCTATAGTTGTTGGGACCATTGCTGGCTAGGTTGGGTTTTTGAGAAGAGGGAGTGGGGAGGCTTTTTTCCACTCTTTTGGAAAATAGCCCACCTTGAATATCCGATTGAAGATGTCCCTGAGATACCTAAAGGGAATATGAAGCGCAAGATGAAGAATCCTTGGAGGGCAAGGATCCTAAGGGGACCCTGATTTGATTTGGCTAAGTATGGTCTGAACAAGAGCTTCAGATAGAGAGGGAAAAGATGTCAACTATGTGTTTCCAGATGATGGACTTGCTTCCGATGAGGTAAAGCAAGAGGTAGTGGTGTTTCCTGCCATAATGGTCTTGCAGGAAGCGGTTGTTGCAACTGTTTTCAGATCGTCAATTATGTCCTTCTCCTCAGGTGGGCCAATGGCAAGATCGTTGGCAGAAAATGTATTATAAACAGCTTCAACTTTATTTTGAAAGAAGCCAGCTAAAGAGTTACAGAATGTTTGCTCAGGTATGTTGTTTTTCAGTTCGAGAAGCTTGCTCAGTTTGTTTTACTGTGACAAGGAGTTCTTTGTGACCATTTATAGAGAATTTGATTTTAGAGGTGAAATAGCTGGATTTTGCTTTAGAAATCATGTCTTTGTAGGCCAAAGTGGACTGTTTATAAGAGTCTTTGTCTCTGGGGTCGTAGAAGGTGCGCCATTTCATTTTAGCCTTCAACAGGCTTGTTTTTTACCTCTAAGATTATCATCAAATAGCAAGTAACTGCATTTTCGAGAAATATTAATATTAATAACAAAGAAACAAAAGTCAATTTACAATATATTTATAATGTTAAACTATTTACAGATACAATGACAGAAGAGGCTAAATGTATAACTTCACAGAAAGGGAAACAATTATTTAACTATATGGGCTATACCCACAGCAAAGAAAGTGCATCAACATAAACCATGAATTGTAAAAGTACTAAGGGCCTTCTACGAGCACGGCGTTGCATGGGACCGCCGTTCTCACAGCGGTGGTCTGACCACCACCACATTGCGGCCCGCCCACAGTATTACGAGTAGGGTGGTCGGACCGCCCCAGGACCACTGTGTTCACCGAGGAGTCAGGAGCAGGAATATGCAGGCGGTGCCGCTGCGGCACTGCTGAGTATATTCTGAATTTCCTGTCAACTGCTCAGTTCATGGCAGTGAGGCTGCCATGAAAAGGGGGCCAGAAAGGCAAAAAGGGGGGCCCTGACAGGGACCCATGCTGCTCCTGGTCCTGGGGTGCTTGCAGGGCACCACATCTTGAACCCCCCTAGAATTGCACCCCTGTTCCTGCACGGTGTAGCATTTTCCTAAATGATATAAAACAACATGCAAATATCTACTACCCCCTAAAAATAATCACAGCATTTGAACAAGCTATGATTCAAGCAATTCAAAAATATTCCCCCACACAGCCATACAAGGCTGCTACTATCACTTTAATCAAAGTATATGGAGACTACTCCAAACATCTACACTAAGGGCCTGATTAAGATAGAGACGGATGGACTGCCGCCTGCTTTCACAGGGTTCAGGAGACCACCCAACAAGCAAGCGGTGGTCCAATCACTGCATTAAGATGAGACCGCTGGGCTGGCAGTTGCAAAGGGCTCTTTTTCATGGCGGCTTGTGCTGTAGCCCAGGAAAAGGGCCACAGCACAAGCTGCCATGAAAATGAGCACTTGTTGTACGTCCATGGGCCGTGTGCCGTGCACCATGTGTTGCATGGCGCATGGTGCATGGTGGTACTAACATTCCGTTCCAGAAAGCCTTTCCATGGCAATATTGTAATCCTGATTGCAATGCCTGCCTCAGCACCACTACAACTCAGGACTTCAAATCCAATCGCTGCCCTGTCAAGATCACTGATCCTGGCGGAGGCGACAGCCTTCCCCCAACCGCTGTGGGTCTGACCGCTGGTATTGTAATTTGGCGGTCAGACTGAGTCTGTGAAGGTCCACTCACCATCATGATCAGGCCCTAAGTGTAGAATACTCCTCTAACTAGTATTAGTTTTTGAAATAAAAAAATGATAACACTAGCCTACGTCCCTGTCACAGAGGTAGTTAACTACCATAACTAAGTAATAGAAAGCCCTTTCTACCCAAAAAAATGTAGACAAACTTACATGATTTGAAAGTCTGCGTCGGTCAGAAAGCAGATGCCATGCCAAGTACCAGTTACCATGGTGGAATGTCTAAGACAGCACCTCAACAGAGGAAGCAAAAACCAACCACACTGTGGAAGGATGGCACAATACCTTCTAATCCACATTAGGCAGAACTCAACCTACAATAGGCAAATTTATAGAAGCTTTACAAAAAAGAACAAAGCTACCAATAATCAAGAATAGAGCAATCCATTACCCAAATTGTCCATAATCTAAGCAAACAAACTAAAAGAATGTACAGCATGCTACTATATAAAGTCAAACTCTTTATAAATAACAAAGGACTACATTACTTAGAAATGATAGCCAAAAGCATATTATACATTAAATATAAGCCTACTAAAACCTCAGCAAAATGTAAACCACCAAATCAAAACCTTTTTATTTTAATATGAATATTAATATTTTATGTTATCAGTGAAACAAATATATAAAATCACCAAGTTATTAAACAGTGATATAGTAAAATATAAACATATTAAAAAACTAGACAACAATACACAAGCCAACATTAAATAATTCTAATTCAACACATTCAAAACAATTTCACATATTATTAAGATACATATAGCATAAACAATATAATATCACATATCTCATCCACACAAAATATATAAAAATAAAACGTGCAGTTTTTTAGCTGCAGATCTTTTACCATATCCACAAAATAAAAAATAGGAATCCACGAAAAAGCTAAAAATCTGAAAGCAAAAAGCCCCCCAAAATAATGCAAACAAATGAGCAATCCAATCAATATCCCTTGAAGTAATCTAAAACATGTAGGTTCCATAAACAATTCTGAAAAAGTATTTTAAAAAAGAACCGCTCCAGGAAACCCAAAAAAGGGAATCTAAGTAAAAAAACATCTGTTTTTAATAAACCAAACATATTTCTTTTAAAAAAAACATAAATTCCAAACTCCTATAGAAATCATTCAGGAAAAAAACTGTAAAACAAACCCACCCACTTAACAGATCACAGTCCTAAATATACAAATGCAGAACACTTATGGCATGATTACGATGTGGCAGTCTGACAACCGAGAGCCCATCAGTCCCACTGCCGAATTAAGATAATGGTGGTCTGATAGTAGCCAAAGGCCACTCTGCCACCACCGCTAGGATTCTGGATCCCAACAGTGCGGCAGTCGAAACAATGGCACGCAATGCAGGCGGTGCCAATGTAGGCATTGCCGGCGGAATTATGATGTCCCTTTCCGAAAGCCTTTTCATGGCACGGACCTCGGCATGGAAAGGTCGTCAAAAGGGTAAGAAGGGGCCCCAAACAAGGCTACCGGCCATTAGAGCCCAGAGAAAAATGTGCCTAGGGGCACATGTAGTGCCCCACTACCGTGGTGCTGTTTTCCGTGCACTGAATGCCATGCAAGACATGCTGCATGGCACATGGCGCACGGGCGTGCTAAAGTTGTTGCAACCATTTTCTATGGCTGCAGCCTGCCCCTGCCTTAAAAATGCCAAAACAGTGCAAAACACAATCAAAAACACATGAAAATGAACAAAACACACTAAAACAACACTATACTACTAATTACCTGTTTCGACGAACATCAGCATCTAAGTGTGACCTGGTTCCTGGAAAAATAACTCAAAATAACACAAATAGACTACAAAATAGAAGTTAGCTGTTAAAATAAAAGGCCAACGAATCAAAGTATCTCTCCCAAAAAATCAATGGTAAATACAGTGAAAATAATTAATAAATGTAAAACAAAATGTAAAACATTATTTAAAATATTAAGCTTCTCAATGAAAATATGGAAAGTATAAATTCAATATTAATATAAAATATATACAATTATTTAATATATACATATGAAAAAAAGTTTAAAATATATTTTAAAAAGTACCAATTGTAAAAGTACATTATGGAAATATATTAAATATGATGTTCCTCTATTTCTTCACAATAAAAAATAGCAACAAGTATTTATGTCACTTTGTAATTCATTTTATTTTAACTTAAACATATATTTGTTCAAATGTAACACTGTACAATAAATTGAAAATTATAAAAAAAAAATAAGATGTGTGACATCTGTTTTATATACCAAATTAAAAAAATCTCATTCACTAAAGGGGGACATTTACTGTTCCCACTCCAATCTAAGCCAACTTGGGGAAAGTGTTGGACACTAAAAGGGTGATATTTGTTATTCCCACTCCAATCTAAACCAACTTGGGGATTATGTTGGATACTAAAAGGGTAATATTTACTATTCCCACTCAAATCTAAACCAACTGAGAGAAAGTTTTGGGCACTAAGGGTGACATTTATTATTCCCAAACTAAACCAACTCTGGAAAACTGCTGAACAATAAAGGAGTGAAATTTACTATTCCCAATCCAATCTAACCCAACTCAAGGAAAGTGTTGGACGCTAAAAGAGTGACAATTACTATTCCCACTCCAATCTATGTTAGTTTGAGAAAAGACGCTAGACACTAAAATCTTCACAAATTATCAATCCAATTCACCTTAATACTTATGAACCTAAAATATTATACGTTTAAATAAAAACAGACAAAAATACCACTAAACATTCTAACATTTCAGTAAAAGTAAACATATTTTAAAACTATTTTAAACTACTAACCTCTACATAAAAATGCAAAATTGAAATCTATATATTATAAAAGTTATGTAAAATGTTTGGGGGATGGGGACCACTGATGCTTTTCGGTGGAACCACGCCTGCTTCCTTGGTGGTCCGCCTGCCCTATTAAGAACAGAGCCGCAACACGATGACAAGACTGAAGCAGTCCCGCCGCCTCCACCGATACTTCTGCTCCAGTGGCAGGACAGCCAGACGAGCATCATGGAGGGCGTTGACACCAAGCTTTCCGCCATGCAAATTATGATCTGCCTCCATGCAGAGCTTTTCCTGGCAGGGACACCGCCATGTGCGAGTGAGCGGAAAGGCGGTAAATGAGGGGATATAAAGAACTTAACAAAAACACAAACAAATGTAATAAAAATGAATACAACACATTACATACTAATGAACACTAAAGAACAATATTGTATACAATAATATTTCCTACATCAACATTTTTCCCAACGATATTAAGAACATTATAAACTTTCTTTTTACCTTTGATTTTCCTGTACATGGTATATTTGAAGTCCTGATAATCTTGACACAGTATCTTGATATTTTTAATCTGATATTTTGTCCAAACACCAGATAAACCAGTTGTCAAATGCCGGATACAAGAAAATGCAAGCAAAATGCAAAAATGCAAGGCAAAAAATGTTTTGAAAAAGCACACAATGAACTTTTTTTTCAATTCAGTTTAGCAGTAGATTGACTTTACTGCCCTTAGTGTATGGAGAGAAATGTGAACACTAATATTCATAATTTTTCATACAACAAGTTTTAGGTAGAGTTACTCAGTGAACAGAGAGATGAACAGCATGACTAACCACTGGCAAGAACACTGGAGAGATAATAAGGAGGTAGTCTGAATGTTACAATGTGAAGTGACACCCATGCAACAAGGAACCAGCAGATGTTGGTCAATATGACACTGGGGTGGGATTAGGCAGAATTCCTACAAGACAGTTAAGGTTGAATTTGCACCCAGACATGTAAGTTTTAATTATAGACGTGTTTTGCAGTGGATAACCTTCATGAGAAAACTGTGGTAGCTTTTGCTGTGTCATTAGTTCCTTCCCATATTTTGCTGTCTGTGCCTGTGAGTAAAGGGGTATTCTACTTTCAAAAGGTTGCATTGCATATATTGATTTTGGTTTGGTAGCTTTAATATGATGTGTTGTTAAAAAAAAAAGGACAAGGGATTCACTTTATCACTTTGTGTTCTTTTGGTGTTTGGTGTTGCAAGAGGAAACTATGTCTGATACTCGACATTTATATATTAACCCAGCTTTCATTTAGCATTTATGTGATTCTAAATGGCATTAGAACATTGGGATGTGCTCCATTTAAGACAATGAAGTGGCCCAGGGCCAATAATGACTGGAAACAGGCCTGCTTAAACATACCACTGCATGACTCTCTGTTCCCCCTTTTTATTGTATAACATTCTCCCCACAGTGTCTATGGGCTCTGAACTGTAGCTTTGGTTCAGAACCTGTAACGACTGATTTTGCTCCTAGCAGCGGGCTACAGTGCTTAATTAATGGATTCATATGGTTTAATTGGATTTTCTTTGGAAGTTGGAATGTGGAAGTGCCACTGTTCTGAGTAGGAGGTATAGGTACACTCTTAATTCCCTCTGCTATAATTGACCATTACTATATTCAGCCTCTTTAAATTGATGGTCAATATGAGAAATACTGTAAAGTTCTCTTGGCAGGGCTGCCAACTAGTCAAATTAGTTGCCTCTCGTTTTTTTCAGAGATCTGCAGCATGTTTGATCATTGACTTTAAATGAGGTTCTCATGTTGCTGCTGCTTTCATTGAAGTGTGCTGCTCGCCTATTAATTCAAGTAGCTTTGTGGGATTGTTGGCGGCAGTTGTCCACAAGTCCAGAGCAGATGTCCTCATTATTTTCTGAAATGTTATTACATAGCAAGGGATCCATTTGATCCGCACATCAAAACATGTGCAGAGCAAAAGAAAAGCTGTGTAAAGGACGGGCCCTGACCCAAGGTAACCTCGACCTTCCGCTTTTGCATCAAAAGCCCCCTATGGGGCTTTTTACGATGGTGGTCAGAAAGTCTCCGACCTTCGAAAGCTTTCCGACCGCCATTGTTGGTTTCAAATCCTTAAGAATCAGCCGGTCAGAATTTAAACCAGCCAGTCAGTCTGGTTTGACTGTCAGATTATGAGTTGGATGGTCAGACCGCCTCAACAACGCTGCCACTGCCAGGATCTTGGATCCCGACGGGGCAGTGGTGGGGTAGGTAGCAGTCTGCAGTGGTGGTGCCAATCCTGGCATCACTATGCAGATTACATCCTACTTTTACCGACAAGTTGTTCATGACAAAAAACCTGCCATGAAGAAGTCGGCGGTAAGACAGGAAAGGGGCACAAACAGGGCCCCAGTGTGTTGTTTGCTCTTTGGACATTGTGGCGGGGACATATATCAGTCCCCCCTATGCCTGCACTGTCATGCATGCACTGTGTGGCATGCATGACATGGCGCATACTACACAGTGCACGCACGACTTGGAGGCACTGATAAGGTGGCAGGATGCTTTACCGGCTCTCCTATGAGCTATATATACCACCACCATGACAGCGCCGCGCCCGCACCGCCATGTGCACACTGCCATGCCCACACGTCCGCGCCCACACCGCCAGCCCTAGATTAATATCTGAATCCGGGGACGGGAGACCGCGGATTTGATGGTCATCCTGGGTCCGCCGAAAGTCCAAATTGGGCCTATAATTTGAGAAGTATCAAAAAGCCACTGTCCCATGCTTTTTTAAATTCTGTCCATGCTTCCTTGTTTTGTCAAAGAGTTTTAGTTCAAATCGATGTACTTTATAATCTTCTTAAGAAAACCTTTCAAATATGTGATTATGAGCAAGATCATGTTGTGTAAATGGCCATTTATTTTAAAGAAATGGAAACAGTCAGATGACCTCACTACCGTACGTCAATTGCAGTGATCTCTAAAGCATTGGCTTGGAAAATGCTGTGTACTACTCCATTGCACCATTTATTAGAAGAATGCCCTCCCCCACTGGTATAGTGTACGAGACAAATAAGAACAACTTTTGCTTGGGTAAAACGTCTGGTAGTGCCCCCTCTCCTCTGTAATGTAGCTTCAGTTTAAACATCTGGAAAGAGTGCTGTTTGTTGCAGAAATAAAATGAAAGTATGTTCTTCTTGATCTGTTCCCACTGTAATGGAAGTTGGAAATCAGAACATGCATGTTTGCATGTCCACAGCCTTTAGTACAGCTACACTTTTTAATTCTGTCCTATTGTAACATGAGCAATGTGAGAAAGAAAATTATTAGTTGGAGTAAATGATAGTCTACAAAGTAATAATGTCACTGTTTTTGTTAGGTCAATTAAAGGTTTCAGTACTTTAAACTTGAGCTCAACCCCTGGTGGCACAGAGCACACAGGCTTAACTTAGCATAAAGTGTAAAGCATTTAGATGTACCAAAAAAGTTAACAAGACAAAAACATGATACAATAAGAATTCCACTGAAATTTATAAAACAAACAGAGGAGATTAATTTAATTAATGAAATTACACCAAAAGGACAAAAATCCAATGGGGAACCAAAGAACCTTTACATGTTAAATGAAAATGGCACACACCACGATCATCTTGTTGCACTTGACCGGTACTTAGATGCTATTTAAGGTTGACCACAATTGAACGCAGGTCAGCTGCGGAACCCAGGTTAGTCCAGGTTGTTGTTAGTTTTACCTTCTGACTTAGGGCCTCATTACGACTTTTTGCAGTCCTATATTGAACAATGCAACACGCCAGCATCTGTAGGATTGCCAGAATAGGACTTCAATACTGGTTTGGCAGGCAGTTCTGCGGCTGTCTGACAGGAGAGGTCTGTGAGGCTCATAGAAGAGCCCCACATGCAGACGGCCACTCCCAGGGCAGACTGCACCTTCCTGCATGGGGTGGCACACATGCCACACCATGAGGGAAATGGGGGTACCAATGCAGAGGGGCACTACATGTGCCCCTCACATGAACCCCCAGGCCCAATTCAGTATATGGCCCCCTTTATTGCCATTCTGCCACCCTCCTCATGGCAGGTTCACCAACCTGAAATGGATGGTGAAATGGCAACTTGGAATAGGCTCTATGTTTTGGGTTAATCACTGTTCGTATTCCTCAAGCATGGCAAGACTGCAAGCTGTAGCTGACAGAGCTCCACAAGGCCCAATACCCACTCTGCGATGTCCCTCTGAAATGTATTGCTGCTTTTGAAAAGCTCTGAAGGGGAAACAATCGTCAGATTGACTTGGCAGGTTCGTCTGATTCTCTGTAGGTCAACAGAACCAACATGGTTCCAAGTCCCAGGTTTTTCAGGATGTCAGGAGTACCTTTTGCTACAGCCAGTGGTCTCAAGACCTTAGGAACAGCACTTGGGGACAAGACTCACTCCAGCAGAAGCCACCAGCAAACCTCAATACAGGTAGGGTTGGAACTGGTTGGCTGGGCTCTTCAAGAAAAAGAGTGTCTAGCAGCGTGTTGTGTTCTTGTAGCTTAACATGACGCCTACCAATTGGCCTTTGAAGTCCACTTCTTTGTCCTGGGTATAATCGGGAGCAGGTCCAGCCTTTCCAGTCTCCTCACAGGTCTCAACAGCTGGTATTGTCCTTTTTCTGTCTTCAATAGGTCCACTAGTGTGCATGTATGTATGGCACTAACCTATGTTTGGATGTGACTCCTAGCCCCTCCCTACCCATTTGGGAAGACGTTCCCAGGTGTAACCCTACCCACCTTTGCAGCAGTTCCTGTACAAACAATCATGCAGTAACCCTCTCTATGTAAACCCACAATGGCAACAAAAATTCCCCTTGAGCACAGCTCCAGTGCCCACCCTAGAGGGGAGGCCAGGAAAATTAGCAACTCCTCCTCTGTGGTCACTTCAAACCTATTCTGAGTGCATCTACTTCCACTGGTTTGGTGTACGGCTGACTGGGTGGGCAAAAGAGGGCTTAGCCCCAGTGACATCTAACATTTGCTTTTTACAGGGTAGGCCTCTTTGAAGTTAATTAAGTACCTGGGCACAACCTAGATGGTCATCCTGAAAGAGGAACAGAACACCTCCCCACATCCAAGGCCTATGTCTTAACTCTAGGAGCAAGCTCAAACCTCATCAAGGGGGCTATTCAGCTCCTTGGCGACAGTTGGAAAGTCATGCATATGAAAATCTAGAAGCTTTAGACAGGGAAAACGTGACTTTCTAAAAGTATCATTTGTCAAACATTTAGGACAAATCTGCATTTACCAGTGAATTGGGCTTGTAATGGTCCAAGAATTAACTTTGTTTCCTAGCTGGAGATACCATTATTGAATGTAATATTTTAACCTAATACTTTCCAATGAAACAGCTATCCGTGCTAAAAAAAAATAGCTTTTGGGGCCATGTCACTGTAAGGATATGTTTAACATAAATGGGCCTATTACGATGGAGATTGGAAAGCCTACGACTTTCGGTCAGAGGCTTTCCAACTACCATCATCGGTTTCAATTCCGGCCAGCTGATTATGATTTAGCTGGTCGGAATTGAAGCCAGACGGTCATTCCAGCTGGCTTCTGATGGGCTCAGGGAGCTCTTCGGTCAGTTGGAACCAGCTCGTAATCACAAAAGGCGGGCCTTTCCATCCTTGGGATTTTGATGCACGATTTCCGGCATGGTTTCCATACCGGCCTGTCTGACATGAAACCCATGTCACAAAGCATGTTTGGGGGCCCCAGGCAGGGCCCCCTTGTGTGTGAGGCCTCCAGTTGGGGGCCGAGGGGGAACCCTGTTGATCCCTGCACCCTGTGGAAGGCACCTTGAGGTGCCTGCCACGGGATGAAGGGATAAATCACACCTCCTATTTCCCTATTGGAGCATGTATTATGGCTGGTTGATGGCTGTCATGCGAGCTCACATAGGGAAATGTTGGAATGCGACCGAATAGTGTTCAGTCACATCCTAATGAGGCAGGTGGGACTGCCAACCAGGTATCGGTCAGTCCCGTTTATGAGATGGTGTGGGGCAGCAGCAATTCCGCCCGACATCAAAATTGGCCCATAAATGTTTGCATGAGATTCTTTAAATTCCATGCATTTCTGCTTTGTGTGTAGTAACGCCTACTTAGGAGGGGATTGTTCATATTGAAAAGGAGGGTTTATGCCTGTTGAACAGGGTTGTTGTGGCAAGTTGAATTTGCAGTTTTAAAATGCACAGACAAGCTACAGTGGTATACATGCAGTTATGTTTGCACCGTCAATGTAGAGGGTGGCACAAAGGATGCTGCAGTCCACTAGTCACATTTAACTTGCAGGCCCTGAGTACACCTTGTACCATATACTATGGACTTAAAGATTAGTTAATTATGCCAATTAGGAGTATAGCCAAGTTCAACATGTTTTAGGGGTAAGATGACATCGCTTTGAGCCACATTAGCAGAGTGCCAGTACACAGATTCAAACACCAGCAGCATCAGTCCAAAAAATGAGGATGATCATGCAAAAAGAAGCATTTTCCCTCAAGCAAAACTGTGTTTCAATTTCAGTACTCCAATCGAAGTCAATAATCTTTGCAAATATTGGCAAATATTGTCTCTGCCCGGTTTCATTCTGCTTATAAGCCAGTTAGATCATAGATACTAAGGAACTGGATCGCTACTTTTGACATGGAATAGAGAACATTTTGGTCACTATCAAGGATGCACATTATTCTCCACCAATCAGCAGCAAATATTTTAACAAATCTCACAAGTGTTTTAAATCCATCCTTTGTGACCAAAGTCAAAAATGTGGTTCAGCAACTTGTGCAGGCCATACTTTCATGAAACGTGGGTGTTACCATAATAGTCCACCATCATACCTTTCCATCATCTATTGTAAACCTCGAATGCACTACTTTAGCATACATCACTTTCCCTAATATGAACTGGAACTCTCTCCCTCTTGACATCATTGGCAGCAGCACTGCTAAAGAGTCTGGCAAGGTTGATTTCTAACCCTTGTCGCCTTTTTAATTACCTTTTCTTATATACTCATTATCCTGTCCTAACCAAGTGAGGCTTGCCTTAACCTACGATAAGTGATTGCCTTTCTCTTTCTTTACATCGAAGGGTAGCTCTGCCTCTACTTCCCATATCAAAGACACATGTGCCACTCCTACTTCCTGTGTTCTCTATGTCATTCCATGGTTGTTGCCTTTCCTACTAAGCTGGTAATTCATCTTAGCTTTCATGGAAAACCTGCATCTATGCAAGAGCCAGCAGAGGGGATTTTTGCCTGTCTGTTAGTTGCTTTGCTGACACAGATCCTGCCTCAGTGGACCTTCATGCCCTCTCTGCTTTACAGTTAGAAATGGGGTTTCTGGTTGGCTAAGATATACACCCAAGCCAGGCTGGAACCACCACGGTAGTCAGGGTAAGCTAGATACACAACTGAAAAAAACTGTGCTCACCCTCTTGTAGCGTGACGCAGAAACAGGCAGGCATATCAAAAGAGGCAATGTATAAAGTATTTACGAAACACACACACAGTAGCACAATGACCTCCAGAGTCTGCTGAAACACAGTACCTGTTTCTGGTGCTTGGAATAAAAAAGGCAGGCCTCCTGCGTTTTGGGCTTTCGAAGCAGCAGACTCAGTTCCAGGGCCGTGCTGAGTCAGATGTACTTGTGGCGCTGCATTGTCATCAGCAGAAGCAGGACATGGCGTTACTCGGCAACAGGACAGCAGCTTACTTCAGTGCTGCTGTGTTGTCCACTGAAGCTAGTCACTTACAGACTCTGAGTGGAGCACAAATGCACCTGATATCTCTTCCGAGCAAGTGCTCGCTAGACCACAGCACAAGCAGGAGCTCAGGTACGGTTCTATTGGGTCTCAGTGGGGCTGCCGAACTCATGATCAGCGGTTGAAGCAGGACACACACAGGCTTCAAACAGAGCAGATAGGTGCATGATTTCTCTCCCAGTTAAGTGCTTGTTAGACCACAGCACAAGCAGGCGATCAAGCACAGTCTACTTGGGTACAAATGTACCTGCCGTACTCATGATGGCAGAGTCCTTAACTAGTGAGGGGGAAAGTGAAGTATTTGATGGCCCTAAGACTTCAAGAACAGGGGGCACACCAACAAGCCCTTGGTGTACATTTTAGGTCAGCACAGCACAAAGGTAGCAGGCAAGCACAGTAAGGCAGGAAGCAAAGTGGCAGTCCCTCCTGCAGCTCAACAACCAGCTCAACAAACAGGTGGCCAACACAGCAGAGCAGTTAGCAGAGTGTCAGTCCCTCCTGGCAGCACATCAGTCCTTCAGGCAATGTGCATATGCAGAGTCAGTGATGTCTGGTTATAGGCCAAAACGTGTCTGATTAAAGGGGGCCAGAGACCCAACTGTGGGAGTTGGGGGGGGTAAAGCCCTTTGAGTGGAGATAATACACTACCTAATCAAGTTAAGAGCTACCTCCTTTCCTCCCTCCTGCCCAGATGACCCATCAGTATGCAGATGTGTTGGGACTTTCTAGAGGGAATCCACAAGTGTAGCTGTCACCCAGCCCAGCCCAGACGTGTATTGGAGACAGGCCTTCAGGCACCCCAAGCAAGAAGTGCAGAGAAATGTTCAATTTCTTAAGTGCCGTTTCTAGAATACTAAAATAGTAGGTAAGTCCAACATCACCAGTAAGTAGGATTAATCAACACCATTCCAAACATATATAACATCACAAAGCTAGCCCTTTCTGATCAGGAATTACAGCTTATTAAGGAATTCCCAATGCTACCCTATGAGAGGATTAGGCCTCACAGTAGTGAAGAATGAAAAAGATTGTTTTCATTACCGGAACATGCAAAACATAACAGTACATGTTCTACCCTTTACTTACATAGCACTCTGCCCTTAGGGCTACCTAGGGCCTACCTTAGGGGTGACTTATATGCAATAAAAGAGAAGTTTAAGGCTTGGCAAGCGGTTTTAATTGCCAAGTCAAAGTGGCAGTAAACTTCACACACAGGGTGGTCTAACACATACCCTGATCACGCTCCATAGCCTGGATGTTCCCAGGCACCTGAGCGTCTTACTGTGGTAGTATTCGCATGCAGAGACAGCTGAGATGTGGTCTGCATGAGCACACATCTAAGGGAATTCCCTGAAAAAGCCTGCGGCAAGGGGCTTTCCACTTTATTGTTTTGGATCCTTGTCCAGATTTTGATTCTGAGACTGACTCTGCCATGAAAGGTGTAATTGAGTGCCACAGTCCCATGTCGGGTTCCATAATGTTGGAGGTCTTGCATGTCCCTAGCAGTGAGCTTGTGCTTTGCTAGTCTGGCCCTCATAGCCCATTGTGGTCTGGTGTTACCCGGCAGTCAGAGAGGATTGCACTGAGAGGGAATTTCCCTTGCGGGTTTGGCCTGTCCTTTTGCCTCTCTTCTTCTTTTCAGTCTAGAGACTGCTATGTGTCTTGTTTTTTGGGTGGTTGTGCTTTCTCAGCATGCCATGGGTTGGGTCAGGCGCGAATGAGTAGCCACTGGCTTCTGCTGCCCTGGGTCTGAAATATTTTGCTGTGTCTTCTTTTCATAAATATTGTAAGAGCATGAGAGACACAACCAATGTGATTGGGCATTATAGAACACTCCATGGTACAGGCTCAGTGGTGTCCACCGAAGAGTAAGAAACGAGCGTCTGTTATATAACCGACATTGTATATTTTGATGATGTCCAGACTGGAGCAGTAGAAGAACACTTATTATACAAATGATCTGTAGACTTTAGTTAACCCAAGTGAGGGGAGTGAGCCTTAGGAATAGGCAGTATACAACATGCCATAATATATGCTGTGAGGGGTTTTACCAGTTGTGATTTACATAGTTACTTGATTATGACAAAGATAGTAAACCAAAGAAAGAAAACACATTTCCCAACATGCATCAGGCACAACCAGTAGGCTCTAGTGTATGAAGTTTAAGCTTTATGTATTTCTCATAAGAATCTCTATAAGCAAGAAGTACCAAGTCTTGCTGCTTTGATGCAGTCATATTCAATTATGAGAGCCTTATGCTCACCTGACTGGAACCTGACCTTCACACCTCACCACAAAAGAGCCAAAACGGGCAGACGTTCTTTGGTAGTCCTGGCCCCATCGCTATGGAACTCTATGCCGCCCATGCTAAGAAAGATCCAAAACCATTTAAGCTTTCGGAAGCAATTAAGGACCTGGTTGTTCTCCTCTTAAGTCTTGCTTGCCTCTCTTTCCCACTGTTGTCATCCCACCTGTGAGTAGCGCCAGGAAGCCCCCTCCTGGGGCAAGCTGTGCACTTTAGAAATCTATTTAACATAACATAACAGTGTTTGGTAAAGGCATACATCCAGATCGTTTCCAAGGAACATTGTGATTTACCAGCAGCTGATGCTTGAAACACCCTGCTTATGTGAAAACAAGCATTGAAAAATAGTTCTTCCTTGAAGGTTTTAGTTATAATCCAGATGTATTGGCTTTGCCAACCTTTCTTTTATGTGCAGCACTGCATAGTCCAAGTGGTATGTATCAAGATGTTGCCAAAATTTAAATTACAATGACGTAATTCCAGTAATTTAAGGCCATAATTACAATGAAAGTGACTCAGTGCATGCCGCAAGCCATATTTACAACAATATGTTACATCCCTGTGCTTTTCCCTATGCTGGCTCACAATGGCTGCCATGCTCCGGTGCATGTACCCTTGCACTGCACTTCACAAAAGCAATCAAAAGTAATCAATTGAGGTGATTTCCTCTTTCAATCAGTGCTGTAGAATGCAGCATGCATTGAAAGAGGAAACAAACGAGGAGAAATGTAAACATTTCTCCTCTTTGCGCCTCTCTACATCATGCCTGGGGTGGCTTACCAATCTAACGCATTTCCAGGTTTACAATTTCTCATAATCTGGAAATGCATCAGATTACATGGGTGTTGCGTGGGAACACCCACAGCAACACCCATATCACGCCCCTAACACACAAGCGGTTACGTGAGAAGGGGCGATACTTACAAGCACACGTAAAGCCATGAGGTTGGCTTTACATGTCCTTGTAAATATCGGGCAGTGGGTTGCACCCCCGGTGCGTCATACCAGCAGTGCAAGGGGTTTGTAAATAAAACCCTTTGTGTTACCCTAGTTAAGTGAAATTCCTTATATTATTCCACTTTGTGTAATTAAGCAACATTTGCAGTAAATGTTTATTGCAAACGCCTGAGAACAACAGATCACATGCATCTGTTTTTCACATTTCTTTAATTTATTTTGCAATATTTTTAGCACAAAATGTGTCCTCATGTCAAAAATTGTCACAAGGACACATCTCACTCTAAAATATATCACAGAATCACATATGTGCACTTTGTGTCATTTGGCATAATTTTGCTTAGTTATATGAAAGCAATTTACACAAATTATGCATACCCCTATACATATTATGCTGGGGCTATAGGAGAGTGGGCTGCACCATCCCATAGTAGCGCTCTGGGGCTTTAGAGTCTGCAGTATAAAGAGCGGGTTTCAGTATGTTCCAGTGGTGCTGTCTGGGTGTGTCAGGGTATAAGGGGCTGTATCCTGGTGACGAAAACCGAATTCTTTTTCAAACCATTTTCAAATGGAAGAGTTCAAATATCAGCAAAATTCTGCTAACTGTCCAAGACTTGAATGACAGCTCACCCAAGCAATGGCTAACAAAGATAAATTTACAGAAGGTGGTAGCTTAAGGAGACTGAACAAAAGCCCACTCTCCCTCTGTGGTGTTTTTGAAGTAGCGATGGCATGACCACTGCTAAACAGATAAACCTGTCTGTGAGGAAATCCCAAAAATTGACTAGATTTAACACATACAAAATAATTTCTTAAAAGAAGCAGGATTTGGCATAGACTTCCACAGTTCTTGGCTTTCTTGCAATTGATTACCAGGGGAGATCTTCCTGTTCCAGGCAGATGCATTACAAAAACCTACCACAAAAAGGTCACTGAACCTTAGATCACATTCACACCAACGCCCCAAAGCAGTAACCAGGCAGAGGTAAATCACTGTCATCATTGCTACCTGCTTCTGCAAGGAATTCCCATTCTCTCCAGGTACTACTGAGGAGATTGATGGTTGATGCATGGGCCTGGTACGAAATATCACAAAGGCTGTCTCAGATTCTGAAATTCCACAGTTTTGTAGATGTACCACAAACCGCAACCACGCCAAATGCCGATGTAGGGTGAACTGATATATTTATTGCAACTGCTATTTAGATGTTTATTGGCATGGGCGATCATCCAAACTAGAGAGAATTCTTTGCAATCCAGGATCGAAATAAAGATGAGTCCACCAGCGCACACGTGTGTGTGTGTGTGTGTGTGTTACTAGTTGTTTGTACAAAAGGAGTGAAGTTTTCACTATCACTATCCATCTAGAATATTTTTTCAAAGGTTAAAAAGTTATCTTTATTATGCATGTAGGTGAAAACATTTATGGAACTCTATATATATCTTAGAATGAAATGTGCTACATGTATTGTAGTTTCGTTTAAAAACGTGCTTTTCAAATGTCTATTTGTTTTAAAGGTAACTACCTCATAAACAACCCGACCATAACTTGGACCATGTCCAATAACTTGCTGTACCTTAATGTTACCTCAGCTGAGCACCTTTACTATCTTAACTCCTGTCATAGTTTTATATGGCCATTAGGGTCATTGTCGACATTGCTAAGTTAGCCTGAGCTCTGCTGCCATGATGCTGCTTTTGCACACATTACTACATGACTTAATTTTGCAAGAATCTGTTTGTGCCTTTCACATGAGAACTCTCTGCTTTCTGCGTTCTCTTCTGGTTCCTAGAGTTTAGTCTGAACACGATGTGCAAGGCCGATAAACAATGCCCCTTGTTGTTCTGTTATGGTCAGTCCCTAGCACCTAGACAAAACATGGTAAACACGGCTGCACTGCTGGAAACTCGGTCTTTGATATTATGGGGATGCATGGTGTTCAAACACACAATTGGAGAGAGACCTTTCCAGGGAGAAGAGCTATGCTACTTCTATGGTGTAAAACATCCATCTAGGCACTAAGGTATGGTGTCTGTGAACAAAGCCCAGAGCTCTTCCTTTATATAATAAAACTCAACCTTACCAAGGAGAGGGTGGTTAGGCCTTATAGTCCTTTTTCCACTGTCTGTATATGATGACACCCCCCTTTATATTCTATGGAATTGTAACAATACTAATTGTTCTGAGTTTATGCATTTTGCTGCTGGTAGTGGCTCGTATACTGCGTTATAGAGCACGATATTTTAAATAAACATTTTCAACTATTACAGTGACTCTGTCAATTCTTGTTGTGGGCAAGTACGAGAAATTGAGTGAAAGGGTATGTCTTCTTTACAGAATCACAACATATGTTGTTACAAGACCAAAACTGCCAACCTGGGGTTCTACTGACATTTATAAGCTACTCAACATCAAGTCTTGCTACCGCGATTCCTGAGAGAGTCGGGAGTGTTGTGTTCTGGGGTGTCTAATCATTTGTAGTTTAGTGATTATGTAGGAGAATGAATGAGACACTAGAGCTAGCCAGTTTTGGGATTTTGGGCACTAGAGTGGTAGGAAGGTACAACCCCTATACACGAGGTCCTGTTTTCCTACGCATAGTTCTGTGTATGTACAGAATCCCCGCAACAATAGACAATGTAGTCACAGTGATGCTAGGTTGCGGTAATAGTCAAAGTTCGAATTCCCGACGAAGTAAATGTTTTATCACTAATCACAAGACTTGATGTTGAGTAGCTTATAAATGTCAGTAGAACCCCGGGGTGGCAGTTTTGGTCTTGTAACAACATATGTTGTGATTCTGTAAAGAAGGAATTGAACCAATTAAGGCATTGTTGTTTTTCAGTCAGTCAGTTGCCAGTCCCTGTTTCAGCTCCTGGTCAAATGTCTGGATACATGGCTGTTGGTAATCATCTACTTTAAATATATTCTACTAGATAAACAACTTTGATTGATATCTTACTAGCCAAGATGTAGCTTTTGTTTGGTGGTGCTCTGATTTCTCTTTTCTGCTGGCTAGCTATTGATATGTTAGAGACTTAAGAATAATGGACTTGTTCTATTTTATGTACAGCTGCAGGCTTATTTGGATCCCCAAATTCATCTCTGTAAATTCTTTCTTCAAAGTGAGATAACATTTGGAGACTCTTTCCAAATTAAAATGTCTAATCCAAACATCATCTACCAGTCAGTTGGTAACCACTGTCACCCATGTTTTCAATGAATCTAAAGCTTTTTGGAACCATCATTTTCTCCAACTGGCCCTTTTACTGGCTTCACATTTAAGGATGTTAGGATCCAGATCTCAAATTTCAGCATCATATGCTTAAATACTAGCCCACATAGCTGATAGGGTGTTGCCCACTTGTGAAGAGAGGACATTACCATGTTTCCAAACAATGGACTTTTTTGCTGCTTCAGCTTTTGCCAAGATATTGACAATGTGATGTTTCTGGCTTAGGTTGTTCAACACATCAATCCCATGGTACGGATTCACTTTCATGTCTTCCAGAAAGTTATTATCTGGAAGAGACTTAGCAGGGGGCTTGGTTCATTGCATGTGGACACTCACGCATGTTCCATCACTTTGGAATTGGAGATGTTCATTTTTAAATCATTAGATTCACAATAAGATTCTTCTGTCTTTAATTGAGCCTGTAATACCTTGAGAGTGTGAGCTAGCAGTACAGAGCCATCAGCATACAGCAGTAAGGGTACATCAACTTCTTGTTTTTTTTTAAAGTTATTGTGGGAGGCTGATAGCACATCCTGATGTAGATCATTGATGTAGAGCAGGGTTTTCAAAAGTCAGTCCTGGAGGGCCAGATCCATGCCAGTTTTTTAGCATATCCCCATTTAGATAAATGTACTTATCTTAAAAATCTGGAATGCCATTGGAGAAACCTGATTTCGGGGAAAAAAGTGTTGGTGCCAAAAGACAACTCTTTGCACCCCCTCAAAGATCTGAATTTGTTTATAGTTGTTTTATTATGAACTATCCGCATTTGGCTTGAGATCTCTGAATCCAGATTCATAATGGCATTAAAAAAGATTTTTCGTAGATTCATGTCCTTCAGTTTTTGCCTCTGTTCACACGGTCATATGTGAATGAAAAGTCTGTAAAGACTGCAATAAGGTTTCATTTTTTTTCACTATAACATTCTTCTGGACAAAACGAGTTAAAACAAAGAACAGTGGCAAGGAGGCCTTAATGCTAGCCCCTTGACACGTAGACTTCCTTTTATTGTCCTTGATCCACACTTTTAATTCCTCTACAATTAATCTGATGTGAATCTTGTAATCTATATAAATGAAGTCGATTGGTTTATATGATTTAAGATCATGCATTGGTCCCTTCTTGTTTAACGATAGAACTGTACAATTTTTCCAGGAGCTTCAACATTCCAAGTGTGCAATAACGTGAATGAAGTACAACTTCACAATTGTAGCCCTCTTTTTAAAAAAGGAAATACTTCTTGGGGGATCATGTTAGGACTGTTAGAGTTTTTATAAATTAACAATTTTGGGAGATAATATTGAGTAGTAATGCTTTGTATATTTGATCCTTAAAGCAAGTGATTAAATAATATGTATGTAGTTGAAACAAGTTTAATAGTGTGTTTATTTACACAATTTAGCTATGCAACATTTTGGTGAAAACTTCATGGGGATAAAATAGATGCTAATGCTATCTCTGTTTCCTACTCCTGTATTCGCCCCCCTCTCATCTGGTACCATGGTGCATCTTCTCTCCCCAAAAACTATGTGAAAGCAAAGACAACTGTTTTAATGTTTTTCAATTATGAATACAAAGATGCGTTATTTAAACTTTTAGCCTACTAGATAGATTGCAGCATTCCAGGTTTCTTCCACTCTGTTTCAGTAGTTTAACCTGGTCTTGCCCGGTCATGAACAGCCTTGGTTAAATGTTGCATATTTTGCTCTATACATCCCCAGATGACAGTGACGTGGAAAAGCAGATGCTTTTTAGGAAAGGGTTAGGGCTAATGTATAAAACTGCTGATGTGAATCACTCTGATTCACCATATAATTGAAAATGGGATCATGCAATACTGAATCTTTTCTATGAAAGAATTATGTATAAGAACCCCTTCATTCTATGTGTAAGCCAGATTTCTCTTTTTGTCCCTTTTGGATAATGTCTGATTATTTCTTGATTTTGCTGCTCATTTGGGACTTATAATTATTAGGCCTGGGCTCTGTTCGCGTAGTTTGCGGAGTTTTCTCCACTCCGCCCTCGGCAGAGCTCTCTGAGTGCAGAAAGCTCCGCTTCGCGATGTGCAACAGAGTTTTTTCCCCTCTCGCGATCCCGAACGGTAAGTTCGAAATCGCAAATGGTAAGTTCGCGAGCGTGAGCTTCCGCTCGGGTAGAATTTCTATCCGAACGACAGGAATTCCAGCACAACCTGCATTTTGCACTGCATTCCACCACTCATGGATCTTCGCAGAGTTTTTTATAACTTCATGGAGTCCCGCGTAGCAAAACGCCACGAACTACCCCCAGGCCTAAATTATTTCAGATCTTTTACTATTCTGTATTAACTTTGCCCGTTGAACCTTTATGGTAATTTAGTTCAGTACTGCTTGATTTAGAGTTACTGTTATAACACTCTTTAACTTTTCCCATGATTTATAACTCAGAAATTGAGTGATCTTTAGGACTTATTAATGCACTCTTCTAAATTGATGTTAGGTGGGGTGCCTTTTTATGCAAAATCGATTGGGACTGAACCGTCCTGAGGTAAATTGTGGTTTTCAGAAATGTTTGATTGTCATGATTATTGGGATACAGTCATAATTATTGGGGTATGGGGTTCCACGTCCACAAGACAAAGAGCTTTCCATCACTTTAAGTGGTCTATTGCCTCTGCACACTTGAATAATTCAAGTAATATTCTGCCCACTTCCTTATTTGTTCCACCTCAGCCTTTATGGTTGCTATCTGTTGAAGAGAGGATAGCTACTGTTATACATGTCAGCCTTAGGGTGGTCCTCCCCCAAACCTTTTGCCTTCATCATCCTTTTTCTCTGATTTTGTTTTTGCTGGCCTTAGGACTCTGTGGACGTTACCAATATTAACCAGTGTTAAAGTGCTTGTGGTCACTCTCTTCTTACACCTGGTTGGCATATTTAATTTACATATAAATCCCTAGTAAAGTACTATACCATATAACCAGGACCAGTAAATTAAATGCTACTGGTGGGCCTGCAGCACTTTGTTTGCCACCCACATAATAAGTGCCTTAAAACATGTCCCAGGTCTGCCATTGCAGCCTGAATGCAGTTTTAAACTGGCAATTCAACTTGCCAAAATGAACACCTTGCCAAGCCTTAAACTTCCATTGTATTACATGTAAGCCACCCGTAATGTAGACGCTAGGTAGAATTAGGTAGCCCAAAGGGCAGGGTTCATTGTCATTAAAAGTTTAGACATTTACATTTTATGTGTACTGATAGTGATAAAACTCACAAATCAATTTTTCACTACCATGAGGCCTTCCTCTTCGTAAGATAACATTAAGTTGCCCTAATACAATTAATAACTGCAAACTTTTGATTGGAATCAGGTAGAAATTTCATGTTTGGTGTCTGAGAAATTGTCATTTAAAATCTTCTTTCATGGTAAAGTTGAATTTTAAGTAACAAGTTTGAAAATGCCACTTTTAGAAAGTAATCCTTAGGTCCTTTTCAGAGGTTTGCATAATTACTTCGAGCTTGAACCTTCAAAAACTCATTTTATATTCATCAAATTATTGTTTTACTGTTATCTTACACCTGTACATAGAGCAACAGGGTATTAAAGACATTTACTGACAGACACAACAAATTGACAAGTTGTAAACAGAAACCATCATGAAAAACTTTAGATAGAAGTTATCACTGTAAATTAATTAGAGACCTAGAGCACATGTATTTACTACCTGATGAGAGCACGTTGTCACAAAAGATGTTTTTACATCACAAAATAACAAAACAATTACATGAATGCTTAGCATGGTCTAAAGAAATAACGACATTTAACACCAATTCATAATCTGACATTAATGTCAAATACAAATGTCCATATCACATAGATAAGTGTCCAACATCGATTACATCAATGTAGGAGTTTCAAATTTGTCCTACTTATACCTGTCTAAATCCAAATGTCCCAATAAGGTTGGGACACAAGGTTACATCGTTGTTCATGAATGTGGACAGTTCCAATTTTGTAAATTGAGCCTCCACTTTTATGCCGATGCATTTCGACCTTCTGTGGGCCTAACAACTTTAGAATGAGGTCTTCTTAAGGGTTCACAAAATTCCATAACAGCCACTATATGAAGACGAAATAGAACTACATGTTACTTCACTGTGAACAGGAGCCATATTTCTCTCTAGAGTAATGTCACAATTTTTAACCTCTACAGGGATTCCCATGTCTTCCTAGAATTTCAATCACAGGTGTTACAGCGGGTGCTGAAGATCCTCACATATCGCTTTATACAGGCCCAAGACCATCTTTATGGTACCCGTAGTGAGAGCCATATAGTGACAACTTGGGAATGTGCTCAGTTCAGAGGGGCTATTTCCCCAATGTTTCCTCAACGTCATTGTGAGTGCCTTGTGTAGAAGGAAATAGCCCTGTGGTAGATTGAATTCGGCCCGAAACTCCTCAATAAAAGTCCCCTTATCTATTGAAGAAAAAGAAAGACACCGTAAATTGCATTTATGTCTCTTTCACAGCAAGGATGGGCATTTTGCCTGTGATTGTACAGTACAACCCAAGAAAAGTAAAACCTAGCCAAGAGAGGAAGACTGCAAGATCTCACAATTACTTAACTAACATAGGCAATCGCATACCATTACATTTTACCATTTTAGAAACTATAATATTGTCACCTCAAAGAAGGCAAGTTTCACCCATATTAATAGACTTAGCGGGTTAGTGAAAATTCTTTTGACCAAGCCGTCGCTGCCCAGCTAGGACTATCTAAAGTGACAAAAGATACCCCAGAGCCCACAAGAGTAGTTGATAGATTTAAGCTATCCTCAGGTTTAATATGATTTTGTACCAACCCTCTAATATTAGTTTGTGAAAATGGTCACCCAGACACTTTAGTGTTTGATCTGAATCGCACTCCAACCTTTGGGGTGATTTTAGGTGTACCAGGGCTAGAGTATCACAATCCTAAGAAGGATTGGGCATTACATGTGGTAGTGTGTCAACTGTTGGCCCCTGTGCTACTACACAATGCAATAGTGTGATTGGACTTTGCCAGTAACCTTTATTCCCCACTCTTCATGACAACATGCTACCAAGAAGCTCCAAGTCTAATCACACCATTGGATTGTGCAGTAGCACAGGGACCAACAGTTGACAGAATACCTCATGTATATCATGATTTCCAGGACATTTTAGATCCTGTTAAAGCCGCAGTGCTGCCTCCACAAGTAGATTTTGTCGTATTTATCTCATTCCTGGGGTCACACTTCCTTGCAGCAGAGTATATGCTCTCCCAGACCCTGAGACTCAGTACCCGCGAAAATATCTGAATAAACCGCTAAATATAGGTTTCACCTGTCTCTTCTCAAAGAAGAATGGGGAAATACGCGCTTGCATTGTCTATTGAGCAGTCAATAAGGCTACCATAAATAACCAGTACCCATTACCATTGATTCCAGTACTGCTAGACCAAGTGAAAATTCCACCATTTACACTAAGATAGACCTGCGCGGTGCATATCATCTTATCAGCGTAAAAGAAAAAGATGAGTGCATAACAGCTTTCAGGACTAAATTTGTCCTGTTTGAATACACAGTAATGCATTTTGGCCTGTGTAATGCCCCAGAACCATTTCAATATTTTATAAATGAAGTCCTGTGAGATTTTCTTTACGTACCCATTATCGTCTACATTGACAATATCTTAATTTACTCATCCACTAAAAAGGAACACGTGCAACATGTGCACGCTATTCTACAGTGGCTCAGAGATTCCTTGTTTGCTAAATTAGAAAGATTTTCTTTTTATGTGAAATCAGGTGATTTTCTATCATATCATGTGTCACCAGAAGGAATAATGATGGCTCCCACAAAGGTGGAGGTCATTACAAACTGAATGGCTCCTACCACAGTCTAGAAAGTCCAAATGGTCCTTGGTTTTGCCAATTCCTATAGACGATTTATTCCTCAATTCTCAGAAATAATCACACCAATAATAATACGCTTGTTAAAGAAGCGACAGAATTTTGAGTGGTCTAAAGCAGCATCACAAGCATTTAAAACCTTAAAGAGTGCAAATTTGCGTCAGCACCTGTGCTAAAAAAAAAAAACGATCCCTTTTTTGTGGAAGATGATTCTGTCCCAAAAAAAACCAAAGACTGGACATTTCCATCCCAAAGCCTACTACTAAGAATTGCACAGTGACAGAAAGGGAACTTTTAGCGCTCAAGTTAGTGTTTGCAGAGTGAGGGTATCATCTATAATTATTTATCTCTTTTAAGGCCCTCACACCCCTTCAAATGTGCTGGCTCAATTTATTCAGCGCCTTTGATTTCAGAATCACATACCACCCAGGGCCCAAGCAATTGCAATCAGATGTTCTCTCATGACTAGGATACTCTCTAGATAACAATCCTGAGTAAAATACTCCTAGTATTATTCCCGCACAAAGAATTGTATGTGAAAATGTTCATGTCAACGATTAACAAAGAACTACAGCAGCTGAACCCTAAAGACTGGATTTAACATCCAGAGCAGAGTATCAAAGACAACTTATTCATGCTAATAATTTGTACATACCAACCCAGGATTTGCAGCAACAACTGATAAAGTGGAACCATGATTCTGCTTTAGGATGACACCCAAAACATTAGAAAACCTGCGGAAACATTTCTGGTGGGAAAGCATGAGAAAGGACTTGCAGAACTATGGGGCTTAATTACAAACCCATTGTGCCGCCGGTGCGCCACTTTTTTCAATGAACTGGTGGCACAGAGTGCCTGCCTATATGAACAAGACGTAAAGTCATGCAGATGGAGTTTTCCTGACCATGTAATTATGAGGCCCTTTCATGCATTTCTCTGCATGAAAAGGGTATTCCATGGGTGTTACTGTAGATGTGCCCATGCATCATCCATGGAACCCGACACATTTCCAGAATTACAAAGTGTTTTAAACCTGGGAATGCTTCAGAATCCTATGCCTCCCCAGGGGAGGCATAGGAGTAGCGCAACAAGGAGAAATACATTAACTTTTCCTTGTTTTTTGCTTTTTCTATGTGTGCTGCATTCTTCAGCACACATAGAAGGAGTAAAATGGCATTAATGATTGTTTTTGTGCAGGAAGGTGTCCATTCGTGCACAACAAACAACATCCCTTCAACGCAGGCACCCTTGCACCATAGTGCAAGGGTGACTGCGTTGGTGCACGGCTACTGTTTGTGCGCCGCTACAGGGGAGAAGGACAGGAATGCACTATATCTTGTAGGTATGGAGTAATCATGCCCTTTTATTATGATGAACAACAGTGCAGCGGGAAGGATTGCTGCGCTGCCATGCATCAAAATAAAGTAAATAAGGGCCTGTGTTTCTACTTGTCCAATATGTGCCCAAAATTAACCACAGCAGATTGCACCCTTTGGTCTGCTACAACCACTGCCTATACCTCCCGAGCCATGGCAGGCTATTAGTGTAGACTTCTTTACAGATTTACCTGAGTCTAACTTAGTGCAGCCTTACAAATTGAGGTAGCCTTGTCATCCGCTTACCACCCACAAATAGACGGGCAGACCGAGCGGGTCAACTGGTCCTTAGAACAAACTAATTGCTGTTTTATAGCTGACATTACTTAGTCAATGGAATAAAGCTTTACCATTGGCCGAATTTACATACAACAATAGCAAGCACTAAGCCATAGGTCATACAAAGTTTTTTTTCCTGATAGGTTATCTCCCAAGGTCTCTCCCTATTTTCTTACCAGATGGTTCTTCCTCAACATATCAGTCATCGAATGGCTACAAGAACTACATGACCAGGCCAAGGAAAGTTAAACAAAAGTAAAACAAAACATGACAGTACAGGCTGAAATGAACAGAACACCAATACCACCATACAAAGGAGGGGAGTTGGTATGGCTACCCACACAAAACCTAAAAGTTGAAGGTACACGGAAACTACAACCCTGATTTATTGTTCCCTTCCCAATTACAAAAATTCTGAACCCTATTGTAGTGAGAGTACAACTGCCTGATGAGTGAACAATTCCCCGAGTATTTCATGCTTCCATGAACAAGCCAGATCACCCTAACACCAGAAAGGGCTCACTGCACCCCCCAATACTAATAAACGGTCCAGAGTACAGAGTCAGCATATACTAGGTAAAAAACACATCCAGGGAAAACAACACTATCTGGAAGACTGGGAAGGGTTTGACCCATCAGAACCAGCTTCTCATGTACACGCCCTTCACCTTGTACAGCGATTCCATTCCCTCAAACCCCCAAAACTTCGCCCTGCAGGACAGCCCTTGTTAGACGGACCGGGAGGGTCGGCCGAGGACAAGGGGAGAGGTCGCCGGGGAGAGCCGTCTCCAGCGATCGTACAGACAAATAACTTCCCCCCCACAGACAGATACCACACAAGGAGATGAGTTCGCGTTCTTTATAAGCACTTCTTAAGGTACGATGAAAAGGTACAAGGAGGTCTGGACTCAGGGGTCCCCTCGATTCAAGTCTCTCAAGATGGGAAAAGGGGGTAGCGGGACAGTCTGGTTACCAGTCTGGTAGTTGAGATGGTATGGTGGGTAGCTCACAATCCTCGAGCTTGGTGGTCTAGTTGGTACGGGCCGCGGCAGCGCCAGCAGGTCCCGGTGAAGATGGTCGATACACGGTCCGCGGCAGCGCCAGCAGGTCCCAGTGAAGATGGTCGATGTACGGTCCGCGGCAGCGCCAGCAGGTCCCGGTGAAGATGGTCGTTACAACGGGCCGCGGCAGCGCCAGCAGGTCCCGACGAGGATGGATGTTGCAGAAGGCCGCGGCAGCGCCAGCAGGCAGGACGATAGTTCACAAGATAGGGCTACGGCAGCGCCAGTAGTCCGTCAAGGCTGAGTTCTCTCGGTGTCTCTCGACTCCAGGATACAACTGCCTTCCTGCTCCGGAGCTGCTCCAGTTATAGGGCAGGCGCCCTTTGATGTCCGGACCCTCGCACTTGGAGGTCGGAGGTTCCGGGATGAAGGTGTCCAGACACCCAGCGGGGGGGTGGAGCCGGTGCCTGGGGGAACTGGAGGCGATCGGCACCTGGCGGGGGAGAGTCCTTGGCGCTTCGTTCTCCCATTGACCTGCCAAGTGGTCCGCTCACCTCCTGGGTGGATGGTGGTGCCGGGATGTCGGGGCCGGCCAGGCCCAGGGTTAGGGTCGGGTGGAGGCCACGCGGCCTCGTGGCGCAGGGCCCAAGATGGCGGCTTGACCCGGCCGAGGGGGCCGGTGGTGGCTTGGGCCCGTGATACATGGAGGTCCGAGGGCAGGAGTTCCGTCGGGAGACGGGGTGCGGGTGATTCTCGTGGGTCACGCCTGGCGGGCCGGGGCTTGGGCCCTGTCATGCGGGGAGGGAGCAAGCCCTTCGTGTGGCCTGTCCAACATGCGTCCCCCCCAGCTGAAGGCGGGGAGAGTCACCCATCTTCTTGGGGACTCTCCTCGTCGAGGCGGAAGAAGCGTGACAGGCCATCTGCGTTGGCGTGGTCTTGGCCCGGTCGGTGCTCCACGGTGAAGTCCATTCCCTGCAGGGAGATGGACCAGCGCAATAGTTTTGGGTTCTCCCCCCGCATCTGCATCAGCCACTGCAGGGGTCTATGGTCGGTTTGTACCCGGAAGTGGGTACCGAAGAGATAGGGCCGGAGCTTTTTGAGGGCCCACACCACGGCGAAGGCCTCCCTCTCGATTGTGCTCCAGCGCTGTTCTCGGGCCAGGAGACGTCGGCTGATGAAGGCCACCGGCTGGTCATGACCCTCGGGGTTCACTTGGGAAAGAACCGCTCCGATGCCGTGGTCGGAGGCGTCTGTCTGTACCACGAATTCCCGACTGTAATCGGGGGCCTGGAGCACAGGGGCGGTGCACAGGGCGGCCTTCAGCTTTTCGAAGGCCGCTTGACAATCGGGGGTCCAGTTAATCCGCTTCGGTTGGTTCTTGGACGTGAGACCCGTGAGGGGCCCCACAATGCTGCCGTAGTCCCTCACGAACCGCCGGTAGTAGCCGGTGAGCCCCAAGAAGGCTTGGACTTTGGTCTGGGTGACGGGGGGCTGCCAGGACTGGATGGCAGCAATTTTAAGTTGCAGTGGGGCCACCAGCCCGCTTCCCACCTGGTGCCCCAGGTAGGTCACGGACCCTTGACCAATTTGGCATTTGCCGGCCTTAATCGTGAGGCCGGCCCGCTGGAGGGCCTGTAGGACCTCCTGGAGGTGGAGGAGGTGGTCGGACCAGTGGCGGCTGTATACAGCGATATCGTCCAGGTAGGCAGCGCTGAACTCTTCGAGCCCCGCCAAGACCTGGTTCACAAGACGTTGAAATGTAGCGGGGGCGTTCTTCATGCCGAAGGGCATGACCTTGAAGTGGTAGTGGCCATCGGGGGTAGAGAAGGCGGACCGTTCTTGAGCCCGGGGTGTGAGACCGATCTGCCAGTAGCCCGCTGTTAGGTCGAAGATACTGAGGTAGCGGGCGGCCCCCAGCCGGTCGATCAATTCATCCGCTCGGGGGATAGGATGGGCGTCGGTTCGGGTGACAGCGTTCAAGCCCCGGTAGTCGACGCAGAATCTCAGTTCAGGTGTGGTGCCGGGGGCAGCGGCTTTGGGGACCAATACAACCGGGCTGGCCCAGGGACTGTCCGAGGGCTCGATGACCCCGATCGTGAGCATTTTGGCCACTTCCTCTTGTATGCAGGCCCGTACCCGATCTGGTACGCGGTAGGCCCGGTGTCGGATAGGGGGACTGTCCCCGGTGTCCACGTCGTGCAGGCACCAAGGGGTGACCCCGGGAGTGAGGGAGAACAGTGAAGCGAACCGCAGCAGGAGGTCCCGGCAGCCCTGGCGTTGCTCTGGGGTGAGGGCATCGGAGAGCCGGACCCCGTCCACGGAACCGTCGTTCTCCTGAGTCTTCAGGAGATCCGGGAGGGGTTCGGAGTCCTCCTCTGCCCCACTGTCCGTAGCCATCAGGAGGCTGAGTTCTGAGCACACAAAGTGTGGTTTGAGTCTGTTGGTGTGGAGGACCCGAAGGGGGTTCCGGGGGGTCCCCATGTCGATGAGGTAAGTGACGGGGCTTTTGCGCTCGACCACCTTGAAGGGCCCCGTCCACTTATCTTGCAAGGCACATGGTTCGGTGGGGGACATCACCCACACTCGTTGACCAGGTTCGAACTCGACGGAGGAGGCATTGTGATCATACCATCTCTTCATGTCTTCCTGGCTGGCCTCGAGGTTCGCCTTGGCCATCTCCCTGAAGCGCCGGGTCTGATTGCGTAGGGCCAGGAGGTACTTGAAGACGTCTGGAGGGGTCTTTAGGGGGGCCATCTCCCAACCTTCTTTGACTAGGCTGAGGGGCCCTCGCACAGGGTGCACGTACAGGAGTTCGAAAGGGCTAAAACCGAGGGACTTCTGGGGAACTTCTCGGTAGGCGAAGAGGAGGCACGGGAGTAGTACATCCCACTGGCGACGGAGGGGCTCTTCCAATCCCCCAATCATCCCCTTGAGAGTGCGGTTGAATCGCTCCACTAGTCCGTTCCCTTGGGGGTGATAGGGGGTCGTGAATCGGTAGGTGACCCCGCACTGTTGCCAGAGGGACTTCATGTATTTGGAGATGAAGTTCGTGCCTCGGTCGCTGACGACTTCTCGGGGGAAGCCCACCCGGGAGAAGATCCCCATTAGGGCCCGGCCAACCACCGGAGCTGTTACAGTTCGTAGAGGCACCGCCTCGGGGTAGCGGGTGGCGTGATCCACCAGTACCAGGATGAACCTATGTCCTTGTGCCGTGCGGGGGTCCAGGGGCCCCACAATGTCTATTCCTACCCTCTCGAACGGGGTGGTGACCACTGGGAAGGGTTGTAGAGGGGCTTTCAGCTTACGGCCACTCTTCCCGCTGGCCTGGCACGTGGGGCAGGACCGGCAGTGGTTCAGGACGTCGTTCCGCATCTTCGGCCAGAAAAAGTGGGTCACTAGGCGACTGTAAGTTTTGTCTTGGCCCAGGTGTCCAGCCAGGGGGACATCGTGGGCCAGGTTGAGCAGGAAGTCTCTGAAGCGGAGAGGTACCACCAGTACTCGACCGGCCCCTAGCTCTGCGATTCTCTGTTCGCTGTATAGCAGGTCGTTCTCCCAGTAGACCCAGTGAGTTCCGGTGGAGTCCCCTGCGCTCTGGGCGCTGGCTTGTTGGCGGAGTCCCTCGAGGGAGGGGCAGGTCTTTTGCTCCTGGCGGAACTGTTCTTGGGTGGGCCCCCCTTCTTGACGCCACTGAGCCAGGCCGGGGAGGTCCTGGGGTTGCGCGTCCCTTTCGGTCGTTGGTTCCGGGGGGTTGGCCTCGTCGTTGTCTTCTACTGGGGCGACCGGGGGCGGAGGTGCTGGCCATTCCGGTTCTTCTGGTCGGGGGACGGCACGGGCGGCCATGGACCGGGTGGTTACGCAGGCCCAGTCCGGGAGGCCCAGCATCCCCAGGTGCTCTCTTCTCTCGACGGTGGCCCACGGGGAACTCTCAAGGTCATTCCCCAGGAGGCAGTCCACGGGGGCATCATCCCGGACCGTCACTTTCAACAGGCCGGAGACCCCTCCCCACTCGAAGGGGACGCAGGCCATTTGACACAGACTTTCGGAATTGTCGGCTGAGCGGACGGGGCAGAGAATGTTCGTCAGGATCTGCTCGGGTTTCACCAGGTGACAGCGGACGGCCGTCACACTGGCGCCTGTGTCACGTAAGGCCTCGGCCCGATGCCCATTAATGGTCACCCACTGACCGTATTTCCTGGTGTTGGCGGGTAGGGGAGCCCGCGGGACTATGTCTTTTCCCCCTAGGCACGCTAGAACCATGGCGGCCGGTTCCCACTCTTGCTGGGCCGGCTCATACTCTTCCTGTTCCTCTGATAGTCGTTCTTCCCCCAGGGCGGCGGCAGCTACCTGGCGGGGCTTGGGCGTTTGGTTCTGCGGGCAGCTCGGGTCATTGGCGTAATGGCCGACTCGCTGGCATTGGTGGCACGTGACATTGGCTCGGAACCCTGGACGCATCGGGGGGTTTCCCCGGCCGGCCGGGGCCGGGGTGCTGGTCACGGGTGTTGCCGGGAGGTTGTCTCTCCCTCGCCCCTGGCCTCCTCCTCCTCCCCGAGGACGGTGCTGGCCTTGGTTGCTTCGGTTCTGCTCGTGTGGTCCTCTCCGGCCCACTCGGGTGCTTTCCCATCGGTCAGCTTCAGCGGCGAGCTGCCGGGGGTCAGTCAATTTACTGTCGAGGAGGTGCTGCCTGAGCTCGACGAAACAGTTGTTCGACAGGTGTTCCCATACCATAAGGTTAAAGAGTTGTTCGTAGGTCGTTACATGGCTCCCCTTGATCCAACCCTCGAAGGCTCGGCTGAAATAGTTTACGTACTCCACCCAAGTTGTACCCGGGATCCGGGTGCAATCTCTGAACCTCTGGCGGTACATCTCGGGTGTGAGGCCGTAGCGGGTGAGGAGGGCAGCCTTCATGTGGTCGTAGGACGACATTTGGTGATCTGGGAGCTGCAACAGGGCATCGCGACCTTCGTTGACGAACCTCCCCCATAGTCCGGCTCCCCAATCACTCCGGTCGATCCGGTGGGAGGTCATGGCGATCTCGTAGGCTTTGAACCACTGCTGTATGTCGTCTTCTCGGACATACTCTCGGACAACATCCTTGGGGATGTGGACTTTTTTCTCGGTTGCCCCTGGGGTGTGCGGTCGCTCAGGCACCCCCTGTTCTTTATTCTGTTTCCGAAGTTCTATTTCCGCCAGTTTGCGCTCGTGTTCGAGTGTTATTCTTTTTTCCTCAAGCTCTCTCTGTCTCTGTTTTTCTTCTCGTTCCTCTCGGAGCCGCAGATGCTCTAGATTTAGTTTCTGCTCGGCTAACTTTAGTTCACCGTCCATCTTGAGTCGTGCCATTTCCAACTCGTGTAATCTGGTCCTTTCTCTTTCCTGGATCTCCTCCTGCGAGAGGCCCGTTCCCCGCTCCTCGGGAGTCGTGGCGTTCCCCTCTGGTGCGACACTGTTTTGGTCGGAGGATCCGGTGATCCCAGTTTCTGCCCACGACTCAAGGGCGCGCTTCAAATCATCTTTGGTACTCAGGCCGGTGGTAGCAATGCCTAGTTCCATGCAGAATTGTTTAAGTTCGCGGTGGCTATATTCTTCCAACTTATCCATTTGGAACTTTTCAGTGGAACCGCTATCTTTGGCTGACATCGTGGTTTTGTCGTGGGGTGAGCTACTCTCTGTACGATTACGCGTTGATTCGGATCGCGCCGCTGGCCACCAATGTTAGACGGACCGGGAGGGTCGGCCGAGGACAAGGGGAGAGGTCTCCGGGGAGAGCCGTCTCCAGCGATCGTACAGACAAATAACTTCCCCCCCACAGACAGATACCACACAAGGAGATGAGTTAGCGTTCTTTATAAGCACTTCTTAAGGTACGATGAAAAGGTACAAGGAGGTCTGGACTCAGGGGTCCCCTCGATTCAAGTCTCTCAAGATGGGAAAAGGGGGTAGCGGGACAGTCTGGTTACCAGTCTGGTAGTTGAGATGGTATGGTGGGTAGCTCACAATCCTCGAGCTTGGTGGTCTAGTTGGTACGGGCCGCGGCAGCGCCAGCAGGTCCCGGTGAAGATGGTCGATACACGGTCCGCGGCAGCGCCAGCAGGTCCCAGTGAAGATGGTCGATGTACGGTCCGCGGCAGCACCAGCAGGTCCCGGTGAAGATGGTCGTTACAACGGGCCGCGGCAGCGCCAGCAGGTCCCGACGAGGATGGATGTTGCAGAAGGCCGCGGCAGCGCCAGCAGGCAGGACGATAGTTCACAAGATAGGGCTACGGCAGCGCCAGTAGTCCGTCAAGGCTGAGTTCTCTCGGTGTCTCTCGACTCCAGGATACAACTGCCTTCCTGCTCCGGAGCTGCTCCAGTTATAGGGCAGGCGCCCTTTGATGTCCGGACCCTCGCACTTGGAGGTCGGAGGTTCCGGGATGAAGGTGTCCAGACACCCAGCGGGGGGGTGGAGCCGGTGCCTGGGGGAACTGGAGGCGATCGGCACCTGGCGGGGGAGAGTCCTTGGCGCTTCGTTCTCCCATTGACCTGCTAAGTGGTCCGCTCACCTCCTGGGTGGATGGTGGTGCCGGGATGTCGGGGCCGGCCAGGCCCAGGGTTAGGGTCGGGTGGAGACCACGCGGCCTCGTGGCGCAGGGCCCAAGATGGCGGCTTGACCCGGCTGAGGGGGCCGGTGGTGGCTTGGGCCCGTGATACATGGAGGTCCGAGGGCAGGAGTTCCGTCGGGAGACAGGGTGCGGGTGATTCTCGTGGGTCACGCCTGGCGGGCCGGGGCTTGGGCCCTGTCATGCGGGGAGGGAGCAAGCCCTTCGTGTGGCCTGTCCAACAGCCCTTGAGGGGAGCGACTATTATGGTCTTAGATATTTCAGGTTTTCTCACCCTCCAGAGCATCAAGAGCATCCATGAGAACCCACATACTCGTTTGAAGCAATGCCTGCGCCTCAGAGGATCCATGACAACCCACACACTCCATGAGTTAAACTATGCCATGAACCTCATTGCTGTATTATATGCCTTTCATGTGTCATGGTTTAATACTGAAACTGATTTTAAGAGTCGTCCCAGTTTGCAGCACAGCTGCTTCTTGTTCTGTGCCAAATCCCTGGTCACAGTGCTAGGGCCGAGGACAGAACCAGAAACTTACATGGACAACCTCCTTCATGTTAATTTGTAGGTAATTGAACAATTGCTTCATTGCACCCCATGTGCCACCAGCACCTGCCAAACACCTGCCAACAGTTCTCCACGTGCTCTGGTAAGAACGCAGAATGCCGTTTATTTAAACCCCCCCACCCAATGGTCTCAGCGCCTAGCCAAATTGACCATAGATCCTAACCTGAGCTCCCGACTCTGTTCTATAGGCTCCAGTCTTCAGGTCCAACATCTCCTTGGACTCCTGGGCTTGGGAGGACTGCTTCGCTTCCTGTGCCCCTTCCTGTACCTGGCATCCTGTCAAACAAAAAAAAAAAGAGAAAGGATGTCAGAAAACAAGGTATTGTGGCTCTGTGGCTTGTAGAAGCAGCACCTCATCGAAGACAAGGTAAATCCTGTATTTCCGGTTAACACATAAGGCGATTGAGATTGTCTCAATAGTGCTATCTGTGAGCAGTTATTGCAACAAAATTCTTGGCAATTAAAAACAGGTAAACATTTTAATGACTATGCTTTGGTTATTAAAAGATTGATAGAACATTGTTTGAGCGACAGGTTGTTTTCATGGCATGATACTTGTTTAAGAGACTATGATTAGAGTGTGATAGCCAAGAACATAATTCAAGTCTCATGCTCAGAGTGATACAGATCCTGATATGTGAAGGCAACATGTGGTAGTGATCTGCGATCATGACTTTGTATATTCATCGCATATGGTTCCGACATTGGTTAGTTCATGATACAGTGATTCAACTGTATATATTAATGAAGAAAAGACTATTAGGTGTTATAAGTCAATCATGTGCTCACCTCGACTATGGTAATAGATGTTTTATGTTCACACAAATATACCAGATGCAGTATAATAAGTCTATGAGCAGTAGTATCCTTCAAAATTGTTGACCCAGAGAAGTACTGTAAGGCTGTTCAGTATCTCTCTCTTCTCTGATCCCAAACCCACTTATTCTTGGGAACTACCCTAGGTGCAGTGACAATTACTGCTACCCGTGCTAGTTCTCAGGAGGATCTGGGAACTAATGTCACCCTATCAGAATCGCCTGGAGTTCAGGTGAGTGGCTTGCGACATGCATGTGCTATTGGTCTATAAATAAATTACAGTTATTGCTATCTAAAATATTTGAATGATGTTTTCTGTTTACAACTTCTCAGTTTGTTTTGTCTATCAGTAAATGTTTGTAATACCTTTTCGCTCTATGTACAGGTGTAAGATAACAGTAAAACAATTCTTTGATTAATATAAAATGTGTTTTTTAAAGTTCAGGCTCGGAGTAATTACACAGCCTCTGAAAAGGGCCTAAGGATTTATGGATTAGGGTGGTCTTCTTATTAGTGGATTAATTTGTGTGGATCCCTCCTCCTGACTCCTCAACTGGATCACTCTCTGTATGTGGATTAAACTTTTTGAAAGTTGTCATTCTCCTACTCTATTTGGTGGCTCCAGCCTGTGTCTGGGTCACATGACTGGGTGTAGCTGGCAGTTGGACTTTGTATCTTCGACTCCTACAGCCACTCAATAGAGGGATTAGGGGGCAGATTTATGTTAGACTTGCGCCACTTTTACGCCGCCGTTGCATCACTTTTGTGACACAGCGGCGGCGTAAACCCTGCGCCACGTTGCGCCACGTTGCGCCCCATTTACATCGTGACGCATCTATGGAGATGCGTCACGGTGTAAAGCTCTGCGCCACATTAAACCTGCGTCAGGTTTAATGTATGCAGGGTGGGCGTTCCATCGGAAAAAGCCTCAGAAAAGTGACGCAGTGAAATCTACAAGATTTCACTCAGTCACTTTTCCAACACTGCTGCGTCAAAACCTTGCGCCTGCTTGAAGCAGGCGTAAGGCATGACGCAGCATGTTAGGTATGGGCAGCCCCTAAACATTGCTGGAGTTGCGTCATGCTTGCGACATGACTCCAGCAATGCGCCGCCCTTACGCCATCAGATGCGTCACGCATCTGTTTATCCTTGCGCCACCATGCGCTGCATTGTAAATGCGGCGCATCTGTGGTGGCGCAAGGGTAAACTTGCGTGACGCATCTTTCCTGGCGCATCCCTGCTGATTTGCAGGGGTGCGCCAGGAAACATAAATCTGCCCCCACGTGTTCCTGGATGTCTCATCAGTGCAGGGGGGGGAGGAGCTTGACATTGTCCTATTTGCAAACAAATAGTTTATGCCCTGCCTTCACACAAAACATTTCAAGCTAGTGCATTGTGCCTACCTCCAGGCTGGAGTCAGGACAAGGGAGGCAGGAAATTCAAAGCACTTCAAGGAGAAAGTCTAGAAACAGTTCCCTACTTCAAAGAAGGCACCATGTATAAAAATAAGACTCTCTAATCCTCTCCAGTTCACCTTCTTGACCTGCAGAAAGACTCTCAAAGGACTGCCTGCTGCTGTGGTCTGCTGTTCAACTGCTTGAACACAGAACTACTAGAGTGACTTTATGGGCTAGTTGGCTGTACTCCTGATCAGAACCTCAGGGACAGAACATGCTCCAACCATAAGAAACCCTCACATGAACCCAGCCTAAAAAAGGCCTGACCCTCCAAGTAGTGCCTCTCCATTCCTGGGCCTTTGAGATTGGTGCTAAACATTCCTAGATAGTCAAAATCCCAAACTTCGGGACTTCATTTTAGACTGTAAAGTAATTTGAGAACCGAGAGGAGACTGGGACCTACCTCTCGCAAACTGCCCAAGCTAAATTGACGGTCAGCCTGACTGTGCAGCAGCCCCACTGCATTCTTCTCTGCAGCAGCAAATCCAGTTCACCAATCCTTCACAGAAGAGATATCTGGTCTCGTGGAACCCTCATCGGCTACAGCTTGCAGGTTCGTCCCACTAGAGGTTTTCAACTACCATAAAAGGAAACTAACTCTGAACATAAAAATCTTCATCAGGACTTTGTCCTGTGGCTCCCTGACAACAGCACCTCCAGCTGGGACACTGTCTGCAGTCTTGCCCAACTGAACTTTACTGCCTCAGACATTTTTCCACTAAATGTCTTCGAAGTACGAAGGTTTGTGCAGACCTGGCCCAAACTACTCATTGTATATTACCCAAATCCTTGTCAGGTTGAACCACAAAGTTCAATAACTTACCCTGAGCTTAACTCAGGGTAGCTTAACACAAAAAAAAGCAGTCAGGCTTAACTTACAGGGAATGAGCAAAGTATTTATGCAGCATACAATCAGTAATAAATAAAGTAAAAATAAAACCCAAGAAAAATCCCAAACCAATTACCCAATAGAATAAGTTTTAATAAATTATTTGACACCAAAACACAAAACTCCAATCAGTAGAACCGTAGTTATGATTTTTTAAAGATTTTAGTGAAAATAGTACCAAAAGCACAAAGCACCATCTAGGGATATCTTGTCACTCTGGAATGCGTCAAAGTAATAAATTCAGGCCAACCGTGATGGAGCGAAGGTCGGCTACAGTCACCAGGTTGGGCCCACTTAAGTTCACCTTCTTCGTGCCAAGAGTCCTATTTGCGTTGGAGAGGGCTGCGAGGATCAGGGAGAGTCATGGGTGGCTGTCGGCATAGAGCAGAGAGCAGGCCAGGGAGCATGGACAGCATTGCAGGAGCTTCGCATTGACAGTCCCCAAGAGCGGTTGATTCTGGAGCATGAACAGTTGGGCTGCCAGAGCTTTGCACTGAATTGAGGTGCGAGCAGCAAGGTCTAGGTGCAATCTGGCACATTCACTAAGGGCACAAAAGCTTGCTGCCAGCTCTCTAAGCCACACCAATGGCCCAGGACCTGATTGGCACCACTTAGGGGTCAGGGACTTACTGCAGTTAGGTCCAGGGGCTGGGGCAAGATGGTGGGGAGCCTTTTATGTCCCTGAGGCTCAGATCAGGAGACCTTCAAACCAGCCCTTGGAGTTGCTCTGGGAGCCCTGGGTTTAAGTTGAAGTTGCAGGTCCAGTTCTTCCTCCCCAGGCAAGAGGGAGCAGGCAGCAGGTCAGCACAGGAGGGCAGCAGTTCCTTCACAGAAGCATTCCAGCAGAGTGGCAGTCCTTTCAGAAGCACAGCAGTCCTTCTTCCAGAGTATCCACAGGTCTATAAGTGCAGTGAAGAGTTGGCATCTGAGGTCTTCTATTCATTCTTTGGTATCCTGGTTCTGGAAGGTGTGAGAAGCTTCTAGACAGTGGCTTTTTTAAATGCATGGAATTTCCCCTGGCCTGGCTCCAAGATTACTGTAGTGACAATGCAAGATCGATGGCCCTTTTTCTGAAGGCAGAGCACAGACTATTCAGTTGCAGGTGGATCTATGCTCAGTTCCAGCCCCAATCCTGCCAGCAGATGGCCCATTGAACACACACCCAATCTCTCTATTGTGTGACTGTTTGGGGGAATTCACAAAGTCTAACTGTCAGTTACACCAAGTCATGTGACCCAGGCCAGACTGCAGCCACCAAAGGGCAGAAAAATGCAGTCTTTAAAAAGTAGCATTTATATAATTGTGATAAAAAACCTGACTTTGCCATTAAATGGGGCTTTTTGCCACTTTTCTAAAACACCAACCATGACATAGCTATCTGATTCCAATTGGAAATAACAGCTTCCTAAATGTAGTAGGGAGCCCCCAATGTTATCCGGACGGGTAGGCCTACAGTAGTAAAAATAATATTTAGGGGCTTTTCACACCAGGACATGTAAAACTTAAGAGTACATGTCCAACATTTTAATTAATTAGAATTCTGTCCAATGGGCTACCTAGGGCCTACATTAGGGGTGACGTATATGTAATAAAAGTGGAGTTTAAGGATTTGCAAGTGATTTAAATGCCAAGTTGACATGGCAGAGTAACTCTGCATTCAGGCTACAATGGCAGGTCTGGGACAAGTTTTAAGTACTACTTAAGTGGGTGGCACAATGCGTGCTGAAGGCCCACTGGTAGAATTTAGTTTACAGGCTCTAGATATATGGTATACCACTCTACAAGGGACTTATAAGTAAATTAAATATGCTGATTCGGTAAAAACCAATCTAACTGGGTTTTAGGGAGTGAGCAGAAGCACTTTAGCACTGTATAACAGTGTTAAAGTACACAGAGTCTTAAGGCCAACAAAAACGATTCAGCAAAAAAAGTGGAGGGTAAATGGCAAAAAGTTTAAGGGTTACCCTGCAGCGAGGGTTAGGTCCAACAAATTATAACTATATATAAAATTATCGGTATGCAGCACTTTGGATAAAAAAAAGTGCTATATAAATATCAAAGCAAGTTTACTATTTTGAACATCGCAATTTTCCATGGTGAACTTCATTACGGCAAGATGTAGTATAAATAAAAATGTAGCACTTGTAATGGGTCCCTCAATGTATTTCCACTGATGGAAAAAAATTATCTATGTTGGGACAGAGAAGTCCCCCTCATGATAATGGACGTGCACCCCTGCCCTGAGTGTCACAACTTTACCGATGTCTGGATCCCTAATACTGATTTTTGTTGTCATAAGCAAACACGGATCATGGGTGTGCGTCATGACATAGACCTGATTCACGGATCGTGGTCCTGTTGGGCCTGGAGGGGTGCCCAAAATGTTATACTCATAGTGGCGAAAGGCTATAGCCTTTACCAGGAGTTATGCAGCAGTAATGCAGTAATGGAAGCATTTTGTGTAGGAGTGAACAGGTCCTTTTTAACCTGTGTCACTGGAGTGAGCCCTACAGATTCACACATGCAAGGTCCACTGCTGTGTGCGTAACACACCCCTTGGCTTATACTGGATTGATGTGGAGGGCTGTGTAGCACATGAGTGGTGTATCTGCGCTGGCTGGACCTGTGCCTATACATATGCCTGAGAAGGGCACAATACATGGATAATGCATTACTATGCAGTGCAAGCGTGATGAGAGCATGTGCTGGGTGTACGTGTGCCTGTGAGTGATACAATATATGAAGGATGTAGTGCTATGCATTGCATGTCCATAATATGCATGTACTGAAGGGGGATGTGTGCCTGTCAATTGTGCAATACATGCCAGACTATGTGTTCCCTTTTGGGAGATACAGTGTTGCATGTAAACATGGACAGGAGGTAGAGGAATTCCCCCAGACAGATGTGTGTATTGCTCCATTCCTGTTAGCTGGGTGGGACACACTGGAGGGTGGTGAGCCATACTCCCCCTGTACACTTCAAAGGGTACTCTTTGGTTCAGAGAGAGGTCACAAGGAAGGGGCCTAGGCACATCTCAAGAAGGAGATGGGGCTGACAAGAGAATCATAAAGAGTAGGGCTGGGGACCTGGTCTAACCTTTTGACACACATAATACTGTGCCTGACATCCAGGTGTGAACTCTAGTCACTCGCATGGCCTGTGTTGTGGTGATATCAGCATTGGAGTCCATCCTACTGTGACAGACTGTCTTCAAGAGGAATAGAGGGCAGATGAGTTGGCACTTCAAAAGGAAGCAGTACCCAACATAAACTTTGAAGTCTCAGACCCTAAATCACATTTGGTGTCTGGAAATGAACTACAAGAAGGGTAGCTTGGTACCGCACAAATTGTGCACAAATTGTTAACTTTCAAGCAGCTAGTTGAACCAGGACTGGGGAGGAAAGCTGGCTAGTCTCCCTGCTGGGTGAGGGGACATCATGCAGGGAATCCAAGACCACCTTCCCTACATCCTGGAGCGTTGGAGGCAGAGGTCCAGTGGGGAATCCTGCTGAGTGGACTCCCAGAGTGAGGTGCGAGAAAACAGGTTGATGCCTATGTGCATGGCAAAGCCAGTGACCCCTGACTGCGCCTCCATGAGGTGAGCCCTGGATATCACTGTGCTGATTGGGCCAAAGCCCTGTGCAGTAAGGTGTTGGTGACCCGGAATGCCAGGCAGAGGCCCCTGCAGAGTGAACTGCAATCATAGCTATGCCAATCAGGCCATGACCTGTATGCATTGAGGGCTTGGGAACCTCACATGTAAGTAAGGGCCACTGGGGATGAATAACCAAGCAGAGTAGGTCATAACCCTTGCACAGTGAAAAGTAGGAGAACTTGTATGCCAGGAGGGGCCACCATGCAGGCATCTTCTATGCTGATCGGGTCAGAGCCCATTTACAGTAGAGCTATGCTGACTCTGTATGCCAGAAGGAGTCACTGGAACTAGCAAGGAGTGTGACTTAGCCTGGAGCATCTCCAGAGGAGTGAGGCTGCTGTGGGTACCTCTATGCACCACCCCGGGATGAGAGATCAGCATTAGGAACTCTGGACCACACCTCCATACCCCAACTGAGGGATGGACCAAAGACTTACCCTGCAAGGAAGCTCCGCAAGTAACCTTTGGTTGTTGCGGGTGCGTGACCGCATGTGAGGAACTTGGGGATCATCGAGTGCAGTCCACTTGAGCCACATGCAATGAGCTCACCTAGACCAGCCACTGCCGCTCTGGCGCCCACAGGGGGGGAGTGCTCAGGAACTCCAGAGGCTCCGATCCTGCATGTGAGGATAAGACTGAATTTAAACTAGAGTGGAGAGGATATGGGCCACAGGGAACTGCCTATTAAAGACCACAGCCCTGACCTCAGGGGGACTGTGTAGTTATTTGCGAATGTCATATTTACCTCTGTGTTGTTAGCGGTAAAATAAAATACTTCCTGGAGGTGAGCATTTGGCTGGACAATCATTTATTGCTGCTACTGCATGTGATCCCGTGTCCACTCCCCTGTATCCACCTCCACCTGAGGGTGCCTTGGTATGCTCGGATCACCCTATTCCTAAGAGTCAAATTCAGAATGGTTATTTGGCCTAATTTCTCAGAATCCATAGTAGGTCGGGCCATGAGACATCAGAAGCAAAGGTCCTCAACCCCCATGATTGGACCCAGTAGATCCTGCTTGCTCTGTGGCCCTCTCAACGGGTTTCTGACAATCCAGTATTTCTCCCAGTAGGTCATGCAGTGTAAAACCTTGTGAGGTTCGTGGGAACACCATGGATCAATTTGTTTCATCTGGAGATTTTGGCTGCTGAAAGCAGCTAAAATCTCTGGGTGAAACCCGGTGGGTGGAGGGGTTGTTAGGAAAATGAGGAATTACCATGGGAAGCAGACACAGATTTTCCAGTTCCCTAGCAATTCCTCATTAATAAGGGGGCACAAGGGAAGAGGTGTGGCGCCGTTGCCAGGGCGACTGACTCCGGAATCTGGGGATCAGGGTTCAATCCGGCGGCAGATTAGCCCAGCACCATGTGACTCTGGGCAATAGCTTGCTTAATCTTCCCGACGGCCCCCAGCGCCTAGAGACCCTTACGGGTGATTGTTCGCGCTTTACAAATGTGGATTAAAAATGAAAACTAAGGGGCATATCAGCAAGGCGAGGCGATAGAATTATCGCCGCTTTTGCGGCCGTTTTCGGACGAAAAGCGGCGATAATTTTATCGCCCAATTGGCAAGCTCACGCTGACGCGTGAAAACTTGCATTAGCGCAGGAATTCCTAACGCCCGGCTTTGCATCTCTAATGAAATGCAAAGTGGGCGTTCCTGACCTGACATGACAGGAGAAATGTCGCTAAGCGACATTTCTCCTATCATCAAGCCCCACGCTATGAAGCATAGCGGCAAGAAAAGTAGCGATAACCCCTGTTATCACTACTTTCCTTACGCCTGCTTCAGGACTGACTTAGCCATGATATCCTATGGAATGTGGATATCATGGCTAAGTTTGTGAGTCTTTATCATCAAGCTAACGCCACATTGCGTGAGATTATCGCTGGGTTTCCAGCGATAATCTCACGTTAGGCAGTTAGCGTAAGGATTTTTATCGCTTTTGAGATAAGTGTTGCTAATAGCACGCTATCTCAGCGATAAAAATCCACGCTAGCCGGCGATAATTATCCTAGAGCTAAGTGTGCTAAGCGATAATTATCGCCGGTTGTTGCTGATATACCCAATAAGTCCCACTGGATGCTCCAATAATTCTGCCCCTTAACCCTCAGTATCTGTAACTCTTGGATGGAAGGGATTAATGGCCAGAATTACATGAACCTACTAATGAGTAAGCCTGGGTGAAAATTTCATCACCCCGGAGTAATTGGAGCAATTCTGGTAACTTAGCATAACAAAATCTACACAAAATTATCAAGATTGTACTATTACTCCACATAAAGTAATTTTGAAGAAAAATTTGAACGCGAGATGTACTTTTAGGATAATTATTTAATGCCAGTGACATATCAGGTCGATTTATTTACCCAAGTGGACCATTTGGGTCATTTTTGAACGTTAAACTACAAATTTGAACGCAGTGTTGAATATGAGTGGCAGTTCTGTTTGGGAATTTTTCAAACACAAAACTGCAAATCCGAAAGTAAGCGGCAATGTGATAAATGCGAGGATCTGGAAATCATGTTGAATCTTTTAGCAGAACGGACTGGTGGGTTAATTTTTACACAATTTTGCATAGTTTTCTGATAATTGCGCGGAATGACACTACCTGCAATCATGCATGTTATTCCTACCCCTAGTAATGAGGCCCTTTGTCAATTTTTATCTGAGGTTTGTGGTAGAGTAAAAAATGCATGTCCATAAAACAGTTTTGAAACACCAACATTTATATCATGGTGCCTTTTTTACAGGCCTCTACATCTCCTTTAATGATATAGTGTGTATTTTAATACATTTCACCTGAATAATTAAAAATGACATGTTAGTGTTTCACAGCGACATTCCCCATTGTTATCTCACTAAACTGATAGAATTGTAATAGTCCTTCTCCAATATGGGAAATTTACAAGAAGCTGTTTTAAACCAAAATAGAGACAGTCATCACATTACATCTGCCGACTCCTTATGAAATGGGGGTCACTACCATTTTATATTGTATTTTAATAATTGAACGACTGCTTGAGTTTCACAGTAGTAATTGATCCTTGAAGAATTGTTAACAAAAGTTTGGCATTCCATTCCTATAAAAAATTTGGAGAAGCGTGCAGCCTAATACTCCTGCACACAGAAAAGGGGATAACTTAACATTAAAAAATAAAGTGTATGCCATTCACAGTAGGCCCTGAAGAATCTGATTTCCTTTTTTATGTTGAACAGCATGCTGTTGTGTTTTTTACCTTGTCATTTCTCAACCACAACCTTTGAGAGTGCTTTGCATATTTACAACAGTACTGGTAATATTTTGCACAGACATTTCCTGATTACATTCCCCTGTGGCAGGTGCCATCTTTCACTGGCGTGCACTGACTGGCTTGTGTAAAACACACATTTGCAACAAGTGACCAGTGCAGAATCTGTTTGCACCAGTCGGTCCAAATATCAATTAATTTGTTGGTGCAAAATTGCACTGGTAATAGTGCACCCATGTAGTTAATTTAGGCCCAAATTAACAAATACTTTGCACACAGTTGCATTAAAAAATTGACCACACAGTTTCAAAGTGTTGACTTGTGATTGTGCAGGAAAGTAGCCCTAAAGTAACACAAAGTAGCTCTATGTACTACTCTGCATCAATTTGGTGCGCCCTGGGTAGTACGTGGCCGCTCCCTGACAACCTGCCATGGTTTTTGACAGAAAGCCCTATCTATTAATAAAGGAAAAAATATTGTGTTTTTTTTTCTCTTCCGGTTGCGTGAAAAAGCAGTGAATTTAGCCATTAATTTGAAAATGGCAGTGTAAAATGCATCGGTAAAATCCATGTAACTTAGCCATGTGCCTTTATCCCATATGTGTCATACCCCATGTGACTGCAGCCTTCATTGTCCCAGCCACTCATGGAGTGTGTGTCAGTCACCCGCAAGCACACTGGAGTCCTCTCGAGCCTGGAGCACTGATAATGTGCACGCTTCTCTGTGGAGACGCTTATACATTTATACCTTGACGTTTCATGCAACCTTTCTCGAGAGCAGCATTCATTTGTATGATATGGGTCATTAGGACGGAATTGCTTCATAGCACCATTAGCAAGATATGGAATTGATTTTTAATTACCCTGGAGCACGCCTGCAATTTCTAGATACAATCTAGCCGTGACTTTTAGAACATCCGGAGTGACTCTGTCATGGGTATTGTTGTAAAGGTCATGAATAATGAATACAGTGTGTCCAATATTTGTGCTGCAGTCACACAGTGCGGCGTTTGAGGGGGATTTTCGTTACCTAGCGAGATGCTATTTAGGAAATAAATGCTGTTCACTATTTTTCAAAGGTAATTGAACTGTATTTTGTACGTAATTGGGTGCTTCCTTTTAAAAAATGTATCTTAAGCTAATGTCAGAGAAGAACCTTTCAACTCAAGTACTATAAATCATTTAAGACACAGTAACCTAGAGTCCTCGCCGACATCTTTTTCAGCATTGTGTAAGAAAATGGTACAAAGTCAGTTTTGCTCAGTGGCAGATTACAAATGAATGGCAGATTTACCAAGACTGTGCAAAGTCACATGATGGAGAACAGAGTGGCACAAATTGTTAGACGGGCATTTAATTTCCAGAGGAAAGCATATTTCGTTCTGGAAGGTGCCATTGTATAGCTGCAAGTAGTGCTTTGCTCTACTTTTCTCCACTGTGCCTCAAGGGTGTGTTGTATGGGTGTAACATGGCCAGATCAGCACAAGCACCCATAGTTTTTTATGCCAATCCCATGTAATATATAATGAGCAGAACGGGCTTTGTGTAACAAAAATAGCTCCTCTTTGAAGCAAGTGCCAACTTAGACTTTATAGCACATGTTCAATGTATGCACTGTTTTAGAACTTTTCTATGCACATTATATTTTGCAGAAACAGTCCACTTTTGTTAAAACCTCCACCTTTGACCACTTGGAAAATAAATCAACTAACACAATCAGATACTTGAGAGTGCCATACAGATCCAAAACAGGCCCTAGAATATCTATAGGTAGAACTTCCCACGGATCATCAGTACATTGTGTAGGACAAAGTGGTTGTCTCAGAACCTGTCAGCATTGGCACATTGAACACAAATGCAAATACATCTTTCCACTTCTGAGTACACTCCTGGCCACCAATATGAAGCTCTGACACTCAACTTAGATTTCATGATTTCCAGGTGACCTCATGCAGTATACCCAGGATTTTACTTCTTAAACTGCTTGGAGGAGCCACTACTCCTCCTCATAGAAGAAAGTCATGAACATCAGCAAAAAGCTCACTCCTCACTTTCTAATAGCTCTTATACTCCTCGTCATGAATACTTTTATTAGGCCAACCTTCCTTAGCATACGCCTTAACCACACTCAACACTTTGACACTTTGTCTTTGCTGTATTCTTCGTTCCTCCCCAGTGGCACCATGTTCCCCTATGTCTACTGAAGCAACACAGTAATCATCCCACTCCTTCTGCATATGTTCTTTCATGGGTAAGCGTGGCCCGCTCAGAAAATCAGCTACTTTGTTCTGTGTACCTGGAAGGTAATTGACTATAAAGTTATAATCCAGAAGTCTCAAGGACATTCTTGCAATATGTGGAGTGGCTTTTAGTTTGCTTGTGGTGGTCAGCAACTCAGTGTGCGGTTTGTGGTCAGTGCCAATTATGAACTCTATGTCCCAAATATACTGCCTGAAAGTCTCTACATCCCGCACACAAGCAAGCATTTCTCTCTCAGTCACAGAAAATTTCTATTCTGAAGATGAAAGGGAATGTGAAGCAAATGAAAACAGGACATTCATTACCTCTATCCACAATTTGTGAAAGCCCAGCTCACAGCCCCTTCCCACTAACATCAACACTGATTATAGAATGAACGGAGGGATCAAACTCTTGTATAGAAATATCTTAACAAATGTCATTCTTGATAGTTGCAAACTGGTTCTGCAAAGTACTGGCCCAAACTTACTCCTGGCAGTTCTTGAGTAATTATCTCACCCCATATGTCTTTCATGCAAAGCCCTTAACAAATTTTAAGTAGAATTCAGACACACTGAGGAAGGATCTAATTACATCTTTGCCAGAGGGTGGTGGAGCATTCCTGATAGAGTTCTACATTTCTTATTTAGGTTTGATACCAGACACTAACCTCAGGACCAAGGTAGGTAATGGACTGTACCGCAAGCTCCTTTTTTTTAACTCAGTGTTTATCCTTTATCACCCAGAATATGCAGCACTTTCCTTAATTTATTGTCATGGTCTTTACTGCTCTCAATACAAGAATGTCATCCTGAAAAAATTAACACATTTGAAATCCTTAAAAAGGTTATACATTAGCCTTCAGAAAGCCACAGCTGCAGATGCTAACCGAAATGGCATCCTGACAAATCTGTACATCCAAAAGGATTGATAAAAACAATAAGGTTCTTATTATTTGGGTGAAGACATACCTGATGATAAGCTGACATCAAGTCTATTGTTGAAAACCCAATTAGACCCCTCATTCCTGCAAGCCACTCACTTATCCTAGGTAAGGAACATATCCACTACAATTTTTCTGTTGAGGTCCCTCAAATCAATACAATACTTATTTATCTATTGAACTAGCCTGCAATACCAATGGAACCAACTAATCTATGATGTGTACAGAGTCTACCATACCCTTACTCAACAATTTGTCCTATTCAGAATTAACCTCTCCTCTGATATGCAAAGGTATGTTCCTTACCTTATGACAAACTGGTACAACCGAATCTTTCAACATGATTTTGTGAGACAATCCCATCAGTTTACCAGCCTCACCAGAAAATATGTTGAGAAATTTGTCTTTCATCCAATTACCCATTATCAAGTCATCATTGTCCAGTAACAAAATTTTGGAGGGTCCGTGTTCAGCCACATACAACCTATTGTGGCCTCCCTCTTCACAGGTAAAACTCACAGTGTGCACATCAGGTTGCAGTAACTCCTTATATAAACAACAAGGAGCTACAGAGTGAAATATCCAACCAGGTCGCCCTCCAGTCAACATACAATATCAATACATCAAGACCTGATCTTCAAGGCACCTCTCTTGAGGCTAATTATAAAAGCGGGGGTAGGGATTCAAAACAATTTCTCCCATATACGCCTCTCCTTTATATTACGAGGTAGTAACCTCCCACTTTATTGCCTTAGACTTTTAAAACAATCTCGTTTTTACAAATGGCAGTCACCGAACTACAATACCCCTGACCAATGTACAGGAGTATCACTGTGAATGGTTTAACAAAAATAAAACACCTCAATCTGAAAAATGGTGAGAGGGCAAGATGACACCTCACGTGCGCACCACCAATAGAGCTTGCTGATTGGTACTCACCAGCTATGCCCACTTGTTTCATCATTGGTAGCCATCTTGCCTCAAAGTATAAATAAAGTGTCCAAAACAAACAAGAAGTGGTGCTAAGAAAAAAGTTAATTGAATGAATCACATACCACAAATTTTGACCATGTGAAAGGGGGGGGCGGTGGGGGCGGACCGCCCCAGGCGGCACTACATTAAGGGTGGCTGCCTGCGGCGGCCTTTATAATTTATTTAGGGAGTGGGACACACACAGTATTAAAATAAATTATAATAAAGTCCCTGTAAAGTCCGCCGCGGCCCGGCCGCAACGGCGCGCGCGGCCGGGCGGCCCAGTTTGAGTGCAAGCAGCGCGCTGCGCACTGCGCGCGCTGCAGTGCTGCTGCACTTGCAATTTGAAATAACACATTGCCACAGCCACATGACATCACATGATGATGACTGACTCACTGACCGTTATCTCTGCCCGCGGGCGTGGTGCCGCGTATACGTTGCTTGCTGACTGGCCCATCCCCCAGCCTGCTCCATGGGCGTCAATCTGGAGAGCGCTCGCCAGCGCTACCAATGACGGCCCTGGCTACATTTTTGCCCGGCCCTCGCGTCGCGATGAGAGCGTAGCGGAGCGGTGACGCGTCACGCGCTTCACCGCTACGCACTCTAGTCTCGTGACGACCTTGTGGCCTGGGGCACGGGCAGTCTCTGCTGCGCAGCATCACCGCCGTGGATAAATCCTTTTAGACAGTGCAGCAGTAGTAGTAGGTAAGAGAATGTTTCTTTTCTTTTTAAAAAATATGCGCGCAGGCCCAGCAGGACACGTACTTGTGCGCTTCATTTAAACAGCTTAGGGGGTTGAATCCATCATCATTCTTTAGCTCACTTTGTCACCCCAGTTCAGACCCAGCTATTTGCAAATCCGTCTTGACCCTGTGCCCCATGGGAAACTTGAAGTTTCCTGACTCATACTTATTCTCACTAATTGGCGAATAATAAAGTTCGTATTGGAACTACATGGCGGGTCTCATCACTGCATACTTCCTCATTGTTCGTGCAAACCGCAATAGTGTCGTCGGGCCCTTCTTGTTCAGAGAGCCGAGCACGCACATCTGACATATACTTCTCAAATTTGGCCAGTTCAGTTGGTGCAGTGCAAGAGAACAAAGCAGATACTGCTTCTTTGCATGTCCCGACCCCTTTAGAGAGATGCATCGGTCATAACAACTTCCGACGTAGCGGTAGCAGGCCAGGACAACAAAACACCAAATGCAGCTGAGACTCCTTTCTGTACTTACAGATTCTGCACCTGCTTATGGGGCCCAAGGATTTCCACCCGGGATTTAGTTATTTTATTGGAAGGGGCACACGCCTAACCCATTGAGTATCTTTTAGGCACTTCATCCCCAGTGTTTGCTTCAGATACGGCTGTATTCTGCGCTCCTTGTATGATGTAATCTATTCGGAATGGCCTCCCCTGGATGTATAGTTTTGAAAATCTGCTTCCCGTGATAATTGCTGGATTTGTTTGTTAAGTGAATTTTTGATTGCCTCACAACTTAGCCCTTCCGGGCCCCAGTTTTGTGTTACTAGGCCAAGTGTTCCCCCCGTGTTTTGCATATACGTTTTCCATGGATTAGTTGTTCCGTCATAGAAGGGTTTGAGCGTGCTCTTTACGCTTCCAAGAGGTGCTTTATGAACTTGGGAGTAGTATTTTGTCTGCTTTCCCAGCCATTCATAGTTTTGCGGCACCAGGCAGTACTCCAGGTGAATTAGGGTATTGCCGGTATGCTCTAGTAGAATGAATATGCGTTTTTTACGCCTGACATTGTTATTTTTCAAGCAACCTGTCCATTTGGCCTAGGAATGCCTGTTGTGCATAACCCGGTATTGACCTTATTTTACATTGTATGCCCCTTCTTATTGGCCCCGTCGTCGGACTTTGCAGCTTCCCATGGAGTTGCATAAGGGGTAAATTGTCAACTGAACTTTTGACTTCCTTTTTTGGAGATGTAAGGTCGCTTTCCCGGAGTCGCTGAGCCACGCCCCAAGATAATTATATGTTCATTGGTGGAAATTGTCTGATTACCCACTTTCCATTTGAGTAATTATTTTTTTGCACAATGCCCAAAGACCATCACTTTGGGCTTGTAAGTATTTATGACCAGTTCATTAATTTCATTGTAACTATTGAGAGTGTTTAATCCCCTTTGTAGGCCAATTTTGGTATAGTTCATGAGGTCATCTGCATATTGTAGGATATGGAATCTGTTGGGGCCTATTTCAGGAGTTAGGAGGTTAGCATTTTGAAGCGTCTTCACCAAATCTGCTCTATATAAATTAAAAAGAGTTGGGGCACGAACGCAGTCCTGTTTTAGGCTGCGGTCTGGATAGCACTTTTTTGAAATTATATTTTCTGCTAGTTTGACTCTTACCCAGGTTTTGTTATATACAGAGATGACTGCATTCAAGAAGCCTACTGGGGAGTTCCAATTCCGTAGCTTATTCCAAAGCTAATGACGAGAGACCCCATCGAACGCTGCCGTGTAGTCGACAAAGCAGGCAAAGACTGTTTTTTTGTTTTTGATATTTGCTTTCTGGCTCAAATAGCATAAAGCAAACACACGGAGATGATGGATGGAGCACTGAAACTTTTCAGACACTCACCCCCAGTCACAGATCTGGGTTGAATCCATCATCATTCTTTAGCTCACTTTGTCACCCCAGTTCAGACCCAGCTATTTGCAAATCCGTCTTGACCCTGTGCCCCATGGGAAACTTGAAGTTTCCTGAGGTGGCAGTGCATGCAGTGAGATGTCCAGTGGGGCTGTGCATGCACTTTAGATGTCCTCAAAGGGGGCGGCTTTGCATGCACGCGAGATGTCCTTACAGTGGGGGCTGTGGCTGTGCGTGCAATTGAGGTATCCTTACAGTTAGGTTGTGCGTGCACTTGGGATGTCTATACATTACAGAGGGGCTATGCGTGCACTTTAGATGTCCTCAAAGGGGGCGGCTGTGCATGCACGTGAGATGTCCTTGTAGTGTGGTTGTGCCTGTGCGTACAGTTGAGATGTCCTTACAGAGGGGCTGTGCGTGAACTTGTGATGTCCCTACAGAGGGGCTGTTCTTGTAGACTTTTAACACTGTTGGTTACCATGAAAGTAATGTGAAAACAAAATCGCAGAAAAATTTAATATTTCTTGTTTCTTCTGAATATTCAAGGAGTGCCGCAGCGCCGGAACAGTTTGTCCCGGGTCTTGGATAGAGTTGAACAAGTTCCCATGGCCCCCACAACTGTGTTTAAGGATTGTGATCATAATGTGTCGCCCCTCCCTGTATTTTAGCTTTGGGCCCCCAGGCAGGCTGTGCCCCATGTGTATGCTCAGGCTGCTGTGAAGGAGAGATGCACTATTACAAGCTGGTTTTGGGTACCAAGAGCACATGTCTTTTCATTCCCAGGGAGTTGGTTGCTTCTGCTTGGAAGTAATGACAGGGAGCGACCCCTGGTTGTTGCCTTTGGGCCACCAGAGTGGGCTTTGTATCCGGTCTGTGTTGGCAAGGTGGAGCTGACTGACCCCTTTGTGCTGCGTTTAGTTTTAAGGGCACACAGTGAGTCATTCCCTGTGAATAATTAATTTGCTGTTTTTGAAAGATAAAGAATCACAGGCTTCGACACTGTTAAGTTAGTTTTGGGTCCACAGAGCACATCACGTTTGTGCAGGTCCCCACTGCTTTAATGGGGGGGGACCATGATGTATGGTCATTTAATGTCAGCTGTAGATGAAGGTTACATGAACAGTGTCATGTATGTGCATGTTTGCATTGTGCTGAGGGGATTACCAGGTAATTGTTCACGCAGCTCTCTGATGGATGTCACATGCGGTTTTTCTGAGTCCCCAGATAGATCATGCAGTCTGTGTGTTCTCTTTTGTACTGCCAGTCACCGCTGTATTCAACTGTGTAGCCTTGGACCGTGTCATATATGTGCATGTAAGTTGCATGATCAAGGTAACTCTTAGCGGCGATACTTGGTGTCTCTCGGACCTCTTTGAAGTGCATGCCACCCCCCCCCCCAGGGGGGGGGGCGGCAATCTGAGGGATAGCCCCGGGTGCCACAAGCTCTAGCTACGCCACTGTCTATAGGCGGTAGACCCATCTTTGTTCTTTTTGAAATAATGTTCTATTAGGCCATGAAGGATTGGATTCTATGACAGTCCAGGTCATTTGATCTGGTGTATGTCCTGTTTCGATATTATGTCTGCTCATTTTAGTGGTGTTTTTCTTGCACCTTAGATTACGTCTGTGTTCGTTTACTCTTGTCCTCACGGCTCTGGTTGTCATTCCTATATTTAGGAGGTTGCAAGGACATCTCACCATATACACAGAGTTTTTAGTATTACAGTTTGTATGTTTCCTCTGTGTCCACTCCTGGTTGTTTAGTTGCAGAGTTGTGGTATCTGTTGTTAGAGGGCAAATGTTACAGGTTCCGCATGGGTAATGCTCTTTGACTTTTGGGAAGTCCCACAGTGTTCTTTGATTGTCCAGTTATTTACACTGTGGTCTTGTGTGCACGACCATGTCTTTGATATTCTGTGTACGTCTGAAGGCAAATCTTCGGCGCTCCAGTTGCATTCCTCCTGCATGCAGGATGTTCCAGTGTTTCAGTAGGATTTTCTTTACTTGATTTGATTGTGGGGTGTAGATTGTCACACATGTAATTGTCTCATTTTTTGGTTTTTCAAGAGTGTCTAGTAATGCTTCCTGGTGATTATTGCATGCGCGTTTCTGCGCATTCTTTATGATTCTCCGTGGGTAGTTCCTCTGTTCCAGGTTGTTGCCTAGTTCTGCAGCTTGTGTTTCGTAATCCGTGGTGTTACTGCAGTTTCTTCTGAGTCTCAGAAATTGTCCAAATGGAAGATTCTGTTTTAAGGCTTTTGTGTGATGACTATCATAGGTTAGTAAACTGTTTCGGTCTGTAGGTTTTTTATATGTTTTGGTGAAATGTTTTTCATCTTGTAGGGTGATTAATAGGTCCAGAAAGGGGATCTCTTCACCTGAGACGGTCAGTGTAAATTTTAAGAAAGGATCCTGTTCATTAATCCAGGTGTGGAATTCCGTGCAACATTCTTTTGTGCCTGTCCATAACATGAGTATGTCGTCTATATAGCATTTTCACTCTTTTATTTCTGGTCTAAAGGGGTTGGAAGCTGGTAAGATGTGTTCTGCCTTAAAATGGGCCATGTATAGGCATTCTAAACTCTGCGCAAATGTGCTGCTCATACAAGTTCCGTGGATTTGTTGGTAGTGTTGATCTTGGAACTTGAAGAAGTTATTCTTCAGGGCCAGTTCTGTGCATTCCAGGATGAAGTTTACTGGTTGTGGTGTAGCCGAGTCGAGGTTCCTTAGACTTTCTTAAACTACTTTCAGTGTAGCTTCTTGTGGGATGTAGGTATATAACGTTTCCACGTCGTGGGTCACTAGTAGGGTGATTTCATCCGGTCCTCTTATGTGCTCAATTAAGTTGATGGTTTCGTTTGTGTCTTAGCGGTAAGACGGTGTTGCTTGTACTAATGGTCGTAGGAAATGTTCACAGTATTGACTGAGTGGTTCAAGGATAGAGTTGATCCCAGTCACTATTGGTCTTTCAGGTGGAGGCATGATGTTTTTGTTGATTTGTGGCAAGATATAGAAGTATGGGGTCGTAGGTTTTGACTTTGAGTTCACTAAGAATTTTGCTACATTCTTGCTAATCCATCCTTTTGTTTGTGATTCAATCACTGAGATGGTGATTCTTCTCGTGAGGGAATCTGTGAGATCTGTGTCTATTTTTTTATACTATCTGTTGTCTGCCAGGTGTCTGTGGCATTCTTTGTTGTAGTCATCAGTGTTAAGAATGACGGTGGCTCCGCCTTTGTCTGCAGGTTTTATTGTAATCATCTGTTCACTGTTGAGAACTTTAAGGGCTTTCCTCTCTCTTTTAGGTAAGTTGTTATAAACTTTTTTCGGTTGTAAGCTGTGTATGTCTCGTAGTACCGCCTTTTCAGAAGTCAGTATCTCAGTGCTAGTCATTGCTGTGGTAGGCATCAGCTACACACAGATGTAGCAGAATGGGAAACGGCCACTACAACGCGGCCGTTTCCACGCATAACCTTAACCACGCATGCATTACAATGCATGCGTGGTTAACACGAATAGCCTTTACCACGCATACCTTTACTACGAGATACGTAGTAAAGGTGTGTGAGGTAAAGGTTAAAATTAAAAAAGGGGGCTTGAGGGGTTCCCCCCGCCAAAAAATGGGTGCGAAAAGAAAAGGGGACTTGGGGGGTCTCCCCCCCAAAAAACCACACCTGATAAAGTAGCGATTTGGAGGCAATCGGTGTCGTTAGAGGAAACGGCACTTCCGTTTCCTCTTTACAACGTGCAATGTGAACTCGGGAGATCATAGAGAAGAGACGACAGACGAGATGACGTGGAGAGGTAAGGGGAATTTTAGAGTTAAAAAAAAAACTCAGGGGTGCGATTTTAGGGTTAAGGGCAGGGGCGGGGTATTTGTAAGAAGGGTTTGAGGGTGGGGGAATAACCTTTACAAAGAATATGACCTTACCATGCATGAATTTACAATGAAAATTGTTGTAAAAGTATGCGTGGTAAAGGAATATTCGTGGTAAAGGTTATGCGTGGGAATGGCATTCGCATTGTAACGCATGTGTGGTAAAGGCATGCGTTGCAACAGAATGCATTGTAACATCATACAACCTAGCAGAATACACTCCTTGTGCAATAAACCATTAGGTAGTCACCCCCAGACGTGATGTGCATCTACAGCCAGTTCAAAGATGGCCACCTGGTTGGGTTCTGCGCATACTCACTACCAACTTGTTGTTATGAGCCGAAACGCCTCTGGAGCTGCAACTACGCGCATGCTGTCTTCCAAGCCAACAACAGCCTTTCTCACAGCTCGCGTTGTGTCTCCAGGACCTGCGGACGCCGAAACTGCTCAGGTGTGATTCCACAATCATGGTTTCCCCCAGCGGTGTCACTCATAAAAGCCACCAGTCAAAGAAGTTCAACAATTGCAACAACCAAAGAAGGTCAACAGGAACATAGGAGACTCCTGTAGAGACCACAACAAATACAGGTAGGTCCAGTCATCACCAAAAGAAGTCACATGGATATGAATGTTGGTGGTATGTATTGTACCGGTTTATTGAGTACAACCAGTTTATCGAGTACAACCTGTGTATAACGGGGGCATGGCGGCCTTGATATTACTGGATCTTTCGGTGGTGTTTGATACGGTAGATCAAAGCCTCTTAATACATCGCTTCCATGAAATAGGCATAGCAGACCATGCATAATCTCTCTCCAAATCCTTCCTTACGGACCGGGAACAATTTGTGGAAGTGGAAGGCCTCATGTCCCTGAGTTTTAAACTTCCATGTGGGGTCCCTCAAGACTCATCCCTAAGCCCAACCTCTTTAATATATGTGGTCCCCCTTGCTAAACTGATCAAATCTCATGGCTTTGCCATGGTGTCGTATGCTGACGACACCCAGATTATAGTTTCTATCTCAAACAATATTCGGGACACGGCTCACAACTTTCATGCTTGCATGCGACAGGTGAGCAGTTGGATGTCCGAGAACTGCCTCAAGCTGAACTCTCATAAGACCGAGGTTCTTCTTTTTGGCAGAGATCTATCCATCTGGTCCTCGGATTGGTGGCTCTCGGAGCTGGGTCCCCCCCATTCCTGCCACTAAGGCGAAGAATCTCGGAATCATTTTTGACGCCACCTTGTCCTTCTCCCATCATGTGAAAGCAATCACTTCATCCACCTGCAATTAATTGAAGATTCTGAGAAAAATATTTCCTTACATACCACCAGACCTACAGAAAATGGTGGTTTCTGCATTAGTCTTGTCAAGACTTGATTACTGTAACGGCCTTCTGCTTGGCATAAACAAAGCACTTCTTGTGAAACTGCAGGTTCTACGGAACTCTGCTGCTCGTTTGTTCTTTGGTATCCCAAAATATTCCTATGCCAAGCTGGCCCTCAAAGCCCTACACTGGCTTCCAGTGGAAAAGCGGATTCATTTTATGGCCCTCTGCATTGCCTTTAAGGCACTGCATTATCTGGGACCCGCCTCTATGATCGACCGCTTCCACTGGTATACCCGATCAGAAACTTGAGATCCTCCTCACATGTTAGTGGAGGTCCCGAAACCAAGTTTATCAAGCTGGGATGGTAAAAGCTTTTCAAATATCATAACCAGACTTTGGAATGTCTGCCTTACAAACTTAAAAACTCACCTGACTTGATTTCTTTTAGGAAAGGCTTGAAGACCTGGTCATTTACTGCATAACTGCTGTCTTTTCAAACTGTAGTCTTTAATATAATCTCAGTGATGGCTTGATGTTGGATGACAAGTGCCTAGACACCCCAGGGTATTAGCCACGCTATACAAATAACTAAATAAATAAATAAATACCTATAGTCTGGAAGCATGTCTGCTCTGCACCATTCACCTACAGCAACTACCACTTTGTTGCCCGGAATTCTAGAACCCATAGCAATGGCTTTGTGTGGCACCACAACGACATAACACACAAAGTATGCCCAGCAGAGCAACAGCATACTACACAAATATGCTGCAATGTTGGGTGGAAAGAAAATGGAAGATATTTTAGCCAGGTAAAAGAAGTGATTAGAGGTTCTCAAGGATGACATGATAGTCAAAAAGAATTCTTGTGTTTGACAGCATAGCCACCATGAGTACAACATAAAATATACCAATCGGAATGAAAAACAATCAGTACTTGGTAAACTTCTGTCAGAGTCTGAAATAGCAACAAGTGCACTGTTCAAAGAGAAAACTAATGAGCCATCAGCTCATCAGTATGCAGTTGGGCCTCTACACTGACCTGTCGTCTGTGCTGAAAAGTTTCGCTTTCCCATCAAGTCTGTTCATGCTCTTCTAGTTGCTGATAATCTCTTCAATAGCAGACACTTAACAAATGCAGACAAAATTTGTAATAAACCTTCAATGACACATTTGCGGATGAGCTTCACTGCTTCTCATACTCCTATTGGCAATCCCCAGAAATGCCTCACTGCTGCTTTTCATAGCCCAAATGGCACGAGGAAATCTAATTTAGGTCTAGCATTTTCACTGTACCAAATGTCACGATCGCCTCTTTCAAAGTCTCCCTCACTCACACACACATATACAGCATGCCAAGCAGCAGTACAAGCACAAGAACACAGCAGGTACCTGAGATGCAGCAGGCATCGCAAGCTATTCTGCTATGCATTGCATAACAAGTGCAATCATTGTCACAGTGCTAGGTCTTCTCAAACTAAGTCAGGTTGGCTCTAAATCATCTTAATGTTCATGTGATCTGCAGTCCATTGAGTCCATCCAACTTTTTGCACATTAGGATCCAGGCTTGTGGGTGGGGGTTTAAAGGTAAGCTACAAAGGTGAGCAGTGTTAATACATTTTAAGTCAGCCCCCTGGAGGGAGCTGCAGAATTTTGTTTGTGTTTCAAGTTCTTTGGGTGAGACTAAGTGCTTGATGGATAGCTGACCGTCAATGGCAGGCAACTGTTAGTAATGCAAGACTTTACCAGAAATCTCAAACTGAGTTGCCAGCTTATTAGTTTATAGTATAATTCTAAAGTTTCATTAGACCTCAGCATTTTGGTAGATTGCCCAAATGTCACCTGTAAACCTTGAAATATTGTCTGGAAATCTGAAGGGGGTCCCACTTAACAACCTTTAACAGAATTCCTTAATATCTCTGTCCTTCTGATAACATGAAGACCATTAGCAAATATATAGATAATGGCCGATATTACACTGTGTGTCTGAGTGCAAAATGGGCTTGTGTACTTGCTTTCTGCATCCCCAAGGCACTTTGGTTTTACAGAAGGGGCAGCAGATATTTGGGCAGCCCCTTGTGTAATACAAATCGCGATGGTGTGTATTTCCTCATTTATAAGGGATATGGCAGCATACAAAGAGGGGCACACTTTGCCTCAGTGCTCTTGTTTAAGTACAGATGTGGGGACAGAGGCAATGGAGCTGTCATGGGGCAAACTAACTGTCCACCACAAAGAGGTAGTGCACAGTTGACGTACCCCCAGAGGCTGCTCCTTGGAACAGAGGAAAGAGGGTCTTATGGAACCCAATGACATCCTCCTAAAGGTGGGGTACATCACTCACTGCACCTGCCTGCAAGGGGATCTCTGTGCCCTTTCAATGGAAGGCCACAATGACGACTGCAAAGTGAAATGTGGACCAGCTGCTTCAAACAGCTGGTCCACCTTTCACCTATGTGCTGCACCCAGGACAGCACACTAACTGTAATAGTCTAAGTTGAGTAGTCCTAGTTGATGTTGCATCGGTTAAGTGACGGATATCCCAGCTACCGTATTGCAAGCCCATTATATCTTATGGCACTTGTAGTATGGTGTAAGGGATAGCCATCACATTTGTGATGGAGTTATCCATATGCCAAACTCTAAATCAAGCTCATAATGTTTGAGTCTTATTTTAGAGACTTTTCTATTAAGAATTTAGGGGATTATTTAGAGTTTGACAGACAGGGTACTCCACCACAAACTGACTGACTGACCTTGTCTGCCAAACCTGGCTGTCACTCAGCAACCTTACAGTGCCTTCAGTGGAGCAATCATGGGGGCAGCTCCTCTGAAGACATAGTGATGGCAGTAATGTCTGAATATGGCAGTCTGTAGTATGCCAAGGCAGTGGAGTTCATGACTCCACTTGCCCAATAAGTATTACAAAACCTCCTTAGTTCCTCATTTTAATATTTGTACTGGCCATAGTGAAGAGGCACACTCTCAAATTGGTGTAATGATTTTCAGATATGCACAAGACACTGTGACATTGGAGTATTTTTAGCTAATATGTAAAATGAGGAATAACTGCATGAGGCTTTCAAAATTATTTGTAAAAATGTTTTGCGTAAGACTGACCAAATAAAGTCATTCTCAACTACTCTGGATACAACAAAAAAGTGTGGGTTTAAAATGCAATGACAGTAAATTGGGTAAGTCAAATAAGTAGTGTATTTCCATAGCTGAAATATAAGAAAATCAGTAAAACTGACTTCTAGAGCCTGCATCACAGAAAAGGACTGGCCTTTGGCTTTCCACTGGAAAATCAAGCTCCAATATCTATCTACCAACCGTGGCGCCACAAAATCGTGGTGGTGGGGCGGGGGCAGGAGGATGAAAAAATAATAAAAAATAAACGTACCTGTTGCAGTCCCCGCCACCTCTCCTCTGTCCACAGAACCGGAAGCGCCCAGGCTCCCTGCTTCTCCCAGCAAAGAAGTGGGGGAGGAGGTCAGGGAGACGCATTAGATCTTCTGATATTGCCCACTCACCAGACTCGTTGGTCTCCTCCAGTGGTCAGGCCTCCTCCCCCACTTCTATGAAGTAACACTTTCTACCAAGTAAGGTGGAGAGACACTACACGTTCCTGAACTGGGACCTGACATTCATCTATTAAATACCCCCATAATCTGGGGTGACATTCGATGGTGTTCCCCTACAGGGGACCTTCACCTCTATATTTTTGGTCCTGAATAAGTGGTGCTCGATATTGGAGCCTCTATGACACGAAACATGTCGGCCATATACACCTACTAGCTACTTTGGTACCTTAAGACCTTTTGGTAGCACCACTGTTTTTACTTAGTCCCAGTCCTATTTCTTGAATTAAAACATTCATAGGTCTGGTGCCTATTTTAAAATCACCTAGTCACCTGAATACACACCAAGATCCACTCACTTTTTGCCCACATACACTCTTCACATACGACGATCTCAGATCAAAAGAACTCCGTTAAAAATGCCAGCAGGCTCTTCAGGAATTGCGGCGCCGGTCTGACGAGGAGCGCCCTATAATGAAGCATGACACCCTAACAGTTGTGGGAGGGCATTACGATCTGAAATGTAGATCTCCCAGCGACCAATACAGTAGGAAGACAGTGACATCTAGTAGTTATTGCCACACTAGAGGAACTGACCCCCTTCCGTGAATCAGATGTACACGTATAGGAGCACAGGAACAGGACCTCTTTAAATATTCAGCTCTTCTGTCACCCCATTGATTACACGTTCCTGCTGTTTAGACATCTATTCTACCTGTTGTAGTTATAATTGTGATCAATACTAGTATCCCACGCTTGCTAGCATTTTTTGTTGCTGTTGTTGTCCTTACTATGGTGGTAGCTTTTGCTGTAGTTCCTGCTGTTGTGACAGCTATTGCTGTTAATATTGTCTGTGTTGTAGTTATAGTTGAATCAATGCTGGTGTCCCTGCCTTGCTGACAGTTACTGCTGTTGTTGTCCCTGCCATGGTGATAACTGTGGTCTCTACTGCAGCTGAAGGTTTTGGTCCCTTTAATGTCCCTCCCAAGGTACTATGAATTGACAAAACTGTCAAGGTGTAAAAACATATTTTAAAAGGATATCAAACTGCTAAACGGTTGTTACTGCTGTTCTTCAACATTGAGTCTACAGGTAAGTGGGAAATCACCTCCACTAAATGTTGTGTGTCTGTGTGTGTGTGTCAGGGTAGTCAGCAGCCCTATGTAAGTCAGTAAATTCAGCCCTACATGTTTTGTTTTAAGCTTTTTTTCCTATTCTCCACAGACTTTCCCAATGCTTAGAATAGACGAACAGCTACCATCATTAGCTTCATCCTTTATTCCAAGTCTCCAAAAATTAAATCTGTGTGAGGGCGGGTAAATGAGACAGCATTGATGACCCCATTCACATGGTTGAAAATAATCGGTCCTTAAATCCAGCCCACAATGTCTGCATAGTGATAAAGCATGTCACTAACTTGTGTGTGAGGGTTAAAAATCCTTTAAAAATATTTTTTCAAATGTTGTTAGTTTTGTCAATTTTTTGCACCTTAGAAAGGCTATGAGAGTGACCAAAACCTGTAAGAAGGTAACACTTAATCACTGAATATACAAATGTGAAATAGTGTGTCGTGTAGTTTCTAGGAATCCCCAGGACCTGCGAAGTTTTGGTTGACCTAAACTGAGGGCTTGGTGTCCGGACACCCCCACAGAATATGTCAGCTGTTAGACCACCTAGCTCTACAGTGCCACTACCACCCCCTGTATCTTACAGTGGTCTAGGTAGTTTCTGGCAACCACTGAATATGACACCCATGATTCCTTAGGGATCGTGGAAAACAGTAGAATCGTTTCGCTCAGCCACTCGTGCTTGCTTACTCTAAAAAAATAAACAGGATGGTGATTAGGATGTTTCAATAAGTATTTTTTGGTCCAGCGACAGCCTCATGTAAAACATATGTGCTGTGACAATCAGGAGACAAAAGCATATGAAAGAAATTGCAAGTACCAAGATAGTACATAGTAGAAACATTTCTACCATAGTGCTGATAAGATGAACATAAACAGTTCAGATAAAAACAGTAGCACTTGCATATTCCTAAAATGTGCGCCCTAGTAATTTTCCTAAATGACCCTAGCCTAGATCTGTATATGTAGCATGCCTTTGTATATGTGTGTAGCCAAGAAACCCCTAGAGAAGAACTAGACCCCTCATCTGAAGGTTGAGAACGAAGGACCCCGTCTCTGCTTCGAGGATGACACACGGCAAGGGATGTTAGACCGCTGCGTGTCGAAGATTCAGCAGGCAGGACCCCGTGTCAAAGTGGAAGGAATTCTCCTCTAATTTGTAGGGGGAAATAAGGGGCTTTTATACTCGAGTGGTCACTCCAGGGTTTCTTCTAGAATCGATATGTTTTGAAAGCAACTATAAATATTTTGGAAACAATCATTAATGTTTTTTCAAACAAATGTGATCATGCACAGCAGGCTGTTGGCCAAGGATGAAAAAGTGGTGACCCTTGTACAGAATAATTATACCGTGCCTGATGACATGTTTATGTACGTCAGGTACAGGTATTATAATAGAATACCAAGAGCCTGGTACGAAGAGACAGGAGCAAGCTACTAGGTTAAAGGTCACCTGTTTAGAATCGCTATTGTCGTGTGGATGGGACAATGTATGTAAAATGGGGTATACATGACAGGACTATCCTAAAGGACATGACAAGGGAGGATATATTTTTTCTTTCCTTAAAAAAATCTCTCTGTCTAATATAATAAAAAGTACTTCATTTGGGACTCCTTTACGTGTTATGGATGGCAGCTTTTGTTGTTGCTATGGTTGTTGCTTAGTTTATAACAGTAACTTGTGCTGTGGTCTATATGTTGTAGCAGCTGTTTTTGTTTCTCTATGCTTTGTTTTTGTGACCTGTGCTCTGTTGAAAGCTGTTGTCTCTTCTGTAGTGGCAGCTGTGAATTGTTGTGGTTGAAGTCTAGGTCACTGTTATTCTTGTTTTCTCAATTAAATCCATTATTGCTTCCACCAAAATAAAAATGTGTTTACACTGTCCTCCATCTTGCATCAATGCCGTAATACAACACATGATGACAACTACTGTTGTTTCTCATTCAAAATAAAGAATTGAAGGCCTTGTTTTCAAGGAATTAACGCAGCGCGATACCGCAAGCCATTTGGCTGTGCCACGCTGCGTTAATTCCAAAGCAAAGGCTTATTATCTACAACGATATGACGGATCCCTTCGCTCTCCCTTTGCACACAATTAGCTACCATATGCAGATGCAGACTCCCTTGCACCATGGTGCAAGGGTGCCTGCACCACAGGAATGATTGTTTTTGTGCATGAAGGGACAAAAAAAATCACAAGAGGTGATTTCCTCTTCCTATGTGTGATGCAGAATGCAGCATGCATAGAAAATGGAAACAACTGGGAGAAATTAAAACATTTCTCTGTGTTGCACCTCCCTAACTCTTCCCTGGGAAGGGCTAGCATTCGGACGCATTTCCAGGTTGACGATTTCTTGTTATGTTATGTTATGTTATGTTATTATGACTTATAGAGCGCACGATTACCATACGGTGTCCTGGCGCTAAGCACTGATAACCTAAGATAACAGAGAACTAAAACTGAGAGAAAAACCATGTTTTAAGACCTTTCCTAAAAAAGCTGAAGTCAGAGGTGTTTCTCAGCATGAAAGGGAGTTCGTTCCAGTTCGTTCCAGATTTTAGACGCACTATTTACAAAGCTTCTACCTCCCCAATTTACTTTTTTAAAGCAGGGAGTTTTCACTAGCTTAGCACCAGTAGATCTAAGAGTTCTACAAGGGATGTACCAAAAAAACGTATTTTTCAGAAACTCTGGACCAGTCCCGTTCAAGGCTCTAAACACTATACACAATGCCTTAAAACGAGATCTCAAATGAGTTGGGAGCCAGTGCAGTTTCTTTAGTTCTCCTTTGACTGAAACAGTCCTAAGAGTCCGAGTCAACAGTCTGGCAGCAGCATTTTGAATAACCTGCAGCCTGTTATGATGTTCTATTTGCATATTAACATAAAGACTGTTGCAATAGTCGAGGCGTGAAAATATAAGTGCAGTCACCACCGTTCTCAGACTCCCCTCGGAAAAAAAAACCCTGATTTTCCTGATCATTATAAGCACCAAAGAGCATCCCAACGTCACCTTGCTCACATGGTCCCCCATATTGAGTTTGTCATCTACCACGACACCCAGATTTTTGACTTTCCCACAAGGTGTGGGGCAAAGACCAAGATTATCAGGCCACCAATCAGGTGTCCACATCAGAGGATTGTTGCCAAATCTCAGAACCTCCGTTTTAGCTGAATTCAGCTTGAGGCAATTTGCCGACCTCCACCTAGAAATGGATCCCATGCAATCTGAGAAACGCGCACCTGTTTCCTTTTCAGCTCCGTCCATCACCGACAACACAATTTGTGTGCCGTCCGCGTAGGAGGTGAGCTGAAACCCGAAAGATCTAATAATGCCAGCCAGGGGTGCCACATAGATGTTAAAAAGTGTAGGGCTAAGAGATGAGCCCGGCGGCACCCCACATGGCAAAGAAAAGGGTTCAGAAATGTTGCCATTAAGTTTGACTGTTTGTGACCTATCCTTCAGAAAGGAGTTTAGCAGATTCCATGCTCGACCTCCTATCCCGATCTCTGATAGCCGATTAAGTAATACCTTATGATGAACGGTATCAAAGGCCGCGGATAGGTCTAATAGGATCAACATCGCATTCCCTCCCTTATCCATGACCTCTCTAATTTCCTCTGTAGATTTAAGAAGCGCCAGCTCAGTGCTGTGAAAAGCTCTGAAACCGTACTGTGAGGAGTCCAAAGAGTTATTGAACTGGAGAAAATGACTAAGTTGCCTGTTTATAGCTTTTTCTAGTATTTTGGCTGGCAGGGGAAGTCTGGAAATAGGACGGTAGTTAATTGGGTCCTTGGGATCCAAAGACTGTTTTTTCAGTAGCGGAAGCACTGAAGCTTTTTTCCAAAGATTAGGAAAGATTCCAGATAAAAATATACCATTAAACAGAGGTGTCAGAACCCTACAGGTAGTATCAGCAATCTGCTTAATGATCCATGTAGGGAAGGGATCACTCGGGGCACCAGATTTTATACTGTTCATAAGTTTCACAGTGTCCTCTTTATCCAAAGGGGAAAAATAGTCCAAGGTACTACCAGGAGGATGAGAGATTTTCACTTTTAAATCATTCTGATTTTTATCAATCAATTCTGACAAAGAAAGGAAAATTGTTTCCACTTTCGACTGAAAAAATGCCCCGACTATATTGCAGAAGTCAGTTGTTAATTTGGAAATGTAGCAAAAGCCATGGGTGTTGCGTGGGAACACCCACAGCAACACCCATGGCACGCCCCTTTCACCCAAAGTGTTGCATGTAAAGGGGACATATTTACAATGACATGAAAAGCCACGCAGAGTGGCTTTACGTGTCCATAAATATGGGGCAACAGGTTGTGCCATCGGTGCATCACAAAAAGTGAAGCACTGGCGGCGAAAGGGGCTTGTAAATAAGCTCCTGCATGTTTTACTCTAATAAACGGAGAGTGTTCCCAGAGAAGAGTGTACCCAACCAAGGACATCCTACCTGTCCCAGGCTATCATAGTACAATGTATCAACTTGTATGCTCAAACAAACGATAGGAACCACTAAAATCCAATGTAATTCTGCTATGAGAGAATTCCTGAATGTATTCTGTAGTGTATTGTTTTTTTCTTGCTTTTTCTATTTGGTGCACATCCTGAGAACCATGAATTTGTGTAGAATGTATGAAAACCTTTGTCTAAAGTCCTATAAAAGCAGATGTATTTCTCTGTGCCCCAGAACCCTTTAACCCCACCTTTAGAAGGTGAATCTATGCTGGGTTTTATATGGAACTGTACTGAGTTCTTCATACTTATGATTTGTGCTCTTTACTGCTGTATTTACTCATGGCATATTTCATGTATCCTGCCTATTAACCGTTTATATAAAATTCCAAACCATAATCTGTGTCTTTCATAATTATAAGAATGTTTCATAATTGATTATTTAATTTGATCCTAATCGCTTTGACGCGGCTGGAATTCCCCCGCGGTGCGGAAGAATTCCACGCGTGCGCAGAACGGACGGCCCCCGGCCGTCCCCTGGCCACGCCCACCATGACGTTGGACGGCCGGGGGCCGTCTGACGCATGGAAGACGTTAATTGTATTAGTGATGGGTCCAATTGGGGAGCACCAAAGTCCATATTGGGACTACACTCCTCCCGATCCTAGCCATTGGTGCGTCTTTTTGGTATAACCATTTAGGACAAGGTTGCACACCAATATTATCCTTGTCATGGTGGCAGTTATGGTTGCTACTGGGGTCTTTACTGTGAGTGCAGGTGTGATGGAGGCTGTTGTACCTGCTGTGTACTATTACTTCTGATGTCCTTGTTACTCTGGTGGTGGCTGTAGTGACAGATGTTGCTGCTGTAATCACTTTGTGGTAAAAGCTATTGTCACTGCTGTTGTTGCCATTGTTGCATCAGCTCAGATTGACGCTGTTGTCTCTGCTTTATTTGCAGCTGTGGTCACTGCTTTGGTCCCTTCTGTGTTGACAGCTGTAGTCACTGCTGTAGACACTGTTGTACAATCAAAAAACGGGGAGAGGCAGAGGTTAAAGTTAGGTTCACCCTCCTTACTGAATGCAGTTCCACAACATCCGGAATACCGGAATTAGAAACCTAACCATAGGAAGAACAGGGATCCCACTGAACATGTGTGAAAAAAAACCTCTTTCAAGGAAAGAAAAATTCTTTTCTAGAGTCCCCTCACACACCATGGTTACCCCTAGGTGGCATGCTTCATCATTGGGGTTCTCTCAAACCGCTGCAGATTGAGGCGTGCTGCGACTTGCGAACTATGCAGGAGCCCTTGTTTTTGAAAAATATGTGTGGTGCAGTGAAGTGGAGTGGGAAAAATAGGTGAAAAATACCTAGCTAGTGAGCTACAATTTTATTCCTGCTCCTAGTAGGTATGTTTTAAAATAAGGGGTTAATACTAGGGAAAGGCCTAACTGTAATGAGTATGGAGTCCCTAGTACTAGGTTGACATGTTTCGAGCTTTCCCCTAAAGCTCTTCTTCAGGACCATGCAAGGGCCAGTCCCGTGCGTACCACTTCTAAAGAAATGACCTGATGGCACCTGTGGAGACATTTTCCGAGAGGAGTGCTTTGACGAAGGTGTGACTACAATCCACTCTACCCCTGCAGATCATGAGGCATATTTCTGCCTAAACAAAAATACAGCGTGTCAGTGTACAACCGTATGTATTACGTATCAGGTGAACACACATTAGGTGTGCACCCCATTGTTCCCTATTCACAGGATAGTTTAGGAGTGGTACGCACGGGGCTGGCCCTCGCATTGTCCAGAAGAAGAGCTTTAGGGGAAAGCTCGAAACATGTTGACCCAGTACTAGGGACACCATACTCAATACAGTTAGGTCTTTCCCTAGTATTAATTCCTCATTTTAAAACATAACGACTAGGAGCAGGAATAAAATATTAGCTCACTAGCTAGGTATTTTTAACCCATTTTTTGCACTCCACCTCACTACCCCACACATATTTTCCAAAAACTAAGTGCTCCTACTTAGTTCACAAGTCGTAGGCCGCCTCAATCCGCAGCGGATTGAGAGGACCCCAATGATGAAGCATGCCACCTAGGGGTAACCCTGGTGGGTGAGGGGACTCTAGAAAAGAATTTTTCTTTCTGGAAAGAGGGTTTTTCACACATGTTCAGTGGAATCTCCGTTCTTCCTATGGTTAGAATCAAATTCCGGTATTCCGGATGTTGTGGAACTGTAGTCACTGTTGTAACAGTGTTTTGGTGACAGCTTTTGTTGTTACTGTGGTTCCTGCTATTATTCCAACTGTGTTCATTCCTTGCTGGAGGCTGTTGTTGCTGCTATTGTACCTACCATGGTGGCAACAGTGGTCAGTGTTGTGTTCCCTGCTGTTGGGGTACCTGTAGTTGCTCTCAAAGCCCCTCCTGTGTTAACAGCTGTTATTACTGCTGTGATTGTTGTTGCTGTAGCTGTCAGTATCCTTTCAGAAGAGACTCCAATGCATACAGAACGCCTCCGCACGACTCATCCTCGGACTCCCTCACCACAGCCACATCACCACCCACCTAAGAGATCTGCACTGGCTCCCGGTCAACAAGATGATCACCTTCAAACTCCTCACCTACGCTCACAAAGAACTCCACAACACCGGACCAGCATACCTCAACGAACGTTTGTCCTTCCACAACCCGAACCGCCAGCTTCGATCGGCCAACTTCGCCCTCGCCACCGTCCCACACATCTGCCGAACAACCACCGGTGGCAGATCATTCTCCCACCTCGCCGCAAAGACATGGAACACCCTCCCCGCCCACTGCGCCAGACCCAGGACCTGCTGACCTTCAGGAGACGCCTCAAGACCTGGCTGTTCGACCAATAGCTGCCCCCCCACCCCTCAACGCCTTGAGACCCTCACGGGTGAGTAGTGCGCTCTACAAATGCATTGATTGATTTATTGATTGATTGATTTATTGATTCTGTGATGGCAGATGTGGTCCTTTGGATTGTTATAATGGTCTCCCATTGCCCCTTGCTATGGTTAAAGCAAAGATGTAAACTGTGGTCCTAGCTGTGCTTCAAATAATAGTTGCAGCTGCTGTTGCTTCTGTGGTGGCTGTGGTTGCAGCTGTTGTGGCTAGCAATGTCTCTCCTATTGTTCCTTCTATGGTCACTGCTGCGGTGGAATTTATTGTAACTGGGGGGAACCGCATCAACAACCCAACTCCCAATTATGCACGCAACTACCCCAAAGCCATCACCGGACACAACCACACTCCAAAAACATGCACATGCCATTAGCGGCTCCATGCCCCATACACCAAGCAAGGTCATGCCAAGTCACAGGCCACACAAAACACCAACACAAGACAGGATGTCCGTGATGCCGGGAGGGTGGGCCTCCAAAAAAACATTGTGCAACTCAGAAGCAGACACCAATGCCCTCAGCCCATATGGCCTAGGGCAGAGCTATACAAACAGTGTGTCCCGACACTGTACTGTGTCGCCTGCAAATGGTGGCCGCGTCGCAGGATGACATGGGTATGAAGGGCCAATTTGCACATAACAGCAGCTAATGAAGAGGCATCACTGTGAAAGAATGTCAGCACCACCTCCGCAGCAGCGCAGACTCAGAGACACTCTGCCCAATGGGGGCCGGGAGATTCTAAACAGAGCCACATGAACAAGCCAATGGCCTGTGTAAGACCTGCAAAGTGTGTGTGCCCAGGAAGCTGGGCTGAGGTGACAGAGGGTGACAGACAGACAGAGGGAGAGGGAGAGAGAGGGAGGGAGACAGAGGGCGACAGAGGCCGACAGAGGGAGACAGACAGAGGGAGGAGGGTGACAGAGGGAGGGAGAGAGGGAGACAGAGGGAGACTAAATCACCCTTGGGTGGTGTGGGCATGTCCGCTCGTCAGCAGGTGGACTGTGTGCATGTTGACAAGGTCTGGCAGTGCGTGAAACACCCCGTTTTCATTAGGAAATCACTGGGCCATGTGTCAAACTGTGCACGAGTAGATCCTTGCTGCAGGCACAAACCTAACCTTACACCCAGTATACCCACTCACTGTGTTTGTTAGAACCCAGTCACACATGCATAAGTTACCTACCTGCATTCTCCAATAGATATGAAAAAGCACCATTTGCCCACGTACAGTGCAACACGTAAGCCGGTTCTGCATCGCTCGCTGAGCACGCTCGCTACACTGCTCACTGCGTTCAAAAATGATGCAATAACAAAGGGTAAATGTATGTGTCTTGTAAAGCGCACTGCTGCCCTGAGGCGTCATGGCGCTGTAGACCGCTGGGGAACCCGTCCTGGCTATCCCTGTGAGATGGTCCCTCCTGGGTATCTCCAAGGTGAAACCAGGCATCCCCGGCGAATGTGGGGGGCCGTTGTGGAGATGAGGCAAGCTAATGCCCAGAGTTGCCGAGTGTGTTCCTGGTTAGAGTAGGTACCGAGGCGAGAATTATCGAGTCCGTTTTTGACCCTGGTCCACGTGTGTCACACATAGGAAAAGTGTTGAAAGCTGTGGCCAAGGGACATACCCATGCACCATGCACAATGCACAGGGACTTGCCAAGTACAGACAAGGTAGATGACACTTGGCCCCGCTATAGACAGCACAAGGCAATCCTGTGACCACTGTACACTCAAACACCAACTCCACATGCCACCTACCTACCACAGGAACTCACATTCACTGTTATGCCAGCATGCACCATGAGGGGATAGACACATCACCTGGTAGACCCAATGACAAATCACACCACACCCAACAGCATGCCCGGTCACACACCCCCCCCTTACACAAGCACACACCCCCGGGGCAGCCAACGCAAATTGGCACTCCCACAATGGATATGTGACACAACAAGACCAATCCATAGCCAAATAAGCATCCCAACACTAATGAGACAGGCCAAATAACCAGGAGTACATACCAATCTGTCCCCCGCAACATACCCATCCACAAGTGCACTGTGAGAGGAATGCTAGACATATCCAACTACCCAGAGGAAGTGTGCCAACTTGGCACCCAGGAGGAGGCAGGCGACCCCGCAAATGCCATCCTTCAGGGGTCCCGGAGACCCGATGTGCCCACAACGGCAGGCCAGGCTCAAGTGGGCAGGGGTGGTGGGAGTGGAGGACGGCGGAGGCGCGAACCTGACCAGACAGCTGAGGAACCGGTTATGTCACACGTCCACAACATCCTGGACACATACCGGCGTGACACCAGGGGCATCAGCCAGGCCGTGGAGGCCCTCAATGAGATTAAGAACCTGCAGGCCGAGCAATATGCTAGTCAACAGCAACACCAAGGACGGATGGAGGCAAGACTGGCTGAGCTCGTGGCGGTGCAAACGGACATGACCTGTGTACTCCGTCGGATTGCCGAAAACATGGGCAACCCTCCCTGTGCCACCAGGCGTAGATCACCACCAGCCACAGGGAGGGATCAGGAGGAGGAGGATTCATCCGACGGAGCATCACAGACATCGTCACGGCCTGCTTCTGAGGGTCCCCGGAGGAAGGTGGGTCGTCCACGCAAAAGACCGTGAGAGTCAGCGGACCATCACCATCTCTCAGGTCACCTGGCCTGGCACCAGGCCCTCTGGCGCAACAGCAGCACCTCATCCAAGACATTCTCTGCCACATGGAGTTGCTAGTCACTGTCTGACCAATGTTGACAAAGACTGTGGCATGGACTCTGATGACTTCCAATGGCTAGGATCCCAACTCCCCCTGTGAACTTTGGATTACAGACACCCGGCGAGCACCACTTTACATCCCCCCAAACACGTACCCCACCACTATTAAAAATCATAGATATCACGAGATGATGCCGTCATTTGCATTATTCCATAACATGTGTGTGTTGGAAAGTAACTTCAACCATGCATACCCTGGGGTCTGAGTCTGGCACAGGACACACATGGGTCACAATGTATCATCCAATACAGACATGGAGCACCATACTCACCCGTGATGGGCCCAACCAGCTGAGGGGGTGCCTGCACAACTGTGCGGACAGACCTATTTCGAAGAGCAACAGTCATGCGCAGAGGTCAGGGATCATGTGGAGTGTCCTGGGGTGGGAGTCCCAGGTATGTGTAGCCAGGAGGGAGAACTATGTCCTGCATGCAGGAGTCAGGTGGATGTGGAGAATGGTGGCCAGGCCAAGGTTGGATGCATGGAGATGGCACAACGGGGTCTTGGATGACAGTGCCACAAGGTTGTGTTGGGGTCGTGGTCGTGGGCTGCATCCTGAGTGTGGGCGTGGATTGTGAAGGTCATCCTGCAGCTGACAGTGATCCATTGCAGTTATCTCTGTTGGACGGTGATGTGGCTGGGTTGCCGGATGTTGAAGCAGAGCTGTGCAGATGCACCCTGGATGTGGACAAGTCCCATGGGAGTTGTAACGTACTTCTCCATAGAGTGCAGGGTAGGATTAGACACGGATGTTGTAGTTGACCTGGGGGATGGTCTGGCTTGCCTTGAGGTGGATCGAACTGGGGATCTTGTGCATAATGCAGAGTGTGCTGAAGCCTGAGGTACAGATGCTGGTGATCAGCATAGCACATGTGAGGAAGCAATCCATGATGCACACCAGCTCGTGTGCGTGGATACTGTGTGCCTGTGCAGGGCCCTTGTGGGTGGAACACAAGCAGTTGACCCAGCTGTAAGGGGACAATCCGCAGATGAACACCTCAGTCGTGTACAAGTCCAGCATCAGGTGGCCGACGTTCAGCCATCTGCCAATGGATACCATGCATTATTCAATATGAGAACTGGCAAGGACTGCGTCTTTGGGGAGGGTGAGGAGCACCTGGCTGTCAATTGGACACCAGATGATGATGAGATGCAGTGCGCATGTCATGGTGTAGAGGGGGATCCTGGACACATTGTAGACTGACACGCTGAGACATGATACCGGTGCCATGTGTCCCACAACGACACCATACTACATGCAGAGGCCTGGAGTACCACTCACATGGCCATGTTGGGGTACAGAGCCGGTGGGGAGTAGGAGGGACATGACCTGGTTGGTGTGACAGGGCCTGGAAGGCATGCCAGTGCTGTGCAGGCAGTTGGAGTTGCACACTCATTATGCAAAGGTGTTGTGTGAATGATGAGTGCATGCCTGAGTGCATGCAAGAGATGTATTGGATGCACATTGCTTGGTGGGTGGCCTCAACATCATGGTGTAGCGTGATGTGGCACATGCAAGGACATGAGGCACGTGCAATGTGCATGTAGCATGTGCAGACGGTCCAGCCTTTGCCACCGCAACTGTGTCACACACAAGCAGATTGCACCAAAATGAATGGGTGGAGGGAGGAAGGGGGGTGTGTCTTAGAGGCGTGTGTGTGAGGCCAAATATAGAAACTCTGTGTGCCCTTGCTGCAGGGCCTGCAGCAGCATGCGCCATGTCCTGAAAAGCATGCCACAAGTTGCACACAAACACAAGCATGTCAGAAAGGACTACTGCAAAAGGTGTATGATAAGGAAGGAGTGTCTGGTTCAACATGGCACACACACAGACAATGGATGCACATGCAGCAAAGTGGCCGTTGTGGGGACTGAGATGCCAAAATACCTACACAGCCATGTACATCATGCACAATACATATCATAATCCCGGACAAACAGCTTGCATCTTGCTACTCTACACATAGACTCATATGCACAATCTGTGAAAACTATGCCAGACATGCTGCATGCACAGTGGCAAGAGACCTGCATTGACAGAGATGAGGCACCTTGGAGGCTGAGGGACACCTTTATTAGTCATGTTTGCCGGAAGGCAAATGCATCTATATTAACAGATGCACAGGTCATGTGGATGAACATGTGGGACCTACACTGGCACCCCCCTTTGCACCTCAGATGCAGGAAATCCATAGAACTGACACACAAGTGACGGGTTTGAGGCAAACACCCCGTGCTGTTCACAGAGAGGCTGCTATTCACCATTGAGCCTCTAATGGGGATGCCCCACACTATGTCAACCGGGTGCATCCCGTATGTTTCCGAGGGCAGTGTTCCACACATTGATGCCTTCATCACAATCCACAATCACATTACAGATGACTGTCACCAAGTGTGACTATCAATTCAGGTGAATCCAGCTCCATGTCATGCGCCCCATGGTGATTCTACATGTATGCAAAGTAACCAAACATGAACAGGAGCAGTGCACACACATTCAAAACAAATAGCACACCCAAAAAGCCGTGCTGCATCCCTTACCCTAAGGTGAATTTTCGACATGTCCGTGCATGTTACGCTGATTCAGCACACGTTGCTGTATTCATGAGGAATAGCAGGAGCACAACAATGCCACCAGCAGACAGCATGCGCAAATACCTGGGGATGAGAGACACACGGACCGTATCCCTATGGCGTACGCCTACGGCAACCCTACCATAGTGATACGGACCCTACACACGCGTGTACGGACCGTATCCCTATGGCGTACGCCTACGGCAACACTACCATAGTGATACGGACCCTACACACGTGTGTACGGACCGTATCCCTATGGCGTACGCCTACGGCAACCCTACCATAGTGATACGGACCCTACACACATGTGTACGGACCGTTTCCCTATGGCGTACACCTACGACAACACTACCATAGTGATACGGCCCCTACACACGCGTGTACGGACCGTATCACTGGAGTAGTGGTGCCCTAGGGGCGTGGAACGCACCGTACCTGTGTGTGTATAGTGAAATTACATAGGGGACACATGAGGGACAAGTATAAGGGCCTAAATGCATGCTGGTTGTCATGGAGACCGAGTTTCCAGTTCAAATCATTCATCAGGTGGGCAGCAAAAGTCGGTTGGAGACAATATACAATGTTGCCAAGTGGTTGTTGACTTGACATCATGCTCAATTTTTGAATCATGCAAAGGCCCTCACTGGGGAAGGTTTAAAGGGATTGGAGGAAACGTAGGATGCAAATGAGACTGACCAATCACTCTGTACTCCTGTATCTGAAACAGGCCAGCAAGGCCAAGATAAGGCAGCCAGGTCCCATGAGAGAGAACTTGCCTGTACAACCTTTCATTCCACACCACCGCTGCTGCTTGTGATTCCTCTGGCACCATGTCCAGGTCTGTGGAGAGGGCCCAGCTATTTACCCTGGAGGAGAATGTGGCATTGCTGGATGTCATCCTCCCACAGTACCCCAGCCTGTATGGGAGACCAGGGGAGCAGGTGGGTGCTGACTCCACTAGCTTAGACTGTGTCCCTTTTTTGTGACTGTCACTTCTGGCATTGTGTCCAGGTGTGACAGACAGGCAATGTTCTTTAGAGTGGGTCCCAGGGGGGGGAATGGCTCATGTCTCCCATGCAGAGCATGCTGTAGTGCATGTCTGCACTCCTCACTTGCATAGTGCTTACTGTGACAATCACTGCATGGTGCATGCCACATTCAGCCTGGCTAATCCTCTTGGGAATGTTGTTCCTCCAGTCCTGATGTGATTCTGTGTCCCCCCCAGTGTGACAGGTGACTGTACCCACAGATGTGTGTGAGTTGAGTGTACCTGTGGTGAGAGTCTCTAAATGATGTGTTCGTCCCCTGGACATTGGTGTGTGTGTAAGTCCCCTGTCATGTGGGTGAGTGTCTATGTGGAGTGTTGCAGCCCAGATGCATGAGGGATGCATATACCCTACCCATCTGATGTGAGCAGGGAGCAGTGCTGTGTGTCTGACGTGCTGGGCTAGCCCAACACCTGTGACACCCCCAGTCAAGTAGCACATGTGCAGAGTGAGGTTTGTACCCGCAGTTGCCAATGGCAGGTGATTGTCCTGTGCCTGTGTGTGTCTGTGTACTCTGCTGAGGTTGCGTCAGTGGCCTGGGGCATGTGACTGCTTTGAGGTGCTGCACATAATCCTGGTGAAGCTGTGATGCACAGTGTGAGCCATGATCATTGATTGTGTGGCACCCCTCATTCCACCTGTGTACTTTCAATGCCACGTAGTGCATTTGGCCTTCCCCAGAGGATAATGTCCCTATGACAAAGGTGCAATGAGTTTGCTGCATACTAGGCCCTGTTCACACCAGCCAAATTGTTCAAATGTGTGTCTCTGTGATATGTAGCAGGTGTATTGATGTTGTCTCACTTTGTCATCCTCCCAGGTAGGCGCCTATGCCAAGGGGGAGATCTGGAAGGAGGCCGTCAGGACCGTGAGGTCGGTGGAGGGACGAAAGCGGCGCCTGGCCCAGGTAAGGAAACGCTGGCAGGATATCCGGTGCAGGACCAGGAGGATCGCCCGGGTCCTGCTGGGGGACTCACCAGAAAGTCATAAGAACCGTGGGCGCCGCCGCCTCACCCACATAATGAAGCGTGTCCTGGCGGTGGTCTTCCCGGAGATGGATAGGCGCTTACAGGAGAAGCAGCAGCAGGAAGGGGGTAGGTACATGTGTGTTTGTTGTGTGTCACCAGCTGTTGGAAGTGCCCAGTCGCATGGATACACAGTCAGGGTTTATATGTGCAGTGCATATCCTGTTCCCCCAAGTCTACCGTGCTGTTCTTCCTCCCTTCCCCTCCTTGACATGTGTACCCTGGTCTGCGTGTAGTCACTCTTGCACAAGGTTATCTAGGCTGCCAGTTAATCCATGTGCCCAATGCTTGCAACGTCATGTGTGGGGGTGGTGTGTGACATGTGTTGGGACCTTGCCTGTGCCCTGGCCAGTTCAGTCATTGTGGGGTCCATGTTAGTTGCCACTGATGCTGAGTCCCGACATAGGAGTGTGTCTTACAAGTGTACTGCCTTACAGCATGCAGGACCAATGTTGTGCCCTCAGACATGATGTGCATGAGTGGCAGATGTGCATAGTGCAGGGATGGTCGCTTCTGTTGCTGTCATATCCATACAGGACCATGGAGGAGTGTGGCCACTACAGTCCCCTGGGGCACCTTTTCCTAGGTATCATGTGTGTCATCCAACAATGTGGACATTCTCAGTGTCTTCGGCATAGGTTGGGCTCTGTGGCATTGTACCCTGGCCTAATTTGTCTTTCCGTAAAGTGTGCTACATGTGTCCACTGTACAGGGTGACCCAATTTGGCTTGTGCATACTCACAGTGGCTAGTGCCTGTGTGTTTTGGTACAACTATCTAATGATGGTTGTTTGTCAATTATATGTGTGGACAGGCTCACGAGGAGTACTTTGTGTACACTCAGGATTTATTGAAGGGCATGTTTGTAATCCCCGAGTGGGAGGTGTAAGTACTTCCTCTGTCTCAATCACATTGTCTCAGGTAGGGGGGGTTAGTGCGGGAAAGGCCTACATGTCCAAACTTTATGTCTCCTTGCCAGGTCTGGCCTGTGTGTGATGCTTGTCTGAACATACACTCAACATGCAGTGACCCAGTCATGTTGGGCATGGTTTAATGTATTTGCTAAGCAGCATGTGCCACAAGTTAGGAGACATGGTTCCTGTTCATCCCTTTTTTGGCAACGGTGTGTGGTCCAGATGCTGTGCTCGACTGTCCCCAGAGACTGGCTCCTCTGTTTAATTTGATATCAAGTTATTTGCTGTTGTGTCATGCTCTCCATTGTTTCCCAGTGGCATGGTGGGTCAACCAACTGTGTGGTGCAGGGCCTACATATGTGCATAGTATTGTAGATGTTACTCATGTTTTTCATGCTATGCACTGTGACCTATGTAGTTTTGAATCATGTGTCAAATGTATACAGGTGTCTGATTTTTCCTGTCTCTTCACCTTGCCCACAGCATCGTCGGGGGAAACCGAGGGAGACACTGGCACGGACCTTGAGGAGGGATCGAGCACCGGTGCCACCAGTGCTGGGGAGTCTGGTGCAACGAGTGGCACGGAGGCCGAGGGGAGTGAGGCGGAGGACCTGTCCAGTCCCACCACCGACTATGACGCTGACGGGTCCGAGGCTGAGCTCCCAGAGGGGGCGGAGGCTGCTCCCAGAGCTGAAAGCAGCACTCCATCTGTCGCCGCCCCCTCCATTCCCATCACCGGCCTCCCACTTGCTCGGGTCCCTTCCCTCCGTGCTAGGCGACAACATGTCTCCTTCGTGCCAGGCACCGCACCCCCTGTCTCCCCTGCTGCCGTCAATGCCGAGTCTGTGGACATTCTGCGGCAGTTGCAGGTTGGTCATACATCACTGCTTAATGTCCTCCATGGCCACACCAGACTGCTGACACAGATGGTGTCGTACATGGAGGGCATGTCAGCAGCTATGTCTGATCAGCGGATGTTGCTGAACTCCATAGACTCGTCACTGACTGCAGCAGTGGATCTCCAGCAGCGCTCCGTCCCCCCCTACCCCTGCACCATCCACACTTCCCACTCCCATGCCTGTCCCACGCACACCCAGACATCCCCATACACGCACCCCACCAAACACAGGCAGCACACCACCAGGGAAGGCCAAGCGCACTCCTCCAGTCACGCACACACAGGGGGAAGTAGGCACACCCACTGGGTCGGGGGGCAAACGGCAGCCACAGTGGGAGTCCGCAGTCCTCAAGACCCACTTCCTCCAAAACCACTCCCCTTAGCTCTCCTAGCCAACTGTCATATAAAGAGTCCTTTGTGGCCAGTGTGTCTCTCAGCCCCAGTGTGGCACCACCCCGCAAGCGGTGGAGGCAGTGCCCGGCCAGGGTAGTTGAGTCCCCTCCCCCTGTCCACACCCTCCCCCAGTAGCGCTGCAACCCATCCCTCCGACCCCCCCCCTCCTTGGGGCCTGTCGTTCATTCGGGTGCAGGGGAGACACTGGAAGATCTTGCAACTGTGTGCAGCTCCCTGCTAACCACCACCTTTGGCGCTGCCCCACCCCCTGTGGTGGAGTTGTCCGTCCCTGCACCCACAACACCTACCCTTGCCCCTCCTGTCCCTGCAGTGCCTGGTCCTTCCCCCCACATGATGCCCCCCCTTCTGTGGATGATATGGTAGAGTAAACTGTGCAGGCAAGCTAGGGGAGACGCGTCCCAAAGTATCCCCCACCAGGACTTCGCACATGGCCTGGCCTATGGGCCCTGTATATAGTGGACATTTCTTTTGCTATTATGTTTTTATGCTGAATAAATCATTTTGTTTTTCATTTGCACACAAATGCTTTACTGGTCTTGCTGTTGGTGGTGCTGCTCCATGATTTGGGGTGGTGATAATGTGTTAGGTGTCTGGGAAATGTTGTAGTGTGCTGCTCATGGGGTGGACCCTGGTATCTGTGTGCCATCACAAGGTATCTGCAAATAATCTTTGGTCATGGAAGCTCTTACTGTATGGTGACATTGTCCCAAGGTGTGTTCCTTCCTCTGTGGACCCTGACATCTTCCCTGCAGGGTGTTTCCCAATTGTTGTGCTGAGCTCTGTCTACATTTCCTGGGTGTGTGACGGATCACTTCAACTTTAGCCATGCATGCTCAGCAATGTCTCCACCTGCATCATTTGTGGCATCCTTGGTGGTCACTGTACTTGTGTATGGAGTATATTGACATGACCTCATGTGGACATGTTCCCTTTTCTGCACAATGCATGTGTGTACTCCCAGCCTCGCACACATGTGTTACGTGTTCTGCAGGGTCTTTGGGCACCTCTCTGACAATTGTGGGCATTGTATCTGTGGGTACTCCACCCTTTTCCTTCCATGGGAGGCAACAACTTGTTGGCTGCCCCAGCACCTGTACATTCCTATCCGTCCTGGAATGTGCGTGACAGTGTGTATTCCCTTTGGGTCTCTTAGTTTAGTAGGGCGGCACATGAATATACAGTCTTGTTGCATGCTCTCAGTGTGTGTATTGTGCTGCCAGCGCCAGGGGTGGGTAAGCATGTGTCATTTGTCATTACACCCACATGTGGTGTGTCATGCAGTGGGGGATGGACATCCACTCTCATGGGAGTAGGACACTGCTGTCAGTGATGTGTTGGCATGCCACTCTCAATATAGTCGCACTTTGTGTATGCCTTCATGCACCCATGGAGTTTTGCTAATTGTAGGATGGTGTACACACCACCATGTCTCTGTCCACTGCTGAGAGGACTCTGCACCCCCCCCTCCTGTGTCTGGGCACTGCTGGGAGGACTCTGCACCCACCCCTCCTGTGTCTGGGCACTGCTGGGAGTCCTCTGCACCCACCCCTCCTGTGTCTGGGCACTGCTGGGAGGACTCTGCACCCACCCCTCCTGATTCTGGGCACTGCTGGGAGTCCTCTGCACCCACCCCTCCTGTGTCTGGGCACTGCTGGGAGGACTCTGCACCCACCCCTCCTGTGTCTGGGCACTGCTGGGAGACTCTGCACCCACCCCTCCTGTGTCTGGGCACTGCTGGGAGGACTCTGCACCCACCCCTCCCCTCCTGTGTCTAGGCACTGCTGGGAGGACTCTGCACCCACCCCTCCTGTGTCTGGGCACTGCTGGGAGGACTCTGCACCCACCCCTCCTGTTTCTGGGCACTGCTGGGAGTGATAGGCACCCACCCCTCCTGTGTCTGGGCACTGCTGGGAGTCCACTGCACCCACCCCTCCTGTGTCTGGGCACTGCTGGGAGGACTCTGCACCCACCCCTCCTGTGTCTGGGCACTGCTGGGAGGACTCTGCACCCACCCCTCCTGTGTCTGGGCACTGCTGGGAGTGATAGGCACCCACCCCTCCTGTGTCTGGGCACTGCTGGGAGGACTCTGCACCCACCCCTCCTGTGTCTGGGCACTGTTGGGAGGACTCTGCACCAACCCCTCCTGTGCCTGGGCACTGCTGGGAGTGATAGGCACCCACCCCTCCTGTGTCTGGGCACTGCTGGGTGGACTCTGCACCCACCCCTCCTGTGTCTGGGCACTGCTGGGAGTGATAGGCACCCAACCCTCCTGTGTCTGGGCACTGCTGGGAGGACTCTGCACCCACCCCTCCTGTGTCTGGGCACTGCTGGGAGGACTCTGCACCCACCCCTCCTGTGTCTGGGCACTGCTGGGAGGACTCTGCACCCACCCCTCCTGTGTCTGGGCACTGCTGCAAGTGATAGGCACCCACCCCTCCTGTGTCTGGGCACTGCTGGGCGTGATAGGCACCCACCCCTCCTATGTCTGGGCACTGCTGGGAGGACTCTGCACCCGCCCCTCCTGTGTCTGGGCACTGCTGGGAGTGATAGGCACCCACCCCTCCTATGTCTGGGCACTGCTGGGGCTGATGGCCACACACCCCTATGTGTCTGTCCACTGGCATGGTACGAACCGTACCCACACTCTTGAGGCATGGGTACGGGCCGTACCCCTACGGCACCCCAACAATGGCGGTACGGCCCGTACCCATGCCTATGGGATGTGGGTACGGGCCGTACCGCCATTGTTGGGGTGCCGTAGGGGTACGGCCCGTACCCACGCCTTGAGAGCATGGGTACGGGTCGTACCACGCCCACCCCTACGGCACCCCAACAATGGGGGTACGGCCCATACCCACGTCCCAAAGGCATGGGTACAGGTCGTACCACACCCACCTCTACGTCACCCCAACAATGGCGGTACAGCCCGTACCCATGCCTTTGGGACGTGGGTACGGGCCGTACCGACATTGTTGGGGTGACGTAGGAGTGGGCGTGGTACGACCCGTACCCATGCTCTCAAGGCGTGGGTACAGGCCGTACCCCTACGGCACCCCAACAATGGCAGTACGGCCCGTACCCACGTCCCATAGGCATGGGTACGGGCCGTACCGCCATTGTTGGGGTGACATAGGGGTGGGCGTGGTATGACCCGTACCCATGCTCTCAAGGCGTGGGTACGGGCCGTACCCCTACGGCACCCCAACAATGGCGGTACGGCCCGTACCCACGTCCCATAGGCATGGGTACAGGCCGTACCACCATTGTTGGGGTGACGTAGGGGTGGGCGTGGTACGACCCGTACCCACGCTGTCAAGGCGTGGGTACGGACCGTACCCCTACGTCACCAAAACAATGGCGGTACGGTCCGTACCCACGTCCCAAAGGCATGGGTACGGGCCGTACCGCCATTGTTGGGGTGACGTAGGGGTGGGCGTGGTACGACCCGTACCCATGCCTTTGGGACGTGGGTACGGGCCGTACCGCCATTGTTGGGGTGACGTAGGGGTGGGCGTGGTACGACCCGTACCCACGCTCTTAAGGCGTGGGTACGGTGCGTACCACAATTGTTGTGTTGCCAGTTCGCGTCCATGTCGACTTCCGTTGTGGCGGACGCAGGCCTTGGTGGAGACGCCCCCGGCCCCCGAAGTGACCAGGCCCTGGGGGTCAGGTATGTACAGGGCATGTATGATTTTTAACTTGGGTGGGGGTAATGTTTCCTGCCCCTGCCCCCCCCTTTGCCCCTGGGTGTTGTTCTGACCTTCTGCGGCATCTGCGTCGGTTCCTGTACACCAGGTGGACTGCTATGAGGGCCGGGATGACACGTAGGTTGGGGTCCATGGCTGTCCATCGCGTACAGGTGCTCCTTCTGCGCGTCGTCCTGATTTCCCGGCAGTTTTTGGCTGCCGTAAAATATCATCCGTGCGGAGTGACGTGGGCACGGATCGTACTTGCTGGTTCGTGAAACACTGCCTGACTCCGTCCGGACGTCACGTCCGCGGTGTCCCGGATCCGATTTGTATGTATTTTTTTGCCGGTCGGTGTTTTTTACGATTCGTACGGAGATGGTGTTTCTGTACGAATCGTACTAGCGGGTTTGTTAGGTGTTTTTCCCGGGTACGAGTCGGACGGAGAAAACGCTCCGTCCGACGGTTCGTACCCGGGTTTTACAGGATCGGAATCGGCACCTATGTGTCTTAACTCTGGAGAAACGGTTAGCTAATGCTTGTTAGAAGGGTGAAGTAGAGGGATGTGCTACTTTATCAACGGAAGTAACGATTCTGTAGTAGGGCAGAGGTAAGCACTGCTCTCGGGAAAGACGGAATTTTTGTGAAAAATGGCATTAACTATACTTTGGTTAGCGAAACAGATAATGGTGCCGTTTTTATGTTGTTACTAACAGATTTTGAGTCAAAGAGAATGTAAGAATAAGATTGCCGTAAGATTTTGTAAAGGGAGGGCTAGTAGCAGGAGGAAAACTGACGTCCCAAAGGGCCACACTGGCACTGGATGAGACAGTGGGTGTGTAGTGAGCCCTGTTTGTAAAGAAGGGGTCAGTAGCAGGAGTTAAACTGACTGAAACGTTTACTTGTGGCAGGATTGGAGAAAATACATTGCATTAATATATTGCAGAAATGGAATTGTTTAAAGGTTTAAAGAAGCTGTTTGGAGGTAAAGTGAAAAATTCGTTTTTTGTTGGTGATGCTCCTGAAGGAACACCTGTGCATTTTATGTCTACCAATTTGGGACAAAATTCATGCATGTGGGTTCACCAATGGTGCAAGATTACTGAAAAAGAGGGTCCTTTGAGGTTTACAAAAGATGGTACTTTTGAATTGCAAGTTATTGACAAACTAAGGGAAGTGTTATGTGAAAGAAAGACACCATCTAGAGCTGCACAATTTGAGGCCTTAAGCATGTGGGGAAAAGCAGCAAGAGACAAAGCAAGTGAGGATAAAAAGGTAAAGCACCAGATGCAGGAGAAGGGATTTAATGATGATAAAAAGCTTCAAATAAATAATGATTCAGGGGATGAAATAATGGATGCATTATTAACTGAGTGTCTGCCACTTTATGTGGTTCCCAATAAAAATACTGAAAATAGTGTACCAGTAAGTACTACAGTGGCTACTGCTTCTGTTGAAAAGAGAGAAATACAGAATGAGAGAAATGTGCAGACATTTCAGATTGACCCACTACCTGTTGATTCAGCACTGACAGTGATACCTCCAGGTGTTACTGCTTTAAATGTGACTGATTCAGTGAAAAATCTACAAGCTGCAGATGTACAGTCAGTGCCTAGACAAATTATGACTGTTCAAATATGGGCCCTACTCAAAAGGTTCAAAGAGTTGTAGAAGGAGTAAATATGTCAGGGTTTATTTCAGAAACTCAGAATGCACAGATTATTGAACAGAAATTACCCCAGACAATCCAAGCATTGAAAGATGGGGAACAAATGGTGTTTACAGCACCCACAGCCCAGGATAAAATGAATATATTTGGAGATGGGATTTTTCAAACCTGCTTTGTGGAAGCAGCAGTAATTAAAAAGATAGAAAGCATGGGGGAACAAATTAGCCCAGAAAAAGAGAAACAGCTTAGTGTTTTAAATTCAATATTTGAGCATGAAGAAATTAACAGTCCTTGCTATTTAAATCATGAAAATATGAACCAATGTCAAGAAAAAGAATTAATTTCCCTGAGTAAGGAAACAAATACATGTGCAGTAACTACACATGGTAGACTGACCGATTTGACTCAAAAATATGAAATGAATGTTTCAGGAAGTTTTCTATTTCAGAAAAGCTTCATGGTACACATGAATGAAGAGGCAAATGAGACATTGTGTTCTTCAGAAATGCAATTGCACATTGCAGAACGAAATATATTTTTAAATGCAATGGGTTTGAGAAATTAGGAGACAAGTGCACAAGAAAACATGAGAAGAAAAAGAAACCACCAGACCTAGCAAGGAAACTGGATAAGAAAAAGAAACCACCAGATTTAGTTAAGGAAAATAATAAGCAGAATGAGGGAGAAGCTGTTGCTTGCTCATTGAGAGAAATGGTGGGAGAAGTGCATGTTCATGTGCCACGGAACAAAAGTGAATTTGCAGAATTTCTGAACACATTCCCGAAATTGAGAGACAAACTTATGTTGTGGTACCCACAAATTGATGGATTTATCGAAATTTTAAAGGAGTTGTGTATTAATTTGGAAATGATTTTTGACACTGCCATGCAAACTGAATTATGGTTTGAATCTAAAGTTGCGGTGCAAAGGCCAGGTGAGGAGACAGTGAAAAATGTTTGCATGAATGCACCATCATTTTCTCTTGTTGTTGAGAAAAATGAAGCAGTGATTACTTTTCTGAAGGGCAGAGTGCCAGCAAAATATGTTAATTGGGTACAGATTAAAAGAACAAAACAGGAGCTGAAATTGGTTCATGAGTTTTGTGAAAGTGTGTGTTTAATGTTTCAGCAAAACAGTGGTAGAGTATGTCCTGATGCCACTAGCATAAGATTTATTGTGACTCAGTTGGTTATTGGTTTAATATTTTCTGATCAGATCAGTGTGCACATACAGCAAAAGCTGATAGAGTGGCACCTGAAAGATGAAGGTTACTATTGTGCTGGACAGGGAATGAAGCCAAAAGAGTTTGAAGAAAAACCTATGGTGGTACAGAGAAGGTTTGCACAGAAACGTTTTCAGAATAAGCTGTTTGCAGAGAATAAAATTGTGGTACAGGGTGATGTTTCACAAGCAGACGTAAAAAGTGCTCAAGAAAGATTTGGTGTTCCACAGGATGGAAATAAAAGTGGTTTGGTTTGTGCAAATTCAGGTATGGATGTTGTACTGCTGGAAAAAGTGTCCGTTTGCCATCTTTGTGACAGATTTGAGCACTGGAAGAAGAAATTTAAATTTAAACATGATGCAGGAGTAGGAAATGTGCAAAAACAGAGAGAAATGCAGGTGCAAGAGGTGCCAGCTAAGCAAATGCAAATGTCAGTTCAGAAACAGGTACCAATGGCAGGAATTTTTCAAGCCCAAATGGTCCCACAAAATATGGAAAATGCTAAAATTAATTTAAATTAGTTGTCCAAAGCAAATGTGAATAATTTCCATAAACAAGGCCTGACAGAAAAACAATTGTTTTGCATTTAAACGGCACAGATTACTATACACCAGATAATGTTAATTTTCAGATTCCTGATGAGGATGTACATTTTAAAATGGTCCAACAAGAGACAGCTATAGCATTGTTTTCAGAAAAGACAGTTGAAAAATTACCTTCTGATTTGAAAGCAATAATAAACACAGAAATAAGAGAGTTCACAGAGAAAGATGTCAAATTAATAAAATGTGCAGAGCATGTCTCATTCAAATTAGAATTAGATGACATGTATTCAAGAACAGCATCAGTTGCAGGAATTTTACCAATAAAAGGATTTTTAATGGAATTGATTGGAAGTTTATGTAACTTTCTGATCACAGGTTCGCAGAAACTAAATGAAAAGAACAGATTAGAGGAGGAGATTAATAGCATCATTTTTCCATGTTGTCCTGTGGTACCGAATCCAGCCAATATATTTCTTCACATTCCATGTGCTGAAGAATGGCTTACTGTTATTGATTTTTGCCAAGTTCATGTCACAGTGCCATTGCATGAAGCTAGTGAGGAGTACTGTCAGAAAGAAAATGAATGTCTGGGACACATAATTGGAAAGGGAGGTAGAAAGGTGTCACCACAGAGAGTGGAAATAATTTACCAGATGAATCCACCTCAAATTCAGAAAGAAGTCAGGAAGTTTTTGGGAATGGTTAGCTGCTGTAGTGAGTGGTTACTAAACCTTTCCCTAGTGGCTAAGCCTTTACTGAGGCTGACACACAAGGATGTGTCTGATCCGATTCCATTGGACAACAATGGCACAAAAACATTCCTAGAGTTGAAATTGAAAAGGTGTCGCGCCCCGGCACTAGGAATGCAAGTTTATTTAAAAGAAAATACACTGATGTGCAGTGAGAGGGAGGGCTGCGCTCTCTCAGTGCCTGTTCAAAAACATGAATTTGTTCAAAGGTCTGTGACGTATTTCCCAATGACCCTTGACCCCAACGTCACAGAAATGCCCAGCTGCCTTAATTTAGTAGCTGTGGTAGATGTCAGTCATAAAAAGAGTGAGTTTATAATAATGGCATTTCCAATTATTGGAATGGTTGCTTCCTTTGTGGAGTTGTTTTGGGAAAATACTGTGACCAAGAAATGTCTAAATTCAAATGTATTTAGCTTACTGCCAGCAAATGAAATTGTTTGTGATCAAACTGAACCTAAATGTTTAAATGTCATGAATTTCTGCCTGAAACCAAAGTTAGACTTTAATGATGAACGTCTGATTCAGCCCAACCATTTTGTAGATAGACCATATTTGATAGGTAACAATGACACATTAAGAGCAGCACATGCTGTGCTTCCTATACATTATGTTGTCAAAGTTTCATGGCTGTCAGCAGTTACCTCAGCCCAAAATTCGAGATTGATTGCCCTTACCATAACATGCAATATGATTTCTCAATTGAGAGTCACTGTTGTCCTGGGAAAGAGAAATGCTAATTCAGTTGCACAATATTGTATCCTGTTAGTCTCAAATGTGTTATTGCAAAAGCTGATGCCCAGGTATAGATTGCCAGTTTCTCTGAAATCAGATCATAATGAGGTCTCAAAGATGATGAGTGCACAACCACAGACTGGACAAGAAGTGGATTGTAGCTATCTGCCTGAAGTTTTAAGCATAATAAAGCAACACAAAGGCAGCACAGAGTTACACTTTGCAAAAGACTGTGTTTCAGCATCACCAAAGTTGCTTGAGTATTTACATGCAAATGCACTTGTGAAAACAACTAGTGAAAAGACTAGCCATTGCCGTGAAGGTCTGACTGATGTGGAGCGTGCAGTTTCTCACCAGATTGCAGCTGCAACACAAGATCTACATAAGGAATGGTGTCAAAACTTTGATCTAAGAGATGCGGTGAAATGGAAAGGCCTGTTCCAAATGATCCTGGCAAAGACTGTTGTGAAATGTGGTGGCCTTCCAAATTGGGTGCATGCCTCTCACACACGTATGGTCCTGTCCCCCCATGATAAAACAGATCCTCTTCAAGAAAAAATGCCAGCAGTGGTCAAAAGTCCACAGAAAAGGGTCAGTCAAGCTGTAAGGGAACACACAGAGTTTAAAGCAGCACTAGAGAAATCTGAGGTGGCACTGGAAAAGCAAAAAGTGGAAACTGACTCAGATGAAAGCGGTATCCAAAGGGTGAAAGAGTCAGATGCAGCCTCTGAAGAAGAAATTAGTGCTGTGGGCCTACGAGTGGAGGTAGGAAAAAGCTGGCTGAAAGGGAAACCACAAAGTTTGCAGTGGTCCCTTGAAAAATCATTTGCACCCATAGCTGAAACATCTGAATCTGATCAAAGTGAAAATAAAAGTGAAAGGCTTGGATTGGAAAAGTGCACGAAATTGATGGTGCTCTGTCAACGTTTTTCAGCACCTGAGTGGTCAAAATGCATGGAAAAAGTAAAGGATGCCACACTGTTTGAGCCACCCTGAAGGCAAGCAGATGACACGGAGCCAAAATTTGCTGAAAAAAATAAATGAGAACTGCCAAACTGTTCCAAGAAGCTACTAACAGAAATCTGCACAACAACAGTTGAGCTTGGCTATATATGATCTGCTTACAGACCAAATTTGTGTGGCCTTAGAAATAGAGGTGACATAGTTATATGCTCAGCTTTTGTACTAACCAGTGATAAAGAACATACACCCTTATGCATCAAGCCAAAATCCAGTCGGTAAAATACCGATTCGTTAATAGCTCCCGGTATTGCGTGAAAAATACCCAATCCCAATGCATCAACCCAAAACCCGAGCAAATAACGAATCGCTAAATAAATAACCTCGAACATACCGAATCGCTAATACCCAAAATGCTAATTTACCGAATCGCTATATACCGAATTCGCAATTACCGAAATCACTATTAGCTCCCGGAAATTGCCAATAGCAAATAACGAATCGCACCCCAATGCAACAAAACTCGCTAATAACGAAAATCCCAAAAATCGCTATTTTGCCAGAGCTAAATAAGGGGAATCAAAACCTGGAGGTAAAGTTACAAAAAAAAAAAAAAAAAAGAGGACAAATTCTTCATACATGTGCAAATGATTGAGGCAATCACTAAACCCTTAAATGTGGCCCAGGAGACCCTGTTGGCTCCCACAAAATGGCTGCCCTCTACGTGCTTGCAAGGAGGATGCGGATCAATGCAGCAGGACAGCGCAGGAGAAGGGTCCAGGAGCGAGTGTTCAGACTGCGCATAACCTTGCTCGGCCAGAATGAGGACGAGGTGTACCAGAAGTATCGCCTCAATCGCGCTATGATCATGCGCCTGATTGCAGACCTGGAACCATTACTGCTGCACCAGACACACAGGACAAATGCTATCCCTGCGCACGTTCAGGTCCTATGCAGCCTGCACCTACTGGCCTCAGGGAGTTTCCAGGGGGTAATTGCGGTTGCCGGAGGTGTTTCGCAAAGCGCACTGTCACGCTTCTTCAAGAAATTCCTAGATGCCATGCTGACAATGCTCCACACACACATCAGCTTCTCCACAACCCCACAGCAGTTGGACCGCACCAAACAGGCATTCTACCAGGTGGCACAATTTCCACATGTGATTGGATGCATCGACTGCACGCATATCCCCATATGTCCTCCGTCAGCAAATGAGTACCTATTCAGGAACCGCAAGTCATACCACTCGATCAACGTGCAGGTTGTGTGCGATGCCAACAACATCATAACGGACCTAGTGGCACAATTCCCAGGGAGCACACACGACTCATACATCTTCCGCAACAGTGGAATGCACAGGCGACTACTCAATGGAGAATTTGGAGAGGGACTCCTGTTAGGTACGTAGAACTACGCTTCCCCACACCAACACCACACATGTATGTACATCACCAATGCTAAGTCTATGCTTCTATCTTCTAGGTGACAGTGCTTACGCCCTGCGGGAATACATACTCACCCCATACCTAAATCCAGCAACCCCGCAGGAACATCGCTACAACGCTGCACACATCAGCACGAGGAATGTGATAGAGCGGACTTTTGGGATTCTCAAGAGCCGCTTCCGTATCCTCCACAAGACTGGCGGCGCCATGCTATACCAACCAGACACATGCTGTCGAATAATTGCTGTATGTGCAATGCTGCACAACATTGCCACCAGAAGGGGGATACCCATGGAGGTGGACAGGGATGACGACCCCCAGGCTGACCAACCACCCGCCCAACGACGACCGGCACACATCCCAAACACAGCAGAGGGCCATAGGAGGCGGACAGACATAATGCAAAATCATTTTTGACCCTGGGTAAAATGAGACATTACAAGTTGGTGTTGGGTGCAACTGTTTAATGCACAGTAGCACTGAGGATTGTGCAACAGAACTAGCATTGTGAATCATGCTCCGATTGCATAAATGTAAATAAAAGGTTCCTTAAAGTCAGGCCTGTGCAAACACAATAATTGGATGGCCATGGTTGCTCCACCATGGACCTGCAGCATGTCCAAATTTCTAGTGGCGCTTGCCACGTACACCAAGCCTCCGCTCAGGTGCATCCAAAGCCTCACCACGGCCTGTCCCCGTGGAGGCACGCGAACTTCGGCGCCTGGTGCTGGCCTCTGCCAGTGACACGCTGCTGACACTGGAGGCAGCCTCACTGGTGTCATCCCCTCCCAATGCTGCAGCACTGCATGTGCTGCTCTGAAGTTGTTCCACAGCAGTGGTGATGTGTCCCAGTGACTTGGCCACATCACCGCAGAAGTGCCCAAGGTCCACCTGCAGGGAGACTGTGCGGCGTGCCAACACAGCGGTGCTGTTGCTGTGCCGTTGTATGGCCTTGGTAGCGGCGGCAGAACGCAACATTAGCTGCCGGTTACTCCTCCTCTGGGACTCATGGCCCTCCCTGATGGCACGGGTGAGCTCACGTACCTCCTCCCTGAGCTGAGCATTGCCATCAGCAACCGCAGTGGTCTGGTCCCTGACCGCCGTGCCCATGTCCCTGACCGCGGAGCCCATGTCGGTGACTGCTGCAGTCATGGCGCGCATCTCCCTCGCTAGGCGCACGATATTGCAGCTGATGCTAGCCACATGTCTTCCCTGCAGGTTCTGTGTACGCAGCATCCTCTCCTCGATTGCAGAGGTTGTTGGGACATCCTGGTCTGCTGAGGAGACGGAACTGCGACGGGCCCTGTGACGCCGTGTGTGTCTTGAGCCTCCAGGTGGTGCAGCAGGTGGTGTGGATGTGCGCTGCGTGGGTGCCAATTGCGGGGGGGGGGGGGTTGCCATCTCCTGCAAGGGCGCAACTTGGTGCCTGTGCCTCTGCGGTATTGTGGCTGTACTAGCTGCAGGCTGTTTTGCTGGTGCCGTTGCTTGTGGCGCAGGTGCTGGTGCCTTGGCTTGTGGCGCAGGTGCTGGTGCCTTGGCTTGTGGCACTGGTGCTGGTGCCGTTGATTGTGGCGCTGGTGGAGGTGGTGCTGGTGGGGTGGCAGGTGTTGGCGGTGCGTGCGCATCCTGCGCAGTCTCCTGGTCTGACTCCACGGGTGTCTCAGAAATGATCAGCTGGTCACTGTCGTCAGAGTCCCCAGGTGATGCATCTGTGTGTGAAACAGTGCATGATTAGTGGGATGATTACACCTACATAGTGTTGTACCCATTAATGTCCCTCTGTAGTCCAACAAATGAACAGTCTACAGCCATGTACAAAATATGTGGTGTGTGCTCAGAGGATTTACGCCTGTACCTGCACTCTGGGCTGACTAGACTACAACTCCCAAGATGCAGTAGTGTCATGTGTGGAGCTGTCTGTGCCAGAGCTGCAGACACAGTGAGATTGGGCTGGGGGCATGGGTATGGATTTACGCTATGCTGGGTGTGGCACAGGCATGCATCTTACCTTGGGCACTTGTGGCTGCGCCGGACGTGTCCATCTGGATCACCCCCACGACGGCTTCCCGCTCTATCGTCCCTTCCACAAGGTCCTCCAGGGCTGTGTTGGATGGTGCAGTGGTTGTTCCGCCTCCAGTCCTTCTTGCCTCCCGGAGCCTCTCAGCAATCCTCTCTTTTGCGCCCTTCCGCAGGTCATTCCACCGTTTTTTAAGGTCGTCGATGCTGCGGCTAGTGACGCCAACCGCATTGACCCTCTCACGGATGCGCTGCCAGATGCGCCGCTTCTCGGTCTCAGGCACCTTGAGGGACAGCTTGCCAAAGAGGCGGTCGTGTTTGCTGGACACTCCCTCGATGAGGTACTCCAGCTCCCTGTCCGAAAACTTCTTCTTGCGCTTGCGTGCAGATTCTGCGCTGGATGGCACTTCCTGCGACATGATGGATGTGTGATGTGAATGGCAGAATCTGTGTGGCCTCACTCTGCACAGCCTGTCCTTCTTTCCAGCTCCTGTCTGCTCCTCTGTCGAGGCTATGTGGGTGGGGCAGCAGTATTTCCTGGTTGGTGATGTCATCAGCCCGTTCCCGGAGCGACGCGGCAATTTGCGATTTCGCTATTACCGATTCGGTAATAGCTAATTCGGTATTACCGAACTCGCTATTAGCCAAATCGGTATTACCGAACTCGCTATTTGCTAGTGAGGCCGTTTGCGTGCCCCGCTATTAAGGAATCGGTAAATTTAGCGATTTTTAAGGAATCGCTAAATTTCACCGAATCTGTTGATGCATGCCAATTACCGATTCCTTAATGGCGATTCCTTATTTTTCGCTATTAAGGAATCGGTATTAGTTTGGTTGATGCATATGCCCCATACTAATTTAGTAGGGTTCTCTTTTAGACACCTGTGTACTAAAGATGAGTAGTAATATTTTAGGTAGAGAAAAACGTATATTGGATTCAACTAATGATGTGGGTTTTTTTTTAAACAAATGTAACATGTGAAATTTAGTGTGATACATTTCGAAATCATTTAAGGTACAATGATTTGATATTTATCAAAAGGGTGAATTGATGGAGCTTAGATTTCACCTTTAAAATGTATGCATTATTATATGACAAAAAGCTGCAGACATGAGTTTTATAATGGCACGCAGATTGTGGAAAAGCAAGATTGAAAACATAGGGCTTCAGTTTGGAGGTGCTTTTATGTGAAAACATGCTTAATTAGTTGAACAGCCATGCTTATATGTGATTAATCCATATGTAATCTCACTAAAGAATGCACATTAATTTAGAAAATGTATTTGTACTTTTAAAATGGCATCATGTATTTTTGCAAGAGTAGAAATGTGCTGAATTGTGTTTCACAGTGTAGAAAACCATGTGATTTTAGTTTGCCTTAGTGGACTAAACTGAAACAGTTTGGAATGTGCTACTTTTTCCCTAGCAACTTTCAATGAACGGGCTCTGAGCTTCCTCCGACCTTCAAAATGTTGCATATTTTTGTAGCCTGTTTAAACGTGGAGAGAAGAACACACTTTTTTCATAAATCACAAGACTGAAATTTGAACAGGAACAAGCCTGATTAATGACGTATCCAGTCAGCCCATGGGGAGATGATATGTCTTGAAGTTCTGATTGGACCAGCTATTAGGACTGAGCACGTGAACTTTTCCTTGAAATATGGCTTAAAAGTGGGAGGAGTGCCTCCTTTTTGCCTTGCTATTTGCCTCTCTCCAGGCCCAGTTTCTGTGCTGGACACAGAGACAGGGAGGGGCTGCATTCTGTGGGGGCTATGGTGCAGCTTGAGACAGAGACACAGAATAGCACAGCGAAGCAGAGGGAAAGAGCTGAAAGGATCGGAACAGATTTAGATTTTAGGTGCTAAACTGCATTTATTTCTCTTTATGGGATATTTTTGCCATTATTAATTATTGATTAACCTTGTAAGACTTACTCTTTTTCTTAGAAACTCTTTAAGAGTTTTGACTGACAATTTGCGCCACATTTTCCTTCCAATATGTGATGCTTATATGCAGACTGTAATATGTTCTGTATTAATGCTATTTTTCCTATTTTTCAATTCTGTAACCTGATTGATATTTGACTAATGAATAAAGAGTCAGAGAACCTTAACTTTTGACTTAAATAAAACCCTTTAAAATAACTCGCCACTCTCATTATTGCCTCTAATATTGTTTGCATTTAATTTTTATATATATGTAAAGTCTCCTGTTTGGTGAAACACGGTCATCAAAAGATCCATCATTTTTCACCCTTTTCAGCGGTAAACCATAGGTGATGTGGTTTTGAATAGGGAAATTACCAGGTAATTACCGCTGGATCACGCGCACCATCGTCGGGGTTGGAGGGGTTGGTCGGTGGGTTGAGTGCGAGGTTTGTCTGTAGTTGTACTTCGGTTATTTTGCCCCAGCAGCGGCGGGGGATCTGTAGGGTGCGGTGATGTGTGACGGGTTTCCGAAAGGTGAAGTGGATGCAGTGGTGGTCGGTCCATGTGGGTTCGGAGACGTGGCTGAAGGAGACGTGGGGGCTTGAGGAAAAGATGGCGTCAAGCGTGTGTCTAGCGATGTGGGTCGGCGACATGACGAGCTGTTCCAGTCCGAGGTTGGCGAGGATGTCAATCAGGGTGGTGGAGTTGCTATCGTTGTTGTTCTCCAGATGATAGTGCAGGTCTCCGAGGAGGATGTAGTCGGTGGAGGTCAGTGCGTGCATGCTGATGAAGTCGGCGATGGCATCGCAGAATTGTGGTCGGGGTCTGGGTGGTCTGTATACAAGGGTGCCTCTTAGGGTGGTCTTGGGGTCCGTGTGGATCTGGAAGTGCATGTGTTCGGCAGTGCTGAGAGTATCGTCGGTGTTTGCTGAGACTCTGATGGTCTTCTTGTGGACGATGGCGATTCCTCCTCTGACTCCGTTGGTGCGGTCTCTGCGGGCGATCTTGTATCCGTCGGGGATTGCAATGGCGATGTCTGGAGAGGAGGCTTCGTTCATCCAGGCGAGGCTTCGTCGAGTAGGTCCCAGAGCTCGACGGCGTGTTTGCGTGCGGAGCGGGTGTTGATCAGGATGCATCGGAGCTGGTTGTGTTCTGTCGTGGCGGGTGGTTCTGCGTCTTTGATGCAGGAGAAGCTGTCATTCTGGCAGGCGAAAGGGCTGTGGGTGCGCCTCGGGGTGGCCCTGCAGCAGGTGGGGGTCCGTCCTGAGTTGAGAGCGATGAGGGTACTGGCGTCGTATCAGAGGCGGTCTTCAAGGCTGGTGCGGGGGCCAGAGGTTCTGGCACTCGGTGCGGTCCAGGTGCCGACGGGCGCAGACGGGCTTGCCTGAAGTGCACTTTTGGCGCACCTGCGGGGCGACCGCGCAGCATCCGCCATTTTAAGGGGAGGTGGGATGGAGGAGCAACTGAATGGCGGGAGGCGGGTGGCAGGGGGCAGAGAATGGGCGTGGGGGGGCGGGGCCACAGGGATGCAGCGGCAGGAAAGCACAGAAGGCAGAGATGGGCAGCGGGGCACAGGGGGACAAGGCAAACGAGCGGAGAAACAAAAGGAGAAGGTGGGCAGCGGGGCACAGGGGAGCAAAGGCAGACGAGCAGGGAAACAGAAGAGAAAATGGGCAGCAGGGAACAGGAGCAAAAGGAGCAACAAGGCACTCAGAAGAGCAGGTGGAGCTGCAGCGGGGGGGAGCGACCTACCTGGCAAGGTCAATGGTCGCTCTCCTTACTGCGCAGCGACCGCCATTTTAAGGGCAGGTGGGAGGGAGGAACAGCTGGGTGGCGGGAGGCGGGTGGCAGGGGGCAGCGAATGGGCACAGGGGGGGCAGGCCGCGGGGGATGCAGCAGCGGGAAAGCACAGAAGGCAGAGATGGGCAGCGGAGCACAGGGGGACAAGGCAGACGAGAGGGGAAACAAAAGAGAAAATGGGCAGCAGAACACAGGGGAACAAGGCAGACGAGCGGGGAAACAAAAGGAGAAGGTGGGCAGCGGGGCACAGGGGAGCAAAGGCAGACGAGCAGGGAAACAGAAGAGAAAATGGGCAGCGGGGCACAGGAGCAAAAGGAGCAACAAGGCACTCAGAAGCGCAGGTGGAGCTGCAGCGGGGGGGAGCGACCTACCTGGCAAGGTCAAGGGTCGCTCTCCTCACCGTGCAGCAGGCGCCATTTTCAGGGGAGGTGGGAGGGAGGAGCAGCTGGGTGGCGGGAGGCGGGTGGCAGGGGGCAGCGAATGGGCACAGGGGGGCAGGCCGCGGGGGATGCAGCAGCGGGAAAGCACAGAAGGCAGAGATGGGCAGCGGGGCACAGGGGGACAAGGCAGACAAGCGGGGAAACAAAAGAGAAAATGGGCAGCAGAACACAGGGGAACAAGGCAGACGAGCGGGGAAACAAAAGGAGAAGGTGGGCAGCGGGGCACAGGGGAGCAAAGGCAGACGAGCAGGGAAACAGAAGAGAAAATGGGCAGTGGGGCACAGGAGCAAAAGGAGCAACAAGGCACTCAGAAGCGCAGCTGGAGCTGCAGCGGGGGGAGCGACCTACCTGGCAAGGTCAAGGGTCGCTCTCCTCACCGTGCAGCAGCCGCCATTTTCAGGGGAGTTGGGAGGGAGGAGCAGCTGGGAGACGGGAGGCGGGTGGCAGGGGGCAGCGAATGGGCACGGGGCGGGGCCGCGGGGGATGCAGCGGCGGGAAAGCACGGAAGGCAGAGATGGGAAGCGGGGCAAAGGGGGACAAGGCAGACGAGCGGGGAAACAAAAGAGAATATGGGCAGCGGGGCACAGGGGAACAAGGCAGATGAGCGGGGAAACAAAAGGATAAGGTCGGCAGCGGGGCACAGGGGAGCAAAGGCAGACGTGTGGGGAAATAGACGAGAAAATGGGCAGCGGGCACAGGAGCAAAAGGAGCAACAAGGCACTCAGAAGCACAGGTGGATCTGCAGCGGGGGAGCGACCTACCTGGCAAGGTCAAGGGTCGCTCTCCTCACCGCGCAGCAGGTGCCAGTTTAAGGGGAGGTGGGAGGGAGGAGCAGCTGGGAGGCGGGTGGCAGGGGGCAGCAAATGGGCGCAGGGGGGTGGGGCCACAGGGGATGCAGCGGCGGGAAAGCACAGAAGGCAGAGATGGGCAGCGGGGCACAGGGGGACAAGGCAGACAAGTGAGGAAACAAAAGGAGGCGGGGGTTCCTCTGGTTATTTTGGGGTCTGGTTGGATCTGAAAGATGAGGTGTTCCATGATTGGTATTGTGTCGATGTCCAAGGTGGTGCATTTTAGGGAGTACTTGTGGATGATGGCGATGACTCCGCCGTGTCTTCTGGGGTCGTCGTGGTGGATTGTCTTTTATCCTGGAGGTGTCAAAGTGGTGATTTCAGGTGCCGATGAGGGAGTGAGCCAGGTTTCTGTGATGAACATCACGTTGCGGGTGGTGATGATGTCACAGATTTGCATGACATGCTTGCATGCAGAGAAATTGAACATTGAGCAGAAGAGAAAATGGGCAGCGGGCACAGGAGTAAAAGGAGCAACAAGGCACTCAGAAGCGCAGGTGGAGCTGCAGCGGGGGAGCGACCTACCTGACAAGGTCAAGGGTCACTCTCCTCACCGCGCAGCGGCCGCCATTTTAAGGGGAGGTGGGAGGGAGGAGAAGCTGGGTGGTGGGAGGCGGGTGGCAGGGGGCAGCGAATGGGCGTGGGGGGGCAAGGCCACAGGGGATGCAGCGGCGGGAAAGCACAGAAGGCAGAGATGGGCAGCGGGCACAGGGGGACAAGGCAGACGAGCGGGGAAACAAAAGGAGAAAGTGGGCAGCGGGGCAGAGTGGAGCAAAGGCAGACGAGCGGGGAAACAGAAGAGAAAATGGGCAGCGGGGCACAGGAGCAAAAGGAGCAACAAGGCACTCAGAAGCGCAGGTGGAGCTGCAGCGGGGGGAGCGACCTACCTGGCAATGAGTGGAGTAAGAGTGAATGTGAGTGAATAAGTATGAGTAAGTGACAGTAACAGTCAGTGTTAACAAATGCAAATGAATGAGTCAGCTGAGAATAAGTGAGTCTAAGGGAAAATGAGTGAGACTACGGGTGTGTTGAAATGAGTGTCAGAGAGTCAGAGATTGAGTGTGTGAATACAGAAAAGTGAGAATGAGTGAGTGACAGTTAAAGTGAATGCAAGAGAGAGAGTGAATAACAGTGAGAATGAGTGTGTAGTGAGTAGGGGCCTTATACCTGTTCTGGTCCCAGGTCGCCACTCCCCCATGCAGATGCAGTAGGACAGAGGGACCTAGTGATGCAGCCCGTGATGCAAGCCCCAATCCCCCCAGAGCTGCCGCCTGCCTTATTTCAGCCTTTATATTCTTAATTTATTTATTTTTCTACTGTCCACCTCTTGGTCCCATTTACCTTCCAATTTTATCTAACATTGCCTTTCCTATTTTTCATTTTTATTACTTTATTCTCTTCTTGCCTGCTTCCTGGTCCGTTTTCACTCTAATTTTATCTGTTTTCCCTTTTCTATTTTTCTTTTTCCTTTGTTATTCCCTTTCTTTCCCTGCCTACTTTTGGCTTCTAGTTCTTTAACTTTTATTTATTCTTTCTCTTCCCTTCCTCGCAGCCTCTCGCAGTTGACATTTTTCCCTCTCCCCTCCTTGCTCCACTCCTTGCTCCCCTCCCTCATCTCCATCCCGTGCCCTCAGGCAACCGGTCCGCTCCGGTTCACAAACCCCACAGCTCCCAACCCCTATCCTTCTGCCTCCCAGACTTCCCTCCCACCTCGCAAGGCTACTTAATGGAGACCGCAGCATGGCTGTGCAGCGGATACGTACATCGGGCACACTGAAGGTGTGCCCAAGCCAAGCCCATCTGTGCCTGTCCATGCCTGGATCGCGCCCAGTCCCAGAAACCCTGATTCCACCGCCTGCCCCCATCACACCTCCAACAAGCTACAATACCTCGACCCCAAGAGCCTTGGCATCAGTTGTGGCATTGCTTCACCTCACTCCACAGAAGGACCTATCACCTGCCACCACTGCCACTTCATCTGCGACTTAGGAACTCCCGTGACCAATACCAAGCTGACAACCGACCAGAGACCACAGCTCCACTTCACACTGCTCAATGTTCAATTTCTCTGCAAGCATGTCATGCAAATCTGTGACATCATCACCACCCGCAACGTGATGTTCATCACAGAAACCTGGCTCACTCCCTCATCGGCACCTGAAATCACCACTGTGACACCTCCAGGATAAAAGACAATCCACCACGACGACCCCAGAAGACACGGCGGAGTCATCGCCATCATCCACAAGTACTCCCTAAAATGCACCACCTTGAACATCGACACAATACCAATCATGGAACACCTCATCTTTCAGATCCAACCAGACCCCAAAATAACCAGAGGAACCCCCGCCTACAGGCTCCCTGTCCCACACCCCTGTCCCAGCTTCTGCAACTCCATCCTGGACTTCATACCCTTTCTGGCAATCAACTCTAACACTACATCTTCCTGGTGGACCTGAACTTCCACCTAGAAGACCCAAAAGTCATCAACTCCACCACCCTCCCAGAGAGCATGAGCAACATCATCCTCTCACAGCTGGTCACAACTCCCATGCACAATACAGGACAAACACTAGACCCCATCTTCTCCACCAGCGACAGTCAAGTTCTGCCACACAGCCTGTGACCTGGACAGACCACAACATTGTCCAGTTCAACCTCAACAGCCCGCCCACCCATGCCAAAACTGGAGAAGAATCACAGAACCCTTCTGGATCTTCACCCTCAAAGAAGCAAGACCCGTTCCTTCTGACACCCGCAAACTCAGCGTTCAAAACTTCTCTAACTGGGGGGGCGTGGCCTGGCATCAGCCAAAATGTCCGCATAAGAGGAGAGCTCCACCGAGGCCGGTACAACAGCCCGGAATATCCTGCATTTATCCAAAGTTGCAGAGCTGAGATTGTTTACACTTCAGCAGGACACGCACCGCTACTGAATGCGGTTGTTTCCAGTAACCTGTGCCCGGTGATCGCCGAGTTACACGACAACGGAGCTGAGGGAGCAGTCATGTGCAGAGGCCATTGGAGCGTCTGGGCAGCATCCCGGCAGCATGTAACTGTATTACCCTGTTGGCGGTGGCGCCGCCGAGCATATCCTGGGGGCGCCGGAGCTGGGCTCTGATATCCGATAGCCGTGCTGCTGTACCTGCCCGGTACACGTGCCGGGCGGTGTCAGGTGGCTGCAGGCCTGCAGTGCAACTGGCGGAGGAGGGGACCTGTGTGGGCCTGAGTGACAGGGGTGGACCGGACCCCCAACAAGAGCATCTGACCCCCGGCGACATTGGGAGGTGAGTCAGAGGTGGCCTCGCTGTTGTGAAGGTGTTGGTGGCCCCCCTCGCCACCGCAGGATCACCCTGGTGCAGTACAGGTGTTACAGTGGAGCTCTGGTCCTGAGCGGCTGCACCCACCCAATATCCTGATTCGCGCTGGGGACCTAAAGGGCCGTGCATCGCGGCAAGACATTTGGCTGCCCCCCTGATTGCTGCCTTGAGCAGGGGGAGCATGGGAGCCCCCCCGATTTGACACTACTGGTCTGGGCAGCGTATGGACCAATGCAGAGGGTGTCCCATGAGCTGAGTGGGGCCCTCCGATTTTGCTAGTGTATTCGGCTGGATTTTCTGAGCCCCTGGTAGTGGGAGAGTGACCTCATCTAGCGGACTCCGCCCGTACGGTTGCTAGGTACACCTCAGTCCTCTGCACTAAAGTCCTGCCACGGGGATTGGATGCTTGGGTGTGCCCCTTCTGTTTGCCCTCAACGTCAGTGTCCTATAGCCTTCACCTGTAGCTGGGATTGAACTGATTAGCATGGTACTGGCCCCACATGAATGAGTGCGCAGCAGCGTGGAGTTTGGGGCCCCTGCGTTCTGTGGAACTTGTTGAACAGTTGTAAGACACTGTGAATGGGCGGGACTCATCTGAACGCTTGACCCATGTTGCGCACTCGCATCTGCGCCCCGGCGCTCACTTCTAGACTGGTAGCTTGGGTACTCCTGAAGGGTGTGTGGAGTTTGAGGTGACCCCTCTCCCTGCAGTGGGTCTCTGATGCAGCTTGCACATGCGGCCGGCGCCTTTTGAAAGTGGTGGTGGGAGCCGGGCTGTGTTGGTGGCCTAGCGTGTACTAATCCTCCTGGGTCTGGGACTGCTACACAATGAAGCCAAAAGAGGCTCCACCGGTGTAGTCAAATAAATTGGACAAGTATGCTGTCTCGAAACAGTCACCCTCAGAGGAGGGTGCCACAGGTGGCCAAGCCGACAACTCGGAACCATCTCTTAGCTCAATTATGGCCGCCATTCAGGTTTTGGGAACGACGCTGGAGACCAAAATTGACAATGTCTCAATCGAAATGAATCTTCTCAGAGCCGATATGAACAAAACTTCAGAGCGCGTCACAGTAACGGAGACGAACATTATGGAGCTCCAGTCATAAGCTGGAGGAGAAGGCTCAACAGTTGGTTCATCAGCACCGCCAGGTGGCCCTGAAGCTGGAGGACCAGGAAAGGCGGGCCCGCCGGAATAACATCCGTGTGGTGGGGGTCCCGGAGGGGGCAGAGGGCCCTAGCATGGACCTTTTTCTTGAGGACTTAACACTGAACCACCTGAAGACTAAACGACTATCCGCCTTCTTCACAGTAGAGAGGGCACACAGGGCCCCGGTCCCTCCACCAAAACCTGTGGCTCCCCCCAGGATGATCATCGCTAGGATCCTCAACTATAGGGATTGGGATGCCATCCTACAGGCGGCTCGACATCATGGGGACCTCCTGTACGAGAACACGATGGTGCGGTACTTTCCGGACTTTACTCTAAAGATACAACAGGAGCGACGCAACTTCAACGGAGTGAAGTGAGCCCTCAGAGATAGGGGCATCAAATACATGATGTTCTTTCCAGCTAAGCTTTAGATTATCGCTAATGAGAGATCCTGGTTCTTTACGAATCCATCCGATGTGCAGGCTTGGCTGGATGAGGATCGGCCACAGAAAGACAGCCCACGTGGGGTGGACGGCGGGAGGGCTACCCGTGAGCGCTCACCAAGTTCTTCGAGCGGGCGAGAAGGAATGGAAATTTGTATCTGATGCTCCCGGCGATCCAGATCACTGAGCCCATTGCTCTCAGAGACTCACAGAAAATGTCCTTGCCGATATAGATGCCTGGTTCTGGGACTCACTGCGGCCTCACGTAATGTGTATTGTTCGGGGTAGTCAGTGGGTTACAGCACTGTTTGAGGGGCTTGATTCTGTAGTCTGGCTACTACACTGCAACGGGTTTGTTTCCTGGATTTGGTTTGGAGCGGGACCTCGTGGAGCCAAGTGTAGGCGATGCTCGGCAGCCCCTTTCTTAGTTGACTGTTTTTTGGGCGACAGGCACTCTGCTAGTTGGGTATGTGGGTAATTGTAAGCCTACGCAGCAGGGTAGCAGGGAGGAGGTTGTAGTTTGTGGTTTTTTTATTTAATTGTGTGGGGCAGGGGACTAGACAGTTACACAGGGTATTGGGGAACAGGGAGGGGGGTTGTTGGGGCGGAATAGACGGTTACGACACACACAAATTCAATGACACTGCAGATCAATAGACGACGAGCACAAGACATAGCTCTCTTTAGCCTAAATAAGTACGCACTGGGACAAAAGCCTTGAGCTCCTGAGTTCGAACGTCAATGGGCTCAGAGACAAAGTAAAACGTAGTATAGTACTACAATATATCAAGCGACACTCCCCTGACTTAGTGCTACTCCAGGAGACTCACCTGGTGGGAAACACCTGCAAAGCTCTGAATAGATGGGTATACAAACTAGTGGCCCACTCAGGTTTCACCTCAGGTTGAGGGGGGTTGGCAACCTGTTCAAGCACTCCTTCCCACTTCCTATACAATGCACTTGGACCGAAGAACTGGGTCAGTATGCCGCGTTCTCGGGACAATTGGAGGGACACACATTTACAGTGATGACCTTATAGGTGTCGCCAGGCCTCTCATCGTGCTCTCATTCCCAGAGGGCAACATGATGGTGGGAGGAGATTTCAACTCAGTAGTCTTGGGCCCCCTCGATCGCTATCCACCCCGAGACATTGGTGCCGTGAGTAGTTGGCTCACAAACTTCTTAGAAGCACTAGGCCTCACGAATGGCTGGAGGACATACCACCCAGAGAGTAAACAATACACGTTCCACTCGGGGCACATAATAGCCTCTCCATAATAGACTACTTGCTAATGCCCGCGCCCCAAATAGCGAATGCACGTGTAATGCGACACATGGCTATAGGGATATCTGACCACTCTCCTGTGTGGACCCACCTGATCCTGGGTACAAAAAGAGTGTGAAGTATTGCGCCCGTTAACCTATGGTACCTTTGTAATCCTACAGTGAAAGCCGCACTCCTGCAGGCCCTGGACCACTATTTCCTGAAAAATGAGGGATCGGTTGGATCATACCTATTTCTCTGGGAAGCTTTTAAAACAGTAATGAGGGGGCAAGCACTGTCGTTAATTGCCGGAGCGCAAAAAGAGAAGTTCAAAGATCTGGCCCACCTCAAAACAGAACTCCTCCGCCTTGAGGATGAGCTGGGAGTAGTTGACCTGCAGGAGAAACTCCACACCCTTATACTCGAGTATAAAGCCAATGCTACAGTTATGGCCAATACTTTAGGGAGGGACAAAGATGGCAGAATATATGATCAGGGAGATAAAGCAGTGAAATTGATTGCATGGTTTGATAGGAAGGAGAGGGCAAGTAGGCTGGTACCAGAACTGATAACCCACTCTGGTGAAAAGATAACAGATCCCCAGGCCATGGTCAACGAGATTGCAGACCACTACAAGGTGGTATACCAAAGAAGCTCGCTTACCAGAGGAAGATTCAAAAGCTCTCCTCGCTGATATCAACCTACCTAAACTGTCTGAGGAGAAACAGCGAATATTAGACAGTGCCCTTTCGGTCGACGAAATAGCTCAGGCGATAAGGAACCTCCAACTCGGCAAAGCCCTGGGTCCCATTGGTTTGCCAATTGAACTGTACAAACTAAAGCCAGATAAAATTACCCCGAACATTAAAGCTATGTTTGAGGAGAGTAGGGAACTGGGTCAACTCCCAAATGACCAAAGGGTAGCAATTCTGGTCACTATACATAAGGAAGGAAAACTGAGAGATGGATGTTCCTCTTATAGGCCCATCTCCCTGCTGAATGCAGAACCTAAAATACTGTCAAAACTACTGGCTAACCGTCTGTACCAGGTTATATGTAAATTGGTGCACCCAGACCAGTCTGGCTTCATGCCGCACCGGTATACAGCATTAAACTTACGAAGGCTACATGGTGTGCTGGGAAGATTGGACACGATTCAGGAGGACGCAGTAGTGGTTTCGCTGGATGCCACGATGGCATTCGATACCATTGAATGGCCATACCTTTTTGCAGTCCTAGTGAAGTTGGGATTTGGCCCCAGATTCATTGGGTGGGTGAAGCTTCTCTACTCGGCCCCTTTGGCACAAGTAGTAGTCAACAATAAGAAATCAGAGATATTCACTCTGGGCCGAGGGACTTACCAAGGCTGTCCGCTCTCGCCCTTACTCTTCGCACTCTCCCTGGAACCATTAGCGGCATGGATATGCAGAGATCCAATGATCAGGGAACTCAAGTAGACGGAGGGGTGGGAGGACCACATCTCCATATAGGCTGACAACATCTTTTTATATCTTGCCTCCCTGAAAACATTGCTCCATGTAGTACTTAACATCTTCACATAACTTTGGGAAAAACTCGGGGTACAAGATCAATTGGAGCAAGTCCCTGCTCTATGTTCTTCTTGGAGATCCTCCCTCCCCACCTAGGGGCTGCCCTATTCAAATAACAAGAGTGGGCTTTAAATATCTGGGAATCTTTATCACCTCCGACGCTACACTCCGCTACGAGCGCAATCTCCTTCCCAGCTACAGAGACTGAAGCAGGACGTTGCGAGCTCGAGGGCACTGCCGCTGTCACTGTTGGGAAGAGCAGCGCTATTTAAAATGATGTCCCTGCCGCTCTTCCTCTATGTCCTGCAGAACTCCCCAGATCTGGTCCCAACTAGATATTTCAAGTTGATAGAGGGCCTTCAGAGAGAACTACTGTGGGATGGTAGACCATATATAGCTTTACATAAACTCACATTCAGATGTTACGACGGGGAAATGGGACTTCCAGATACTATAAAGTATTATTGGGCCGCCCACCTGCCCGCCATAAATCATTGCACTTATTGCCTTGGAGATGACCCTGGATATAGAATGGATAGATGGATACTTCCTACCGGGAATCATAATAGAGCGCTCTACTCCAGACCCCAAAGGTATCCTTTAACGGGACCAACTAAACACTCAGTCCAAGTCTGACATGCAGCGAACCTCAGCTTGGGGTGGGACCGGAAACTCACGCTAGCCACCCCACTATGGGACTCGGAACAACTGGGCACCTTGGGGATGTCAAAGGGATTCGACAAATGGGATCCCATCAGGCTATCACAGATCAGGGACCCGTGGGAAGCAGGTGAGGTGGTCACGTTTGCATCACTCCAGCTTAAATACAAGCTGGCAGACACAGAATATTTTAGATACCTGCTGGTCCAACACACCATTAGATCTAATTTGCCAGTGGGAACTTCCCCCCCAGAATCTTCTCCATTAGAAGACTGACTACTAGATGGTTACCTACCAGACAAAGCCATCTCCCTTACCTACAAAAAACTAATCAATAACACTGCAGATCCTCTTGGGCCAATACGTGAGAACTGGGAGAGGGATGGGTTGGAGCTGGATGACGAAAAGTGGCAGGAGGCAGTGGCTTCCCCACGGGAGGTGGCAATTTTGTCCAGACTATGCCTCGCCCACCTAAAAAATGTACATAGAGTGTATATCTCTGGACCCAGACTAGCGCAAATGGGTAGGGCAACAGATGGAAAGTGCAAGAGAATGTGTGGTCAAGAAGGCTCGTTGATGCACATTATACGGGAATGTGGGGATAACCAGAAATATTGGAAGAGGGTACATGACTGCATGAGCGAGGTAGTAGAAACTGTGATTAGGCCTGAAGCAAAAAGGTGTCTCCTGAATGTATGGGAACCCATGGATCTTAACAACAAAGACAAATTATGGGCCACCCTGGGTCAAATGGTAGGAAAAAGAAACATCGCACAATTGTGGGGGGCAGAAATGTCACCAAAACTTGAGGCCTGGAAGGCTGACATGGACTGGTGTATGATCAGGAAAAAAACAGTTTACATTGCACGTGGCTGCCCCCAAAAATTGCCATATGGAACAAATGGAATGCTTATCATGGACACATCTGACGAACCAACCTCACCATAATTACTGTAACTTACCATGTCCCATTGAAAGGTAAACTGTAATACGCAGCTAACATATCTTTGGAATCGTGCAATGCCAATGTATGTGACTGTATGATGTCGTGATCAGTAAGGTTTAATAAAAAGAGATATTAAAAAAAATACTTCTCTAACTGGATCTCCACAACCGGCACATCATCGCCCCCACAAGGACCACCACCAGCAACAGACCCGCTAGCATGTCAGTTGGTTCACCCTCAGCTACTCCAACACCACAGTATAAAGATAGAGAGACAATGGTGCTCCAGCAAGAATCCTGCCAACTTCGCCACTTACAATGTCGCCCTCAACAGCTACTACCACCGTCTCAGTGAGGCCAAGAAGGAAGCCCTCACCAATGGCATCGAGGCAAACACCAATCACACCAGGGAACTCTTCAGCATCGTCAAAGAATTCTCCTGCCCCACTGCCACCGAGAACATGATCCACCCCTCTCAGGCCCTCTGCGACACTCTGGCAGACTACTTTCACCACAAGATCACTGACATCTACAGCAACTTTGACAACTTCGATGCCTAAGTGCTTCACATGAGAGGCAGTGCCTTGCAAATTATCATAAACCAAAATGTATTAACAGTAGGGAATAATTTAAGTCCATAACATAGTTCAAATTCAATATATGATCTAAATCAATTATTACCTGTGTGCATAGCTACTATTTTTATTTTTAGAATCTCTTTTTTCACTCACTGTTATTTATCATTATGTTTCTCATTGAGGTATATGGTAGGGCAGGTATTAAATCATGACAGTTTGTGGTATAAATAATCTAGGTTCCTAGTACTGGTCTGTGTTTTGTGGCATTATATCCTCTTCAGATGAACACATAACTTGTTATGTAATACAAAGAAATGCAATTAATGTTCCCCTGTCATTTAGGTGCCGATTCCAATCCTGTAAAACCCGGGTACGATTCGTCGTACGGAGCGTATTCTCCATACGACTCGTACCAGGGAAATCCACCGTACAATCCAGCAAGTACGATTCGTACAGAAATACCATTTCCGTACGATTCGTACATAACACCGTACGGCTAAAAAATACCTATGAGTCTGATCCTGGACAGCGCGTACGCGACGTCCGTACGGAGTCAGGCAGCATTTTACGGACCAGAAAGTACGATTCGTCCCTACGTCACTCCGCACAGCTATTTTTTTACGGCAGCCAAAAAAAGCCGGAAAACTGAGTCCGACGCGAAAACGGAGCCCTGGTACGCGACGGACAGCCATGGACCCCATCCTACGTGTCATCCCAGCCCTCTTAGCCTACGACCTGGTGCACCGAACCCGACGCACACGCCGCAGAAGGTGAGAACAACACCCAGGGGCCAAGGGGGGGGGTGAGGGCCAGGAAACATACCCCCTACCCAAATTAAAACCTACAATATTGAGGACATACATTACCTCAAGGGTCTGGTCACTCCAGGGGGCCTGTCCACCAATCCCTACGTCACGCAACAACGGAAGTGGACGTGTACGCGTACCCCTACGGCAACACTACAATAGTGACGCACCGTACTCACACATCCATAGCGTGGGTACGGTCCGTAGCACTATATTAGTGGTGCCGTGGGGGTACGTGTGGTACGGACCGTACACACGCCCTCAGAGCGTGTGTACGGTCCGTAACACCATTGTAGTGGTGCAGTAGGGGTACGCGTGGTACGGACCGTACACATGCCCTCAGAGCGTGTGTACAGTCCGTATCACCATTGTAGTGGTGCCAAAGGGGTACGCGTGGTACGGACCGTACACACGCCCTCAGAGCGTGTGTACGGTCCGTATCACCACTGTAGTGGTGCCGTAGGGGTACGCGTGTGTGTACGGTCCGTACCACGCATACTCCTACGGCACCACTACAATAGTGATACGGACCGTACACACGCTCTCAGAGCGTGTGTACGGCCCGTACCACGCGTACTCCTACGGCACCACTACTATAGTGATACGGACCGTACACACGCTCTGAGAGCGCGTGTACGGTGCGTTTCACACGCTTACACTGGTGATAGGAGGCGCACACGAAAGGTATGGAGGTCTCCGACTCGCACAAGACTGTACATCAAGTCATTGTCATTGCAGACTTTCATGTGCAGGGCCTAGGTGTGTCAGGCAGTGATATTGCACATGTCTCCTCATGTAGTTGCACAATTGATGTGTGATGACCTGTGTACACATGTCATGTGTGATGGGGCACTATGTGGCACACTTCCCCTTCACACTTTGCACATGTGTGCCTGTAGTACAAACGTGTCAAGCACAGCATCACTGGTATGGCACAGTCACCACCACCCGCAACTGTCCCCTGATGCCAGGGACAGGGACACTAACAACTGACATTTCACATCAGCGTGCCCCGATGTGACTATGTCATGTGTGTGTCATGTGTTCCCATGAGCTTGCTGTTAGTGTTCCGTCAACTACATCTGCTGTTGCTGCACCCAACATGTGTCTGTTTGGAGATGGGTATGGCACACATCTACGCACACCATGCCACATGTGGATTCCCATGTAAGCAGGGTCTGTATGCATCAGACATGATATTTTCACATGAGGACATATCTGCGTCGTCTCAATGTCTGTGTTTACTGTTTTCACGTGTACCCCTTCATCGCAATGTGTTTGATCTGTACATTTGCCATTCCATGTGACCTGTGCGTCTAGCTTGCCGTCAGCTGTCTGTATGAGATGACCTCCTTTAAATGCAGCTATGTGGATGTATGTCACTCCTGTGATGTCTCTGGCTGTTCACTCAGACTGGCCCCCAGCTCATTTCAGGGCATGTCATGTAGACTTGCCAATCAACGGGTGTATCTGGCTTTTCGTAGGAGTATCACCAAGCTAGCATACGTGTCCTGGATGTATTGCACACACCAGACTCTGTATTTTGCAGATGTGTAGTAGCAGTTGAGCATGTGCTCTGTTCATTGACATTGATGTTGTTATGCTCTCAATCTTCGTCATTCATTACAATTTTCTGCAGGGCACCGCCTGTCCCCCGACCAATGCCAGACTTGGGTGCCATGAGGGAACGTGCCTGCATCCAACGTTACAGATTCACTCAACAGTTGATTGAGGACTTGACCGCCAAGGTGTCACCACACCTCCAACCGCGACACAGGTATCCTACTGCGCTGACCCCCAAGATGAAGGTGATGGCAGCCCTACATTTTTTTGCCACAGGTACGTTTCAATTCACCATAGCTGATGTTGGTGGCATGTCACAGACAATGTTCAGCCGTGTCCTGCGTGATGTTTTGGCAGCCATGTTGGAGCACCTTGATGAATTCATCCATTTTCCGACTCCTGAGGAGTTGACAGGTGTCAAGAGTGATTTCTATGCCCTGGGAGGGATGCCCCATGTCATTGGGTCCATTGATGGGACACATGTGGCTTTGGTGCTACCACAGGCACAGGAGGTAGCCTATCGCAACCATAAACATTACCACTCTATAAATGCCCTTGTGGTGTGTCTTGCTAACATGCTGATTTCCCATGTCTGTGCACGTTTTCCAGGGTCAGCACACGATGCCTACATCATGAGGCGTAGTAGGGTGCCACAAATGATGCAGCGGCTGCACAACGAACAAGCATGTCTTGTTGGTGGGTATGCTCTGTTTGTCCTGTGTGTTGCGGTATCTTTGGCTCTTACGGCATCTCCTGAACCAATTATTTACATGATGTTTCCATGTAGGGGACTCTGGCTATCCCAACATGCCATGGCTGATGACGCCTCTCCGCAACCCAAGATCAGCTGCAGATCACCGGTACAACAATGCACACGGGCAGACCAGGCGAGTGATTGAGAGGACGTTTGGCCTCCTGAAGAGCCGAATCCGGTGCCTTCACAAGACAGGCGGGTCCCTCCCACTTCCTCGTGTGCTGCATGCTGCACAACATGGCAGTGGAGAAGGCAGTGCCACTCATCCTGGAGCAGGATGAGCAGGAACATCCACCCGTGGAGGATGAAGGGCTTGGTCACGAGGCAAGTGAGGAGGTGGATATCCGGATTCAGCTCATACGCAACTTCTTCTCATAATGATGAGTCACTGGGTCTGAGTGTGCACGCTTGGAGCCTTGGGTGGCATGTGTTGCAATGTGTGTGTCCAGCTGACTGTATGCTAAGTGACTTAGATGTGTGTTCTGATGTGTCACTCGAGTGATGATGTCATTCCACACATTTTAGCTGAGACACTTTCTTTTCAATTAGCATGGGGACAACATTGTTCCTGTTTAGTAAATGACCATGTATGCAGAGAAAAATATTTTAGCTGACTTCTTGTGTGTCTGTCATTCCCAGGTTCTTGCGCATGTTGTCTGCTTGTGTCATCGTTGTCCTCCTGCTATTCCTCATCAGTATTGCAACGTGTGCTGAATCAGCGTTCCATGCACGGACATGGGGAAATGTCATCTTGGGTAAGGATTACAGCAAGGCATTTTGGGGGTGGTACTTGTTTGGAATGTGTGGGGACTGTTTCTTTGCATGTTGTGTTACCATGCATACATGTCGACTCACCATGGGGCACATAACATGTAGCATGACTCCCATGAATTGATAGTCACCCATCGTGACAGTCATCTGTAATGGTTTTTGGATTCTGATGAAGGCATCATTGTGTGTAAAACTTCCCTCTGAAACATACGGGATGCTACGGGTGGACATAGTGTGGGACATCCCCATGACAGGCTCAATGGGGAATTGCAGCCTCTCCGTGTGCAGCAGGAGGTGTTTGGCTCATCCCCTTAACTTGTGTTCCACTTCTTTTGGATTTACAACATCCGTGTTGTGAAGGGGGTGTCCAGCGTAGGTCCCACATGTTCAGTCAAATGACCTGTGAGTCTGTTCATCTTGATGCATTCCCCTTAGTGTGAGCTTGAGTAATACATTTGTTCCTCACCCTCCAAAGTGCCTCATCTCTGTCAATGCAGCTCTCTTGCCCCTTTGCATGCGTCATCTCTGGCATAGTTGTCAAAGATTGTGCATATGAGTGTATGTGTAGTTCGGCAACATGCATGCAGTTCTTCATGGCTAATAATCTCGATTGTGCATGAAGTCCATGGTTGTGTATGTATATGGGCAGGTTGCTCCCCCCAACAGGCCGACAACGCCTGCTGAGGGTGTGTCTCCTGTGCACAGCTCGGCCTTCTGTTTCCTGATCCTGTGTCAGTCATCTTTGGTTATTGTTCATCCATTTTCTCTGGGTGAGCCATGAGTAACCTGACACTCCTTCCTTTACATACACCTGTTGCAGTTGTCCTTTCTGACATCCTTGTCTTTGTGTGCTACTTTTGGCCTAGTTTCCAGAACATGCCGTCTGCTGCTGCGGCCCCTGCGGCAAGGGCCCACCAAGTTCCCAGATTCTGCAACCCACACGCCTCCAAGATGCTCCTCCCTTCCTCCCTCCACCCATTCATTAGGCTGTCATCAGCTTATCTGTGCCACTGTTGCGGCCACGCGGTGCCAAAGGCAGGACCGTCAGCGCATGCAACGTGCACATTGCACAAACCTCATGTCCTTACATGACCCACATCACACAACAGTCTCATGTTGCAGCCACTCTCCAAGCAATGTCAAACCGAAAATCAACCGCCTGCTCTCAGGCATACCCTAAGCGCACACACAACACCTTTGCATGCTGAGTGTGCAACTCCAACTGCCTACACAGCGCTGCCCCGCCTTCCAGGCCCTGTCACACCAACCAGGTCAGGTCCCTCCTATTCCACACCGGCTCCGTCCACCAGCACGCCATTGGACTCTGTTACCTCCTCAACACAACAGGCCCACACATCACCTTCATGACAGTGACCTGGATGAAAGCATCCTCAGCACACAACTTCTTCATTGCCATCTCAGACAGATACAAGAGCACCCGCAGGGACGGCACTAACAATCCCGGAGGATGAATTGATATCAATTCCCAAGAACGCACTCAGGGTCACAAATCCGGTTTGGCACAAACCCCCTGCAAACCCTCAGAGTAACACTCATCTACAGATCTCCAGGCCTACATCCACAATTCCGCAAAGCCATCAACACGTCCATCGTCACGCACGCCCTCACATCCACAGGATACATGTGGCTGTGGGCCAGGAACTTCTGGCTGGATGAGAACCACACCAGTATCCATCATTGGTCCATCCACATTAGCATCCACGTCTTCGATGGGCAACACACAGCCACACACCCCGCTACCAATCCCCCAAAGATGCTTGATGTAAATCAACACAGAAATGATGTGTGGGACACTGGAACCAACACCACTGCCACACCTTGCAACCTCACACACTGGATCAGCAACTGATCCAACAATCTAGCCATGTTGAAGGACTTTCCTGTGACGCACATCAACAATTAAGCCACCTGGGACAAGGCAGACATACTGGACTCATACACGTCTAGCAGGACTCTTGTGCACAGCTTGCAACACAAATAACCATCAGTGGCCTTACAACCGTGGAAAACGGCACACACAGCCATCACCATATCATCAGCAAGAACAATTGGAGATCCTTCAGATGGGGCCGAGGCCAAAAACCGCACGACATCAAGGAGCTCATCAGCATTGTGAGTGCACTGACATCAGCTCTCCAACCAAAAGACACCCCACCCATGCAAGGCTGAGCCAATCCCTTGCAACTTTCTACCACTGCAAGCTCATGGACATACACGCAAGCCTTGGCACACAGAGGCAGAACGCACTATTATACGCGGGACCAGCCACCCTCAGGTTTTGGACTTCCATCATCAGCAGATACAACACCCAGCTCATGTGCAACATCCCCTGGGGATCTCCATCAGGCCCCTTCCCACACAACATCTGAACCACATCATTCCCCATCCTTGTAGCCCATGTCCAGCACGTCATGTATGTATCATTGGAGTTAGCCACATTCCATGGTAGATAGAGGCATGCAGTGACCCAGGCCCTTCTTAGACGACAGACGGCAGGAACGCAGGCTCTCAAGGAACATCACCGTGCTTCCCTAGCCACCAAATGTCATCAGGAAGACGGCAACGAGCAACTGACAAACTTCCTCCACGCAAAGAGCTCCAGGCAACCTGCACAAGGCCATCTTCCACTGTAATCACCCCACTGCAAACGTCATCATTACCACCAACAACGACAACTTTCCCCTGCTCCACAATGGTGAGGCCACCTCCCTTGACCTCTCCACAGCATTAGACATGATGTGCTCACACACTGTCAGCTCACACATCTCCAACACTGGTATCCCGGGTATGGACCCTGATGAAATCACCTAGTAGCTCACCAGCAAGGCCATGGGAGTGGGACTCAAGCCTTAAGCATGTAGTACAGTGGCCTCATCTCGAACATGGCCCAGGGCTCATCTCTCAGCGTGTCAATCTTCAATCTGTCCATGACCCCCCTCTCCACCATCACATGCGCACACAACCTCATCATCATCTCGTATGCCATTGACAGCCAGCTGCTCCTCCCCCTCACCAAAGACACAGCCATTGCCAGTTCCAACCTTCAAGAAGGCATGAGATCCGTTGATGAATGGCTGAACATCAGCCACCTGAGGCTGGATTTGTACAGGTCTGAGGTAATCATCTGAGGATTGTCCCCTTACAGCTGGGTCAACTCCTTGTGTCCCACCCGCCAGGGCACTGCACCAGCACCCAGTGGCCACGCACACAAGATGGTGTGCATCATGGACTCGTCGCTCACAATTGCCATGCAACTCACCAGCATCTGTACCTCATGCTCCAACACCCTCCGCATGATGCACATGATCCACAGATAGATCCACTCCAAGGCAAGACAGACCGTCCCCCAGGTCCACGACACCAGCCGTGTCAACTACAGCCCCGCCCTCTACGGAGCAAGTACAACCATACTCCCGGAAAACTTGTCTACATCCAGGGTGCATCTGCACACCTCAGCTTCAACATCCCGCACCCCAGCCACATCACCGTCCACCTGAGATAGCTGCAATGGATCACTGTGCTACAGGATGACCGTCACACTCCTCACCCACACTCAGGAGGCAGTCCACAACCCCAGACCCCAAACCAACCTTGTACGTCTGTCATCCAAGACCCCGTTGGGCCAACTCTGTGCATCCAACCTTGCCCTGGCCAACATTCTTCACATCCACCGAACTCCAGCATGCAGGACATAGTTCTCCCACCTGGCCAAACATACCTGGGACTCCCTCCCCGGGAACCTCCACATGAGCCATGACCTCTACGCCTTAATGATACTCTTCCAAATTGGTCTGTCCGCACAGTATTGCAAGGCCCCCCTCAGCAGCTTGAGGCCATCATGGATGAGTATTGTGCTCCATGTCTGTATTGGATGATACATTGTGACCCATGTGTGTCCTGTACTGGACTCAGATCCCAGGGTATGGATGGCTGGAGTTAGTTCAACACGCAGGCATAGTTTGACATTTCCCCACACGTATGTTGTGGACTCATGCAAAATGACTGCAACATCTAATTAAAGAAATTTAGTTTTATTCTCGGTGGGGTGAGTGTTTTGTGGGAAAAACATAGGTGCTATACAGTGTGCCTAGAATCCAAAGTTCACAGGGGGAGATGGGATCCTTGGCATTTGAAGTCATCAGAGTCCAGACAACAGTGTTTGTCATCATTGGTCAGACTGTGACCAGCAAGTCCATGTGGCAGAGAATGTCAGTGAATAAGGTGATGCTGTTGCGCATGAAGGCCCGGTGCCAGGCCAGGTGACCTGGGAGATGTGGATGGTCTGCTGCCTCTCACGGTCTTTTCCGTGGACGACCACCTTCATTGCGAGACCCTCAGATGCAGGCCTTGACGATGTTTGGGACGCTCCGTCGGAGGAATCCTCCTCCTCCTCCCTCCCTGTGGCTGGTGGTGGTCTTCGCCTGGTGGCACAGGGAGGGTTGGCCATGTTGTCGGTGTCAAGTACCTGAGCTGAACGTGCCTTTTCCACAGGAGCCGATGCTTGATCTCCAATCCTCCACTCCGCTACCATGAGCTAGAGAGCTCGCGGGCAGCAGAGAGGGGGAAAGGGGAATTGGACAGAAAAGATACTGCACTGCGTCTTCTTCTGGACTGGACTCGGGACTTCATCTTCCGATTCCTGCAACGAGAGTTACTTAGCAACAATACTTCAACTATCTAAGCTCTAAAAGGCATTAGCTTTCACCAACTATACCTGTCCTGACACAGTGGGTAGCTACTCTCTGCTCTTGCTTAGTGGAGACCTTCTAGTGGATTAGGAGTGGAACTGTTGGGTGGTAACGACTCCTGCAAATATAAACATATGTAATCCTTGCTTGCCTGACATCCCTCTACCAACCCAAGAGGTCCCTCATTACCTGTCTACCAACTAGTAGGTTATTATCTTTTCATTAAATGTTCTCATGTAAATAGTGCTGACAATTCTTTCTTCAGATTCCAAAGCGTTGCAAGAGATTGAAGTTTGAAAGTTCGTATTCATATATGTATATATATATATATTATATATGCTCCGCTGCATCTACATTTGGTCTCACATGAAGTTCTTTACTAGTTCCTCTGAGTCTTCTTTCTTTAGTATACTGCTCCTGCTACGAACTGTACTCAGATAGAAGTCTCGTTATAAAGATTCTCTCTCTCTCTTACGCTATAACTTCGCCAGCAGGGAGATTGACTGGATTCTTTCTCAATAATAATGAAGTCACAATTGCTTACAGTGGTCGCTGGTTTCACAAGATTCAGGAAAGTAAGCACTTACTTCTGAGCTGAGAAAGTTCAAATATTGCCTCTACCTTCTCCTTGACCGCAGAGGCGCCGAGGTACACGAAGAGGTCACTACCTCTTCACTCTCTTGCAGTCCCTTGCACTCGAAACTGCACCACACGAGGTGAGTAAGAAAAATGCTAAGGACCCAAAGAACTGGAAACGGAACTTAGGGGAATTAGGTTATCTCCTAAGTGACTGGTGATTCTATGACTGGAAAACTGCGAAAAATTACGGAGCACTAGGAAACTCCGTCTCGTCACTGAAAATTTGACGGTTGAAGTGCGCCGCACTCAGGACACGCGCGCGCACTTCAAACCAAAGAAAAAACTACACCGCTGCACACACCAGAGTAGAAAGGAAAGTTGGTGAATAGCCAGCGGCCATCTTGTGGGGAGGGAATGAAGGACCTAAACGCTAAAGGATCGCAGAAAGGCAGTGAGCGATCTAACAGAAACGCTTCTTCGCCTTCCTACCACATGCCAAGCCTGACTCCTGGGGTGTATGTTGAACATCGGGAATCTAGTATCGCCCACTTCAGTCCTGACAGTACCTCCCACCAAAACCCCCCTCCTAACCTCCTTGGGCTTAGTGGGGTGTGTGTGGTGAAACTCTCTAAGCAAACGTGGTGCATGGATATTGGATTGGGGCTCCCAAGATCTCTCCTCCGGCCCGCAACCCTTCCAATCTACTAGATAGAATATTCTCCCTCTTTGAAATCTAGAATCAAGTATTCGTTTCACCTCAAATTCCTCCTGCCCCTGCACCAAGACTGGGGAGGGTGAATTTCTGGCCCTAAACCCTCTTGGACTACACTGAAGCAGGGAAACATGAACAACTGGATGTATCCTCAACCTAGGAGGAAGACAAACCTTCACACTGACTGGATTCACCATTCTGTCTACCTGAAAGGGGCCCACAAACCTCGGCTGAAACTTTCTATTCCCCTTCAGGCGTAAATTTCTAGTAGACAACCAGACTAGATCTCCCTTTTCATAAACTGGATTTGGACGTCTCTTCTTGTCTGCCTGCTTCTTGTAGGAAACCTTAGCCTTAGACAAATTTCTGGAAGCTAATTGAAAAGCCTTATGTAAATCCTGAACCACTGTTTCCACTGCAGGGACATCACTAGTCTCTTTATCTACCCAAGCGTTTGGATGTCGACCAGAATTTAAATAGAACGGAGAGTAACCAGTGGAAGCATGCTCGGCATTGTTATAAGCGAACTCTGCTGCCCAAATCAGGTCTGGCCACTCTCCCTCCTGGTCCATCAAGAACAGGCGCAAGTACTGCTCCAGCTCCTGATTTACTCTTTCCGTCTGTCCATCCGTCTCTGGATGGAAGCTGGAAGACAGAAGAGAGTCCACACCCAATTTTTTCAAAAAAGATCTCCAAAAACGAGAGACAAACTGAGGACCTCTGTCGGAAATAACGACCTTTGGAACACCATGGGCCCTTACAATGTGCTGTGTGAACAGTTTGGACAGCTGTGTAGCGTTAGGGAGTGCTTTTAAAGGAATAAAATGGCTCATCTTGGAGAAATGGTCCACCACCACCCAAATGACTGAAAGACCTTCACTAGACGGAAGATCCACGATGAAATCCATGGAAATAGTATGCCATGGGTACGGGGCGGGGGGCATTGGCTGCAAATACCCTTGGGGAGCCCTTTTAGGTGTCTTTCCCTTGATACATAACTCACAAGTGGCTACATACTGCCGCACCTGAGCTTCCATTGCAGGCCACCAAAACTCTCTTCGGATCAACTCTGTAGTTTTCTTCACACCCTTGTGTCCGGCCAGCGGCTCGTCATGGAAGTGTTCTATGATTTGTTCTCGCAAATCCAGATTTGGCACGAACAACTTGTCTTGGTAGAAGAGCCTACCATTCTTGACTTGATATTCCTTCCCTTTTGCCGTCCAATCTCTAGCTTCTTCTGGAGACCGCAAGTTAGGTAGCTTTCGTTCAATGTCGGAGTAAGTGAGAGTTCCGATAATCCGATCTACAGGAATTATGACTCCTTTTTCAGCAGTCTTGACATCGGCGCCCACATTCAGACGAGATAAGGCATCTGCCTTCCCATTCACCGATCCAGGTTTGTAAGTTAAAACAAAATCGTAATCTGCAAAAAATAAGGACCATCTCAATTGGCGTGGGGTGAGTGTTCGAGCGGATTTCAAAAACTGGAGATTCCGATGGTCCGTAAAAACCGTCACCACATGTTTGGCCCCCAGCAAATAATATCTCCATTCAGAGAAGGCATCCTTGACTGCCAACAGTTCCTTATCCGCAATGGGATAATTGATTTCAGCCACAGTTAACTTCCTCGAACGAAAGGCTACTGGATGTAGCTGACCCGTCTGCCTATGGCGCTGAGACAAAATCCCTCCGATGGCCAAGTTGGAAGCGTCAGCCTCCACAAAAAATGGTTCTCTCGGATCCGGATGGAGCAAGACTGGGGAAGATACAAAAATGTTCTTGAGCTCGTTAAATGCTAATTCTGTTTCCGCATTCCACTCAAATTTGGTCTTCTTCCTCAATAATCTCGTGAGTGGACAAACTCGCTCAGAAAAGTTGATGATAAATCGCCTATAAAAATTGGCGAAGCCAAGGAAACTCTGAACTTCCTTTACTGAACGCGGAGAGGGCCACTCCTTGATTGCTCGCACCTTTGATTCATCCATAGATACTCCATTTGAGGACAAAACGAATCCCAAAAACTCAACTTGAGTCGTATGAAATACACACTTCTTCAGTTTGACAAAAAGTTAATTCTCAAGCAATTTCTTCAATATGGACCTAACGTGCTGGATATGTTCTTCCACGCTGGCTGAGAAAATGAGGATATCGTCAATGTAAACCACTGCGAAACGATCTAAAAATTCTCGCAATACATCATTTACAAAGTGCTGGAAGGCAGCCGGAGCGTTGCATAAACCAAATGGCATGACTTGGTATTCGAACAAACCAAAACGGGTACGAAAGGCCGTCTTCCACTCTTCGCCTTCCGCCATGCGTACCAAATGGTAAGCCCCTCTCAAATCCAATTTTGTATATACCTTCGCTCCCTTTACCTGGTCCAAGAGCTCTGAAATCAAAGGAAGAGGGTAACGATTCTTCTTGGTAACCAAATTAAGGGCGCGGTAGTCTATGCAAGTTCTCAATTGACCATCTTTCTTTGGGATGATAAAGTGTGGGGACGAGACTGGTGACTGGGAAGGGCGTATGAAACCGTTGGCCAAATATCTGCTCAGATATTCCTTGAGATGGACATTTTCCGCTTCAGACAGCGCGTAAATTCTACTACAGGGGAGGGAGGCTCCAGGCTCCAGCTCAATTCGACAGTCATACTCTCGATGGGGAGGTAAACGTTCTGCCTCTCTTTCATCAAACACCGAGGCAAGATCCTCATATTCTTGTGGAATTTCTTGAGTGTCTAACGCACAAATTGTCTTTGGGAAGCTTGCTAAAAGTTGGGATTGCGAAACTTCTGGTGGATCAGGACCCGAGTGAAAACAATGACGTAGACAATACTCAGAGTTCATGCGAATCGAACGTTTGGCCCAATCAATCAGAGGATTATGCTCAGTGAGCCAAGGCAGACCCAGGATCAGCTGAAATTGCGGAGCATCGATCAAACTAAATTGCAAAGAACTAAGATGTTGACCGGGTCCACACAACAAGATTTCCTCGGAATCAAAGACAATAGGTCCGGAGGACAAACTTGTTCCGTCCACTGCGCGGACCGGCTCAGGCCTTTCCTTCCTCAAAAAGGTAATTCCGAGAGTCTTGGCAAAACCTATATCGCAAAAATTTCCTGTAGCCCCAGAGTCAATCATGACAGAAATCCCTTTCTTGATCCGACCTCCAAATCTTATTTGAACAGATAGAATCAAATGTGGCGCCGATGATTGCAAGGTATTTGCCACTAATTTTGGATCTGGAGTTGACTGTTCCTTCGCTTCCACCAAGGCAACCCCTTCTACTGGTGGAGCCGATCTTTTAACCCAAAATTGCTCTTGGGCTTCTTTGGACATTCCCGCACAAAGTGACCAGAGTTCCCACAATACATACACAACTTGCCCAAACGTCTCTTCTCCCTTTCTTCCTTCGTTAGAGGTCCTCTTACTGAACCAATTTGCATAGGCTTATCTTCTGACACAGCTTCCTTTGGCTTGGATCCTTCTGATCTTATTCTGTCAAACCGAGGCGGGACGTACCTAATTTCCTTTCGTCTTTCATTCCTTCTTTCACTTTGTCTCTGATCAATTTGAAGAACCAAGTCAATTAATTCAGAAACCTCTGTAGGACGCTTCGGAATCTGAGATAGACCATCCTTTAGCTCATCCTTAAGACCACGATAGAAAATTGCAGCTCGCTTTGCCTCCGGCCAACTTGTTTCTACGATCAGTTTGTTCAATTGAGCCAAGTATGCCACTAATTCACGGTTCCCCTGCTTAAGATCTAAAAGCTCATTGTCCGTGGATTGGGAGATGGATCTTCTGTCAAAAATCCGCAAAAATTCTCTCTTGAATCCTTCAAATTCATACAAAATGGGATCGTTGTTGTTCACCAATGGCATGGACCAAGCGGCAGCATCACCACTCAGGTACGACAGCATGAAAGCCACCTTAGACTGATCTTCCTTGAATATGATGGGCCGACAGAAATAGTGTAAGGAACATTGTGTGAGGAAAATTTGGGCCTTGTTTGGGTCCCCACTAAATCTTTCTGGAGCTGCCAATGGAATTGTCGGGGAGATTGCATGAATTACCTGAGTAGTGAGTTCTGCAGCTGATGGGGCAGGAGCAAAAGAGGGAGGCTTATCTTCCTTTACTGTTGGATGAGAACCCCCAGAAAACTCTTCAAACTGCTGACGCAAATAACAAGCTTCTTGGGCGGACTTCCTAACCTCTTCTCTAAAGGACTTGTTATCTTCCAAGGCATCACTTAGCTGTTTTTGTATGCTATCTAGCACTGTAGCAAGAGCCTTTACATCAATTCCCTCAGCCATCGTGCTCGGGTGGAAATAAATTGCGGGCACTTCAATCTGTCAAGTACCTGAGCTGAACGTGCCTTTTCCACAGGAGCCAATGCTTGATCTCCACTCCTCCACTCCGCTACCGCGAGCTAGAGAGCTCGCGAGCAGCAGAGAGGGGGAAAGGGGAATTGGACAGAAAAGAGAGACTGCACTGCGTCTTCTTCTGGACTGGACTCGGGACTTCTTCCGATTCCTGCAACGAGAGTTACTTAGCAACAATACTTCAACTATCTAAGCTCTAAAAGGCATTAGCTTTCACCAACTATACCTGTCCTGACACAGTGGGTAGCTGCTCTCTGCTCTTGCTTAGTGGAGACCTTCTAGTGGATTAGGAGTGGAACTGTTGGGTGGTAACGACTCCTGCAAATATAAACACATGTAATCCTTGCTTGCCTGACATCCCTCTACCAACCCAAGAGGTCCCTCATTACCTGTATACCAACTAGTAGGTTATTATCTTTTCATTAAATGTTCTCATGTAAATAGTGCTGACAATTCTTTCTTCAGATTCCAAAGCGTTGCAAGAGATTGAAGTTTGAAAGTTCGTATTCATATATGTATATATATATATATTATATATGCTCCGCTGCATCTACATTTGGTCTCACATGAAGTTCTTTACTAGTTCCTCTGAGTCTTCTTTCTTTAGTATACTGCTCCTGCTACGAACTGTACTCAGATAGAAGTCTCGTTATAAAGATTCTCTCTCTCTCTTACGCTATAACTTCGCCAGCAGGGAGATTGACTGGATTCTTTCTCAATAATAATGAAGTCACAATTGCTTACAGTGGTCGCTGGTTTCACAAGATTCAGGAAAGTAAGCACTTACTTCTGAGCTGAGAAAGTTCAAATATTGCCTCTACCTTCTCCTTGACCGCAGAGGCGCCGAGGTACACAAAGAGGTCACTACCTCTTCACTCTCTTGCAGTCCCTTGCACTCTAAACTGCACCACACGAGGTGAGTAAGAAAAATGCTAAGGACCCCAAGAACTGGAAACGGAACTTAGGGGAATTAGGTTATCTCCTAATTGACTGCTGATTCTATGACTGGAAAACTGCGAAAAATTACGGAGCACTAGGAAACTCCGTCTCGTCACTGGAAATTTGACGGTTGAAGTGCGCCGCACTCAGGACACGCGCGCGCACTTCAAACCAAAGAAAAAACTACACCGCTGCACACACCAGAGTAGAAAGGAAAGTTGGTGACTAGCCAGCGGCCATCTTGTGGGGAGGGAACTAAGGACCTAAACGCTAAAGGATCGCAGAAAGGCAGTGAGCGATCTAACAGAAACACTTCTTCGCCTTCCTACCACACGCCAAGCCTGACTCCTGGGGTGTATGTTGAACATCGGGAATCTAGTATCGCCCACTTAAGTCCTGACAGTCGGCGATCTGACGGAGTGAATGACTTATGTCCGTTTGCACCGCCAGGAGCTTGCCTCCATCCGTCCTTGGTGTTGTTGTTGACTGGCGTGTTGCTCGGCCTGCTGGTTCTTAATCTCTGTGAGGGTCTCCACTACCTGGCTGATGGCCCTGGTGTCATGCCGGTATGCGTCCATGATGTTGCGTATGTGTGACATACCGGTCCCTTCAGCTGGCTGGTCAGGTTCTCGCCTGCACCTGCCTCCACTCCCACCACCCCAGCCCACATGAGCCTGGCCTGCCGTTGTGGGCACATCAGGTCTACGGGACCCCTGAGGGATGGCAGTTGCGGGGTTGTCTGCCTCCTCCTGGGTGCCCGGCGAACCTTTTCCCTCCAGGTCAGACTGGCCCAGGTGTTCAGTGCGGGCAGGGCTCCTGGGTGTCTCCTGGGATGTGGCAGGAATGGGGGGTGGTGGTTGGCACAGATGTACCTGAAGCAGGTGCTGCAGGGGCTTGGACACCAGAGGGTCCAGGTGGGTTGGGGTCATCCGCGGAGTGTTGAGAGGCGTCGCTGCCAGTGGGATCAGGTTCCTCCCGAGCCTGGGACTGTGATTCTTCCCCCCCCATTGTTGGGGGGTGATCCATGACGTTGCCCTGTGTGTGAGAGAGAGACAATGTTAATGCTGTTTCATGCGACATCCATGTTTCATACATATTAAAGTTGGCACAATTCCTCCAGGTAGTTGTATGTGCCTAGAATTCCCCTCAATGTTCACTTGTGGATGGGTTTGTTGCGGGGGACAGATTGATATGTTCTCCTGAGTGTTTGACATGTAGATTTTTGGCTTGGATGCTTCTTTGGCTATGGATTGATCTTGTTGTGTCACATGTCCATTGTGAGAGTGGGTAAATCCATTGCCTGCCCCGGGGGTGTGTGCTTGTGTAAGGGGTGTGTGTGACAGGGCCTGCTGGTGGGTGTAGTGTGATTTGGCAGTGGTTCTCCCAGGTGATGTATCTGTCCCCTCATGGTGCATGCTGCCATGACAGTGAGTGTGAGTTCCTGCCCTAGATATCTGAGCTTGTGGTGTTGGTGTTTGAGTTTACAGTGGTCACAGGAGGGCCTTGTGCTGCCTACAGCAGGGCCAAGTGTCAGCTCCCTTGTCAGTACTTTGCCAGTCCCTGTGCATTGAGCATGGGTATGTACCTGGGCCATATGGGCTGAAGGCAATGGTGTCTGATTCTGAGTTGAACAATGTGTTTTGTGAGCCACACCCTCCCAGCATCCCGGACATCCAGTCTTGGGTTTGTGCTTCGTGTAGCCTGGGACATGGCATGCATGGTCTTGCTTTGTGGATGGGGCATACACATGTTAGTGGCATGAGCGTTGTTTTTGAGTGTGGTTGTGTCCGGTGAGGGCCTGGGGTAGTTGTGTGCATTTGGTGTAGTTGGGGTGTGGATGCCATTACCCCCATGTTACGTAAGTTGTTTGTGTACTCACCAGGCTCTGCAACTCCTTCGACTCCGTGTACTCCCACCGGCGGAAGCAGGGCCATCACCTTCTCCTCCCAGGGATGGTAATGTACCGGTCTGCGGGGCAGCCCACCTCCAGTGATGTTGCTCTGGGCGTAGTCCTCGTTCATTTTCCGCTTGACTGCCCTCCGCAGATCGTACCATGTTGGACAGGCCACACGAAGGGCTGGCTCCCTCCCCGCATGACAGGGCCCCAGCCCAGGCCCACCAGGCGTGACCCACGAGAATCACCCACACCCCGTCTCCCGACGGAATTCCTGCCCTCGGACCTCCATGTATCACGGACCCAAGCCACCGCCGGCTCCCCCGGCCGGGTCAAGCCGCCATCTTGGGCCCTGCGCCACGAGGCCGCGTGGCCTCCATCCGACCCTAACCCTGGGCCTGGCCGGCCCGGACATCCCGGCACCACCATCCACCCAGGAGGTGAGCGGACCACTTGGCAGGTCAATGGGAGAACGAAGCGCCAAGGACTCTCCCCCGCCAGGTGCCGATCGCCTCCAGCTCCCCCAGGCGCTGGCTCCACCCCCTGCTGGGTGTCTGGACACCTTCATCCCGGACCCTCCGACCTCCAAGTGCGAGGGTCCGGACATCAAAGGGCGCCTGCCCTATAACTGGGGCAGCTCCGGAGCAGGGAGGCAGTTGTATCCTGGAGTCGAGAGACACCGAGAGAACTCAGCCTTGACGGACTACTGGCGCTGCCGTAGCCCTACCTTGCGAACTATCGTCCTTCCTGCTGGCGCTGCCGCGGCCTTCTGCAACATCCATCCTCGTCGGGACCTGCTGGCGCTGCCGCGGACCGTTGTAACGACCACCTTCACCGGGACCTGCTGGCGCTGCCGCGGACCGTACCTCGACCATCTTCACCGGGGCCTGCTGGCGCTGCCGCGGACCGTGTATCGACCATCTCCACCGGGACCTGCTGGCGCTGCCGCGGCCCGTACCAGCTAAACCACCAAGCTCGAGGATTGTGAGCTAATCACCATATCATCCGAACTACCAGACTGGTAAACAGACTGTCCCGCTACCCCTTTTCCTATCTTGAGAGACTTAATCGAGGGGACCCCTGAGTCCAGACCTCCTTGTACCATTTCATCGTACCTTAAGAAGTGCATATAAAGAACGCTAAATCTTATCCTTGTGTGGTATCTGTCTGTGGGGGGGAAGTTATTTGTCTGTACGATCGCTGGAGACGGCTCTCCCCGGAGACCTCTCCCCTTGTCCTCGGCCGACCCTCCCGGTCCGTCTAACATTGGTGGCCAGCGGCGCGATCCGAATCAACGCGTAATCGTACAGAGAGTAGCTCACCCCACGACAAAACCACGATGTCAGCCAAGGATAGCGGTTCCACTGAAAAGTTCCAAATGGATAAGTTGGAAGAATATAGCCACCGCGAACTTAAACAATTCTGCATGGAACTAGGCATTGCTACCACCGGCCTGAGTACCAAAGATGATTTGAAGCACGCCCTTGAGTCGTGGACAGAAACTGGGATCGCCGGACCCTCCGACCAAAACAGTGTCGCACCAGAGGGGAACGCCACGGCTCCCGAGGAGCGGGGAACGGGCCTCTCGCAGGAGGAGATCCAGGAAAGGGAAAGAACCAGACTACACGAATTGGAAATGGCACGACTCAAGATGGACGGTGAACTCAAGTTAGCCGAGCAGAAAATAAATCTAGAGCATCTGCGGCTCCGAGAAGAGCGAGAAGAAAAGCAAAGACAGAGAGAGCTTGAGGAAAAAAGAATAACACTCGAACACGAGCGCAAACTGGCGGAAATAGAACTTCGGAAACAGAATAAAGAACCGGGGATGCCTGAGCGACCGCACACCCCGGGGGCAACCGAGAAAAAAGTCCACATCCCCAAGGATGTTGTCCGAGAGTATGTTCGAGAAGACGACATACAACAGTGGTTCAAAGCCTACGAGATCGCCATGACCTCCCACCGGATCGACCGGAGTGATTGGGGAGCCGGACTATGGGGGAGGTTCGTCAACGAAGGCCGCGATGCCCTGCTGCAGCTCCCAGATCACCAAATGTCGTCCTACGACCACATGAAGGCTGCCCTCCTCACCCGCTACGGCCTCACACCCGAGATGTACCGCCAGAGGTTCAGAGATTGCACCCGGATCCCGGGTACAACTTGGGTGGAGTACGTCAACTATTTCAGCCGAGCCTTCGAGGGTTGGATCAAGGGGAGCCAGGTAACAACCTACGAACAACTCTTTAACCTTATGGTATGGGAACACCTGTCGAACAACTGTTTCGTCGAGCTCAGGCAGCACCTCCTCGACAGTAAACTGACTGACCCCCGGCAGCTCGCCGCTGAGGCTGATCGATGGGAAAGCACCCAAGTGGGCCGGAGAGGACCACACGAGCAAAACCGAAGCAACCAAGGCCAGCACCGTCCCCGGGGAGGAGGAGGAGGCCAGGGGCGAGGGAGAGACAGCCCCCCGGCAACAACCGTGACCAGCACCCCGCCCCCGACCGGCCGGGGCAACCCCCCGATGCGTCCTGGGTTCCGAGCCAACGTCACGTGCCACCGATGCCAGCGAGTCGGCCACTACGCCAATGACCCGAGCTGCCCGCAGAACCAAACGCCCAAACCCCGCCAGGTGGCTGCCGCCGCCCTGGGGGAAGAACGACTATCAGAGGAACAGGAAGAGTATGAGCCGGCCCAGCAAGAGTGGGAACCGGCCGCCATGGTTCTAGCGTGTCTAGGGGGAAAAGACATGGTCCCGCGGGCTCCCCTACCCGCCAACACCAGGAAATACGGTCAGTGGGTGACCATTAATGGGCATCGGGCCGAGGCCTTACGTGACACAGGCGCCAGTGTGACGGCCGTCCGCTGTCACCTGGTGAAGCCCGAGCAGATCCTGCCGAACATTCTCTGCCCCGTCCGCTCAGCCGACAACTCCGAAAGTCTGTGTCAAATGGCCTGCGTCCCCTTCGAATGGGGAGGGGTCTCCAGCCTGTTGAAGGTGACGGTCCGGGATGATGCCCCCGTGGACTGCCTCCTGGGGAATGACCTTGAGAGTTCCCCGTGGGCCACCGTCGAGAGAAGAGAGCACCTGGGGATGCTGGGCCTCCCGGACTGGGCCTGCGTAACCACCCGGTCCATGGCCGCCCGTGCCGTCCCCCGATCCGAAGAACCGGAATGGCCAGCACCTCCGCCCCCGGTCGCCCCAGTAGAAGACAACGACGAGGCCAACCCCCCGGAACCAACGGTCGAAGGGGACACGCAACCCCAGGACTTACCCGGCCTGGCTCAATGGCGTCAAGAAGGGGGGCCCACCCAGGAACAGTTCCGCCAGGAGCAAAAGACCTTCCCCTCCCTCGAGGGACTCCGCCAACAAGCCAGCGCCCAGAGCGCAGGGGACTCCACCGGAACTCACTGGGTCTACTGGGATAATGACCTGCTATACAGCGAACAAAGAATCGCGGAGCTAGGGGCCGGTCGAGTACTAGTGGTACCTCTCCGCTTCAGAGACTTTCTGCTCAACCTGGCCCACGATGTACCCCTGGCTGGACACCTGGGCCAGGACAAAACTTACAGTCGCCTAGTAACCCACTTTTTCTGGCCGAAGATGAGGAACGACGTCCTGAACCACTGCCGGTCCTGCCCCACGTGCCAAGCCAGCGGGAAGAGTGGCCGTAAGCTGAAAGCCCCTCTACAACCCTTCCCAGTGGTCACTACCCCGTTCGAGAGGGTAGGGATAGACATTGTGGGGCCCCTGGACCCCCGCACGGCGCAAGGACGCAGGTTCATCCTAGTACTGGTGGACCACGCCACCCGCTACCCCGAGGCGGTGCCCCTACGAACTGTGACCGCTCCGGTGGTTGGCCGGGCCCTAATGGGGATCTTCTCCCGGGTGGGCTTCCCCCGAGAAGTCGTCAGCGACCGAGGGACGAACTTCATCTCCAAATACATGAAGTCCCTCTGGCAACAGTGCGGGGTCACCTACAGATTCACGACCCCTTATCACCCCCAAGGGAATGGACTAGTGGAGCGATTCAACCGCACTCTCAAGGGGATGATTGGGGGATTGGAAGAGCCCCTCCGTTGCCAGTGGGATGTACTACTCCCGTGCCTCCTCTTCGCCTACCGGGAAGTTCCCCAGAAATCCCTCGGTTTTAGCCCTTTCGAACTCCTGTACGGGCACCCTGTGCGAGGGCCCCTCAGCCTAGTCAAAGAAGGTTGGGAGATGGCCCCCCTAAAGACCCCTCCAGACGTCTTCAAGTACCTCCTGGCCCTACGCAACCAGACTCGGCGCTTCAGGGAGATGGCCAAGGCGAACCTCGAGGCCAGCCAGGAAGACATGAAGAGGTGGTATGATCACAATGCCTCCTCCGTCGAGTTCGAACCTGGTCAACAAGTGTGGGTGATGTCCCCCACCGAACCATGTGCCTTGCAAGATAAGTGGACGGGGCCCTTCAAAGTGGTCGAGCGCAAAAGCCCCGTCACTTACCTCATCGACATGGGGACCCCCCGGAACCCCCTTCGGGTCCTCCACACCAACAGACTCAAACCACACTTTGTGCGCTCAGAACTTAGCCTCCTGATGGCTACGGACAGTGGGGCAGAGGAAGACTCCGAACCCCTCCCGGATCTACTGAAGGCTCAGGAGAACGACGGTTCCGTGGACGGGGTCCGGATCTCCGATGCCCTCACCCCAGAGCAACGCCAGGGCTGCCGGGACCTCCTGCTGCGGTTCGCTACACTGTTCTCCCTCACCCCCGGGGTCACCCCTTGGTGCTTGCACGACGTGGACACCGGGGACAGTCCCCCTATCCGACACCGGGACTATCGCGTACCAGATCGGGTACGGGCTTGCATACAAGAAGAAGTAGCCAGAATGCTCACGATCGGGGTCATCGAGCCCTCGGACAGTCCCTGGGCCAGCCCGGTTGTATTGGTACCCAAAGCCGCTGCCCCCGGCACCACACCTGAACTGAGATTCTGCGTCGACTACCGGGGCTTGAACGCTGTCACCCGGACCGACGCTCATCCTATCCCCCGGGCGGACGAACTGATCGACCAGCTGGGGGCCGCCCGCTACCTCAGTATCTTCGACCTAACAGCGGGCTACTGGCAGATCGGCCTCACACCCCGGGCTCAGGAACGATCTGCCTTCTCTACCCCCGATGGCCACTACCACTTCAAGGTCATGCCCTTCGGCATGAAGAACGCCCCCGCCACGTTTCAACGTCTTGTGAACCAGGTCTTGGCGGGGCTCGAAGAGTTCAGCGCGGCCTACCTGGACGATATCGCTGTATACAGCCGCCACTGGTCCGACCACCTCCTCCACCTCCAAGAGGTCCTACAGGCCCTCCAGCGGGCCGGCCTCACGATTAAGGCCGGCAAATGCCAAATTGGTCAAGGGTCCGTGACCTACCTTGGGCACCAGGTGGGAAGCGGGCTGGTGGCCCCGCTGCAACTTAAAATTGCTGCCATCCAGTCCTGGCAGCCCCCCGTCACCGAGACCGAGGTCCGAGCCTTCTTGGGGCTCACCGGCTACTACCGGCGGTTCGTGAGGGACTACGGCAGCATTGTGGGGCCCCTCACGGGTCTCACGTCCAATAACCAACCGAAGCGGATTAACTGGACCCCCGATTGTCAAGCGGCCTTCGAAAAGCTGAAGGCCGCCCTGTGCACCGCCCCTGTACTCCAGGCCCCCGATTACAGTCGGGAATTCGTGGTACAGACAGACGCCTCCGACCACGGCATCGGGGCGGTTCTTTCCCAAGTGAACCCCGAAGGTCATGACCAGCCGGTGGCCTTCATCAGCCGACGTCTCCTGGCCCGAGAACAGCGCTGGAGCACAATCGAGAGGGAGGCCTTCGCAGTGGTGTGGGCCCTCAAAAAGCTCCGGCCCTATCTCTTCGGTACCCACTTCCGGGTACAAACCGACCATCGACCCCTGCAGTGGCTGATGCAGATGCGGGGGGAGAACCCAAAACTATTGCGCTGGTCCATCTCCCTGCAGGGAATGGACTTCACCGTGGAGCACCGACCGGGCCAAGACCACGCCAACGCGGATGGCCTGTCACGCTTTTTCCGCCTCGACGAGGAGAGTCCCCAAGGAGATGGGTGACTCTCCCCGCCTTCAGCTGGGGGGGACGCATGTTGGACAGGCCACACGAAGGGCTGGCTCCCTCCCCGCATGACAGGGCCCCAGCCCAGGCCCACCAGGCGTGACCCACGAGAATCACCCACACCCCGTCTCCCGACGGAATTCCTGCCCTCGGACCTCCATGTATCACGGACCCAAGCCACCGCCGGCTCCCCCGGCCGGGTCAAGCCGCCATCTTGGGCCCTGCGCCACGAGGCCGCGTGGCCTCCATCCGACCCTAACCCTGGGCCTGGCCGGCCCCGACATCCCGGCACCACCATCCACCCAGGAGGTGAGCGGACCACTTGGCAGGTCAATGGGAGAACGAAGCGCCAAGGACTCTCCCCCGCCAGGTGCCGATCGCCTCCAGCTCCCCCAGGCGCTGGCTCCACCCCCTGCTGGGTGTCTGGACACCTTCATCCCGGACCCTCCGACCTCCAAGTGCGAGGGTCCGGACATCAAAGGGCGCCTGCCCTATAACTGGGGCAGCTCCGGAGCAGGGAGGCAGTTGTATCCTGGAGTCGAGAGACACCGAGAGAACTCAGCCTTGACGGACTACTGGCGCTGCCGTAGCCCTACCTTGCGAACTATCGTCCTGCCTGCTGGCGCTGCCGCGGCCTTCTGCAACATCCATCCTCGTCGGGACCTGCTGGCGCTGCCGCGGACCGTTGTAACGACCACCTTCACCGGGACCTGCTGGCGCTGCCGCGGACCGTACCTCGACCATCTTCACCGGGGCCTGCTGGCGCTGCCGCGGACCGTGTATCGACCATCTCCACCGGGACCTGCTGGCGCTGCCGCGGCCCGTACCAGCTAAACCACCAAGCTCGAGGATTGTGAGCTAATCACCATATCATCCGAACTACCAGACTGGTAAACAGACTGTCCCGCTACCCCTTTTCCTATCTTGAGAGACTTAATCGAGGGGACCCCTGAGTCCAGACCTCCTTGTACCATTTCATCGTACCTTAAGAAGTGCATATAAAGAACGCTAAATCTTATCCTTGTGTGGTATCTGTCTGTGGGGGGGAAGTTATTTGTCTGTACGATCGCTGGAGACGGCTCTCCCCGGAGACCTCTCCCCTTGTCCTCGGCCGACCCTCCCGGTCCGTCTAACATTGGTGGCCAGCGGCGCGATCCGAATCAACGCGTAATCGTACAGAGAGTAGCTCACCCCACGACAAAACCACGATGTCAGCCAAGGATAGCGGTTCCACTGAAAAGTTCCAAATGGATAAGTTGGAAGAATATAGCCACCGCGAACTTAAACAATTCTGCATGGAACTAGGCATTGCTACCACCGGCCTGAGTACCAAAGATGATTTGAAGCACACCCTTGAGTCGTGGACAGAAACTGGGATCGCCGGACCCTCCGACCAAAACAGTGTCGCACCAGAGGGGAACGCCGCGGCTCCCGAGGAGCGGGGAACGGGCCTCTCGTAGGAGGAGATCCAGGAAAGAGAAAGAACCAGACTACACGAATTGGAAATGGCACGACTCAAGATGGACGGTGAACTCAAGTTAGCCGAGCAGAAAATAAATCTAGAGCATCTGCGGCTCCGAGAAGAGCGAGAAGAAAAGCAAAGACAGAGAGAGCTTGAGGAAAAAAGAATAACACTCGAACACGAGCGCAAACTGGCGGAAATAGAACTTCGGAAACAGAATAAAGAACCGGGGATGCCTGAGCGACCGCACACCCCGGGGGCAACCGAGAAAAAAGTCCACATCCCCAAGGATGTTGTCCGAGAGTATGTTCGAGAAGACGACATACAACAGTGGTTCAAAGCCTACGAGATCGCCATGACCTCCCACCGGATCGACCGGAGTGATTGGGGAGCCGGACTATGGGGGAGGTTCGTCAACGAAGGCCGCGATGCCCTGCTGCAGCTCCCAGATCACCAAATGTCGTCCTACGACCACATGAAGGCTGCCCTCCTCACCCGCTACGGCCTCACACCCGAGATGTACCGCCAGAGGTACAGAGATTGCACCCGGATCCCGGGTACAACTTGGGTGGAGTACGTCAACTATTTCAGCCGAGCCTTCGAGGGTTGGATCAAGGGGAGCCAGGTAACAACCTACGAACAACTCTTTAACCTTATGGTATGGGAACACCTCTCGAACAACTGTTTCGTCGAGCTCAGGCAGCACCTCCTCGACAGTAAACTGACTGACCCCCGGCAGCTCGCCGCTGAGGCTGATCGATGGGAAAGCACCCAAGTGGGCCGGAGAGGACCACACGAGCAAAACCGAAGCAACCAAGGCCAGCACCGTCCCCGGGGAGGAGGAGGAGGCCAGGGGCGAGGGAGAGACAGCCCCCCGGCAACAACCGTGACCAGCACCCCGCCCCCGACCGGCCGGGGCAACCCCCCGATGCGTCCTGGGTTCCGAGCCAACGTCACGTGCCACCGATGCCAGCGAGTCGGCCACTACGCCAATGACCCGAGCTGCCCGCAGAACCAAACGCCCAAACCCCGCCAGGTGGCTGCCGCCGCCCTGGGGGAAGAACGACTATCAGAGGAACAGGAAGAGTATGAGCCGGCCCAGCAAGAGTGGGAACCGGCCGCCATGGTTCTAGCGTGTCTAGGGGGAAAAGACATGGTCCCGCGGGCTCCCCTACCCGCCAACACCAGGAAATACGGTCAGTGGGTGACCATTAATGGGCATCGGGCCGAGGCCTTACGTGACACAGGCGCCAGTGTGACGGCCGTCCGCTGTCACCTGGTGAAGCCCGAGCAGATCCTGCCGAACATTCTCTGCCCCGTCCGCTCAGCCGACAACTCCGAAAGTCTGTGTCAAATGGCCTGCGTCCCCTTCGAATGGGGAGGGGTCTCCAGCCTGTTGAAGGTGACGGTCCGGGATGATGCCCCCGTGGACTGCCTCCTGGGGAATGACCTTGAGAGTTCCCCGTGGGCCACCGTCGAGAGAAGAGAGCACCTGGGGATGCTGGGCCTCCCGGACTGGGCCTGCGTAACCACCCGGTCCATGGCCGCCCGTGCCGTCCCCCGATCCGAAGAACCGGAATGGCCAGCACCTCCGCCCCCGGTCGCCCCAGTAGAAGACAACGACGAGGCCAACCCCCCGGAACCAACGGTCGAAGGGGACACGCAACCCCAGGACTTACCCGGCCTGGCTCAATGGCGTCAAGAAGGGGGGCCCACCCAGGAACAGTTCCGCCAGGAGCAAAAGACCTTCCCCTCCCTCGAGGGACTCCGCCAACAAGCCAGCGCCCAGAGCGCAGGGGACTCCACCGGAACTCACTGGGTCTACTGGGATAATGACCTGCTATACAGCGAACAAAGAATCGCGGAGCTAGGGGCCGGTCGAGTACTAGTGGTACCTCTCCGCTTCAGAGACTTTCTGCTCAACCTGGCCCACGATGTACCCCTGGCTGGACACCTGGGCCAGGACAAAACTTACAGTCGCCTAGTAACCCACTTTTTCTGGCCGAAGATGAGGAACGACGTCCTGAACCACTGCCGGTCCTGCCCCACGTGCCAAGCCAGCGGGAAGAGTGGCCGTAAGCTGAAAGCCCCTCTACAACCCTTCCCAGTGGTCACTACCCCGTTCGAGAGGGTAGGGATAGACATTGTGGGGCCCCTGGACCCCCGCACGGCGCAAGGACGCAGGTTCATCCTAGTACTGGTGGACCACGCCACCCGCTACCCCGAGGCGGTGCCCCTACGAACTGTGACCGCTCCGGTGGTTGGCCGGGCCCTAATGGGGATCTTCTCCCGGGTGGGCTTCCCCCGAGAAGTCGTCAGCGACCGAGGGACGAACTTCATCTCCAAATACATGAAGTCCCTCTGGCAACAGTGCGGGGTCACCTACAGATTCACGACCCCCTATCACCCCCAAGGGAATGGACTAGTGGAGCGATTCAACCGCACTCTCAAGGGGATGATTGGGGATTGGAAGAGCCCCTCCGTCGCCAGTGGGATGTACTACTCCCGTGCCTCCTCTTCGCCTACCGGGAAGTTCCCCAGAAATCCCTCGGTTTTAGCCCTTTCGAACTCCTGTACGGGCACCCTGTGCGAGGGCCCCTCAGCCTAGTCAAAGAAGGTTGGGAGATGGCCCCCCTAAAGACCCCTCCAGACGTCTTCAAGTACCTCCTGGCCCTACGCAACCAGACTCGGCGCTTCAGGGAGATGGCCAAGGCGAACCTCGAGGCCAGCCAGGAAGACATGAAGAGGTGGTATGATCACAATGCCTCCTCCGTCGAGTTCGAACCTGGTCAACAAGTGTGGGTGATGTCCCCCACCGAACCATGTGCCTTGCAAGATAAGTGGACGGGGCCCTTCAAAGTGGTCGAGCGCAAAAGCCCCGTCACTTACCTCATCGACATGGGGACCCCCCGGAACCCCCTTCGGGTCCTCCACACCAACAGACTCAAACCACACTTTGTGCGCTCAGAACTTAGCCTCCTGATGGCTACGGACAGTGGGGCAGAGGAAGACTCCGAACCCCTCCCGGATCTACTGAAGGCTCAGGAGAACGACGGTTCCGTGGACGGGGTCCGGCTCTCCGATGCCCTCACCCCAGAGCAACGCCAGGGCTGCCGGGACCTCCTGCTGCGGTTCGCTACACTGTTCTCCCTCACCCCCGGGGTCACCCCTTGGTGCTTGCACGACGTGGACACCGGGGACAGTCCCCCTATCCGACACCGGGCCTATCGCGTACCAGATCGGGTACGGGCTTGCATACAAGAAGAAGTAGCCAGAATGCTCACGATCGGGGTCATCGAGCCCTCGGACAGTCCCTGGGCCAGCCCGGTTGTATTGGTACCCAAAGCCGCTGCCCCCGGCACCACACCTGAACTGAGATTCTGCGTCGACTACCGGGGCTTGAACGCTGTCACCCGGACCGACGCTCATCCTATCCCCCGGGCGGACGAACTGATCGACCGGCTGGGGGCCACCCGCTACCTCAGTATCTTCGACCTAACAGCGGGCTACTGGCAGATCGGCCTCACACCCCGGGCTCAGGAACGATCTGCCTTCTCTACCCCCGATGGCCACTACCACTTCAAGGTCATGCCCTTCGGCATGAAGAACGCCCCCGCCACGTTTCAACGTCTTGTGAACCAGGTCTTGGCGGGGCTCGAAGAGTTCAGCGCGGCCTACCTGGACGATATCGCTGTATACAGCCGCCACTGGTCCGACCACCTCCTCCACCTCCAAGAGGTCCTACAGGCCCTCCAGCGGGCCGGCCTCACGATTAAGGCCGGCAAATGCCAAATTGGTCAAGGGTCCGTGACCTACCTTGGGCACCAGGTGGGAAGCGGGCTGGTGGCCCCGCTGCAACTTAAAATTGCTGCCATCCAGTCCTGGCAGCCCCCCGTCACCCAGACCGAGGTCCGAGCCTTCTTGGGGCTCACCGGCTACTACCGGCGGTTCGTGAGGGACTACGGCAGCATTGTGGGGCCCCTCACTGGTCTCACGTCCAATAACCAACCGAAGCGGATTAACTGGACCCCCGATTGTCAAGCGGCCTTCGAAAAGCTGAAGGCCGCCCTGTGCACCGCCCCTGTACTCCAGGCCCCCGATTACAGTCGGGAATTCGTGGTACAGACAGACGCCTCCGACCACGGCATCGGGGCGGTTCTTTCCCAAGTGAACCCCGAAGGTCATGACCAGCCGGTGGCCTTCATCAGCCGACGTCTCCTGGCCCGAGAACAGCGCTGGAGCACAATCGAGAGGGAGGCCTTCGCAGTGGTGTGGGCCCTCAAAAAGCTCCGGCCCTATCTCTTCGGTACCCACTTCCGGGTACAAACCGACCATCGACCCCTGCAGTGGCTGATGCAGATGCGGGGGGAGAACCCAAAACTATTGCGCTGGTCCATCTCCCTGCAGGGAATGGACTTCACCGTGGAGCACCGACCGGGCCAAGACCACGCCAACGCGGATGGCCTGTCACGCTTTTTCCGCCTCGACGAGGAGAGTCCCCAAGGAGATGGGTGACTCTCCCCGCCTTCAGCTGGGGGGGACGCATGTTGGACAGGCCACACGAAGGGCTGGCTCCCTCCCCGCATGACAGGGCCCCAGCCCAGGCCCACCAGGCGGGACCCACGAGAATCACCCACACCCCGTCTCCCGACGGAATTCCTGCCCTCGGACCTCCATGTATCACGGACCCAAGCCACCGCCGGCTCCCCCGGCCGGGTCAAGCCGCCATCTTGGGCCCTGCGCCACGAGGCCGCGTGGCCTCCATCCGACCCTAACCCTGGGCCTGGCCGGCCCCGACATCCCGGCACCACCATCCACCCAGGAGGTGAGCGGACCACTTGGCAGGTCAATGGGAGAACGAAGCGCCAAGGACTCTCCCCCGCCAGGTGCCGATCGCCTCCAGCTCCCCCAGGTGCTGGCTCCACCCCCTGCTGGGTGTCTGGACACCTTCATCCCGGACCCTCCGACCTCCAAGTGCGAGGGTCCGGACATCAAAGGGCGCCTGCCCTATAACTGGGGCAGCTCCGGAGCAGGGAGGCAGTTGTATCCTGGAGTCGAGAGACACCGAGAGAACTCAGCCTTGACGGACTACTGGCGCTGCCGTAGCCCTACCTTGCGAACTATCGTCCTGCCTGCTGGCGCTGCCGCGGCCTTCTGCAACATCCATCCTCGTCGGGACCTGCTGGCGCTGCCGCGGACCGTTGTAACGACCACCTTCACCGGGACCTGCTGGCGCTGCCGCGGACCGTACCTCGACCATCTTCACCGGGGCCTGCTGGCGCTGCCGCGGACCGTGTATCGACCATCTCCACCGGGACCTGCTGGCGCTGCCGCGGCCCGTACCAGCTAAACCACCAAGCTCGAGGATTGTGAGCTAATCACCATATCATCCGAACTACCAGACTGGTAAACAGACTGTCCCGCTACCCCTTTTCCTATCTTGAGAGACTTAATCGAGGGGACCCCTGAGTCCAGACCTCCTTGTACCATTTCATCGTACCTTAAGAAGTGCATATAAAGAACGCTAAATCTTATCCTTGTGTGGTATCTGTCTGTGGGGGGGAAGTTATTTGTCTGTACGATCGCTGGAGACGGCTCTCCCCGGAGACCTCTCCCCTTGTCCTCGGCCGACCCTCCCGGTCCGTCTAACATACCACCTGGCTTGGCATTCATTCCTGGTCCTTCTGATGGGCGCAACAGCATTCACCTTATCGACAATCCTCTGCCACAGGCGTGATTTTTCGGCTATGCTGGTCTGTCTGACCAATGTTCCAAAGAGCTGTGGCTCGACTCTGATGACTTCGTTGACAAGGATGTCCAGCTCCTCCCTTGTGAACTTTGGATTCTTGTCTGTGGGCATGGTGTGGGGTGAGGGTGTGGATGGTTGTGGGTGTGTGGGTGTGAATGTGAAGGTGTGTGTGAGAATTTGAAGAGGGGGTATGTGTGAAGGAGTGTGTGTGAATGTGTATATGTTAAGGTGTATGGGTGCAGTTGTTGGGGTGTGCACTGTAGCTGCTGTGAGTCTGTTGCAAAGGCTCATGGTTTGTGTGTGTGGGTCCTTTTTATTGGTCCATTTGTGGGTGTGCCTGAGTTTGAAATGTTGGTGGGTGTGTTATAAGAGGTGGTTGTGAGTTTGGGCCTCTGTTTACCTGTTTGGATGTGCCAGGTCAGTCACTTTGATGTTTTTTCTACTGTAGACGTGTTTTGTGGTGTTGTGCGAGTCGAGTTGACCCTCCTTGTGCTTTTTTACAGTGTCCTGGTTCAGTACGAGTCATTTTCGCGTATGTAAGGTGCATCCATACGCGATGTAGTTGTACCGTGCTCGCATACGCAATGTTGTTGTAAGGTCCGTACATACGCAATGCTGGGGGACGGTGCTGGGGTACGGTGCTTCCAAGTACGGGGCTGGGGTACGGTGCGTCCAAGTACGAGGCTGGGGTACGGTGCTGGGGTACGTGCGTACAAGTACGGGGCTGGGGTACGGTGCTGGGGTATGGTGCGTACAAGTACGGGGCTGGAGTACGGTGCTGGGGTACGGTGCGTCCAAGTACGGGGCTGGGGTACGGTGCTGGGGTACGGTGCATACAAGTACGGGGCTGGGGTATGGTGCATACAAGTACGGGGCTGGGGTACAGTGCATACAAGTACGGGGCTGGGGTACGGTGCTGGGGTACGGTGCGTACAAGTACGGGGCTGGGGTACGGTGCGGACATGGGGGGGGACGGTGCTGACATACGGGGTACGGTGCAGACATACGGGGGGACGTGTGGACATACGTGGGAGGAGGGGGGAGGTACGACTCGTATCCCAGGCACAAGTTTACCCGGGATACGAGTGGTACAGAGTTCGCTCCGTACGGGACGTTTTACATACGCTTGTGTATTCCGAAGGGCGGTACGGATCGTACTTGTGCGCTCGGACTTCAGTTTTACGATTTGTACGTAAAACTGTCCGGGTACGTCTCGTAGACCATTTCCCGAAGCGATTTGTATGTATTTTTCATGTACGAATCATACTTCACCGGTGGGACGGGACTTGTACGATTCGTGCGTAAAAATATACGGATACGAGTCGTACGGAATTTTTTTTTACCGGATCGGAATCGGCACCTTAATGTGAACACCAAATATAAGTGGCATCTAAAATAGGCTTTTGTCTATGTTTGGTAAATATATTAATCATGCAGTTGTATGACAGAGGCACGCATGGCTCAGCCACGAGTGCCTCTATGACGCGGTCCCAATCACGAAGACGTCTTAACCATGCATTTCTTTACCACTCATGCCTTTACCATGTATGCCTTTACAACGCAATTTTGTTGTAAAGGCATGATTGGTAAAGGGATGTTCATGTTAAAGATCACCTCTACAACGACCCTCCCCCTCCCCACCATAAGCCCTAAAATCCTATCCCACTACCTCGTCCCCACCCTGATGCCTAAAACCTTCCCTTTCCCCCTCCCCTGCCCTGAGGCCTAAAACCCCGCCCCCTACCAAAAACGACCCCGGCCCCAGTCCCCCCCACCCTGAGACTTAAAACGTATAGTTGAGGTACCCTTAAAACTAACCCTCCCCTTTTCCCTGCCCTGAGGCCTAAAACCCAGTTCCCTTTAAAATAACTGCCCGATCCCCCTGCCCTGAGCCCTAAAACTGACCCACACCCCTAAAAACTCCCCCCTTAAACCCAGATCTAGCCCTTAAAACTACCCCGATCCCCTGGGCCATAAAATCTTGCTCCCTTTTAAAAATACTGCCTGACCCCCCACCCTGAACCTTAAAACCGACTCTTACCCCTGTGGTCCCAGCAGTAGGAGAAGCTATTGTTGTTTCTTTTGTTCCTGATGAGGATGCATGGATGGCCACTACTGTCATCCTTTACTTCAGTCCATGATATTGTTGCACAGATCTCTGTAAATCTGTGCTGGAGGCTGTGGTGTGGTCACTGCTATTGTCCCTGATGTGATGGTTACTGTGATCACCACTTTGGTCAATGCTATGGTCTCCGCTGTTGTTTTGTGGTGTTTCTTCTGTTCTTACAGCAGTTGTTACTGGTGTAGGAGCTGATGGTACTAGCACCGAAGGCCCATTTTTATTTATCACTTGAAGTTTGGTAAACTGCCAAAGTTGTGTCTAGCAAGAATTAAATAGTCTCCCTATCTGACCTCATACATTGAGTGGTCAGCTCCCATGAAGAGGTTCTAATCAACATTCCACGAGCATCTGTCTGTAGTATTTATTTATGCAATGACAAGATCCCTAGCCAGACCTAAAAATACAGCTTATAACCAAGGTATGTAAGAACTCATAAATTTTAATAAAATAATTTCTTATCATATTTACTCTGTCATACTAAAACAGAGTTGTTGCTTTTTGCAGAGTAGTTTGGATTTGTTACAGCATTCAGGCTTGTTTCAAACATGTCAAAATTCATCAATACACTGTGGCCACGATATTACAAAGTTAATGCCAGTGGACCGAAAGCAGGCCATGGAAAGCAGTTTAGCAGTTATTTCCCCTGGCGTAGTCCATGCTTTCCCATTCTAATATCTCTATGTATGTCTATCTGTTGTGTGGAACCCAACTTTGATCCCTTGACAGGAAGTTCCAGACGTACCCCATCCCCACAACCCATCTCTCTTTTCCCATTCCCCTCTGCTCCGTTCATATAATATTCATTTGCCTTTGTATCCTCCCACACCTCTTCTAGGGTGTGACTTTACAGGGATATTTCATAAGGATGTCACAGCATTCGGCTAAACCAATCCCACTTTCCGCTACAAAGTAAGAGGGGAGGGGAACAGAGGCTCTCTAAAGGCTTTGACACTAGACTCCAAAAGGATTTACAGGACAATTCCTGATGTCCTATGTATAATACAAAAACACTGAGGTGCCGATCACGATCCTGTAAAAACCGGGTACGAACCGTCGGACGGAGCATATTCTCCGTCCGACGCGTACCCGGTCGTCAAAATATACAAACATGGAATTACGATTCGCACGGGAACACCATTTCCGTACGAATCGTAAAAAACCCCGACCGAACAAAAGAAACCTACAAATGCGATCCGGGAAAGCGCCGACCTGACGTCGGGACGCTCACAGCCTGCCATTCACGAACCAGGAATTACGATTCGCACCGACGTCATCCCGCACGGTGAATATTTTCCGGCTGCCAAAAACTGCCGGGAAATCAGGACGACGCGAACAAGGACTACCAGTACGCGACGGACAGACAGGACGACGCGAACAAGGGGGACCAGTACGCGACGGACAGACAGGACGACGCGAACAAGGAGTACCAGTACGCGACGGACAGACAGAACGACGCGAACAAGGAGGACCAGTACGCGACGGACAGACAGGACGACGCGAACAAGGAGGACCCGTACGCTATGGACAGACATGGACCCGAACCTACGTGTCATCCCGGCCCTCATAGCAGTCGACCTCCTCTACAGGTTCGGACGCAGATGCCGCAGAAGGTCAGAACAACTAAGGGAGGGGGGAAAGTGGGGTGGGGTGGGGGTGGCAGGACCAGGGCAGGCCACAAACCCCCCACCAAAGTCACACAGCACACATGCCCTGGACATACCTGACTCCCATGCCCTGGTCACTACGAGGGGGTGGGGGCGTGTCCAGCTAAGCCAGCGACCGCCACAACGGAAGTCCGTCACGACGCGAACCGGCAACACAACCAGACAGGTACGTCCCGTACCCACGCCTGAAGAGCGTGGGTACGAGTCGTACCACGCCCACACCCACGTCACCCCAACAATGGCGGGACGGCTCGTACCCACGTGGCAAAGGCCTGGGTACAGGCCGCACAAGCATCACATAGTGTGGGGACGGATATGTACGGACCCTACCCCCACCCCGTATGCATGGAGCATACCCCCACCCCAACAGTGTAAGTACGACCCGTACCCCCACCCGCGTACGTATGGAGCGTACCCCCACCCCAACAGTGTAAGTACGACCCGTACCCCAACCCGCGTACGTATGGAGCGTACCCCCACCCCAACAGTGTAAGTATGACCCGTACCCCCACCCGCGTACGTATGGAGCGTACCCCCACCCCAACAGTGTAAGTACGACCCGTACCCTCACCTCGAATGCATGGAGCGTACCCCCACCCCAACAGTGTAAGTACAACCCGTACCCTCACCCGCGTACGTATGGAGCGTACCCCCACCCCAACAGTGTAAGTACGACCCGTACCCCCACCCGCGTACGTATGGAGCGTACCCCTACCCCAACAGTGTAAGTACGACCAGTACCCCCACCCGCGTACGTATGGAGCGTACCCCCACCCCAACAGTGTAAGTACGACCCGTACCCCCACCCGCGTACGTATGGAGCGTACCCCCACCCCAACAGTGTAAGTACGACCCGTATCCCCACCCGCGTACGTATGGAGCGTACCCCCACCCCAACAGTGGAAGTACGACACGTACCCCCACCCGCGTAGGTATGGAGCGTACCCCCACCCCAACAGTGTAAGTACAACACGTACCCCCACCCGCATACGTATCGACCGTACCCCTACCCCAAGAGTGTAAGTACGACACGTACCCCCACCTCGAATGCATGGAGCGTACCCCCACCCCAACAGTGTAAGTACGACCCGTACCCCCACCCGCATACGTATGGAGCGTACCCCCACCCCAACAGTGTAAGTACGACCCGTACCCCCACCCGCGTACGTATGGAGCGTACCCCCACCCCAACAGTGTAAGTACGACACGTACCCCCACCCGCGTACGTATGGAGCGTACCCCCACCCCAACAGTGTAAGTACGACCCGTACCCTCACCTCAAATGCATGGAGCGTACCCACATCCGTGTATGCCATGAGCGTACATATTGTGAAATAGGAGGGGTGTGTGCAGAGTCCTCCCAGCAGTGCCCAGACACAGGAGGGGTGGGTGCCTATCACTCCCAGCAGTGCCCAGAGACAGGAGGGGTGTGTGCAGAGTCCTCCCAGCAGTGCCCTGAGACAGGAGGGGTGGGGGCCTATCACTCCCAGCAGTGCCCAGACACAGGAGGGGTGGGTGCAGAGTCCTCCCAGCAGTGCCCAGGGACAGGAGGGGTGGTTGACTATCACTCCCAGCAGTGCCCAGAGACAGGAGGGGTGGGGGCCTATCACTCCCAGCAGTGCCCAGACACAGGAGGGGTGGGTGCAGAGTCCTCCCAGCAGTGCCCAGTCACAAGAGTGGTGTGTGCAGAGTCCTCCCAGCAGTGCCCAGAGACAGGAGGGGTGTGTGCAGAGTCCTCCCAGCAGTGCCCAGAGGCAGGAGGGGTGTGTGCAGAGTCCTCCCAGCAGTGCCCAGAGGCAGGAGGGGTGTGTGCAGAGTCCTCCCAGCAGTGCCCAGAGACAGGAGGGGTGGGTGCCTAACACTCCCAGCAGTGCCCAGAGACAGGAGGGGTGGGTGCCTAACACTCCCAGCAGTGCCCAGAGACAGGAGGGGTGGGGGCCTAACACTCCCAGCAGTGCCCAGAGACAGGAGGGGTGGTTGACTATCACTCCCAGCAGTGCCCAGAGACAGGAGGGGTGGGGGCCTAACACTCCCAGCAGTGCCCAGAGACAGGAGGGGTGGTTGACTATCACTCCCAGCAGTGCCCAGAGACAGGAGGGGTGGGGGCCTATCACTCCCAGCAGTGCCCAGACACAGGAGGGGTGTGTGCAGAGTCCTCCCAGCAGTGCCCAGAGACAGGAGGGGTGTGTGCAGAGTCCTCCCAGCAGTGCCCAGAGGCAGGAGGGGTGTGTGCAGAGTCCTCACAGCAGTGCCCAGAGGCAGGAGGGGTGTGTGCAGAGTCCTCCCAGCAGTGCCCAGGGACAGGAGGGGTGGGTGCCTAACACTCCCAGCAGTGCCCAGAGACAGGAGGGGTGGGTGCCTAACACTCCCAGCAGTGCCCAGAGACAGGAGGGGTGGGGGCCTAACACTCCCAGCAGTGCCCAGAGACAGGAGGGGTGGTTGACTATCACTCCCAGCAGTGCCCAGAGACAGGAGGGGTGGGTGCCTAACACTCCCAGCAGTGCCCAAAGACAGGAGGGGTGGGGGCCTAACACTCCCAGCAGTGCCCAGAGACAGGAGGGGTGGTTGACTATCACTCCCAGCAGTGCCCAGAGACAGGAGGGGTGGGGGCCTAACACTCCCAGCAGTGCCCAGAGACAGGAGGGGTGGTTAACTATCACTCCCAGCAGTGCCCAGAGACAGGAGGGGTGGGGGCCTAACACTCCCAGCAGTGCCCAGAGACAGGAGGGGTGGTTGACTATCACTCCCAGCAGTGCCCAGAGACAGGAGGGGTGGGGGCCTATCACTCCCAGCAGTGCCCAGACACAGGAGGGGTGGGTGCAGAGTCCTCCCAGCAGTGCCCTGAGACAGGAGGGGTGGGTGCAGAGTCCTCCCAGCAGTGCCCTGAGACAGGAGGGGTGGGTGCAGAGTCCTCCCAGCAGTGCCCTGAGACAGGAGGGGTGGGTGCAGAGTCCTCCCAGCAGTGGCCTGAGACAGGAGGGGTGGGTGCAGAGTCCTCCCAGCAGTGCCCTGAGACAGGAGGGGTGGGTGCAGAGTCCTCCCAGCAGTGCCCTGAGACAGGAGGGGTGGGTGCAGAGTCCTCCCAGCAGTGCCCTGAGATAGGAGGGGTGGGTGCAGAGTCCTCCCAGCAGTGGCCTGAGACAGGAGGGGTGGGGGCCTATCACTCCCAGCAGTGCCCAGACACAGGAGGGGTTGGTGCAGAGTCCTCCCAGCAGTGCCCTGAGACAGGAGGGGTGGATGCAGAGTCCTCCCAGCAGTGCTCTGAGACAGGAGGGGTGGGGGCCTAACACTCCCAGAAGTGCCCAGAGACAGGAGGGGTGGTTGACTATCACTCCCAGCAGTGCCCAGAGACAGGAGGGGTGGGGGCCTATCACTCCCAGCAGTGCCCAGACACAGGAGGGGTGGGTGCAGAGTCCTCCCAACAGTGCCCAGAGACAGGAGGGGTGGGTGCCTAACACTCCCAGCAGTGCCCAGAGACAGGAGGGGTGGGTGCCTAACACTCCCAGCAGTGCCCAGAGACAGGAGGGGTGGTTGACTATCACTCCCAGCAGTGCCCAGAGACAGGAGGGGTGGGGGCCTAACACTCCCAGCAGTGCCCAGACACAGGAGGGGTGGTTGACTATCACTCCCAGCAGTGCCCAGACACAGGAGGGGTGGGTGCAGAGTCCTCCCAGCAGTGCCCAGAGACAGGAGGGGTGGGGGCCTAACACTCCCAGCAGTGCCCAGAGGCAGGAGGGGTGTGTGCAGAGTCCTCCCAGCAGTGCCCAGAGGCAGGAGGGGTGTGTGCAGAGTCCTCCCAGCAGTGCCCATAGATAGGAGGGGTGGGTGCCTAACACTCCCAGCAGTGCCCAGAGACAGGAGGGGTGTGTGCAGAGTCCTCCCAGCAGTGCCCAGAGGCAGGAGGGGTGTGTGCAGATTCCTCCCAGCAGTGCCCAGAGACAGGAGGGGTGGGTGCCCATCACTCCCAGCAGTGCCCATGGAACGCAAAGGGTGGAGTAGTCACAGATACCATGCCCACAAATGTCAGTCAGGTGCACAAAGACCCTGCAGTACATGTACCACATGTGTGCGAGGCTGGGAGTATACGCATGCATAGCGCAGAAAAGAAAACATGTACACATGAAGTCATGTCAATAGGCCACATACACAAGTACAATGACTACCAAGGATGCCACGAATGATGCAGGTGGAGACATCGCTCAGCATGCATGTGCAAAGGTGAAGGACTATGTCACACACCCAGCTAATGGACACACAGCTCTGTGCTAAAGTCAGGGGACACCCTGCAGGGAAGAATTCAGGGTACACAGAGGAAGGAATACACCTTGGGACAATTGCAACATGCAGCAACTGCTTACATGAATGGAGAAAGGTAGCTAACACCGTGTGATGGCACACAGATCCCAGGGTCCCCCCTATGAGCAGCACACTACTACATTACCCACACACCCAACACATGACCAACACCCACAACCATGTAGCAGCCCCACCAACAGCAATGCCAGCAATGCAGGAGTGTTCCAAGGGCAAAAAATAAATAGCTTTATTCAGCATGAGCAAAGAACTAGTATGACGTAAGTCCAATATTACCAAAGGCCATAGGGCAGTCCAGGAGTCCCAGCTGGATGGGGGACACAGTGGGATGCGTGTCCCCTAGCTTGCCTGCACAGTTACAATCCGTTGTCTTCCACAGGGGTGAGGGCATCATGTGGGGGGGAAGAAACAGGCACCGCAGGGACAGGAGGGTGAAGGGTAGGCGTCGTGGGTGCAGGGATGGAGGACTCCACCACAGGGGGTGGGGCAGGGCCAAAGGCGGAGGCCAGGATCTCGCTGCACACCTTAGCAAGGTCCTCCAGGGACTCCCCTGCACCCGAAGGAACCACAGGCCCCAAGGAGGGGGGGGGGGTCAGAGGGATGGGTCGCAGCGCCACTGGGGGAGGGTGTGGACAGGGGGGGGACTCAAGCACCCTGACCGGGGACCTCCTTGACCGCTTGCGGGGTGGTGTCACTGTGGGGCTCAGGGACAGAGCGGCCATGAAGGAGTCTTTGGGGGAGATGTGGCCAGGAGAGCTGAGGGGAGGGGATTTGGAGGGAGTGGATTTGGTGGAATGCGGACTCCCACTCTGGCAGCGTGTCACACGTTTGCCCCCCGACCCAGTGGGTGTGCCTACTGCACCCTGTGTGTGCGTGTCAGGAGGTGTGCGGCGGACCTTCCCTGCTGGTGTGGTGCCTGTGTCTGTTGTGGTGGGTGCATGCTTACGTCTGGGTGTCTGTGGGACAGGCATGGGAGTGGGAATTGTGGAAGGAGCAGGGGTAGGGGGTGGGACGTAGCGCTGCAGGAGACCCACTGCTGCAGTCAGTATGGAGTCTATGGACCTCAGCAAGTTGCGTTGGTCAGCCTGCGATGAATGAATGCCCTCCAAGTATGCCTCCATGTTGTTGAGGACCTGGCTGTGGCCATGGAGGACATTAAGGATCGCAGTCTGACCAATCTGCAACTGCCGCTGGATGTCCACAGACTCAGCATTGGCGGCAGCAGTGGAGACAGGGGCAGGGGGTGCGGTGCCTGGCAGGAAGGAGACATGTGGTGACCGGGCACGCTGGGAAGGGACACGAGCACGTGGGAGGCGGCTGATGCCAATGGAGGGGGCGGTGCCAGATGTAGGGCTGCTGTCAGATGGTGGTGCAGCCACCGCCCACTCGGAGAGATCATCCTCGGACCCGTCAGCTTCATACTCTGTTGTGCCAGTCGACAGGTCCCCGGGTTCACTCTCCTCCGCCTCAGTCCCACTCGAAGTGCCAGCCCCGATGTCACCGCTGGCACTGGTGCTCGGTCCCTCCGCGCCGTCTGTGTCCATGTCTCCCTCCGTGTCCCCCGACGATGCTGTGGGCAGGGTGAAGAGACAGAAATTAATCATACACCTGTATACATATGTCACATGAGTCAAATCTATGTAGGTTACAGTGCATAGCCTGAAACAAAGAATGAGTTACAACTACAAAACAAGGTACATACGTAGGCCCTGCAAGACACAGTTGTGTGACCCACCATGCCATGGAAAAACTATGGAGAGCATGACACAATAGCAAATGAGATGACATGGTATTCTGACTGAGGAGCAAGGCCCTGGGGACAATACAGCACTGCATCTGCACCACACAGCGTGGCAGGAAATTGGGATGAGCAGGGACCAAATCCAGGAACTAGAGGCACATGCAGCATAGGTAATACTGAGAACATGCCCACCCTGACTGGCACGCTGCACCTTGAGTGTATGTCCAGACAAACATCACACACTGGCCAGTCCGAGCAAGGAGATGACAGGTCTTGACATGTAGGCCATGGCCGCCCCACCCACCCCCTACATGAGACAAATCTGTGGAGACACAGGAAGCACTTACATCTCAGTCTGGGTGAAATACACATGGGATGCAACAATTCAAGATTGCACACCAAATACCCAAGGTGCGCCTGTCCAAATAATCATGTACAAATGGGCATCATCAGATGATTGCAACAAGACACACAGGCAATGGCCACCGTGAGTATGTACTTTGAAAATCAGGTCAGGCTGGACAGTGGACACTTGTAATACATCTCACGTCAAGAAACATGGTGCCAGGGGACAATGGCACAGAGCACAACCTATGCTGTAGACACAGAGATTGTCGACATTCTCGGATTACACACATGATACCTAGGAAAATATGCCCCTGGGGACAGTAGTGGCCACACAACTCCATGCTCCTGAATGGGAATGACTGCAACACACGCTAACATTCCTGCACTATGCGTAACCCACACTCATGCACATCATGTCACTGGCCACCACATGGGACATGCCTGCTGGAAGGCCTGGCACTCGAGAGATTAACTCCCATGTCTGGACTCAGCATTAGTGCCAACTGACATGGAACCCACAAGTCCAGAACTGGACAGGGCACAGGCAAGGTCACAAAACCTGTTACACACCACCCCCACACATGATGCTGCAGGCATTGTACACTTGGAGAAGGTGTCAGGCTACATAACCTTGTGATGGAGTGACTACACACAGACCAGGGAACACATTGCAAGGAGGGGAAGGGAGGCAGGAGAGCACTGCAATACTGTGGGGAACAGGATCTGCACAGCACCATAAACCCTGGAAGTGTATCCATGGAACAGTGCACTTACAAATGCTGGTGAAACACAACAAACACACACATGTACCTACCCCCTTCCGGCTGCTGCATGTCCTGTAGACGCCTGTCCAAGTCAGGAAAGACCACCGCCAGCACACGTTTCTGGATGTGGGAGAGACGGCGGCGCCCGTGGTTCTTGTGGCTCTCAGGTGAGTCCCCCAGCAGGACCCGTGCGATCCTCCGCGTCCAGCACCGGATATCCTGCCAGCGTTTCCTCACCTGGGACAGGTGCCGCCTCCGACCATCCGTGTTAGAAGGTGACCTCAGAGGAGCCCGGAGGGGGCCCTGACTATCCTGAGACCCACCCTCAAAGTATCGTAGCCGGGCACTGGCGGGAGATTCCGCAGGGGAGGAATCTCGTATTTAGGATCGTACACTTGGCACCACACGACAAAGAGACACCACACCGAGGGTTCTTAGGATTCAAGCTTTATCAAATCGAAGTGGTAGGATCTTTATGATCAGCAAGGCAGATATTTACAAGCAGAGCGTGGGCTCACAGAGTCTTGGCGGGGGTAGGAGGTAGCGGGACAGTCTTTGGGGGGATATGGATCAAATGCAGGAGCGTACCCGGCGCACAGCTCACAATCCTCGAGCTGGGGGATACGCTTGTCGTCGTGGGGTCCGGTGGGACCAAAGAGAGTCTGGGGGAGCCGCGAGTCACTCAGCAGGCTCAAGCACAAGTTGGGAGGTCTTACGATCTTCAGAGAGCCGCGAGTCACTCAGCAGGGCTCAAGCACAAGTTCGGAGGTCTTACGATCTTCAGGGAGCCGCGAGTCACTCAGCAGGGCTCAAGCACAAGTTCGGAGGTCTTACGATCTTCAGGGAGCCGCGAGTCACTCAGCAGGGCTCAAGCACAAGTTCGGAGGTCTTACGTTCTTCAGGGAGCCGCGAGTCACTCAGCAGGCTCAGGTACCAGTTCGGAGGTCTTACGATCTTCGGGGAGCCACGAGTCACTCAGCAGGGCTCAGATGTTCCAAGGCGAATCTGCCAGACAGTCCCAGAGCACCCCTTGTTATAGGTCGACCCCTCTTTGATGTCCGGAGTCTGTGCAGGCAGGGGTCTTGTCACCTGGGGGTCGCTTGTCGAGGTTTCCTGCCATTGTCTTTTGATCCTTTCAGGGCCGGGTCGGGAGGAGTCCCAGACACCCAGCAGGCGTGGAGCTAGCCCTCAGGGAGGCCGGAGGGCCGATCGAAACCCATCGTCCCAGGGGAGTTCAGAGGTGCGATAGAAACTGCTCCTCCCTCTCTCATCCCCTGGAAGCGTGATGTCCTCCAGCAGGAGTGGCGCCTCTAGGCCCGGGTTGTGCTGGGGCCGGGCGGCCATCTTGGTGCACGAAGTGGGCACGCGTGCCCGGGGTGGCCGAAAGGAGAGAGGCCATGGACGGGGAGGCCCGGGTCGCGTGTGTGTGTCCTGGTGGGAAGGATCGGCTGGGCCGTGTGCTTGGGGTCCCTGGTACCAGGTTAGGTAGTGCGAGGACAGGAAGAGCCATGCTACGAGGCCGGGTCTAACACGCGTCCCCCCCAGCTGAAAGCCAGAGAGAACTACCCATCATCTTGGGGGGTTCTCTTCGCTGAGGCGGAAGAACCGGGAGAGGCCGTCAGCGTTGGTGTGGTCCGTACCAGGGCGATGTTCTACGGTGAAATCCATCCCCTGGAGGGAGATTGACCACCGCAGTAGCTTGGGGTTTTCTCCTCGCATCTGCATGAGCCATCGCAAGGGCCGATGGTCGGTTTGTACTTTGAAATGGGTGCCAAACAGGTAAGGGCGCAGCTTCTTGAGGGCCCAGACTACGGCAAATGCTTCGCGCTCAATGGTGCTCCACCTCTGTTCTCTGGGCAACAGCCGCCGGCTGAGGAAGGCGATGGGCTGGTCTAGGCCGTGGTCATTCACCTGGGACAGGACGGCTCCAATGCCATGCTCGGAGGCATCGGTCTGGACTACAAACTCCTTGGAGTAGTCGGGAGCCTCGAGGACGGGGGCCGTGCACATGGCCTTCTTTAGGGCATCCAACACTTCCTGGCAGGCAGTCGTCCACTGCACCCTCTTGGGCTGTTTTTTTGATGTGAGTTCGGTGAGGGGGCCAACCAGGCTGCCATACCCCCGGATGAATCTTCGGTAGTAGCCAGTGAGGCCCAGGAAGGCTCGGACCTCCGTTTGGGTGGTGGGTGGTTCCCAGGCTAGGATGGCGTCGATCTTTGGCTGTAGAGGGGCGACCTGACCGCTCCCGACCTGGTGCCCCAGGTAGACTACTGATCCTTGCCCAATCTGGCACTTGCTGGCTTTTACTGTGAGGCCTGCCTGGTGCAGGGCGGTTAGCACTCTCCGGAGGTGCTGGAGGTGCTCACTCCATCCGGAACTGAAAACGGCGATGTCGTCTAGATAGGCCGCACTGAACTGTTCCATCCCGGCCAGGACCCTATTCACCAGTCGCTGGAAGGTGGCCGGGGCATTTTTCATTCCGAAGGGCATTACGCGGAAGCGATAATGCCCATCTGGGGTGGAGAAGGCGGACCGCTCCTTGGCTTCTTCTGTGAGCGCAATCTGCCAGTATCCGCAGGTGAGGTCGAATGTGCTGAGGAACCGGGCCGCCCCGAGTCGGTCAATGAGCTCGTCGGCTCGGGGGATGGGGTGGGCATCGGCCCGGGTGACGTCATTGAGCCCCCGGTAGTCCACGCAGAATCGGAGCTCGGGGGCGACACCGGGGGCCTCTGCCTTCGGGACTAGGACCACGGGGCTGGCCCAGGGACTATCGGATGGCTCGATCACCCCCAGGGTCAACATCTTCGAGACTTCAGCTTGAATGCAGGACTGGACTCGGTCAGGGACTCGGTAGGCTCGGTGTCTTACTGGCGGGCTGTCCCCGGTGTCCACGTCATGGACACACCAGTCGGTGACTCGGGGGATCAGGGAGAAGAGGTCGGAGAATTGTCCTAGGAGCTGGCGACAGTCCGCTTGTTGCTGGTCAGTGAGGGATGGGGAGAGGTTCACTCCTTCCACGGAGCCATCCTTCTCCTTGACACACAGGAGGTCCGGGAGGGGATCGGACTCATCTTCGGCCCCGTCATCGGTGGCCAGCAGGAGGCTCAGTTCTGTCCGTACGAAGTGAGGCTTGAGGCGGTTCACGTGTAGGACCCGCAGGGGATCCCGGGGCGACTGGACGTCCACCAAGTACGTGACTGGACTCTTCCGCTCAATCACCTTGAAGGGCCCGGTCCACTTGTCCTGGAGGGCGCCAGGCTTCACGGGGGCCATGACCGATGCCTGCAGGACCGGCTGGAACTCGACCAGAGTGGCATTCTGGTCGTACCAGCGCTTCATCTCTTCTTGGCTTGCCTCCAGGTTGGCCTCGGCCAGCTCTCGGAACTTCCTGGTCTGGTTCCGGAGGGCCAGAACGTACTGGAACACATCTCGTGGGGTGGTCTGGGGTGCTGCCTCCCACCCTTCCTTAACCAAGCTGAGGGGACCTCGGACGGGGTGCCCATATAGTAATTCAAACGGGCTGAACCCCAAGGACTTCTGTGGGACTTCCCGGTAAGCGAACAGGAGGCAGGGGAGCAGGACGTCCCACTTACGCCGGAGGGGTTCTTCTAGGCCGTTGATCATCCCTTTCAGAGTCCGGTTAAACCTTTCTACTAGGCCGTTCCCTTGGGGATGGTACGGGGTGGTGAACTTATGGGACACCCCACATTGTTGCCACAGGGACGTCATGTATTTTGAGATAAAATTAGTGCCGTGATCGCTCACGACCTCGCGGGGAAAACCCACCCGGGAAAAGATCCCCATCAGGGCTCGGCCCACCACGGGAGCCGTGATGGTGCGTAGGGGGATCGCCTCAGGGTATCGGGTGGCGTGATCCACTAGGACCAGAATGAAACGGTGACCTTGGGAGGTGGGGGGATCCAGGGGCCCCACGATGTCGATTCCGACTCTTTCGAATGGGGTACTGACGACCGGGAAGGGTTGGAGGGGAGCCTTGCGCTTCCCCCCACTCTTCCCACTAGCCTGGCACGTGGGACAGGACTTGCAGTGGGCTTCTACAGCTACTCTCATCCTAGGCCAGTAAAAGTGAGTCACGAGACGGCTGTAGGTTTTGTCTTGCCCCAGGTGGCCGGCGAGGGGGACGTCGTGGGCCAAGCCCAGGAGGAAGTCTCGGAAGCATAGGGGTACCACCAGCACCCGGCCGGATCCTAGCTCCACCGACTTCTGCTCACTGTACAAGAGGTTATTCTCCCAATAAACTCGGTGCGTTCCGGTTTGGTCGCCTGCGGCTTGGCCCTCGGCCTGGTGCCGCAGTCCGACCAGGGAAGGACAGGTGGCTTGCTCCCGGCAGAACTCCTCCCGGGTGGGCCCGCCCTCGTGGCGCCACGGGGCCAATTCAGCCAGATCGCCTAGCTCGGGGACCGGGGTGGTGTCGGACGGTGAGGGTTCGTCGCTGGCGACTGACCCTCCCGATGGGGAGACGGGAGGACCCTCGGCGGGGACTGCTCTGACTCCCTCGGTCGGGGGGTCCTCGACTTCCCCCAGGGGGGTGAGTCGGGCGGACATAGATCGGGTGGTGGCGCACACCCACTCGGGGAGTCCCATCATCCCTAGGTGGGCCTTGCGCTCGACGTACTTCCAGGGAGAGCTCTCCAGGTCGTTCCCTAAGAGGCAGTCGACCGGCTGGGAGGTTCTTACGGCAACCCTCAGTTTACCTACCACCCCTCCCCATTCAAACGGCACCAGGGCTACCTGACACATACTCTCTCTATTATCTGTGGAAATTATGGGGCACAAGACGTTGGGCAGGATCTGCTCCTCGGGGACTAAGTGCCTGAGGACACCGGTGATGCTGGCCCCGGTGTCTCGCAGGGCTTCTATTTGGTGGCCATTGATCTTGACGAGCTGCCCGTACTTCTTCGTGTTGGAGGGCAGGAGGCTACCAGGGACCATCTCTCTATCTCCCAGGGATACTAGGGCCATAGCGGCGTGTTCCCACTCCCCGGTGTCCTCAACCTCCTCCCCCAGGGCTCTGTTGGCTATCTGTCTAGCAGGGTTTGCAGCAGGGGGGACCTGGGGGGCCATGGGGCACTCCGGGTCATTGGCGTAGTGCCCGGGCCTCTGACAACGGAAACAAGTGATGGTTACCCGGTGCCCCCGTCTCCCGGGGGGTCCGGAGACTGGTGGGGGGGGCGCCGGGAAAGGTGGAGGTTGGGCCTTCGGGGGACTCGACTGGGACTCTCTCTGCCCTCCCTGGTTCCCTCCCCCTCTCTGGCGGGGTGGTCCCTGACTGGCTCGGGGGTATTCTCCTACACTGCTCCGGGGGACCCGGGTGTTGGTCCAGCGGTCTGCTTCCACAGCCAGCTTCCGGGGATCGGTGAGTTTGCTGTCGAGCAGATGCTGGCGTAGTTCCACAAAGCAGTTCGCCGCCAGGTGTTCCCACAACATGAGGTCGGTGAGTTCCTCGAGGGTGGTGACCTTGCTGCCCTTGATCCACCCATCGAAGGCCCGACTGAAAAAGTTTACATACTCCACCCAGGTGGTGCCCGGGATCTTCCTGCAGTCCCGGAATCGCTGACGGTACATCTCTGGGGTGAGGCCGTACCTAGTGAGGAGAGCCTCTTTCATGTGGCTGTAGGAGGTCTGCAGGGAGAGGGGTAGGTCGAGCAGGGTGTCCCTTCCTTCGCTCAGAAACCGTCCCCACAGCCCTGCCCCCCAGTCCTTCTGCGGGACCCGATGAGAGGTCATGGCGACCTCGTAGGCCCTGAACCATTGTTGAATGTCATCATTTTTATAATATTCTTTGACCACGTCCTTGGGGATGTGGACCTTCTGTTCCGCCGGGGAGGCCGCCTCTCGGTTCCCCGGGGGCCTCGGGGGCCTCCCTTCCTCGTTTCTGGCTTTGAGCTCGATCTCCTTCAGGCTGCGTTCGTGCTCTAGTTGGAGCTTCCTTCCTTCGTGCTCCCGTTGGAGCTTCTTCTCTTCCAATTCGCCTTGTACGCGCATTTGTTCTACTGCTAGCTTTTTTTCCGCTAATTTCAATTCGCCTTCGATTTTGAGTTTGGCTAACTCGAGTTCGTGATTGCGACTTCTATCTCTGTCTGCGAGCTCTTCCGGGGAAAGGCCCCCGTCTGGCACGAAGCCTCGCACCTGATTGCTGCTGCTTTCGCCTTGGGTGGGTTCTGCTTCGTCGTATCGCTCCCCCATGCCTTCTGGGCGGGAGGCCCTGGCATCCACCCAAGCTTTCAGTGCTTTCTGTAAATCTTCTTTGGTGTTGAGACCGGTGGTAGCGATTTTAAGTTCTTTGCAGAATTGCTTCAGTTCTTTGTGCGTGTATTCTTCTAGTTGTTCCACCTGGAACACCCTGTTGGTGTTGGTTTCTGCGGGGCTCATGGCGCTTCCTTCTGCCATCTTTGTCGGTAGTGTGTCAGTCGTTCACGGTACGATCTCTAGGTTATGGGCCCGAATCCCGTCGCTTGCCACCAATGTTAGAAGGCGACCTCAGAGGAGCCCGGAGGGGGCCCTGACTATCCTGAGACCCACCCTCAAAGTATCATAGCCGGGCACTGGCGGGAGATTCCGCAGGGGAGGAATCTCGTATTTAGGATCGTACACTTGGCACCACACGACAAAGAGACACCACACCGAGGGTTCTTAGGATTCAAGCTTTATCAATTCGAAGTGGTAGGATCTTTATGATCAGCAAGGCAGATATTTACAAGCAGAGCGTGGGCTCACAGAGTCTTGGCGGGGGTAGGAGGTAGCGGGACAGTCTTTGGGGGGATATGGATCAAATGCAGGAGCGTACCCGGCGCACATCTCACAATCCTCGAGCTGGGGGATACGCTTGTCGTCGTGGGGTCCGGCGGGACCAAAGAGAGTCTGGGGGAGCCGCGAGTCACTCAGCAGGCTCAAGCACAAGTTCGGAGGTCTTACGATCTTCAGAGAGCCGCGAGTCACTCAGCAGGACTCAAGCACAAGTTCGGAGGTCTTACGATCTTCAGGGAGCCGCGAGTCACTCAGCAGGGCTCAAGCACAAGTTCGGAGGTCTTACTATCTTCAGGGAGCCGCGAGTCACTCAGCAGGGCTCAAGCACAAGTTCGGAGGTCTTACGTTCTTCAGGGAGCCGCGAGTCACTCAGCAGGCTCAGGTACCAGTTCGGAGGTCTTACGATCTTCGGGGAGCCGCGAGTCACTCAGCAGGGCTCAGATGTTCCAAGGCGAATCTACCGGACAGTCCCAGAGCACCCCTTGTTATAGGTCGACCCCTCTATGATGTCCGGAGTCTGTGCAGGCAGGGGTCTTGTCACCTGGGGGTCGCTTGTCGAGGTTTCCTGCCATTGTCTTTTGATCCTTTCAGGGCCGGGTCGGGAGGAGTCCCAGACACCCAGCAGGCGTGGAGCCAGCCCTCAGGGAGGCCGGAGGGCCGATCGAAACCCATCGTCCCAGGGGAGTTCAGAGGTGCGATAGAAACTGCTCCTCCCTCTCTCATCCCCTGGAAGCGTGATGTCCTCCAGCCGGAGTGGCGCCTCTAGGCCCGGGTTGTGCTGGGGCCGGGCGGCCATCTTGGTGCACGAAGTGGGCACGCGTGCCCGGGGTGGCCGAAAGGAGAGAGGCCATGGACGGGGAGGCCCGGGTCGCGTGTGTGTGTCCTGGTGGGAAGGATCGGCTGGGCCGTGTGCTTGGGGTCCCTGGTACCAGGTTAGGTAGTGCGAGGACAGGAAGAGCCATGCTACGAGGCCGGGTCTAACAATCCGCATTCCTCACGGCGCTGACGGCGTCCAGCCATATCTGCTCCTTGGCAGAGGCGTCTACCTGTGAGGATGAACAAGTGACACTACATCAATACACCTTGCACATGTCACAGGGACACAGATTAGAACACATTTGCTGTTTACAACAAGGCATAGTGTGCATCCAACGCATTGCAACTTTGTCATAGGGACATGATCCTCTGGGGGAAGGCCAAAAGCAGTACGTGCCATTGAAAGGACACAGGTGGAATGAGGGCAACTACACAATCAATGAGCCAGGCTCACACTGTGCATCACACCCACCCCTCCTGTCTCAGGGCACTGCTGGGAGGACTCTGCACCCACCCCTCCTGTCTCAGGGCACTGCTGGGAGTGATAGGCCCCCACCCCTCCTGTCTCAGGGCACTGCTGGGAGGACTCTGCACCCACCCCTCCTGTCTCAGAGCACTGCTGGGAGTGATGGGCACCCACCCCTCCTGTCTCAGGGCACTGCTGGGAGGACTCTGCACCCACCCCTCCTGTCTCAGGGCACTGCTGGGAGTGATGGGCACCCACCCCTCCTGTCTCAGGGCACTGCTGGGAGTGATAGGCCCCCACCCCTCCTGTCTCAGGGCACTGCTGGGAGGACTCTGCACCCACCCCTCCTGTCTCAGGGCACTGCTGGGAGGACTCTGCACCCACCCCTCCTGTCTCAGGGCACTGCTGGGAGTGATGGGCACCCACCCCTCCTGTCTCAGGGCACTGCTGGGAGTGATAGGCCCCCACCCCTCCTGTCTCAGGGCACTGCTGGGAGGACTCTGCACCCACCCCTCCTGTCTCAGGGCACTGCTGGGAGGACTTTGCACCCACCCCTCCTGTCTCAGGGCACTGCTGGGAGGGCTCTGCACCCACCCCTCCTGTCTCAGGGCACTGCTGGGAGGACTCTGCACCCACCCCTCCTGTCTCAGGGCACTGCTGGGAGGACTCTGCACCCACCCCTCCTGTCTCAGGCCACTGCTGGGAGGACTCTGCACCCACCCCTCCTGTCTCAGGGCGCTGCTGGGAGGACTCTGCACCCACCCCTCCTGTCTCAGGCCACTGCTGGGAGGACTCTGCACCCACCCCTCCTGTCTCAGGGCACTGCTGGGAGGACTCTGCACCCACCCCTCCTGTCTCAGGGCACTGCTGGGAGGACTCTGCACCCACCCCTCCTGTCTCAGGGCACTGCTGGGAGGACTCTGCACCCACCCCTCCTGTCTCAGGGCACTGCTGGGAGGACTCTGCACCCACCCCTCCTGTCTCAGGCCACTGCTGGGAGACATCAGGCATTCCCCCCCTGGGACCCCCCCTACAGTACATAGCATGTGTGTCACACCTGGACACAATGGCAGAAGTCACAGTCACAAAAAAGGGACACAGTCTGTGGCAGTGGACACTGCACTCACCTGATAACCTGGTCGCCCATACAGCATGGGGTACCGTGGGAGGATCACTTCCACCACAGCCATGTTCTCCTCCAGGGTGAATGGCTGTGACCTCTCCACAGCCCTTGACATGGTTCCAGGGAATCAGTAGCAGCAGCTGGGTCGTGGAATACAGAGATGTGCAGGCAAGTGCTCCCTCATGGGACCTGGCTGCCTTATATCTGCCCTGCTGGCCCATCTCATGCACAGGAGTACAGAGTGATTGGTCACTCACATTTGCATCCTATGTTTCCTCCAATCCCTTCAAACCTAGCAGTCTGTGGGTTCTCTATCGTTTTTTTTCTCCTGCATGATGTCAGCCCCACAAACACATTACAACAAAGTACATTCATTCCAACTGACTTCTGCTGTGCACCTTCCAGAACAAATTCAAAATTTGAACTTGGTCTCCATGACAACCAGCATGCATGTAGGCCTTAATACTTGTCCCTCATGTGTCCCCTATGTAATTTGGAGCTTCACACACAGGTACGGTGCGTTCCGGGGCCCTAGGGCACCCCAAATGCATTGCAACGGCCCGTTAACGCGTGCCTACGTTCACTATCACTATGGGTGTCCTCGCGTATGCGTACTCGTAGTGGTACGGGCCGTACACACGCCTGTACGCTCCCTATCACTATGGGTGTCCTCGCGTATGCGTACTCGTAGTGGTACGGGCCGTACACACGCCTGTACGCTCCCTATCACTATGGGTTTCCTCGCGTATGCGTACACGTAGTGATAGTGAGCGTACAGGCGTGTGTACGGCCCGTACCACTACGAGTACGCATACACGAGGACACCCATAGTGATAGGGAGCGTACAGGCGTGTGTACGGCCCGTACCACTACGAGTACGCATACGCAAGGACACCCATAGTGATAGGGAGCGTACAGGCGTGCGTACGGCCCTACCACTATGGGTGTTGTTGCGTATGCGTACTCGTAGTGGTACGGGCCGTACACATGCCTGTACGCTCGCCATCACGATGGGTACACATACGGCAGCACTCCCATAGTGATATGGGAACGTACACAGGCCCTCTTAGCAGCAGTACGGCGGTTTTCACACATCACAGTGGTGACAGGCGGCACACAGGTAGGAATAGGGCGGACATACTTGTCCATGGATGGACATACTTGTCCATGAATGGACATCAAGGCATCGTCTGTGCATTACTACATGTGTGGGGCACAGGTGTGACAGGCTGTGATGTGGAACATTACTCCTGAGTCGAGAAGGCACCAGATGTATGATGAGATGTGTACAGATGTACTGTGTGACGGTGCAATGTGTGCCAGGCATGCCCTTGACTCCTTTGACATGTGTGCATGTCGTACTGCACACTTGGGGTGAGCGTCACTGGCATGGCACGGACACCAACACACGGAAGTGTCCCCTGATGCCCGGTACAGGGGTTACCACACCTGACTTGTCACTACCCACGGTGCACAATGTGACTATGTCATGTATGTGTGGGGGCTTCCCATCAGGTTGATGTTGGAGCACCCTCAAAAGCTGCAGCTGTTGCAGCAACCAACATGTGTCTGTGTGTAGATTGACATTGCACACTGTTCCGCACACCATGCCACTTGTGGTATCGGATGTGAGGTGCACATGTATGCATGGGACACGGAGTAGCGTGACAAGGACATGTCTGCATCCTCACAATGAATGTGTGGTGAGTCATGACATGTGCACCTTCATGGCAAGGTGTGTGGGCTGTCCTAGTGTAATGTCATGTGACCTGTGGCTCTAGTGTTCCGCTACCAGTCTCTGCAATCGGCATCCTACTTCTGCTGATGTGTGGGCGTATGTCACTCCTGTCTTGCGTCTGGCTGTTCACTTGCACTGGGACACAGCTATTCCCATGGCATGGCATGGGGAGGTTCTCAATCTCCATGTGTAGCTGGGTCTTGGTAGGAGTGTCACCTGGCAGCCATACGTGTCCAGGGCATGTAGCACATACCTGACTCCCTCTGTAGCATATGTGTATTGACAGATTAACATGTGCTCAGTACATATGAATTGTTGTCGTAGTGCACTCACTCTTCCTTGTCACTTCCAAATTACTGCAGAGCGCCGCCTCTTGCCCGACCAATTCCGGACTTGGCTGCCATGCGGGAGAATGACAGTATCCGGTGCTACCGCTTCCCCCAACCGTTGATTCTGGAGTTGACAGCGAGACTGGCACCACACCTGCAACCGCAGCACAGGTATCCTACGGCACTGACACCCCAGCTGAAGGTAATGGCTGCCCTACATTTTCTTGCCACGGGTACCTTTCAATATACCATAGCTCATGTTGGTGGCATGTCCCAGAGCATGTTCTGCCGTGTGCTGCATGATTTCTTAGAGGCCATGTTGATTCACCTGGATGACTTCATCAAGTTCCCAACCCCTGAACAGTTGACTGCGGTCAAGCGTGGATTCTATGCCCTGGGAGGGATGCCCCATGTCATTGGGTCCATAGATGGGACACATGTAGCTTTGGTACCACCACACGCACGGGAGGTAGCGTACCGCAATCGGAAGCACTACCACTCTATCAATGCCCTTGTGGTGTGTCAGTCCAACATGGTGATTTCACATGTCTGTGCTCGTTTTCCAGGATCAGCACACGATGCCTACATCATGAGGCATAGCAGGATGCCTGAAATGATGATGCAGCTGCGCAACGAAAGAGCATGTGTTGTTGGTGGGTACAGTCTGTCTGTCCTGTATTTTGCATAGCCTACCAGCACGACCGCTTCACCACTTCTAACGATGTCCATGTGCTTCCCATGTAGGGGACGCTGGCTATCCCAACATGCCATGGCTGCTCACACCTCTCCGCAACCCCATCACGCCGGCCCAGCTCCGCTACAACACCGCCCATGGCCGGACAAGGCGAGTGATAGAGAGGACGTTTGGCCTGCTGAAGAGCCGATTTCGGTGCCTCCACAAGACCGGCGGCGCGCTCCCATATGCCCCTGCGAAGGTCTGCAAAATCTTCATGGTCTGCTGCATGCTGCACAACATGGCAGTTGAGAAAGCTGTGCCACTCATCCTGGATCAACATGACGAGGACCATCCACCCGTGGAGGACGAAGGGCTTGGCAATGGGGCTAGTGATGTAGAGGATGTGGAGCCGCAAGAGGACATCCGGACTCGGCTCATACGCGACTTCTTTGCTTAGTGGTGAGTACCAGTGTCTGAGTGTGCACGCATTGGTCCCCGTGTGGCATGTGTTGTGATGTGTGTCTCCACCTGCATGTATGGCACGTGAGTCAGAGGTGTGTGTGGGTGTGTCACTGGAGTGATGGTGGCAGTGATGGTTGTATTTCCCCAGTCATAATTGTGACCTAGCATGTTGTCATCCATACATGTGTCGAGTAAATGCACATGCAAGTGGCTGTGCTTTTTGTGGCTGACTTCTTGTGTGTCTCTCTTCCCCAGGTACTTGCGCATGCCGTCTGCTGGTTGCATTGTTGTGGCACTGCTATTCCTCATGGACACGTCATCGTGGGCTAACTCAGCGTTACAGGCACGGACACGTTTGGAAGTCTCCATAGGGTAAGGGATGCATCAGGGGTGTATTGGGTGTGGCAGTTGTTCACGATGTATGCACACTGCCCCTGTCGATGTTTGGTTCCTCTGCAGCCATGTAGCATCACCATGGGACACGACATGCAGCTGTGTACACCTGAATAGATGGTCTGACTGGTTGACAGTCATCAGTGATGGGATAGTGGATTGTGATGATGGCATCAATGTGTGTGACACAGCCCTCGGACACATACGGTTAGCATTGGCTTGACATGGTGTGGGACTTCCACATCAGCGGATCAATGGTGTATGGCAGTCTCTCCGTGAGCAGCTGTGGGTGTTTAGCTGTTAGCCGACAATTGTGTGCCAGTTCCATGGCTAACACGCATTTGTGCTGCAGAAGGGGGGTGCCAGTGTTGGACCCACATGTTACTCCACAAAAAGTGTTCATGTGTACTTCAAGTTGCCTCTGCAATCCCGAAAACATGACTAATAAAGGTGTCCCTATGCCTCCAAGGTGCCTCTTCTCAGTCAATGCTGGTGTGTTGCCACGGTGCATCCAGCATGTCTGGCATGGTTTTCCCGGATAGTGGCTATGTGTCGATGTGTCGAGTTGCAAGATGCAAGCTGTGTGTGTGGGCTGAGACTGTGTATTGGGCATGATGTCCATGACTGTGTGGGTATTGTGACATGTGCCATCCCCATGCATCCAACGTTGGCCAGGCCCCCATTCTCTGCATCCACCGGACTCAGGCTTGCAGGACATGGTTCTGCCACCTGTCTACACATACCTGGGTGCCCCCCAGGACACTCCACATGATCCCAGACCTCTGCGCATGACCGTTGCTGTACTCAATGTGTCTGTCAGCACGGTTGTGCGGCCACCCCCTCAGCTGGTTGGGCCCATCACGGGTGTGTATGGTGCTCCATGTCTGTCTTGCCTAATACACTGTGACCCGTGTGTCCTGTGCCAGACTCAGGCCCCAGGGTGTGGATGGTTGAAGTCAAAAGAGAACTCAGGCATGTTTAGACTTTACAACACACATGTAAGGTAATAATGCAACCAGCAGGCATCTTCTCTTCATGGTGTGATTTTTTATTTTTGGGGGGGGGGGGATAAAGTGAGGGGCTTTAGCGGGAGTTTGGAATCCAAAGTTCAGTAGGGGAGTTGGTGTCCTTGCCATTGGAAATCCTCATAGTCCATGCCACAGTCTTTGTCAACATTGGTCAGACAGTGACCAGCAGGGCCATGTGGCAGAGAATGTCTCTTGATGCTGTGATGCTGTTGCTCCAGTGGGCCAGGTGCCAGGCCAGGTGTCCTGGGAGATGGTGATGTAGCGCCGACCCTCACGGTCCTTTCCGTGGACGACCCGGCCTCCTGCGGGGACCCTCAGAAGCAGGCCGTGACGATGTTTGGGATGCTCCGTCGGATGTCTCCTCCTCCTCCTGATCCCTCCCTGTGGGTGGTGATGTTCTACGCCGTCTGGCACAGGGAGGGTTGCCCATGTTGTCGGCCATCCGACGGAGTGTATCGTGAATCCCCTGGAACACCGTCACTTGCTCAGCCTGTCTGTCCTCCATCCTCCGTTGGTGTTGCAGTAGACAGGCATGTTGCTCCGCATGTTGCTGGGCCTGCTGGGTCTTTATCTCATCGAGGGTCCCCTTGATCTCATTGAGGGTGGACGCAACCTGGGCAATGCCCGTGGTGTCCTGCCGGTATGTGTCCATGATGTTACGGACATGGGAAAATACCGGTTCCCCAGCCAACTGGTCAGGCTCGTGCCTCCGCCGTCCTCCACTCCCACCACCCCTGCCCACTTGCACCTGGCCTGCCCTTGTGGGTACATCGGGTCTCCGGGACCCCTGAGGGGTGGCATTGGCGTTGTCGCCTGCCTCCTCCTGGGTGCCCGGGACACCGTGTCCCTCCTGGCCAGCCTGGCTGCATTGTGGTGGTGGGGCAGGGATCCTGGGTGTCTCCTGGGATGTGGCAGGAGTGGGGGTGGTGGTTGGCACAGTTGTACCTGACGCAGGTGCTGCAGGTGGTTGGACACCAGAGCGGCCAGGTCGGTCGGGGTCGTCCACAGAGTGGTGAGAGTCGTCGCTGCCGGTGGGATCGGGCTCCCGCAGATCCGGGTCCTGTGAGTCTTCCCCCCCAGTGTTGGGGGGTGAACCACGATGTTGACCTGTGTGTGAGAGAGACAATGTTAATTTTGGTCCATGCAACATCCATGTTTCATCAGTTTCAAAGTTGGCAATTTTCCTCTTGGAATTAGGATCTGTCTTGCATTCCACTCACAGTGCACTTGTGCATGGGTGTGTCCCTTGTGCAGCACTTTGGCCCCTTTAACTATGTGTGGCACAGTCTTACTTGCTGCGTCAAGTGTGACTGCAGTCAGCAGTGGAGTGGGCAGGTGTGGCGAGCCATGCATTGGCGCCTTCCGTGTAGCACTGTACATGTGCACATGGAGTGGATCCACACACTTATATAATGCAGGTAGCTGTCGTTGTGCTCGTGAACAAGTTGTGACATGGCCCTGTGTTTTGCCATGGTGAAGAGGGGGGGTTCTGGCACTGGCCACCCTTGGCTACATGCACGCAGTCTACCTGCTGACGAGCAGACATTCCCACACACCACACGGCTGATTTGCTCTCCCTGTGTCTCCCTCCCTCTCTGTCCCCCTCTCCCTCCCTCTGTGTGTCAGCCTCCTCCCTCTGTCCGTCTCCCTGTGTCTCCCTCCCTCTCTGTCCCCCTCTCCCTCCCTCCGTGTGTCAGCCTCCTCCCTCTGTCCGTGTCCCTGTGTCTCCCTCCCTCTCTGTCCCCCTCTCCCTCCCTCTCTGTCCCCCTCTCCCTCCCTCTGTGTGTCACCCTCTGTCACCTCAGCCCAGCTTCCTAAACACACACTTTTTCCAGTCCTTTGAATGGCCCTTGGCTTGTTGATGTGAGTTTGTTTCTGATCTCCAGGCACCCATTGGGTGTAGTGTCTGTGTGTGCGCTGCTGCTGTGGTTGTGTGTGCTGCCACTCTTTCACAGTGTTGGCTGTTCATTAGCTGCTGTCATGTGCAAAACAGTGCCTTCACCCCCATGTGTTGATGCAAGGCGTCCGCCATTTGCTGGCGAGTCTTTCCTGTGTGGGGACACACTGTTTGTCTGGCTGTGACCTGGGCCATATGGGCAGAGGGCATTGTTGTCTGCTTCTGAGTTGCACTATGTGATTTTTGGGGCCCACCCTCCCGCCACCCGGGTTACCGTGTCATGTGTTGGTGTCTTCTGTGGCCTGTGACTTGACATTGTCCAGCTGGGTGCATGGGGCATGGTGGCGGCAGTGGCATGTGCGTGTTCATGGAGTGTGGTTGAGTCATGCGATAGGTTGGGGTGGTTGCGTGCCTGTTAGTGATTTTGGTTGTGGATGAGGTCCCCCCCATGTGAGGTGCATTGTTCGTGTACTCACCCGGGTCTCGGAGTCCTCCTAATCCTTCGACTTCCTCCACCGGCTGTATGGCCATCACCCTCTCCTCCCAGGGCTGGTAGTGTACGGGTCTGCGGGAGGGCCCTCCTCCAGTGGCGTTGGCCTGGTTGTGTTCCTCCAGCATCTTGGCTCAGACCCTCCTCTGCAGATCGTACCACCTGGCTTGGCATTCCTGCCTGGTCCTTCTGGTGTCCGCAACAGCATTCACAGCATCGACGATGGTCTGCCACATGGCTGTTTTTGCTGCCATGCTGATCTGTCTGACCAATGTTCCAAAGAGCTGTGGCTCGACTCTGAGGATTTCATCAACAAGGACCTCCAACTCTTGGTTACTGAACTTTGGATTCTTGTTAGTGGGCATGGTGAGGGGTGTGGGTGTGGATGGTGGGGGGGTGTGTGGATGGTTGTGGGTGTGTGGGTGTGGTTGTGCAGGTGTGTGTGTGTGAATGTGATGAGGGGGTGTTTGTGAAGGTGGTTGTGTGAAGGTGTGCAAGTGTAAGGTGTGGTGAAGCTTGTAGTATGGTTCTGTGGTGTCTGGCAGCAGTGAGTCTGTTGCAAAGGCTCATGGTTTGTGTGTGTGGGCCCTTTTTATTGGTCCATTGGTGGGTGTGGCTGTGTTTGATGTTTGGGTGGGTGTGTTATAAGGAGTGGTGGTGTTTTGGGCCTCTGTTTGTTTTTGGCAATTGCAGGTCAGTGAATGTGTTTTTTTAGTGTTTGTTGGCCATGTTTAGTGGCTTTGTGCCATTCGAATAGTGTATTCTTGTGTTGTTTTGTTTTGTCCTGGTTGTGTACGTGCGTTTTGAGCGTGTGTACGGTGTGTACATGGGCCATTTGGTTGTACGGTGCTGTCCTTGTGTGTGGCTTGGTACGACTCGTACATGCGGTTGTGATGTTGGGGCCTGGGGTGCGCTCCGTACTTAGGAGGTTGTGTTGGGGGTGCAACTGGAACGTACTGGGGTGTACATTGACGGTGGTACGACACGTACAGGGGTGGGGGTAGGACTGGAACGTACTGGGGTGTACATAGACGGTGGTACGACACGTCCAGGGGTGGGGGTAGGACTGGAACGTACTGGGGTGTACATAGACGGTGGTACGACACGTACAGGGGTGGGGGTACGACTCAAACGTACTGGGGTGTACATACATGGGGGTCGGACACGTACAGGGGTGGGGGTACGACTCGAACGTACTGGGGTGTACATACATGGGGGTCGGACACGTACAGGGGTGGGGGTAGGACTGGACCGTACTGGGCTGTACATTGACGGTGGTATGACACGTACAGGGGTGGGGTTACGACTTGAACGTACTGGGGTGTACATACATGGGGGTCGGACACGTACAGGGGTGGGTGTACGACTCGAACGTACTGGGGTGTACATTGACGGTGGTACGACACGTACAGGGGTGGGGGTACGACTCGAACGTACTGGGGTGTACATAGACGGTGGTACGACACGTACAGGGGTGGGGGTATGACTCGAACGTACTGGGGTGTACATACATGGGGGTCGGACACGTACAGGGGTGGGGGTACGACTCGAATGTACTGGGGTGTACATACATGGGGGTCGGACACGTACAGGGGTGGGGGTACGACTCGAACATACTGGGGTGTACATTGACGGTGGTACGACACGTACAGGGGTGGGGGTACGACTCGAACGTACTGGGGTGTACATAGACGGTGGTACGACACGTACAGGGGTGGGGGTACGACTCGAACGTACAGGGGTGTACATTGACGGTGGTACGACACGTACAGGGGTGGGGGTACGACTGGAACGTACTGGGGTGTACATTGACGGTGGTACGACACGTACAGGGGTGGGGGTATGACTGGAACGTACTGGGGTGTACATTGACGGTGGTACGACACGTCCAGGGGTGGGGGTACGACTGGAACATACTGGGGTGTACATACATGGGGGTCGGACACGTACAGGGGTGGGGGTAGGACTCGAACGTACTGGGGTGTACATTGACGGTGGTACGACACGTCCAGGGGTGGGGGTACGACTGGAACGTACTGGGGTGTACATACATGGGGGTCGGACACGTACAGGGGTGGGGGTAGGACTCGAACGTACTGGGGTGTACATAGACGGTGGTACGACACGTACAGGGGTGGGGGTACGACTCAGACGTACAGGGGTGTACATACACGGGTGGGGGTGTACATACACGGGGGGTACGTCTCGGATGTAGGGGGGCAGGGGGGAGTGTTGGGCGCGTATGCGGGCACATGTCTCCATGGTTGCTATGGGAGTTCGGTGCGGACGGTGTTTTTTCCATACGGTTGTAACATCGGACGCACCGGATGGATCGTGATTCCTCGGTCGGACTTCACCTTTCACATTTGTACGGTACATCGTCCGAGGACGTGTCGGACACATTTTCCGACCCGAGGACGTGTGGGAAATCATTCCCGATGCGGTTCGTATGGACTTTTTACCATGCGAATCGTGATTGCCAGTTCGTACGGCACTTGTACGATTCGTACGGTAAAAAGACCGGATACGAGTCGCACGGGGATTTTTTTTACCGGATCGTAATTGGCACCTGACTGTTTTTGAGGTCTTAAAGCAAAATGAGTACAGACTCAATAATTGAGTATTAGACCATTCGAATTTTACTCCGTATTCTCAGATCAAGAGATATTATTGCCTTAGGCCAACACATGTTTCACGGCAACATGTTGATTCATCAGGGCCATGAGTTATATTGCAAATTCAGATGCTAAAATGGATGACTTAACACATTTTTATTGAATATAACGATCAACAATCTATGATGTGTTCTTCATATGTTCCACGATTACTCTTCGTAAAATGCGTTCTCTGTTTCTAATGTCCCAGTGTTCATTCAAAGTGTTATATTCACACAATATTACCGGTATGATGGACAATAGTCGACTGCCTCGGGGATCTGTAAACAGTGAATGAACACTGGAACATCAGAAACAGAGAACACATTTGACAAAAGAAACTTTCTGTTTATCACGTACCCGGATGGGTACACAGTCTAAATATCGACTTTTAAATATCGGCCTACAGAAATATCGAGTTGCAAATATCGCAGGGACAGATTATCGATATCAAGAATATCGACGACCAGAATATCGACCTGAAGGTAAGAAATGTTGTTTTTGTTATATCGAAGTTAATATTATCGATAGCAAAAAAATCGATGTTACTAATATCGATATTTATATTAGTGTTATGTATTCTATTATGTAATTCTTTGTTATATATTTTTTGTTAAGTATTGTACTTGTTTTTGAATATATGTATACATTTTTTAGAAGTTAGTAATGTTTTTTTAAGTAAATTATGTGTTTTAGTACTGTAGCGGGTTGTGGGTTTATAGGGAAATACAGTGGAAAGTAATTTACTTATAGTAAATTAATTGATAATTTTTTGTAATTATTAATTAATTATAATGAAATTATGCTTTTTAGTACCGTAGCGGGTTGTGGATTTACAGGGGAATAGTGTGGGAAGTAATTTAATTATAGTAAATTAATGAATAAGTTTGTGGAATTAGTCATTAATTTTAGTTAAATTATGCGTTTTAGTACTTTAGCGAGTTGTGGACTTATAGGGGAATAGGGTGGGAAGTAATTTAATTATAGTAAATTAATTAATAATTTTTAGGAATTATTCATTAATTTTAATTAAATTTGGGTTTTAGTTCAGTAGCGGGTTGTGGGTTTATGGGGAATAGGGTGGGAAGTAATTTAATTGTAATTAAGTAATTCATTTTATTTATTTATTGGTATTGATAATTAATTTATTGTTAATTAATTAATAATTGGTTATTAATTGTATTTATTGATTAATTGATAATTATATTAAGTGTAATAATTTATTATTGCAGCGGTTAGGGGAATAGGGTGGGAAGTAATTTAATTCGAATTAAGTAATTATTAATTTTATTTTTGTGTATTGATAATTACAATATTTTTTATTAATTATTAATTGGAAATTGATAATGTATATATTTTGGTGTTGAAAATTAATTTTTTGTTAGTTAATTATTAATTGGGAATTACTTTTAAATATTTATTATTTTTGGGTATTGAAAATTAATTTATTGTTAATTAATTTTTAATTGATCATTAATTTGTAATAATTATTATTTATTGGTGTTTATCATTAATTTTGTGTTGATTAATTATTAATTGCTAATTATTTTATATTAATTATTTATTGGTATTGATAACTAATGTATTGTTATTTAGTAATTAAAACATTATTTATTTTACAAAATTATTTTAGTTTATTTTTAACCCCTACGCTTTCCAACACTTTCCCTACCGTTGCACTCACTGGAGTGGGAATAGTAATTTTTACCCCCGACGCTATCCAACACTTTTCCTACTGTTGCACTCTCTGGAGTGGGAATAGTAATTTTTACCCTTACGCTATCCAACACTTTCCCTACTGTTGCACTCACTGGAGTGGGAATAGTCATTTTTACCCCTACGCTATCGTACACTTTCCCTACTGTTGCACTCACTGGAGTGGGAATAGTAATTTTTCCCCCTACGATATACAACACTTTCCCTACTGTTGCACTCACTGGAGTTGGAATAGTTATTTTTACCCCTACGCTATCCAACACTTTCCTTACTGTTGCACTATCTGGAGTGGGAATAGTAATTTTTACCCCTACGCTATCCAACACTTTCCCTACTGTTGAACTCACTGGAGTGGGAATAGTAATTTTTACCACTACGCTATCCAAAACGTTCCCTATTGTTGCACTCACTTGAGTGGGAATAGTAATTTTTACCCCTACGCTATCCAACACCTGTCCTACTATTGCACTCATTGGAGTGGGAGTAGTAAATTTAACACCTACGTTATCCAACATTTACCCTACTGTTTGGAGTTGGAATAGTAATTTAATTCCATCCACTATCTAATATTTTTTGTATTATTTTAGATAATGTAGTATATAATTAATTTTAAAAGATTAAAAACATTTATTTTTATTTGTTACCTATTTTTTATATTATTGTTGTAATTGTATAGATGTATTTATAATTTATAAAAAAAAAATTATAATACATTTATTAAAATAATTTGTAATACATATTAATAAGCAAGTGTATATATTATATATTATATGTATATATTAAGTGGCCGATTCCGATTCCGGCCGCAAAACGAACCGACCGACATGGACCCGGACTGAATACCGACCGACACGGACCAGCGCCGTACGACCCGTGCAGTACGATGCAACGCGAGTGAATTACAACCGACATGTACGGAATACAATCCATACGACCGAGCCGGATGGAAAATAGTGATCCGGCCGGAAAACCGACGCGATTTTCACCGACCGACACAAACCCGAAATCAATCCGACCGACCCGTACCCGCAATGTACGATTAGCGCAGTACGATGCAATGCGTGTAAAACCAGACCGACTCGCACGGAGACCAAGCCGCACGACCAACACGCACAGACAACCCGGCACACAAGCAATAGAGACTGCCGCGAACGACGCCTACCAAACACAGAAGACAGGCAGCGTGAACGAGGCGGAGAAGCCCGCACGAGACAACAGCAGCGTCCGTTTCCGTCACATGAACGTCTCCTACATGCCTACAAAACACAAAGGAAAAAACACAAAAAAAGGACCAAACAAGCAATGACTAAGCCAATAAATACCCAACAAAAAATAATTGGACAAAGACACACCCACAACTACAACTATATAAAGGACTACAATCACTACCATCATCCCTTGCAAACAGGAGACACAGCCAGCAGCAAACACCAGTACACAGCAACCACAGACACACTCACAACTCACCCATCACACAACTCACACACCATCAGCACCTCATACAAAAGCACACACACATACACACAGCAAAACCAACACCAAACCAACATCAGTTGCACCCTCACACACACATCCCTCCCCACCACCACCCATCACCATGCCCCCAAAGAAAAATCCAAAGTTCACAGATAGTGAGTTAGAAGTGCTGGTAGACGAGATCATCAGAGTAGAGCCACATTTGTTTGGTACATTGGTTCAAAGAACCCCCATCTCACAGAAAACAAAGATGTGGGCGAGGATTGTGGACAAGGTGAACGCACAAGCACCAACGTTGTGCACAAAGGACGATATCCAGAACAGGTGGTATTGCTGGAGCGGGTAGTGCAAAATGTTGTATACCCCCCCATTCTGCATGTTTATATTAATCTGAATAATCAACTAATGGTAATATTATTAATTTGTTTGAAGTGAAAACTCACCAATTATATTAACAAAAGAATTACACGTGGGATTTGCAATTTGCATGGCTAAACTAATTGTATACTAATATATGTACGCATACTAATGGTAGAAAATTAGAATATTGCATGATATATTTTGCTTTTGTGATGTAATTGTAAGTTGCACATCACTGGGTGAGTATAAATGCTTTGAATGTTGCTATTATGCTAGATAATTACTTACACATAGGGGAATTAGTGAGGGTTTAACATTTTATTAGCCATTTCAATGTTTTAATTACGTTTTTTGAGTTTGTTTTGCTTAAGTTGACCATTTGGGCCTTCTTAACCCCTTCAGCGCGGCGGGAATTCCCCCGCGGTGCTGAAGGGTTCGAGCGCGGGCGGGGCCATGACGGAACGGTTCCGTCATGAGCACAGCGCAACCGATGCTCATGACGGAACCGTTCCGTCATGGGCATGGAAGGGGTTAAAGATGGCTGACTGAGACGTACGACGTGACTGCTGCTGTCTCACGAGGTTTTGGGTGAAGTGCGCATGTGCCACCGCCAGCAACAATGGCCTCGTCCTGACCCCAGGAGAAGATGTACCCACCAAGGACACCCTGGGAGCTTCGCCAGGACCTCAACAATACTCTGTCTTTAAAACCGGAACCAGCAAGTGCGATGACTTAATCTTAAGGACTATGTGAGAACTTTACCGAGTGACCCCAAATCCACCAATGAGGACTGTCTAAAACTAAATCTTGATACATTTTGACATTAAAATCATTATAAAAAGACGGTAGAATAGTGAGTTGGGGCTTGCTGGTTTGCTTACGAAAGAGTCCTTCTTTGAGCAAACTCTAATTTCCTGACGTTATGCTGACGGAGATGACGGTGACACTGCTGGACAGCTGTTATCCTGAATCTTTGAGAGACTGAATTGCGGCCTGACTTTGATGAAATTAAAGATTTACCACGACTTGACTGACTTAGAGGACAACTATTAGCCAGATTAGGTAAATTTGATGTTCTGCGGTTTGGACGATGATTTTCTAACAATTTGCAACTTAATTAGATAAACTATGTTTGATTAATTGAAAACCGTGTTGTGTCGATTATTTGAAGAAATTAGAATAGGAAATGAGTATAGATAAATGAATTGCATCACTAAATCATATATACAACTAACTGATTCATCACCAACTGAGGGGAATATCATGAGGTTAAAAGTTAATAAGAGTATTCAATGCGCATTAGGGTTTTAGGTAAAAAGATACTCCTTTCATGTCAGCGTTTGGAAACTTATTTCTCTAGGGAAACAGATCAATGAAGTGTGAGTATTGGTGTTATGGGCCCCACCAATGAATGTATTTGAGTGAGTGTGTTAATGAGATATTTGGTCTGTGACAAAGGGGGAATTTGACTTTCCACGCTGCATCAGTTTTTCTGGTAGCAAGATGATGGTTGTTATTGATTTGATTTGGTGATTATTGCTTGTAAATTGCTTATTGATTATTCGTTATTGATTGATATTGGTTTAAGTATTAACACTCTGGGGCCGATTCCGATCCTGTAAAAAGGCCCTACGAATCGTCGTACAGAGCGTTTTCTCCATACGACTCGCACCCGCTAAACTGTCCCTACAACCTAGGAAGTACGATTCGTACAGAAAGCCTATTTCCGTACGAATCGTACAAAAGACCGTACGTGGAAAAAATACCTACGATTCTGATCCGGAACAGCTTGTACGCGACGTCCGGACGTATTCAGGCAGCGGTTTCCGGCCCAGCAAGTACGATTCGTCCCTACGTCACTCCGTACGGCTCTTTTTTTACGGGAGTCAAACACAGCCGGAAAAGCAGAGTTCGACGCGAACCGCTACGCAACGCATGCCATGAACCCCATCGTACGTGTCATCCCGGTCCTCTTGGCCTACGACCTGGTGCACCGCACCAAACGCACACGCCGCAGAAGGTGAGAACAACACCCAGGGGCCAGGGTGGGGGTGAGGGGCACGAAACATACCCCATACTCAAACCCAAACCTATAATATGGAGGCCATACATTACCACCAGGGTCTGGTCACTTTGGGGGGCGTGTCCAGCAACCCCCTCGTACCACAACAACGGAAGTGGACGTGTACGGTGCATACCACACGTACCCCTATGGCACCATTACAAAAGTGGCACGGACCGTACCCACGCATAAATGCATGGGTATGGTGCGTACCACACGTACCCCTATGGCACCATCACACCTCAGGTATGGACCGTACCCACGCATGAATGCGTGGGTACGGTGCGTACCACACGTACCCCAACTGCACCATGCCAACTCAGGTACGGACCGTACCCACGCATGAATGCGTGGGTACGGTGCGTACCACACGTACCCCTACGGCCCCATGACAACTCAGGTATGGACCGTACCCACGCATGAATGCGTGGGTATGGTGCGTACCACACGTACCCCTACGGCACCATGACAACTCAGGTACGGACCGTACCCTAGGTACGGTGCATACCACACGTACCCCTACGGCACCATTACAACTCAGGTACGGACCGTACCCACGCATGAATGCGTGGGTACGGTGTGTACCACACGTACCCCAACGGCACCATGCCAACTCAGGTACGGACCATACCCACGCATGAATGCGTGGGTACGGGGCGTACCACACATACCCCTATGGCACCATGACAAACCGTACCCAACTCAGGTTCAGACCGTACCCACGCATGAATGCGTGGGTACCGTGCGTATCACACGTACCCCTACGGCACCATGACAACTCAGGTACGGACCGTACCCAACTCAGGTTCGGACCGTACCCACGCATGAATGCGTGGGTACTGTGCGTACCACACGTACCCCTACGGCACCATGCCAACTCAGGTACGGACCGTACCCACGCATGAATGCGTGGGTATGGTGCGTACCACACGTACCCCAACGGCACCATGCCAACTTAGGTACGGACCGTACCCACGAATGAATGCGTGGGTACGGTGCGTACCACACATACCCCTACGGCACCATGACAACTCAGGTACGGACGGACCATACCCATGCATGAATGCGTGGGTATGGTGCGTACCACACGTACCCCATTACGGCAGCAGTAAATTTGGGATAGGATGTGTACACACGCCAGGAATGTGGGCCTAGAGGACTGGCCCAGCATGTTACCTTCATATTGGTGTGTGTGTAGGTCCAGGCCAGCAGTGTACAGCCCCAAGGGGGGGCTTGGGTGGGTGCATATGACTACCAGCAGCATCCAGACATATGAGGGTTGGGTGCATATCACTACCAGCATTGTCCAGACATATGAGGGGTGGGTGCATATCACTATCAGCAGTGGGAAGACATATGAGGGGTGGGTGCATATCACTACCAGCAGTGGACATACATATGAGGGGTGGGTGCATATGACTCTCAGCAGTGGACAGACATATGAGGGGTGGGTGCTTATCACTACCAGTAGTGTCCAGACATATGAGGGGTGGGTGCATATGACTCCCAGCAGTGGACAGACAAATGAGGGGTGGGTGCATACCACTACCAGCAGTGTCCAGCCATATGAGGGTGGGTGCATATGACTCCCAGCAGTGGACAGACATATGCGGGGTGGGTGCAGATCACTACCAGCAGTGTCCAGACATATGAGGGGTGGGTGCAGAGGACTCCCAGCAGCATCCAGACATATGAGGGGTGGGTGCATATCACTACCAGCAGTGGACATACATATGAGGGGTGGGTGCATATGACTCCCAGCAGTGGACAGACATATGCGGGGTGGGTGCATATCACTACCAGCAGCATCCAGACATATGAGGGGTGGGTGCATATCACTACCAGCAGTGGACAGACATATGCGGGGTGGGTGCATATCACTACCAGCAGCGTCCAGACATATGAGGGGTGGGTGCATATCACTACCAGCAGTGGACAGACATATGAGGGGTGGGTGCAGAGGACTCCCAGCAGTGGACAGACATATGCGGGGTGGGTGCATATCACTACCAGCAGCGTCCAGACATATGAGGGCTGGGTGCAGAGGACTCCCAGCAGCGTCCAGACATATGAGGGGTGGGTGCATATCACTACCAGCAGTGTCCAGACATATGAGGGGTGGGTGCATATGACTCCCAGCAGCGTCCAGACATATGAGGGGTGGGTGCATATCACTACCAGCAGTGGACATACATATGAGGGGTGGGTGCATATGACTCCCAGCAGTGGACAGACATATGAGGGGTGGGTGCAGAGGACTCCCAGCAGTGTCCAGACATATGAGGGTGGGTGCATATGACTCCCAGCAGTGGACCGACATATGCGGGGTGGGTGCATATCACTACCAGCAGCGTCCAGGCATATGAGGGGTGGGTGCAGAGGACTCCCAGCAGCGTCCAGACATATGAGGGGTGGGTGCATATCACTACCAGCAGTGTCCAGACATATGAGGGGTGGGTGCATATGACTCCCAGCAGCGTCCAGACATATGAGGGGTGGGTGCATATCACTACCAGCCAAGGACATACATATGAGGGGTGGGTGCATATGACTCCCAGCAGTGGACAGACATATGAGGGGTGGGTGCATATCACTGCCAGCAGTGTCCAGACATATGAGGGGTGGGTGCATATAACTCCCAGCAGTGGAGAGACATATGAGGGGTTGGTGCATATCACTACCAGCAGTGTCCAGACATATGAGGGGTGGGTGCATATGACTCCCAGCAGTGGACAGACATATGCGAGGTGGGTGCATATCACTACCAGCAGCGTCCAGACATATGAGCGGTGGGTGCAGAGGACTCCCAGCAGTGTCCAGACATATGAGGGGTGGGTGCATATCACTACCAGCAGTGTCCAGACATATGAGGGGTGGGTGCATATCACTACCAGCAGTGGACATATATATGAGGGGTGGGTGCAGAGGTCTCCCAGCAGTGGACAGACATATGAGGGGTGTGTGCAGAGGACTCCCAGCAGTGTCCAGACATATGAGGGTGGGTGCATATGACTCCCAGCAGTGGACCGACATATGCAGGGTGGGTGCATATCACTACCAGCAGCGTCCAGGCATATGAGGGGTGGGTGCAGAGGACTCCCAGCAGCGTCCAGACATATGAGGGGTGGGTGCATATCACTACCAGCAGTGTCCAGACATATGAGGGGTGGGTGCATATGACTCCCAGCAGCGTCCAGACATATGAGGGGTGGGTGCATATCACTACCAGCCAAGGACATACATATGAGGGGTGGGTGCATATGACTCCCAGCAGTGGACAGACATATGAGGGGTGGGTGCATATCACTGCCAGCAGTGTCCAGACATATGAGGGGTGGGTGCATATAACTCCCAGCAGTGGAGAGACATATGAGGGGTTGGTGCATATCACTACCAGCAGTGTCCAGACATATGAGGGGTGGGTGCATATGACTCCCAGCAGTGGACAGACATATGCGAGGTGGGTGCATATCACTACCAGCAGCGTCCAGACATATGAGCGGTGGGTGCAGAGGACTCCCAGCAGTGTCCAGACATATGAGGGGTGGGTGCATATCACTACCAGCAGTGTCCAGACATATGAGGGGTGGGTGCATATCACTACCAGCAGTGGACATATATATGAGGGGTGGGTGCAGAGGTCTCCCAGCAGTGGACAGACATATGAGGGGTGTGTGCAGAGGACTCCCAGCAGTGTCCCACTCCCAGGGGGATGGATGTCTTTCACACACTGCATGACACACCACAGGTGGGTGTGAGGACATATAACACATGCATACCCACCCATGGCGGATGCAGCACAATACACACCCTGATTTCATGCCAACAGACTGTATAGTCATGTAACTGCATACAAAACTAAGATAGCCAAAGGGAACACACACTGTCACGCACATCCCAAGACTGATAGGAACGTCCAGGTGCTGGTTCAGCCACCAAGATGTTGTCTCTCATGGAAGGAATAGGGTTCAATTCCACCAGATACAATGCCCACAATTGTGAGTCAGGTTCCCAAATACCCTGCATAACAAGTACCATTTGTGTGGTAGGCCGTGATTACACACATGCATAGTGCTGAAAAGGGCCAATTTGTCGCTGAAGGCATTCCTACATACCCAAAACACAAGTACAGTGACTAGCAAGGATGGCACAGACGATTCAGCAGGAGACATCGGTGAGCAGGCATGGCCATTGTTGAAGGGATCCGTCACCAACAAAGGAAATGTTGACACAGGTCAGCACAACGATTGTGCAACTGTTTGCAGGGAAGATGTCAGGTGCCACAGTGGAAGGAACACTCCTTGGGACAATGTCTCCAAAGAAAAGGAACACACACTACCAATGATTCTTTGCAGAGACATTGTGATGGCACACAGATACCATGGTCCACCTCATGACCATCATACAAAAACATTTCTCAGAACCCTAACACATTACCAGAACAACAACTCCAGGAGCCTCATCACCAACATCAAGTACCTGAAATGCAATAGTGTTGAAAGTAAAAGAAAAGGCTTTATTCAGCACACAAAAATTATAAATTAAGAAGACACTATGTACAAAGGCCAATGGCCAGTCCTTTGTTATAGTCCAAGGGTGGACGTAGGGGACCGTTTCCACCCCTACCTTGCCTGCACAAAGTAACCTTAAGGTTTGTCGACCGGGGTGAGCCATCATCTGTGGCAGGACCAGGCACCGCAGGGACAGGAGGGGGTTGGGTAGGTGTGGTGGGTGCAGGGCTGGACGTCTCCACCACAGGGGGTGGGGCAGCGCCAAAGGTGGAGGTGAGCTCGGCACTGCACACTTCTGCCAGGGCATCCAGAGTAACCCCTGCACCTGAAGATACCCCCGGGCCAACGGAGGGGGGTGGCCGAGGGATAGAGTGCAGCGCTCTTGGGGGAGGGGGTGGACATGGGAGTGGACTCAACTCCCCTGCCCGGGGACTTCCTCGCCCGCTTGCGGGGTGGTGTCACAGTGGGGGTGAGAGCCAGCTCACCCATGTAGAGCTCTTTGGGTGAAGCTAGGGGGAGTCGTTTTGGAGGGACCGGGTTGTGAGGACTGCAGACTCTGACTGTGGCTGGGTGTCTGTCGTTTGCCCCAGACCGTGTGGGTGTGCCTACATCCCCCTGAATGTGCGTGCCAGGAGGTGTGCGCTGTGCCTTACTTGGGGGTGTGCTGGATGTGTCTGTTGGGGTGCGTGCCCGTGACTGTCTGTGTGTGCGTTGGGCAGGCATGGGAGAGGGCACTGTGGATCGGTCCGGGGTAGGGGGGACGGAGCACCGCAGGAGAGAAACTGCTTCCGTCAGTGAAGAGTCCATGGTCCGCAGAATCCTGCGTTGCTCAGACATCATTGATGACATGCCCTCCACGAACGACACCAACTGTGTGAGCAGTTTAGTGTGTCCATGGAGGACATGCAGCACTGATGCCTGACCAACCTGCAACTGGCGCAGTGTGTCCACAGACGGGGGCAGGGGTGCGGTGCCTGGTCCGAAGGAGACACGGTGGGACCCTGCACGGACAGAAGGGACGGGAGCAACTGGGAGGGCGGAGATGTCAATGGAGGAGGCGGGTACAGATGGTGGGATGCTGCCAGTTGTTGGTGCATCCTCCGCCTCCTCAGGGAGTTCAGCCTCGGACCCGTCAGCGTCGTAGATGCTCTCGCCTCCAGACAGGTCCTCCGACTGACTCCCCTCGCCCTCCGTGCCACTGGCTCCTGCTGACTCCACAGCACTGACGGCACTGTCGCTGGGTCCCTCCTCAAGGTCCATGCAGGTGTCTCCCTCGCTTGTGGATGATGATGCTGTGGGCAAGGAGAAGAAACCAAAATGCATCAGTCACCTGTATACATCTGACACATGAGCACAAGAACAATTGGTCACAGTGCATATCAGGCAATGCATCATGAGTAACAGCTAGATTACTCCGCACATATGTAAGCCCTGTACTGGCCAGTTGTTAGACCCACCATGCCACTTTGACACCAGGAAAATACATACACAAAAGGCCACACCTTGAATGAGAACTACACTGAGAAGCTAGTGTCTGTGAACCGGTGAGCACAGCAATACAATGAAGTCATGACACCTCTTGTTTAGCCTGAAAGAAACAGTAGTGATGCACTCAAGGTAAACTAACACACCTCAATACTCAAGGTGTCACCACACTCAGAGACCTGTAAGTCCTTTTGAACACAAAACGAACAAATGTTGGTACCTTGGGACTCACAATACTTTACACAATCTACATGTTTTGAATGTGCCAATTGGCCATTTCATGAAAAGAACACTCATGTGGCTGCATGCAATATGTCGCACAAGGCAGTGCACACAAAAGTACATGTACACTGTCATTGAAGAAGCTGGCCCCTTTTCTGAGAAGCCACTGTTAGAAATAAATGGTGTTGCAGAAAGTACATATACATGGGCCCACGTAGGTCTTGATGTCTTGAGACTCGTTAGTTTGTATCACCAACAACAAAGGAGTCTCACAAAATCAAGACCACTGTGGGAACATGTATATGGAGAATCTGCAGCACCATTTAATTTGAACAGTGGCTTCTTTGAATAGGTGCCAGGGTGCTCCATGAAAGTTGAAATGTCGTTTGGTGTGCGCTTCCTTGGTAGAATTTTTTCATGCAGGCACATCAGTGTACTTAACACAAATCATCCAATTTCCACATTTAAAACATGAACAACTGTTGACAAGTGCTGTGAGTGCCAAGGTACAATTCTGTAAGAGTAACAACTTTAATTATGTCAGTTGTCACCAGGCCTTCCGTCACCTGATTACACAGTTGGCTACACATATGACCTACTGCCTGTCATCTGGAGTGGCACACATGTCCACACCCAGGACAATGCATAAGCTCATGGGCCTGCAATTGGGTGGTAAAAGCCCATCTGTACTGTGGGGACACCCTCATGGCAAGCCAGAATGTACACACAGATGTCAGCACACGAAGTCCAAAATGCGTTGCATCAGAACCACACACAGGTGCAAAAAATATATGATCAGGATTCATGTTGGTAAAAAAAATGACACAGGCTGCAAAGCACAAACATTGAGCACTGGCCACCATCACAGGGGCACTGCACCGTGTATTTTTGTACAGCCAATTCTCACACACAAGTCAGACCTGGCAATGATGAAAAATCAGGGTTGCACATGTATGCCTCTCCCGCACCCCCCCTCCCCAATACCTGAGTCAATGTGATTGATACAGATCAAGAACTGACACCTCTTATTCTGGGTTACAACAACTGTGCTTGAAAAATAGCTTCATTTACACAACATCACCTCGTGGGGCTGCAAACACATATTTGTGACAAACAACCATCAACAGATTGTTGTGAATAGCCACACAGGCACTGCCCAGTGTGAGTAAGCACAAGCAAAATGGTGTATCCCTGTCCAGTGGACACAGGTAGCACACATTAGCAAAATACAAACTAGGCCAGGGAACAATGTCACAGAGGCAGACCTATGCAGAACACACAGAGAAAGTGCACAGTGTTGGATGACATACATGATTAGGAGGCCAGGGTGTCTCAGGGGACTGCAGTGGGCACACTGCTCCGTGGTCCTGGAATGAGCTGACTGTACCATGTTCAACCATCATGGCACTATGCATATCTCACACTCATGCACATCATGTCTGAGGCCACAACATTGGTCATGCATGCTGCAAGGGTGTCCAGTTGAAAGCTCACACTCCTATGTGGAGAATCAGCATCAGTGACAACAACTATGGACCCCCAACATAGTGAACAGGTCATGGCACAGGCAAGGTACCAACACAAGTCACAGACCACCCTCCCACATGATGCAGAAAGCAATGTGCACTTAGATTTACTGGCACCCTAGATGACCATGTGCAAATGTGATTACACACAGACCAGGGGACACATGTCAAGTAGGGGAAGGGATGAATAAGAGCAACAGGTGACATTGGGGAACAGAAAATGCACTGCACATATCAACTCTGGGAGTGAATCCAGGCTACGTAGCACTTACAAAAGCCTGCGACACATAACACGACAAACAGCCATGTACCTACCCCCTCCTTGCTGCAGTCTCTCCTGTAACTGCCTATCGAGATCCGGGAAGACCACCGCCAGGACATGTCTCATTTGGGGGGTCAGCCAACGGCGTCCGCCGTGGGGGCGAGGACTGTCGAGCCCCAGCTGGACCCGGGCGATCCGCCGGGTCCAGCACTGGATGTCCTGCCACCTCTTGCGGACCTGTGGCAGCTGGCAACGATGCTCCCCCTCAGATCTCACGGCCCTGACGATGTGGTTCCAAATCACCCTTTTCTCGTAGGCAGTTACCTGTCAGGATGACAAAGTGACACACCATCAATATACCTGCTCCATGTCCCCGAGACACACATTTGAACCTCTTAGAAATGTTGAACAGGGCATAGGATGCAGACAGGAATTACATCATACACAATAAGAAATTGGCCTGTGTGCAAGCCCCAATGCACTACATGGCATTGAAAGTCAACCGGTTGGCATGAGGGTTGCGACACACTCACTGATCATGCCACACACTGTGCAGCACATGCAACAGCAGGCTGATGGCCAGCACGTGCCAAGCAGTCACATGTCCCACTCCACTGATGCACCCTCAGCATACTAGACAGACACACCCAAGCACAGATCACTCGCCTGTCATTGACAACAGCAGATACAACCCTCACTCTGCACATGTGCCACTTGCCAGTGGGGTGTCACAGGTGTCATGCTAGCTATGCAAGTCAGACACACAGCACGGCTTACTTGTCACATCAGATGGGTAGATATGGTGCCACCTCCATGCAGCTGTGGCGCAACACTTCACATAGACACTCACCCACATGTAAAGGAAGATTCACACACATCAATGTCCATGAGGTCGTACACATCATTTGGACACTCTCACCACAGGTCCACTCAACTCATACACATCTGTGGGTACAGTCACCTGTCACACCGGGGGAGCACTGAATCACCTCAGGACAATAGGAAAAAAAGCCACCAAGAATTTCACTGGCTGAATGTGTCATGCACTATGCAGTGAAAGTCACAGTAAGCACAATGCAAGTGAGGAGTGCACACAGGAACTACATCAGGCTCTGCATGAGAGACATCAGCATGTCCCCCACCCTGGGGCCCACTCTAAACAACATAGCATGTCTGTCCCACCTGGACACAATATTGACATTCACACAACAGGTGCCTAGGCAAAGGTAGTGGACTCAGCACTCACCTGCTCCCCTGGTCTCCCATACAGCTTGGTGTACTGTGGGAGGAGGGCGTCCAGCAAGGCCTGATTCTCCTCCTGGGTGAATGGCTGGGCCCTCTCCACAGTACGTGACATGGTCCAGAGGAAGCAGAGACAGCAGCAATGTTGTCGACTGGAAAGTTGTGCAGGCAAGTGCCCTCTCATGGGTTCTGGCTGCCTTATATCTGTCTTGATGAGGGGCGTTCATTTAGTACATAGTGATTGGTCAGGCTCATTAGCATCCTACGTTTACTCCAATCCCTTTAAACATACACCAATGACACCATTCGCATCGTTCAAATTTTGAGCATCATGTCAAGTCAACAACCACTTTGCAACATTGTATTTTGTGGCCAACTGACTGTTCCAGGACACCTGATCGACACTTTCCAACTGAAAACTCTGTCTCCATGACAACCAGCATGCATTTAGGGCCTAATACTTGTCCCTTATGTGTCCCCTATATAATTTTTAAATCCACACACAGGTACAGTGCGTTTCACACGTACCCCTACGGCACCAGTACAATGGTGAAATGAAGCGTACACACGCAATGATTGTGGGTGTACGGTGCGTTTCACACGTACCCCTATGGCACAAGTACAATGGTGAAACGAAGCGTACACACGCAATGATTATGGGTGTACGGTGCGTTTCACACGTACCCCTATGGCACAAGTACAATGGTGAAATGAAGCGTACACACGCGATGATAGCGGGTGTATGGTGCATTTCACACGTACCCCTACGGCACAAGTACAATGGTGAAATGAAGCGTACACATGCAATGATTGTGGGTGTATGGTGCGTTTCACACGTACCCCTATGGCACCAGTTGTACAGTGCGTTTGACAGGTATGTATACGCACTAGTAGTACACGTACACGTACACGTACTACTAGTGCGTACCGGTACGTGTACTAAGGTAGTACACGTACCGGTACGCACTGTACTACTAGTGCATGCACCGTGCGTGTACTACTAGTGCGTACCCGTACGTGTACTACCTTAGTACACGTACGTGTACGCACTAGTAGTACAAGTACGGTGCATGCACTAGTAGTACAGTGCGTACACGTACGTGTACACACTAGTAGTACACGTACCCGTATGTGTACTACTAGTGCGTACCCGTACATGTACTAAGGAAGTACACGTACGCACTGTACTACTAGTGCATGCACCGTACGTGTACTACTAGTGCGTACCCATACGTGTACTCATTTCACACGCTTACAATTGTAATACAGGCGTACACATGACAGGAATGGAGGGCTACGAGTCGCACATGGATGTCCATCAAGTACTTGTCATTGCATACTTACATGTGCAGGCCCTAGGTGTGTTAGCCAGTGATATTGCACAGGTCATCTCATCTAGTTGCACAATTGATGTGTGATGACTTGTGGACACATGTCATGTGTGATGGGGCACTTTGTGGCACACATCACCTTGCCACTTGCCACATGTGTGTCTGTAGTCCAACTGTGTCATGCACAGCAGCAGTGGGATGGCACAGTAATCAACACCCGCACCTTTCTCCTGATGCCAGGGACAGGGACACTCTATCAACTGACAGGTCTCGATCACCGTGCCCCTTTGGGACTACGTCAGGTGTGTGTCATGTGTTCCCATGAGCTTGATGTCAGTGTCCCGTCAACTGCATCTGCTGCTGGTGCATCCAACAGGGGTCTGTGTGGAGATGGGCATGGAACACATCTACGCACACCAGGCCACATGTGGATTCCCACGGCTGTAGGGTCTGTGTGCATCATGCATCATATTTTCCCAGTCAGACATGTGTGCGTTGTCTCAATGACTGTGTTTTTTAGTTGTCACGTGTACCCCTTCATCGCACTGTGTTTGATATGTACATTTGACATTCCATGTGACCTGCGCGTGTGCCTTGCAGTCAGCTATCTGGATGAGATGACATCCTTCCAATGCAGCTATGTGGATGTGTGTCACTCTGGTGATATCTCTGGCTGTTCACTCAGACTGGCCCCCAGCTCATTTCAGGGCATGTCATGTAGACTTGACAATCAACAGGTGTATCTGGGTTTTTGTAGGAGTGCCAGCAAGCTTGCATATGTGTCCTGGATGTATTGCACACACCCGACTCCATAGTTACCTGATGTGTATTGCCAGTGTAGCATGTGCTATGTTCATTGACATTGATGTTGGCCGACTCTCAATCTTCATTCATCCAAACAATGTCTTGCAGGGCACCGCCTGTCCCAAGACTAATGCCAGACTTGGGTGCCATGAGGGAACGTGCCTGCATCCGACGTTACAGATTCACTCAACAGTTGATTGAGGACTTGACCGACAGGCTGGCACCACACCTCCAACCGCGACACTGGTATCCTACTGCACTGACCCCAAAGATGAAGGTGATGGCAGCCCTACATTTTTTTGCCACAGGTACGTTTCAATTCACCATAGCTGATGTTGGTGGCATGTCACAGACAATGTTCAGCCGTGTCCTGCGTGATGTTTTAGCAGCCATGTTGGAGCACCTTGATGAATTCATCACATTTCCTACTCCTGAGGAGTTGACAGATGTCAAGGGTGATTTCTATGCCCTGGGAGGGATGCCCCATGTCATTGGATCCATTGATGGTACACATGTGGCTTTGGTACCACCACAGGCACAGGAACAAGCCTATCGCAATAGAAAACATTACCACTCGATAAATGCCCTTGTGGTGTGTCTTGCTAACATGCTGATTTCCCATGTCTGTGCACGTTTTCCAGGATCAGCACACGATGCCTACATCATGAGGCGTAGCAGGGTGCCACAAATGATGCTGCGGCTGCACAACGAACGAGCATGTCTTGTTGGTGGGTATACTCTGTTTGTCCTGTGTGTTGCGGTATCTATGGCTCTTACGGCATCTCCTGACCCTGTTTTTTACATGATGTTTCCATGTAGGGGACTCTGGATATCCCAACATGCCATGGCTAATGACACCTCTCCGCAACCCAAGAACAGCTGCAGATCACAGGTACAATGATGCACACAGGCAGACCAGGCGAGTGATTGAGAGGACGTTTGGCCTCCTGAAGAGCCGATTCCGGTGCCTGGACAAGACAGGCGGGTCCCTCCCTTATGCCCCGGAGACGGTCTGCCGAATCTTCCTCGTGTGCTGCATGCTGCACAACATGGCAGTTGAGAAGGCAGTGCCACTCATCCTGGATCTGGATGAGCAGGAACATCCACCCGTGGAGGATCAAGGGCTTGCTCACAAAGCTAGTGATGATGATGAGGAGGAGGAGGATATCCGGAGTCAGCTCATACGCAACTTCTTCTCATAATGGCGAGTCACTGGGTATGAGTGTGCAAGCTTGTAGCATTGAGTGGCATGTGTTGCAATGTGTGTGTCCAGCTTACTGAATGCAAAGTGACTTGGATGTGTGTTCTGATGTGTCACTAGAGTGATGATGTCATGCCACACATTGTTCATGTTTGGTAAATGTCCATATGTGCGGTGAGAATTGTTTTAGGTGACTTCTTGTGTGTCTGACATTCCCAGGTATTTAGCGCCTGTTGACTGCTCGTGTCATCGTTGTCCTCCTGCTATTCCTCATGAGGATTGCAACGTGTGCTGAATCAGCGTTCCATGCACGGACATCTGGAAAGGTCAGTCTTGGTAAGGTTTGCAGCAAGGATTTCTTGTGGTGGTACGGGTTTGGAATGTGTGGGGACTGCTTCTGTGCATGTTGTGGTACCGTGCATACATGTCTTCTCACCATGGAGCATATAACATGTAGCATCACTCCCATGACATGATAGTCACCCTTCTTGACAGTCATCTGTAGTGGAGTGTGGCATCAATGTGTGTAAACCTTGCCTCTGAAACATTGCAGATGATACGGGTGGACATAGTGGGGGACATCACAACAACAGGCTCCATGGGGAATTGCAGCCTCTCCGTGTGCAGCAGGATGTGTTTGGCTCATCCCCTTAACTTGTGTGCCAGTTCATTGGGATTGACATCATCCGTGTTGTGAAGGGGGTGTCCAACGTATGTCCCACATGTTCTGTCAACTGACCTGTGAGTCTGTTAATATGGATGCATATCCCTTTGTGTGTGTATGTGGAATAAAGGTGTTCAGCACAATCCAAAGTGCCTCATCTCTGTCACTGCAGCTCTCTTGACAGTTTACATGCGTCATCTATGGCATAATTGTCAAAGATTGAGCATCTGTGTGTATGTGTACTTTGGCAACATGCATGCAGTGCTTTATGGCTAATGATCTCTATTGTGCCTGAAGTACCTTGTTGGGTATGTATTTGTGCAGCTTGCACCCCACAACGGGACGTGAACGCCTGCTGATGGTGTGTCTCCTTTGCGCATCTCTGCCTTTTGTTGCCTGATCCAGTGGCTGTAATTTATGGTGATTATTCATACATTTTCTCGTAGTGACCCATGAGTGACCTGACCCTCTTTCCTTTGCATACACCTGTTGCACTGTGCCTTTTAGACCTTGTCTTTGTGTGCTACTTTTGCCTAATTTCTAACCCCTTCCGCCTGCTGCTGCCTCACCTGCGGCACTGCCCCACCGAGTGCCCTGATTCTGCAACCCAGACGCCTCCAAAATGCTCTGCCCTTCCCCTTCCACCCATTCGAAATGCAGGCAGCAGCTTTTCTGTGCCACTGTAGCCCCAACCCCGTGCCAAAGGCAGGTACGTATGCGCCTGCAACATGCACAGTGCACGACCCTCTAGTCTTTGCATGACCCACGTCACACAACAGGCTTATGCTGCAGCCACTCTCCAAGCAATGTCATCGTGACAATCATCTTCCTGCTATCAGGCAACCCCTAAGCACACACACGACACCTTCGCATGCTGAGTGTGCTACTCCAACTGCCTACACAGCGCTGCCCAGCCTACAAGACCCTGTCAGAACAACCAGGTAATGTGCCTCCTACTCCACACTCGCTCCGTCCACCAGCACGCCATTGGACTCTGTTACCTCCTCAATACAACAGCCCCACACATCACCTTCATGACAGTAACCTGGACAAAAGCATCCTCAGCACATGACGTCTTCATTGCCATCTCACACGATACAAGACCACCTGCAGGGACGGCAACACCAGTCCCGGGGGATGAATTGCTATTTATTCACAAGTACACCCTCAGAGTCACAAATCCGGGTTTGCAGCAACTCCATGGCAACCCTCAGTGTAACACTCCTCTACAGATCTGCAGGACTACATCCACTATTCCGCTAAGTCATCAACACGTACATCTGCACGCACGCCCTCACCTCCATGGGCTACATGTGGCTGTGTGCCAGTAACTTCTTGCTGGAGGGGTCAACACCACTATCCATCATTGGTCCATCAACATTTGACTCCACATCTCCGACAACCAACACACTGCCCCACACCCCGCTACAGATCCCCCAAAGATGCTTGATGTAAGTCACCACAGAAAAGCTGTGTGGGACACTCAAAACAACACCCCCGCCACACCCTGCAACCTCACGCACTGGATCAGCAACTGATACAACAATCTTGCCACATTGACGGACTTTCCAGTGAAGCACAACAACAGTTCAGGTACCTGGGACAAGGCAGACCTACAGGACTCCTACAGACTTAGCCGGACTCTTGTGCAAACCTTGCAACACAAAGAGCCATAATTTGCCTTACAGCCCTGAAAAACACCACACAAAGCCATCACCATATCATCAGCAATGACAAGTGGAGATCCTTCAGATAGTGCCGAGACACCCAAACACACGACATCAAGGAGCTCATCGGCATTGTGAGTGAAATGACAGCAGATTTCCATCCAAGACACCCCAGCCTTGCAAGGCAGATCACATCCCTTGCAACTTTGTACCACTGCAAGCTCATGAGCATACACGACAGCCTTGGCACACAGACGCAGACAGCACTATTATCCGCAGGACAAACCCCCATCAGGTTATGGACTCCCATCTGCAGCAATGACACAACCTGGCTCATGGCAACATACACTCTGGCTCTCCATCAGGCCCCTTCCCACACAACATCTAAACCACATCATTCCACATCCTTGAAGCCCACGTCCAGCGCGTCCTGAATGTCTCCTTTGAGTTGCAGAGACCCAGGCCCTTCTTAGACAACGGACGGCAGTACCGCAGGATCTCCTGGTATATCACCCTGCTTCCCTACCCAGCAAATGTCATCAGGAAGACACTCAACAAGCAAATGACAATTTTCCTCCATGCAACCTTCTCCAGGCAACCGGCACCAGACCATCTTCCACAGTAATCACACCACTGCAACCGTCAGCATTGCCACCACCAACCACAACTTTGCCATGCTCAACAATGGTGAGGCCACCACCCTTGACCTCTCAATGGCATTCTACACCATGTGCTACCACACTGTCAGCTCACACATCTCCAACACTGGTATCCAGAGGAGGGCCCAGGGTTAAATCAGAAAGTCGCTCACCAGCAAGGCCCAGGGAGTCTGCCTCCACCCTGCAACATGTAGTACACTGGGGTCATCTGGCCCATGCCACAGGGCTCTTCTCTCAGCTTGATGATCTTCAATGTCTCCATGACCCTGCTCTCCACCATCACATGCGCACACGACCTCATCATCATCTCGTATGCCATTGACACTCAGATGCTCCTCCAACTCACCAAAGACCCAGCCATTGCCTGATCAAAACTTCAAGAAGGCATGAGATCCGTTGAGGGATGGCTGAAAATCAGCCACCTAAGGCTGGAAGGACAGGACAGAGGTCATCATCTGAGGATTGTCCCCTTACAGCTGGCTCAACTCCTTGTGTCCCACTGGTCTGTGCACCGCACCAGCACCCAATGGCCACGCACGCAAGCTGGTGTTCATCATGGACCCATCGCTGAAAATTACCATGCAACTCACCACCATCTGTACCTCATGCTGCAACACCCCTCAATTGCTGCAAATGACCCACATATGGATCCACTCCAAGGCAAGACAGACCGTCCCCCTGGTCCACGACACCAGCCGGCTCAACTACAGCACCGGCCTCTACGGAGAACAGCAGCAAAACTGCAGGAGAAGTTGTCCACATCCTGGGTGCATCCGCACACCTCATCTGCAACATCCCCCACCCCAGCCCCATCACCGTCCACCTGAGATATGTACAATAGCTCACTGTGTGCTGCAGGATCACCTTCAGACTCCTCAACCACACTCAGGAGGCAGTCCACAACCCCAGACCCAACACAGACCTTGGATGGCCCAACTTCATGCAGCCCACCTTGCCCTGGCCACCATTCATCACATCCACATAAAAACTGCATGCAGGAGATGGTTCTCCCACCTTGCAAAACAGACCTGGGACTCCCTCCCCGGGCACATCAACATGACCCATGACCTCTACACCTTCATGATACTCTTCCAAATTGGTCTGTCTGAGCAGTATTGCAAGCCCCCCTCAGCATCTTGAGGCCATCAAGTGTGTGTATCGGACTCCATGTTTGTATTTTGTGGTACATTGTGACCCATGTGTGTCCTCGACCGGACTCAGATCCAAGTGTATGGATGGCTGGAGTTTGTTCCACACTCAGGCATACTTCAACATATCCCCAAACGTATGTTGTGTAATCATGCTAAATGACTGCAACATAAAATTTCATGTCTTAATTTTTTATTTATAGCTCTGGGGCGTTATTTGTGCACAGAAAAAGGTGCTATGCAGGGACCATAGAATCCAAAGTTCACAGGGGGAGATGGGATCCTTGGCATTTGAAGTCATCAGAGTCCAGACCATAGTGTTTGGCATCATTGGTCAGACTGTGACCAGCAAGTCCATGTGGCAGATGATGTCAGTCAATGAGGTGATGCTGTCGCACATGAAGGCCAGGTGCCAGGCCAGGTGACCTGGGAGATGTGGATGGGCCGCTGCCTCTCATGGTCTTTTCCGTGGATGACCCACCTTCCTCGCGGGATGAATCCTCCTCCTCCTACCTCCCTGTGGATGGTGGTGGTCTTCGCCTGGTGGCACAGGGAGAGTTGCCCATGTTGTCGGCAAACCGACGGAGTGAATGGCTTATGTCCCTTTGCACTGCCAGGAGCTCAGCCAGTCTTGCCTCCATCCGTCCTTGGTGTTCTTGTTGACTGGCGTGTTGCTCAGCCTGCTGGTTCTTGATCTCTGTGAGGGTCACCACTCCTGGTGTCACGCCGGTATGCCTCCATGATGTTGTGGATGTGTGACATACCGGTCCCTTCAGCTGGCTGGTCAGGTTCGCGCCTCTGCCGTCCTCCACTCCCACCACCCCTGCCCACACGAGCCTGGCCTGCCATTGTGGGCACATCGGGTCTACGGGACCCCTGAGGGATGGCAGTGTCGGTGTTGTCTGCTTCCTCCTGGGTGCCCGCCGCACCTTGTCACTCCTGGTCAGACTGGCTCAGTTGTTCACTGCGGGCAGGGCTCCTCGGTGTCTCCTGGGATGTGGCAGGAATGGGGGTGGTGGTTGGCACAGATGGTCCTGAACCAGATTCTGCAGGGGCTTGGACACCAGAGGGTCCAGGTCGGTCGGGGTCATCCACGGAGTGTTGAGAGGCATCGCTGCCGGTGGGATCAGGTTCCTCCCGAGCCTGTGACTGTGATTCTTCCCCCCCATTGTTGGGGGGATATTCATCACGTTGCCCTGTGTGTGAGAGACAGACAATGTAAATGCTGTTTCATGCAACATGCATGTTTCATACACATTGAAGTTGGCACTGTTCCTCCAGGTAGTTGTATGTGCCTAGCATTCTCCTCAATGTTCACTTGTGGATGGGTATGTTGCGGGGGACAGATTGATATGTTCTCCTGAGTCTTTGACATGTCGATTTGTGGCTTGGATGCTTCTTCGGCTATGTATTGGTCTTGTTGTGTTGCATGTCCATTGTGACAGTGGGTAAATCCATTGCCTGTCCTGGTGGTGTCTGCTTGTGTAAGGGGTGTGTGTGACAGGGCCTGCTGTTGGGTGTAGTGTGATTTGGCAGTGGGGCTCCCAGGTGATGTAGCTGTCCCCCCATGGAGCATGCTGCCATGACAGTGAGTGTGAGTTCCTGTCCTAGATATCTGACCTTGTTGTCTTGGTGTTTGTGTTTGCACTGGTCACAGGAGGGCCTTGTGCTGCCTACACCCAGGCCGAGTGTGAGCTATCTTGTCAGTACTTTCCCAATCCCTGTGCATTGCGCATGATGCATGGGTATGTAGCTGGGCCATATGGGATGAGGGCAATTGTGTCTGATTTATGATTCAAACATGTGTTTTGTGCCACCCACCCTCCCAGCATACCAGACATCCATCCTTGGGTTGGTGCTTCATGTAGCATGGGACGTAGCATGGCCTTGCTTTCTCAATGGGGCATACACATGTTATTGGCATTAGCGTAGTTTTTGACTGTGGTTCTGGCCGGTGATGGCTTGGGGGTAGTTGCGTGCATTTGGTGTAGTTGGGGTGTGGATGGCATTACCCCCATGTTACGTAAGTTGTTTGTGTACTCACCAGGCTCTGCAACTCCTTGGAGTCCATGTACTCCCACCGGCGGAAGCATGGCCCTCACCGTCTCCTCCCAGGGATGGTAATGTACTGGTCTGTGGGGCGCACCACCTCCAGTGATGTTGCTCTGGGCTTAGTCCTCTTTCATTTTGCGCTTGACCGCCCTCCGCAGATCATACCACCTGGCTTGGCATTCATTCCTGGTCCTTCTGATGGGTGCAACAGCATTCACCCTATCGACAATCCTCTGCCACAGGTGTGATTTTTCAGCTATGCTGGTCTGTCTGACCAATGTTCCAAACAGCTGTGTCTCGACTCTGATGACTTCATTGACAAGGATCTCCAGCTCCTCCCTTGTGAACTTTGGATTCTTGTATGTGGGCATGGTGTGGGGTGAGGGTGTGGATGGTTGTGGGTGTGTGGGTCTGAATGTGACGGTGTGGGTGTGAATGTGTAGAGGGGGTATGTGTGAAGGAGGTTGTGTGAAGGTGTATATGGTAAGGTGCATGGGTGCAGTTGTTAGTGTGTGCTCTGTAGCTGTAGTGAGTCTGTTGCAAAGGCTCATGGTTTGTGTGTGTGGGCCCTTTTTATTGGTCCATTTGTGGGTGTGGCTCAGGTTGAATTTTTGGTGGGTGTGTCAAAAGGGGTGGTTGTGAGTTTGCCCCTCTGTTTACCTGTTTGGATGTGTCCAAGTGAGTCCTTTCCATTTTTTGTGCAGTGTAGACGTGTTTTGTGGTGTTGTGCGAGTCGAATAGACCCTCCTTGTGCTGTTTTCCAGTGTCTGTGGTTCAGTACGGTAAAGGGGTATGAGTTGTACAGACACACGGCCCCATGCATTGTGTATGTACGGGGCGTACGCCGCCATTGCTATGTACGCTGCGTACACCGCCATCGCTTATGTACGGTGCGTACACCGCCATGGCTATGTACAGAGCATACACCGCCATCGCTGATGTACTGTGCGTACACCGCCATCGCTATGTATGGTGCGTACACCGACATCGCTTATGTACGGTGCGTACACCGACATTGCTATGCACGGTGCGTACACCGCCATTGCTTTTGTACGGTGCGTACACTGCCATCGCTATGTACAGTGCGTACACCTCCATCGCTAATGTACGGTGCATACACCGACATTGCTATGTACGGTGCGTACACCGCCATCGCTTATGTACGGTGCGTACACCGACATTGCTACTGTGCGGTGCGTACACAGACATTGTATTTGTACAAGTCATTCCCCGTGTACGGGACAGACGTTTTCCGTACAAATCGTAAATCGGTAAGCCGGTCCGGATCGTACTAGTACGCTCGGACTGCATTTTTACGATTCGTACGGAAAAGTGTCCGGGTACGTCTCGTACAACTTTTCCCGATCTGATTCGTACGGATATCGCTGATCCGTATGTACTTCACGGGTCGGACGTGACTTGTACGATTCGTACGGAAAAAAATACGGATACGAGTCGTACGGGAAAAAAAATTACAGGATCGGAATCGGCCCCTCTATGTTGAGTCACGTCGAGTTCTATGTTGTTTGCACGGCTTCTGGGATGTAGGAAGTCGGAAGTTTGTAACGGTTCCGTAGTAGGGCAGAGGTAAGCGCTGCTCTCGGGAAAGACGGATTTGTTGTTGCCCTGTAGGTACACAGGGAAGAACGTGTAACGATTGAAGTTGCACGACGCATTGTCTGGGTTCGATTCGGTGACATCGCCGTGTGTTGCCATTAGAGACATTTTCTGTGTGAGAGAAGTGTGTATGATAGCGAAGGTCACCTGTGAAATTTTGGTCTTAGGTACCAGGAGTCCAAATGGCATTCCGATGACGCTTATCACTGGAAAGGTAGCAGGTGTTCTCTGAGCTTGCTAGAAGGATAAAGTAGAGGGAAGTGCTACTTTGTTAAGGTATGTCATAATTCTGTAGTAGGACAGACTGTTCGCTGTTCCCGGGAAAGACAGGATTCTGTGTGAATGTACTACATTTTCTAGTATGAAAGTGCGTGAATGTAAAGGCATTCGGGTTAATTGTGAAACTCTAGTTTTATTTCTCAGGAGCATTGGGTCTCCAACTATGGGGCCGATTCCAATCCTGGAAAAAGGCTGTACGAATCGTCGTACGGAGCGTTTTCTCCGTACGACTCGTACCCGGTAAACTGTCCGTACAACCTAGGAAGTACGATTCGTACAGAAAGCCTATTACCTTAGGAATCGTACAAAAGACTGTACGGGTCAAAAAAAAATACGATTCTGATCCGGAACAGCCTGTACGTGAAGTCCGTACATATTTAAGCAGCGTTTTACGGCCCAGCAAGTACGATTCGTCCCTACGTCACTCCGCACGGCTCTTTTTTTACGGGAGCCAATAACAGCTGTAAAAGCTGAGTCCCCAGGGGTACGAGTCGTACAGGCATACACACCCTGTGCATTGCGTATGTACGCACCGTACACCCAGTGCGTAAGTACGCACCGTACCCCCAGCGCGTATGTACGCACCGTACCCCCAGCGCGTATGTACGCACCATACGCCCAGCGCGTATGTACGGTGCGTACATACGTGATGTTGTTGTAAGGTGCGTACATATGCATGGGGGGGCCTGTAAGACTCGCACCCCGGGAACAACTTTTCCCGGGATACGAGTCGACCAAACTTCGCTTCGTAGCGGGTAAAGTCATTACCCGGGTACGGGACGTTTTCCGTACGAATCGTAAATCGGAAAGCCGGTCCGGATCGTACTTGTATGCTCGGACTTTATTTTTACGATTCATACGGAAAAGTGTCCGGGTCCATCTCGTACAACTTTTCCCGATACGATTCGGACAGATCGGGCCAATCTGTATGTATTTTTCCCGTACCAATCGTACTTCACGGGTCGGACGTGACTTGTACGATTCGTACGGAAAAAAATACGGATACAAGTCGTACGGAAAAAGAAAATACAGGATCGGAATCGACCCCTATGTGTCTTAATTCTGGAGAAATGGTTAGCTAATGCTTGTTAGAAGGGTAAGGTAGAGGGATGTGCTACTTTATCAACGGAAGTAACGATTCCATAGTAGGGCAGAGGTAAGCGCTGCTCTCGGGAAAGACGGAATTCTCGTGAGAAAGGTCTATTGCTATTCCTTGGTTAGCGAAGTGGACAAGGGTGGTGTTTTTGTGTTTTTACTAACAGAATTGTAAATTTGAAACAAAACTTACCGAGTGGATTTTGTGAAGGAGGGGTAGACAGGAGCAGGAGCTGCGGCAACGGCTGTTAACGTCAGAACGACCGCGCTGGGATTGGCCAGTCTGTCAGAAACGTAGAACGCTCCGGATTGGTGCGTTAGTGTGCGCCGCGCTAGGAGTGGCGAAGCACAGGGTGACGTAGACGCTCTGTATTGGTGCGTTAGTGTGAGTCGCGCTGGGATTGGAGAATTGCAAAAGTGACATAGACGCTCCAGATTGGTGCGTTAGTGTGAGTCACGCTACGATTGGACAGAATAACGGTACAGTTGTAAGGAGAGACTAGCGATACAAGGAAGACAGGAAAATGTATTACGATCCACCAGAAAAAGAGAAAAAGTCCTGGTTTGGTAGAATTAAAAAGTGGTTTAAAAAGGACAAACCGATTGCAACTAGGGAAGGACAGTTACTTCCTCCACCAAACCCCCCGCATCCTTTATGGTTGCGAAATATGGATATGACACCTGTATTTGGTTAGACAATTGGGTCAAGTATACTGAAAAGGACGGAGTGTTGGCTTTTCCAAAGCACAGTTCATTTAATCTAGCAGTTTTGAGAAATTTAAGAGAGAAAATTATGAATTTAGAACCAAGACCTAGACCGACACAATTTGAAGCATTGACAGAATGGGAAGATGAGATGCATGACCGAGAAAGACAGAGAAGTGGCGTGAGGTATAGGTACATGTTTGGTAGGTCATACGGGCATGAGACTCATGATGATCGAATGAGAAGGTGGCAGAATGCGAGTATGACTGAGGGTTTGTTTCCCGTAAGAGCTGCAGGAGAGAATGAAGCAAGAAAGTGCGTAGAAAAGAGACATAATTTGGAATCAAGAGGGTATGGAGTGAATGAATCAGAGAATGATGTTCTTGATGACATGTTCTATAAAAATCCACCCCCATATCGGCCAGAACCAGAAATAATAATCCCAAGTGCCCCAATGAAAGAAACAGTACGAATCATAAAATCGGAACCAGAGTTCCAAGATTTGGGAAAAAACAATTCCATGAGAGAGGTAGAGAAGAAGTCCGGAGGTAAAATAAACAATGAAAATTCAACAGAACTAGAAAAGACAACCCTAGAATTAACAGAGAAAATACGAGAATTGACCAAAAATATGGAAGCTGTAACAGTCCCAGTAATGATAGGTCCAGTAATGCCTATTTTTGATAAACAGAAAGATAGCGAACATTGCTTGACGGTCCCTTATAAAAGTAATAAACAGCTTGAACAACCAAAAATGAGTCAAAATGATAATCCATGGAGACAGACAATGAGTATGATTGAACCAAATGTTTCAAATAACCGGTTTGTAGGCCAGAACTGTGCAGAAAGGCGTATGGCAATAGTGGAGTCAATATCAGAAACACAAAAGGATTTTGGACAAGGAAATGTAGAGAAGTCAGTAGGACCATCTACAGAAGAATTGAGTGAATGGTTGAGAAGCTTGCAGAAGAAAGATAAAGAATCTCAGTCAATAGATGTGGCCAAACTACGAATGGTACTGGAAGAGTTAATAGTAGGAACTATCCCTACGGAAAAGTTAAAAACCTACCAAGATGAGGAGTTGTTATTTTATGTGTAAAAGCATAACGTGGGGAGCAAAAAGTCTCCATGAAAGATTAGAAGAAGTAGCAAATGAAATGGGTATAGATATCGAAAAGGTAAAAGCCCTACAGAAACCATATCTGGTAGATTTCACTGAAAAAGACATTGAAAGACATTGAAAATGACAAAGACATTGAAAACGTGAATACTACAGGACGAATGAGTCAGATTAAGGAATTAATTATCTTGTTGAGAAAATGGGGAGATGTGGTCAAATGGAAAAGCAGATGGTATCGAAAACGAGATGATGTTTCAGATAAAACCTTTTCAGCTTTCCCTGTTAGAGAAAAAGAGAAGGTTGTGACAGAATGCCCTATCAGAGAAATTCCAGGAGGAGGATATGTACATGTCACATGGACTAGGTAAGATATTTTGCCATTTACAAATGACTTCCCTCGACTACATGAAAAACCCGTCGAGTGGTATAGACAGGTGGACAGATTTGTAAAATTGTCCAAAGTATTGTGGATTGATCTAAATAACTTGTTTGACATAATAGTACCAGCAGATCTATGGACAGAGTGTAAAATCGTGATAGATTGGCCGACACAAGAATACCCAAGGGATCCAAAAACAGGGGCACCAGACCCCGAGGTAATGAAGAAATACGAACAGGTTATGGCATTTCTGAAATTTTGTGTACAGGTTTGTATATGGTCTTCGTCCAGAAATGAGTGAAATGATAAAACAGCATACCGTAGACTGGCAAAATAAGAAAATAGATGAAGTACTGAGACATGCTAAATATTTCAGTGATGAGATTGAAGCAAAACAGGAAGCTCAATTAACAGAACAAGCAGGGTCAAGACAAAAATTTAATCCTGGGAAAGGCAAAGGAAATATCGAGGAAGCTAAGAAGAAATTTTCGAGTCATAATTGCGGTAGGATAGGGCATTGGAAATCCGAGTGTAAATTTCCCCCGAGTACTAACGATGAAAATGCATCATTGAATCCACAGGTGTTGAATGAGGTGAGTGGTCAACTGCAGCAACAGCAGCAGGTTGTAGCACAACAGAATCAGGTGCCAAAACCACCTTTTCCACAGAGCAAAAATTCCCAGAAGTATAGTAAGGAAGAGGGATTCTACAACGAAGAACAGGCAAATAAACTGCCGCGCGCTAGCGCTGCTTCGCAGTATTGGCTGCAACACGATGAAAGCGATTCAGAGGAGGGTTATTGACGGTGCCGAAGGGAGGAAGAAGAGTGCGTACTTGGCGCAACTTTAGAAGAAGACCAGACAGGCCCATTTGTAGATGGAAAAGTTAATAATGAAAATATGACTTTCCTAGTTGATACTGGTGCTACTCGATCAACTGTTAGATCAGCTGATGTCAAGAATCTTCCTCTCTCGGATGAAATGATCCAAGTAGTTGGTGTATCCAACCGACAGATTAAAACTTACCTTACAGAACCAGTGAAAGTTAGCATAGGGAAATTTTCTGAAATGCACCGCTTTGTCGTGTGCGACACCAGTCCTGTGAACTTGTTAGGTAGAGATTTGTTGTGCAAGATGAACTGCACTATATTTTGTATCCCAGATGGAATAGCATTTGAAACACCAGATGATGATGTGCTGTATAAAATGACAATGGCAAACAGGGAGAAGGAGGTTACTGGAACCTATGCTGTATTTAACCCTGACGAATTACCTAAAGAATTAAAACAATCTGTTAAAGCAGAAGTTTGGGATTTCACCGGAGAAGACGTAGGATAAATGAGAAATGTAGATCCAGTAAAAATAGCAGTAAAAGAAGGAGTAAGTTATCCAAATGTTCCTCAATATAAATTGACACCTGAAATAATTGAAGGAGTTACTCCTGTAATTGAAAAAATGATAAAACAAGATGTTTTGAGAGAAATAATGAGTAGTCCATGTAATTCACCAATAATGGGACTGAAGAAGCCTAGTGGGAAGTTCAGGATAGTACAAGATCTGAGAAAGATAAACAAAATTGTTGTGTCATGCTGTCCCATTGTACCGAATCCATCTGTGATTTTATATCAGATTCCCCATGACGCAGAATGGTATACAGTCATTGATCTATGCCATGCTTTCTTTTCCATCCCCTTGCACCATGACAGTCAGCAAATTTTTGCATTTCGTTTCGGTGAGCGTATTTTGGCGTGGCGCCGAATCCCACAGGGGTATACAGAAAGCCCCTCAATATTTAATCAGCTATTGAGGAAGTCTTTGGAAAGTCTAGAAATGCCCGAAAATTCTGTACTAGTTCAATACATCGATGACCTACTTGTGGCATCGTAAACCCGTGAAGCTTGTGAGGTAGACACAATAGCCTTGTTGAATCATTTGGCAGATGGAGGACTAAAAGTGTCACAATCAAAATTACAATTTTGCAAGAAAGAAGAACAATATTTAGGACATAACATTGAAAAAGGACTGAGAAGGACAACCATAGACAGAGTCAGGATCATAAAGAGAATGAGTCCACCTATGACCCAAAGAGAAGTGAGAATGTTTCTGGGAATGGTTGGATATTGTTGTCAATGGATCAGCAATTTTTCGTTGATCGCAAAACCTTTGGTACGACTGACAAGAAGTGATGTGAAAGATCCCATTGATTTGAACAAAGATTGAGAGATGGGTTGTCTGAAGCACCTGCATTGGGTATGCCTGATTATGAAAAGGAATTTGAATTGTATTGCAGTGAGAGAAATGGATGTGCACTCTCTGTTCTAGTACAGAAGCATGGAAAACTGAGGAGACCAATTGCATATTTTTCATCAATGTTGAACCCAGCAGCTGTAGCTCTACCTGGGTGTTTGAAAGCAGTAGCTGCTACATGTCGAAGTTTGGAACAGAGTGAGGGAATTGTGATGGGATATCCTGTGAAAGTGTTTGTACCTCATGATGTGGCGATCCTTTTAACAAGGAGTCGTACTCAGTATATGACACATAGTCGGCTGACTAAGTATGAAAAGGTCATGTTAGGTGCAGCAAATGTAAGTCTTGTGAGATGTTTGAATGTGAATCCTTCAACATTGTTGCCTGATGCAGAGAATGTGGAAGTAAGAGATGAAGCAGATCATGACTGTCTGGATGTACTTGATTTTTGTACAAAACCACGACCTGTTATAAAAGATGCACCCTTACCAGAAAGTGATTTTGTTATGTTTGTCGATGCATCTTGTTTGAGGACAGATGATGGAGTGTTGAGTGCAGCATATGTGGTATGTACAGTTGCAGCAGTAATGGAAGCATCCTATTTGAAAGGAGTAAAATCGGCCCAAGTAGCTGAACTTGTTGCTTTGACGAGAGCATGCAAGATTGGGAAAAGTGTGAGAGTGACTGTGATAACTGATAGCCAGTATGGCTAGGGAGTTGTCCAGGACTTCGGCCAGATATGGCTGCAGAGAGGTTTCTTAACCTCAAGTGGAACTCCCATTAAGAATGCTGAAGTGGTTGGAAACTTGCTTGAGGCGATACAGCTGCCTAGGCAATTGGCTGTTGTAAAATGTGCTGCCCATAGTCGCAGTGGTGATTATATCGCCACTGGAAATAAATTTGCAAATGACATGGTGCAATACTGTGCACGAAATCAGAATTTAATCAATCGGGCTAAGGAAAAAGAGGTGATTTCTTGCTTTTCGATGTTTACTAACACTGTGGGAACATGGGAAGAAGTAAGACAATTGCAGGAAGAAGCAGGAGAGGAGGAAATAAAACAGTGGGTAAAAGCAGGATGTGCACCAAGAGAGAAAAATCATGTATGGGTCTATCGAGATGGAAGACCAGTCATGCCTGATAGCATGATGTCCCGCCATGGCACGGATGTATCATGGACAGGGACACATAGGGAGGGACGCTATGATCAGGTCCTTTAAGCAAACCTGGTATAATGCAAAGTTCAGACTTGTAGCAGAAAGTCAGCAATACAATCCAGGAAGAAAGACAGTAGTGAGTCTAGGAACAATAGGTCGAGAAGGAGGGCCTATTACCAGAATGCAAGTGGTTTTCATTGAAATGCCTCCCTGTAACAGGTTGAAGTATGTTTTGGTTATGGTCTGTCTATTTTCAAGATGGGTAGAGGCATTTCCAACAAGAAGAAATAATGGGATGACAGTGGCAAAATTACTTTTGACTGAATTTATCCCTAGATTTGGGTTCCCAGTGACAATTGAATCAGACCGAGGAGGACATTTTCATAATGAGATCATAAAACTGATTTGTGAAGCATTGAATGTACGACAAAAACTACATTGTGCCTACCGACCGGAGGCTTCTGGTGTGGTGGAACAGATGAATGGTACTATCAAAAACAGAATAGGGAAAATGTGTTTAGCCACAGGTATGAAATGGCCTGATGTCTTGCCTCTAGTACTCATGACTATTAGATGAATTCCAGACAGAACTATAGGGTTGAGTCCACATGAAATCATCATGGGACGAGCCATGCGCCACGTGTTTATACCAGTCAACAAGCCGATGACTATAACTGATGACATGGTGTTGGAATACTGTAAAAGCCTGGCTGACGCAGTTCATTCTGTGTTTCATCGTGTTGGAGCGGATGCCACCACCCTTGAAAAGAAGCCAGCCCATGATCTAAGCCCAGGGGACTGCGTAAGGATAAAAGTCCACAGAAGAAGAAACTGTTTGATTCCCAGGTGGGGAAAACCAAGACAAGTCATCTTGACCACAACAATAGCTGTGAAGTGTGCTGGATTGAAGAACTGGATCCATGCAAGTCATACTTTGAGAATTCCAAATCCAGTAGACAGCACAGAAAAGGAGTATTTTAATGAATCAGAATCCAGTACTGAGTCAGATGACGGAGAACCAAAAGACAAAGAAAACCCTGAAAGGGGGGAAACAGAATCAAGTTTAACTTTTGTCCCCAGAAGTAATTCCCTGAGGAGAAGGTTACAGATTTCTGATACCAGTTCAGACTCAGAGACAGAACAAAGAGCACAATCTTCCAGGAAAGAACAAGGAAAGAACAAAGAAAAGGGCAGTGGAGAGATGATAAAAGAAATTCATGAGAAGGAAGTGCCAGATGAAAGATTGAGAGAAATTCCACCTGAAACAACCCCTTTAGATGGACAGGTGCCAGATACAGAGAGAGAGGGAAAGGTTATTGCGGAAGACCCCCGAGGAGGTGTAGGGAACTCCAACATCCAGTTAGAAGCAGGGACAAGTAGTCAGCAGGAAGATTGCGTGTCGGAGATTCGAGGAGGGGCAGAAGTAGGGAAAACAAAAGAAGTGGTGGAAAAAGAAACTGTTGAGAGTAAAAAGGAAGTTGAAACAGAGTCAGAGGAAAGCGAAGATGAGTTCTAAGAAAGAGAGCTTGGAGAACTAAAAAGAACGATAAAGGGAGTAAATTGAAAAGAGCTGCAAAGGACGATGTTTGGCCGAATAAAATAAAAAAATTGAGATATCGGCTGACACGAGTAAATTCACCAAGGGCTGAACAGGTGAATGAAGTGACGAGTCAGGAGAAATCAAAAGAAGAAGAAACAATTGTAGCTAAAGAAAGCAAAAGAACAACGAAACCTAACCAGAAGTATAAATCACCAGAATGGACGTATGTGGCCCTGCCTGATGTAAAAGAAGAGGCGGATAGCCAATGGAAATCCAGAGTTGGTTGTACCGGAAGCGGTTGAGGAAGACGAAGAATCGGAAATCGGAGTTATCTTGTCCGATATTGGAGAAGAAGCGGATGTTCAGGACATTCTGTATACCGAAAACGAAGGAAAAGTGAAGAATGATGAAATGCCAAACTGAAATGAGACAGGAACCCAACTGAGAGAAAGACAATTAAAATATTGAAACAAGACAACAACTGGTAGAACCAAGTAGGTGCTTAGAGCCTTGAGTTAGAAAAACTAGTTGTGAAGTAGAAGAGGCTAAGTCAACAGACACGGTCCATTTTAGCAAAGATGGCAAACATAGATAGTAGCAAAGGTAGATGTACATTTTTGAGGAGATGGTGTAAAATGTGTTGTCGTTGTGCAGGATTATTAATGCTTCTATGGAGTATACTTGCTCTACTGATCTCATTTAAAGTTACTATAAATACATTAGAAGGACATAGTGAAAACATAACTAATATAGGGAAGATTCAAAAGGTAGTTCCGACTAGAATAGATAAAAATGATTTACATAAAGACAGGTCTATAACAGATTTTTCTAATAATGTGTTTTCAAAATTGTTGTATGAATATGTAAAGACAATGGGCGTAAGGGACTGCTATGTGTGTATGCAGTTACCTGCCTCTGTATCGGAGGGAGTGACTTATCACCACCTTCCAGTAACTTATGGAATAACATGTAGTGTAATAGCTAGTTTATTTTATCAAAGAGGTAAATTAGAGTATTATTTTTCAGATGTAGATACTATATTTTCACAAGTACCGTCAATTAACAAACTAAACAAGGTAAAACCTGCAAAGGTATTAGGTGAATTTTTCTTAGAGACTAAAGAACTAACATTAGAATATATATTTAGAAATAATTTGACTTGCAGTTTAAGTAAAGAGGAAAATACATTATTAGATATAGTTGAAGAAAAGAGATTGAAAATGCAAAGAAAGGCTTCAGAAGGAAAAGTGGAGAAGAGAGTCTGGGATGTAGAGATGGAAAAACGCTTGAAAGGGGAAACGAGTCCAACTATGGCTTTAGATTGGCCTCAGAAAGGGAAATTGTGTATTAGATGGAACCAAACAGCATATGATAATTATTTTGTAGGGAATAGTGTGTGCCATGATACATACCGAATCATGGGTGGATGGGGATTTAAAGGTGGAAAAGATCCAGTTTTTCCTGGACTGTATTTTATTTGTGGGAATAGGGCATATTATCTTTTTCCAGACCATTGGTATGGCACATGTTATGTAGGCCTGGTTTTTCCAAAGATTTTTCATATGGATAGAGGAGAAGATGGTGTACATAGTTTAGGCAGTTATTTAGCACGTAGTAAGAGAGAATCTTGGACAGAAATTGTGGGTGACATTTTTGGAGCATTGATACCTGCAGTGGGAATATCTCTGAATGCAAACAAAATTAGAAGACTTTCAACAGTAGTGGATCGCTTGTCAACAAGCACCGCTGGAGGATTCTTATTGGTAAATACTGAAATGGTTGCCATGCGTGCCATGGTAATGGAAAATTGACTTGCCCTTGATATATTATTGGCAAAAGAGGGTGGAGTCTGTGGAATGCTGAAAGTTCAACATTGTTGTACTTACATTCCTGACGAAAGTAAAGATTTGAAAATTTATATTAAAAATATTACAGAATTGCATGACAAAATTTCACCACTGGAGGTTGAAGGTGTTTGGGAAAAGATTGGAAAGAAACTATCAGCTATTAACGATTTCGTAGTAAAACTAGGTAGTACATTTATAGGTAAGATATTATTTCCATTAACATGTGTGATTTACATAGTATTAATAATTAGATTAGGATGTATTTGTCGTAAAAAGAATACAAATCAGAAAAGGTTAAAAAGAGAAAATTTAGGGAGAAGAGATAAGAAACAAGAAAGAGAATTTGAAGAAATAGAATTAGAGGAAATCAAGGAGAGCATGTATAAATCAGCAAAAAGAGAAGAAACAGGGGAAACTGAATTATGAATAAAAACAAGAAATCACTTTGAAATTCCGTAAAAGGGATACAAATTTTTGTTGGTGTGGTGATATAATCACCAAAGGGGGGATTGCTGGAGCGGGTAGTACACAATTTTGTATACCCCCCCATTCTGCATGTTTATATTAATCTGAATAATCAAATAATCAATTAATTTGTTTGAAGTGAAAACTCACCAATTATATTAACAAAAGAATTACACGTGGGATTTGCATTTTGCATGGCTAAACTAATTGTATACTAATATATGTACGCATACTAATGGTAGAAAATTAGAATATTGCATGATATATGTTACTTTTGTGATGTAATTGTAAGTTGCGCATCACTGGGTGAGTATAAATGCTTTGAATGTTGCTATTATGCTAGATAATTACTTACACATAGGGGAATTAGTGAGGGTTTAACATTTTATTAGCCATTTCAATGTTTTAATTACGATTTTGTGTTTGTTTTGCTTAAGTTGACCATTTGGGCCTTCTTAAAGACGGCTGACTGAGACGTACGACGTGACTGCTGCTGTCTCACAAGGTTTTGGGTGAAGTGTGCATGTGCCACCGCCAGCAACAATGGCCTCGTCCTGACCCCAGGAGAAGATGTACCCACCAAGGACACCCTGGGAGCTTCGCCAGGACCTCAAAAAATAGACTGTCTTTAAAACCGGAACCAGCAAGTGCGATGACTTAATCTTACGGACTATGTGAGAACTTTACCGAGTGACCCCAAATCCACCAATGAGGACTGTCTAAAACTGAATCTTGATACATTTTGACATCAAAATCATTATAAAAAGACGGTAGAATAGTGAGTTGGGGCTTGCTGGTTTGTTTACGAAAGAGTCCTTCTTTGAGCGAACTCTAATTTCTTGACGTTATGCTGACCGAGAGGATGGTGACACTGCTGGACAACTGTTATTCTGAATCTTTGAGAGACTGAATTGCGGCCTGACTTTGATGAAATTAAATATTTACCACGACTTGACTGACTTAGAGGACGACTATTAGCCAGATTAGGTAAATATGATGTTCTGCGGTTTGGACGATGATTTTCTAACAATTTTCAACTTAATTAGATAAACGATGTTTGATTAATTGAAAACCGTGTTGTGTCGATTATTTGAAGAAATTAGAATAGGAAATGAGTATAGATAAATGAATTGCATCACTAAATCATATATACAACTAACTGATTCATCACCAAATGAGGGGAATATCATGAGGTTAAAAGTTAATAAGAGTATTCAATGCGCATTAGGGTTTTAGGTAAAAAGATATTCCTTTCATGTCAGCGTTTGGAAACTTATTTCTCAAGGGAAACAGATCAATGAAGTGTGAGTATTGGTGTTATGGGCCCCACCAATGAATGTATTTGAGTGAGTGTATTAATGCGATATTTGGTCTGTGACAAAGGGGGAATTTGACTTTCCACGCTGCATCAGTATGACGTGCGCAGGAGGGTCAAGAAACTCATCGAGAAAGATCACGCCTTGAGTAACCCCCCTGGCGGTGGACCTCCTGCCAAACCAGTCTACTTCAGGACCTGGGAGAAGAAGGTGCGGGACATCCTACCACCAGAGAGCGTCCATGGCCTAACAGACATCCCAGAGACTGGTGAGTACACAAACAACAAACCCAAGATTGTGTGGCAAGGGGACAGTGAAACCATGCACCCCAAGCAAACCTACACTAACCAATAGATAATCAACCCAAGATGTGTATGCCAGTCACACAAACACAATACCTGCCATCTCATAGTGACTGGGGACTGTGCCATGACATGCACCAACCTACAAACAAATAGAGCAAGCCACTGGCACTAAGCCAAATACATCCAGCAAGACAGTTTGCCACCACAAACACACCACCTCACAGTGCAGCTGACTGTCAGGAAGGAATAGTGGGGATGCAGGTGAAGTGAGTGTAGCCAAAAGCATGATGGGGCCTGTAGTCACTGAAACATACCCACATCACAGGGAGTGGAAAATGACTGACAAGATGGCTGACACTGGGTCCTGCTAGGGGTTGTGTGCAAATCAGAAGCAGGACACCACTGACTGACATCCTGAAAGACAACTTGCACGCCCTACAATGGAAGCACGCTTCATGATAGGAAGGAGGACTGACAGCCGTGACCATACTAATCAGCATGGAGAGACACCCCCCCAACACAAACTCCACACAACTCACTGGGTACAATGCTTTGACACACACCTCATTGAAATATCAGCAAAAGATCCCCCGTACTGGCTTCTGCTGTGTGAAGCACAGGGGCTCACTTGGTACTTGTAGCCAAACAAACACCAGAATGTCACTGTCAGCCATCTTGCCATTGCTGTCACACCCCCTCACAGGGAAGCAGAGTCAAGAGGGAGGAAGCATGGACATGCCAGGAAGGGGGGTGTAGCCAACAGTATGATGGGACTCGCAGTCACAGACAACCAACACCCACCCACATGGCCCAGCAAGATCAACCTGAACCATACTCACCTCACAGGGAGTGGGAAGGGACCGATAAGATGTCTGACACTGGGTTCTGTTGTGGGGAGCACAAGGCCATGCTGGGACTGCTGGCCAAACAAACACCAGGATTCCACAGTCAGCCATCTTGCCATTGCTGTCACACCCCCTCACAGGGAAGCAGAGTCAAGAGGGAGGAAGCATGGGCATGCTGGGAAGGGGGGTGTAGCCAAGAGTATGATGGGACTTGCAGTCACACACAACCTACACCCACCCACATGGCCCAGCAAGATCAACCTGAACCATACTCGCCTCACAGGGAGTGGGAAGGGACCGACAAGATGTCTGACACTGGGCTCTGTTGTGGGGAGCACAAGGCCATGCTGGCCAATGGGCAACAACAAGATCAAACTCTGTCCGTGACAAGCTGGGAAAAAGCAGTGTACAGGCAGGCATCTGTTATAAAAGTAGAAAATGTCATGTTTGTGAACCAACGATGCATATAGAAACATAAATCACATTGTGTGTCTCTTCCAAACACAGGTCGTGCTGGGCACCCACTGACAAATGACGAGGATACCCAGTCCCAGACTCTGTTGGACACTGAGCTCTCTGGTCTGACTCTCTCACTGTCCTCTTCGGATGACGACGACCAACCTGGACCCTCCAGTGTGAGCCATCATGCAGCACCAGCAGCAGCAACATCTGCCCCCCCTGTACCCACGCCTCCACCATCTGGACACCGACAGGGCACCCCCGCCAACACGGACAGACCAAGGACAATCAACACCCACAGCACAGGGACACAGGACCCCCCAGAAGCTACAGCCAACACCCCCAGCAACACCACCCAAGGGGTCCCAGGGTCACCTGTGTGTACCGCCGCTGGTCCTGCCCGTGTGAAGAGGTGTGCTGGGAGGGATGGGAGGCACAGGGCACACCTTGCAGAGGGGTCTGGACTGCATGATGACCCCCAACTGGCACGCATCATAGATGCGTACCAGGATACCACCGGAGGATTTGGCCAGGTAGTGGGGATTCTCAAGGACATGCAACAGGAGCAGGTCAACCACCATGCCCGCATGGAGGCAAAGTGGGATGCCCTTACTGCGGTGCATTGGGACATACTACAATGCCTCCGCCAGATCAACACCAACCTGTCCCTACCCCCCTGTGTGCCCACAACATCTGTCGCAACACCATCTGCCAGCGCCACAGGGAGGGAGGAGGACTCTTGCGGAGAGTCCCCTGCACCGCAGAGGCCTGCACATGAGGATCCCCCCCGGAAGAAGAGGGGTCGTCCAAAGAAGGACATGTGAGAGGCAGATGTCCCGGCACATCCTCCAGGGCCTCTAAACCTGTTCTGGACAATGTTCTCTGTGCGCAACCCGTTCACCTTGTCCAATCGCACACAACTCGCCCACATGACATAGAGGCTTCATGTTGGGCCAATGTATCAGATGACTGTGGACTTTACTCTGGACATTTCATCTACCAGCACGTCCAACTCAAATGTGAACTTTGGATTCCCAAACCACTGTACAGCACCCAACATCCTGTGCACCTCACTCACACATGTTTGTAAATAAACTCACCAGTACACCATACTTGCCTCTGTTGTGATTCAAACTTGTCATGTTCAGGGCGAAGTCGATCTGCTACACAACACAGTGCATGCCAAATACTGCAACAATGTGACCAACGTAAGGTCAGTCATGGGGATGTGACACATGTGAGGGAGACACACCACTATGGCAACACAAAACATACTCACCATGGCCATGTGACTCATCACACACAATGATGTTGACCTGAAACACATTGGCATGCACAGACACAACACCAAGCACAGTCAGTGGTAACAAGTCCACAGGTGAGGTAATCAGATATCACTCAGATGTGGGAAGACAGATAATGCACATAACAAAGCGTAGCACAGGTTCATTACACACCAGCAACACGTTTATTCCACAATAGTTGCACGGTAATTCTATGTAACAGTGGACACACGCTCACAATGTTTTGGAGAATGGAAGTCCAGGGATGTGTGGTACATCAGTTGATGGGAATTCTCAACTTCCACACTGGTGTTAGCTTCTGGGGGTCAGTGTTGACCACACAACAGGCAAAGGACCCTGGGAAGGACAGACAAGATGCAGTCAAAAGCACAGACGAACAGGAGAGAAATGCAATACACATGCGCAAAACATGTTGCAAAACACCTACACAAACACTAGTTAGCAGTACTACCCTATTGTGGAGTACACACCACCTGAATGGACACATCACAGCACACATCCAGTCAAGTGGTACACAGACACACTCTGACAGCAACAGAGCTGGCTCAACACATTCCTGGAAACTCACTTTCAGGTGAAGAAGCTGTTGATGAGATGGGAGCGGACGTCACCATTATCTTCATCATCACTGGCATCCTGGCCCAGGCCGGGATCCTCCACAGATGCCGGACGTTGGTCGTCGTCATCCTCATCCAGGATGAGAGGTACCTCCTTCCGCACCGCCATGTTGTGTAGCATGCAGCAGACCAGTATTATTTTGCACACCTTTGCAGGCTCATATGGGAGGGCCCCTCCGGTCTTGTCCAGGCAGCGAAAGCGGCTTTTCAGGAGGCCGAATGTCCGCTCAATCATCCTCCTGCTCCGACCATGTGCCTCATTGTAGCGCAGCTCGGCTGGTGTCACAGTGTTCCTGAGGGGTGTCAGCAACCACGGCATGTTGGGGTATCCGGAGTCACCTACACACACAAAAATGAACAAGTAGATGAGTTTGGTAGGAGTGTGGAATACAACAATGACATAAACACACAATGAGAAACAATCAGTACACACCGACAAGCCAGGCACGCTGAGCTGGCATCTGTGACATCAGCATTGCAATGTGACTACTCCTCATTATGTAGGCATCGTTCGCCGAACCAGGGAACCATGCACACACATGTGTGATCAACATGTCAGCAAGACAGACCACCAGAGCATTGATCGAATGGTAGTGCTTCCTGTTACGGAATGCCTTCTCATGTGCCTGTGGTGGTATCAGGGCAACATGTGTCCCGTCAAATGATTCAATGACGTTTGGCATCCTCCCCAGTGTATAAAAGGCATCCTTAATTTCAGGGAGTTCATCTTGGCTCTGGAACTTGATATACAGGTCGAGGAATTGCAACATCCCCTCCAAGACATCGCGTAGCACCCGCCTAAACATTGTTTGCGACATACCACCAGCAGTAGCCACAGTGTACTGGAAGGTACCAGTAGCAAAGAAGTGCAGGGCTGCCATCACCTTCACCTCTGGGGTCAGTGCTGTAGGGTATGTCCGGCCAGGTAGCAGATGTGGCGCCAACTGCTATGCCAACTCCTCAATCAGTGGCCTGGTGAAGCCATACCGTCTGATGCTGTTGCGTTCCTGCATGGTTGCAAGGTCTGGGAACGGACGATGCACAGCTGGTGCCCTGCAGTACAGAGATGCACAAAGGAAGATTGTCAGTACATCCCCCCATGTGGCCATGACCATGATCACTCTCACATGCTAGTTCATGACATTACACAATGTACTGAGGTGTGTGCTGTTGGTCATGGACACATATGTCACCCACAAGACCACCACCTCACATCTCAATTCCACATGTCCACATGAGTCCCATGTAGTGCAATGGGCTAATCATCTGGCTGTGTCACCCAACCTATGTGCTGCTGCAACGTTAAAAAAAAACACCCCAGTGACTAATGAGGACTCATGTTTCCCAGGCATCACAGATCTTTGCCATGCAGCAACCCAGGCTCCCTGTATTGCCACATCAACACAGCAATGGACATGGCGTAGCACGTACACACCACAAGGCAAGCGTAAGTCCCACAGGTAGCGGCCACTGTTGTCCATGCCGGCCCTACATGGACGTCTCTTAGACACACACCCCATCAAGGTTGATACATATACCACATAGATGTGGAGACTGTCACCCGTTGGTAACATGTGATCAGACACATCTGAGACACAACATGCACACAGACTGTGGGTGCACATCAGTATTGGGGCTACAGGTCTCACTGTGACGTACATGCCATCACCCCCAGGACTCAGGGTGTATGTGACATGCCCCAAACATATCCAACCTGACACTGTGGCCTTCACTCATACCAATTACTGTCCAATTGCACATCACAGTGCTAATGTGCGTAACACACAAAGGACTCTCCCCCATGTACAAGATAACAGCCTGGGAGTGGCTGCACAAAGTGCCAGACAAAAAAACTGCTGTGGCCCCCTCAAACAGCCAGGGAATGCAGCCTCACATGCCATGGGACACTGTGTGGCCAATGCTATAGTGTGGCAGGTGTGTGCAGGTGTCCATGGCCAGTATATGTGTGTTGCATCCGTCTAATAGTCACACTAATGCGGTCCGACACGGGTGACAATGTGTACACATTGCACGGGTCATGTCCGAGCCGTGCGTACGCCTTGTCATTGAATGCAATGAGGCCCGACGTGGGTGACAATGCGTACGCATTGCACGGGTCATGTCCGAGCCGTGCGTACGCCTTGTCATTGAATGCAATGAGGTCCAACGCGGGTGACAATGCGTACGCATTGCACGGGTCATTTCCGAGCCGTGCGTACGCCTTGTCATTGAATGCAATGAGGTCGGACGCGAGTGACAGTGTGTACGCATTGCACGGGTCATGTCCGAGCCGTGCGTACGCATTGTCATTGACTGCAATGAGGTCCGACGCGGGTGACAATGCGTACGCATTGCACGGGTCATGTCCGAGCAGTGCATACGCCTTGTCATTGAATGCAATGAGGTCCGACGTGTGTGACAATGCGTACGCATTGCACGGGTCATGTCCGAGCCGTGCGTACGCCTTGGCCATTGAATCATATGGAGACGGGTGCATGTGTACATTCAAAATACGCGTTGTACAATCAGTTGAACGAGCCGGGCGCACCCATTGGCTCAGGACTGTCATGGAGACGGATGCGGATTCAAAACTTGTACGAGTTGTGCACTGGAAATTCAGTTGGATGCCTACAACAATGTTGCAATTTCAAGTGTTCCATGAAGGTGAAGATTTGAACGATGCGGAAGGCGTGTACGAGTGGTACTTTTAAATGGATTGGCCAGATTCAAAGAATGCAACCGTGTTGGACCTATCAGTTTGGACACATGGCACAGAGTCTGCCTCTGCAGCACAGATATAAGGCTGGCTGGACCCCAGGGAGCTCACTTGCCTGCACTACATGCTACTGGACCACATCCCTGCTACCACTGCTGCTGTCTCTGCATCCTCTGGCTCCTGCTATGGCACGTACACTGGAGAGGGCCCCAGCCTTCGCTGAGGAGGAGAACCAGGCCCTGCTGGATGGGCTCCTTCCAGAGTACAGAAAGCTCTATGGGACACCAGGGGAGCAGGTGAGTGTGCTGTCCACTGCCTTCCCAATTAAGCATGTTGTCTGACTAGCAGTACTAGCAGTGTGTACAGCAGTGGCAAGCATTATCACTGATTACTTTCATCCCCCAAAGTGTGTAGGGACATGTACTGGATATTTTTCCTGCTGCTAAAGTGCATTTTTGCCAGCTTAAACTATCCATGCATTGTTAACATGTCAGACATGCATGTGAATTTTCATTCCCCAGGGTTGCACTACCTGTGTAATTATTTTCCCTTTGTGATGATGACATGTATATCTAACTGTGTGCTGCACAAATCTCGGGCATGTGTGTTAATGTACTTTTCACTTTGTCCTCCTCACAGGTTGATGCCCACCAGAAGCAGGAGATCTGGCTTACCATCGCCCCGGCTGTTCGTGCTGTGGGCGTCTACAAGCGCCAGATCCGCAACTGCCACAAGAGGCGGCAGGACCTTCGGGGCTGGACCTGGAGGATAGCTAGAGTCCAGCTGAAGCTGTCACCTCCACGCAGGAGGGGCGGACACCGGACCCTGACTCCCCACATGCTCTGGATACTGGCAGTGGTCTTCCAGGACCTGGATAGGCAGCTGAAGGCCAGACAGCAGCAGGAAGGGGGTAAGTCCATGCCTGATCTGTGTACTATGTCTGACATGCAAATAGCAGTCTTTTGTCCGGGTCACACTTCCACATTACGTAGGTCTTGTAGTCCCCAAATCAGGTCCCTCATCTGTGTGATGCACCCTCCTCATCTGTTCCACAGGTGTGGCCCCTACAGTCTTTGGATTGTGTCACTAGGGCACTGTGTCCCTGCAGTCAGCTATGTATCAGGTACCAGTCAGCATCAGTTCCTGTGACTCTGTTGTGTGTGTCATGGGTGGGTCAATTGTTTACACAATGCCTGAGATCTGACATGTGAACTGTGTGTGCCCTTGAGATGTGTACCAATTGCTGGTCTGACTCGCAACATGTTTCTGGGGTATTCAATACAAAACCATGCAGCAGGGTATTCCAATTTTTGGGCATCAGGAGTAGGTATGGTAAGTATGCCACAATTGCTTAGCCACCTGACTACTGTCCGGGGCAAAACACTGTTTCACTTAGTTCTGCCCAGTCCTGCCCCCTAAAGGGCATTCAGAAACACTCTGTAATCCCACTCCTGTGTGTGAAATTGCAGGTTGTGCTTCGTGACATGTGCCCTCAGGTGTGTGCCTCTGTGTCATTAGGGTGTGGCTTGTTGCTACGTACAACTGGGGTGTCCATGATTCCGAGGGTCAGCATGACATCTGCAATGTGACTGTGGGAGACACGACCTGTGTGACATATAGGTGTGTGAGCATCTGACAGAGCACAATGGTGTATGCAACTCTGTCCCTCATGCAGCTGGGTTATATGCATGGCAGACTGTGATGTGTTAATGTACATGGATTCGTGTTTGCTGAGACTCATATGTCTGATTTTCATGATGTAGGGTCTTCTGGGTCCTGGATATGTTGTTTGCATGGGATGGGCAAGTGCGCCGGTCATCTGCAGAGTCAGATTGGCCCCTGAGCTAGGATTGTGAGTCAGTGCATATTGTTGTTGTCTGGATGCCCTGCCCCTGTGACAGGAGACAGTGTTGACTGACTTACAGGGCATCCCAGTGCCATGGCATTGAACTTGCTATGAGTGAGCCTGCGTTGTGTTCAAGGGTGCACCATGCACCCCATTGTAGCCTTGCCCATCAGGACATAAGTACATCATAATGTGTGTTGCTGGCATGCATCCCAAGCATGTGAAATGAGTCTCTGCCCATCCCTTCATCCGGACACTTGTGCTGAGTCAGTCGCAAGAGATGTGCTGTGGGTCTAGTGACATACTCCTACATGTTCACTTGCATGTACAACTAATGTGTGGGTGGTGCATGTTGGCACATTGGGGTACTAGCATCCAACATGCAACAGACATATGTGTGCAAATCAAGGAGGGATATGTGTGCCATGGTTGATGTTGGAAATGACAATTGTCTTATTCTAAACAGTGTTGGCACTTTGAGCTGTGTTCAGCTGATGATGCCAGGGCTTGCCCTGTGATGTGATGTACTCACTGTGGTGTGTGCAGTCGGTGCAGGTGACTGATGTTGTTCTGTTACTTCCTATTCCTATCCAGATACATCCACGGCCACAGGAGGGAACAGCTCCACGGAACAGGAGGGGCCACAGAGCCTTACAGGGACAGAAGGAGAGGAGTAAGGTGGACCCAGTGGCACGGAGGGTGATTTCAGCCACACAGAGAGTCGTCAGCACCATCCCCCCAGCTGAAGGCCACAACAGCTCTGAGGATGACTCCCCTGTGGAGGCGGGTGTCAGCAGCCACCAAACCCCAGCTAGTGAGGCTGTCTCCGCCACCACCACCACCACCACCACCACCCCTCCCATTGGCTCCCATCCCAGAGTTCCCTGTGGGCTCCTGTGTTCGTGAGCATGTCTCCATTGTGCCAGGCACTGCACCCCCTGCCCCTGTGTCCCCTGCTACCCTGAGCGAGGAGTCTGTGGACTTACTTAGACAGATGTATGTAGGGCAGATGTCAATGCTGAAGGTCCTCCATGCACACACAGGTCTGTTGACACATTTGGTGTCATTCATGGAGGGTATTTCCTCTGGCATGTCTGCCCTACAGAGGACCAACCAGTCCGTGGCCTCCTCCCTGACGGCAGCAGTGTCCCTCCTCCAACAGTCCCACACCCCTCCTACCCATGCAGCACCCACAATTCCTAGCACACTACCTGTCATAAGCACAGAAACTCCCAAACCAAGTGCTAGGCGTGCAAACAAGCAAGCGCAGGGGACTGATTCTACACTCACAGGGGCTGTTTTGCTGACACACACACAGTCATCCACAACCACTCCACAGTCCTCCGAGACCTCTCCCTCCCAGCCCCCTTCCCTTGCCTCACCTGCAATCCCATCTCCCCAGAAGCTCTTCCTCTGTGACCTAGGCCTCTTCCCCACCGACCCAGCAGATCCTGATTACAAGGGGAAGAGGAAGTCCCCACACACAGAAGGGAATGCCCCTCACACCCGGACACTCTCCCCCAGGCGCACTCAGACCAAGACGCCCACCCGCAAGTCCCCCCGGCGCAAGAAGAGCAAGACCCCCCCGCCAGCACGCAGCTCCAAGGCAAAGTCTCCATCCTCCATCCCCCAGGCTACCACTCCAGAGGTTCCCCCGCCACTCCCTGCCCCGGGTTCCCCCACACACAGATACACCATCCTATGGCCATCCCCCCCTAGCACTTGCTCCTCCACACCTGGTCAGACAGTTGCTGCCACTGATGTGGGGACCGTGTCACCACCCCCTGCCCTGCATACCCCACCTGTTCCCCATTGCCCTCCCATGGATATAGGCACTGCTTTGGAGTCCACGCCCACCCCGTCTGACTTGGGCACTGCAGTGGTGAGCCAATCCACTCCATCTGACCTGCCCACTGGAGTTGTACCAGCACCCACCCCATCTGACTTGTGCCACACAGTTGTGACAGCACCCACCACTTCAGTCATCTCCAGTGCAGTTGCAAGTGTCTCGCCTGCATCCCCCACCTCTCCACTGCCTCCTTCTGCTGCGCCCTGATCCTGTCCCTGAGGTGCCTAGCCTGCCCCCATGTATGCCCCTCCGAGGGGATGACCCCGGTCCATAGCAGTGCAGGCAAGCAAGGTGCGACAGTTGTCACTCTATTTCACTCCTTGGCAATTTGACATGGACTGGCCATTGGCCTTTTGGTTGCACAGACGTTTCGAATTTCATATACTGAATTTGTGACTCTAGTTCACTCCTTGCCCTTTGGACATGGACTGGCCATTTGCCATTTGTTGGAACAGACGTTTCACTTTTCATATGCTGAATAAAGCTTTTTACTTTGTCCCTGTGAACTTGATTTAGTTGTACATCATGTTGAGGTTGTTTTAGATGCCCTTGCACCTGTAATGCTTGGTTTACAATGTTGCATACTGATGTGTTGATGTGAGGTACTCCCTGTGGTCCATGAGATATGTATCCTATTCTGGTGGGTATCCATGTCATCCTTTGCAGCTACCTGTGTGTGTCTGGATCAACCATTTGTGTACATCTCTCTGTGAGCATTTAATTGCCATGGTCACATCTGTGTCTTGCACCCCTGCACATATGATGTGCTTCCCTTTGTCCAAATTGTCACTTCCACATACTTCGTGCTCATCACTACTGGCCCTAGAGGTGTGGGCATCATTGGTATAGGAGCAACTGGGTCCTCTGTGGAACTTGCTGTACATATGTATTGAGTATGTGCAGATGAATTAAGGGAGACTCACGTACCCAGGCTGTTGTGACCAGAGCCTTCATTGTGCGGTAGCTGATGGCTGACTGACCAAGTGTTCTGCAGACATGAGTGGGACTTGCGGTGAATATGTTTGGCACAGCTAGGCTCCCACAGGAGTTGTGTCCCCTCAAGTTAGTGTGTTGTCCAGTGACATGGCCTGGGCCCATGGTGTGTATTGTATGTGCATGTGTGTGTTCCACATCCCTGTTCATACACAGACAGTGTTCCCTTGATATGTTCGTGTTGTTGATGCTTCCTGAGTGGTACTGGGTTAATCCCACTACTTTTCCAATGGGCTACCAGATGTGTGGGTGCATGACTCACTCCTGTTAATTGGTGTATCATCATTGTGATTTGTCAGTTCTGAGTGTTGATGATGTTGTCAGACACAGATGGGACACAGTGAGGGTTCCTCAAGGCACTTGTTTGTTCGCAATATCATGTAGTTGTCCATAGGTGGTAGTTTTCAGTGATTGAGACATTTGTATGTGTGTGTGACTGCTCCCACTTGTCGGGTTCACGGCAGCGATGCTGGCAGGTGTCAGCATGGGTGCCTTGTGTTACTCCTTGGCATCTGCATAGTCCTGGGACAGTGGCAGAGATTGTGAAGGTGTTAGAAGGGCCAGCCTCAGGGAAGGACAGATTATGTTCCTGACCACCCTGCGACCCACTTTTCCCGGGAGAGGTAGCCGAGCACTGGTAGGAGACCCCCTCAGGGTCGGGTCCCGTACCTCAGATCGTACACGCTGATTTAGCACCATGCAACACAGAGACACCACACCGTAAATTCTGAAGTACGTATTCTTTATCTAGAAATGTCAGGACCTTTATGATCCGCAGAGGCTTCTGTACAAGTAGAGCAAGGGCTCACAAAGTCTCGGTTGGGGTAGGAGTAGCGGGACAGTCTTACGATCTGGGTCGATGCAGGTGCGTATCCAGCGCACGGCTCTCAATCCTTGAGCCGGGGGATATGATACGATCTTTGGGGTCCAGCTGGACCAGAATGTCTCTTGAGTGCGACCAAGTCTGCAGGGCTCGAGTTCTCAAGGTTGCAAGGGGAGCCGCGACCACGTCAGCAGGGCTCAGATGTTTTTAGGCAGAAGTCTGTCTCTGCCAGGTGGAGCCGCGACGCTGTCTGCAGGGCTCACCGAGGTTCCAAGAGTTCCGTCGGACCTTGGGAGAATGTTCTTTCAGCCTCGACCACGTCAGCAGGGCTCTTTTCATTCCAGGATTCAACTGCCGAGAGTCCCAGAGCGCCCCTTGTTATAGGTCGACTCCTCTTTGATGTCTGGAGTCCTCACGGGCAGGGGTCTTAGCGCCTGGGGTCGTTTGTTGGGGGTTCCGGCCACGCGGCCCTTTGATCCTTTCAAGGCGTGGTCGGGAGGGATCCCAGACACGCAGCAGGCGTGGAGCCAGCCCTCAGGGTGGCCGGAGGGGCGATCAAAACTATCTCTTGAGAGGAGGCCAGGTGTGAGTGAAACTACTCCTCCCTCTTCTGCTCACCAGGAGCTCTCTCTCTCCCCCAGCCGGCATGGCGCGACTAGGCCTGGGTTGCGCTTGGGCTGAGGGCGGCCATCTGGGGTGCGGGGTCTGGTCACTGGAGGCCGCAAGGCCGATGGAGGGGGGAGGGTGCCTGGTGTCGGGAAGATGGAGGGAAGGACGTGGGTAGCCCCGGGTTCTGTGGGGGACCAGGTGTGGACTGGGTCGGGTAGGCTGCATTAATCCGGGCCGTGTGGGGTGTAGAGGTCAGTCTGGTGTCGCTATGGGTCTGGAGGGGCCACGCCACGAGGCCGGGTCCAACATGCGTCCCCCCCAGCTGAAGGCCGAAGAGAACTACCCATCCTCTTGGGGGTTCTCTTCGCTGAGGCGGAAGAATCTGGAGAGGCCGACAGCGTTGGCGTGGTCGGTGCCAGGGCGATGCTCTACTGTGAAGTCCATCCCCTGAAGGGAGATTGACCATCGTAGCAGTTTGGGGTTCTCTCCCCTCATCTGCATGCGCCCCCGTAAAGGTCGATGATCTGTCTGGACTCGGAAGTGGGTTCCGAAGAGGTAGGGTCGCAGTTTCTTTAGAGCCCAGACTACGGCGAACGCCTCGCGTTCAATGGTGCTCCATCGTTGCTCTCGGGGCAGTAACCTTCGGCTAATGAATGCCACGGGCTGATCCAGGCCCTTCGCATTGAGCTGGGATAGGACGGCTCCAATGCCATGCTCGGAAGCATCCGTTTGCACCACAAACTCCTTGGAGTAATCGGGGCTTGGAGCACAGGGGCTGTGCACATGGCGAGTTTCAGTGCGTCGAACGCCTCCTGGCAGGCAGGGGTCCACTGCACCTTTTTAGGTTGTCTTTTGGACGTGAGCTCCGTGAGGGGTCCTACGAGGCTGCTGTAACCTTGGATGAACCTTCGGTAGCAACCAGTGAGGCCCAGAAAGGTGCGGACTTCGGTTTGGGTGGTTCCCAGGCCAGGATGGCGTCAATCTTAGGTTGGAGGGGGGCGACCTGCCCGCTGCCGACCTGGTGCCCCAGGTAGACCACCGATCCTTGCCCAATCTGGCATTTGCTGGCTTTCACTGTGAGGCCGGCTTGGCGCAGGGCCCTCAAGACCCTCCGGAGGTGCCGGAGGTGCTCACCCCATTCAGAACTGAATACCGCAATATCGTCCAGATAGGCGGCGCTGAACTCTTCCAGCCCGGCCAGGACTCTATTCACCAGTCTCTGAAAGGTGGCCGGGGCATTTTTCATCCCGAAAGGCATCAATCTGAAGCGATAGTGCTCATCCGGGGTGGAGAAGGCGGACCGCTCCTTGGCGCCTTCTGTGAGCGCAATTTGCCAGTATCCGCAGGTCAAATCGAAGGTGCTGAGAAAATTAGCAGACCCAAGGCGGTCAATGAGCTCATCTGCGTGGGGGATAGGGTGAGCGTCTGCTCGGGTGACCGCATTGAGCCCCCGGTAGTCCACGCAGAACCGTAGTTCGGGGGCCACACCCGGGGCAGCTGCTTTCGGGACTAGTACCACCGGGCTGGCCCAAGGACTGTCTGTGGGCTCGATCACCCCTAGAGATAACATCTTCGAGACCTCCGCCTGGATGCAGGCCCGGACTCGGTCGGGGACGCGATAGGCTCGGTGCCGTACCGGTGGGCTGTCTCCGGTGTCCACGTCGTGGATGCACCAGTCGGTGACCTTGCGGACGAGGGAGAACAGGTCGGAGAACTGCCCCAAGAGCTGGCGGCAGTCCTCGTGTTGTTGGGGTGTGAGGGAGGGGGAGAGGATCACCCCCTCCACGGAGCCATTCTTTTCTTTGGCGCGCAGGAGGTCAGGGAGAGGCTCCGTTTCCTCTTCTGCCCCGTCGTCTGTGGCCAGGAGTAAGCTCAACTCCGTCCGCACGAAGTGAGGCTTGAGGCGGTTCACGTGGAGGACCCGAAGGGGGTTCCGAGGGGACTGGACATCCACCACGTATGTAACCTGACTTTTTCGTTCCACCACTTTGAAGGGCCCAGTCCATTTGTCTTGGAGGGCGCACGGCTTTACTGGGGCCATCACCCAGACCTGCTGGCCGTGCTGGAACTCGACCAGAGTGGCATTCTGGTCGTACCAGCGCTTCATTTCTTCCTGGCTCACCTCGAGGTTGGCCTCGTCCAGCTCTCTGAACTTCCGAGTCTGGTTCCGGAGAGTCAACAGGTACCGGAACACATCCTGTGGTGGGTCCCGGGGTGCCGTCTCCCATCCCTCTTTGACCAGGCTCAGGGGACCTCTGACTGGGTGCCCATACAGTAATGCAAATGGGCTGAACCCCAAGGACTTCTGGGGGACTTCCCTGTAGGCGAACAGGAGGCAGGGGAGAAGGACGTCCCACTTACGCCGCAGGGGCTCCTCGAGACCCATGATCATTCCCTTCAGAGTCCGGTTAAACCGTTCCACTAGGCCATTGCCTTGGGGATGGTAAGGGGTAGTGAATTTATAAGATACTCCACATTGTTGCCACCGGGATCTCATATATTTTGAGATAAAATTGGTTCCTCGGTCGCTCACGACCTCTCGGGGGAACCCTACCCGGGAGAAGATCCCCATTATTGCCCGGCCCACCACGGGGGCCGTGACGGTGCGGAGGGGGATGGCCTCCGGGTATCGTGTGGCATGGTCCACTAGGACGACAATAAAGCGGTGACCCTGGGCGGTCTTGGGATCCAGGGGTCCCACGATGTCAATTCCGACCCGCTCGAAGGGAGTACTAACGACTGGGAAGGGTTATAGGGGAGCCTTGCGCTTCCCTTCACTTTTACCACTGGCCTGGCACGTGGGGCAGGACTTGCAGTGGGCCTCTACGTGGGCTCGCATTTTTGGCCAATAAAAGTGCGTTACTAGGCGGTGGTAGGTCTTGTCTTGGCCCAAGTGGCCGGCCAGGGGTACATCATGGGCCAAGCCCAGGAGGAAGTCTCGAAAGCGTAGGGGTACCACCAGCACCCGGGCTGACCCTAGCTCGGCAGACCGCTGTTCGCTGTACAGGAGGTCATTCTCCCAATATAATAAGTGAGTTCCCGATTGGTCGCCCACGGCTTGGGCTTCGGCCTGCTGCCAGGGTCCGACCAGGGAAGGACAGGTCGCTTGTTCTTGGCAGAACTCCTCTCGGGAGGGGCCCCCTTCGTGACGCCACTGGGCCAACTCGGGCAGATCACCTAACTCCGTGATCTGCGCGGGGTCGGGATGGATGGGCCCGTCGTCGGCGGGGGCTCTCCTCCTGGGGATAGGTCGTGAGGTTCAACGGGGTCGGCTCCGGTTGTGTCAACGGAGGTGGTGCTGGGGGCTTCGTCCTCGACTCTCCCGCGGGGGGGTAGTCGGGCCGCCATGGATCGGGTGGTTGCGCACACCCATTCTGGTAGACCCATCATCCCGAGGTGGGTCTTGCGCTCGACCTGTCTCCAGGGGGAACTTTCTAGGTCGTTTCCCAGGAGGCAGTCTACAGGTTGTGCGGTTCGGAGAGCCACCCGCAATGTTCCGGTTACTCCCCCCCATTCGAATGGTACCAAGGCCACCTTACACAAACTCTCAGTGTTGTCGGAAGCTATCACAGGGCAAAAGACATTTGGGATGATCTGGTCCGCCTGGACTAAGTGGCTGAGGACACCAGTGATGCTCACCCCGGTGTCACGAAGGGCCTCCACCGGGTGGCCATTAACCGTTACGAGCTGGCGGTACTTCTTGGTGTTTGCGGGTAGGGGTGCTCCGGGAATCATATCTCGATCTCCTAGAGAGACTAGGGCCATGGCTGCAGGTTCCCATCCCTCGGGGTCCTCAAACACCTCCCCTAGGGTTACGGTGGCCATGTGTCGGGCTGGGGTAGCTGTCGTGGGGGGTTTCTGGGCCATGGGGCACTGAGGGTCGCTGGCGTAATGCCCTAGCCGTTGACAGCAGAAACATGTGATATTCACCCGGGGTCCACACTCCCTGGTGGGCCGGTACTGCCTGGCGGAGGAGCGGGGAACCCCGGGGGTGAGTTTCTCGGGGGGCTACGCAGGGGCCCGGAGGGGAACTCCCTCTGTTTCCCTTGATTCCCCCCCCCTCTCTGACGGGGAGGTCCTTGATGGCTGCGGGGGTAGTCTCCTACGGGGCTCCGGGGGACCCGGGTGTTAACCCAGCGATCTGCTTCGACGGCCAGCTTCCTCGGGTCTGCGAGCTTGCTGTCGAGCAGGTGCTGGCGTAGTTCTACAAAACAGTTTGTGGACAAGTGTTCCTAGGCAATGAGGTCGGTCAGTTCTTCGAAGGTGGTTACCTTGTTGCCCTTGATCCACCCTTCCAGCGCTCAGCTGTAAAAGTTTACGTATTCCACCCAGGTGGTGCCCGGGATCTTTCTGCAGTCCCGGAACCGCTGCCGATACATTTCGGGGGTGAGGCCGTATTTCGTGAGGAGGGCCTCCTTCATGTGGCTGTAGGATGTTTGCACAGAGGCCGGTAGGTCGAGGAGGGTGTCCCGTCCTTCGCTCAGGAATCGCCCCCACAACCCGGCCCCCCAGTCCTTCTGTGGGACGCGGTGGGAGGTCATGGCTACCTCGTAGGCTTTGAACCACTGCTGGATGTCATTGTTTCAATAGTACTCTTTGACCACATCCTTGGGGATATGGACTTTCGACTCTCCCAGGGGGGCGGGTTCTTGGCCCCCCGGGGGTCGAGCTCCTTCGCTCCTTGCTCGGAATTCTATTTCTTTCAAGCTGCGCTCGTGCTCCAGCTGAAGTTTTTTTTCCTCGTGCTCCCGTTGCAACTTCTTTTCTTCTAGCTCTCCTTGTACTCGGAGTTGCTCTACCGCTAGCCTCTTTTCGGCTAGCCTTATCTCGCCTTCTATTTTCAGTTTGGCCATTTCTAGTTCATGACTTCGGTCCCTTTCCCTGTTTGTGACGTCTTCCGGGGACCAGCCCCCATCCGCTGCGTTGCTTTGTGCCTGGGGGTTATTGCTTATTCTCAGGAAGTTCCTGAGCTCGCCCGGCTGCTCTGTCCCCTCACTGCCTTCGTCCAGTCGGGGAAGGGGGGCTCCGGTATCCACCCAGGCTTTCAGGGCTTGTTGCATGTCTTCCTTGGTGTTCAGACCAGTGGTAGCGATCTTCCGTTGTCTGCAAAATTGTTTCAGCTCCTTGTGTGTGTATTCTCCTAACCGCTTTACACAAAACGTAGCACTCGCGTCGGTTTCAGTGGTACTCATGGTGGTTTCTTCTGCCGTCTTTGTTCGGTAGTGCGTCAGCCGTTCACTGTACGATCTCTAGATTGTGGGCTCGGATCCCACCGCTGCCACCAATGTTAGAAGGGCCTGCCTCAGGGAAGGACAGATTATGTTCCTGACCACCCTGCGACTCACTTTTCCCGGGAGAGGTAGCCGAGCACTGGTAGGAGACCCCCTCAGGGTCGGGTCCCGTACCTAAGGTCGTACACGCTGATTTAGCACCATGCAACACAGAGACACCACACTGTAAATTCTGAAGTACGTATTCTTTATCTAGAAATGTCAGGACCTTTATGATCCGCAGAGGCATCTGTACAAGTAGAGCAAGGGCTCACAAAGTCTCGGTTGGGGTAGGGGTAGCGGGACAGTCTTAGGATCTGGGTCGATGCAGGTGCGTATCTGGCGCACGGCTCTCAATCCTCGAGCCGGGGATACAATACGATCTTTGGGGTCCAGCCGGACCAGAATGTCTCTTGAGTGCGACCAAGTCTGCAGGGCTCAAGTTCTCAAGGTTGCAAGGGGAGCCGCGACCACGTCAGCAGGGCTCAGATGATTTTAGGCAGAAGTCCGTCTCTGCCAGGTGGAGCCGCGACGCTGTCTGCAGGGCTCACCGAGGTTCCAAGTGTTCCGTCGGACCTTGGGAGGATGTTCTTTCAGCCGCGACCACGTCAGCAGGGCTTTTTTCGTTCCAGGATTCAACTGCCGAGAGTCCCAGAGCGCCCCTTGTTATAGGTCGACTCCTCTTTGATGTCCGGAGTCCTCACGGGCAGGGGTCTTAGCGCCTGGGGGTCGTTTGTTGGGGGTTCCGGCCATGCGGCCCTTTGATCCTTTCAAGGCGGGGTCGGGAGGGATCCCAGACACGCAGCAGGCGTGGAGCCATCCCTCAGGGTGGCCGGAGGGGCGATCGAAACTATCTCTTGAGAGGAGGCCAGGTGTGAGTGAAACTACTCCTCCCTCTTCTGCTCACCAGGAGCTCTCTCTCCCCCCCAGCCGGCATGGCGCGACTAGGCCTGGGTTGCGTTTGGGCCGAGGCCAGCCATCTGGGGTGCGGGGTCTGGTCTCTGGAGGCCGCGAGGCCGATGGAGGGGGGAGGGTGCCCGGTGTCAGGAAGATGGAGGGAAGGACGTGGGTAGCCCCGGGTTCTGTGGGGGACCAGGTGTGGACTGGGTCGGGTAGGCTGCATTAATCCAGGCCGTGTGGGGTGTAGAGGTCAGTCTGGTGTCGCTACGGGTCTGGAGGGGCCACGCCACGAGGCCGGGTCCAACAGAAGGTAACCTGAGCTTTGAGGTCATTGCCATGTACCGCATACTGTGCAGTGTGTCTGTCATTCCCCAGGGTTGTAAACAGTCCTTGTGTGATGTGTGTGTGCACCTTAGTTCCTGCCAACATTCCTGTGTTTGTCATGTGGGCATGTGCAATGTCACCTGTCCATGTGGGCTTCACAGATACACATTGTTGCAGTTCAGGTGTGTGGTGTTGATTGTGGACTGATGTGAATGTTTGCATGGATAGTCCCCTAGCTCCCGTTTGTCCATGGATGAGGGGCCATGCTGAGTGATTTGTGTTTGTGTATGTGTGATGTACGTTTGTGGCATAGGACACATGTCTGGGTTTCCCAGTTTGTATGACATCTGCCTTTGTCATCACAGTGGAGGTGTCATACATGCTTGCGTCACACCAATGTCTTGTCCCTGGGGATTGTGCTGTTGTGTGTCAGTCTCTTGCTGTGTTAGTTGGTGTTCATTCCAGCTAGTGTCACATGTGTCTGTTGTGCTCCCTCTCATCTTCCAACGCCTGATTGCCCACTGAGGGTGTCCCAATGATGGTTTACTTTTGTATGGCACTGTGTCCACATCTGTGTCACTGTGGTTCAGCCCCTCTCATGTGTTGTGTAGTTTCCTGTGGATACTGTAACACACACACACACACACATGTTGTGTCTGATGTGTAGTGTGAGTTTGCCTGTTTGTGTTTGTGCATCTGCACCAGTGCATTGGTATTGCTGTTGTGGGCCTTTGTCTGGATGCTGTTTCTGTGATTTTGCATGCTGTCCCTGTGAGTCATTTCACATCATTGTGCACATTCATCCTGGTTTTTGGGTGCCATTGCTGGCATGGAATGTGAGTTAGTGAGCTGACACCTACAGTCTACACATGTTGTTTTGGTTGGTGCGTCTATTTTCGAGATGTGTGCATGCTTGGTGATGGTCACTTCTGCTGTTGTGTCATTGTACGCTGTGTGCATTGTCAGCCCCCATGTGTGGTGCTTGTCTGCACATGGCCGAGAGTGTTATGTTTTCACAGCACTGTTTGCCTCAACACATCTCTGTGTGTATGGGACACAACCACTATTTTCCCCCAGAAGCGTTTGATGTGTTGGGAGGAGGGATCATACATGCTGTTTGTTATTTGCAGCGTTGACCATGATGACACTTACCTTTTGGTCACTGTGTTGAGGGGGGCTTGGTCCCCATCACCACAATGCTCCACATCTGCTGCATTTTGTGAGCTCCCACTTGACTTCTGTTCTACACAGTGAGGGGGTGTTCTTTTTACATTGCCACAGTGCTATGGTGATGCTTGCCTTGTGTATGTCACACTCATGTGTTGGTCACACATGTGCTGTTACTTACATTGTATGCTCGTAGCCATATTCACTGTTGTGGGCATTTGTCACAGACTACACACTGTTGTCATGATGTCGTGGGGGATGTATTTTGTGGACATACCTGATGTTTGCGTATGCTGGATGTGTTGCGCATCACCCATCCTATGGCTGGGGGTGGCAGGGGTAATGGCCAACAGGTCCCCTGTGAGTGGGGGTGGCAGGGGTGATGGGCAACATAAGCCCTGTGAGTGGGGGTGGCAGGGGTGATGGGCAACAGGTCCCCTATGGTTGGGGGTGGCAGGGGTGATGGGCAACAGGTCCCCTATGAGTGGGGGTGGCAGGGGTGATGGGCAACATAAGCCCTGTGAGTGGGGGGTGGCAGGGGTGATGGGCAACAGGTCCCCGGTGAGTGGGGGTGGCAGGGGTGATGGGCAACATAAGCCCTGCGAATGGGGGTGGCAGGGGTGATGGGCAACAGGTCCCCTATGGCTGGGGGTGGCAGGGGTGATGGGCAACAGATCCCCTATGAGTGGGGGTGGCAGGGGTGATGAGAAACATAAGCCCTGTGAGTGGGGGTGGCAGGGGTGATGGGCAACAGGTCCCCGGTGAGTGGGGGTGGCAGGGGTGATGGGCAACATAAGCCCTGCGGATGGGGGTGGCAGGGGTGATGGGCAACAGGTCCCCTATGGCTGGGGGTGGGAGGGGTGATGGGCAACAGGTCCCCTATGAGTGGGGGTGGCAGGGGTGATGGGAAACATAAGCCCTGTGAGTGGGGGTGGCAGGGGTGATGGGCAACAGGTCCCCTGTGAGTGGGGGTGGCAGTGGTGATGGGAAACATAAGCCCTGTGAGTGGGGGTTGCAGGGGTGATGGGCAACATAAGACCTGTGAGTGGGGGTGGCAGGGGTGATGGGCAACATAAGCCCTGTGAGTGGGGGTGGCAGGGGTGATGGGCAACAGGTCCCCGGTGATTGGGGGTGGCAGGGGTGATGGGCAACATAAGGCCTGTGAGTGGGGGTGGCAGGGGTGATGGGCAACAGGTCCCCTATGGCTGGGGGTGGCAGGGGTGATGGGCAACATAAGCCCTGTGAGTGGGGGTGGCAGGGGTGATGGGCAACAGGTCCCCTGTGAGTGGGGGTGGCAGGGGTGATGGGCAACAGGTCCCCTGTGAGTGGGGGTCGCAGGGGTGATGGGAAACATAAGCCCTGTGAGTGGGGGTGGCAGGGGTGATGGGCAACATAAGACCTTTGAGTGGAGATGGCAGGGGTGAAGGGCAACATAAGCCCTGTGAGTGGGGGTGGCAGGGGTGATGGGCAACAGGTCCCCTGTGAAAGGGGGTTGTCAGGGGTGATGGGAAACATAAGCCCTGTGAGTGGGGGTGGCAGGGGTGATGGGCAACAGGTCCCCTGTGAGTGGGGGTGGCAAGGGTGATGGGCAACAGGTCCCCTATGAGTGGGGGTGGCAGGGGTGAAGGGCAACATAAGCCCTGTGAGTGGGGGTGGCAGGGGTGATGGGCAACAGGCCCCCTGTGGGTGGGGGTGTTAGTGGTGCTGGCCATGCAACCCCTATGGTGGGCTGTTGTTAGTGGCCAGGATATGTATACCCTGTTTGTGTGTGCCATTGTGCGGGTATGTGTCGTTTGTTTATGTGGTAGGTGTCTGACTTACAGTCTGCGCCGTCGGCGTCGGTCCCTGATCCGGTCATAGATGTAGAGTACTGGTATGACCTGTGCGATGGGATTCATGATGTGTTCGTGTCATACACGCTGCTTGTTGCTCCCGTCTCGTACCCACTGCAAGCTGTTCCGTCTCATAGCCGTGTATTGATTTGTGGCGCGAATCGTAGCTGATATGCTTGTTTTCCGGATGCTGTAACGTGCCGTACGTGATGCCTGTCCGGCGCGTAGGAAGTACGCATCGTACTTGTCATGCCGGAAACTGCTATGGATACTGCTTCCGGGCGACACGGTTCCTCTTTGGGAGTTACGGCTCGGACGGAGAATGGGGCTTGATTCACAGCCTACGTGTCGGTCGTGTTTTTGGCAGTTATGCGCATCGTTCTTCCTATACAGGACGGACCGGCTCCGGGTACGTGTCGGTCGCAGGGTAAGGCTACGGACAGCTGTCCGACCGGCCATCGGAATCGGCCCCTAAATGTATTTATAAATTATATATATAATTTATAATTTTTAAACATGTTAAAATATTTTTAACTATGTCTATTTTAATTATATGTATTATTGACTTTATTTTACATTATTTTTTTAACTAAAAAAAACCGATATTTTTGACAACTATATTTTTTTTCCGATATTTTTATACTTACCATAATGTGGATAAGATGTCGATATTCTTGACTTCGATATTCTTGCTGCAATATTTTTGTAGGTCGATATTTTGACCTTCGATATTCTGTCAGCGATTCACCAGGATGGTGGGAAGCACAAGGTTGAGCGCAGTAGGCCCACTTTCAATGAGATAGTTACTTAAGTGAGTGTACTGATATCTCTTACAGTCAACAATTCGGTTGGTTCCTGGTAGTGTAAAGCGAGAGAAAGATGCTTTTGAAGCTACTGTTATATCTAATTGGTGTTTGATAGTTAGTTAGGCAGGCTTTCCCTTGACTCTGAGAGGGAACAGATATCTCTGCTGAGCTCTTCCCTGAATGCAAAGCTTTATGCTGAACATTTCTCTTAATTTTCCTGAACTTCTACAGTAGTTCTATCTTATGCTGTCACCTCCTCTGCTCCCTGGATAGAAATCCCTATTAGCAAACTCCTTCCTTAACCTATGTTTAGATTATAAAGGGCATGTTTTTTCATGGAACTCCTATTTGTGACAATGTGCTTTATTCTTGTTTTGGCTGTTACTATTCTGTGCCTTATAATATTACAGCCCAACTTATTGAAACATTTCAGCCTGCAAGCTGTACTATTGGGGTTTGTGACTTTGTTTTTATTCTGTTTTTATGTTGGATTAATGTATATTCTACAATAAACCCATTTAATCATAATAATTGATTCCTGGTCCTTATTACAGAGTCACATTGGCTTCACAAGTTGGAAATGCGTTTCTGATGTTATCTCCCTGAAGATATCTCCGCTTCATGTCAACTAACAAAGGTCCATATGACCAGTGGGGAAATATATTTGATGATTTTACGAGAAGATTAAGGTCTAAGTACCAGTGCGCCTGCATGACCTTCTCTTACCTTCACCTTTTGCTCATTGTAAATTACTTTGTACTGCTGCTCTTTATGGTGGTCTATTTCTGGAACCAGAAGGCCTCCCTTGATGTTGGTCCCTCTCTCTTTGTGCTATAGTAGTACAGCTCGGCTCTGCAACAGTTTTCTAAAATATAGTTCTGCATCTTCATTTAACTAGTATTCCTTACAGTGCCAGATAAATATTGCTAGCTCTTATCCCTGCTGCCTTGGTGATCCAAAATATTGATTGCACCATAATGTGTTTTCTTGGGAAAATATTCTTCACTGGTTCACTTGCAGTATAGCACCTGTCTCCCTACCCAACCCCACCTGCCAAAAACCTATTTGCCTAGCAATGCATCGGTTACAATAATCCAACCCACTTATGAAAACTTAAATCCTGATGGACAAACAGAATCCCCTAGTTATAAACCACACTCTGGGGTCGATTTCGATCCGGGTCGGAAGGGCACCGAACGCGATCCGGCCAGAAAAACTGCGAGCCGTACTCGTGTTTTCTGCCCGACTCGTACAGCTGTATGAGCGAGCAAGTACGATGCAAGCTACATGATATTCACCAACTGAGTCGTTTCTGGGTCCGAACCGCTCTGTACGTCTCTGTCGTAAGCTAACCGCGGCGTGCAATGGATGCGATTTACGACCGAGCCAGTACGATACACGCGTCGGACAGCTGGTGCGAGCCGGAATGTCCAGCTCGCCAAATGTCCTGGTGGTTGCCTTTAGGGGTCCGTGTCGTTTCCCCTGTCACCCGCAACTCTACGACTCGGACACAGGGGGAGACCCAAGGGTCCCCCCAACACAGGCTTGTACGCTGCAGATGGCACCGACTCGTACCCACTGTAGGGGGCGCCCTTGTGCGAGACGTACCCATTCAGTCAATGGGAGCCCATGTACGCGTCGTACGACCGGCACCCATTGACTTCTATGGGAGTCCGACCGAACCGAGTCCGGCAGCATACGGCCGCATCGTACTCGCTTGGTCGGACTGCAGGAGTCCGGCTCGGTCGGAAAACACTCCGAATCCGGCTTGGACGGAGTGCTTTCCGACCCGGATCGGAATCGGCCCCCTAATGTGTACTCCGGCTATTAAATTGACACATTTCTAAGTTGCTTACTGAATTATCTAATGGCCCACCATTAACATACCCCAATTATAGGCCCTCTACAATGCTTGCACTTCATCATTACCTTTGAGATCCTTGTTATACAGAAATGATATGTTTTCACCTTTTAACGTGATTTACCTGGTGACAAACCCCATGAACAACTTCACTTCAGATGTCCCTTGTTGTCTCTCTCTGTCAATTATCCTGTCACGGAATCGTTGCATCAACACACCGCTTTGGTTTCTTGTTTTCTAGCTGATTCAGTGGGCCCCACGTCTAAGCCAAGTTGTTAGGCTGTAAACATGCAGTTCATTGTCCATGTGACCCACTCGCTAGTCTCTTTACTCACCAGTTGCCACTCGCCCTCTTCCTGATCAAACATCAACGTGAGGACAAATTCTCAAATGCATCCAATAAAAAATTTGAGCTCCGAAATTGGTCACCCAGGAGCAATTCATCTGATGAAAATGGTCACCAGCAAGGGGCAGAGCTGACCATCTTTAGTTCGGTGCCACTCCTCACAGCCCACTAATCTTCAGCCCTTTTGCCCACTGTTCCTCTTGTACAGCTTCCTTCATCCTTGACCGTTGTCCATGTCCAATGCCTACTGCTCATTTCACTCTTGGCATGTGGCCACTGAAAGACAGGGCCATAGGCAGGCTAAATGCCTGTAGATGCCTGTAAACAGCATGCCCCTCGAATAGTCATAACATCAGCACGCTCCTGTCTTGCACCAGGACATTCCAACCACCTTTTTAATACACACTGTAGCAGATGGTAGTGCTTTGCATAGCCGCCATTTTGCCCAGTACTCTCCTGATAGATGCCCGATCATCTGTTCAGCATGAGTCTCAATTAACCCCGCAGCCTAAAAGGCCGTTTTGGTTGCATTGTTCATGCACAGTAAACGGAGTAGGCTTATCTTTTGACGTAACACCTCCCTACGTTTTCCTGATCACTTCCCGAACATGGCCTGGATTGACGCTGGTGTATGACCTTCTTATGACTTTTCTGCACAGCCCTGATGCCCCTTCTTTGCTGCCGTTCGTCTCTCCCATTTACTTTCACACCATCTCGATCTCTTCCTTAAGTATCCCATTTTCTCTCCCTTCATGAGTATAATTGTACTGTGCAGCGCACCTAATTGCGTTGCAACAGCTATTAATAAAGTGTGATGCCTGCATTCCTTTCTTAATCCAATTCTGTCCAGTAAAAGAGCAAGCCAAATTACCTCTTAATGATATTAGGGAGGCATCTGCTTAATAACGTGTGTTTTCTGTCCTTTTAATGACATGCAAACCTTACCGCTAACTTCTAACTTACGAGCGCATTAACTGCAGATGACCACGGCTATGAGTAGGGAATTTAATTTTCCTCACCATTTAGCCAATGCCATTATTTACCCCGCTACTTCTGTCATCTCATATATTCTTCGTGATTCGTATTGCGCCACGCGCAGTGCTCATCATAAACCTGCTGCATCAGCTGAGGAGAACCACAACCTGTGACAATATAACGCACGGACGCTGTGCTTAACCACACTCAAGGCAGCCCTTTTATGTAGAAACTGCTTCGGATATATTGTCTGAATTATGACATTTCACAAGTTGTATTGAATAAGTGTCCATGCATATTGTGTCTACTATGGCGGTGTGTGGCGCTGACAGCTGTGCTGTCCATGGCGCCCTGTAGACACGCAGTCAAAGAAGTCAGAAAAAGTGGCTCGTTGGGGTTGGCATATTCTGTGCATATTCTGTGCAGAATTCTGCGTTGGGATGACCAAAACAGTTTTTTTTCAATCCATGATGAACAGCTGAAAAACTGTGGGCCATTATGCTACCTATTTCCCAATCCGACGGCCCCGGTAGAAATGGAGGTGAAATGCCCTGCAAAACGAAAAATCCTCATTCCGCACATTGAGGTATGCTTGAAAGGAGGAATTATTGTGCCACCCAGGACTGTCAGGAGAGTCACTGTCAGGGCTTTAAGTGGGAAAAAAACCTGGGGGTGCTCTAAAAGGGGCGTGGCACATTTCTTAAAGGGGTGTGGCCTGTCTGAGTAGGGCGTGGGCTAAATCAAGATAACTAGCATTGTGTGCTTAAGAAAATCATGAAGTCGCATCCAGCAAAGGATAATAAAATAGGCAAAAAGGTATATTTATTAAGTATAAACCATAAGATACCAAACACTTTAAGAAACACAGTCTGGGCATTGGTTGCACTTCATTAGTACCAGTTTAGTACCTAAATATAGGAATAAGCAACAGAAAGGTGACATGTCCAGCTTTGCAAATGACCTTCCACTGCCCGGCAACCAGTGTCACTGCCTTTGTAATAACTTTTGAACTGTTTGGGCTAGACATCATTTTCGTTTTTGCGAAAATCTGCAGTTTATGCAGCAGATGATGGATTATGTGTCAAATGCGGAAAATCTATAATCATGCATAAATATCTGCAGCCTCACAATCGCATAATTCCAGGGGCCCTGCCTATAACCTCACCATCTAAACCAAGCCAGCAGACAGGAGTGCTATATAAACCATTAAATAAAGTGGATATTGAGAATACAGCCTATGTTTTGCTTCTGGGCATGTGCTCAGGTGGAGTAAAGAACGACGGATTTTGTGCCTTTTCCTGTTGAAGATCAGAATGACAGTAGCAGCCCCCCAAAGAAGGCATTTAATAACAATATTGCATATGTACATGTTTTATGCAACGTTAATTTTGGTGCAGTTGGCATCAAAATAATGCTCTGTTCATGCAGTGAAATGTTATATGCCGCAGTAAGAGGCGTGCTGGACTGCACTGTCTGGAAGTCTGCAGTAAGGAGGAGGAGGCATTCTTAGTTATGCAGGTAGGAGGTGGGGTTTTCCTAAACAAGTTGTGCTTCGTTATTCAATCTTTTCTACGCATACGCAGTGCTTTCTATGCGGGTGCTTTACCACCGCATGTATAAATCAATAAACAGAACAAGTCAGCATTGGCAGTGAGAGTGTTTTGAAAAAGATGAATGGCGCTTTGCGGCGGAATGAGAAAGCTGCAGGGAAGGGGATTAAAAAAACGATCATTAACCCCTTCAGTGCCCATGACGAGCTGGACTCGTCATGGGCCGCGGTGGCGCTGTGCCCATGACGAGTCCAGCTCGTCATAGACCCCGCCCGCTAATGCAACGGCCGGCACTGGGCGGGGAAAGGGGCGGGCACTGAAGGGGTTAAAATACTCACGTTACGGGCTTGCAGGCTGGGAGGGCAAGTCTTGTGTGGCTTCAGAAGGATCCTGGCTGAGGCAGCTCTGATGCGGAGGCAGGGTCCCGACGGTGCTGGTAGGGCTGGGGAGGCGTCACAAAGGTAAGTTTCCTTTTCACTGCTGCTGGACTCTGTTGTAGACCCTCGTCCCTCGCTTGCTTTAAGGCAGAGCAGAGTCACACTGGAGAAATCTTGTTGCAGGCCGTAAAAGCAGGGTCGTGCCGGTTCTACCCAGCTGTTGTTATGCCGATGGCTAGCACGATGACGTAGGTGGCGCTGCGTGTTCAAAGAGAAGGGAAATCCCGAGAGAAAGTGTCTCTCTTCAAAGGATTTCCCTTCCTGCTACAATGACGTCACGCCATAAGCAGTGCGCGCCCATGCTCACCCGAAACACCAACGTCTGGTCACCCTACCTTTGACCTTTGAGGCCCGAAAATAGAGCCCCCTGGAGACCCGTTTCGAGGCCCTCCCAAAAAACTGGGGGTGCTCAGAACCCCACAGACCCCCCATTTAAAGCCCTAATCGCTGTAATTAACTGAACGATAACTAAATTGAGTGATTTCAAATGGCTGGCCCCTGACAGTGCTCTTCAAAACAACTTTCCCAGTAAGGGACTTGTACGTGGTGCTTGCCTTTCAGAGCACCCTTCCGGCAGGTGTAAAAAATAAACAGTAAATGAATGAGACAGTAAGAGAAGATCACATGTGCACAGTTATCATAATCTGATCCTGTCACCTATTGTCCTGGTTAATTCTGTCCCTATGGAAGTCTCTTCTCACAAATAAATACCAGGCACTATAAATCTAAGATCACCAGACATTACTATCTGTGGTATTCACTTACACTATTCAATATGTTCAGTTATGCCATTCTATTATCTCTAAGCTTGGTGAGTAGCTCTGGAATTCAGAATGTGTTGGGTGCCTAGCTACAAGGTTCTTCAGTGAGCAGTTGATGCTGGCTTGCCTGTGGTTAGGACGCTTATGCTGTTACTTTAAAGAATAAAAGAAGACTGCATATCTTCATCACAGCCTCCTGGTACTTCATTACACTGGCGACGACCGGAAGTGGATGGTTCCCATGAAGACACCAATGAAGACTGTGGAAATTTTTTGAAGAATCCCTAAACTTCAAACTTCAAACTCTATGGAGCTCATTAGTATGGCGGGCGGACATTGTCCGCCCGCCATAGGCCCGGGAAATGGGAACACCCGCTATGCATGCGGCGGTCCCGCATTGGGCATTGGGATGCCCCCACCATACTGCCGGGCGCATCCCGCATTCCTGGCATTGCGGTTGGCGGTGCTTTCAGCAGCACCCTCCGCAATGTCAGAATGCATGTTGAGCATGTGCATGCACAAAGTGGCAGGCACCGCACGGTGCCTGCCATGTTGTGCATGAACATGCAGGGGGCACCATAGGTACCCCCCATGTGCCCCCCCACCACCCCAACATCCTGGGGGCCCACAACAATGTCTGCATGCCTTTCCATGGCAGCAACGCCGCCATGGAAAGGCTGCCCCCCGCCTGCATCCTGATATGGATGGCGGTGTCTAGTAGACGCCGCCGCCACCATATTAAGCCCTTTTCCGCCCGGTCGACTGTCGACTGTGTGGAAAAGCGGCAGATGGTCTTCCCGTATGCCACGATGCCCCCCGCCATACTAATATGGCGGGGGAAATGGGTGGAGGGCGGGGAAGGATGTAGGGCAGATCGGCACCACCATGCGGGCGGTGGCGATCCGCCCTACATCCTAATGGGCCCCTATGCTTCTACTTGGTGAGACTAACCTTTATCAAGCGTTCTAACACAATTATGTTGCGGAAAAGCCCTACAGAAAGACAAGGTACTGTACTTTTACTGCAGCGTGCTTTTATCTTCAAAACAAGAGTTTTACGTTTGTTTATCTCGCAACTTAAACGAGATTCTTTTAATCTCTCTAACTTAATTCAGAACTGCAAGAATCGTGCAGTGCATGTTGTGTCTCTCTACCTCTGTATTTAAAAACATCCTGTTCTTGTATTTAAAAGATTACAAAGGCACGCTCATCTCTTGCGATTTTCGAAAGTCCCTCGCGCTGTGCTTAGCCTGCCTTTCTGAACTTCTTTCATCGCGTCATCAGCCAACGTTGCAGCAACGTTTCAAGCATGTCATTAGGTCATTGAGGCTGGTCTCCTTGGCAACACATCGATGCTCCTTCACCGACGTTGCAGCAGCGTTTCATGCACGTCCTCACGTCATTGAGGCTTGTCTCCTTGGCAACACATCAACGCCCTTTCACCGGGGAATATTTTTTTTTTTAGGTGGCAACGCTGTACGTTGCAAATGCTTCCTCTTTGTTTACATCTGCAACATGCCTTTCTAACTATCTTGCTTGTTATTATTTTGCGCTGACAAACACAGCATTGTGAAAACCTTTATTAACAAAGAACAAGTCTTCTGTATAGTTCAACATCACCGGTTGCTTGTTGCCTATTCTGCACTGACAAGCACAGCATTCTCAAACGCTTCAACGCCTGACACGCACAGCAAACTTTATTTGCGTATCATCAATTTTTAATTCATTTTTTTTTAATTCCGCTGATACGCACAGCAATTTCTTTTTACATGCTTTTAGTATTGAATACTGTTTAATTCAAGAGTACACTATATATTTAATTAACGTACTAAACTAGTTACTCGCTGATACATACAGCTGTATGTTTTTACAGGTTTTATTCATAATATTCATGGTGTACTCATTACTCGGTCACACTCAGTTTGAAAATTTAATCTTCTACTTTTTTTCACAGATTATTAACTATTTACTTAACAACATATTTTGATTTATTGTTGTCTACTCTTTCTTAATTACTCATTACCTTTGCTTTTCAGGTTAAACGTAAATACTCATAGTTTAATAATAAAAATAACAATTGTTTATTTTATTTTCAACATGCAAAACGTGACGCCACCACCCTTCTTTCTTTCTAATCCTGGTGATCCACCTTTACGTTGGTCAAAATGGAAAAAGGTATTTCTCAACTATGCCAGGGTCTGTAGTGTATCTTTGAGCGCAGAAAGGAAATATGCCCTTTTATTACATTGTCTTGGATCAGAGGGCCAATATGTGTTTGAGCACCTCTCAGACTTAAACGATGATGAATCTGACAACCTCAATAAATTATAAATTGGTTTTAAAAAATTAGTTAAACATTATCTCCCAAAACTCAGCACTATATTAGAACGTTGTCATTTTGGGAGGCGCGTACAGAAATCTGATGAGTCTGTTGAGACTTCCATCACAGCTTTGCGCAAGTTGGGTGCTTCTTGCAAATTCGAAAGCTCATTGGATGAACACATACAGGACCAATTCATGCTTGGTTGTAATGTTGAAAAGGTAAAAAACTAACTTTGGCAAAAAGACGATCCAAAACTTGATGAGGTAGTTGTCTTAGCCAAGAGAATTGAACATTCTTTAGCTTGTGTGAAGGTTATAAAAAAGGAGAATGGAAATTCTCAAGAGAAAGTTCATACCATCAGTAAAAATCCTGTGAAGTCTTCTTCGAAGCAAAGTGAACCAACTTGGAAGGGTCGTTCTACTAATTATTTTCCTTCTACTTCCAGATGGGAAGAAGATGTAAAGATCAAATGTTTTCGTTATGATCTACATGGTCATCTTGCTAATGACACACCCTGTCCTGCTCTTTCTTCAAAATGCCACAACTGTGGGAAAATTGGACATGTTTCTAAAGCTTGTAGAGCCAAGAAGCCTAATTCAAGTAAATGTGTCAAGGAAGTTTTTATTAAAGCGATAACTCTGAATATGAACAAGAGGATCTACATTGTGGAGAGATTATATCACCATGTGCTAATAACAAATGTAAAGGGCCTGTTGAGTCTGTCCTTGAGAATGACTGTAATATTAGGATGCTCTTTGACTCAGGTGCTAAAATCTCTCTTATTCCAAAAGATTTCTTTGATCTAAAACTTCATGGTAAAGTGAAAGTCCATAAGCCTGATATCAAACCTTTGGCATACGGAGGACAACCTATATAACTCTGTGGTTATTTTCTTGGCAACATTGAATATAAACAAAGACTAACTGCTGGGAACATTTACATATCATGCAGAGGTGACAGCATTATCAGCTGGTTTCACCAGGCTGATTTAGGTGTGTCATTAGTTCCTGGGGATGATCCCTGCATTGTCTTAAGAGACATCTCGCTAACTTCCTCCACAAAAAACATTGATAGCGTAGAAGTTTGCAAGGAGTTTTTGTGCGAGAATGACTTTAGCTCAAAGTTAAGAGCTGAATTTAAAGAAGTTTTTAATGAAAAGCTAGGTTGTCTTTCTGACTATGTTCATAAGATTACTTTGAAACCTGACTCTGTTCCTGTCTCATGCAAAGTGCGAAATGTTCCTCTAGCCATGAAAGAGTCTATGCGTTTAGAACTTGAAAAATTAAAGTGTGGTGGGATTATTGTCAAGACTGAGGCAAGCCAGTGGTTGGCTCCGGTTGTTCTTGCACGCAAGGCCTCAGGTGAGGTGCGCTCATGTGTGGACTTGCACGCACTTAATCGTGCAGTTGTTGCGGACAAGTACCCGCTTCCCAACATCACTGAAATGCTTGCACAATTGAAGAATTCATGTATTTTTTCAACACTAGATTTACGTGTTGGCTATCATCAGGTTTAAATAGATTCTGACTCCATGGATCTGACTGCCTTTATTACCCCTTTTGGGACTTTCAAGTTCACACGCCTTCCTTTTGGCTTGGTCTCTGCAGCCTCCGTTTTTCAGAGGGTCATGGAGGATGTGTTGAAGGGAATAGAGGGAGTCAAGATCTACCAAGATGACGTGTTGATTCATGGCTCTTCAACAAACCGAGCATGATTCAAGACTGAGATGTGTTCTAGAACAATTCCGTATGAGAGGTTTGACTCTTTGTGTAAATAAATGTAAGTTTAATCTTGCTGAAATTGATTATCTTGGACACCGTTTGACATGTGATGGTGTCAGACCCTGAGAGCGTTTAGTAAAGTCTATTGATGAGCTACCTGTTCCTCAGTCTCGGGAAGAGCTTGTAACATTTTTGGGTATGGCTGAGTACTATAACAAGTTTGTGCCATGATTTGCCAGCCATACTCATGGTCTTAGGTCTCTTCTTAAAAAAGGGATAAAATTCCTGTGGTCGCCCCAGAGTCAATTAGAGTTTGAGGATGTCACAAAGCTCTCAAGTCAGCTCCCTCCTTGCAGGGCTTTGACACCTCTTCAGACTCTGTTCTTATCACTGATGCGAGTTCTAAACGTTTAGGAGCTGTCCTTAAACAAATCAAAGATGGTAAGGAAGAAACCATCATGTTTCTTTCAAGAGCTCTTGTGGGCCCAGAATTGCAATATTCTGTGATTGAAAAAGAAGCTCTTTGTATCTATTGGTCTATCAAGAAGCTCAAGAAATTTTTATGGGGTTCTTCTTTTGTGGTATAGTCTGATCACAAACCCCTTAAGGATTTGTTTTGCAAGAAAGATCTGAATGCAGTTTCCTCCAGGATTTGTAAGTGGGTTATTGCTCTTCAAGACTTTGATTTTCTTGTTAAATATATCCCAGGGGTTGACAACAAAGTTGCTGATTGTCTTTTGCGACTAATACCTGAAAGTTCTGCAATCTTGACTCTGATGACTCATGGGAGATAGACAACTTCAAGGTGTGTGAGGTTGTTGAAGGGGTTGTATCGGAAATGGAATGTCGAGACGCTTTAAAAAATGAAAAGGTTTTGCTCGAAGTGTGCAAATACGTGTCTGGTGGGTGGACATGTATTAAGTCTCTTTCTGATGATGCAAAAAAAATTAGGAATGTAAGACATGAACTTTCACTGTACAATGATCTCTTGTGGAGAGGAACACTCCCTGTTCCACCGTTTTCTCTATGAGAGAAAATCGTTCATCTAGCACATGATGGTCGCTAGGGTATATCCAAAACCAAGGAGAGGGTTTGTGTGCAATTCTGGTGGCCAGGTGTTGACATTTTGGTTGAATGGTTGGTCAGAGACTGCTCTGAGTTTAGGGTGTCTGACATAGTGTGTAAGACTAGAATCCAACCGATAATTATTCGTCATTCTCCCACTAGGTGTTGGCAAAATGTTGCACTTCATCTCTTAGGTCCGGTTTCTTCCAAGTCTGGTCAGTTTTATGTCTTAGTCCTTATTGACATGTACTCTAGATGGCCAGAAGTGAAGGTCACTCAGAGTATTAAAACTAGAGATATGGAAAGATTTTTAGAAAACATTTTTTACAGAGAGGGTCTTCCTGAGACTCTTTTGACTGACAATGGGGTGCAACTGGTCTCAAGAGAGATGGAAGACTTTCTAGTTAAAAGAGGAATTGTTCATAAACGATGCTCTCTTTACCACCCAGAATGTAATGGGATGATTGAGAGATTCAATTGAGTATTAAAAGAATCTGTTCAATCAGCCAAGGAACAAGGTTGTGACTGGAGAAATGCAAGGTTATGGCCTATCGTTTGACTCCTCATTCTACTACTGCGAAAGTTCCCTTTGAGTTATTTAGGGAACGCACACCTAATACTCAGTTATTTCAATCCTGGATGAGATTGTATGGGGTTGATATTAGTGTTCCTAAGGATCCTCGGTGGAGGTCTCTTCAGGATACCAAGTCTAAAAAAATGAAAGCAAACTTCGATGCCAGACATGCTGTTGCTCATACCCTAGTTAATGTAGGTGATTGTGTGAGAGTTCAGTCTCCACAAAAAACTGGAGGAAATAATAAGTTCTCTATTCCAAGTAAGATAGTTAAGTTGTTTCAAAATGCTGTAAAACATGATGATGGTCACATTTGGAATCTTAATAGAATTGCTCCTGCACGTGCCTTTGCTCCGTCCATTACTCATGCACAACCATCTTCATAATGTATACCTCCTCTGTGTAGTTCTCGTGCTTGTTCTATTCCTGTAAAATTTCATGATTACGTCTGTAACTAGGTTTATCGGATATTGGTCACATGTTTGTGTTTGGGGGAAGGTGTGTGGTATTCACTTACACGATTCAATATGTTCAGTTATGCCAATGATTTTTCGTTATATCCCCACATACCTCCACATAGATACCTACAGTATTATCACATGATGTCATGTCTGGCCTAGCCACCTCACCAAGCCTTGCACGTCATATATTACTGCAATGCACTTGAGGACGTTTTCTGTATTAACTCTAGTGCCAGCGATTGTTAGTTAAGTCTGGCGCCGGTTGACGAATCCTCGCAAAATTTTCCAAACTTTTGGCCAGCTCCGCTCCGCTCCTACCTTGAAAGTTTAGTGGTGATTCGTCAAGCGGGGGCCCAGAAACAAAGGGGGGTCCCAAAACGCATTTCCCCCATGCAATTTCCCATAGGATCTGTTGTCGCAGCTACAGCCCGAACTGCTGAACACAATTACACCAAATTTGGCAAAGAGGTAGTCCTCAGTTCAGACTCGTGCCTTTTGCATAAATGGTGTGAATCCGTTCAGTAGTTCCTGAGAAAATTAGAGTTAAAAGTACATATATATCTATGGCCGGGGAGGATCCGCGCACCCTACCCGCACCGTAAGTGCACCCTCCCCGAACCGAGCGCGCACCCTCCCGATCGTGCGCTGAATGCTAATTGGCTGTCGAGTGTCTATCTACATTCGAAACCAGGAACTGTTGGCGGCCATTTTCTGCCTCGGTAGAAGCGAAGCTGAAGAAGCAAGGGTAATAAGTGTGTAAAACATATAAAGGGGGCAGAGTGGAAATACTCTGACCCTCTAGAGGTGCTTTAGAGGTCCCAGAAGGACCCCCTGGGGCCCCCCTTTTTTTTTTTAAACGGCGAAATGCGCGCAGGGCGCACGCATCCTATCGCGTTTGGTGCACGGATCCTCTCGCGGTGGGTGCACGGATCCTCTCGCGTTGGGTGCGCGGATCCAAGAACATGGAAATAAAATATATAAAATAAAGTTTTGAACATAATATTTTGAAAAATATAAAAAAATATGTTTGAAAAACCCATTACATTCAAATAATATATAATATTTTTTAATTTTTAAAAGAATTAATTGAAAAAATAAGTTTAAAAAATGGTGATAAAAAAGTATTTAAAAAAAAACATAATTAATGAATTGACACACTGAATTGGAAAAATATAGAAATCCAATGAAAATCATTAAACATGATATCTTTAGAGACAAATTATAGATAGGAATTAGCATTTAAAAAACCTTTGAAATTCACTGAAAAAACCATAGGTTTCATGCACGTTATAGTTAGGAATTGGCATTTAAAAACCTTTGAAATTCACTGAAAAAACCAAAGGTTTCAGGGGCGTTATAGTTAGGAATTGGCATTTAAAAAACCTTAGAAATTCACTGAAAAAAACATAGGTTTCAGGGGCGTTATAGTTAGCTGGACATTTCCCTCGTACAAAACCCTAGAAATTCCCCTGTTATAGTTAGTTCAGCTAACTATAACTCGCGCCCCCGCAATGCACTGCTGATGACGTCACATATTACATCACTCATGACATGGTCAGTGACATCACTGATGACATCACTGATGACATCTCAAATGACATCACTCATGACATCACTGATGGCGTCATCCATGTGATAAATTAGTGCATCTTCTCACACCCTAATATAACCTTTGATACATCGACTCAAAATTTCAGACGGCCATTTTGAAAACCATAGATACTCCAATACCAATAACTACATACCCACTCATTAACTCTTAGGTCTACACACACCTCCACTCACTCACCTGTACAGTCACTCATACTTGCAGTCACTCCGTACAAGACCATCATATGCATTTATACACCTATATAGACACTCACACACTGCCAATCATCCATTGAGGTACTGACACACCTAGTCAGTCGTGCAAATAATTAAACACAGTCCAATTTACTCACCTATACAGTTAAACACACTCAAGTTCACTTACTCATAAAAATAGTACCACATTCTTACGCTCTTCTACAATCATTGATACAAGCACACACTCATCCATACAGCCACTCTCACAATCACACACTCTCACATATACCCACTTATATACTCTTACACACATATATACAGCCTTTCACATATGTAGTTAGTCACATATGTACCACTGAGATATACATTCAATCCCTAACACACCCATACATACACTCACCCAACCATACAGTCCATCACAGATGCACTCTTAAAACCATGCACCCATAGAATCACCCACTCACACATCTATGCATAGAGTCACACACACCCTACCCAATTCAATTCAATTCAATTCAATTCAAATCAACTTTATTCGGTGGGAAAAATCTCACCATAAAAGGACACAGTTATAAAACATTTCTATATTTACATATTCATCTCTAGGTCATACGAATACAGAAAAAGAAAATTATAAAATACATTTTAAAATGGTTGAAATCCATAAGGAAGTCATTGCACACCTTTTTTGCTAAGTACAATAATACATTATAAACGAATCAATGAGCATTACATTCATCTTAAGGGGGAAAGTGCTAGTGCATAAAGGTGCAAAGTTATAGCAAAAGTGCAAAGTGTCATATCTTTATAAAAGACAGATCAAAATTATTAAATTCATATATTTATATTATCAATAGAATTAATTGACCAGGTTAAAAAGACACTGTTTCATTTCCTATTACATCTTAATCAATTTCCTGCACTTAAAATATTTTTTAAAAAGGTTGTTACAGAGGCTATCACAAATACTGTCTCTAGCTATTGTAAGGCCATAAAAGCTGGGCGGCATTGCCTCATACCAAATGATTTTAAAACAGGGATAATCCACAATTTCCTCTGCACTGAATACAATTTACAAAAGAATACCACATGTATGGTTGATTGTCCAGAAATATCATCACATGGGCAATTACACAATTCTTTTGACCAATCATTAACATCAGGGAAGCTTATTGATCTATGCAGAATACCTAGACGAAATCGCATCGATAAAAATTTATCATAATCACTTGTTATCAAGTCTAGGTATGGTTGCAATGTAAAAGTTGTTAATACGAGGTTATGTGCCTGCACCATTGTTTTATTCATTTCCACACATAACCTCTGTTCACTCAAAAAACTTAAAGACTCTTTTTTGAGATCCTTCCTTGTTATCCTGTGCATGGAAGAGGGTTCATTGTAAAAATCTTGATGACCCAAATTATATAAAAATGATTTAACATAAAGCAACCATTTGACTTGTTTCACTCCATCCAGACCCATACAATCTGCGAGGATCAGACGATTAAGCTTCATTTCCTCTATTGTCCAGACCCTATGCCACAACAGAACTGGTTGAATCTTTATAATATCTTCCAAATATAGCAACCCTAGTTCTGCGTGGCATATAAAAGAGGAAGTGCTATTTGGGACCATCAATAAAAACCTTAAAAAAATATTTTCAGCTACCTGGATGGAGTTAACATCCACGTGCCCCCATACACCCGCTCCATACGTGGCTACGGTGACACATTTTGCTTTATATATATTTAGTAGTTCCACCGTCGGGCGTCTGCCCAATTTCCTACTAAAATTAGATAGGGCAGTCAGAGTCCTTATAAACAATAATCTTCTTATTTTAACTGCCTCCACCCAGGATCCCGTACGTTCAAATAAAATTCCAAGATAGGAAAAAGTCTTGGTGCTTTCAATCCGCTTTTTATCGATAAAAATTGTCCGAGGCTTTATACATCCTGGCCCACAATTCATTATAAATGTTTTGGATGAGTTAATAGTTAGGCCCCTCTCTGCCATAAAATTTGCAAAGCTATTTACAACCCTTTGTAGTCCCTGTGATGTGCGAGCCATAAGAACCGCATCGTCTGTATATAATAGTGCAGGGATAGATCGTTTATCGGCTTCTGGTAAATCCCTGCATTCCTGTATTAAAACCCTATCTAAACTGTTTATATTATATACAATGTAAAAAGAAATGGTGCAAGGACACAGCCTTGTCTCACACTACGCCTCACTTTAAAGTGTCTAGTGCATTCCCCTCCTACCCCAAAGCGAACCCGCGCCTTTGCCCCTTGATATATCTGCCTTAAATAAGAAATCAAAACTGCTTCCACACCCATCTCCTCAAGAATAAGCCATAATTTGTTATGAATTACGCAGTCAAACGCTGATGATAGATCAACGAATGCCATGTATAGGGGTCCTTTTTTGGCTTTTTTTATCAATGTGATTTGATGTAACATGAAATGTTTTTATGATTGTGTATGTTTTTAAGGATAAACATGTTTTTTAAAAAAACAATAAATATTTGATATAGAATACCCCCTTTTTTTGACATAACATTGTATGCTTTTCAAAGTATAATAACAAGGGAATATTTCTCTCTATTTATACTGATACCAGGTTCCTTCAGTCAGTCCACTTCTTCCAAATTTGTTAATGCATGAAAGCGATTGTATGTAGTTACACCAGCCATTAAATTCTGTGTTACCAATGGAACTTCCCTACATTGACCATTATGGCCATAGTAGCTGGGTTTATAGAAAAAACCTAGTGGTACAATATTAATATGTTGTGCAGAAATCAAGTTACTTCCAGCCATATTTAGGATCACATCAATTATTTGCGGGGTTTTAAAATTTAATAGAACACAATCACCTGCCAAATCCTTAATCCCTCTACCAACCCACCTCACCCTTCTTGCCATTTTAAACTCTTGAAAGAGTCTATCAGTTAGCCCTATCCTGTTCCCCAGCCAAGATAACTATTTGTTTCTCAGGCTCTCACAGGTTTCGATCATTCCCTGTTGCAATCTGGGGACATTAGCTAGTACTACTGTATACGGTGTTGATGCTGGGGGTAGGTCTATATGTGTGTTTAAGGGGCATATGTATCAACATCTCCATTTGCGATTCTCAAATAGCGATTTTTTGAGAATCTCTATTTGAGAATTGCAAAACGGGATGTATTTAAAAAATCGCACAAGTTTTGCAATTTCTTAAAATTCCTTAATTGCGATTAGCAAATTGCGAAATCGCAATTTAGGAATACCTTCCCATTCATTCCTATGGGCCAGGAGGCCCATAGCAATGAATGGGAAGTCCTTCTCAATTTGCGAATCGCTGTTTGCTAATCGCAAATTGAGAATTTTTTCAAAGGTGCAAGGGTGTCATGATGACACCCTGATGCACCCCTGAAATCAGCATGTGTGCACATATGGCGCACATACATGCCCTAAGGGCATGTATGTGCACCACATGGCACTTTGAAATATGCAAAAAAGTGCATATTTCAAAGAAATCGCAATTTACCACCAACTTGAAGTTGGTGGTAATTTGCGATTTCTTAAGGAGAAATCGCACAACTTGGGTGCGTGTTACATTGCATTTAAGAAATCGCAATTTGCGATTTCTTAAATGCTTACGCAAACTTAAGAAATCGCAAATTTAGCGATTCCTTAAGATTGCGAGGCTGAAATGCCTCATACATCTCCTTTTGCGATTTTGTATTCGCAAACACTGTTTTTTTGCGATTCGCAGCATTTGCGAATACAAAATCGTTTGATACATATGCCCCTAAGTTCTCACATACCGCATCAGCCAAAGCTCTCCTTTTATCCATCTCCATAGGCCCCTCCTTATGATCAATTTTAATCCTGCTCTGGGCAGTTGAATTATAATGAGTCCTGGTAACATTTTCACCAACTAGCAAGTGTTCTCTCAAGATAGGGGTATTTGACTGAGTGAAAGGATTAGTGTTTGTTATATTGTTGTTCTGAATATCCTTAGATTCAGGTAAGAACTCACATTTGTTATGGCATTTTGACAATACTTTTTCCATTTCCCCCACCCTTCCTATTAAGTTATTTAAAGATTCCCTTAGAAAGCCGTCTAGGGCATTAAACTTATTTTTCAGATCTAGTACTTCATTCGGCAATAGGTCACCATAACTGACTGTCACCTTCTCCCCCCCATTTTGTTTGTTCAGTGCAGTAACCTTAACCTTTTTTGAGGCCCTTTTTTGTATTAAGCCCACATTTGTCTTACTCTTTATACCGGTTTCCTTACTCTGTTTAAGTGCAGAATCAGGATTTCTTGGGCGTTTTGAGGGTGGTTGAGGGTCACTCTGTGGATCGCTATCAATGGTATGATCAGAAATGTTCACTACACAACCATTGTTTTTACCTATCCCATTAAGCTTGTCCATCAATGGGTCCACCAATGGGTCAGTTGACCCTTTATCATTAACCGGTTGAATCGAACCCTCATCGATACCAGTTTTATCTGGTTTCATTGCTTTTTCTACCGTTAAAATTTGTTTTTCTATTGCACCCATGGCACCTGTCAAATAATTCAGTAATGACAAGCAAGGCCCTCCCCCTTATTTGCTCTGTTTTTTCTTGTTTGCAGTAGTAGATGTTTTCCTCTTCCCCTTAATGATTCAAGTTTGTGTTCCCTTCCTCGCGTCTGTAAACCAATATAATTCAGTATAAATCCCCTACTTACAGATAACTGAAGCCAAACACAAAATCTCACGGACAACACTAAACCCAGGCTCTAAAATGTCCGTGTATCTATTATGAATCCTGAGTCAAAGGTATACACCTCCTAGAGCATCAGATTTCATTAGAGTCCTTACACTTTCACAGATCCAATTAGGGACACGGTACCTTTGAGCAGGCAAATCAGAAGTGTGCAGCCAAGAGTCCTGGCCCTGCCCGGCCTCCTCCGGTCAATGACGGGCAAGGACGGGCCCGCCCTAGGCCCGGGCTTCGCCCGCGCGCGTCCCGCGCTGCTAGGAACTATCAGCGTTTTTATACTCCCCCGGCGCTGCCAGATGGCATCAAAGGCAGGCACCTGGGGTGAGCGTAGGGCTGCTGGGAAATGTAGTTCTTGGCGGCCGTTCCCCTCACGGCGGACCCGCTGGTTGCGGGAAAAAGACAGTTGGACCCCCTTGCTGGCCGTTCCCCTCACGGCAAATGTAGAGGTAAGTTTGCTGTCAGGATATTCAGAAAAGCACACCCTACCCACACAAACACTCAGGCACCCATACAGATACTCAGACAACCAATCAATAACCCATATAGACACTCATATAGCTATTCACAAAACCATGCAGCCACTTATACACCAACACACAGACACATACAGACATTCACACAGTTTAGTCACTAGTCTGCAGTAAGATGCATTTAATGACTCACTTATAAAGTCAGTTACGCACCTAGAAAATCATCCATTCACACACTTGTGCACCCACTCATTCTTCAACAGACCTTTCCCTATATATATGAAACATATTAAAACTGTACAGAAACACATACTCACTGGATGATGTCATCAGTGATGTCACTGACCATGTCATGAGTGATGTAATATGTGACGTTATCAGCAGTGCATTGCGGGGGCGCGAGTTATAGTTAGCTGAACTAACTATAACAGGGGAATTTCTAGGGTTTTGTACGAGGGAAATGTCCAGCTAACTATAACGCCCCTGAAACCTATGGTTTTTTCAGTGAATATATATATATATATATATATATATATATATATATATATATATATATATATATATATATATATATATATATATATATTACCTACTGGCGGTCGCCAGTAGGTAGTTATAGTTAGGACCACGTTTCCATAGGAAATCCGCAACATTCTATTTTGAATAACTTTGGCGCCGGTCGACGAATCCTCGCGAATTTTTCAAAATAGGTGGGGCGCTACGCTCCGCTCCTACCCTAAAAGTCTCGGGGGGATTCGTCGAGCGGGGGCTGAAATAAAAGGGGGGTCCCAAAACGCGTTTTTCCCATGCATTTTTCCATAGGACCTTTAGACACAGCTACAGACCGAACGGCTGAACAGAATTTAATGAAATTTGGCAGAGAGGTAGTCCTCAGGTCAAGGAAGTGCCTTTTGTAGGTTAGGTGTAAATCTGTTCAGTAGATTCTGAGAAAATAGCCTTTAAATCAATATATATATCTGAGCCAGCTTACGGTGCGCTTACGGTGCGCTTACCGTACGCGTACGGTGACGTGCGCGAGCGCGATTCTGATTGGCTCTTAGATCTTAGTAAACATTCAAATCGGTCGAAACCAGGAAGCGGCGGCCGCCATTTTGTGTATTTCACTCCGGTAAAAAAGGGTGATATCTTGAAAAGGGGGCAAGGAAGAGAGTTACAGACCCCCTAACATTTGTAAGGGGGTCAAAGAAGGACAGAAAAGTACAAAGAAAACATTTATTGATTTTAAAAAAAATCGCGGGGTACGCGTACGGTAAAAAAAAAGAAAAAAAAGAAATGAAATGCAGATTTAAGTGTTTAGATATTAGGGGGCTCTAAAAAGAGCCGTTGTGTTTATGAAGTGATTTTTTATTGGTACCTACAAGTAAGTACCGATGCAGAGTCTAAGGTTCAAGAGGAAGACTCTGTTCCCTTAATCAGTGAAGTGTACACCATCTCCTCTATAAATGTCTTGCATGTCGTAACGCAAGTTGTTGTGGTAAATGGAACCCATACCATAGTCACGGAGGAAAGCAGAAACAGATTTGTTGACGTGCTTTCTTGCTTTGTCAATCTGCAGACAAAAATGATTGGACCAGTTCCATTTTTGCCTTTGGCATATGTTAGAAAACACAAAGGCAGTTTTAGGGAAAAGTGAAAACAGTTGTGCAAAGGTGTCCTTCATAAGCATTTCCAGACCTACCCCAGTCAAAGTGCCTAGGTCATTGCCACCACAGTGCACTATTATGAGGTCAGGGTGTTGGATTTGCATGAAGGATTTCACCAATGGCATCAATTGGTGCCACTTTAACCCGCTCTGACCAATCCATTTAATGTCTACATTTGGCAAAGCAAGGTCTCTCACCATATCTGTTTTCTCTGCATACTTTTCACTCCAGAAGACATAGCTGTGTCCTACAATCCACACTGTGAACATCTTCAAAGGAGAACTGGATGCACTCAGGAGGTGTAATTCAGTAGAATGGTAAAAAGAAATGAAAGACAGTTTGGAAATGGAGGCATACATATTTTTTTTTTATAAAAAAAGAACTGATTGGCTGTTTCATACCATTCTAGAATAAAAACTAGGCTGTATGTGTAAATTTATAGAAGCATGTTTTGTATTGGTACAGAAAAATGTGTTACTAAAGAACAGTACTATGGATTTGCTGTTAGGTTTGAAAAGTCAAGCACTCCTGCTCTTTGGAATTGAAACATTGTTTGGTGAACTTCTGACCTAACTCTGCACAGCAGTGTTTCAAGAGCTGTTGCTATGGTAGCAGGCAGAAGTCAAGTTGGGGGAAGGGTACTAGGCAGAAGTCAAGTTGGGGGAAGGGTACTTTTGGAAAAGGGTTGGTTTTCAACCAATAGAATTGTGTGATTACATTTGAAAAAAGGGGGAAGCACTGAGATTTGAAATTAACATGTATATGTGTGGAAAAAGAGAGGGAAAGTTTGCCATTATCTGGTTCTGCTTAGAGGAGAGAGGTGTACAGAAGAGAGATCCTGGCTCTGATAATCTGCTGTTTGAGTGCCACATTTCTTTCACAACTAACAAATTTTAAAGGTGAGTTTAGAGTTTGAGAGGGGATGTATATGGTAAATTAAGAAATGAATAATAGAATTGGAATTCCTTTTGTTGAAGTTGTGTTTATTATTTTCTCTTTTGGGAGAAATTTAAATGTGAGGTTACACATGGTGCTGGTCTGAAAAAAGCAGTTTGGACATGTTCTTTTATCAGAATCTGAAAAGTGGATTCATAATGTGTCAGTCTGTAAAAGTGTTTATCACTTGCCAAACAAAAGAGTAGTAAGTGTGCTTTCAAATTGGCAAAGAAATTTCGTTTTGTGACTAATGTGAAAACATGACTCTGTGTGCAAATAGGAATTACAGGCAGAGATTTATTGCGTATTGCTCTGGTGATTTTACATTTGCATTAGATGGAAAGGGGGAGCCATTTTTTTGTATGCAGAAGCAGACTCTTAGCACACAGCCAGCTGCTTATCTTGTGGAATCATGCACAGTATTCACAACCGAGTGGGGTTTGAGGTTTCAGTCAGTAATGCAAATACATTCAGCATCACTAAGGCTGGTTGCCCTTGCTGGAGTGTAGTCAGTCACCCAGGTTACACATGGTGCTGGTCTGAAAAAAGCAGTTTGGACATGTGCTTTTATCAGAATCTGAAAAGTGGATTCATAATGTGTCAGTCTGTAAAAGTGTTTATCACTTGCCAAAAAAAAGAGTAGAAAGTGTGCTTTCAAATTGGCAAAGAAATTTCGTTTTGTGACTAATGTGAAAACATGACTCTGTGTGCAAATAGGAATTACAGGCAGAGATTTATTGCGTATTGCTCTGGTGATTTTACATTTGCATTAGATGGAAAGCGGGAGCCATTTTTTTGTATGCAGAAGCAGACTCTTAGCACACACCCAGCTGCTTATCCTGTGGAATCATGCACAGTATTCACAACCGAGTGGGGTTTCAGGTTTCAGTCAGTAATGCAAATACATTCAGCAACACTAAGGCTGGTTGCCCTTGCTGGAGTGTAGTCAGTCACCCAGGTTACACATGGTGCTGGTCTGAAAAAAGCAGTTTGGACATGTGCTTTTATCAGAATCTGAAAAGTGGATTCATAATGTGTCAGTCTGTAAAAGTGTTTATCACTTGCCAAAAAAAAGAGTAGTAAGTGTGCTTTCAAATTGGCAAAGAAATTTCGTTTTGTGACTAATGTGAAAACATGACTCTGTGTGCAAATAGGAATTACAGGGAGAGATTTATTGCGTATTGCTCTGGTGATTTTACATTTGCATTAGATGGAAAGGGGGAGCCATTTTTTTGTATGCAGAAGCAGACTCTTAGCACACACCCAGCTGCTTATCCTGTGGAATCATGCACAGTATTCACAACCGAGTGGGGTTTCAGGTTTCAGTCAGTAATGCAAATACATTCAGCAACACTAAGGCTGGTTGCCCTTGCTGGAGTGTAGTCAGTCACCCAGGTTACACATGGTGCTGGTCTGAAAAAAGCAGTTTGGACATGTGCTTTTATCAGAATCTGAAAAGTGGATTCATAATGTGTCAGTCTGTAAAAGTGTTTATCACTAGCCAAAAAAAAGAGTAGTAAGTGTGCTTTCAAATTGGCAAAGAAATTTTGTTTTGTGACTAATGTGAAAACATGACTCTGTGTGCAAATAGGAATTACAGGCAGAGATTTATTGCGTATTGCTCTGGTGTTTTTACATTTGCATTAGATGGAAAGGGGGAGCCATTTTTTTGTATGCAGAAGCAGATTCTTAGCACACACCCAGCTGCTTATCCTGTGGAATCATGCACAGTATTCACAACCGAGTGGGGTTTGAGGTTTCAGTCAGTAATGCAAATACATTCAGCAACACTAAGGCTGGTTGCCCTTGCTGGAGTGTAGTCAGTCACCCAGGTTACACATGGTGCTGGTCTGAAAAAAGCAGTTTGGACATGTGCTTTTATCAGAATCTGAAAAGTGGGTTCATAATGTGTCAGTCTGTAAAAGTGTTTATCACTTGCCAAAAAAAAGAGTAGTAAGTGTGCTTTCAAATTGGCAAAGAAATTTCATTTTGTGACTAATGTGAAAACATGACTCTGTGTGCAAATAGGAATTACAGGCAGAGATTTATTGCGTATTGCTCTGGTGATTTTACATTTGCATTAGATGGAAAGGGGGAGCCATTTTTTAGTATGCAGAAGCAGACTCTTAGCACACACCCAGCTGCTTATCCTGTGGAATCATGCACAGTATTCACAACCGAGTGGGCTTTGAGGTTTCAGTCAGTAATGCAAATACATTCAGCAACACTAAGGCTGGTTGCCCTTGCTGGAGTGTAGTCAGTCACCCAGGTTACACATGGTGCTGGTCTGAAAAAGCAGTTTGGACATGTGATGTTTTCAGAATCTGAAAAGTGGATTTAAAATGTGTCAGACTGTAAAAGTACTTATCACTTGCCAAAAAAGTAGTAGAAATTATGCTTTGCAATTGGCACAGAAATTTCGTTTTCTGCCTAATTTCAAACCATGACTCTGTGTGCACACAGGAATTGTTTTTAGGTATTTAATTTGTGATGGTGTTATTGTGATTTTCACTTGTAGGAAAGGGGTTCATAGTATTTTAAGATTTGAAAAGATCATAAAAAATGTAGTAATATATTTAAATAAAATAAAGGAATTTTTTTCAGGTATTGCTGAAGAGCAGTGAACAAAATTTAAGATGCCTACAAAATCCAGACTAAAGAAAGACCACAAAAAAAACCTATATTTGAAGACAACTGGAGGACCTAAGTTAGTTGGAGATGCTCATGTTGGGAAAAAGAACAAGTCTTCTGGTAAGCAGACAAAAGATTTTTTAAAGAACATCTTCAAAAAAAGGAAAAATGTACAAAATGTCTGTACTGGAAAGAATGTTTTCAATAGAAAAAAACAGGAAAAAATTGAGAATTTAGTTAATGCAAATATACCTTCTGCAACAACAAAGATTAACTTAAACAGAAAAACAGCGTTTAAAGAGATACGTAGAAAAATGTTTCAGAGAAGAGTTATGTCCAATTTGATAAAGGATGTGAAGAAATATAAGCAAAAGGCAAAATATTACAAGAGAAAAAAAGAAATTGAAGCCATTGCAGCAAAGGCATTAGAATTAAAAAGGAAACTATTCATTTTAATTTTGAATAGGATGCGTACATTAGATAAAATGGTTAATGTACTGAAATCACAAAGCAAAAGGAAAAGAGTAGTGAACAGAACAAACTTTTGTAAAGTGTTTTTAGGAAAATGGATGCATAGTTCAAGTAGTGAACCTTTTTTTAATGAAGAGAGTTATTTTCAAAGTAATAGTTTGCTGCATGCAGTTGACACCAGAGGTCGTGCTTATGAAGTGAAAAATGGTTGCATAATGGAGAAGGAGATAATGGTTCCAAGAGATGAGGTACAAGTGATGGCGGATGAGGCTATGGGGAGACGTCCTAAAGCCCCAGTGTACACTTGGAATTGTAGTAGTATTTGCACTGTGCGTCAGGAATCTATTGATAAATTTCGTGAGTTTCTAAGAGAATATAGTAAAAAAAGTGTAAAACAGAAGATTAAGGTGCTTCAAAGTCTAGATCCATGCAGAGTGAGAGAGAATACTGGTTTGCAGGGTCATTCTCTGGCTTGTCTATCTAGAAAAGAGTGTAATAGTGTTTTCCATCATTTTAGGATGCTGGCTGTTCATCATACTGAAATGAGAAAGTTTGTGAGACGGTTGTATTTTGCTAAAAGTCCAGCAATAAAGTTAGATGAATTGAATAGGGCTCTGTTCCGTTGATCGGTATCAGATGTAGAGAAGGTTGTTGATGAAATTCAGTTTTGTTACTTTGGTCCTGAACAAAACAGTGCAGAAAAGGACACAGTAAATGAGGAAGAAGTGGAAGAGAATGTAGAACCCTCTGTAAGTAAGACATTTAATGATCACATAACAAAATTTGAAAAAATCTCTAATGAAAGACCAAATATTACTTGTATTTGTTGCCGCAGAACTCATTATAGAAAACAAACTAGGAATGTTGATCTCTACAGAAAGAGTGAAAATGAAGATAATTATAAGTGGAAAGATTTTGTCACATATATATTTCTAGAAAATTGTTTTGAATTGGGTGAAGATCAGCGTATTTGTAAATACTGTTACAACAAGTTAGAGGAAAATAGAATGCCGACCAGAGCTGTACATAATAATTTAGAATTGGATGTTATTCCTGCCGAACTTTCTGAATTAAATACATATGAGTCTATACTTATTCAATGTGTTCATCCGTTCCAGACCATAGTACGTATGGAGCCCAAAACTGGTAAATTACCTCCTTCAGATTTACTGAGAGGTTTAAAAGGTAGAGTGGTGTATTTGCCCTTGGATTTGAAAAAAAATATGGAAACTATTGATGCAGATACTTTGGAAACTGAACCATTAGTTATTCTGGTTAATGGTGTACCTACAAAGAATAAGAAGATTTGGCAGGAGCTGGTAGATGTACGGAAAGTACAAAGAGCAAATTTGTATTTGAAAAGGAATAACAAAAGGTATGAATCAATTTATATAGAAGAAGAAGAAGAAGATTTACAAGAAGACACAGAAACACCAACTGGACAAATTGAAAAAGTGGACAAGTCAAAGGAAGAAGAAATTTATGAACATTTTAGCATACATTTTCTACATTCAAAAGAAGCTATGGGAGACAATATTGATCTGTTTCAGATGAAGAAAGCAAAAGGAACTCCTGTGAGTGTATGGGAGGAGAGCTTGGAAGCTCGATGTTTTCCCCAGCTGTTTCCTAAAGGAAAAGGAGGACGATACGATGAACGTCCAGAACAGATTCCAGCTTCTGAGTATCGGACTACAAGACTATATGCAGAAGATCCCAGATTTCGACAAAGTATTCCTTATTTGTTCCATCTTTTATTTGAAAGCGACTTGTCTGCATTATCATATGCAGTAAATCACATTTTAAAAAGTGGAGTACATTTACAAAATGTGTCTGCTAAGGATTTTATGGAGAAAGTGCAGCACCGAGATGATCATTTGGAAACACAACTGATCAATCTGATGGCTTGTCAGCGTGGGACAAATGAATATTGGTACCGACGCCATGGTGAATTTAAATGCATGTTACGGAATTTAGGAACACCAACAAGGTTCCTTACCCTAAGCTGTGCCGAGTACGCTTGGGATGATTTACTGGATTTTCTACGAGAGGCAAATTCAAACATTAAAAACATCAAATACAAGACAGCAGGAGAACTGTGCTCATTGGATCCGGTTAATGTTTGCAGATATTTCAATCATAGATTTGAGGCTATGATGTCCTTCATCTGCAATAAAAAAAATCCACCTCTTGGAGAAGTAGTGGATTTCTTTTGGAGAAAAGAGTACCAGGCAAGAGGTGCTCCTCATATTCATATGCTGTTGTGGATCAAGGATGCCCCAAAGTTTGGAACAGATACTGATGAAGCAGTGTTATCTTACATTGAAGAATATGCAACATGTGCTATACCAAAAAGCACAGAAGAGAAAAAGTTAAAGGAGCAAGTTTTACGTTTCCAAAGTCATCGGTGTGGAAAATACTGTCGACGGAAATACAAGAGCAAAGAAAAATACTACACTAAATGTCGATTTGGATTTCCTAGACCTGTTCTTTCAAATGGAAGAGTAAACAGTTTTATGTCATCTGTGAGACATACTATTACAAGAAAATCACCTAAGAATACCTACAACCTAAAAAGAAAAGAAGAATCAAAAAATATAAATGACTACAACCCAGTCATTTTATCCATGTGGAATGCTAACATGGATATACAGTATGAAGCTGACAATTCCATTGCTGTTGCTCGATATGTAACGTCTTACATTACTAAATCTGAGAAAACGGAATTGAAGGAAATGTTGGAAGAGATTTCTCATGAGAAGACTGTCAGTAAGAAGCTGCACAGTTTCAGTTTAAAGATGTTATCGCATCGAGAAATTGGATCCTACGAATGTTCAGATAGGTTATCTTCTGCAAGTCTCTACTCGAAATCAAGAAGAATAATTTGGGCAAGTTTAGGCCTTGCAGCAATGAGAAATCGGGTACTGAAATCTGTTGGAGAAATTGAATATTTGGCCGAGAATGACCCAGAAAGTACAGATATTTTGAAATCAAACATGTTGGACACATATTATCCCAAGAGAAGTCAACATCTGGAGAACATGTGTCTCTATGAAGTGCTGCAGAACTACATTTATTCACGGAAAGCCGCAGAAGACATCAAAAATGGAAAATATAAAGTCATTGGTGAGGAAGGATGTTTGGTGAAGCAAACAAAAGGAAGTTTGATAAATCACCGGAAGCTGAGTTGCGACACTACTGACAAAAAGGAATTTTACTACTTGGCTCTTTTACAGCTGTTTAAACCATGGCGTACAGAGGATGAACTACTGGGAGAATTTCAAAGCTATGAAGATTCATTTAATGCTTGCAAAGACGGCATACAATGCAATACATTCACAACTTATCTGCAAATGTTAAATGAAGAAATTGAACAGGAAACTACAATTGCAGCAGAAGTAGCTAGAGACAGTTCTCAGGACAGCCGAAGTTCAGGAACACTCAGTCAAGATCCCCTAGGACAACCAATCGTTGAAAATGAAGCATCAATAGCCATGAATGAAGTGGAAACGGCTATGAATCAAGCTCAAGAAGAATTTATAGACTTACAAAATTTGGAAAGACAACTGAACGAAGAGCAGCAACAAATTTATGAAGAGATCAGAAACAAAATTGATCACGGATTTCTACATGAAAAAAAAGAGTGCTCATGCACATCATTTCATCCAATCAGGATGTATGTAAGCGGACAAGCTGGAACTGGAAAAAGTTTCCTAATAAAAGTCATCAGAAGCTACCTACAGCAAAAAACGGATTCTACTTTGTCTTGTGTGGTTACTGCTCCAACTGGGTTAGCAGCATATAACATAAAAGGAATCACCTTACATCGTTTGCTAATGTTACCAGTGGAGCGTGAGAACAAAATACAATACAACAAGCTAACTGGAGAAGCATGCTTGGAAGTTTCAAGAGTATTGAAGAAGATGCAAGTTCTCATTATTGATGAGGTGAGCATGGTATCAAACTTAATGCTTGCCTTTGTGCATTTAAGAATGCAGCAAATTCTAAGGACAGACTATGACGTGTTATTTGGTGGAAAACATGTCATAGTTTTTGGGGATCTTCTACAGCTTACTCCAGTTAAAGGACAACCAGTGTTTAATACTGTGACACATGAAGACACAAAGAAGTCATTGGGAAGCATTGGTAATGCAAATATTTGGTCCTTCTTTGAGTACAAGGAACTTACTACTAATATGAGGCAAGCAAACGATGAAGAATATGGAAGTATTCTGAAAGATATCAGGATTGGACTACTCACAGAAGTTGGCAAAAAAGCATTACAGAGTCGGCTGCTACATAATTTATTTCCAAAAGAAGAAATAGTTGCAGAGAAGATATACAAGAACATTGCAGAAAAGAAAAGTGTCATCTGCTTAATGACAACTCTACGTGAATGCTCAATATTCAATGAGGAGCTTTTAAAATTGGAAAAGGAAGATATCAGGAAATTGGAAGCAGTGGACAAAATTGAAGATGGAAGAATTACTATCACATTAACAGGCACACTGAAAAATAAATTGGATTCACTAGAGAAGAACATTTCCAAAACAGCTGGATTAGAAAAAAATCTATATGTTTGCATGAACTGTAGAGTATTTTTAAGGAGAAATTTGGATGTTGAAAAGGGTTTAGTTAATGGAGCTATGGGAAGAGTTGTGGGTTTTATTAATTATCAGAAAAAAGATGGAATTGAATGTTTAAAAATAAAATTTGATCAGATAGAAGAAGTTAAAGATATTTGTCGTTGTTCTGTTCGTTTCATGCTTGTGAAAGACTTATATGTACGTAGGAAGCAGTTTCCGTTTTCTCTAGCATATGCTGTAACTATTCACAGGTCTCAAGGATTGACTGTAGATTGTGCTTTTGTGATCATTGGTTCAACTGTGTTCAAAGAAGGTATGGCTTATGTAGCTTTGTCACGAGTGAAAACATTATCTGGTTTATTCATGATAGACTTTGATGACTCTAAAGTTAGTGCTGATACAAATTGTGTAAAGGAGTATAATAGATTAAGAAGAAGCTATGCTCCTCATTTAGGTCAGTATCCTGTGTTGGAGAAACGTGTAGTTTCTCGTAAAAGGAGAAATGAGAATATCTGTAATGAAGATGTAGAGAGGAGGAAAAAAAAGAGGAGTGATGTAATTGCAAGCAAAAAGAAAAAGGAAAATGAAGAACAGGTTGTAGGATGTCATTTTGAAAATAGCTCTGGTGTCAACTGCTACGCTAATGTAGTGCTGAATGTTGCTTTTTATCTGGAAAGTGTGCAAGAGCAGATAATAGTAAATCAGGGAAAAAGATTCTGTTCTGAGTTGAGTCTCCTTTTTCAAAAGCTGAGTAATGATAAAACTCAAATAGAAAGTGCTACTGAAATTAGAAAACTTTTAGATGTATGTTCAGGACGAACACAGTTTTCTCAAAATGTACAGCAAGACGCACAGGAATTCTTGATGTTTTTTCTTCAGGTACTGGAAGAAGAAGGGGTTGCCATTGATAATTTGTTTGGTCTCTCTTATAAATGGGAACATAGTTGTGAAAACTGTTACAATATATGTGGCTCTAATGTTGATTCTGAAAGGTTTATTTATTTAACATTGCCAGAAAGTAAAACAGTCACTTTTGCTAAATTAGTTAAAGATGCTAATCATAGCATGGAATGCAGTGAGTGTAAATCTGAAATGTTTTCAACGTTAATTTTAAAGGAATACGGACAATATGTAATTTTAATGATGCAACGATGTAAAGCTGATGGTTCAAAATTAGATACTTTAATAAAGAAGTTTACAGGACAGCAATTATCAATTTCAGGAAAAACTTTTGTAACAGTTGCAATAATTTTCCATGAAGGACCTACTGTTACTTCTGGACATTACACAGTTTATCTTAAATGTGAAAAAGGCTGGACACTGTGTAATGATTCCCGATTGATTTTCAAGCAACGTTTGCCTTTTGATTTAGCAAATTCCTATCTAATATTCCTGAAACCTAAATTTTAGAGAGACTTGGCAAGATGTGTACAAAACAATTTTACCATTTTATTGGATTGCCATTGAAATTTTCAAAAAAAATGATTTTTCAAATTATCATTTGGCCTAATGGAAAGGTAACCAATTGTAATGTGGACTTTTTAAATTTTTAATGAAACTTTGGAAAACCAAAAATTTAGACAAAATCGGTAACATCTGCACAATTTAAATTTTGGAATGTTATTGGATTGCCATTGGAAATTTAGTCAAAAAAGATTTTTAAAATTACTATTTGGCCATGAGGAAAAGTAAACAATTGTATTGTGGACTTATTTAATTATTATTTAATCTTTCGGAAACCAAAATGTTACAGAGAATCGGTGAGATCTGTACAATTTAAACTTTAGAATTTTATTGGATTACCATTGGAAATTTAATCAAAAAAGAATTTTAAAATTACTATTTGGCCTAAAGGAAATGGAACCAGATGTATTGTGGAGTTATTTGAGATATAATATTTTTGGGATTATACTTCTGAAACAAAAATGTCAGACGGTATTTTAAAGAAATAAGTATTGATATTAGATGATATTTTTTAAGAATATTATGCATTTCTATAATGTTATGTTTAAGTTAAAAGAGATTCTGGGCTTTTTTAAAACAATCTTTGAGATTGTTATTTTTTTTTTGCCCGCTGTTAAATGATGAATGCAATTGCTTTCACTATTTATAGTGAAATGCAATATATTCTGAAAACAGCAAAAAAAAGGCAAAAAATTTTTGGGGGAAAATATGTAAATATGTGTACTGTATTATAAAATGTTTTATTAAATATTAATACTTTTTTCTTTTTTTTCAGATTGAGATAGAAAATTTTCGAAAACTTGAACCATTTTTAAAGCAATAAAAATTAAATTTTAATTAATAAATAATTTTTTGAGTGGGTATGGTAAGTCAACAATTTCATGTTCCCTTTTTTCCACTTCTCCACAATCACATTTTCAGTTTATCATTGTAGTCTCTCAAGGACCTTGTAATGTGATAATTGATTTTTAGTGTTTTTAAAAAAAAAAAAAAATTACGCGTACCGTATGCGTACGGTAAAAAAAAATAAAAAAAAGTTTTAAAAAATATATAAAAAAAAGTTAAAAGGTAAGGTTGGCTCTTAAATGAGCCGTTGTGTTCATGCAGGGACAGAGGAAAGAAAGAGTGGGAATATTAGTCTCTACGACAAATGTGCTGATCTATTAAATTGTTCACTAGGGCAACACTGGTCTCCCTATGAGCAATTAGATCATGACAAGTGGCGCAACGAACTAAAACCCTCGAAAACCGATGGTTGATTTCCAGAGGACGAGAAAAAGGAGATGCTCCCCCCACAGATGAAGGGCTCAGCTGACCTGCCGAAGATGGACTCGGCACTGCAGATGATGGACCAGGCTGAGCTGCTGTGGATGTGCTTGGTTGACTTACTGAAGGGTTACCTTCAGTATGTCGAGCAAATGTCCTACCGTGTACATCTTGAAGGTGTCTCAACATGGTGTGATTCCCGAAGGAATACTTCTTGTTGGGATTCCCTCTTGAAAGTACACGGCCACAAAGCTTACAAGTCACTAAGGGTGCATTTACCTTTTTCTTGTCCTCTGGAAAAGAAAAATACTCCCATATGAAAGAGCTCTTTTGTTTCCTCCTTCTCTGCCTCAAGGTAGTGCTGCTAGCCTCACTCTCAGAAGAGTTCTGCTGTTCTGCCATCGTATCACAAAGACAACTCAGCTCCTTCTCCTAAGGGATCACAAGCAGAAATGAGGGGAATGGGTGTGGTGTAGGAGTGTTCTAGAACTGAAAGTAGTTTCAACCAATCAAAAGTTGTGTTTCATGATCACATGACCCACCGTGCGCGTACGTTACGCTTACGGTGCGCTTACGGTAAAAGTACGCATGCGCGTAAAAAAGACACGCGCTCGCGCGCATGCGCAAAACAGGCACGCCCCTTCACTTCCGCGTAACAAGCGCGTGCAGCGTACGCGTTACGCGCTGCGCGCGCTCGACGTACTTCTACGCAAATTGCGTAAATGAACGCAAACAGCGTAGAAATCTAACGTAATTAAAGCAAGACGTGCGCTTACCGTACGCGCACGTTAAAAAAAAAAGTAAAAAAATAAAAATAAAAAAAAAAACAATATGTTATACTAATAAATCTTACCTGTTTATTTTATAAAAATGGTAAAAAAAAACCATATTGTAGAATTTATAAAATTTAACCATAGTCTTTAAAAAAGGATAGAAAATTATAATAAAAATATGTAAAAAAAAATGAAAAAAAAAAATTAGCATTTAAAAAACCTTGCAAATTCACTGAAAAAACCATGGGTTTCACACACGTTATAGTTAGGAATTAGCATTTAAAAAACCTTAGAAATTCAATGAAAAAACCAAAGGTTTCACACATGTTATAGTTAGCTGGACATTTCACTCGTAAAAAACCAATGAAATTTCCCCGTTATAGTTAGTTCAGCTAACTATAACTCGCGCGCCCGCAATGCACTGCTGATGACGTCACATATTACATCACTCATGACATGGTCACTGACATCACTCATGACATCACTGATGACATCTCAAATGACATCACTGATGACATCACTGATGCCATCATCCAGTAGACTTGGTTATGGTGTGCCAGAAGGCCATCCAAGGCCAAAAAATAAAAAAAAATTTTTTTTGAAAAATCGCCGAATACGCTTACCGTACGCGTACGGTAAAAAATTAATTAAAAAAAAACAAAATCCATATTTCCCCCCCCCCGTGTGCAAAAGGTGCCTGTAGGGCACCTTTTGTTCATGTCAAACAACAGATCAGTGAACATGTAATAGAAAACCTTTCAGAACGAAGCGCATAATATGTCCTCCGTGTGCGGACGGTGCGCGAAGGGCATCGTGCGTACATGGCCCATCCAGCCTAACGTGGGCACGCGGTGCGCGTAGCGCACCGCGTGCCCACCGTGCGTGCACGGCACTAACTGCGTCAAGTGCTCACTGTGCGCGCACGGAACGAACTGCGTGAAGTGGGCGCGCACGGCACGAACGGCGTAAGGTAACTTAGCATTTAAAAAACCGTACAAATTCACTGAAAAAACCATAGGTTTCACACACGTTATAGTTAGGAATTAGCATTTAAAAAACCTTGCAAATTCACTGAAAAAACCATAGGTTTCACACATGTTATAGTTAGCTGTACATTTCACTCGTAAAAAACCAATGAAATTCCACGTTATAGTTAGTGCAGGCAACTATAACTCACGCGACCGCAATCCTCTGCTAATGACATATGTGTCTTTATGAAAAAAAAATATTTGTAATATATGTAGAGCTAAAATTTAATGGAAGAAGACATGGGCGGGGGGCGCTAGAGGGCGCCGGACCAAGATGGCCGCACGAGAGTGAGGCTCCCGCCGGACCGGGCACATTCATGACCCTTTCCTGCCTCCTGACCGCACTATCCTGTGCCTCATCCTCACGGCTGTGACCGCTATGTCCTAGGCTACGCCCCGGTGCCAAACACTACTTAAAAGCCCTCCGGAGTGCCGAGATATCCGCTACGATTCCCCTGAGCGGAGTGGCGTGCCCTTCTGCGACCTGCACCTCATGGGGGAGACTATCTAATAGAGCCCGGTGCTTCGAGGCCTATGCGACGCCCGTGATTTCAGCCCCGTTGGACGGAGTGTGGTGCCGGACTGCCAGCGGCTGTCCCTGCCTGGGCGGCGTGATCTGCGAGGAGTGAGCGGGGAGCCCTCCGGGGTCGGGGCGTCTATGCCCGGGACTCGGGCCTGGACACGCCCTGCTCTGCCACGTGGGGCTTGGGTGCCGTGCTGACCGCTGAGGCTTTCCCTGGGAGCGGAGACACTTGCTTGAGGCCTGACACCTGGCTGCGGAAGTACATTGAGGAGGCTGGTGCTGTGCGGCCTGCTTGTCGCGCTGTGCTCCCCCCGGCCCGCGGGGCGGCCCGTGACGCCGGAATAGCTACCTTTGTCTGAGGTGACGGGAGGTGTGGCGAGATAGGATTTGGCCCCTCCGGGGACGAGGAGCACATAGAGCCTTTCATCCGGCCTTGCGCCTCTGGCTGGGACCTCCGCCCTGAACCCTGACCTGTGGGCTGCTGACCACGCCGAGGGCCGGGCCCCCCCCCCTGGACCTGCTGTTGAGGGCCGCCCTGGGGGGCTGCCGGGTTCGGGCGGCTCTTGGCCCGGACATTCCCCGCTGCCCTGTGGGAGCTCGTAGCAGCCTGCTGCGACCCGGCCTGGTCTGGCTCGGCGGCCCGTCCTCTGGGGGAGTGGTGTGCGGTCGTGCCGGGGCTGACCTCTGGGCTCTGGGGTCACCCTCGCCTTTCCTGATGAACATTCGACCAGCACGGAGACACATACGGCTGAAGGTACCGAGGGACCGGAGCGGTTGCTGTTGCCCCCCCCCCCCTCCCCCCCGCCGCTTGGGTGAGAGGCGGGGGCTGTGATCCTTCGATTGTCTGGCTGCGGGCCTGGGGCCGGGGCCGCTTGCGGTGGACTGCGCTGTGGGGCCGCTTGGAGCGGGAGGATCGCGATCCGGACACCCCCCTCCCCCCCGTTGCCATTGGGACGCTGACTGCAGTCTACTGCGGGCCTGGGGGCGCTGCCTCGTGTGGTCCGGCTGGGGTGAGCCTGCTGGCCGTGGGACCCCCCCTCTCTCCTCGACTTCGCTGGCTGTGGGGTGGGCGTGGAGGGTCGGATGCCCGGCGCCATGGGGCGCAAAGACGCTAAGCAGTCCAAATTGCCGTTTGAAACCCAAAAAGCCCCCACGTCGTCGCCCGAGCCTGGCCCCTCCGTCGCCGATCCTCCGGACGAGGACTGGAGGTCCCTCCTGCTGGGCTTGAAACAAAGCCTATCGACCATAGACTCCAAGATCGACAACATTACTACCAGGCTGGATGGAGTGGTTGCCAAACTGGACCAGCATGACGCCCGCATAAAGGAGACTGAGGACAGGATCTCCACGCTGGAAGACGGAGCCGCATCTGCAGGCCGGCATATGACACAAATGGACCGGCTTCTCAAAATAATCGCCGACAAGAACGAGGACCTAGAAGCGAGGTCCCGTCGCAACAACGTTCGCATCCTCGGCCTGGCGGAGACCACCAACACTGGGAGACTGGAGGTCTTCGTCAAGAACCTGGTGGCCGAACTGTTTGGCAGAGACTCCTTCTCCCCGCACCTCATAGTGGAGAGAGCCCACAGGTCCCTCGCGGCCCGTCCCCCTCCTGGCGCTCAGCCACGACCCATTATCGCACGTTTCCTCAACTATAGGGACCGGGACGTGGTGCTCAGACGCTCGAGAGAGATGGGAACTGTGAATTACTGCAATACTACGCTGTCCTTCTTCCCTGATTTCACCGCTTCTGTGCAGGAGGCTCGTCGGAAATTCACTGTAGTTAAGAAAAAATTGCAGTCCCGTGAGATTCCGTACGCGATGCTGTACCCCGCGAAGCTGAAAATCTCGCACCGTGGCAAACAACTGTTCTTCCAGCAGCCGCAGCAGGTGGAGGACTTCCTCAAACAACACAGTAGGGACTCGGCCAAAGAGGGCGCGGAGCCACGGCGCTCTCGGTCGTCCTCGCCGATGGAACGGCTGGACTGAGTGAATTGTGATGATGCTCCCCTTGGCTTGGTATGTCGCCGTGGCCGGACTTGCCTGAATGGGCCACCGTCACTCCTGGTGAGGTACTTTTATGTTTATTCAACAACATGTCACTTGAACTATCGTTGTCACATTATGTGCCCGGTCGCCCACCTCCGTCCCATACTGGGGCCCTAGATTATGTCTGGGTCCTCGTGGGTGTAAGTAGGGAGGTGGATGGCAGGTCTGGCGCCCCTAGAGTTCGATCCCCCAATGGGCGCTCCCCATTACGCCCCTTTCCTCATCAAGGCAGGGGTGGTTACTGCTAATGTTCTGGTTGTTACGATGGGTTTGGTTGGGGGGGTAGGGGATGGGAGGGCAAAGTGTACCCGGCCAGTTGGGGTTGCCGGCGTGGGTGGGTTGCTGTTCCGACTTTCTCCGAGGTTTATTGATGGCTCCGGACAGGGTATGAACAGTCAAATGGGTTGGGTAAATAAGTGGGACCTAGGCTTGAAATGTTATGCTGAGTGCTATGTGCAATCCAGTCCTAAGTATACATGCCACACACACCTCCACCCGGGGGAATGGGGGACCTAACTGACACGCGCCCTGCGCCTAACTTTCGGCTGCTCTCCTGGAACGTACGCGGATTAAACGACACACGGAAGATGAGGCAAGTTTTGAGTTACTTGACCAGGCAGGGAGTGTCCGTTGCCATGCTCCAGGAGACACACTTGAAACCGGGAGGGACTCCCCCCTTTGCATCACGATGGGCGGATAGTAGGGTGTTCTCGTCTTACTCGAGCTATGCGAGGGGTGTTACTATCCTGGTGAGACGCGGGGTAGGGTTTATACTTGCGGGGACCGAAGTAGATCCTGGCGGGAGGTACTGCATGGCATGGGGGACACTGCACTCACATACAATGCTGTTTGCGTGCTACTACGGCCCTAATACGGATGACCCGTCCGCGCTCCTCACTATGTGGGGCAGGATTCAGACCCTAGGAATATCGCACATTCTACTGGGGGGGGACTTCAACACTGCACTCAACCCTGCAATGGACAGATCACGCCCGCAGGCATCGCACTACACACACACACAGCGTGCGTTAGTAAACATAGTGGATGAGCACCACTTAGTCGACGCCTGGAGGCATTGCCACCCCACGCTCCGGCAGGGCACGCACTACTCCGCAGTGCATTCCTCCTGGGCATGTCTTGATTACATATTCCTTACGCCCGGCCTCTCTCCTTGGCTGGGCGAGGCGCTTCATCTCCCCCGCACATTCTCGGACCATTCCCCTGTCCTGCTGTCCATCCGTATCCCCCTTGCGGTATCGCCGTACCTGAGCTGGCGCCTAAACCCCGCGCACCTCACGGACCCCGTGTTTCAGGAGGAATTAGAGCACGACATAAAAGATTTTTTTGAACGTAATATCGATTCCGTATCTAGCCTCGCTACTGTTTGGGAGGCGTTCAAAGTCACCGTAAGAGGTTGGTGCATAGCTAAGGGGGGGGCGTCCTCAAGTCTCTGCGGGGAGATCTGCGCAGGCTGGAGAGCGAGCTGCGAGTGCTAGAGCGCGAAATGGAAGGGAACAAGCGGGGGCCTGACACTGCGGCGCGGCTCCGAGAGAAACTCAATGACTACACGGAAGCTGCTGCCAAAGAAAGCAAATTTCTGGGGCGACCCTTTGTCGCTAGGGTGTACGGAGAGGGTGACAGACCGGGCAAGGCGCTGGCCTCCGTGGTTCGCCCCCCAAGATACCATAACTACGTTTCCTCCCTGCTTGATGAGCAAGGCACCCCACGGCGGGACCTTGCTGCCCAACTCAAAGTCCTCACAGACCACTACACTAAACTCTACACATCCCACAGGACTACACCGCTCGTACTGCATGAGTACCTTGACGACACTGCGCTCGCATGGCTGGGCCCCTCCCAGCAGAAGTTCCTTCATCACGAACTAGAACTAGATGAAATAACAGACGCCATAATGGCCATGAAGTCGGGCAAGGCGCCGGGATCTGACGGGCTGCCGGTTGACTTTTACAAGGCCTTCAAGCATGTGCTGGCCCCCATTCTAAAGCAGGTGTACTACTCTGCGTTGGAGGGGGGCGCCCTGCCGGCCACGATGCGGGAGGCACTCATAACGTCACTGTTGAAACCTGGTAAGTCACCGGACCACTGCGACTCGTACAGGCCCCTTTCGCTATTAAACACGGACGTTAAGATTTTGGCGAAGGTCCTAGCAACGCGCCTTAACCTCCTGATGGAGCGCCTCGTCCTCCCGGACCAGGCCGGGTTCGTTCCCAACCGCGCGACTTCCCACAACCTGCGCACGCTACAGGCTGTGATGCAGGATATTGACCCTTCGAGCGAGGCGGCTGCGGTTTTCCTTGACGCCACCAAGGCGTTCGACTCCTTAGAGTGGGATTACCTTCTTGCCTTGTTGGAACGGATGGGCATGCCATTCAATTTCCTAGATTGGATACGGCTGCTGTACTGCCAACCTCGAGCTACGGTCCTGCTCAACGGCGCCCGCTCCCCCCCCTTCGCGATCCATAGGGGTACCCGACAGGGGTGCCCTCTCTCCCCGGTTCTGTTCGCAATCGCCATAGAGCCCCTTGCGGCCAAGCTTCGGCAACATCATAAACACCGCGCTCTCATTTATCCAGAGCGCCAACTACTCATTGCCCTATACGCAGACGACATGACTCTATATGTGCACAAGCCGCGGGAACACCTGAACCCTCTGTTGCGTGAAGTCACCAAATTCGGAGCCATCTCGGGGATACAAATCAACTGGGCAAAGTCGGCCCTGTTCCCCTTGACTGAGAACACCACGCAGTTTCCTCTAGATTACCCCCTGGTGTGGGAATCGGCCGAGATAAAGTACCTGGGCATTCAGGTGGCTAGGAATCGGGAGGCCCTGATTAGAGGCAACTACGGGACTGTCATTGACAAACTCACGGACAACATTACTCGGTGGATACGCCTCCCGCTGTCAATGGCGGGTCGCATCTCGCTGATAAAGATGGTGATTCTTCCCAAACTGTTGTACCTCTTCACCAACATACCGTATAGCCCTGGCGCATGTTTCTTTCGCACTCTTGACTCCCAGTTGTCGAGACTTATCTGGGGTGGGAAGCAGGCCAGACTTAGCCTGCGGACCCTCATGTTGCCATATCACCAGGGGGGGTTTGAGGTCCCCAATTTTCGGCGATATTATGACTGTGCACAGGGTCACTTCGCGGCCTACTGGTTCCACCCCCCTCCCTTTATGGCGCACTTGGCAGTGGAGGATGGATATATGAGGCCAGAGCAACCCTCCGGGTATTTATACACGACGGCACGCACGGAGCGTAGAGACCCCACCACGGTCGACTGCACGGTCAATGCCTGGAAACGATTGGCAGGATATATGGACGTGAAATTCCTATACTCACCCCGCATGGCCCTGGCGAATGATCCCAGATTGAGCGTCACTCGTGAGGAGATCGGCCGTAGGCTACTCACAAAACTCGCGATTCACACTTGGGGGGATTTATACCACCAGGGGAGTTTTCGCACGGCGACGCACTTCTTTGGGGACAACTCTCCCTCGGTTATGGATACCTTCATATATGTTAGACTTCGGCAAAATATCAGGGCTGTCACGCCTGATTTTCCGGGGGAACCGGACACCGTGGCGCCGTTACATGCTCTGTTGCAGAAGGGAATGCCGTCACACGTGGTCTCCATGCTGTATGGACACGCGCAGGCAGCTCCATCTCCCCCCCCTCTTCGTGCACGCGCCAGTTGGGACACAGATCTGGGGGAGCCACTGTCTGATGATCAGTGGGAAGAAAGTTGCTCTCATACCAATGCGGTGACAGGCAATGCTCGTCTTAGGCTAGTTCACTTTAAATTTCTACACCGCCTCTACTTTACCCCCGCCAAACTGCACCGTCTCGGACTCCGTGAAAACGATCGCTGCTTACGATGCAGACGGCCAGGAGCAGGCTTCATGCACTTAGCATGGACGTGCCAGGCCGTGGCAGCCTATTGGGTAGCGGTGTTTGCTGCCATTTCTGACATGATCGGGGTAAACATTGAGCCCTGTCCTCGGATAGCGCTGCTGGGTCACTCTGACCCCGCTGTCAAAACACACCGGAAATTTTTCGCTTTGGGATTACTGCTGGCTAAGCGACACGTCGCGTGCCGGTGGGGACGGGGGCGAGCGCCCAAATTCAAAACCTGGCTGGACACGATGACAACTTGGCAGGAACAGCAGCATAGCTATGCAGACCTTTTACCGCACATGATTCTTGCACTGCATGTTGTCGCTGCCGGCCTGTTACTTCAGGATGTAGGCGTGGAGCTGTGTATTACTCTTTCAGGATCAATAAAGGTTTTTGAAAAAAAAAAAAAAAAAAAAGAAGACATGGGCAAATAAGTGTCTAAATACAGTATTAGCATCAGCAGAGGATTGCGGTCGCGTGAGTTATAGTTGCCTGCACTAACTATAACGTGGAATTTCATTGGTTTTTTACGAGTGAAATGTACAGCTAACTATAACTTGTGTGAAACCTATGGTTTTTTCAGTGAATATATATATAGCGTGCGTCTTCCTGTGCTGGCTCATTAATTTGTTCAAGATGGAATTGACTTGCCACTTACATAATACATGAAGATCTCGTGATCAACCCGCACTGACTGCACTCTTGTCCTTTCCCATGAGGATGGGCTGTCCCCTGATTGGCTAATAGACCTACCTTGGATATGGCACCCTCACTGAGAAGCACAACTGAGCACTGGATCTTCTGTTCTTCGATGTGCCGTTTTCTCGTATCTGGAGGAAAGGATGTAACTACTGGACAGAGCCTGACTAGAAACCAAGCCTCCACAGTAGGTTTCCTTGGCTGCAGTTCTTCCTTAATCTAATTTTGTCCAGCAGGATGACGTGGCTAGAATGAGGGCTCGGGGCTGTGATAGTTGGGTCATGGGTGTCCATTCAAATCTGAAGTCAGACTCTTAGGGGCCGATTTCGATGGTGGTCGGACTGCACACGGACAGCCCTTCAGTTCAACTGCCGGATTACGATCCTGGGGTCAGACCCACAGCAGTCGGGAGAAGACGGCGCAGCGGTCGGAATTGTATTCCAGAATGGTGACGTTACCGAGGCAGGCACTGCAGTCATGACTACAATATCACGACATGGTGCATGGCACACAGTGAATGAAGGTGCAGGAGGTGCTCTTTAACATAGCGGCGTAGGCTGTGGCCGGAATTGTATACCGGAATGGTGGCACTGCAGAGGCAGGCACCACCATCAGGATCACAATATACCTTTCCTACAGTCTTTTCATGTTGGGAATACCGCCATAAAAAGTTGTCAGAAACAGAATTTGGGGGCTCCAAACAGGGCCCCGTCCATCCTGGGCCACTGTAAAGTGGCCCTCAGGGCACATGTTGTGCCCCCACTCACCTCCATGCAACGTGTGCCATGCATGACATGGTGCATGGCACAATGCGTATGGAGGTGCAGGAAGTCCTCTTTACCAATGCGGTTTGGGTTTCTGCCCTTTTCCTTGGCCACAGCACAAGCTACAGTGATAAGGAGCACCTTCCGAATGCCAGAATGGTGGTTGCATCGCAATGCTGTGATCGGACCACCCCCTGCTTGTCAGGCGGTCTCCTGACTGCCGCAATGGCAGGCGGTGGTCCGACCGACCGCAATAATAATCTAACCCTTAGCCTGAAGCCCACTGAGAAAATGCCTAAGTGGCAGAATGACCAGTCCAGCCCTGCTTGTGGAGCTGAAGGGGTTTCTTTTGTTACATCCATAATTTGAATAAATAATAGTCTTTAATAATTTTTAATATATATTAATTCATTGTATTAAATGTAAAATATTTGAGTCCACATTTTAAAATAAATGATATAATTAGTACACATTTCTGAAAAATTAAAACATATTACAATTATTTTAATAATGTGAAATCAATTTATAAAAAACAATGGACCTAATTACGATGCCGACACTGTATCGGTCTGGCTGGACCTTATTCCATGTCGGAAAGGCCAACATGGAAAGGCTGTCGGAAAGTGACATCATAATCCCGACGGTGGAACCAAGCCTGGCTCTGCCATCATTCAAGGGATTATGGTGACTTTCGATGCACTGACAAGCTCATCAGGAGCACAGCAGACATCTCTCCGCCCAATGCCGCTGCCCGCCGCTTCATAATGTAGCAGCGGCCCGCAGGGGCAGATGACAGTGGGGCAGCCACCGACAAGCCATAGGTGTCGGTCCCACTGACATCATAATCAGCCCCAAAATATATATTTCAAGTTTTTGAAAAATAAGTACCTTCCTCAAATTGATATTGGAGTGCGAATAATAAATGTCACACTGTTAGTGTTCAAGAACCTTCCCAAAATTGGTTTAGATTGGGGTGGAAATAGTAAATGTTACCTCATTAGTGACCAGCAGCATCTCCAAATTGGTTTAGTTTGAAGTAAGAATAGTAAATGTTGCCCCTTTAGTGTCCAACACCATCCTCAAAATGGTTTAGATTGTAGCGGGAGCAGCAAGGGCCTAATTACGAGTCTGGCGGTCCCAGGATGGTCAGACTTGTGGTGGGGCGGTGGTGGCACATTACGACCTTCCCGGTCGTGCCACCCTGGGACCGTCAACTTCACCAGGGAACCGCTGTTCTCTGTCAAGGAGCATCAATATGCTTGGTGGGACTGCCGCAGTCCAGCCAAGCATAATACGACTTCCCTCACCACCACTGATTTCATGGAAGTCTTTCCTCCATGAAAACAGTGGCGGTGAGAAAAGAAAAGTTGTGCCTCACTCCATGTGGATGAACACAGGGGGGTGCACAACATGTGCACCCCTGTGTGCATGCACCCCCAGTTCCAGAACGGCATGGGGGCATGGACTAAACAGTCAATGCCGTGCTGGAACTTCCTTTGATGTTCCCTTTTAGGTGCCTATTTTATAAGTTTTAATCACTGTGTGGTAACGTTTCCTAAAAGTTAAGGTAAGTGACCAATTTGGTCACAAATGTAGAGGAAAGTAGAAGAGAAGAAAGGATAAGTCTCTATATATAGTATTCCCTGTGGATGAAGGTGGGGGAATTTCTCCTTTGAATTTTATTGCCCTCACACACCCTTGCGAGTGTCATGCTTCATCATCGGGCATTGCTCCTCATGGGGGTGGCGCTGCTGTCCTCCATGGGCCCCGCGAGAGGGCTCTTTGTTGGAGATCTTTTTAGGAGACGCCACAGTTGTGCATGTGGGTGTGTGGGCCTAAAAGGGTGTGTACTTCTGCTTTAAAATTACCCCACCGATAATTTTATTCGTTGGTCCGGGAGGTAAAGATTAAAGAATTATACAGGGGCGTCGGGGCACCTCTATTAACAAATAGCATAGAGGTTGGGGTATTACTCCGCTGCTCCTAGTGCCTGTGTGTGACTGTGAATGTGCGTGCTGGTCAACATGTTTCGCGCTGTAATTGGGTCCCTAGTGGATCACCGTGCTCTTCGCCAGGACCGTGTAAGTGATATACTAATGTGATTAAATAGGAGTAGAGAAAAGACACTCTATCTTTCTATGATACCTCTTATTCAGGTCTGTATGCGCTACTAGCGCTTAGGGGAGCACCTCTTGCGTGTCCCAGCCTATTACCTAGGGAAAAAGAAGGGAAACAAAAACAAGGGACACACAAACATATAGAGACTTACTTCAGTAGTGATAGATTCTGGTCAACAATAGAACTCAATTGGACCACTGTATTGGTGCCTTCCAGTTCCTGCTGGCTGTAAGTGGCACAAGGTGCTCGGGACGTGTTAAGGTTTATCTTTCATGCACACGTGATGATGACGGCTGTATATACATATCACCATTCATTTACTCGTATCCACTAACCACATGGTCATAGTGTACACAGTTTATCAAGAGTACGGAGTTGAAAAAGCACTCTTATCTTATCGTGGTGGTCACCAGTGTAATATAGTACCACAGCGCGTGAATTTAGGTGAAGTATGTGTGTGGATAATCACGTGATATTGCGGCGATTAAAATAATGTTCCGGTGTGTGACATACTGATTGGAGCATCAATTCTAAAACTCATAGCTTAAAGAAACAACTATACAATCATTGCATCATTGTTTACCCCTTAAGAGAAGAAGACATTGCCTCCTCGGTTGTCCCTGCGGTCTCGAGGTGGAATCACTGTGGAAACTTGCGGTGAGTGTCTTACGTCTCAACATACCTCTTGTTGCGGTCAGTCTTTAGCGGCAGCGGAGTAATACTCACAATATGATCCCCTCATTAATGACCTGTAACCTGCCCTGCCGCTGGATGGACTCCGGAGTGGTAACAGGCGGAGTCCCTCCGGTAATCAAATGCTAGCGGGCGGAAGCGGCTGGGAGGGGAGGGGGTGTGTCGAGGGGATGATGACGACAGACAACGGAAGCAGAGGTATCTGCTATATGCAGCCGCCATCTTGTAATGGTTTGTTGGGTGCCGGTGTACATGTCGATCTCCTGATACAGGTCATAATATTGGTGGAGCAATTTACAATTATGCTTGTGAAGGAATAGGTGAATGTCTGATTACATATACTCAAGATCTCTGCATGGATTTGGGATCTTGTTGTAGCGATGTATGTTGCTACCCTAAGAAATCAATAAAGTTAGAGTTGACAATTGACAATCCCACTGGGGTTGTGGATCAAGTAACCTCTATGCAGCGACCCAGTCTCCTTGCAATAATGTGTGCACTGGGTAGTGAATTGGTACAATGTAAAAGAGGATTGCTTGTGAAAGAGGATTGCTTGTGTGTCAAAGTATACCAGGATCAGCATAATTTTGTTTAATGTGCAGATGTCACGAATATGGCAAATATGGGTAGCGATACTCGGGATGTGTACAGAGGTGCAATTGAGATGGCTGTGGTTGTTGGCCGTCTGTGAAAACAGCGATTTTCATAAATAGCACATATGGATTGCGCTTTACTGAAATTCGCACTTAACACTTTTATACACATTGCACACAGTGGGTATATTGGTGCAATTGCCCTCAGTTGGTGAGTGTGTCGTAAATAGATATTATTATTGGAGAGAGAGTGTACCTTGTCTTAGTACAGTGACCTGTGTATCCAGTGGTCAAGTTGACTTGTCGTTGGATTATATGACAAGTTCTGACCATGGAATATCATCATTGAGTCCACATACGTTACTCATCAAGCGGAATACCCAACGTTGTTCTTGCCTGAACAGCGTAGTGGTGGTCCAGTTGGCATTGGCTTCATTTTAAATCATTGGGAGTGTGGTTCATTTCCAAAAAGTGATTCTGTAGTTTTGTGTTTGTCTTCTTGCTTTTGTGTTCCCCTATACGTAGTTTTACGGGTCTGGTTGTCATTCCCACGTATCTCTTGTGACACGGACATGTGATCAAATACACGCAATTCCTGGTATTGCAGTTAGTGTGACGTTTTTGTATCCACGGTCTCGTAAGACCCAGATCTATAGTTTTCGATGTTGCCGTAAGTGGGCAGATGGAACACGTGCCGCAGGGGAAGTGTCCTTCAACAGGTGGAAGAACCCATAATGTTGGTTGGGATTTGATGGTATGTCTGGGCCGTGTATGGACAAGTAGGTCTTTAAAATTCTCTGTCCTTTTAAAAGTGAACAGGGGGGCTGGTCCTGGGTCAAATGAGCCTGGCTAGAATACCCCAGTGTCTCTTGATCAGTTTCTGGATCTTGTTGGAATTAGGCGTGAATGTTGTTACACAGGTCTGTGCATTGTTCTCAGGTTTCTCTTTTACTTCCTGCAGGGCCTCCCTGTGGTTGTTCCTCGCTCCTTTGTGTGCTCTTCTTATTGTACTTGGTGGGTAGTTACGCTCCATAAGATTGCTTGAAAGAATGGAGGATTGCACCGTAACTGGAGGAATTTTCCCACCGGGAGGTTATCCCTCAGTGCTTTGGGGTGATAGCTTTGGTACAGCAGAAGACTGTTTCTGTCCGTGGGTTTTCTATAGTTGGTGGTGAGTAATGTACCTTCTTGTAAAGTAATCCATAGATCCAGGAATGCAATGTTCTCTTTGGATCTAGTGCCTGTAAACCTAAGAAAAGGATCCAGGGTGTTCAGCCATTAAACAAAGGTACTGCATAGGTCCTCGTCTCCTCTCCAAAGTAACAGAATGTTGTCGATGTACCGACGCCATGTCTTGATGTTCTCCCTGCAGGGGTTGGTGTTACCCAGAATGACTTTGGCTTCAAAGTTCGCCATATACATGTAGGCCAGACTCGGCGCGAACCTACTTCCCATGCTGGTCCCCTGTATTTGGTGGTATAGTTTATAGTTGTTTCTTAAATGCAAAAATGTTTTCTTTGAGGGCCAGCGCTGCGCATTCGCAGATAAATGAGATTGGTGTCTCAACTCCATAGGTCCATGTTTCGTAGCATGCTTTCCATGACCTCTAGAGTGGCATCCTGAGGAATATTGGTATAGAGCGCCTCCACATCTAACGTGGCCAATAGAGTAATTGATCCTGGGTCATCAAAACTTTCAATTAAGTTGAGCACCTCTGTGGTGTCTCTGAGGTAGGTCGGTGTCTGTGTGAGGGCATAGGAAAAACTCACAGAACTTGCTCAGGGGCTCGAGTAGGGAATCGATACCTGACACTATTGGGTGTCTAGAGAGCCTATTTTATAAGCAGTGCTGTGGGAACGCCAAAGAATCGCCTGCCAGTGACTAAAAAAGTCATCATACATTAGGCGGTTCTCACACGGGTTTGGTGATGCAGCGGCGGGGTGCTACTGCTGCTGCACCATCAAACTCATATTCGAGCCCTTAATGTCACCTCTATAGTGCTCAACACCTTCCCCAAATTGGTCTGCATTGTAGAGGGAATAGTAAATGTCACTTCTTTAGTGTCCAACAATTTCTTCAAAATGGTTCACGATGGAGAGTGATTATTTGATTTTAACATTTTTGTGTGAAACCTTTTGTTTTAATTGTATTTTTATGCAGTGTAAATAGTTTGTGTTATTTAATTAGTATTGTTGGTGCTCAGAAGTATAATAACAAAATAGTTGTATGTTTGTAATAAATGATAGTATTAATTGCATACCTTTATTGAATAAAGACATGTAACACATTTTTCTATTTAATTTATGTTTTCACAGTTTAGCTAATGTAGATTTTTACATTTTTGCACATATTTCAACTTAGCAATAGACTTTCATATAAAGATAAATAAAATTAGTTTGATACATTAATAATATAATATCATATTTAAATAGTATTGTATGTTGTACATTTCAAATGTTTTCCCATTGTTTAACATTTATTTTCACAGTACTTACATTGTTTTATATACATATTTTCTACATCAATTTACCATAAGTTTTTCAGTTTATATTAAATAATTTTACATATTTTATACTATAATTAAGTTATATTTTACAATTGTTCAACAATTTTCCAACATTTTAAAAATGTTTTGGATGTGAATATTATTTTACAGTTTTTAATACGTTTATTTAACACTTTTAAACATTTTTAAATGATTTCCAATTCATTTCTATGTGGAGATAGTCTTTTTTTGGTTTTGAGTTTCACTTAGTGATCTTTTGTTTTTTACTCCTACCTTCTATTTGTAGTGTATTTATGTCACTAATTTCCGGGTTCCAGGTTGCTGTAAGGTGCTTCTGTTCATCGGAACAGATAAGCCCTTTTTGATGGGTTTTTTAAGGGCTCTGAGGGTTCGGGGGATGTAGGGAGGAGGTCTACAGATTAGTTATGATGTAGTTTGTGGGGTTTTGTACATTTAGGGGCCGATTCCGATCCGGGTCGGAAAGCACTCCGACCGAGTTGGATCTGGAGTGTTTTCAGACCGAGCCGGACCCCTACAGTCCGACCGAGCGAGTACGATGCGCACGTATGCTGTCGGACTCGGTTCGGTCGGACTCCCATAGAAGTCAAAGGGAGAAGTTGTACGACGCGTACATGCGCTCCCATTGACTGAATGGGTACGTCCGGAACAAGTGCGCCCCCTACAGTGGATACGCGTCGGTGCCATCCGCACCGTACATGCCTGTGTTGGGGAGACCCATAGGTCTCCCCCTGTGTCAAAGTCGTAGGGCTGCGGGTGTCAGGGGGTCCGACGCGGACCCCCGAAGCTCGACTCCGGGAGCTTTTGCGAGCCGGACACTCCAGCTTGCACAGGCTGTCCGACACGTGCATCGTACTGTCTCGGTTGTAAATCGCATCCATTGAACGCCACGGTTAGCTTCCGACCGAGACGTACGGAGCAGTTCGGACCCGGAAACTACTCGGTCGGTGAATCTCACGTAGCTCGCATCGTACTTGCTCGCTCATACAGCTGTACGAGTTGGCTGGAAAACACGCATACGGCTCGTAGTTTTTCTGGCTGGATCGTGTTCGGTGCCCTTCCGACCCAGATCGGAATCGGCCCTATAGTTGTATTATTAGCAGCAAGGCCGGTGCAGGTATGCGCGGTGGGGTGGGGTGGGATGGGGCAGGGTAGGGTGGGAGGGGGGAAGTTGATAGACGACAGAATAGGTAAAATTAAATTAATAAATAAAACCTATTTCATCGTCTGTCGACTCACCCCCACCCCACTCCACCGTCTCACCGCGCTTACCTGCACTGGCCATGACTGATCAATAGTAGTCTTAATAATAGTGTTTTTCAATAGTGTGTAGTTTTAAGTTTTCATACACTGTTTTTATAAAGTGTTGTTATGTTATGTTATATTATATTGTGCTATGTTATTTATTTTTTGATGACTAAGTGTAATGTAAATGTAGTTTTGAGAATGTAATGTGTTTTCCGGGTGGGTTTTCTTATTTACTTTACTGTCTTATGGGCATTGGGACTTACAATTTATTTTGAACATGGAAATTATTTTTGGTTTATAATAAACCAATATTTTTCATTTTGATTTCTTTTTCTTTTTTTGGGATTTCCAGGAGCGTTCCTTTTTTTCAAACCATCTTTTTTATGGTTCTTTGGATTGCTTTGAGGGATCTCTTTTGGATTCATTTTATTTTTACATTTTTGGGGGGCTTTTTGGAAAATCTTTTGTCCATTTTTGGTGGATTATTATATTTGAGTACATGGATACAGAGGAACATCTGCAGTTACCCAACAGTAAGTCATATTTATTCTGGGTGAGAAATGTTATATTTTATTGTTTGTATACATATTATGTGATTGTTATGTGGAAAAGTGTGTTTTATGTGTTGCATTTATTTTACAGGATGAATTGAGTTTGTTCTTTGAGCTTTTTGGGTGGGTAGGTTTAGATTTGTCTTGTAAATAATTTACATTTTCATTTATGATCTCAGTCTTAATTAAATGATTAGACTGATGTAATACAATAGTATACTTATTTATAGATTATGATATACTTTTTTGTGAATTTTGTAGGTTAGTATGTATTTTATAATATGATTTAGGCTCATATTTCTAAGTATTCTAATCCTTTGTTGATTATGAAGAGTTTTACTTTAAGTTGTAGCATGTCATACATCATTTTAATTTGTTTGCGATGTTTAGGTGCAATTTGGGTTACAGATTGCTTTATTCATAGTTGTTAGTAGCTTTGCTCTTTCTGTAATGCTTCTATACATTTATAGAGTGTAGGCTGGGTTTTGCCTAGTTTGGATTGGAAGGCATTGTGCCATCCTTCCACTGTGTTGTATGTTTTGGCTTCCTGTGCCAAGGTGCTGTTATAGACAATCCACCATGGTATTTGGAATTAGGGTTGATGTCTGTATCCGGAGCAATGCAGTCCACCTACCCAATTGTTTTCCGAATAATCCATTAAGGGGCTCTGTATTTCTTTGTTTTGTTGGTAGAAAGAGCTTTCTGTTTGTAAATTGTAGTGGTTAGCTACCTCTGTGACTTGGGTATAGGCTGGTGCTATCATTTCTTTTCATTGAAAGGCATATTGTCTGTTTGTAGAATATTCTACACAAAGGGTCTTATTATGATGGCGAGCGGTCGGAACACCACCGCTATTGCGGTGGTCCGGAGACCGCCCGTCAAGCAGGCGACAGCCCGACTGTCGCATTACGATGTGACTGCCGTGCTGGCAGTCGGAAAGTGTTCCTTATTATGGCGGCTTTTGCTGCGACCAAGGAAAAGGGCCACAGCACATGCTGCTGTGTTAAGGAGCACCTCATGCACGTGCATGGCACACAGTGCATGGAGGTGAATGGGGTCACTTCATGTGCTCCCAGGGCCACTGTACAGTGGCCCACGATGAACGGGGGCCCTGTTTGAGGCCCCCAAATTCCATTTCCGTCAGCCTTTCCGTGGCTGTCTTCCTGTACATGAAAAGGCTGTCGGAAAGGGATATCATTATCCCGACCACTGCCATTTGGGAATATGATTCCAACCGCTGCCCCATCAGGATTGTGGAGGTGGCTGTCTTACCCCCCTGTGGGTCTGGGCTACGGGATTGTAATACGGCGGTCATACCAAAGGGCTGTCGGTGGTCAGACCGCCGTCAACAGCGTGTCAGTGGTGATCCAACCACTATCGTAATAAGGCCCTTAGTGGTGATTGTTTGCAGTGTGTCCATGTGCTTTGATTGAAATGGTAGTAGCAGCCTTGTATGGCTGTGTGGGGTTAAGGTTTTAAATGGTTTGACTCATTGCTTGTTTGAAGTTTATGATTATTTTTTGTGTGCATTATTTATTTGTTTTATGTTTAATGTGGTTTAAGAGTTTATAGTAAGTGTAACTTTGTTTATTTGGTAGTGAGACTATAGAAAAGGGATATTAGTGTTGTGATATTCACCACGTATGGCGTATATCTGAGTGAATAGTTTGGGACCATTTTATAGTTCCCATCATTCATCCAGGTTTGACAATGGCTTAGCTTTAGTAAGTTATCTGCTGTGGAAAATATTAGGATTTGTTTATCATTGTTTAGGCTGTCATATAACAGGAAACGCTCCTCATTATGTCATTGTTAAATGTTCAAGTATTTCTTTGTCTTGGTATCTTTTAGGAGCAGTAGAAGTATTGTTAGTGGCTTTTTTAGTTCATGCAAATAAACATTTTAAAGTGGGTCCAAGTGCTAGTTGGTCTGTGATGTGTTCATGGACTTTAAGGAGTATAACTTTTAGGATTTTGGTTGTGGGCTCCTGGGAGCTAGTGCTTGCCTCTCTTATATTGTGCAATATATCCCTTACTTCTATTTCTGTTACATTTGGTGGGGGGCATTGTGTTCCTTTATATGAATTACGGCATCATAGTTTGTAATATCTTTCCCTTAGCATGTATTAGATTCATATTTGGTACATTTTCAATTCACATTTTCTGCAAATCTACTTTCTTTGTTGAAGGCGTTGTCCATGCAATTTAGTAACTGATTTCCTTACTAAGATGCTATATATTTAGTCCTCTGTGTTATTGTATCTGAAAGTACTGGCAGTCTGACTGCTGGGCCGCAACGGCGGCCCAGCAGTCAGACTGCCAAACTCATAAGCAGGCGTTAAGTGTTATTTGCACATCTATAACATATAGGGGCCGATTCCAATCCTGGAAAAAGGCTGTACAAATTGTTGTATGGAGCGTTTTTCCCATACAACTCGTACCCGGTAAACTTTTCTTACAACCTAGGAAGTACGATTCGTACAGAAAGCCTCTTTCCATACAAATCGTACAAAAGACCATACAGCTGAAATAAACCAACGATTCTGATCCGGAACAGCTTGCATGCGACGTCTGTATGTGTTTAAGCAGCGGTTTCCAGCCCAGCAAGTACGATTCGTCCCTACGGCACTCCGTATGGCTCTTTTCTTACGGGAGCCAAAAACAGCTGTAAAAGCATACAGCCCCGTGTGTTGTGTATGTACGGTGCGTACTCCAATATCGCGTATGTACTGTGCGTACCCCCAACATCGCGTACCCCAACATCGTGTACCCCAACATTGCATATGTACGCACCGTACATATGCGATGTTGGGGTACACGATGTTGGGGTATGCGATGTTGGGGTATGTGATGTTGGGGGGTATGCACAGTACATACGCGATGTTGGGGTACGCACCGTACATACACAACGCACGGGGTGTATGCCTGTACGACTCGTACCCCTGTACGACTCGCACCCTGGGAACAACTTTTCCCGGGATACGAGTCGTACAAAGTTCGCTTCGTAGCGGGTAATGGCATTCCCCGTGTACAGGATGTTTTCCATACAAATCGTAAATCGGAAAGCCGGTCCGGATCGTACTAGTAGGGTTGGACTGCATTTATACAATTTGTACGGAAAAGTGTCCGGGTCCGTCTGGTACAACTTTTCCCGTTCCGATTTGTAAGGATCGGGCCGATCCGTACAAATCGGATCGGGAAAAGTTGTATTTTTCCCGTACGAATCGTACTTCACGGGTCGGACGGGACTTGTACGATTTGTATGAAAAAATTTACCGATACGAGTCGGACGGGAAAAAAAAATACAGGATCGGAATCGGCCCCATAATGTTTTGCTTTCTTATAGTTTGATAGTGTATCATTTATTCGCATATATGTATTCACATGATGTATAAGGTTTTATAGAATTAAGTGAAGATGCTACAAGAATATATGAATTCTTGCATTTGACAATTCGAAAAGTGTATTTAAGCTAGGTACAGACAAATACAAGGTAGAGAGGAATCTTCAACTCCCCAGTAGACTGAGATTGAGCAAGCAAAAGCTGTAAAATCCTTCATGAAGATCATATGCATCTTATAGCAAGCCAGGCGCTATCTGCTGCTCGGTACGCCATAGCTGCTAAGCTCAGAGACCTTCTTTATACAGAACAACGCTTCTGTTGTTCCACTAAGGCATGATAGTAAGAGACCACCTTAGAAACTCATACAGATCCTTTTGGAGCTAAGATAGCTTAGTTAGAGGCAAGAAGGAAGGGGGAATGCGGAACAGAAACTGGTTCCATCTTTTCCATGCAGGCAAACCCTCAAACACTCTTTCACTTCTTTTTACTATTTTGTTTATTGATCGTTTTTATTACCAGTGTTCTGATATTTTTTAAAGGCGCAGTTATACACTTTTTTGCAGTGAGATAGGATGTTGATTTTAATACTCATAAAACATATTACTAGTGCGTTTTTCATGAGTGTGTCTGTTCATGGTGAAAAGAAATTTGAAACTCGCCACAAAAATAACCCGGTGAGTCTCACAAGACAAATAATTACCTAGAATGCATCATCCTTATGCAATGTTCAGGTACTTCATGATGTCACAGGTACCTCGGTGGCCTCTCAGGATCAGTTTGTTGCTCAAATGGGTCCACCTATTGACATCCTCAATTCCGATTTGCCATCATAGCACGGAAGATTAAGGTGGTCAATCGGGGAAGGAAAAGAATGGAACAGCCAGGAGGAAGACCTGTGAAAGAGAAAGGCTCATTTAGAAAAGTAACTAGTTTGTATACACAATTTAAACATATCTATGATTTGCTTGATCCCTATATACCAGTAAAGAAAAATAACAAGATCCTGCAGTAGCATTTAAGAAGAACGATTTGTCTTTTTATCGAGCACCTTCCAATGGCTACCGTGTCTTCTATCGAACAGAATTTGTCTATACCGAGATCTCAGTCATTAGATAGTGTGAACAGAAACAATAATTTTATGCAATGCCTAACATATATATCTACAGAAGAGATGCATTCGTCTGGAGACCAACATAGTACTCACCAATGTTGATGTACGTTTGAGCATCACAAGGGAGGAAGGATAGAGCTTAACATCAACCTCTCACTGTTCCCCTGCTAGAAGACGATCAAAAAACACACAACATTTAATACTTCCATTTGGCATATGGCTGAGCACGCTGGGTATCATTCCAAATGGAATGCGTGGTAATAACACACAATAACAATTAGTTAGTTGATGTATATGTATCGTAAAGAATAAAAGGACATCGCCTTCAAATGCGGAAAATATACCACCTGGTATATTTGAATTGTCAAAGTATCTGAGGCAGAAACAAATCCAGAAAAACAATCCTTAGAATAATTATGAGGTTTTAACTCATGCAACTGGCTCCTGAACAAGTATGGCATACGTGTTCTTTTAGCCAAATCAAGAATGCGGCTTGCCCTTCTACAAAGGCTAGACTTCAACGGAACTGTGGAGGTGGTGTCAGAGACACCATTGCCGCACCGGACATTCTACAAGCTCCAGCTCCTTCGTTCTTGCGAGCCGACCAAACAGGATAATCTGCGACGTCTCCTCCGTGTGAGCTGGCTTTCATAGCCTGCTGGGACATAGACGACTTCATTTCCTGTGTGCGTGCGCGCCGCACAGGCTTCTGGAAAATTTAGGGGCAGTTTTATGTTCCCTGGCGCATCCCTGCAAATCAGCATGGATGCGCCAGGGAAAATGCGTCACGCAAGTTTGCCCTTGCGCCACCGCAGATGCGCCGCATTTACAATGCGGTGCATCGTGGCGCAAGGACAAGCAGATACGTGACTCATCTGCCGGCGTAAGGTTGGCGCAAGCGCGACGCAACTCCAGCACTGTTCCAACCTACCCTATCCCTAACATGGTGCGTCAAGCCTTACGCCTGCTTCAAGCAGGCGTTAGGGTTTTGACGCATCAGCGTTGGGAAAGTGACTCAGTGAAATCTAATACATTTCACTGAGTCACTTTTCAGGGGCGTTCCTGCGACGGAACGCCCCCCCTGAGTAGAAACGCCCACATGAAACCTGACGCAGGTTTCATGTGGCGCAGGGCTTTACACCGTGACGCATCTCCATAGATGCGTCACGATGTAAATGGGGCGCAATATGGCGCAGGGTTTACGCCGCCGCTGCATCACAAAAGTGACGCAACGGCGGCGTAAAAGTGGCGCAAGTCTGATATAAATCTGCCCCGTAGTTTCTTTGCTACTTAGCGGGGAATCAGCCATGTTTTCCTTCCTGCTTTTCCGCCTGCAGCGCCCGATAGATGGTGGCGCATTTCTTCCAAATGAACACCCTCCTTCTCAGTCAGTCCGGAGAGGTGTCAGCGGTCGTTGGCCTATGGTATGTAACACATGATGTACATTCCACCAAGTTTTCTGCCTTTAGTTGAGACATTGGCATCAAGCCTCCGCTTTAGTCAGAGAATCTATAAAGCCTTATCTCCAGGCATATTATTAATGAAAATTACAAAATCATATCAGTGTCAGGCATCATATTTGTGTGCCAGTGCTTGGGAAGGGAGCAGCAGCACCATATCTTTGTTGAAATAACACTGTCCTTCTCTTTTCCTTTCACACAACACAGTGCAGCAACTTTAATGTAACTGTGTTGCATGAAATAATAGTAAATTTGTCCACTAGGGGTGGGCGTTTACATTGTCCAATAAATCATCTGAATAAAGATCATATCTAAGCTATGAGCCTATTGATATTTTGATGAGCAGTTCCTTTCAATAACTGAGTCATGTTCAAACCAGAAAAATGTTCTGTTGCAGCTGTGGATGATGGATCAGCTAAATCATGCAGCCAGTAATTATAATCACCTAGAACCGGCAGTTTATTAGAAATGGTGATAAAAGCACCGAGTCTGTAACGTTTTCAAGAAAGAAAAGATTAGACACTGGTGGTCAATAGACAATGGTCATTATAAGCAGGATGCAGAAAGATGGGAGAATCTTAAGTAAGAGAATTTCAAAGGCGAATGTGGCAGGAGCAGGAAGCATTTTTAACAGACCAGGCACTTAACAATGACTGCTGACTAGAAGAGGTGTTTACTTGATAAATGCAACTGTTCTGTATCACTCTAAGAACCACTATTGTAAATACCAGACATCTGGTTACTCACTGTAATGATGTAGCCACAGTGGAAAAGAAAAGTTGATTCCCACTGCTGCTACTTTAGGAAAGAAATCCAGCCTGCCCTGACAGCCTGTCAGTGCAGCACTGGCTCTCTGCTCCGACAGTGTGGGTTGGTAGTAGGAGGCCAGAGGGGAGAATTCATGTTATGTGTAGCTACCCATTACTCCTCTGGCACTGTGCACTAGTTGAAAGCGTTGGTAGATAATTTTTGGGACCATCCATAACATTATGGGGCCGATTCCAATCCTGGGAAAAGGCTGTACGAATCATTGTACGGAGCGTTTTCTCCGTACGACTCGTACCCGGTAAACTGTCCGTACAACCTAGGAAGTACGATTCATACAGAAAGCCTATTTCTGTACGTTTCGTACAAAACACCGTACGGGTCAAAAAAAACAACAATTCTGATCCGGAACAGCTTGTACGCGACGTCCGGATGCATTCAAGCAGCGGTTGCCGGCCCAGCAAGTACGAATCAACCTACGTCACTCTGTACGGCTCTTTTTTTTACGGGAGCCAAACACAGCCGGAAAAGCAGAGTCCGACACGAACCGCTACGCAACGGAGCCCCTGGACGTGACGTCCATGCCATGAACCCCATCGTACGTGTCATCCCTGTCCTCCTAGCCTACGACCTGGTGCGCCGGACCCGACGCACACGCCGCAGAAGGTGAGAACAACACCCAGGGGCCAGGGGGGGTGAAGGGCAGGAAACATACCCCATACCCAAAGCAAAACCTATAATATGGAGTCCATACATTACCACCAGGGTCTGGTCACATGTGGGGGCGTGGCCAGCAACCCCTGCGTACCGCAACAACGGAAGTGGATGTGTACGGTGCGTTGCACACGTACCCCTAGCACCAGTAGAACAGTGATACGGACCGTACACACGCAATGAATGCGTGGGTAGGGTGCGTTCCACACGTACCCCTACGGCACCAGTAGAACAGTCATACGGACCGTACACACGCAATGAATGCGTGGGTACGGTGCGTTCCACACGTACCCCTACGGCACCAGTAGAACAGTCATACGGACCGTACACACGCAATGAATGCGTGGGTACGGTGCGTTCCACACGTACCCCTACGGCACCAGTAGAACAGTGATACGGACTGTACACACGCAATCAATGCGTGGGTACGGTGCGTTCCACACGTACCCCTACGGCACCAGTAGAACAGTCATACGGACCGTACACACGCAATGAATGCGTGGGTACGGTGCGTTCCACACGTACCCCTACGGCACCAGTAGAACAGTGATTTGGACCGTACACACGCAATGAATGCGTGGGTGTGGTGCGTTCCACACGTACCCCTACGGCACCAGTAGAACAGTGATACGGACTGTACACACGCAATCAATGCGTGGGTACGGTGCGTTCCACACGTACCCCTACGGCACCAGTAGAACAGTGATACGGACCGTACACACGCAATCAATGCGTGGGTACGGTGCGTTCCACACGTACCCCTACGGCACCAGTAGAACAGTGATACGGACCGTACACACGCAATTAATGCGTGGGTACGGTGCGTTTCACACGTACCCCTACGGCACCAGTAGAACAGTGATATGGACCGTATACACACAATGAATGCGTGGGTACGGTGCATTTCACACGTACTCCTACGGCACCAGTACATTTGGGATACGAGGCGTACACACGCCAGGAATGTGGGCTTATGGACTGGCCCTGCATGTTACCTTCATATTGCTGTGTGTGTAGGTCCAGGCCAGCAGTGTACTGCTCCAAGGGGGTGAGTGGGTGGGTGGGTGCAGAGGATTCCCAGCAGTGGCCACACATATAGGGGTGTGTGCAGATGATTACCAGCAGTGTCCAGACATATGGGGTGGGTGCACAGTACTCCCAGCAGTGGACAGAGACATGGGGGTGGGTGCAGAGGACTCCCAGCAGTGGACAGCGACATATGGGGTGGGTGCACAGGATTCCCAGCAGTGGCCTGCAATATGAGGGGTGTGTGCAGATGAATACCAGCAGTGTCCAGACATATGGGGGTGGGTGCACAGGACTCCCAGCAGTGGCCTGAAATATGAGGGGTGTGTGCAGATGAGTACCAGCAGTGTCCAGACATATGGGGGTGGGTGCACAGGACTCCCAGCAGTGGCCTGCAATATGAAGGGTATGTGCAGATGAATACCAGCAGTGTCCAGACATATGGGGGTGGGTGCACAGGACTCCCAGCAGTGGTCTGCAATATGAGGGGTGTGTGCAGATGAATACCAGCAGTGTCCAGACATATGAGGGTGGGTGTACAGGACTCCCAGCAGTGGCCTGCAATATGAGGGGTGTGTGCATATGAAAACCAGCAGTGTCCAGACATATGGGGGTGGGTGCACAGGAGTCCCAGCAGTGGACAGAGACATATGGGGGTGGGTGCACAGGACTCCCAGCAGTGGCCTGCAATATGAGGGGGTGTGCAGATGAATACCAGCAGTGTCCAGACATATGGGGGTGGGTGCACAGGACTCCCAGCAGTGGCCTGCAATATGAGGGGTGTGTGCAGATGAATACCAGCAGTGTCCAGACATATGGGGGTGGGTGCACAGGACTCCCAGCAGTGGCCTGTAATATGAGGGGTGTGTGCAGATGAATACCAGCAATGTCCATACATATGGGGGTGGGTGCACAGGACTCCCAGCAGTGGACAGAGATATGGGGGGGTGTACATCATTATCAGATGACCACACCTACATGGTGGTATGGATGCATCCCTAACTTTGGACTATGATGATAGTGCTATGACAACACATCACTGACAGCAGTGTCCCACTCCCAGGAGGATGGATGTCTTTCACACACTGCATGACACACCACATGTGGGTGTGAGGACATGTAACACATGCATACCCACCCATGGTGGATGCAGCACAATACACACCCTGATATCATGCCACAAGACTGTATAGTCATGTAACTGCCTACAAAACTAAGATAGCCAAAGGGAACACACACTGTCACGCACATCCCAGGACTGATAGGAATGTCCAGGTGCTAGTCCAGCTACCAAGATGTTGTCTCTCATGGAAGGAATAGGGTGGAAGTCCCCTAGATACAATGCCCACAATTGTCAGTCAGGTGCCCAAATACCCTGCATAACAAGTACCATTTGTGTGGTAGGCCGTGATTACACACATGCATAGTGCTGAAAAGGGGGAATTTGTCCATGAAGGCATTTCGACATTCTCAAAACACAAGTACAGTGGCTAGCAAGGATGGCACAGACGAGTCAGCAGGAGACATCGGTGAGCAGGCATGGCCATTGCTGAAGGGATGCGTCACCAACAAAGGAAATGTTTACACAGGTCAGCACAACAATTGTGCAACTGTTTGCCGGGAAGATGTCAGGTGCCACAGAGGAAGGAACACTCCTTGGGACAATGTCTCTAAACAAAATTAACAAACACTACCAATGATTCTTTGCAGAGACATTGTGATGGCACACAGATACCATAGTCCACCTCATGACCATCATACAAAAACATTTCTCAGACCCCTAACACATTACCAGAACACCAACTCCAGGAGCCTCAGCACCAACATCAAGTACCTGAAATGCAATAGTGTTTTAAGTAAAAATAAAGGCTTTTTTCAGCACAAAAAAAGATTAGCAAAAATAGACTATTTACAGAGGCCAATGGCCAGTCCATATTTCAAGTCCAAGGGGGGACGTGGGGGACCGCGTCTACCCCTAGCTTGCCTGCACAAAGGAACCTCAAAGTTTGTCGACCGGGGGGGCATCATCTGTGGCAGGACCAGGCACCGCAGGGACAGGAGGGGGAAGGGTAGGTGTTACGGGTGCAGGGGGGGATGTCTCCACCACAGGGGGTGAGGCAGCGCCGAAGGTGGAGGCGAGCTCGGCGCTGCACACTGCTGCCAGTGCCTCCATCCGAACCCCTGCACCTGAGAATTCCCCAGGGTCAACAGAGGGTGTGGTGGGTGAGGGATGGGGTGCAGCGCTCTTGGGGGAGGGGGTCGACCTGGTGGGGGATTCAACTCCCGTGCCTGGGGACTTCCTCACCCGCTTGTGGGGTGGTCGCTCAGTGGGGGCGAGGTCAAGCTCACCCATAAAGATCTCCTTGGGTGAGAGTTTGGCAGGGAAGCCAAGGGGCGTGGTTTTGGAGGAACAGGGTTGTGAGGACTGCGGACTGCGACTGTGGCTGCGTGTATGTCGTCTGTCCCCAGACCCTGTGGGTGTGCCTACATCCCCCTGAGTGTGCATGCCAGGAGGTGTGCGCTTTGCCTTACTTGGGGGTGTGCTGGCTGTGTCTGGTGGGGTGCGTGCCCGTGACTGTCTGGGTGTGCGTTGGACAGGCATGGGAGAGGGAAGTGTGGATGGGTCTGGGGTAGGGGGGGACGCAGCGCTGCAGGAGACTAACTGCTGCCGTCAGGGAAGAGTCCATGGACCGCAGAATCCTGCATTGGTCAGACATCATTGCTGAAATGCCCTCCATGAACGACACCATCTGTGTGAGCAGTTGAGTGTGTCCATGGAGGACATTCAGCACCAATGCCTGCCCAACCTGCAACTGATGCAGTATGTCCACAGACTCTTCAGTGAGGGCAGCAGGGGTGACAGGGGCAGGGGGTGTGGTGCCTGGGCCGAAGGAGACATGGTGGGCCTCTGCACGGACAGAAGGGACGGGAGCAACTGGGAGGGCGGAGATGGTAACGGAGGAGGCGGGGACAGATGTGGGGATGCTGCCAGGTGGTGTTGCAGCCTCCGCCTCCCCCAGGAGGTCAGCGTCGGACCCGTCGGCGTCGTAGCTGGTATCGTGTCCAGACAGGTCCTCTGACTGACTCCCCTCGCCCTCCGTGCCACTGGCTCCTCCTGACTCCACAGCACTGGTGGCACTGTCGCTGGGTCCCTCCTCCAGGTCTGTGCAGGTGTCTCCCTCCATTGCAGATGATGATGCTGTGGGCAAGGAGAAGAAACCGAAATGCATCAGTCACCTGTATACATCTGACACATGAGCACAAAAAGCAATTGGTCACAGTGCATATCAGGCAATGCATCATGACTAACAGCTAGATTACTCTGTACATATGTAAGCCCGGTACTGCCCAGTTGGTAGACCCACTATGCCACTTGGACACAAGGAAAAAAAGAACACACCAGGCCACTACTTGAATGAGAAATACACTGAGAAGCTAGTGTCTGTGAACCGGTGAGCACAGCAATACAATGAAGTCATGCCACCTCTTGTTTACCCTGAAAGAAACAGTAGTGGTGCACCCAACATAAACTGACACACCTCAATACCCAAGGTGTCACCACACTCAGAGATTTGTAAGTACTTTGGAACACAAAATGAAAAAATGTTGGTACCTTGGGACTCACAATACTTTACACAATCAACATTTTTGGAATGTGCCAATTCGCCATTTCGCAAAAAGAACACTCATGTGCCTGTATGAAATATGTCTCACAAGGCAGTGCACACAAAACTACAGTTACACTGTCATTGAAGAAGCTGGCACCTTTTCTAAGAAGCCACTGTTAGAAATTAATGGTGTTGCAGAAAGTACATATACATGGGCCCACGGAGGTCTGGATGTCTTGAGACTTGTTACTTTGTATCACCAACAACAAAGGAGTCTCACAAGATCCAGACCACTGTGGGAACATGTATATGGAGTATCTGCAACACCATTTAATTCTAACAGTGGCTTCTTTGCAAAGGTGCCAGCGTGTTCCATGAAAGTGGAAATGTCGTTTGGTGTGCACTTCCTTGGGAGACATCTTTCATGCAGGCACATCAGTGTTCTCAACACAAATCATCAAATTACCACATTTAAAACATGAAGAACTGTTGACAAGTGCTGTGAGTGCCAAGGTACAATTTTTTTCGAGTAACAACTTGAATTATGTCAGTTGTCACATGGCCATCTGTCACCTGATTACACAGTTGGCTACACATATGACCTACTGCCTGTCATCTGGAGTGGCACCAATATCCATACCAAGGACAATGCATAAGCTACTGGGCCTGCAATTGGGTTGTTAAAAAGCATAGCTGTACTGTGGAGACACCCTCATGGCAAGCCAGAATGTCCACACAGATGTCAGCACACAAAGTCCAAACTGCGTTGCATCTGAACCACACACAGGTGCCAAAAATGTATGAGCAGGAATCATGTTTTAGAAAAAATGACAAAGGCTGCAAAGCACGAACATTAAGCACTGGCCAGCATCACTGGGGCACTGCACGGTGATCCTGTGTACAGCCAATTCTCACACACAGGTCAGACCTGGCAAGGAAAAATCAGGGGTGCCCATGTAGGCCTCTCCCGCACAACCACCCATACCTGAGTCAATGTGATTGATACAGATCAAGAAGTGACACCTCTTATTCAGGGTAACAAAAACTGTGCAGCAAAAACTGCTAGATTTACACAACATCACCTCCTGGGGCTGGCAACACATATTTGTGACAAACAACCAGCAACAGATTTGTGTGAATAGCCACATAGGCACTGCCCAGTGTGAGTATGCACAAGCAAAATGGTGTATCCCTGTCCAGTGGACACATGTAGCACACATTAGAAAAATACAAACTAGGCCAGGGACCAATGCCACAGAGACAGACCTATGCTGAACCCACAGAGAATGTGCACAGTGTTGGATAACACACATGATTAGGAGGCCAGGGTGTCTCAGGGGACTGTAGTGGGCACACTGCTCCGTGTTCCTGGAATGAGCTGACTGTACCATGAGCAACCGTCATGGCACTATGCATATCTCACACTCATGCACATCATGTCTGAGGCCACCACATTGGTCATGCATTCTGCAAGGGTGTTCAGTTGAAACCTCACACTCCTATGTTGAGAATCATCATCAGTGCCAACAAATATGGACCCCCAACATAGTGAACAGGTCATGGCACAGGCAAGGTACCAACACAAGTCACAGACCACCCTCCCAAATGATGCAGAAAGCAATGTGCACTTAGATTTACTGGAACCTTAGATGACCATGTGCAAATGTGATTACACACAGACCAGGGGACACACGTCAAGGATGGGAAGGGATGAAAAAGAGCATCAGGTGACATTGCGGAACAGAAAATGCACTGCACATATAAACTCTGGGAGTATATCCAGGCTACAGAGCACTTCCAAAAAGCTGGTGACACATAACACAACAAACAGCCATGTACCTACCCCCTCGTTGCTGCAGTCTCTCCTGTAACTGCCTATCAAGGTCAGGGAATACCACCGCCAGGACACGGCTCATGTGGGGGGGTCAGGCGTCGGCGCCCGTCGAGGAGAGTTGATCCCCAGCTGAACCCGGGCGATCTGCCGGGTCCAGCACCGGATGTCCTGCCACCATTTGCGGACCTGGGGCAGGCTCCGACTATGCTCCCCCGCAGATCTCACGGCCCTGACGATGTCCCTCTAGATCACCCCCTTCTCGTAGGCAGTTACCTGTCAGGATGACAAAGTGACACAACATCAATACACCTGCTCCATGTCCCAGAGACACACATTTGAACATCTTTAAAATGTTGAACAGGGCATAGGATGCTGACAGGAATTGCATCATTCACAATAAGAAATTGGCCTGTGTGCAAGCCCCAATGCAGTACATGGCATTGAAAGTCAACAGGTGGCATGAGGGGTGCGACACACTCACTGATCATGGCACACACTGTGCAGCACATGCAACAGCAGGCTGATGGCCAGCACATGTCAAGCAGTCACATGTCCCACTCCACTGACGCACCCTTAGCAGACTAGACAGACACACCCAGGCACAGATCACTCGCCTGTCAGCCACAACAGCGGATACAACCCTCACTCTGCACATGTGCCACTTGCCAGTGGGGTGTCACAGGCGTCGTGCCAGCTCTGCAAGTCAGACACACAGTACGGCTTACTTGTCACATCAGATGGGTAGATCTGTTGCCTCCTCCATGCAGCTGTGGTGCAACACTTCATATAGACACTCACCCACATGACAAGGAACATTCACACACATCAATGACCATGAGGTCGTACACATCATTTGGACACTCTCACCACAGGTCCACTCAACTCATACACATCTGTGGGTACAGTCACCTGTCACACCGAGGGGACCACTGAATGACCTCAGGACAATAGGAAAAAAAGCCACCAAGGATTTGCCAGGCTGAATGTGTAATGCTCTATGCAGTGAATGTCACAATAGGCACAATGCAAGTGAGGAGTGCGCACAGGAACTACCTCATGCTCTTCATGAGAGACATAAGCATGTCCCCCCCCTGGGACCCACTCTAAACAACATTGCATGTCTGTCACACCTGGACACAATGCCAGAAGTGACAGTCACACAACAGGTGCATAGGGAAAGGTAGTGGAGTCAGCACTCACCTGCTCCCCTGGTCTCCCATACAGCTTGGGGTACTGTGGGAGGAGGACGTCCAGCAAGGCCCCATTCTCCTCCAGGGTGAATGACTGGGCCCTCTCCACAGTACGTGACATGGTCCAGAGGAAGCAGAGACAGCAGCAGTGTGGTCGACTGGAAAGTTGTGCAGGCAAGTGCACTCTCATGGGTTCTGGCTGCCTTATATCTGTCTTGCTGAGGGGCATTCATTGTGAGGAGTACATAGTAATTGGTCAGACACATTTGCATCGTACGTTTACTCCAATCCCTTTAAACATACACCTATGACACGCATTTGCATCGTTCAAATTTTGAGCATCATGCCAAGTCAACAACCACTTTGCAACATTGTATTTTTTGGCCAACTGACTGTTTCAGGACACCTGATGGACACATTTCAACTGAAAACTCAGGATCCATGACAACCAGCATGCATTTATGGCCGAATACTTGTCCCTTATGTGTCCCCTATGTAATTTTGAAATCCACACATACCCCTACGGCACAAGTACAATGATGAAACAAAGCGTACACACGCAATGATAGCGGGTGTATGGTGCGTTTCACACGTACCCCTACGGCACAAGTACAATGGTGAAACGAAGCGTACACACGCGATGATTGCGGGTGTACGGTGCGTTTCACACGTACCCCTACGGCACAAGTACAATGGTGAAACGAAGCGTACACACGCGATGATAGCGGGTGTACGGTGCGTTTCACACGTACCCCTACGGCACAAGTACAATGGTGAAACAAAGCGTACACACGCGATGATAGCGGGTGTACGGTGTGTTTCACACGTACCCCTACGGCACAAGTACAATGGTGAAATGAAGCGTACACACGCGATGATTGCGGGTGTACGGTGCGTTTCACACGTACCCCTACGGCACAAGTACAATGGTGAAACGAAGCGTACACACGCGATGATAGCAGGTGTACGGTGCGTTTCACACGTACCCCTATGGCACAAGTACAATAGTGAAACGAAGTGTACACACGCGATGATTGCAGGTGTACGGTGCGTTTCACACGGTTGCAATGGTAATACAGGCATACACATGCCAGGAAAGGAGGGCTACGAGTCGCACAAGGATGTCCATCAAGTACTTGTCATTGCATACTTTAATGTGCAGGCCCTAGGTGTGTCAGCCAGTGATATTGCACATGTCATCTCATCTAGTTGCACAATTGATGTGTGATGACCTGTGTACACATGTCATGTGTGATGGGCACTATGTGGCACACGTCACCTTGCCACTTGCCACATGTGTGTCTGTAGTCCAACTGTGTCATGCACAGCAGCAGTGGGATGGCACAGTCATCACCACCTGCACCTGTCTCCTGATGCCAGGGACAGGGACACTCTCTCAACTGACATGTCATGATCAGCGTGCCCCTATGTGACTATGTCAGGTGTGTGGCATGCGTTCCCATGAGCTTGCTGTTAGTGTTCCGTCAACTGCATCTGCTGTTGGTGCATCCAACATGGGTCTGTGTGGAGATGGGCATGGCACACATCTACGCACACCATGCCACATGTGGATTCCCACGGCTGTAGGGTCTGTGTGCATCGGACATCATATTTTCCCAGGCATACATGTGTGCGTCGTCTCAATGGCTGTGTTTAATTGTTGTCACGTGTACCCCTTCATCGCAATGTGTGTCATATGTACATTTGACATTCCATGTGACCTGTGCGTGTGCGTGTGCCTTGCAGTCAACTGTCTGGATGAGATGACATCCTTCCAATGCAGCTATGTGGATGTGTGTCACTCCGGTGATATCTCTGGCTATTCACTCAGACTTGCCCACAGATCATTTCAGGGCCTGTCATGTAGACTTGACAATCAACAGGTGTATCTGGCTTTTCGTAGGAGTGCCAGCAAGGTGGCATATGTGTTCTGGATGTATAGCACACACCAGACTCCATAGTTACCTGATATGTAGTAGCAGTTTAGCATGTGCTATGTTCATTGACATTGATGTTGGCAGACACTCAATCTTCATGATTCCTAACAATGCCTTGCAGGGCACCGCCTGTCCCAAGAACAATGCCAGACTTGGCTGCCATGAGGGAACGTGCCTGCATCCGACGTTACAGATTCACTCAACAGTTGATGGAGGACTTGACCGACAGGCTGGCACCACACCTCCAACTGCGACACGGGTATCCTACTGCGCTGACCCCAAAGATGAAGGTGATGGCAGCCCTACATTTTTTTGCCACAGGTACGTTTCAATTGACCATATCTGATGTTGGTGGCATGTCACAGACAATGTTCAGCCGTGTCCTGCGTGATGTTTTGGCAGCCATGTTGGAACACCTTGATGAATTCATCAAATTTCCTACTCCTGGGGAGTTGACATATGTCAAGGGTGATTTCTATGCCCTGGGAGGGATGCCCACAGACGTTTTAAGGCAGGGGCAAAGTGGGCTTTGGCCCAGGGCCCCCACCTCACAAGGGGCCCCCTTGCAAAGTCCCAGCTACTAATCAAAGCACAATGCATTTTGTGATTTACCCAGACTGTTTTTTTTTTTAAAGAACCCGTCCAGTTCAGCAGTCCTTGCCTGCTTCGGCCCCACTCCCCCCAGGTAAAAAAATCATCTCTGGCAGAAATGTTGTCATTTTGTGGTTGAGATGGGCATAGCATGCGCACTAAACTTCTGAATTCATTCTGCGCATGCCCAGCTCAATCACACGTGCCATTTTTTGTTTCATTACGAAAAGTAACTGCAGGGAAAAAGATATTTCTTTGCTGCGTGTTTCCTTGTGAGGCCCCGTGCACCAGAACTCTTCAAGTGACATCGTCACCGAAGAGGAGGACAGGTGGCTGCTGCTGCAGGCAGAGTGAGTGCACTGTGCACAATAAGAAGTCATTATTCTCTGCTTAGTCAGGCCGAAGCCCCCCCAAAGCAAAGGTGAGTGCAGGGGCAGTGTGGTGCTGTCTGTTTAATTTTGCTGTTCCCCCTCAGACCTAGTTGAGAGACGACCCAAGCTCGAGTCGAGGGCCCCCCTCAGCACACAGTAGTCGCTGCATTGGTTTGCCAGCAGCACTCAAACAGCATTTGTTAAATAAAACAGCAACGTGAACGTTTAGATTACCACCAGTAATCATTGGATGTAGACATAGTTTAAACATTATGCCGCCCGCTCCGATCAGTTTAATCAAATAAATTAAATGCTGCGCAGCGTGCAGCTTCCTAGTATTCAGTCTCAGGGTAGGGCAGAGCACTCTGAAATCATGCGCAGTGTAACTGCAGGTCCGGCGGGCCGGGGGCACTGAGCAAGTCTGATGCCGGGGGTGACCGGTGACGCACCATGCACGTTTGCCGGGGCCCGAAGGAGAGACTAGTGTTACAGCGGCCAAGAGTCTGTGGAGAAAGGCGGGCGGCTGGCCCACAAACTGAACTGCAGTGCAAGCCTCACAAGTAAGTGAAAGTGTTACTCGGAGTCAGGTGAGTCCAAATCCACAAATTCGTTTTTTAGTGGCAGCGCGATCAGCTGTATGCAGGTCGGTGTCTGGACTGGGGTCTCTTTTCATGTTTTACATGCTTTGCCTTCATCATGTAATTAGGAAATGCGACTCCAGCGAGTAGCGACCAGTCCAGAAAGGATCCTGTGACCTTCCATATGTCTTTTTTTCTGAATGTTTTCCGTTAATGCTTTACAGCTACACACAGACATTTATGCTTAACCCCATTAAAAATATAACTCCTTATTTCACTTTCTCTGTTCTCAACTTTCCTGTAAACAACAAAACTATTACAATTTCTAACTGAATCAGAATAAAAAGAAAATGACACGCTTCCAGGATAAGCAAAGTAAATGCAACCGACCATTCGACAAAACATATATTTAGAATATACGTTGTTTTGAACTATTTGTTCAAAAAAAGTGATATTTTCAGTTAAAATAAATATTTAAAAGCATTTCTTTCAAAGCTATAGCTTTCGGTCCTAATGTTTTGGAAACATAAATTTCAATAGCTGTATTTTACTTTGGCTCCTTACGACTGCACTCTGTTTTCTCTGTAGGGGTAACTCTGCAGAGGTACAGGAAAGGCCAGGCTGTCTCTTCTGTACTAACATATACACAGTACGCAAAACCTGCCTAATGAGGTGACATTTGTGCTAGAAGTTGGTGTTTGAGTGTAACATGGTACGGGTGGGGGGTGCACTGTTTGTGACAGTTCGCTCTGGGCTTCTCAGTACAGCTTGATCAGTTCCTGCAGAGAGAGGATGAGGCACGTGGTTCTGCTTAAGTCCACCCCTGGGAGATCTACCCTGTTTTTTGTGGGGGCTGGGGCGTTATAGAAGATGAGGTCATTTGCAGACAGTATGGCCTCCCACCTCCTGTTTGGTACAGTCGGGTCCCACAGTGCCTCTGCATTTCTGGTACTTTGCTGCAGTTTAAAAAATGTTCTTGGAGTTTCTCGTTGCTTAGATGGGTGTAATTTCTCACTCAAGTGCAGCACACAGAAACTATGCATCTCAGTGCACTGCAGCACGTGATTATCTACTGGCCCAGCCTCAGTCTTCCCTGTCAGTCATTTCTGGTTGGCACAGGTGAGCCAAGCAGCAATGGGGGCAGTGTTGGCGCGTGGGGCAAAGACGTGGGTAAAAAAGACATTATTCTGTATGTATGTTCATTGGTCTTTCACCTTTAAATCTAAAGCATGCTCCTTAAATGAAAGATGAATGCAAGTTCAAGTAATTAGTGAGAAATAACTTTTACATTGTGAAACCTCACTTGATTAGTCTTCCTGCAGATGTCTGTCTGTGTTTAAGGAGAGAGAAACAATTGAATCCTGGTTGGCGCAGCAGGGCATAGTGACTTGTGTATTTATAGTGCTATGACATCCCCTGCTTCTGCGACTCAGAAAGAACTTTAATTATGCAAGTCATTGATTGTAATGTGCACAGTAGTAGATAAGGGTCACTTAAAGTGTTAATGATTTGGCTGTAGAATGTAACTCCTAAGTATACTGAAATCATGAAAATGCCTCCCATAAGCAAACTAAAAACTTGGCAGCTATGGAGAGAGTCATTCTAGGGCAAACGGAGTGCCCAGAACCCATGGATGGCTGAAGGTCCTATGGGGCAGTGTGATCCGAGGCGTTTAGAAGCAGAGCACCTCCCACATTCACACTTAAGTGCCATTCCATTTATGGCACTTTGCACCAGTTTTAAGATCTTCTTCGAGTTTGTCGCTCATAGGGGTGTAATTTGTGATATTGATGAGTTTCCCTAGTAGTCATTGCTTGATTTTGATTACAAGAAAGTGTCACTCATGGTCATTGAAATGTCACTCATAATTGCACTGATATTATGAAAATGTCACACATAGCAATCTGAAACCTTGGCAGCTATGGAGACGGCGAGTGAGGCAATAATTAAATTTGCATTCCTAGTTACAAGGCTCTTCCAGGCTATCTTCTGCATGGGGGGCATCGGGGTGGGGGGGCGGGAGTAGCTGCAGACACAAAGTTCAGAGGTCCCTTGGACTCTTTGGTGCGACAATGGGTGAATGCTCGTAACTGTCTGTCCTCGCTCCAGTACCTCTCTAGATAACATGGGAAACAGTTGGCATGGCTTCACATAGGGACAGACACCTCTTAGAAATATAATGTCATGACTGCCAAGCGGCCCGCTCCATCTGAGACACCGTCAATCAGTGCAAGACAACACTTTGCATGTAGGGAGAGGAATGCCCAGGTGTGTGACAGGAAACACAAAACTACCCGCGCTGTTTGCTAATTGGATTGAACTACCTGCAGCGTCACACATCTTTTCAGAATACTCCTGTCGAAAATCAGGCAATAGTGAGAGAGGAGAGGGGACTTTGGATCCAAATACTCAAAAACATACCTTCCTGTAACAGTAACTATCAAGAGAAGTGCCAATATCCCCTAGAGGTCATGACCTTCACCCTTCGTTGTAGACAATCCAGGCTCAGTGGGCCCTTCAGACCTTTGGGCCCCGGTGTCACTGCACCTGCTGTGCCCGATGAAAGCTATGCCCCTGCACTCCCAGCGAATATTTGTGAATTCTGTTTGGGGGAAGATACTGGGAGAAACCTATACTAGGATTCATGGATAGACACTAACATGAGAAAACACTGGGAGACACAAACACTGGGAGACAGACAAGGGATGACCCTGAGAGACACAAACATTGAGAGACATGGATAAGGGAAGACTCTGGGAGACACAAACAGACACTGGGAGACACAGAGAAGGGAAGACCCTGGAAGTCACAAACAGACACTGTGAAACACCTGCACTAGGATTCCTGGATAGACACAAACACAGGGAAATACTGGGAGACACACACAAGGGAAGACCTAGGGAGACATAACCACTGGAAGACAGAGGTAGACAGACACTGGAATACACAGCCACTGGGAGACACAAACAGACACTGGGAGCCACAGAGAAAGGAAGACCCTGGGAGACACAAACAGACACTGTGAGACACCTGCACTAGGATTCATGGATAGACACAAACATGGGAAAACACTGGAGGCACTGACAGGGGAAGACCTAGGGCGACACAACCACTGGAAGACCCATACACTGGGAGACACTGGGAGACACAAACACTAAGAGACACCTGCACTAGGATTCATGGATAGACAAAAACATGAGAAAATACTGGGAGACACCTACCCTAGGATTCATGGATAGACACAAACATGGGAAAACACTGGGAGACACAGACAAGGGAAGACCCTGAGAGGCACGAACACTTAAAGACACTGACAAGGGAAGACCCTGGTAGACATGAACACTGAGAGACACAGATAAGGGAAGACACTGGGGACACAGACACTGGTAAACACAAATACTAAAAGACACAAACACAGGAAAACACTGGGAGTCACGGACACTGAGAGACACAAACACTGGAAAACACAGACAATGGAAGACACTGGGATACACGAACACTGAGAGACACAAACATGGGAAAACACTGGGAGATACAGACAAGGGAAGACCTTGGGCGACCCGCAAACTGAGAAACACAGACACTGGGAGACACGTAGAAAGGAAGACACTGGGAGAAACAAACACTGGAAGACATTGGGAGACACAAACACTGGAAGACATAGACACTGTGACACACAAACAGACACTGGAAGACACCTACATTAGGATTCATGGATTGACACAAACATGGGAAAACACTGGGCGACACAGACATGTGACCCTGGGAGACAAGAACACTGAGCGACACAGAGACTGAGAGTCACAGACACTGGGAGACATGAACACTGAGAGACACAGACAAAGGAAGACATTTGGAGACATGAACACTGAGGGACTGGGAGACACAGGCACTAGGAAACACAGACAAGGTAAGACACTAAGAGAAAGAGACATGAATACTGAAAGACACAGGGAGATACCTATACTAGGATTCATGGATAGATACAAACATGGGAAAACACTGAGAGACACAGAGAAGGGAAGACCCTGGGAGACACAAACACTGAAAGACACATATACTGAGAGACACTGGGAGACACAAAGACTGGGATTTACAGAGAGAGGAAGACACTGGGACACACGAACACTGAGAGACACAGACAAAGGAAGACACTGAAAGACACACACTGGAAGACATAGAAAGAGGAAGACCCTTAGAGACATGATTACTGCAATACACAGCCACTAGTCTGGGAGACACTTACACTGGGATTCCTGGATAGACACAAACCTGGGAAAACACTGGGAGACACAAGCACTGGAGTCTGGAAGACACGGACACTGGGAGGCTCGAAGAGACACTGGGAGACACGAAGACTAGGAGATGCAGACAAGGGAAGACACTGGAAGACATAAACAGACACTGGGAGACACCAGCACTAGGATTCATGGATTGACATAACATGGGAAAACGCTGGAGATACAGACAAGGGAAGACCCTGGGTCACCTTGATGCAAGAAGAAAGGGGGATTGTTTTACAAAACATGCTTGATTTTTTTGTATATTGCTGGAATGTGATTGCTTTATTATGCACTTTGAAAGTAATTGCACTTTTTCCTTTGCTTTACCAACTACAGTTTGTATAGATTATGTAATTAGGTACTTGCTGATATGGTTTTTTTTTTTTTTTTGAAACCTTTATTACAGAAGTCAAAAGAGTTACAAAAATGGGCCTACAACCTTCGGGCCGGCCGCTAGCAAACGATAAGAGCATAGAATACAAGTGGGAAACACACGCTGCAGCGTGAGAGAGATCACAGGAGTTGGAAAGAAAAAACATTGGCGGCCACACCGTCCGGACCCCCCAGATGGCGGTTCCATTTTTGTGTAAGAAATAACAAACAAATCCACAAGGCAGCAAGAAATCGAAGCAGCAGTATGCACTCCCCCGGGGAGGACCCTACCGATACACAGTAAAAGCGGGGGGGGACAGGCCAGAGCGGAGACAAAGTGGACTCCGTACACAGAACCAAGGAGACAAGGAGACTAGGGAGACGGGGCCAGTGCCAGTTCAGGCGTCAGCGGCGGGGTACAAATTCCGCCACGGTAGGAGTTCCAGGGGCCCCACACTTTCACCCATTTCCCAGGCTTACCTCTCGCGACATACACCACTTTTTCCCGAAACATACACCAATCCATGTTGTCCTTCCATGCCGAGATCGTTGGCGACCTCTGGGAGCCCCACAGTTGCGCTATGTCACGCTTTGCCACCATATAGCCCAGAGTCACCCACCACGTCTGCAGCACTGAGTAATCAGTCGGCTCCCACACATTTAGCAGACACCTCCTCGCCTCAGGAAGCAGCGGCACATGTGTGACCGCCCGCAACACCGCATGCACACCACGCCAGAATCGCGCCACCTCCGGACATTCCCACAAAATATGGACGAAGGTCCCCAATGAACCACACCCACGCTTACACAACCCATCCACGGAATATCCCATACGCATCAGACCCGGCCCCGTAACATAGACCCTATAGAGTATTTTGAGCTGGACGAAGCGAAGGCGGGCCGGTATGGCCACCTCTTTCGGGGAGGCCACCGCAGACACCCAGTCCTCGTCATCCAGCTCCAATCCATCGGCGACCCACGCCTCACGAAGGCTAGTCAACAGTCCCGAGCGATCGTTGATGAGCTTTTTGTAAATCAAGGAAATCGTGCCATCCGGCACATGCCCATCTAGCACTCTATCTTCCAGAGGGGAGTACTCCGGGATGGAGGCAACATCCGGGAATACGGAGACCAGCGCGTGACGGACCTGTAGATATCGAAAGTACTCCCTGTCCTGCAACTGGAATTCCGTCGGCAGCACATCGAATGTTTTGAATCCCCCCCTCGTCCAGAGATCGCCCACCCTGCTGATGCCTATCATGTCCCACTTCTCAAAGCCCTTCGAGGTCCACAGGGAGCCCAGCCGCTCAGAGGCATACAGGGGCGTCGCCCGGGTCAATCGATCCTTCCACCCCATCGCCAAGTTTGCCGCGTGCCACACCCGTACCATGACCCGCGTAGGGCCCGTCAGACGCGCGTCGAGCGATCGAGAATAAAGCGCCCGATTGTAGTCACCACCCGGCAGTAATAGTTTATCCATCTCAAAGGCCGGGTTTAGAGCGGGCCCGTAAAGGCCGTGGTTTATCGCGGCCAGCTGGGAGGCCCAGTAGTACCGTTTGATGTCTGGGAGGGCGACCCCCCCGTCATACCACGGGAGTGTCAGCTTCGCAAGGGCGATACGCGGCCTCCCATCCCAGAATAGTTGGCGCTGCAAACTCTCTACCTCGCGAAAGTAGCGCGCCGGGACAACATCCATCGTGTTCTGTAAAGCATACAGGAAACGTGGCAGCGACATCATCTTAAACAATGCCGCACGGCCAAGCGACGAGAGCGGCAGGCGCCTCCAACGCGCCACGTCCTCCTTCAGGCGCTGGAGGGGGGGAGCAAATTTTGTTTATATCGGGCCTCAGCATCCAGGGTAATAAAGATACCCAGGTACTTAAATCCCTGCGAGGCGACCTGGATAGGGCAGCCCCGCGGTAGGATAGGAGTCTCCCCGGAGAGGACATACACACAGGATTTAGCCCAGTTGATGACTAGGCCAGAATTACAGCCAAAGGAATGCAAAACATCCACTAATGCAATGAGCGATTTACGCGGGGAAGCAAGGTATAAAAGGATATCATCTGCGTAAAGAGATACGCGATCCTCATACTCAGGGGTCCAACGGAGACCATGAATGGAAGGCTCCCACCGCAGCCACTCCGCCAGGGGCTCCAAGGCAAGCGCGAAGAGGAGCGGCGACAGCGGGCAGCCCTGCCGCGTACCCCTGCCCAGCTCAAACGGAGCCGACACTCTACCGTTCACCACCACCTGCGCCAGAGGTCCGGAGTATAACAGTTTCACCCAGCCAATGAATCCCGGGCCAAAACCAAACTTCGCCAGCATCGCCCAAATATATGGCCACTCAAGCGTGTCGAACGCCATAGTGGCGTCCAAGGACGCCAAAATGGCTGGCTCTCGTATGAACGGGACCCGCGCGAGCACCCCGTGCAGACGCTGCAGATTAAGCGCGGTGTTGCGATGAGGGATAAAGCCGGACTGGTCCTGGTGAATCAGATCGCACACCACGCTAACCAGCCGATTAGCCAGCACCTTGGCGAGAATTTTGGGCTCCGCATTCAACAGAGAAATGGGCCTGGAGGACGTGACCCGATCCCGCGGCCTCCCCTCCTTATGAATGACCATGATAGTGGCCAGACGCTGGTCCAGCGGGAGGGAGCCCGCCGAACGGGCCGCGAGGAACATAGCGCGGAGATGTGGCGCCAGCGTATCCGGTCGCAGCTTGTACAATTCGATGGGAAGGCCATTAGGACCCAGGGCCTTGCCGGAAGTGACCGAACGTATGGCGAGGGCAATCTCCTCAGATGTAGGGGCGGCATCCAACGACACTTTATCCTCTTCCGAAAGGGAAGGCAGCGCAATGTCCCTGAGCAGGGCATGGGAGTCCTCTTCCGAGCGGGAAGATACCGGGGAATACACCCCACGGAAATAGTCTGCGAAGCAATCAACAATTTCACCTGGATCAGTGACACACACACCATCCAATTTCTCAATCGACGGGACAACTCGACTCGCTCTCTCCTTTTTATCCAGCCACGCAAGCAATTTACCAGCCTTATCACCCACATCATACAGTCTCCCATGCTGCTCTCTACTGAGGCCCCTGGCTGCCTCCGTGACGAGGGCCTTATAATCCGCTTGCTTGAGTCGGAGAGCATGTAGTTTGCCATCCGTCACCCCACATTCCAGATCACCCTCCAATTCAGTTATCTCAGTTTCAACACGGGTCACCTCCTCCCGCCCGCGCCTCCGGGAATAGGAAATGAGGGACAGGGCCCCCCCCCCGGATTACCGTCTTAAACGCCTCCCACAGAGAGACCGCAGACGATACAGACCCCACATTATCTTCAAAATACCGCTCCAGAGATTTAACCAAATCTGCGCGAATTGTGGGGTCATGCAGATACCAGGGATTGACCGGGACCACCCTCCCCTCCCCACTCGGGACAATATCGAAGTGCAGCAGGAGCGGGGAGTGGTCCGAAATACCCCGCGCCAAATGTCGTACCTCCCCAACCCTCCCCGCCTGTGCCGCTGGCATCAGAACATAATCAAGCCTTGAAAGACTGCCATGAGCCCCGGAATGAAAGGTGTACTGTATCTGCGTAGCGTGTTTCAGCCGCCAACAATCCACCAGCCCCAATGTATCCAAGAGGCCGGACAGCCACGCTTGGGCACGGGGGAGATCCCTAGGAGGGTGACGGTCCTCAGTACCGGAAACTACAGCGTTAAAATCTCCCCCAACCACTAGAATCCCCTCCGGAAGGCCAAGGAGGAGGCGTCCCAGATCAGCGAAAGTAGTTGTTTGCAACCCTGGCGGTACATAAACAGAAACTAAAACAATCACTCTACCCTCCAATCTACCCACCAGAGCCGTGTATCGTCCCCTGTCATCGTGGAACACCTCATCCATTTCAAACGGGAGCGAAGTTTTAACCATAATTCCCACGCCCCTCGAACCAGAGGTGAAGCCCGAGTGGGCTATAAGGCGATAGCCCCGTCTATTCATAGCACGAAAGGAGTTTCCAATGAGGTGCGTTTCCTGCAGAAATACTATATCGGGAGAAATACGTTTTAAAAACTGCAGGACCACACCCCGTTTTATCCTGTCCCCCAGTCCATTGACATTCCAGGACAAAAGACTCAGTCCCCTACCCCCCATCATAGCCGAAATCGAGCCATCTCCCCCCAGGGAGCACTGTAGAAGTAGCACAACAATACATCTGCCTTGTGGTACAAATAAACAATACCCAACCCCAACCCAACAGCCCCAACAAAACTCCCCCCTCCCTGCACCCCTGCATGAGCCCAAACAGCCCCCCCAACTTGCAGTGTGCCTGTCGCCCCTATGTAAATGGAACTACTAAGACCCCCTAGAGGAGGAGGGAGAACCCCCTCGAGACCCAGCACAACCTCCCATGGAGGGGAAACAAGGCACAATAGGCAAAAGACCCTATGCATGGCCAAAAGTGGCATCATCCGGGGTGAGCCACGTTGTCAGTACCTCAGACCCGGTCCGGTGAGCGCTCACCTTCTGTCGCCCCCCCCCATCCCGACCATGTCCCCCAGTCAAAGTGTCCAACCAGTCCCCGGCCATGTCAGGACGGTCAAAAAAGTGAGTGCGACCATCCGCCTCCACCCGCAGCCTGGCCGGGAAGAGCATGGCATATTTTAGGTTCATGTCCCGAAGCCGCCGCTTGACACCCAGGAAACTCAATCTCTGCTTCTGGACCGCCTGCGTGAAGTCAGGATAAAAGTTCACCTCCATGTTTTCCAGCTTAATCGGCCCTTGCAGTCTGGAAGCTTGCAGAATCGCATCCCTGTCCCGAAAGTTAAAAATACGGGCAATAAGAGGCCACGGAGGGGCTCCGACCTTCGGCCTGCCTCCGGGAACTCTATGGGCCCTCTCCACCGCAAAGAATTTACTCAGCCCCTTAGGCTGGAGATGGGTAGAGATCAGGTCCTCCACAAAGAGATCCGCCGCCGACTCCTCCCGTCCCTCGGGCACTCCAATAATGCGGATAGTATTCCTCCGGGCCCTGCTCTCGGAGTCCTCCAGGCGCCGATCCAGGAGCGCACTTGCCTGACGGAGCCGATGCACCTCCGTCTGAAGGGCCGCTACCTCAGTCGTGAGGCCCGACGCGGTGTGGGCCAAAGAGTCGACCCGGTCATTTGTCTTAGAGAGATCGGCTCTAACAAGGTTGACATCGATGAGGACCGCGTCGAGTTTATGTGCCAAGGTGTCGAATTGCTGGCCCACTGAGGTCTTCATCTCAGCAATGGCGCCCATAACATCCTGCAAAGTCAGATCCGCAGGCAAATCCGGGGCATCCGAGGGGCACTCGGAGGACTTGTGCGATCCGCCGGGAGACCCCTTCGGGAGGGTGTAGCGGTCCATAATGTTGGCCTGATGCGCGGTGCCACGCCGGGTAGACTTGGCCTTCAACCGATCCCCTTCCTGCTTCGTGGCCATCGTCGTGTGGCTCGCGACCTCACCAGGTACGCAGTGGAGAGCAAGCAATCAATCAAGGCCGAGAGCCCCGGGGGTCACCCCAGGACGGCAGAGCGGGCCACCGCAGGCAGGCAGGCAGGGTCTCTCAGCGAGGCCACCCCAACACAAAGAAACGCCGTAATCCCACTTGCGATGACGGCAAGGGGAGTCAAAAGCGAAAGTGAAAGTGCGGGGTACGCGACTCGCCAGGCCCAGCCCGACGTTGTTGTTCACTTCACCACTGGGTTACCCCCAAACTCGAATCCGGGGTCAGGAGGGAAGTAGGCCGCAAACTTCAGTCGGTGCTCACCCCGGCACCCGGGGTCCGATTCAAAAACGGAAAACGGGTATCACCTCGACTCAGGCTCACCGACACAGTCCCCTCAACCGATGCAGGATGAAGACAGGATAAACGTAGGAGGTTGCGGAGGTCCTCGGGAGCCTCGCACCTACGCGGCCATCTTGGTTGCGCGCTAGGCTCCTCCCCATATGGTTTGTTTTTATTCTACATTCTGTGCTATTTATGGTGTTGATTGCAATTGCTTGTAATGCATTGGCCTTAAATCATGTAATTAGCATTGCTTACAATAGAAATGATAACTTCAAACTGAGAAACAATTACATCAATGTTCTGAAACATCCAAGCAATTTTTTTATCTTCAGCCTCTTGCTTGCCTGTTTTTGTCCTACTTACTCATAAAGACATGATGGTAGAAATTGAAATTGTTTCCTTAGTTGACGTTATTATCATGCACAACGTTTGACAGTCACAAGTGTGTGGCATGCAGATAATTTGCATTTATTTCTCTTGGAGTTGGCAGGATAATGTTTTATAGCTTGTGTACTCATGTATATTGTCAGTTGAGTCTGTGAAATTGCAGGTTTAGGTTGGACTTTCAAAGTTTCAAGTTTTGTCCATCAATATAAATTCTAACTCAGACCCTTCATGGTTGTTCTTTGTTCTTTAGCAATAGGCAGTTCCTGAGATAATAGGATTGCTCCTCGGCACCCGTGAGGGTCTCAAGGCACTGGGCAGAGTGGCATGGGGACTGATGGGCAGAGAGATATCCCACCTATAGGCATTGATGCACACACAGAGCAACACATCTACAGGAAGAAATACATGCATATCTTCATACAGGCACCCTTTCACATAAACAAACAGACATGCAGCTGTCATTTACACAGACTAAAACACATATGGCCAGCCATGCACACTGGTTGACATACCAATCAACATAGAGGCCCCAATGCACACATACGTAAAGGCAAACAGCTTCCAATGCAAATAGACTAAGAGACACAAATGCCCTCATGCACAGAACCCAATATACATACAAATGCCAATGAATACAAGCCGTCTTACATTTAGGCACACAATTCCATGGATTCATCGCATACAGCCACCCATGCACACAAACTGGTTGCCCATGCACACAAAGCAAAATACACAGTCACACATACACACAGACTTACAATTACTCATAAATAAAGACCATCACACGTACTGGCACCCATGCACACAGGTGAAAAAAGACAGAGACTCCAAGCACATAGAAAGAATAGGTCTGCAGGAAACTCCCCGCACACAGACACCCATGAACAGTCGACAACACAGATACAGGCATCTGAACACACGGAAGCATATATGTAACTCGCAGAAAATACACATAAAGGTACATCTGGACAGTACTATGAGCATAACGACAGATCAGGATATGTGACTTGGATTGTTGTAGGTATAACTAGAGGGATGCAGGTGTCAAGTCCACTTGAAATGTAGCTCATTGGTCCCCTGGTGACTCCTAAATGATGCCCCTGGTGTACTAATCATATTATTGATCCCAAATAATGTACTAATTTATTCCTCTTAAGCACATAATGGAAATATTGATAGACACTATTTACCATTAAATTAGAAATCTAAAGGACATTGCGTAATTTATTAGCTAGTTGAGTTGCCTGTATTTAAGTTTTCTTTTCTTTTATGTTTCAATACATAGCTAATTTGGAAATTCCACTCCTATTAGAAATTTAATCATTGTGAATATTTGGATGATGTGTCCAAAATAAATGTATCCATACTAATATGTATGCAAATATAATTTTAAATGAATCATAAACCTGCCCTGTCTTCATGTGAAAAATTAAAGTTGCCCAAAAACAAATTAAGTCCCACAAAGGAAAGTGATACCTTTCAATTGCTCCCTAAGTAAAAGAAATGTGAGTATTGTTCATGCAATTACACGTGTAACTGAATGCTAGTTACTCTGTGCCCCAACCTCCCACCACCTTGCTGATAGGGATGGTAAATTTGAAATGTACATATTTTATACCTTGGCCTAGTAGGTCCAGAATGTTTGATCATGCTTCTGGATTTCCTGAACATATTTGTATGCCCCACATCATAGTCTGCAATAGTGTGTTGAACAAATGGTTACCGATATAAATAAACAATAATGTACTGTTTTCTTACTTCCTCAGCTCGTGAGCACATACGTTATTGAATCTTTATATAATCTGATAAGTTGCTCACTGCACAAAATGAGGCGTTCATATGTGAGTGGAGCTACGAAAAGGAAACAAAAATCTGAAGTAAAACAGAAGCTTGCAAAGCTTCAAAAAGTAACTTCATTTTTTCCGGTACAATCAAAATGTTGTACTGATAATGCGGCGCAGTCACAGTATGAAGGAGATGATCTTGTTGCTAATGAGCCAGTAAGAGAATATACTGAGGATGTATCTGCTTCCACTTCCTCTAACATTATAGATTTACAAACTATTGCCGGAAATGCTTCTCAGAGTATAACAGATGACAGCCAATGTTCACAAATTCCACAACCAACAGCAGTGAGCTACGCAACAGATCCTGCCTTATGGAATCCTATCACAAACGAAACACGATCATATTGGGTTCAAAGAGGGCCTTCAACCTGTCAAAATCGAAATAGTGATTTTTCCAGTTCTGCTCGTGTTTATCAAATTGGAGAAAAGAAACACAAGCGGAGTTTATCCGATGCTGCTTTCAAGCAGCAACTGCAAAATGGGGAATTTGTAAGTCGTACATGGCTGTTATATTCTCCTTCACAAGGAACAGTGTACTGTTTTGCTTGTCGTTTGTTTTCTAGCACAGATTCTGCCTTCAGTAGATCTGGTTTTAATGACTGGAAGCATGCAGCCCGTTGTATTTCTCAACATGAAGCTTGCCCTGAGCATCAAAAATGCATGTTAATATACACCACCCGTCAAAAAGAAACTGGTAAAATTGATTCTGAATTAGAGGAACAGATAAAACATGAACAAATATACTGGCAGGGTGTGCTGAAAAGAATTGTAGCAGTTAATAAATTTTTAGCAGCAAGAGGTATGGCATTCAGAGGAGAAAACCAGATGATAGGATCACTGCACAATGGAAATTATTTGGGGATTTTAGAACTTCTAAGCCAATTTGACCCGTTTCTTGAAGAACACATCAGAAAATATGGAAATGCTGGAAAGGGCAATCCCTCATACCTATCAGCAACAATTTGTGAAGAATTTATCACATTAATGAGCAAGAAAGTTTTCTCTGCAATAATATCAGAAATAAAGGAAGCAACATATTATTCTCTCAGTGTAGACTCCACTCCAGATGTGTGTCACATCGATCAGTTGACATTCACAGTGAGGTATGTAAAGGGTCACGTACCAAAGGAGCGTTTTTTGGAATTTATCTCCATTCATGGTCATGGGGCAGAGTATCTTGCCGATGTTGTAGTGAAATTCCTAGAGCGGGCCGGTATTCCATTATCAGATTGCCGTGGTCAGTCATATGATAATGCATCCAATATGTCTGGTCAGTATTCGGGCTTACAGGCAAGATTGAAAGAGATCAACAAATTTGCTGTTTATGTTCCTTGTGCTGGCCATTCTTTGAACCTGGTGGGTATAAAAGCGGCTGAGTGCAGCATGCAGGTTGTTTCTTTTTTTGACTTTGTTCAAAATTTGTACACTTTTTTTGCTGCTTCTACTCATCGTTGGGATGTGCTACTTCATTCTGTAGGCCCAGATCACAAGGTTGTAAAATGCTTGTCTGATACTCGATGGTCAGCTCATGCAGATGCCCTCAATGCATTGTGTGGTGGCTATGAAAGAATTAAAGCTGCTCTTGATTCACTGACAAATGATCACATTCAGTCAAAAGATACAATGCATGATGCACTTAGTCTCCTTAAAAAAATGGACAAGCTGGAAACCATTTTCTTGACCATTCTCTGGAATGACATACTGATGCGTTTCAACGAAACAAGCAAGACTGTACAAAAAGAAGATGTTAACCTATCTGTTGCAGTCAACATTATCCAATCTTTGAAGTCTTATGTCCAAGAGTTGAGAGACCAATTTGATGACTATGAATGCAAAGCAAAGGCAAAAGCTCCAGATACTCATTACAGAGATTTTGGAAAGCGTACAAAACAACGAAGCAGTAGACAAACTCGGTTTGAAGGACCCTCTAGTGACACCGTACTTGAAGGGCGGTACAAATTTAAAGTAGAAGCATACTTACCGATCATGGATGCTCTGATTGATGGTTTAACACGGCGAAGCGAAGCATTTAGAGACCTAAATAATCGGTTTGGCTTCTTTATAGAATTAAAAAACATGAACACCAAAGAAATCGAAGGGTGGTGTGAAAAACTTGCCTCTTTGTACTATAAAGACCTGAACAAATCTGATCTCATCAAGGAATGCCAGCAGTTCAAACATTATCCTGTACACAAAAATGAAACAATTTCAATGACTTGTCTTTACAGGAAAATAAAAACTGATAAACTAGAAAACACTTTCCCTAACATTGAAATTGCACTGCGAATATTCTTGTCGATGATGGTCACAAACTGTACTGGTGAAAGGTCCTTTTCAAAGTTGAAGCTCATAAAAAATGAGCTACGTAATCGAATGCTACAAGCCAGACTCAATTCTCTGGCTCTGCTGAGTATTGAGTCAGAAATGCTCCAAGAAATAGAATTTGCTGATCTGGTTAATGAGTTTGCTGCTAGCAAATCCAGAAAGAGATGCATACTTTAAGTAGTGTCTTACAGGTGCCTAATATTGTACAGAGATGCTCCAAGGTTTGACTTAGAAGCTTTATTTTGCAGAAACACATAATGACATTTTTGGTATTCATTGAATCTAAGTAAATATTCATAGAAACACATTTACTTTCTTTTTTCTAAAAATCATCTGCATTAAGATGTTTGACTTCTACAACCTAAACTGCACTTAAAATACCCCTAGATGCTCTGGAATCACAGCACATTGTGCACTTATAGCATTTGACATTATATGACAAGAAAAACTGACAAATGGGAAGAAGACCCAAGAACAAAATCACTTTGAATAATGTTCGCAAGAAAATGCCAAAACCGTATTCTATGTGACAAACAGCATTGTCAAAATTCAAGCCAACAGCATAGAGTTCTTGTACTCAATCTTGCCTATTTCGTCCTTCTCCAACTATGAAACAATCAAAGAGGGCCTGACCATTCAGGAAAACAGCATGGAGGCCTTGCAGGCATCTCCAAGACTGAGTAGACCAGGAAAATGGTAAATCATAAATAGGGTCCATCTGAGCATCATAAAAGTATTGTCAGCAGTTCACAAAAGCCTATAACTTTCTATGGTCTATAACTTTCTACTTATCATTGAAACTTCATTCAAGCCTTTGATACAGGCAGCAAACATTGCCTTCAACAAAACTTCCAAACCCAGCAGCATTTATGTTCAATTCCTCAAAATTAAAATAAGAACTCCTTAACACAATTACTGCACAGGTCAGGTGTAGGTAACAAGATTTGCAGAGATACAAGATGAGGTCCAACAAGGATAATTGCTCAATCATGTTCTGTTTAACCTATGAACCATGATGTATATGATATCATCCAAACAAACACCTATTGCACAGAACATGTTGAAGGAGGTTGAACACCACTGCTTTTCTGTATTTATTACTGTTTGCTGTCAGCCCATGCAATAAAGTTCGTCCCAGAATCAACATTGTTAAGTCCTTAAACAATTTGAATTTCACCAGTAAAATGTTAAAGGTGATGTTCTGAGCATGTCTGAGGAAAGAAAGAACAAATGTTAACAATAGAAAGAAGGTAAGAAGAACAGCACTGAAAATAGTAAATGCATAGAAAGTTATATACCTCAGGCTGAAATGAATGAAAAATAATATCATGGAACAAGACATTGATTGAATCTAGACAGGTGGATACAGAATTTTGCTAGAAAATGGGACAACATCACTCTGGCCTACTTCAATAATGTTATATGTGATACTTAGAGTGACTGAGAGAGTGGTCTAGCACAACCAGACGGCCCCACTGATCTTCATTTGTCTTCGGATGTGGATTCAAGTAACATAATCACTATAAATTGTACTGTAAGTAATTACAGCTCATTTTTCTTCTTTCTTTTACTGTTTCATACATTTTGAAAGTATCATTAAATATTGCGTGACATAGCAAGGGTGTGAATGAACGTAAAATGGACAGTGAATTCAAAGTTATTGTGAACAGGGGCCCCCAAAATATGTTTGGCCCAGGGCCCCCAAAATCCTTAAAATGTCCCTCGGGATGCCCCATGTCATTGGGTCCATTGATGGGACACATGTGTCTTTGGTACCACCACAGGCACAGGAGCAAGCCTATCGCAACCGTAAACATTATCACTTAATAAATGCCCTTGTGGTGTGTCTTGCTAACACGCTGATTTCCCATGTCTGTGCACGTTTTCCAGGATCAGCACACGATGCCTACATCAAGAGGCATAGCAGGGTGCCACAAATGATGCTGCAGCTTCACAACGAACGAGCATGTCTTGTTGGTGGGTATACTCTGTTGGTCCTGTGTGTTCCGGTATCTGTGGCTCTTACGGCATCTCCTGACCCACTTATTTACATGATGTTTCCATGTAGGGGACTCTGGATATCCCAACATGCCATGGCTAATGACACCTCTCCGCAACCCAAGAACAGCTGCAGATCACAGGTACAACATTGCACACGGGCAGACCAGGCGAGTGAGTGAGAGGACGCTTGGCCTCCTGAAGAGCCGATTCCGGTGCCTTGACAAGACATGCAAGTCCCTCCCATATGCAGCGGAGAAGGTGTGCAAAATCTTCCTTGTGTGCTGCATGCTGCACAACATGGCCATTGAGAAGGCAGTGCCACTCAACCTTGATCCTGATGAGGAGCAACACCCACCCATGGAGGATCCAGGGCTTGGTCACGAGGCAAGTGATGAGGAGGAGGAGGATGATCTCTGGAGTCAGCTCATACGCAACTTCTTCTCATAATGGTGAGTCACTGGGTATGAGTGTGCAAGCTTGTAGCATTGAGTGGCATGTGTTGCAATGTGGGTGTCCAGCTGACTGAATGCAAAGTGACTTTGATGTGTGTACTGATGTGTCACTCGAGTGATGATGTCATGCCACACAGTTTTGCGGAGAGACTTTCTTTGAAATTTGCATGTGTCCAACATTGTTCATGTTTCGTAACTGACCGTGTGTGCGGCGAGATTTGTTTTAGGTGACTTCTTGTGTGTCTGTCATTCCCAGGTTTTTGCGCCTGTTGTCTGCTCGTGTCATCTTTGTCCTCCTGCTATTCTTCATGAGGATTGCAACGTGTGCTGAATCAGCGTTCCATGCACGGACATGTGGAAATGTCAGTTTGGATAAGGTTTGCAGCAAGGCTTTTTGGTGGTGGTACGGGTTGGGAATATGTGGGGACTGCTTCTGTGCATGTTGTGGTACCATGCATACATGTCTTCCCACAATGGAGCATATAACATGTAGCATCAGTCCCATGACATGATAGTCACCCTTCTTGACAGTCATCTGCAGTGAAGTGTGGAGTCTGATGAAGGCATCAATGTGCGTAAACCTTGCCTCTGAAACATTGCTGATGCTACGGGTGGACATAGTGTGGGACATCACAACAACTGGCTCTATGGTGATTTGCAGCATCTCCGTGTGCAGCAGGATGTGTTTGGCTCATCCCCTTGACTTGTGTGCCAGTTCATTGGGATTTACAACATCCGCGTTGTGAAGGGGGGGTCCAGCGTATGTCCCACATGTTCTGTCAACTGACCTGTGAGTCTGTTCGTATGGATGCATTTCCCTTTGTGTGAGTTTGTGCAATAAAGGTGTTCTGCACAATCCAAAGTGCCTCATCTCTGTCACTGCATATCTCTTCCCAGTTTGCATGCGTTATCTATGGCATAATTGTCAAAGATTGAGCATATGAGTGTATGTGTACTTCTGCAACATGCATGCATTTCTTCATGGCTAATAATCTCTAGTGTGCATGAAGTACCTGGTTGTGTATGTATTTGCGCAGGTTGCTCCCCACGACGGGACGTCAACGCCTGCTGACGGTATGTCTCCTGTGCGCAGCTCCACATTTTGTTGCCTGATCCTGTGGCCGTCATTTTTGTTGATTCTTCATACATTTTCTCGGAGTGACTCATGAGTAACCTGACAATCCTTCCTTTACATACACCTGTTGCACTGTGCCTTTCTGACCTCCTTGTCTTTGTGTGCTACTTTTTGCCTAGTTTCTCACCCCTTCCACCTGCTGCTGCCTCACCTGCGGCACCGCCCCACAGAGTGCCCTGATTCAGCAACCCCCACGCCTACAAAATGCTCCTCCCTTCCCCCTCCACCCATTCTAAATGCAGCTAGCAGCTTGTCTGTGCCACTGTTGCACCAACGCCGTGCCAAAGACAGAACTGTCTGCGCCTGCAACGTGCACAGGGCACTACCCTCTGGTCCTTGCATGACCCACGTCACACAACAGGCTCATGCTGCAGCCACCCTCCAAGTAATGTCCTCCAGACAATCAACCGCCTGCTATCAGGCAACCCCTAAGCGCACACACGACACCTTTGCATGCTGAGCGTGCAACTCTAACTGCCTACACAGTGCTGCCCCGCCTACCAGACCCTGTCAGAACAACCAGGTCATGTGCCTCCTACTCCACCATCGCTCCGTCCACAAGCACGCCATTGGACTCTGTTACCTCCTCAACACAACGGCCCCACACATCACCTTCATGACAGTAACCTGGTCAAAAGCATCCTCAGAACACAACTTCTTCATTGCCATCTCAGACGGATACAAGATCACCCGCAGGGACGGCAACAACAATCCCGGAGGATGAATTGCAATTTATTCCCAAGCACGCCCTCTGAGTCACAAATCCGGTTTTGCTCCAACCACCTGGCAACCCTCAGAGTAACACTCATCTACAGATCTCCAGGCCTACATCCACAATTCCACAAAGCCATCAACACGTACCTCTGCACGCACGCCCTCACCTCCACAGGCTACATGTGGCTGGGGGCCAGTAACTTCTTGCTGGAGGAGAACCACACCACCATCCAACATTGGTCCATCAACATTTGCATCCACGTCTCCGACAAGTAACACACTGGCCCACACCCCGCTACCGATCCCCCAAAGATGGTTGATGTAAGTCACCAAAGACAACCTGTGTGGGACACTCGAACCAACACCACCACCACACCCTGCAACCTCACACACTGGATCAGCTACTGATCCAACAATCTTGCCACATTGACAGACTTTCCTGTGAAGCACAACAACAATTAAGCCACCTGGGACAAGGCAGACCTACTGGACTCATACAGATCGAGCCGGACTCTTGTGCAAACCTTGCAACACAAAGTACCTTCGTTTACCTTCCAGCCCTGGAAAACGCCACATACAGCCATCACCATATCATCAGCAAGGACAAGTGGAGATCCTTCAGATAGGGCCGAGGCACCAAAACACACGACATCAAGGAGCTCATCAGCATTGTGAGTGAACTGACAGCAGCTCTCCATCCAAAAGACACCCCACCCTTGCAAGGCAGATCACATCCCTTGCAACTTTCTACCACTGCAAGCTCATGGCCATACATGACAGCCTTGGCACACAGAGGCAGACAGCACTATTATCCGTGTGACAAACCCCCTCAGGTTCTGGACTCCCGTCAGCGACAAATACACCACCTGGCTCATGTGCACCATCCACTCTGGCTCTCCATCAGGCCCCTTCCCACACAACATCTCAACCACATCATTCCCCATCCTGAAGCCCACGTCCAGGGCGTCCTGAATGTCTCATTTGAGTTTGCCACATTCCATGGGAGCTGGAGGCATTCCGAGACCCAGGCCCTTCTTCAACAACAGATGGCAGTACCGCAGGATCTCCTGGAACATCACCCTGCTTCCCTACCCAGCAAATGTCATCAGGAAGACACTCAACGAGCGACTGACAAACTTCCTCCACGCAAACAGCTCCAGGCAACCGGCACCAGAACATCTTCCACAGTAATCACACCACTGCAACCGTCATCATTGCCGCCACCAACGACAACTTAGCCCTACTCAACAATGGTGAGACCACCCCCCCTTGACCTCTCAACGGCATTGTACACCATGTGCTACCACACTGTCAGCTCACACATCTCCAACACTGGGATCCAGAGGAGGGCCCAGGATTAAATTACCAAGTAGCTCACCAGCAAGGCCCAGGGAGTCGGCCTCCACCCTGCAGCTTGTAGTACACTGGGCTCATGTGGCCCATGCCCCAGGGCTAATCTCTCAGCGTGACGATCTTCAATGTCTCCATGACCCCCCTCTCCACCATCACATGAGCACACGACCTCATCATCATCTCGTATTCCATTGACACCCAGCTGCTCCTCAACCTCACCAAAGACACAGCCATTGCCAGATCCAACCATCAAGAAGGCATGAGATCCGTTGACGAATGGCTGACCATCAGCCACCTGAGGCTGGACTTGGACAGGACTGATGTCATTATCTGTGGATTGTCCCCTTACGGCTGGGTCAACTCCTTGTGTCCCACCGGCCTGGGCACCGCACCAGCACCCAGTGGCCACGCACGCAAGCTGGTGTTCATCATGGACTCATCACTCACACTTACCATGCAACTCAGCACCATCTGTACCTCATGCTGCAACACCCTCCGCATGCTGCAAATGATCCACAGATAGATCCACTCCAAGGCAAGACAGACCGTCCCCTGGTCCATGACACCAGCCGGGTCAACTACAGCAACGCCCTCTACGGAGGAACAACAGCAAAACTGCAGGAGAAGTTGTCCACATCCAGGGTGCATCCGCACACCTCATCTTCAACATCCCCCGCCCCAGCCACATCACCGTCCACCTGAGATAGCAAAAATGGCTCACTGTCTGCTGCAGGATCACCTTCAGACTCCTGAACCATACTCAGGAGGCAGTCCACAACCCCAGACCCAAAACCGACCTTGGACGTCTGTCTTCCAACACCCCGTTGGCCCAACTTCGATCAGCCCACCTTGCCCTGGCCACCATTCATCACATCCACAGAACAACTGCATGCAGGAGATAGTTCTCCCACCTCGCCAAACAGACCTGCGACTCCCTCCCCGGGCACCACAACATGACCCATGACCTCTACACCTTCATGATACTCTGGCAAATTGGTCTGTCTGAGCAGTCTTGCAAGCCCCCCCTCAGCAGCTTGAGGCCATCACGGGTGAGTTTTGGGCTCCATGTCTGTATTTGGTGATACATTGTGACCCATGTGTGCCCTCGACTGGACTCAGATCCAAGTGTATGGATGGCTGGAGTTAGTTCCACACTCAGGCATACTTTGACATATCCCCACACGCATGTTGTGGACTCATGCTAAATGACAGCAACATAAAATTACAATTATAAATGTATTTATTATAGGTCTGGGGCGTGATTTGTGCACAGAAAAAGGTGCAATACAGGGACCATAGAATCCAAAGTTCACGGGGGAGATGGGATCCTTGGCATTTGAAGTCACCAGAGTCCAGGCCACAGTGTTTGGCATAATTGGTCAGACTGTGACCAGCAAGTCCATGTGGCAGATGATGTCAGTCAATGAGGTGATGATGTTGCACATGGAGGCCAGGTGCCACGCCAGGTGACCTGGGAGATGTGGATGGTCCGCTGCCTCTCAAGGTCTTTTCCGTGGACGACCCACCTTCCTCCGGGGACCCTCAGATGCAGGCCTTGACGATGCTTGGAACGCTCCGTCGGACGAATCCTCCTCCTCCTCCCTCCCTGTGGCTGGTGGTGGTCTTCGCCTGGTGGCACAGGGAGGGTTGCCCATGTTGTCGGCGATCCGACGGTGTGAATGGCTTATGTCCCTTTGCACCGCCAGGAGCTCAGTCAGTCTTGCCTCCATCCGTCCTTGGTGTTCTTGTTGGCTGGTGTGTTGCTCGGCCTGCTGGTTCTTAATCTCTGTGAGGGTCACCACTACCTAGCTGAACTCCCTGGTGTCACGCCGGTATGCGTCCATGATGTTGGCTATGTGTGACATACCGGTCCCTTCAGCAGGGTGGTCAGGTTCTCGCCTGCGCGTACCTCCACTCCCACCACCCCTGCCTACATGAGCCTGGGCTGCCGTTGTGGGTATATCGGGTATACGGGACCCCTGAGGGATGGCAGTGGCAGTGTTGTCTGCCTCCTCCTGGGTGCCCGGCGCACCTTGTCCCTCCAGGTCAGACTGGCTCAGGTGTTCACTGCAGGCAGGGCTCCTCGGTGTGTCCTGGGATGTGGCAGGAATGGGGGTGGTGGTTGGCACAGATGTTCCTGAACCAGGTGCTGCAGGGGCTTGGACACCAGAGGGTCCAGGTCAGGGTCATCCACGGAGTGTTGAGAGGCGTCGCTGCCGGTGGGATCAGGTTCCTCCCGAGCCTGGGACTGTGATTGTTCACCCCCATTGTTGGGGGGAAAATCATCACGTTGCCCTGTGTGAGAGACAGACAATGTTAATGCTGTTTCATGCAACATCCATGTTTCATACACATTCAAGTTGGCACTGTTCCTCCAGGTAGTTGTATGTGCCTAGCATTCTCCTCAATTTTCACTTGTGGATGGGTATGTTGCGGGGGACAGATTGATATGTTCTCCTGAGTCTTTGACGTGTAGATCTTTGGCTTGGATGCTTCTTCTGCTACGTATTGGTGTTGTTGTGTTATATGTCCATTGTGACAGTGGGTATATCCATTGTGTGTCCCGGGGGTGTCTGCTTGTGTAAGGGGTGTGTGTGACAGGACCTGCTGGTGGGTGTAGTGTGATTTGGCAATGGGGCTCCCAGGTGATGTAGCTGTTCCCCCATGGAGCATGCTGCCATGACAGTGAGTGTGAGTTCCTGTCCTAGATATCTGACCTTGTTGTCTTGGTGTTTGTGTTTGCACTGGTCACAGGACAGCCTTGTGCTGCCTACACCCGGGCCAAGTGTCAGGTATCTTGTCAGTACTTTCCCAAACCCTGTGCATTGCGCATGGTGCATGGGTATGTACCTGGGCCATATGGGATGAGGGCAATTGTGTCTGATTTGGACTTCAACAATGCGTTTAGTGACACCCACCCTCCCAGCATACGGGACATCCATTCTTGGGTTGGTGCTTCGTGTAGCATAGGACATAGCATGGACTTGCTTTCTCAATGGGGCATACACATGTTATTGGCATTAGAGTTGTTTTTGACTGTGGTTGTGGCCGGTGAGGGCTTGGGGGTAGTTACGCGCATTTTGTGTAGTTGGGGTGTGGATGCCATTACCCCCATGTTACGTAAGTTGTTTGTGTACTCACCAGGCTCTGGAAGTCCTTGAAGTCCATGTACTCCCACCGGCGGAAGCAGGGCCATCACCTTCTCCTCCCAGGTAGGGAAATGTACTGGTCTGCGGGGCCCACCCCCTCCAGTGATGTTGCTCTGGGCATAGTTGTCATTCATTTTTCGCTTGACCGCCCTCCGCAGATCGTACCACCTGGCTTGGCATTCAGTCCTGGTCCTTCTGATGGGTGCAACAGCATTCACCCTATCGACGATCCTCTGCCACAGGCGTGATTTTTCAGCTATGCTGGTCTGTCTGATCAATGTTCCAAACAGCTATGGCTCGACTCTGATGACTTCATTGACAAGGATGGCCAGCTCCTCCCTTGTGAACTTTGGATTCTTGTCTGTGGGCATGGTGTGGGGTGAGGGTGTGGATGGTTGTGGGTGTGTGGGTGTGAATGTGAAGTTGTGGGTCTGAATGTGAAGAGGGGGTATGTGTGAAGGAGGTTGTGTGAAGGTGTATATGTTAAGGTGGATGGGTGCAGCTGTTGGTGTGTGCTCTCTAGCTGCAGTGAGTCTGTTGCAAAGGCTCATGGTTTGTGTGTGTGGGCCCTTTTTGTTGGTCCATTTGTGGGTGGGCCTCATTTTGAATTTTTGGTGGGTGTGTTATAAGGGGTGGTTGTGAGTTTACCCCTCTGTTTGCCTGTTTGGATGTAGCCAGGTCAGTCATTTCCATGTTTTGTGTACTGTAGACGTGTTTTGTGGTGTTGTGCGAGCCGAATAGACCCTCCTTGTGCAGTTTTACATTGCCTATGTACGGTGCGTACATACGCGATGTTGTTGTTGTGAGGTGCGTACATACGTGAGGACGTGAGGATGTTGTTGTGGGGTGCATACATACGCGATGTTGGGGTACGCACCGTACATACGCGATGATGTTGTTGTGAGGAGCGTACATACGTGAGCATGTTGTTGTGGGGTGCGTACATATGCGATGTTGGGGTGCGCACCGTACATACGCGATGATGTTGTTGTGAGGTGCGTACATACGTGAGGATGTTGTTGTGGGGTGCGTACATAGGCGATGTTGGGCTACGCACCGTACATACGTGATGATGTTGTTGTGAGGTGCGTACATACGTGAGGATGTTGTTGTGGGGTGCGTACATGCGCGATGTTGGGGTACGCACCGTACATACGCGATGATGTTGTTGTGAGGTGCGTACATACGTGAGGATGTTGTTGTGGAGTGCGCACATACGCAATGTTGGGGTACGTACCGTACATACGCGATGATGTTGTTGTGAGGTGCGTACATACGTGAGGATGTTGTTGTGGGGTGCGTACATATGCGATGTTGGGGTACGCACCGTACATACGCGATGATGTTATTGTGAGGTGCGTACATACGCGATGTTTAGGTACACACCGTACATACGTGATGATGTTGTGATGTTGGGGTACGCACCGTACATACGCGATGATGTTGTTGTAAGGTGCGTACATACGCGATGTTGGGGTACGCACCGTACATACGCAATGATGTTGTTGTGAGGTGCATACATACGCGATGGTGGTGTACGCACCGTACATACGTGATGATGTTGTTGTGGGGTACGACATACGTGATGTTGGGGTACGCACCGTACATACGCGATGATGTTGTGACGTTGGGGTACGCACCATACATACGCGATGATGTTGTTGTAAGGTGCGTACATATGCAGGGGGGGCCTGTACGACTCGTACCCCTGTACGACTCGCACCCCGGGAACTACTTTTCCCGGGATACAAGTCGTACAAAGTTTGCTTTGTAGTGGGTAAAGTCATTCCCCGTGTACGGGATGTTTTCCGTACGAATCCTAAATCGGAAAGCCGGTCCGGATCATACTTGTACGGTTGGACTGTATTTTTAGGCTTCGTACGGAAAAGTGTCCGGGTCCGTCTCGTACAACTTTTCCCGATCGAATTCGTACGGATCGGGCCGATCCGTATGTATTTTTCCTGTACGAATCGTACTTCACGGGTGGGACGGAACTTGTACGATTCGTACGGGGAAAATGACAGATGCGAGTCGTACGAGAATAAAAAATACAGGATCGGAATTGGCCCCTATATGAAAGATGAGTAAAAATTTCAATAATAGGGGTGTTTTTCACTTCGGTTTGTACATGGCGCCAATAGTAATACATTATTGTGAAAAGACTCATCAACTGCAGTTACATTAGAAACAAATCTTTCTTCCCACGACTGTGATGTAACAATATTAAGTCCTGAAGCTGGCACCTGCTTCCGTCACTGTATGCTTATTTCTTTGAATAAAATGCTTTTTTTTTAAAAGCCTGTTCTCAATAGTGGATGAGTTTGGAACCCATGTAGAACAGAAAATGTTAGTTAAGTAACTGTGAATGAATGTCTGACAAAATATCGACGTACAGAAAATCGACCTACAAAAATATCAACACAGAAATATCAAAGTTAAAAATATCGAAGTCCTATCTACATAAAGGTAAGTACAAAAATATCGAGAAAAAAATATTGTAAAAAATATTGATGTTAAAAATATTGTTTTTTAAAATGTTTTAATGATAATGTAAAAATAAGTAAATAATACATATAATTAAATAAATATAGATATAAATATTGAAACATATTTAAAAATAATAACTAATACATATAGGTGCCGATTCCGATCCTGTAAAACCCGGGCACAAATGGTCGTACGGAGTGTTTTCTCCGTACGACTCGTACCCGGGAATTCCACCGTACAAACCAGCAAGTGCGATTCGTACAGAAATATAATTTCCGTACGAATCGTAAAAAACACCGTGCGGCTAAAAAATACATACAATTCCGATCCTGGACAGCGCGTACGCGACGTCCGCACGGAGTCAGGCAGCATTTTACGGACCAGCAAGTACGATTCGTACCCACAGCACTCCGCACGGCTATATTTTTACGGGAGCCAAAAAGTGCCGGAAAAGCTAAGTATGCCGCGATGCACGAGTTAAAGGGGGCCCGGTACGCACCGTACCCCCAGCCCCCCGTATGTACGCACCGTATCCCCAGCGCGTAGCGCTGGGGGTACGGTGCGTACATACGGGGGGCTGGGGGTACGGTGCGTATATACGGGGCTGGGGGTACGCGCTGGGGGTACGGTGCGTACATACTGGGGGTACGGTGCGTACAAACGGGGCTGGGGGTACGTGCTGGGGGTACGGTATGTACATACGGGGGGGCTGGGGGTACGGTGCGTATATACGGGGCTGGGGGTACGCGCTGGGGGTACGGTGCGTACATACTGGGGGTACGGTGCGTACAAACGGGGCTGGGGGTACGTGCTGGGGGTACGGTATGTACATACGGGGGGCTGGGGGTACGGTGCGTACATATGGGGCTGGGGGTACGCGCTGGGGGTACGGTGCGTACATACGGGGGCTGGGGGTACGGTGTGTACATACGGGGCTGGGGGTACACACTGGGGGTATGGTGCGTACATACGGGGCGCTGTGGGTACAGTGCATACATACCGGGCTGGGGGTATGCGCTGGGGGTACTGTGCGTACATACGGGGGGCTGGGGGTACGGTGCGTACATACGGGGCTGGGGGTACACGCTGGGGGTACGGTGAGTACATACGGGGGGCTGGGGGTACGGTGCGTACATAGGGGCTGGGGTATGCACTGGGGGTACGGTGCGTACATACGGGGGGGCTGGGGGTACGGTGCGTACATACGGGGGGATGGGGGTACGGTGCGTATATACGGGGCTGGGGTGCACGCTGGGGGTATGGTGCGTACATACTGGGGGTACGGTGCATACATACGGGGCTGGGGGTACGTGCTGGGGGTATGGTATGTACATACGGGGGGCTGGGGGTACGGTGCATACATACGGGGCTGGGGGTATGCGCTGGGGGTACGGTGCGTACATACGGGGGGCTGGGGGTGCGGTGCATACATACGGGGCTAGGGGTACACGCTGGATGTACGGTGTGTACATTCGGGGGGGCTGGGGGTACGGTGCGGACATATGCAGGAGGAGTGGGAGGCTGGGGGGGGCGTACGACTCGTACCCCGGGCACAAGTGTACCCGGGGTAGGGGTCGTGCACAGTTCGCTCCGTACGGGACATTTTCCATACGCTTGTGTATTCGGGATGCCGGTACGGATCGGACTTGTGCGCTCGGACTTCAGTTTTACGACTCGTACGTAAAACTGTCCGGGGACGTGTCGTAGACTTTTCCCGAGGTCATTCCTAAGTATTTTTCATGTACGAATCATACTTCGCCGTTTGTACGGGACTTGTACGATTCGTACGTAAAAAAAATACGGATACCAGTCGGTCGGAATTTTTTTTTAACGGATCGGAATCGGCACCATAATGTTAAAATTAATTACACATATACATATGAATTAATATATACACAAACCTCCTTCTTGCGAATGAGTAGAGACCATGCTGGGGAACACTTGGAAAGCAGCTTTTATTCCTTTGTGGGGCGAATGCATTTCGGCTGCATATCAGCCTTCGTCAGCGCCAGAATGTCCAGGAGGCTTTCACTTCACGATTGAATGTCCTGCTGCCCTCTTATTGGCTGAGGGCCCGCTCCGCCCCCTGTAGTACACTGCTCATCTGTTGTCAGTTAGAATGATGTTAATGAACTGCAACACCCAGAAGGCAAAGTGATGAATCCAGGTAGGTAATGCAACGGGGGTGTAACGCCTCGTGGATGCGCGGAATAGCAGAACAGTTCGTATTTAAAAACCAATTTCCTGCTGACAAAGGAACATCACGCCTCCTTGTGTCCCCCAACTGCCTTAGCCTCAGAAATCAGGGATTGTATTTGGCAGGGGCAACAAAGACAATGCCTGTCGCCCAACATGAGGTTAGATAACCTCATGACCACCGTGTTTCCTCCCCAAAGTCCATGGCGGGTCCCGATCTTCCAATAACTTGGATGCACAGACTGCCACCGCAACAGTGACAAAGCCAGTAACCTCAGGGCCAACTAGTAAGGCAGGGGTCTCTGAACCGTGTTTCTGGCACACACGGACACTAAATACACAAACCTCCTTCTTGCGAATGAGTAGAGACCACGCTGGGGAACACTTGGAAAGCAGCTTTTATTCCTTTGTGGGGCGAATGCATTTCGGCTGCATATCAGCCTTCGTCAGCGCCATAATGTCCAGGAGGCTTTCACTTCACGATTGAATGTCCTGCTGCCCTCTTATTGGCTGAGGGCCCGCTCCGCCCCCTGTAGTACACTGCTCACCTGTTGTCAGTTCGAATGATGTTAATGAACTGCAACACCCAGAAGGCAAAGTGATGAATCCAGGTAGGTAATGCAACGGGGGTGTAACGCCTGGTGGATGCGCGGAATAGCAGAACAGTTCGTATTTAAATGAATTAATATATATATACTTATGCCACATATTGCAACATTAGGGAAAGCGTTGGATAGCGTAGTTGTAAAAATTACTATTCCGACTCCAGTGAGTGCAACAGTAGGGAAAGCGTTGGATAGCGGAGGGGTAAAAATCACTATTCCCACTCCAGTGAGTGCAACGGGTGGGAAAGAGCTGGATAGCGTAGGGGTAAAAATTACTATTCCCACTCCAGTGAGTGCAACAGTAGGGAAAGCGCTGGATAGCGTAGGGTTAAAAATTACTATTCTCACTCCAGTGAGTGCAACAGTAGGGATTGCATTGGATAGCGTAGGGGTAAAAATTACTATTCCCACTCCAGTGTGTGCAACAGTAGGGAAAGCGTTGGATAGCGTAGGGGTAAAAATAACTATTCCCACTCCAGAGACTGCAACAGTAGGGAAAGCGTTGGATAGGGTAGGGGTTAAAATTACTTTACCAACTCCAGTGTGGAAAATGTAGGATAGCGTAGGGGTTAAATTAACATACTTATCAATTAATATATATCTTTTTTTAAATAACATATTAATAATTAATTTACCAAAGATTACTAATAAATATCAATAATTTTAAATTAATATTTACTTAAATAACATTAAATTACATCCCACACTATTCCCCCTTTAAAACACAACACACTATACATACAAAAAAACACAATTAATTTAATTATCAATGAATCAATTAATAACAAATAATATTAAATAATTCTAAATAATATAATTATAAATTAACTAATTAATAAAAATGTATTAACAATTAATAATTAACCATAAATTAATAGGTAGGTAAAGCTTTATTCGATAAAAGATATCATAAAAGCACAACACACAATACAAGTTAAAAAGGATCAAGTAGAACATTGATGAATAAAAAGAATTGATCATAAATGTATATAAAAATGGACTATGTCTCAGAATAAGACACTATATACAAGAGACACAAATTTCATTGTAAAAGGATTGGTAAAAAAGGATAAAAACCGGACCTCAATAACATTTCAATGTGCAAAAGTGGCAATTTTTTTTTTTCTCAAAAGCCAAGCGCAACCCAGATACTTGGCCAATCCACATACTACAATAAGAGACGAGGTATCTGTTTTTAAGATACGCAACACAGTTACATAGTCTCTGGAGCCCAGAATTCTGCAAATTGGTCTCAGCCACTTGGATCTCGCTCTTCTGTAAGTGTAGCAGGCAAAAAGGAAATGGGGAATAGTCTCCTTCGGAGATGCACAACTTGGGCAACCAGATGATGTGCTTATCTGACCCTTCCAACTAGCCATGACGGAGTTGAGAGGTAAGGTTCCTAATCTGAATCTCACATACAATGATCTATCCAATGGAATTTGAATAAAATCAAGATATGGTTCCAATTTGCAAAGTGTCTTGTGCTCAAAATAAGCCTCAGTCAGCTTCCCCATATTAGCATTTCTTAGCTCTCTATCATTAACCCATATCCAATATGCCTTCTTGAGATCCAATTTTGAAGGGGGTGTCTGAGATTCCCAACAGTCTTCGTATCCAATTCCTCTCAGCAATTGTCTTACATAGGAGATCCATGTTATCCTCTTCCCAGTGTCAGCAAGTGTGAGTGCGCTTAGGGCTGCAGCATACTTAGCAAGCTCCGGTGTCCTTCGTAGTCTTGCCCAGAATATTAAAGGTCGAAGTCTTGCAATATCCTGAATAGAATGTCTGCCTAGATCATAAAACAATGGTTTTAATGGAGTTGGTGTGGGAAGAGAAATAAGATCCCTCATGAATTTATTCTCAGACTTAACTAGCTCATGGATACTTTCGTGACCCCAAATTTCAGCTCCATACATTGTGCAAGATAATGCTTTGGCCTCATACACCACAAGGGCCGGGGCCACTGGCCTGCTCGTAGAGAGATGTTGTTCTCTAATAATGGCACCAGAAGCCCTCTTGTGGCATAGGAGCATCTTAGTTAAGTGAGGACTCCACTTCATCCCTTTCACGATCCGGATACCCAAATAATCGAAGGAGTCCACAATATCTAACGGGTTGCCATCCAAAGTAAAAACATTTCTAAAACGTCTTGGAGGATTAATTACCATTAATTTAGTTTTCTCAGTATTTATAGTCAGGCCATAGGACTTACAAAGGTACCATAAATTAATAATCAATAACAATAAATAAAAACAATCTAATTAATTAATTTAATTTAATTACTTCCCACCCTATTCAACTATAAACTCACAACCCACTACACATAAAAAAATCACATAACTTAATTATAAATTAATCACTTAATAAAAATGCATTACCAATTAATAATTAATAAACAATATATTCATTATCAATTAACCAATTAACAATTAATAATAAAATAATTAGAATTAATATAATTAAAAATTAAATAATTAATCAAAATTAATTACCAATTAATAATTAATTAACAATTAACTCATAATCAATACCAATAAATGAAAACATATTAGTTATTTAATTATAATTAAATTACTTCCTGCCCTATTCCCCTATAAACCCACAACCCGCTCTGATACTAGAACGCAAAATTTACTTTAACAAAATTACTAATTTCTAAACATTTATTTGAAAATTTATGAAAACACATTAAAAAAATGTTTAACATACATATATAATAGATACTAAGAGGGTCATTAGGATAGCGGGCGGATCGCCACTGCCCGTATGGCGGTTGCGATCCGCCCGCCAAAAACCACCACCCGCATAGCAATTTCCCCCTGCCACATTACCATGGCAGGGGACACCCCGGCGGACATAAAGACCGTCTGCCGGTTTTCCGCCAGTAGGCAATCCGCCCGATTGCCTACCGGGCAGAAAAGCTGTTAATATGGTGGCGGTGTCTAGTAGACACCGCCATCCATATTAGAATGCATGAAAGGCAGGCCGTTCTCTTCATTGGGGGCCCGTAGCTGGCCCCCAGGGATTCTGGGGGGTGGGGGGTGTATAGTACCCCCCTGCAGTTCCATGCACAACATGGCAGGCACCGCGTGGTGCCTGCCACATGCATGGAACAGCACGACATGCCTTCTTGGCATTGCAGCAGGCGGTGCTGAGAGCACCGCCCGCCGCGATGTCAAGAATGCAGGATGCGCCCGCCAGTGTGGCGGGCACATCCTAATGTCACCAACGGGACCCCCGGGCGGTCCCATTCTACGATAGGATGGCGGGCGGACAAAGTCCGTCCGCAATCCTAATGATGCCCTAAAATACTTAACACTAAAAATGTTTTTAATATTATTGACAACGATATTTTTGCTTATGATATTACTTACTTCGATATTACTGACTTCGAAATTAAAAAAAACAATATTACTTACCTTGGGGTCGATATTCTGGTCAACGATATTAAAAACTCGATATTAATGTAGGTCGATATTTAAAAATCAATATTTTGACTGACCACCACCGTGAATAACAGGGATGTTCTTCACCTTCAGTTTCAGAGTAACTCTATAGAAAATCTAACCGTCACTTTCATTGTCTATTTGATGTCACTCAAAACCCCTTGGTGAAAATCATTCCCATTATTTACTTTTACTCATCTGTTACTCTATATATTGGCTGATGCAGCTAAGTCAATATCAAATCTAGAAGATAGTGCCAAAGATGTTTCCGAATTAAGCAATAAATTAAGAGAATCATCAAGGATAAGTTTGTAAAGTTCAAGAGCACATTTGACCACAGAAAATGCAACGATGTATCCCATGTAAAAAGAAGGGTAGCGAAAAACAAACATTTAGGGACCGATTCCGATGTTGGACGGACTCAGGTCCGTCCGATATCGATCAGGAGCCGTAACCGACCGACCTGCTGTCGTCGGTTACGGCCCTGCAGGTACGATGCGCCCGAACCCTGTTCGGTCGCACTCGTATTCTTCACAATGGGAGGATGCATTCCGAGCGGAATCTATGCTTGCATTGCGAAAAGCAGGGGTGCAGTTCATCCCTGCGCCCTGTGGCCAGCACCCCAAGGTGCCTGCCACCGGGTGCAGAAATCCACAGAGGCGGCCTCACACCATGGGGGCCGTACTGGGGCCCCCAAAGACAGTTTCCGACTGCCTTTTCGCTCCAGAAAGACTGGCACAAAAAAGGCTGTGAAAAACTGCCATCAGTCGTAAAGAGGTGGCCGGGGGAGTACTGAAGGATTTCCGGATGGCAGACAGGCTCTCCGAGCCTGTCGTCAGCCATCCGGAAATCCGAGTTGGATTCCTTTCCGACCGAGCCAATCGGAATGGCTCGATCGGAAAGGAATCTGGCCGACACATTCTGATGAGGGCGGAAGGGCTCCGAACGTCGTTCTGAGCCCTTCCGACTGGAGTCGGACTCGGTCCCTTAGTTTTTAGGGGGTACTTAATTAGTCAGGAGATGCACATCTATGATAGGTATTTCCAAGGCAGGGTACCTAGTGAAGGAGCCCCATCTCCACAGGCAGAGTACAAAGACAGATCAGGTTGACATGATAGGAAACACTCTGAAAGTGCATGTTTAACATTTTTAAATGTTGTACCACCATTTCTTTTCATTTGCTTTTCAAAAAAGCATTGTAATTCAGCTGCAGCCACAGTGTCCCCATCTCTGTATGTGCAAAAGTATAATGTATTGCCTTCCTAAGTCAAGGAGATATATTTGAAACAGTTGAAGGTTAATGTGCCAAACCTCCATTATTTTGTTTGTTGATATGAATGTGCAGAGCAGGCCATTGTATTAAGTTGCATTTATCATGTTTCTTATTATTAATAGTTTGATTAGCTTTTTGTGTAAGTAACATTTTAGTACCACCTCTCTACTTAATAACATGTCATGCAACTGAGTGTTGTCCTTGTCTAAAACAAGTAAAGCATCTGCAAATATTATGTAATTAGGAATTTAGATTAGAGGGGTATAGAATTGAGGACTTTTGTTATAGATATTTAGATGTTCTGCCTTTGATATTCAGACATTTTTAGACTTATTATATATTGCATTGCACCATTGCACATTTTAGTAGTGCTGTTTGTATTTTAGAGAGGCATTGCTCAGATTATAATTCTGCTCTTCTAGCTCTTTTTATTTTCATTCATTGACATTTAGCCACCTGTAGTCCTTTGTATTTTAGATCAATATTATGATTTTATTTATGCTAATTCCTTGATTATGATTAACGTGTGCTTTCTATACTGATAACTTTGATATTTGAATATATCAGCAAAATTGAGAGCTGGAGAAACATAGCTGTAAGCATTTTGGTTTAATAGTCTTGGCTGAATATTTGAGCACTAGATTCACCTTTTCCAGTGAATTGACCCTTCTTAATGGTACTTAATTGGATCCTCAACCGTTTTTGTTGAAAAATGCAGGTGAAGGTTAATTACAAGCTGATTACTAGATAATTCGAGCCTTGTGGATAATCCTCTGGATTGCCAATCAATGGACAAGTGGACTGTCCTAAAACGAAGTGGTCCCATGTTGGAGTCTGATGGAGAGGTCATTAGGTGAGTGGTGAGCATGACTCTGGTGTGTCTAGCACATTGTACTCTGTGACACGTGTAGTGTTTTGAGTGTGAAATATTATTGGCCATTGGGGATGGCACAAGTTGAAATATTGTTGGGATTAATTTGTCTTGAGACCATGTATTTTATGTGCAGATTTTGGTTTTTCTGGAACTTGCGAGTTAGGTAACAATGTATGAGGAAGTATAAAGTTATGGTGCCAGGTTTGCATTTAAGTTGAGTTCATAATTTCCTTAATAGTCTACTTGTAAATGTACTCATTTTGAAGTGATATAATGATACTTTGTACACAGAGGGTTAAAGGTAAGCTACTCCTGGCCGAAGGGGAGGTCATCACTGGGCGAAGCCTCCCACTGTGTGCGATTGTGTAGTGCCTTGAAGTAATACTGCTCTTGTGGTAAGTTTGATACCCATTCCATTTCCCCATACACAGACACAAGTTTTTAATTTTTATTTTGTGAATTATTGTATTTGAAGAGATATTGTTTTGTGTTTATTTTCTATTTGATAGTGTGGTGTGTTGTAAATATTGTTTGAATTTACAATGCGTGCAATTCTGTATAAATCTAGCTCTAAGTCGCTAGCAGAAATACAATCCCCACAATGTGTTGGGAGTCCAGCCCATGAAATGCTTGGGATGTGTACTTGCTTATGGCTTAAGGAGTGGCACAAGGCTACTGAGGGTGACAAGAGGCTACAATTTCTTGAGAATGGAACTTTTTAGTTGAAGAAAGCGGCTAACTTGAAATGATTTTTGTTTAATACAACTCCACAACAAAGACCAGCACAGTTTGAAGCACTGAATGAACAGAATACAAGTCCAAAGCTGAAGACAAAACATAAAATTGTGACGGGCCAGATTGGTAAAGCTGTACATGATTGAATGAATTGTTGACAGTGAGACTGCCTACTTATAATGAGGTTGGATAGATATGATTGAGTCAGGATGAGGATGGAGACTTCGGGGTCCATTAGGATGGTGGTCGGAAAAACACCCTGACTGCCATGGAAGCAGAAAACAACCCCCCGCCGGCACCGTAGAAAAACCGGCAGCCAAATTAGGAGTACCCGCCCAAAAACACAGACTGTGGAGGAACGGGGCCAAGAAAAAACGCCCATAGTGGGCGGAGATGGCCACAATCCATCTGCGGCGGTCGGATGCACAGCGGAAAAACACCAACCCGCCGCAAGTACAGCGGAGACACCGCATGGGAAATTAGGATGTCCCCGACAGTCCCGCGGTACGTACCGCTGTCTCCGACCACCGCAGTCGCACAATGGGATGAATGGGAGAGCCAGTGGAAGAGCTGCAGCATAGCCACCGCTGTGGACGATCCGTGAAAAATATGGCAGACAAAGCAAAAACACACAATAAGGCCAAAAAGTGCACACAGAAAACTATCCATGGCCCCCAAATACACAAAACACACCCCAATGACACAACCACATGGCAAAACGAAAAATACAATTCCCAGGACAACACACCTGACAGCAATAACCCAATTGGACACACCCACATAGCTGAGTATAAAACCAGCGCCTTCCCTGACCACAATCCTTTGCAATGCTCCATGAGAGAAGGGACACACACGCCAGCTTAAAGGAGAGGCAAAGAGCACAACATCACTAGCCACACCACACACAGCACCACTACCACTTCCACACCTGCACAACTAACCCCCCTGCACATCACACACCATACACATCACAACCACACCCACCACTCACACTCCTGCACCCACAACCACTTTGCACACCACACACCATGGCCACACAGAAAATGCCCAAATTCACAGAGAGTGAGTTGACAGTCATGGTAGATGAGCTAGTCAGAGTGGAACCACAGCTGTTTGATAGCCTGGTCCAACAGACACCATTAGCCACAAGGACACAAATGTGGACAAGTGTTGGACCCGGCCTCGTAGCATGGCTCTATTGGGCCCCGCACCACCTCACCTGGTACCTGCAGCCCCGAGCTCCCGGCCTAACCGATCCTTTCCACCAGAACACACGCACCCGACCCGGACATCCTCGTCCATGGCCTCTCCCCCTTCGGCCACCCCGGGCCCGCGTGCCCACTTCATGCACCAAGATGGCCGCCCGGCCCCAGCGCGACCCGGGCCTAGAGGCGCCACTCCGGCTGGAGGAAATCACGCTTCCAGGGGATGAGAGAGGGAGGAGCAGTTTCTGTCGCACCTCTGAACTCCCCTGGGACGATGGGTTTCGATCGGCCCTCCGGCCTCCCTGAGAGCTGGCTCCACGCCTGCTGGGTGTCTGGGACTCCTCCCGACCCGGCCCAGAAAAGATCACAAGACAATGGCAGGAAACCCCGACAAGCGACCCCCAGGTGACAAGACCCCTGCCTGCACAGACTCCGGACATCAAAGAGGGGTCGACCTATAACAAGGGGTGCTCTGGGACTGTCCGGAGATTCGACGCTGGAACAACGAGAGCCGGCTGACGCGGTCGCGGCTCCTGGAACTTAGAACCACCTGAGCCCTGCTGAGTGACTCGCGGCTCCCTGAAGATCGTAAGACCTCCGAACTGTACCTGAGCCCTGCTGAGTGACTCGCGGCTCCCTGAAGATCGCAAGACCTCCGAACTCGTACCTGAGCCCTGCTGAGTGACTCGCGGCTCCCTGAAGATCGTAAGACCTCTGAACTTGTACCTGAGCCCTGCTGAGTGACTCGCGGCTCCCCGAAGATCGTAAGACCTCCGAACTTGTGCTTGATCCCTGCTGAGTGACTCGCGGCTCCCTGAAGATCGTAAGACCTCCGAACTAGTACCTGAGCCCGCTGAGTGACTCGCGGCTTCCACAGACTCCACCGGTCCCGCCGGACCCCACGATAACCAGCCCACCCCCCAGCTCGAGGATTGTGAGCTGTGCGCCGGGTACGTCCTTGCCTTGAACCTTTTACCAGAGACTGTCCCGCTACCCCCTATCCCTTCCGAGACTCATTGAGCCCGTGCTCTCCTTGTACATATTTGCAGTGCAAACCTGTTTGATAAAGATTGATTCCTAAGGACACACGGTGTGGTGTTTCTGTGTCGTGTGGTGCCAGAAGTACGATCCTCGATACGAGATTTCTCCTCCTGAGGAGTCTCCCGCCAGTGCCCGGCTACGATACTTTGAGGGTGGGTCTCAGGGTAGTCAGGACCCCCTTTCCGGGCTCCTCTGAGGTCGCTGTCTACCAACAAGCATAGTCCAAAGGGTCAATACAGTAGGGACCATCCCAAGATCAAAAAAAGGATCATGAAGCGGCGACATGATCTGAAGAGGGTTGTCAAGGAGAGGAGGAGCAAGAACTGTGAGCTAGCTCAGAGGACTGGCGGTGGCCCTCCCATTCCACAAAAACCATTCACACCATGGGAGGAGAAGGTGCTTGACACACTGCATCCAGAGAGTCTCACAGAGGTAGCCGGGGGAGTGGAGGCTGGTAAGTACAAACAAATGACTACCACCACTCTGCTTTGTACTGTCTCCCACATCTACAAAGCTACACTACCTAGGATGAATTCCATCCATCTGTACTCCACACTCACAAAAACATGTCTCACAGATCCAACATTCACCCACTCCCATTCACCCCAAACCTAGCTACCAACATTGCCATGGGGGCATGTGTACAGGCAGACAGCACTACAACTCCCACCAGGTCCCCTTGTCCTGCACCATCTGCAAGATGGAGCCCTCCACCCACCCCACCCAGAAGCATATGTCAGCCATTACATTACCCTCATCAAACTTACAGGTAGGTAGCCATCTTCACAATGAGGGTGTGTGTGGGTGGGAGGCAGGATGGAGCCCTCCCCACCCCACCCAGAAGCAGATGGAAGCAATTGCAGTACACCAAACAAACTTACAGGTAGGTAGCCATCTTCCCTGGGAGGGTGTTTGGGGGTGGGAGGCCTGTACCACTACTCCCACCAGGCACCCTGGCCCACATCTCAGAAGGATGGAGCACTGCCCCACCCAGAAGCAGTTGGAAGCCATTGCAGTACACCAAACAAACTTACAGGTAGGTAGCCATCTTCCCTTGGAGGGAATGTTTATGTTTATGTTTATGTTTATGCAATTTTTATAGTGTGCAACTACCCGGGGGTGTCTCGGCACTCAGAATACAGAACCGTACTGCAGCAGACTGATTATGGTGAAAAGAGCCATGTTTTTAGTTTCTTCCGAAAACTGATAAGGGTGGGGGCAGTTTTGATGTGAAGGGGTAATGTGTTCCAAAGTTTGGCTGTGGAGATTGTAAAGCACCTGTCACCCCAGTTGGCCTTCTTTGTTCGCGGAACTTTGAGCAAATGAGCCGAAGAGGAGCGAAGTGTTCTAGAATGTTCAAGTGGACAAAGAGCTCTTCTGAGGAACTGTGGGCCAGAGTTGTTAACTGCCTTGTAGGCAATACAAAGTGCCTTGAATTTTGTCCGGCTCCTGACTGGGAGCCAGTGCAGCTGCCGGATATAAGGGGAAATAGATGTAAACTTGGGAATTCCCAGTAGAATTCTAGCCGAGGCATTTTGGACTAGCTGTAGTCTGTTCAAGACTTTTTCCTGGGCATTCAGAAGAAGGGCATTACAATAGTCTGTTTTGGAAAAGACCAGGGTGCTGATTAGAGTTTTGCCGGCTGACGAGGGGAGGTATGGCAGCAATTTTTTAATCTTTTTCAGGATAAAAAAAGATGAGGAGACCACGGAGTTGACGTGATGACAAAAAGTCATTTTATCATCGAATACAACTCCTAGGTTGCGAACCTTAGTGACTGGTTGAGGTGGAGCTCCCATCTCGGGTGGCCACCATTGAGGGGACCAAGCAGGTTCCATTTTCCCGAATGTCATCACCTCTGTTTTGTCAGAGTTCAGTTTGAGACAGTTTGATGACATCCAGGAACTGATAGCCCGCATTCCCTCTTGAAAGTTTGCAGCAACTGAAATGCCATCACTATGTACAGATAGCACCAGTTGGGTGTCGTCCGCGTATGTTGTGAGGGCGATTCCGTAGGATTTTATTACCCTCGCTAGGTCCAAAACATAAAGGGGGGGTGGGAGGCCTGTACCACTACTCCCCCATGCCCCCTGGCCCACACCTGAGCAGGATGGAGCCCTCCCCCACCACACCCAGAAGCAGTTGGAAGCCATTTCAGTACACCAAACAAACTTACAGGTAGGTAGCCATCTTCCCTGGAAGGGTGTGTGTGGTTGGGAGGTCTGCACTACCACCCCCACCATGCCCCCTGTCCCCCACTTCAGCAGGATGGAGCCCTCCCCCACCCTACCCAGAAGCAGTTGGAAACCATTGCAGTACACCAATCAAACTTACAGGTAGGTAGCCATCTTCCCTGGGAGGGTGTTTGGGAGTGGGAGGCCTGTACCGCTACTCCCACCAGGCACCCTGGCCCACACCTCAGCAGGATGGAGCCCTCCCCCACCCAGAAGCAGTTGAAAGCCATTACAGTACACCAAGCAATCTTACCGGTAGGCAGCCATCTTCACAATGAGGGTGTTTGTGGGTGGGAGGCCTGCACTACCACTCCCACCATTCCCCCTGACCCCTACCTCAGCAGGATGGAGCCCTCCCCCTACCTCACCCAGAAGCAGTTGGAAGGCATTGCAGTACACCAAACAAACTTACAGGTAGGTAGTCATCTTCCATGGGAGGGTGTGTGGGGGTGGGAGGCCTGTACCACTACTCCCACCATGCCCCCTGGCCCACACCTGAGCAGGATGGAGTCCTCCCCCACCACACCCAGAAGCAGTTGGAAGCCATTGCAGTACACCAAACAAACTTACAGGTAGGTAGCCATCTTCCATGGGAGGGTGTTTGGGGGTGGGAGGCCTGTACCACTACTCCCACCAGGCACCCTGGCCCACACCTCAGCAGGATGGAGCACTCCCCCACCCAGAAGCAGTTGGAAGCCATTGCAGTACACCAAACAAACTCACAGGTAGGTAGCCATCTTCACAATGAGGGTGTGTGTGGGTGGGAGGCCTGCACTACCACTCCCACCATTCCCCCTGCCCCCCACCTCAGCAGGTTGGAGCCCTCCCCCACCCCACCCCGAAGCAGTTGGAAGCCATTACATCACCCTCATCAAACGTACAGGTAGGTAGACATCTTCACAATGAGGGTGCTGTGGGTGGGAGGCCTGTACCACTACCCCCACCAGGTACCCTGGCCCACACCTCAGCAGGATGGAGCACTCCCAGACCCAGAAGCAGTTGGAAGCCATTGCAGTACACCAAACAAACTTACAGGTAGGTAGCCATCTTCCCTGGGAGGGTGTTTGGGGGTGGGAGGCCTGTACCACTACTCCCACCATGCCCCCTGGCCCAGACCTGAGCAGGATGGAGCCCTCCCCTCACCCCACCCAGAAGCAGTTGGAAGCCATTGCAGTACACCAAACAAACTTACAGGTAGGTAGCCATCTTCCATGGGAGGGTGTCTGGGGGTAGGAGGCTTGTACCACTACTCCCACCAGGCTTGGTGCACATCTAAACGATGCCCAAGAATCATGGATAGATTCATACAAACCCAATAATGTCTCCAAAGCGTGGAACTCACAATACAAAGAAGTTCTCAAACACAATGAGGAATTTTCAATCACGAATGTACAGATATGTAAAAGAATCTCGAAAGGGAGACGCGAGGTGACACCAGGCTCAAATGGCATTCCCCCAGTCGTGTTTAAACAAGAGCCGGAATATTGGGCTGCCGTTCTCAAACCAATGTTTGAAAAAATCTTGCAGACCTCAACAATCCAACGATCTTGGAGGGGAGCAGTTATCTCGCCAATCTTCAAAAAAGGAGACAAGAACGATCGAAGAAGTTATTGCCTTATAGCCTTACTTGATAATGAGGCAAAATATTACGCGGGCCTCTTGCTCCAGGAGTTAACATCCTGGGCGGAAGACACAACAGCAATTCCTTACAATCAAACTGGATTCCGCAAAAACATGGGGACGACTACTAATATTCTAGCCCTATCGCTTTTGATTGACTCAGCTCTTGCGGCAAAACAACCTTTATACCTGTGCTATATTGATTACAGCTCCGCCTTTGACCATGTTAATAGAAACATGCTGTGGCAAAAATTAAAGAAAATGAAAATTCCATCATTGCTGTTGAACCAACTAATTCTCCTGCACAGCAATACCTGGGGTCAGGTCAAACTAGGTGCAGGGGAATTCTTATCCAAGAAGATCCCCACAAGCACAGGGGTAAAACAAGGATGTGTGCTCGCACCAACTCTATTCAATATCTTTATGGTTGAACTGGCAATCCTGCTGAATGAAAGGAACTCTCACGCACCCAAGTTAGGCGGCACTCAGCTGTCTAACTTATTCTACGCGGATGACTTGGTGCTGATTAGCCGGACCCCGATAGGCTTACAGCGACTGTTAGATATCACCTCGCAATATTCTAAAACAAACAAACTCAGTATCAATCAAGAAAAAACTAAAGTCATGTGCATAACTAATAGCAAAGAGAAATTATCAACTAGTTGGTTCCTGAACTCAAGGAAGCTGGACGTTACAAGAAAATATAGATACCTGGGGGTCATCTTAGACCCCAGCGGCAGCTTCAAGCCACAACGCGAGGAGATTAAAAAGAGAGGATTAATGACAGCGGTATCCCTAAGAAACTTAAAAAATAAGATCACGGGACCAAACCTCGTTCCTTTAATAAAGGTGATACAGGCAAAACTGATCCCATCTATCACCTATGGAAGCGAAGCGATGAGAGGAAGGGACGCCAAAACGGTAGATGGAACAGTAACAAGAGCCATGCGCATGATCTTTGGCTTGCCAAGGTGCACTTCACCCGCGCAGATTAGACTTGAATTTGGGCTGGTAAAGGAAGAGCTGGCACGTAAAGGTGTATACTTAAAAAGCTGGTACAAAATAAGCAAGGGGGAAGCAAACACACTCAGCGCTCTCCTCTGGAAGGAACTGCAAACCAAAGAAAATTGCCCCGCAAGGCTTTTCTTGGAGGACGCAATAAAACATCTGGGGGTGCGTCAACTGTGGGATCTACAAGGGCCTCTGGCGGGTTTTTAAAAAGCAGTAAACAACAGCGTTAGAAAAGAATCTCTCCTGCAGGACAAAGCTTTATTTGACAGAGCGAGCTCATGGGTGGCTAACCATACAATCTTACTCCAAGCTCAGGCCACAATTATATCTTCAGACTAGCTTTACCCAAAAAACAAAAGAGAAATTTCTAAAATATCGCCTAGGACTATTGCCTTCTGCAGACCATATGGCTCCCTGGCTACGTCCCCCAATGCCAGCAAAGTGCTGTCTTTGTGGGAATGACGAAGATAACATCATACACCTTATTACCATCTGCAAGGAGCTGTTGCAAGACCGCCGTAACCTTCTGAGACCACTATTTAACAAAAAACGAATCAGGTCATGCAGGCAAGCTGTCCTGGCATGCTTTTCGGGTGACGAAGTTCAACTGAGCTGCCGACTAGTAAAATATATTGAAGCTGCAGAAGTCCGCCTTAATAAAAAGAAAGAATAAACCGAAACAGCTAAATTGATGGAACCCAGTGCATCACTTGCATCCTCAGAGCTAAAACACTCGGATAATAATGGGGGCCCAATTGGCATCTAGGAGCCCACTGAACTTAACGCTACAAAGAATAAGCATATGGGGATGAGAATGTCTTGCTACCGATACGGATTATGAACTGCAACAACCAAATGCATCTTGAAGAGGAAAGCAGGTCAGCTCAATTACGTAAAGCTCAATGGTAGAGATAGAACTGACTTAGCAATGGGCCAATCTCCCTTCCCGCTATAGTTTTATAGTTTTAGACTTAGTAATTTTTTTTTAATTGTAGCTTTTTATATTTTACCACAGTATTAATATAATCTTCTATGCTGCTACAGACACACAAAATCGTTTTTATTGATGTTGGTTTGTAATGGTTTTTATTAACTGTACAATAAAGTATTATTATTATTATTATTATTATTATTACTCCCACCAGGCACCCTGGCCCACACCTCAGAAGGATGGAGCACTCCCCCACCCAGAAGCAGTTGGAAGCCATTGCAGTACACCAAACAAATTTACAGGTAGGTAGTCATCTTCACAATAAGGGTGTGTGTGGGTGGGAGGCCTGCACTACCACTCCCACCATGCCCCCTGCCCCCCACCTCAGCAGGTTGGAGCCCTCCCCCACCCCACCCCGAAGCAGTTGGAAGCCATTACATTACCCTCATCAAACGTACAGGTAGGTATCCATCTTCACAATGAGGGTGTCTGTGGGTGGGAGGCCTGTACCACTACTCCCACCAGGCACCCTGGCCCACACCTCAGCAGGATGGAGCACTCCCCCACCCAGAAGCAGTTGGAAGCCATTGCAGTACACCAAACAAACTTACAGGTAGGTAGCCATCTTCCCTGGGAAGGTGTTTGAGGGTGGGAGGCCTGTACCACTACTCTAACCATGCCCCCTGGCCCAGACCTGAGCAGGATGGAGCCCTCTCCTCACCCCACCCAGAAGCAGTTGGAAGCCATTGCAGTAGTCCAAACAAACTTACAGGTAGGTAGACATATTATTCTGTCCTGTGACCCCACTGAGCAGTATGTAAGCTTACACCACACACACACAGATTACAGGTAAGTAGCCAGTATGTGCACCCACCTATTTGTCACAAAATAAATGGTGCCATATGGCAACACCAGCCCTCTCATTGCACAAAAAGACACACCTACCCCATTGCCAAGCACAGTGTGCACACAGGTAAGCTAAGGGAACTGTCACAGGTACCAAAGTGTGACACACCAATGCACATGTAGAAGAAAGTCAGGGCACAATCATGCACAGCACCTATTTACATGTGCATCGCCATGGGGCAAGTGCAGCAAGGACCATTCAAAAAATACGAAAGCATGTCATGACTCCACTACTAAATGAACTAAGTATAGTTACCATCCTATTGGATGGGACTAAATTGCTTTACCCCAGAAAAAACCCACCCCTGTCCCGTGCTTCCAGCACTCCACGTGTGTAAGAAAACATGATCATGTGTGTTTGATTACGTATCTGACTTTGTTTACTTTTGTGTATAATGATAATATGTTTGTATTCACTTGTGAAGTTTCGTACATAACTCTCACTATGATGTGCATCGCAGCTTTTGTACATAACTCTCGCTATGATGAGCATCGCAAACTATTTGTACATGACTCTTGCTTTGTGCTTCATAAAGAATATTAAAGGAAAAAGCATCAGAGCTTGCTCTCGGCTTAGTGGACAGCCCGTAAATGACTCCGGTAAAAGCTTGACGCTACACGCGTACGACGCGTAACATCTGTAATGTTAATCGGGTGTGGCCAGACTATAAATAGCCACGCCCGAGTTCTGGAACCTGCTTAGCCTTCCACCATCCAGAGCGGAACCTCGACTTACCTGATCGTCGTCAAGCGCGAATCTCCCTGCTTCGTTGCCTTGGATATGAAAACCCTCCGGATTGCCTTCCCGATCTTCGGACCTGAAAGACAACAACATGAAAGCTAAGTGAAAACAGTTTCTTGTAATCTGGCGCCCATCGCAAGACAGCGACAGCATTAACTGAAGAAGCGCTTAACAAGTAATTTTTGGAACTTTTTTCCACGCAAGAAAAAACACTTTAAGGACATAAAACAATATAAAGAAAAGTCAAGGGCAATGTTACAAGTTTTTTGTTTTAATATAATTCCTGTCAAATTTCACGTGACATACCAGGAGACTTTGGAGCTTTAATAGTAAGGTGCCGATTCTGATCCGTTAAAAATATTCCCCATACGAATCACATTGTATGTTAAAAACTCCATACGAATCACATTGGGATAATTCCCCGACACGTCCTCGGATCGGAAAAAGTGTCCGACACGTCCCCGGACAGTTTTACGTACGATTCGGTAAACTAAAGTCCGAGCGCGCAAGTACGATCCGTCCCGTCCGTCCGAATGCACAACCGTATGGGAAAAACACCGTACGGAGCGAACTCCCATAGCAACCATGGAGACGTCTAAACATGTGCCCGCATACGTGCCGAACAACCCCCCAGCCCACCCCCCAAGTACGTGCAGTACCCCCAGCCCCCCTCATGTACGTGCCGTACCCCCACCCAACCCCCGTAGGCACGGAGCGTACCCCCACCCCATAGGCACGGAGCGTACCCCCACCCCGTAGGTACGGAGCGTACCCCCACCCCGCGTAGGTACGGAGCGTACCCCCACCCCCGTAGGTACGGAGCGTACCCCCACCCCACCCCGTAGGTACGGAGCGAACCCCCCCGTAGGTTCGGAGCGTACCCCCACCCCCCCCGTATGTCCGGTGCGGACCCCCAGCGCATAGCGCTGGGGGTCCGCACCATACCTATGGGGGTGGGGGTATGCTCCATACCTACGGGGTGGGGGTACGCACCGTCCATAGGGGGGTGGGGGTACGCACCATCCATACGGGGGCTGGGGGTACGGCGCGTACATACGGGGGGCTGGGTGTACGGCGCGTACATACGGGGGGCTGGGGGTACTGCGCGTACATACGGGGGGCTGGGGTTATGTGCTGGGGGACGGTGCTTACATACGGGGGCTGGGGGTAAGCACCGTCCATACAGAGGTGGGGGTACGCACCGTCCATACGGGGGTGGGGGTACACACCGTACCCCCAGCAGCCCGTATGTACGCGCCGTACCCCCAGCCCCCCGTATGTACGCGCCGTACCCTCTGTTCCCGTATGTATGGCATGTACCCCCAGGCCCCTACACCCTGCCTGTGCCTGTTCGCACCGTGCCCCAGGCCCCTACACCAGCACCCTCACCCAGCATTGCGCATGTACGAGTCATACCTAGCCATAGCAAATTTGAGCACTGTACAACAACATGGCCGATGTACGCACCTTACAGACGCGAAAAACACACGTACTGAACCAGGACACTGCAAAACACCACAAGGAGAGTCAATTCGAATCGCACAACACCACAAAACACGTCCAACAAGCCCAAATACATCCAATACACTGACCTGCAACAGCCAAACAGGTAAACAGAGGCCCAAAACACAACCACTCCTTATAACACACCCACCCAAAGTTCAAACACAGCCACACCCACAAATGGACCAATAAAAAGGGCCCACACACACAAATCATGAGCCTTTGCAACAGACCCACTGCTGCCAGACCCCACAGACAACCCACAGCACCATACTTGAACCTTGACTACACCTTACACTTGCACACCTTCACACAACCACCTTCACAAACACCCCCTCATCACATTCACACACACACCTTCACAACCACACACACACACCCACAACCATCCACACCCACACCCCACACCATGCCCACAGACAAGAATCCAAAGTTCACAACAGCGGAGCTGGAGATCCTTGTCAACGAAATCATCGAGCCACAGCTCTTTGGAACATTGGTCAGACAGACCAGCGTAGCAGCAAAATCAGCCAGCAGCTAATGAAGAGGCATCACTGTGAAAGAGTGTCAGCACACACCGCTGCAGCAGCGCAGACTCAGAGACACTCTGCCCAATTGGGGCCGGGAGATTCTAAACAAAGCCACATGAACAAGCCAATGGCCTTTGAAAGACCCGCAAAGTGTGTGTGCCCAGGAAGCTGGGCTGAGGTGAGAGATGGTGACAGACAGACGGAGGGAGAGGGAGAGAGAGGGAGGGAGACAGAGGGCGACAGAGGGCGACAGAGGGAGACAGACAGAGGGAGGAGGGTGACAGAGGGAGGGAGAGGGGGAGACAGAGGGAGACAAAATCACCCTTGGGTGGTGTGGGCATGTCCGCTCGTCAGCAGGTGGACTGTGTGCATGTTGACAAGGTCTGGCAGTGCGTGAAACACCCCTTTTTCATTTGGAAATCACTGGTCCATGTGTCAAACTGTGCACGAGTAAATCCTTGCTGCAGGCACAAACCTAACCTTACACCCAGTATGCCCACTCACTGTGTTTGTTAGAACCCAGTCACAAATGCATAAGTTACCTACTTGCATTCTCCAATAGATATGAAAAAGCACCATTTGGCCACGTACAGTGCAACACGTAAGCCGGTTCTGCATCGCTCCCTACGCACGCACGCTACACTGCTCACTGCGTTCCAAAATGATGCAACAACAAAGAGTGTGTCAGACATAGGAAAAGTGTTGAAAGCTGTGGCCAAGGGACATACCCATGCACCATGCACAATGCACAGGGACTTGCCAAGTACAGACAAGGTAGATGACACTTGGCCCTGCTGTAGACAGCACAAGGCAATCCTGTGACCACTGTATACTCAAACACCAACTCCACATGCCACCTACCTACCACAGGAACTCACATTCACTGTCATGCCAGCATGCACCATGAGGGTATAGACACAGAACCTGGTAGACCCAATGACAAATCACACCACACCCAACAGCATGCCCGGTCACACCCCCCCCTTACACAAGCACACACCCCCGGGGCAGCCAATGCAAATTGGCACTCCCACAATGGATATGTGACACAACAAGACCAATCCATAGCCAAATAAGCATCCCAACAATCATTAGACAGGCCAAATAACCAGGAGTACATATCAATCTGTCCCCCGCAACATACCCATCCACAAGTGCACTGTGAGAGGAATGCTAGACATATCCTACTACCCAGAGGATCTGTGCCAACTTGAATATGTATGAAACATGGATGTCACATGAAACACCATTAACATTGTCTCTCTCTCACACACAGGGCAACGTGATCGATCTCCCCCCAACACTGGGGGGGGAAGAGTCACAGGACCAGGCTCGGCGTGACGATGATCCCACCGGCAGCGACGACTCTCACCACTCCGTGGATGACCCCGACCAACCTGGCCCCTCTGGTGCCCAAGCACCTGCAGCACCTGCGTCAGGTACAACTGTGCCAACCACCACCCCCATTCCTGCCACATCCCAGGATACACACAGGAGCCCTGCTCACACACAACAACGCAGCCAGTCTGACCAGGAGGGACAAGGTACTCCGGGCACCCAGGAGGAGGCAGGCGACCCCGCAAATGCCATCCCGCAGGGGTCCCGGAGACCCGATGTGCCCACAACGGCAGGCCAGGCTCAAGTGGGCAGGGGTGGTGGGAGTGGAGGACGGCAGAGGCGCGAACCTGACCAGACAGCTGAGGAACCCGTTATGTCACACGTCCGCAACATCCTGGACACATACCGGCGTGACACCAGGGGCATCAGCCAGGTAGTGGAGACCCTCAATGAGATTAAGAACCTGCAGGCCGAGCAATATGCCAGTCAACAGCAACACCAAGGACGGACAGAGGCAAGATTGGCTGAGCTCGTGGCGGTGCAAACGGACATGAGCCGTTGACTCCGTCGGATTGCCGAAAATATGGGCAACCCTCCCTGTGCCACCAGGCGAAGATCACCACCAGCCACAGGGAGGGATCAGAAGGATTCGTCCAACGGAGCATCACAGACATCGTCACGGCCTGCTTCTGAGGGTCCCCGGAGGAAGGTGGGTCATCCACGCAAAATACCGTGAGAGTCAGCGGACCATCACCATCTCCCAGGTCACCTGGCCTGGCACCTGGCCCTCTGCCGCAACAGCAGCACCTCATCCAAAGACATTCTCTGCCACATGGACTTGCTGGTCACTGTCTGACCAATGTTGACAAAGACTGTGGCATGGACTCTGATGACTTCTAATGGCAAGGATCCCAACTCCCCCTGTGAACTTTGGATTACAGACACCCGGCTAGCACCTCTTTACATCCCCCCAAACACGTACCCCACCACTAATAAAAATCATAAAAATCATAAAAATCACGAGATGATGCCATCATTTTGCATTATTCCATAACGTGTGAGTTGGAAAGTCAAACCATGCCTGAGTTTTGAAGAAACTCCAACCATGCATACCCTGGGGTCTGAGTCTGGCACAGGACACACATGGGTCACAATGTATCATCCAATACAGACATGGAGCACCATACTCACCCTTGATGGGCCCAACCAGCTGAGGGGGTGCCTGCTCAACTGTGCGGACAGACCTATTTCGAAGAGCAACAGTCATGCGCAGAGGTTAGGGATCATGTGGAGTGTCCTGGGGTGGGAGTCCCAGGTATGTGTAGCCAGGTAGGAGAACTATGTCCTGCATGCTGGAGTCAGGTGGATGTGGAGAATGGTGGCCAGGCCAAGGTTGGATGCATGGAGATGGCACAATGGGGTCTTGGATGACAGTGCCACAAGGTTGTGTTGGGGTCGTGGTTGTGGGCTGCATCCTGAGTGTGGGCGTGGATTGTGAAGGTCATCCTGCAGCTCACAGTGATCCATTGCAGCTATCTCTGTTGGACGGTAATGTGGCTGGGTCGCCGGATGTTGAAGCAGAGCTGTGCAGATGCACCCTGGATGTGGACAAGTATCATGGGAGTTGTAACGTACTTCTCCGTAGAGTGCAGGGTAGGATTAGACACGGATGTTGTAGTTGACCTGGGGGATGGTCTGTCTTGCCTTGAGGTGGATCGAACTGTGGATCTTGTGCATAATGCAGAGTGTGCTGAAGCCTGAGGTACAGATGCTGGTGATCAGCATAGCACATGTGAGGAAACAATCCATGGTGCACACCAGCTCGTGTGCGTGGACACTGTGTGCCTGTGCAGGGCCCTTGCGGGTGGGACACAAGCAGTTGACCCAGCTGTAAGGGGACAATCCGCAGATGAACACCTCAGTCGTGTACAAGTCCAGCATCAGGTGGCCGATGTTCAGCCATCTGCCAATGGATACCATGCATTATTCAATATGAGAACTGGCAAGGACTGCGTCTTTGGGGAGGGTGAGGAGCACCTGGCTGGCAATGGGACACCAGATGATGATGAGATGTAGTGCGCATGTCATGGTGTAGAGGGGGATCCTGGACACATTGTAGACTGACACGCTGAGACATGATACCTGTGCCATGTGTCCCACAACGACACCATACTACATGCAGAGGCCTGGAGTACCACTCCCATGGCCTTGTTGGGGTACAGAGCTGGTGGGGAGTAGGAGGGACATGACCTGGTTGGTGTGACAGGGCCTGGAAGGCATGCCAGCGCTGTGTAGGCAGTTGGAGTTGCACACTCATTATGCAAAGGTGTTGTGTGGGCGATGAGTGCATGCCTGAGTGCATGCAACAGATGTATTGGATGGACATTGCTCAGTGGGTGAACTCAACATCATGGTGTAGCGTGATGTGGCACATGCAAGGACATGAGGCACGTGCAATTTGCATGTAGCATGTGCAGACGGTCCAGCCTTTGCCACCGCAACTGTGTCACACACAAGCAGATTACACCAAAATGAATGGGTGGAGGGAGGAAGGGGGGTGCGTCTTAGAGGCGTGTGTGTGAGGGCAAATATAGAAACTCTGTGTGCCCTTGCTGCAGGGCCTGCAGCAGCAGGCGCCATGTCCTGAAAACCATGCCACAAGTTGCACACAAACACAAGCATGTCAGAAAGGACTACTGCAAAAGGTGTATGAGAAGGAAGGAGTGTCTGGTTCAACATGGCACACACACAGACAATGGATGCACATGCAGCAAAGTGGCCGTTGTGGGGACTGAGATGCCAAAATACCTACCCAGCCATGTACATCATGCACAATACATATCATAATCCCTGACAAACAGCTTGCATCTTGCTACTCTACACATAGACTCATATGCACAATCTGTGATAACTATGCCAGACATGCCGCATGCACAGTGGCAAGAGACCTGCATTGACAGAGATGAGGCACCTTGGAGGCTGAGGGACACCTTTATTAGTCATGTTTGCCAGAAGGCAAATGCATCTATATTAACAGATGCAGAGGTCATGTGGATGAACATGTGGGACCTACACTGGCACCCCCCTTTGCACCACAGATGCAAGAAATCCATAGAACTGGCATACAAGTGATGGGTTTGAGGCAAACACCCCGTGCTGCTCACGGAGAGGCTGCTATTCACCATTGAGCCTCTAATGAGGATGTCCCACACTATGTCAACCCGGTGCATCCTGTATGTTTCCGAGGGCAGTGTTACACACATTGATGCCTTCATCACAATCCACAATCACATTACAGATGACTGTCACCAAGTGTGACTATCAATTCAGGTGAATCCAGCTCCATGTCATGTGCCCCATGGTGATTCTACATGTATGCAAAGTAACCAAACATGAACAGGAGCAGTGCACACACATTCCAAACAAATAGCACACCCAAAAAGCCGTGCTGCATCCCTTACCCTAAGGAGAATTTTCGACATGTCCGTGCATGTTACGCTGATTCAGCACACGTTGCTGTATTCATGAGGAATAGCAGGAGCACAACAATGCCACCAGCAGACAGCATGCACAAATACCTGGGGATGAGAGACACACAAGAAGTGAGCCAAAAGAAGCACATCCGCATGCATGGGCATGTACTCGACACGTATAAGGTTGTCAACATGCTAGTTGAAAATAGTGTCTCAGGAAAGACATTATTTTATTACACCATCACTCGAGTGACACATCCAAACACACCTCTGACTCACTTGGCAGACATGCAGATGGACCTACACATTGCAACACATGCCACACAAGGCTCAATGCGTGCACACTCAGACACTGCAACTCACCACTAAGCAAAGAAGTTGCGTTTGAGCCGACTCCGGATGTCCTCTTCCTCTTCCTCCTCCTCCTCAACATCACTTGCCTCGTCACCAAGCCCCTCATCCTCCATGGGTGGATGTTCCTGCTCATCCGGATCCAGGATGAGTGGCACAGCTTTCTTCACTGCCATGTTGTGCAGCATGCAGCACACGAGGAAGATTTTGCAGACCTTCACATATGGGAGTGCGCCGCCGGTCTTGTGGAGGCACCGGAATCGGCTCTTCAGGAGGCCAAAGGTCCTCTCTATCACTCGCCTGGTCTGCCCATGGGCGTTGTTGTACCGGTGATCGGCAGCCGTTCTGGGGTTGCGGAGAGGCGTGATCAGCCATGGCATGTTGGGATAGCCAGAGTCCCCTACATGGAAACATCATGGACAGAAGTGGGTCAGGAGAAGCAGTAAGACAGAATGATGACGCTAAATACAGGAGTAACAGAGTATACCCACCAACAAGACATGCTCGTTCGTTGCACAGCTGCAGCATCATTTCAGGCACCCTGCTACGCCTCATGATGTAGGCAACGTGTGCTGATCCTAGAAAACGAGCACAGACATGGGAAATCACCATGTTAGCAAGACACACCACAAGGGCATTAATGGAGTGGTAATGTTTACGGTTGCGAAAGGCTACCTCCTGTGCCTGTGGTGGTACCAAAGCCACATGTGTCCCATCAATAGACCCAATGACATGGGGCATCCCTCCCAGGGCAAAGAAGTCACCCTTGACACCTGTCAACTGCACAGGAGTTGGGAAATGAATAAACTCATCCAGGTGAACCAACATGGCCTCTAAAAAATCATGCAGGACACGGCTGAACATGGTCTGGGACATACCACCAACATGAGCTATGGTATATTGAAACGTACCCGTGGCAAAGAAATGTAGGGCTGCCATCACCTTCATCATGGGGGTCAGTGCAGTAGGATACCTGTGTAGCGGTTGGAGGTGTGGTGCCAGCCTTGCTGTCAAGTTCGCAATCAACCGTTGGGTGAAGCGGTAGCGGCGTATACAGTCACGTTCCCTCAGGGCAGCCAAGTCCGGCATTGGTCGGGGGAGAGGCAGAGCCCTGCAGTAATTTGGAAGGGACAACGAAGAGTGAGTACAGTACAACAACAATGTCAATGTACTGAGTACATGTTAAACAGCCAATACACATATGCTACATACAGAGTCAGGTCTGTGCAATATATCCTGGACACGTATGCCAGGCAGGTGACACTCCTACCAAGAGCCAGCTCCAAACGTGGATTCTCAAGGTCAACATTACATGGCATGAAACTAGCTGTGGGCCAGTGTAAGTGAACAGGCAGACGCATTACAGGAGTGACAGACATCCGCATATGTGCAGAATAAGGATGTTTATCATACAGACAGGTTGCGGAACACTAGAGGCACAGGTCACATGTCCTTGAAAAAAGGACAGACCACACACCTTGCCATGAAGGGTTACATGTCAAGACAGATCACACATACATTGAGACTACGCAGATATGTCCTTGTCTCGCAAGTCCATGTTCGATGCATACATACACACGTTACGTCTGATTCCACATGTGTCCTGGTGTGCATAATGGAGTGCCATGCCCATCTACACAGACACATCTTGGATGCAGCAACTGCAGACGCATTTGATGGAACACCAAGAGCAAGCTAATGGGAACACATGACACACACATGACATAGTCACATCGTGCCACGCCGGAAGTTACATGTCAGGTGTAATTATCCGTGTACCTGGCATCAGGGGACAGTTGCGGGTGTTGGTGACTGTGCCATGCCAGTGATGCATTGCTCAACAAGTCTGTACTACATGCACACATGTCAAAGGTTTGAAGGGGATGTGTGGTACATAGTGCACCATCACACATGACATGTGTACACAGCTCATCACACATCTATTGGGTTCAAACATGAGGCGATATGTGCCACATCACAGCCTGACACACCTAGTCCCGAGACATGTAGGACTGCACTGACAATGACTTGATGTCCAGCCTTGGCCAAGTATGACAGCTCAATTCCTAACTGTGTGCCACCTGTCACCAGTGTAAGCTGTGAAACGCACTGTACACACGCTCTGAGGGCGTGTGTAGGGTCCGTATCACTATGGTTGTGTAGCCGTACGCGTACGCCATAGGGATACGGTCCGTACACGCGTGTGTAGGGTCCGTATCACTATGGTAGTGTAGCCGTACACGTACGCCATAGTGATACGGTCCGTACACGCGTGTGTAGGGTCCGTATCACTATGGTAGTGTAGCCGTACGCGTACGCCATAGGGATACGGTCCGTACACACGTGTGTAGGGTCCGTATCACTATGGTAGTGTAGCCGTACGCGTACGCCATAGGGATACGGTCCGTACACACATGTGTAGGGTCTGGCGTACACGTACGGCTACACTACCATAGTGATACGGACCCTACACACGCGTGTACGGACCGTATCCCTATGGCGTACGCCTACGGCATCACTACCATAGTGATACGGACCCTACACATGCGTGTATGGACCGTATCACTGGAGTAGTGGTGCCCTAGGAGTGTGGAACGCACCGTACCTGTGTGTGTATAGTGAAATTGCATAGGGGACACATGAGGGACAAGTATAAGGGCCTAAATGCATGCTGGTTGTCATGGAGACCGAGTTTCCAGTTCAAATTATTCATCAGGTGGCCAGCAAAAGTCAGTTGGAGACAATATACAATGTTGCCAAGTGGTTGTTGACTTGACATCATGCTCAAATTTTGAATCATGCAAAGGCCCTCACTGGGGAAGGTTTAAAGGGACGCTTTTCTCGAGACCTGCCTGCTGTTATAACTACCTACCTGCCGTGAGGGGAACGGCTCTCTTCAGCGGGTTGCTTCTTTGCCCTCTTCCTTGTTCTGCCAGTGGACGTCTCCACCACCGCCGTGAGGGGAACGGCATACTTGAACTTCAGTCCCCAGCATCCTTGGCGAGCGGCGCTTGCGGTGACGAAACCTGGCAGTGCTGGACCACTACTTAGGCCGCCAGGTGTCACCGCAGCGCGGGACGCTTTTCTCGAGACCTGCCTGCTGTTATAACTACCTACCTGCCGTGAGGGGAACGGCTCTCTTCAGCGGGTTGCTTCTTTGCCCTCTTCCTTGTTCTGCCAGTGGATGTCTCCACCACCGCCGTGAGGGGAACGGCATACTTGAACTTCAGTCCCCAGCATCCTTGGCGAGCGGCGCTTGCGGTGACGACACCTGGCAGCGCCGGACCACTACTTAGGCCGCCAGGTGTCACCGCAGCGCGGGACGCTTTTCTCGAGACCTGCCTGCTGTTATAACTACCTACCTGCCGTGAGGGGAACGGCTCTCTTCAGCGGGTTGCTTCTTTGCCCTCTTCCTTGTTCTGCCAGTGGACGTCTCCACCACCACCGTGAGGGGAACGGCATACTTGAACTTCAGTCCCCAGCATCCTTGGCCAGCGGCGCTTGCGGTGACGACACCTGGCAGCGCCGGACCACTACGTAGGCCGCCAGGTGTCATCGCAGCGCGGGACGCGCGCGGGCAGCGCCCGGGCGAAGCCCGGGCCAAGGGCGGGCCCGTCCTTGCCCGTCACTGACAGGAACAGACTGGACTGGGCAACCCCCCTAAGGTTGTATCCCTATTAGACGCCTTCAGGTATCACTTAATTTGCCTATTTAATTTTGCATGTTGGAGAGTGTAGTGATAGGGATATTGAGCGAAAATCTAATAATATATTGACCTCATATTTCCTGTACAACCTCGCTGACTAGTGAAGCCAATAACACCTTAATTTGTCATCGCGTCTTTGCCACTACCATGCCAGCTAAAGATACGAAAGGGAAAGCTTCCAATGTCCAATTTTCTGGAACTATGGACCAATTCATCACTAAAGTCAATTGCGTTATTGATCAGGAAATCACGCTCCTGGAACGCCGCGTATCACAGGATCTCACGGCGGCCAGGAGGTCTTCATTGGGCCATATAGCCACTGTCTGTACCCCCGTCCAACACACTACTACAAGCATTGTAACCCCATGCTCTGACATTGATATTTCGACTTTGGACTTGCTGCCCAGCGGAACAGTCACAGCATCAGTGGGTGAACAGTCCATGGTCTCTGATTCATTGTTGAACTCACCCTCCCCATTACCATCCACACATAGTGTAATCCCAGAGCCATGCACCAGACAACTGCGAGATAGGCATCTTGGGGCTGTCCCCAAAACTAAGCAAGGGTATTTTCCCACAAATGGTGGAAAGGCCAAGAAAGGAAGTAAAAAAACAAAGCCTGTGAACCATTTGAGAAGTTCTAGAACGTCTAATGTCCATCTGGAGCAGCATATATTGGCCGCACCTGTAAACAAAAATGCACCTTTAGTTCTCCCATTACCTGTTATGCAGGCTGCAAGCGGGGGGGCAAATGCCATAATTAGGGACGAGGGAATGTGCCATGATTTGTCTAACATTTATGACACAATTAGATCTCTCCTCCGCCCCATAGAGGATAGAATAAATAAAATTGAAGATCATCTATCCAGGATTGAACAAGGGCTTAGGGGCCTTATCGCTTCTAGAAGTAACACTGATCAACCTGGGGTTTGTAAAACATTGGATAATACCCGAGTAGAAACTGCCTTGGCTGCCACTCAAAACTTGCCAGGATTGCCCTTAACTCACCAGGATCTAACCGCAATTAACAAGTCTATAGTTGTGCCCGCTAATGAGCAACCCGCCCAATGCAAAGCACTCCAACATAAACATGATGCTAGGCATTTTATACCCGAGACACCAAGGGGAGAAAATATTCCAAACTTACCTCCCGAAGCTGCCCCATTTGTTGTTATCTTAACAGGGGTTCCCTTATTGGGCAAACATGAGGTCGAATCCCCTATAACCTTGAGAAACAGGGTCGTGCACTGGCTTAATAAAAATAGACCACTTCCATTGCACAAAGCCTGTAAGATAACCATGGTTAGGAGGGCGCCATGGGTTGGCCATTTGGTAAAAAACATAGAGGGGGATTGTATCTTAATCAACTTCGATGACCCCACTATAGTCGACTATATCTGCAATTGGAATGATTCCAAAATAGGTGTGTCAATTAAGGCCTTTCCTTTGACTTATTTTTACCCCCCTGGCCATTTTGCCACAAAATCTGATGGATGGAAAACTGTGCATAGAAATGGGAGGGGCCCGCCACAAGGGCACTGGCCTAGACGCCCCTTCTCCTTAGATCCTATTCCCTTGCAAAATCGGTTCAGCAGCCTGGAGTCTGTTGATTGACTGAGGGGCGGTGGAATTACACTAGGTAATTCCCTGCTCTCCCCAGGTTGCTGTTCATCCGACGATACATCCATCCCTTTGAAGGTAATAGACGTTTATAACAGTCATATTACTAATAGGGAAGCAACATCGGGGGTTAGATCAAGTGTTACATTTGGTAAGCCTTATATGGAGAAGTCAACTGTCGGGTTTAGTCTGCGCGTTATAAGTTGCATAATAAATAAATAAATAAATAAATAACTGTAGTACTCCCAAGGACCTTAGTAGATGTAAGAAGTATCTCTGAGGAAGGTGCTGATAAACCAACAACTAGCCTAACAATATCCAAAAATGCTATATTACCAGAGGTAGGACTTAACATCATGACCTGGAATATAGCTGGCCTAAGTACAAAGTTAAATACCCCTTTTTGGAACGATTTCATTGCACAAGGGTTCGACATTATATGTCTTCAAGAGACCTGGTATAAAGAAGCTATCTATGTGGAAGGCTATACATCACACTGGGTACTGGCTGTGAATTCAGCAGCAGGAAGGGCAAAAGCTGGCCTTTTAATTTTAGTATCAACTAAATTAACTCAGTTCAAGCCTAATACTTATTATGAGGTGGCCCCTTACGCTCAGTTATTATGTTTGGAGCATGCCGCAGGCAAGGACTTAATTATTATTAATTATTATAACAATACCTTTGATGCACGCAGGGGTCCCATCGTGCACGAAATAGGTAGAGAAATAGATAAGTTGCTGGCTGGTTCTAGGAACCAACCGATTTTATTTTGGGCAGGAGATTTCAATATACAGGCTTGTCCATATGCAAACCAAAGGACACGTGGTTTCTTGGGGGAAATGGATGATAATGTTAATCCTCCACATACCCATTTCCCTCATGACGATTACGGAACCTCTCTTAATAATTTAATAGCTAAATTGGATTTAGAGTTACTCGACTGTTCCCTGAAAAAGGGTAATATTATATGTCCAACCTTTACAGGTAGGGGTGCCCACTCCAACATTGACCACATACTTGTCTCCTGCAACACTGCTTATACTGATCTATGGATAACAGAGCAAGCAGTAAGCGACCATAATAGTATCTCTGTAACTTTACTGACGTGGGGAAATGTACATTCAGACCCCACCAGTTCTGTTAGTGATATTGTTGCAGAGAGACCAAATGGGGTAAGAATTAAATGTGCCAATGTCAATTCTGTTAAACTTCTGGGAGAAGTTATTACTAAATGTATAACAGAAATTGACTACTGCCTAAGTAATGAGATAGTACCCGCCATACTGCTTTCTAAATTTTATCAAATTAATACTGTTATTGAAGGCTTATTGACAGGTAGGAGTAGGCCATCAAAAAGCAGGTCAGTTGGCTGGTTTGACAAAAATTGTATACAGGCTTTGTCGAGATTAAAAACTGCCCTGGCTATTAAACCTAGGGATAATACTCTTATTAAAGTCGAACGTTATAACTATAAGACTTCCTTGGAAATCCGGAAAAAAGAAATACAGGAGGAGCTATGGCAGAAACTCAATTTAGCAGCTAACACAAACAATAATGGCTTATTCTGGGAGATAATCAACTGCCCTTGCCTTAAGAATGATACCACCCCCAAATTAACGTCCAATGTAAACTGCAATGATTGGATTGATCATTTTACTAATATTTTTAATCCTGATAGGCTGGTTTTAGATCTTTTAGCAAATCACAACTCTTTATGGCTATTGTCATCTTTATCCATTAGCCTGGATGAGGTTTATTTGGGGCTGACAAAAAGTAAAGGGGGTAAAGCCCCGGGCCCGGATGGTGTCCCCGTGGATCTGTACAAACAGGAGATGGATCTTTGGGCACCTATTTTAACCCGTATTTTTAATGCCGCTATAGAAGGTAACCTTCCTCTGACCTGGGGACAATCTATCATTGTCCCCCTATTTAAGAAGGGGTCCAGGTCCGAGGCACGGAACTATCGCTCTATCTCCCTCCTGGACTCATCAATTAAAATTTTAAGTAGAATACTCCTTAATAGACTGGAGACATGGGCAGAAGAAAATACTATTTTATCACCAGTCCAATATGGGTTCAGGAGGGGAATGGGTACGATGGAGCAGTGCCTGAACCTCGACCTCATCATAAATAAATATGTTACGGTCAAAAAAGGGAATCTGTTTTTATGTTTTGCCGACCTCAGCAGTGCCTTCGATCTGGTCGAACATTCTATTTTATGGCCAATACTTCTGGAAATGGGCGCACCAATAGATATTGTACATTTCTTGGCCAGACTATACGAAAGGCTCTCCTGTAAAGTGCGTTTTGGGACTCGATGGGGAATCTACCCCCTTTTTTAGAGTTACTCGAGGTATTAGGCAGGGTTGTGTTTTAGCCCCTTTGCTTTTTTCTTTGTTTGTCAATCAAATTGATTTAATTCTTAGGCAAGTTCCTGCTGACGCCCCCCGAGTAGATGGCGATCCCATTCCAATACTGCTATATGCGGATGACGCCGTCCTCCTGTCACGTACTCAAATTGGCCTACAACGCTTAATTAGCTGTTTCTGTAGGTTTATTGACAATAGGAAACTGCTAATCAACAAAGAAAAAACATATGTAATGACCTGCGGGAACAAGAAAGGGGTTAAAAGGACCTTTTTCCTGGATGAGAATACAATCCAATCCGTGACTAGTTTTTGTTATCTTGGTGTCACATTCTCTGGTGATGGGAGATGGGACAATGAATGCGAAAATGTGCGCCTTAAAATGGTAAAAAATACTAATGGAGTATTCAGATTTGCTTCCAAGCTTGGGAATAGTAGGATTAAGGATATGATTTCGATTTATAAAGCCAGATGTATATCATCAGCCTTATATGGCGCTGGTGTGTGGGGGCACCACACCCTTTGTGGTAACCGCATCCAACTCGACGAAAACTCATTTTTGAGGCGTCTATTGAGTGCCCCTGCATCAGCTTCCACAGAGCTAATTCATAGAGAGGTGGGCTTAGATTACATCGAAGATCTTGCAGTTCTTCGCCCTCTGGCTTTATGGCGTTCCATCTGGTCCAAAACCGAAACCATATTTACTCAAAAAGTAATTAGAGACTGTCTAAGGCTGGACCACTGTTTGCATATTCCCTGGCTTAGACATATTTATTACTGGTATAAGCTCCTTTTTAATTTGGATCCTTTTTTAATACCCGAGGAAGCTGCCAGTATATCTAAATCAGATCTCAAGGTGTCTCTCTTACGTCATTCAAGACAATCTAGAGATCTTGTCTGTGTCAAACAAAGCACCTATGTTTTTTACCGCGAAAATAACCTAAGTGAAGGTTTCCAGCCATATTTGACAGAAGTTACAAGAAGATCTCACCGTTTTGTTCTTACTCGCCTAAGGCTTGGTATAGTACACCACCTTGTGTCCTTCCCTATCACTAGGCAGCTCAGTAATACTTTATGCCCCTGTGATGATTTATCCAAACAGAGTTGTTGTCATTTTATGCTGTTTTGCAAATTTTATGTGTTTTTAAGACGACATTTTTTAAAACCCATCTTTTTAAGATATAATGTACGGTCTACTAGGAGTGCTATGCAGCTAATGTTTAATCTGGAAAGTGCAGATATATGTTTTTATATAGCTACCTACATTTTGAAATGTATGAGTGCCAGGAAATCCATTGTTCATTAGATCTTTAGCAAGTTGCACCGTCACTTTATCAAGCTTTTTGCACATGTCCAGAATTGCGGATCGCACTTTATTCTGTATATTTTGCACATTAACCGGCACGTTAGTTTTTAGGATATATAAATTATAAAGCTTATCAGAACTATTTTATCTGTTTTATATTGTTCATCTCATCATGCATTGGCCCTTTTATGGGGTCGGTATCATAATTAGTTTGTGGGGATAGTATCACAATTAATTTGTTTTGTATATACTCATGCAATTGGTCTATATTCTGCCTTTTTATATTTTTACTGTATGATTGTTGTATGTTTTTATTCCATGTTTGCTATGTGGCTGTATATACATGCCGAATAAAGCATTTTTGAACTGAACTGAACTTAAAGGGATTGGAGGAAACGTAGGATGCAAATGAGACTGACCAATGACTCTGTACTCCTGTAAATGAAACAGGCCAGCAAGGCACATATAAGGCAGCCAGGTCCCATGAGAGAGCACTTGCCTGCACAACCTTTCATTCAACACCACTGCTGCTGCTTGTGATTCCTCTGGCACCATGTCCAGGTCTGTGGAGAGGGCCCAGCCATTCACCCTGGAGGAGAATGTGGCATTGCTGGATGTCCTCCTCCCACAGTACCCCAGCCTGTATGGGAGACCAGGGGAGCAGGTGAGTGCTGACTCCACTAGCTTAGACTGTGCCCCTTTTTTGTGACTGTCACTTTCGGCATTGTGTCCAGGGGTGACAGACATGCAATGTTCTTTAGAGTGGGTCCCAGGGGGGGGAATGGCTCATGTCTCCCATGCAGAGCATGCTGTAGTGCATGTCTGCACTCCTCACTTGCATAGTGCTTACTGTGACAATCACTGCATGGTGCATGCCACATTCAGCCTGGCTAATCCTCTTGGGAATGTTGTTTCTACAGTCCTGATGTGATTCTGTGTTCCCCCCAGTGTGACAGGTGACTGTACCCACATGTGTGTGTGAGTTGAGTGTACCTGTGGTGAGAGTGTCCAAATGATTTGTTCGTCCCCTGGACATTGGTGTGTGTGTAAGTCCCCTGTCATGTGGGTGAGTGTCTATGTGGAGTGTTGCAGCCCAGATGCATGAGGGATGCATATACCCTACCCATCTGATGTGAGCAGGGAGCAGTGCTGTGTGTCTGACGTGCTGGGCTAGCCCAACACCTGTGACACCCCCCAGTCAAGTGGCACATGTGCAGAGTGAGGTTTGTACCCGCAGTTGCCAATGGCAGGTGATTGTCCTGTGCCTGTGTGTGTCTGTGTACTCTGCTGAGGTTGCGTCAGTGGCCTGGGGCATGTGACTGCTTTGAGGTGCTGCACATAATCCTGGCGTAGCTTGTGATGCACATTGTGAGCCAGGATCATTGATTGTGTGGCACCCCTCATTCCACCTGTGTACTTTCAATGCCACGTAGTGCATTTGGCCTTCCCCAGAGGATAATGTCCCTATGACAAAGGTGCAATGAGTTGGCTGCATACTATGCCCTGTTCACACCAGCCAAAATGTTCAAATGTGTGTCTCTGTGACATGTAGCAGGTGTATTGATGTTGTCTCACTTTGTCATCCTCACAGGTAGGCGCCTATGCCAAGGGGGAGATCTGGAAGGAGGCCGTCAGGGCCGTGAGGTCGGTGGAGGGACGAAAGCGGCGCCTGGCCCAGGTGAGGAAACGCTGGCAGGATATCCGGTGCTGGACCAGGAGGATCGCCCGGGTCCTGCTGGGGGACTCACCAGAGGTTCATAAGAAGCGTGGGCGCTGCCGCCTCACCCACATAATGAAGCGTGTCCTGGCGGTGGTCTTCCCAGAGATGGATAGGCGCTTACGGGAGAAGCAGCAGCAGGAAGGGGGTAGGTACATGTGTGTTTGTTGTGTGTCACCAGCTTTTGGAAGTGCCCAGTCGCATGGATACACTGCCAGGGTTTATATGTGCAGTGCATATCCTGTTCCCCCAAGTCAACCCGTGCTGTTCTTCCTCCCTTCCCCTCCTTGACATGTGTACCCTGGTCTGTGTGTAGTCACTCTTGCACAAGGTTATCTAGGCTGCCAGTTAATCCAAGTGCCCAATGCTTGCAGCATCATGTGTAGGGGTGGTGTGTGACATGTGTTGGGACCTTGCCTGTGCCCTGGCCAGTTGAGTCATTGTGGGGTCCATGTTAGTTGCCACTGATGCTGAGTCCCGACATAGGAGTGTGTCTTACAAGTGTACTGCCTTACAGCATGCATGACCAATGTTGTGCCCTCAGACATGATGTGCATGAGTGGGAGATGTGCATAGTGCATGGATGGTCGCTTCTGCTGCTGTCATATCCATACAGGACCATGGAGGAGTGTGGCCACTACAGTCCCCTGGGGCACCTTTTCCTAGGTATCATGTGTGTCATCCAACAATGTGGACATTCTCTGTGTCTTCAGCATAGGTTGGGCTCTGTGGCATTGTACCCTGGCCTTATTTGTATTTACGTAAAGTGTGCTACATGTGTCCACTGTACAGGGTGACCCAATTTGGCTTGTGCATACTCACAGTGGCCAGTGCCTGTGTGTCTTGGTACAACTATCTGATGATGGTTGTTTGTCAATTATATGTGTGGACAGGCGCACGAGGGGTACTTTGTGTACACTCAGGATTTATTGAAGGGCATGTTTGTAATCCCCGAGTAGGAGGTGTAAGTACTTCCTCTGTCTCAATCAGGGGGGGGGTTTGTGCAGGAAAGGCCTACATGTCCAAACCTTATGTCTCCTTGCCAGGTCTGGCCTGTGTGTGATGATTGTCTGAACATACACTCAACATGCAGTGACCCAGTCATGTTGGGCATGGTTTAATGTATTTGCTAAGCAGCATGTGCCAAAAGTTAGGAGACATGGTTCCTGCTCATCCCTTTTTTGCCAACGGTGTGTGGTCCAGATGCTGTGCTCGACTGTCCCAGAGACTGGCTCCTCTGTCTAATTTGATATCAAGTTATTTGCTGTTGTGTCATGCTCTCCATTGTTTCCCAGTGGCATGGTGGGTCAACCAACTGTGTGGTGCAGGGCCTACATATGTGCATAGTATTGTAGATGTTACTCATGTTGCTTTTCATGCTATGCACTGTGACCTATGTAGTTTTGAATCATGTGTCATATGTATACAGGTGTCTGATTTTTCCTGGCTCTTCACCTTGCCCACAGCATCGTCGGGGGAAACCGAGGGAGACACTGGCACGGACCTTGAGGAGGGATCCAGCACCGGTGCCACCAGTGCTGGCGAGTCTGGCGCAGCGAGTGGCACGGAGGCCGAGGGGAGTGAGGCGGAGGACCTGTCCAGTCCCACCACCGACTATGACGCTGACGGGTCCGAGGCTGAGCTCCCAGAGGGGGCGGAGGCTGCTCACTCCATCTCTCGCCGCCCCCTCCATTCCCATCACCGGCCTCCCACTTGCTCGGGTCCCTTCCATTCGTGCTACGCGCCAACATGTCTCCTTCGTGCCAGGCACCGCACCCCGTGCCCCTGTCTCCCCTGCTGTCGTCAATGCCGAGTCTGTGGACATTCTGCGGCAGTTGCAGGTTGCTCAGACATCGCAGCTTGATGTCCTCCATGGCCACACCAGACTGCTGACGCAGATGGTGTCGTACATGGAGGGCATTTCAGCAGCGATGTCTGACCAATGGAGGTTGCTGAGGTCCATAGACTTGTCACTGACTGCAGCAGTGGGTCTCCTGCAGTGCTCCGTCGCCCCCCTACCCCTGCACCATCCACACTACCCACTCCCATGCCTGTCCCAAGCACACCCAGACATCCCCATGCACGCACCCCACCAGAAAAAGGCAGCACACCACCAGGAAAGGGCAAGCACACACCTCCTGTCACGCACACACAGGGGGAAGTAGGCACACCAACTGGGTCGGGGACAAACGGCAGACACGCAGCCACAAAACCTCCAAAACCACTCCCCTCAGCTCTCCTGCCCAACAGTCGGACAAAGAGTCATTCACTGCCAGTGTGTCCCTCAGCCCCAGTGTGGCACCACCCCGCAAGCGGTGGAGGCAGTGCCCGGCCAGGGTAGTTGAGTCCCCCCCCTGTCCACACCCTCCCTCAGTAGCGCTGCAACCCATCCCTCCGACCCCCCCCCTCCTTGGGGCCTGTGGTTCATTCGGGTGCAGGGGGGACGCTGGAAGAGCTTGTAACCATGTGCAGCGCCCTGCTAACCACCACCTTTGGCGCTGCCCCACCCCCTGTGGTGGAGTCGTCCGTCCCTGCACCCACAACACCTACCCTTGCCCCTCCTGTCCCTGCGGTGCCTGGTCCTTCCCCCCCACATGATGCCCCCCCTTCTGTGGATGATATGGAAGAGTGAACTGTGCAGGCAAGCTAGGGGAGACGCGTCCCAAAGTGTCCCCCACCAGGACTTCGCACATGGCCTGGCCTATGGGCCCTGCATATAGTGGACATTTCTTTAGCTATAATTTTGTATGCTGAATAAAGCATTTTGTTTTTCATTTGCAAACGAATGCTTTTCTGGTCTTGCTGTTGGTGGTGCTGCTCCATGATTTGGGGTGGTGATAATGTGTTAGGTGTCTGGGAAATGTTGTAGTGTGCTGCTCATGGGGTGGACCCTGGTATCTGCGTGCCATCACAAGGTATCTGCAAATAATCTTTGGTCATGTAAGCTCTTACTGTATGGTGACATTGTCCCAAGGTGTGTTCCTTCCTCTGTGGACCCTGACATCTTCCCTGCAGGGTGATTCCCAATTGTTGTGCTGAGCTCTGTCTACATTTCCTGGGTGGGTGACAGATCCCTTCAACTTTGGCCATGCAAGCTCAGCAATGTCTCCACCTGCATCATTTGTGGCATCCTTGGTGGTCACTGTACTTGTGTATGGAGTATATTGACATGACTTCATGTGGACATGTTCCCTTTTACGCACTATGCATGTGTGTACTCCCAGCCTCGCACACATGTGTTACGTGTTCTGCAGGGTCTTTGGGCACCTGTCTGACAATTGTGGGCATTGTATCTGTGGGTACTCCACCCTTTTCCTTCCATGGGAGGCAACAACTTGTTGGCTGCCCCAGCACCTGTACATTCCTATCAGTCCTGGAATGTGCGTGACAGTGTGTGTTCCCTTTGGGTCTCTTAGTTTAGTAGGGTGGCACATGAATATACAGTCTTGTTGCATGCTCTCAGTGTGTGTATTGTGCTGCCAGCGCCAGGGGTGGGTAAGCATGTGTCATTTGTCATCACACCCACATGTGGAGTGTCATGCAGTGGGGGATGGACATCCACCCTCATGGGAGTAGGACACTGCTGTCAGTGATGTGTTGGCATGCCACTCTCAATATAGTCGTACTTTGTGTATGCCTTCATGCACCCATGGAGTTTTGCTAATGGAAGGATGGTGTACACACCACCATGTCTCTGTCCACTGCTGGGAGGACTCTGCACCCACCCCTCCTATGTCTGGGCACTGCTGGGAGGACTCTGCACCCACCCCTCCTATGTCTGGGCACTGCTGGGAGGACTCTGCTCCCACCCCTCCTATGTCTGGGCACTGCTGGGAGGACTCTGCACCCACCCCTCCTATGTCTGGGCACTGCTGGGAGGACTCTGCACCCACCCCTCCTATGTCTGGGCACTGCTGGGAGGACTCTGCACCCACCCCTCCTATGTCTGGGCACTGCTGGGAGGACTCTGCACCCACCCCTCATGTGTCTGGGCACTGCTGGGAGGACTCTGCACCCACCCCTCCTATGTCTCTGCACTGCTGGGAGTGATAGGCACCCACCCCTCCTGTGTCTGGGCACTGCTGGGAGTGATAGGCACCCACCCCTCCTATGTCTGGGCACTGCTGGGAGGACTCTGCACCCACCCCTCCTATGTCTGGGCACTGCTGGGAGGACTCTGCACCCACCCCTCCTGTGTCTGGGCACTGCTGGGAGTGATAGGCACCCACCCCTCCTGTGTCTGGGCACTGCTGGGAGTGATAGGCACCCACCCCTCCTATGTTTGGGCACTGCTGGGAGGACTCTGCACCCAACCCTCCTGTGTCTGGGCACTGCTGGGAGTGATAGGCACCCACCCCTCCTGTGTCTGGGCACTGCTGGGAGTGATAGGCACCCACCCCTCCTATGTCTGGGCACTGCTGGGAGGACTCTGCACCCACCCCTCATATGTCTGGGCACTGCTGGTGCTGATGGCCACACACCCCTATGTGTCTGTCCACTGGCGTGGTACAACCCGTACCCACGTCCTTAAGGGATGGGTATGGGCCGTACCCCTACGTCACCCCAACAATGGCGGTACTGCCCGTACCCATGTCCCAAAGGCATGGGTACGGGCCGTACCGCCATTGTTGGGGTGACGTAGGGGTGGGCGTGGTATGACCCGTACCCATGCCTTTGGGACGTGGGTACGGGCCGTACCGCCATTGTTGGGGTGACATAGGGGTGGGCGTGGTACGACCCGTACCCACGCTCTTAAGGCGTGGGTACGGGCCGTACCCCTACGGCACCCCAACAATGGCGGTACGGCCCGTACCCACGTCCCAAAGGCATGGGTACGGGTCGTACCACGCCCACCCCTACGTCACCCCAACAATGGCGGTACAGCCCGTACCCATGCCTTTGGGACGTGGGTACAGGCCGTACCCCTACTGAACCCCAACAGTGGCGGTACGGCCCCTACCCGCGTCCCAAAGGCATGGGTACGGGTCATACCACGCCCACCCCTTCGTCACCCCAACAATGGCGGTACGGCCCGTACCCATGCCTTTGGGACGTGGGTATGGGCCGTACCGCCATTGTTGGGGTGCTGTAGGGGTACGGCCCGTACCCACGCCTTAAAAGCGTTGGTACGGGTCGTACCACGCCCACCCCTACGTCACCCCAACAATGGCGGTAGGGCCCGTACTCACGGCCCAAAGGCATGGGTACGAGCCGTACCGCCATTGTTTGGGTGACGTAGGGGTGGGCGTGGTACGACCTATACTCACGCTCTTAAGGCGTGGGTATGGTGCGTACCACAATTGTTGTGTTGCCGGTTCGCGTCCATGTCGACTTCCGTTGTGGCGGACGCAGGCCTTGGTGGAGACGCCCCCGCCCCCGAAGTGACCATGCCCTGGGGGTCAGGTATGTACAGGGCATGTATGATTTTTAACTTGGGTGGGGGTTATGTTTCCTGCCCCTGCCCCCCCCTTTGCCCCTGGGTGTTGTTCTGACCTTCTGCGGAGTCTGCGTTGGTTCCTGTACACCACGTGGACTGCTATGAGGGCCGGGATGACACATAGGTTGGGGTCCATGGCTGTCCGTCGCGTACAGGTGCTCCTTCTGCACATCGTCCTGATTTCCCGGCAGTTTTTGGCTGCCGTAAAATATAATCCGTGCGGAGTGACGTGGGCACGGATCGTACTTGCTGGTTCGTGAAACGCTGCCTGACTCCGTCCGGACGTCACGTCCGCGGTGTCCCGGATCAGACTTGTGGGTGTGTATTTTGTCGGTCGGTGTTTTTTGCGATTTGTACGGAAATGGTGTTTCCGTACGAATCGTACTTGCATGTTTGTAAGGTATTTTACCCGGGTACGAGTCGGACGGAGAAAACGCTCCATCCGACGAATCGTGCCCGGTTTTTCCAGGATCGGAATCGGCCCCTAAGGGCCCGATTCACAGAACTAACTTAAGACAAAATCCTAAACTTACTACCATTTTGGTATTCACAGAAGGCACTTACCCATTTCGGTATTCACAGAAGTTAGGAGTCCTAACTTTAGGACTCCTAAATGCCTTCTGTGAATACCGAAAGTCTTAAAATTAGGATTTTTCTCAGTTTAGTAGTAGTATAGTTAGGACTCCTAACTTTAGGACTCCTAAATGCCTTCTGTGAATACCGAAAGTCTTAAAATTAGGATTTTTCTCAATTTAGTAGTCCTAAATTTAGGACTCCTAAGTTTAGGACTCCTAAATGCCTTCTGTGAATACAGAAAGTCTTAAAATTAGGATTTTTCTCAGTTTAGTAGTAGTATAGTTAGGACTCCTAACTTTAGGACACCTAAATGCCTTCTGTGAATACCGAAAGCCTTAAAATTAGGATTTTTCTCAGTTTAGTAGTTGTAAAGTTAGGAGTCCTAACCTTAGGACTCCTAAACTGAGAAAAATCCTAATTTTAAGGCTTTCGGTATTCACAGAAGGCATTTAGGAGTCCTAAAGTTAGGAGTTCTAAACTTAGGACTACTAAATTGAGAAAAATCCTAATTTTAAGACTTTCGGTATTCACAGAAGGCATTTAGGAGTCCTAAAGTTAGGAGTCCTAACTATACTACTACTAAACTGAGAAAAATCCTAATTTTAAGACTTTCGGTATTCACAGAAGGCATTTAGGAGTCCTAAAGTTAGGACTCCTAACTTCTGTGAATACCGAAATGAGTAAGTGCCTTCTGTGAATACCAAAATGAGTAAGTGCCTTCTGTGAATACCAAAATGGTAGTAAGTTTAGGATTTTGTCTTAAGTTAGTTCTGTGAATCGGGCCCTAAGTGTTTATGGGAAAAGGTGAACTGGTAAATAATTGTATGACAGTGTCAATATAGAAAGTCCGTTTTTGAATATTGTTCTCTTTTGTACCAAACTTCAGGAGAAACACTTAGAACACCTTCTGCGCACAACACTTGACTGAGCAGCTCTCTAAAACTAAACACCTTACTCATGTCACGAGACTCCACGGACGCTACGTAAAATCCCTGAATATCACAGGTAGGACGTATGTTTCAATATTCTCTGAGAAAAGTTAAATAAGAGGTGCCTGTGACTTCTTATAATTAAAACTTAGAGTCTAAAGTCTTCCCTGTTGCCTCGCAGGTCGACAACAGAAAGAAGCAGCGTCCAAATCAGGCCCTCCTCCCTGCACTTTATCTTTTAGCCTTCGTGCTAGTACATACTTCACAGGTTGAAAGGTAGGGTTTTAGCGGGAAGTTGGCTCATAGCGTTTCTGCGAAACTCCAATCAAGTACTTCTCAGGTGAGAGTACTTATCAGGCCTTGACAAACATGTGTAGTGGTACAAATCAAGATATGCACATGACGAGACAAAGGTATGCAGGAGATGATAATGGACAGTCCATGACCAGATGTGACGCCTGCCAGGTCAGACAAATCAACAATGAGTCCTCAATGAAAAACATTTTGTGCCAGGCCTTAGATGGCAACAGTTCCCTGCAATCATTAATTGTGCATGGGTCGCATGGTATGCCTTGACACCTCACACCATGGACAAGTAATGCATGTACCACTGCATCATGTCAGGGAGCACAGTAGTGCACATAGCAAACAATGTGATGATCAGTCAATTGTGCAGTGTACAAAAAGTGACTGACACACAGCTAACACAAAGTTTGCCGGGTGCACTACAAGGACCATTTCCCATCTGACCCACAGGTGACCAAAAACTCACTGCAGAGGACAACACCAGCAAACTGCAGAGCCAGTCTCTCCCCGGTACATGAACTCTCAGATGTTGACTCCCAGGATTCCATGGACGATGAGCTTGAAGCCGGCTCATCTGGTATGCCAGGGAGCAACAGGTCCCAGGACCCCATTGTCCCCCCACCACATCTGCGGCAATAACAACTTCACAGCAGACCCCTGCTGTCACGGCCTGTGCGGCCACCGCCACCACCACCACCACCAGGACTGCCTGCAACACCCTCCCTGTCCCAGAGGATGACCACCCCACACCACCGACGGAGGAAGGCAGGGAGAGGATGGGGGTGCCCACAGTGGGTGAGGCAACAGGTCCATGGCAGCAGGGTAGGCGGGAGGGGCAGGGTTACCCACAGACACCAGGAAGCTGGCACCCAATCCTGGAACACATCACCAGAGTCCTTGGCGCATACGAACAGGCCCAGGGACGAACGGGCCGGTCGGACAAACTGTTGCACGAGCTCATCCTGCTGATGAGGTTCATCGACACCCGCATGGGACAAATCGTTGACCTCTTGGGCCAGCAATTGGCGGTACTGAGGGACAGGCCTGCACCACATACAACACCTCCACCTCCCTCTGATGGGCCGCAGGATGACAGTTCACCATGTTCCCCTGCGCCCACAGAGAGGGGTGAGTCCTCAGACCCCACTGGCCCTGCAGCAGGGCCCCCCCTGCCAAATGACGAAGGGGCCTTCCTAAGAAGACCCTGGGAGTATCTGGAGTAAGGGTGGGCATAGTGGGCGTAGTGGGGCTACGTGAAGCAGCACGTAGTGTGCCCAAATCTACGCACACTACGTGCTTCGCGTAGCCCCACTACGCGCCACCCGCCTCCCGCCCGCCCTCCTTTTAAATCAAACCCCCGCATTTACAATAAATACAAAATTAAAGAAACTTACCTGAAACGCGGCGTCTCCGGGGCTCCCTCTTCCATTTCCAACTTCTTCTGACAAATGCGCATGCGTGGAAGCCCGCGCTTGCGCATTTCTTGCGAGAAATGCGCATGCGCGGGCGTCCGCGCATGCGCATTTGTCAGAAGAAGTTTGAAATGGAAGAGGGAGCCCCGGAGACGCCGCGTTTCAGGTAAGTTTCTTTAATTTTGTATTTATTGTAAATACGGGGGTTTGATTTAAAAAGAGGGCGGGCGGGAGACGGGTGGCAGCGGCAGGCAGCTACGCTTCGCCCTGGGTGTGCGTAGCGCTAGCCTGCTTCGCCTACTTCGAAAACTGCAAAGCAGGCAGCGCTACGTACACTACGTGGGCGAAGCGTAGTGTCTCGCCCAGGGTTAATCTGGAGGCAAAGCACCTGCCAGACACCAGTCACGGAGACAGCCATGATGGCAACCCTCTTCACCACTGCATTGACTTTTTGGACTGTCCTTCCCCACACAGCCTTGTGAATGGCATATGTCTGTTGGACTGGGTCACCACATCAATGTGGTGACTACTCGATTATCTCATTTACCATAACTGTCAACTCACTGCTCCACCACCACCCCAACGGAAATGTACACCCCCTCACATCTCACCGTTGCAAATAAAATATCCTTACACACGTTTTCGTGTCTGCTCTGTCTTTATTGCAGGATGTACAGTCTTCAACATGATCACAATGTACCAGAGTATGGGCTGTATGTAGGCAAGGAGAAGTTGAAGGCACCTAGGGAAAGACAACAGAATAACATTCACTGGTCTGGGTGCGGCATCACAGACATCACACAACTCCTACCATCAGGATAACCCAACATGCACACGTCACAATGGACAACAAGTATCAACATACACGTCCTGTAGATGTTCCCAAATGACATGTCCCAGAAACATTGCCAACCACCGCTGAGTCTACAATTGGCTGCTGTTACAATTCTAACATGCCCCTTCACGACAACAGCAATATCAGCAGACAATGGGTATGTTGTACATTGTCACCCACCTTCAAGTGAAGTAGCGTGTGATAAGCTGTTCACTCAGGTCAACACCTTCCTCCTCTCCGCTGTCCTCATCGCTGGACACGGCTTGGTTTCCAGGCTGAGGCCTTGGGTCCTCACCATCATCCAGGAGCAGGGGGATCTCCTTGCGAATGGCTAGGTTGTGGAGCATGCAACATGCCACTACAATCTGACACACCTTCCCGGGCGCGTATGCCAGTGCACCTCCGGTCTTGTCCAGACACCCGAAACGTGACTTAAGCAGACCAAAAGTACGCTCCACCACAAGACGTGTCCTCCCATGTGCCTCATTGTAGCGGACGTCAGCTGAGGTCCTGGGATTCCTCAGTGGGCTCAGCAACCAGGGACAGTTGGGATATGCAGAGTCACCTAGGTATGACAAACACAAATAGACATTGCAATGTCGCTGAGGTGGAGGGCAGCAGGTCACACATCCAGCACGCCATATGACTAGGCATACTCACCTACAATCCATGCATGCTTGGGAAGCAAATTAGCCATCAGCTGAGGCACAATGCTGTTCCGCAGGATGTAGGAGTCATGGGCTGAGCACACATGTGGGAGATGATCATAACTGCCAGGCACACCACTTGCACATTTATGGAGTGGTAATGCTTGCGATTCCTGTAAATGTGCTCAATTGCCTGTGGTGGCACAAGCCCGACGTGGGTGCAACCAATGGCACCAACAACATTGGGGATGTGTCCAAGGGGACAGAAGTCTCCCTTCACAGCTGGCAATTCAGCACCCCTGGGGAAATGGATGTATCTCTCCTTGTATATCATATCATCATGGTGGACAGTACATCAAGCAGCACCATGCTGAACATCGGTTGTGACATCCCACCAGCGCTGGCCATTGTCTCTTGGAACGATCCAGTGGCAAAAAAATGCATGGCCGCCATCACCTTATCAGTAGGGGTGAAAGCTGGTGGATATGTCCGGTGAGGCTGCAGGTGGGGCTCCAACAGATCACAAAGGGTTTTCAGGGTGGCTCTATCCAGACCGCATTTCCGGATGATCGCCACATCCTCCATGTGCTCCAGCACCGTCAAGTGACAAATCAAATTTGGCCTCCTCCTATATGAGATGATAGTGGACACATGTCAATGCAATACATCATGAGATGGGCACAGCATATCACGTTCTGGATGACACAACGACAACAATGACTGACATCAATATTGGGTAACAGACCAGCCTAAATGTAGGGACACCTTCAGGTACGCAAAGGGCACACCTGTCAACTTACACAAGACAAGTACCTCAAACAACACCTTGGTCAATGTGAATACACATTGGGAAAAGGCTACATTTCACATGGGCACGCCTGGGAGTTTAGCATCCAGCATATATGTAACAAATCAACCCCACTGTCTCATACCAAGCTGCTGTACCTGTCACACTTTAATGCGTAATTTCAACCTGGCACACATCCACCACACAATGACCACAGTCAGCGGAGGAATGACGAATGTGTGCATGAGCAGACATGAGAGGCAATGCAAAATAGATCATCATTCATTGAGATGAGCATTGCTGTGATTGTCACTGCACCTCAACACATTGACATGTGTCCACATTGTAGAGTCCAGAACATCACTGTCCTGCCTACACGACCATCAAATCCATAAGTGACATGTGAGTGAGTACAGGCCAATCTATTAAATCACACACACAAACATGGCATGTGTAGTCTCCAGTGGAGTAAATGGAACATTGGCATCGTGTGCAAAATGATGTGCCATTGACCGTGTGGGTACTGTACACTGTTGATGTTTGCCAGATGGCCATTGCCATTGTATGGCCCCCATATCGCGGTAGCTACTGTCTGGCCCTGGCGGTGTGTCACCAGCATCCCCATTCACACATGTGTGGTAGTGATAGGCATGGACACATGGGGAAATGGCGGTTGGCATGCTCCGCCGCCTGAATGGCGGTGCCTCGTGCCAATGTATGGCCCCCATATCACGGTAGCTACCGCCTGGCCCCAGCGGTGTGTCATCAGCACCTCCATTCACACATGTGTGGTAGTGATAGGCATGGACACATAAGGAAATGGCGGTTGGCATCCTTTGCCGCAAAAATCACCGCCATGGAGCTTGCCCTGGAGCCAATGGGAAGCTCGGTGGCGGTGGCATGATGCAATTTTGAAGATCGCGGTAGGCGTGCTCTGCCACCGCGGAGGCGGTCATTAGATGCATTTGAAAGATGCACCATCGCGCTAGCACACACCGGGCACCTGCGGTGTGTCACCGCCATGGAGCTTGCCCTGGAGCCAATGCGAAGCTTCATAGCGGTGGCATGATGCAATTTTGAAGATCGCGGTAGGCGTGCTCTGCCACCGCGGAGGCGGTCATTAGATGCATTTGAAAGATGCACCATCGCGCTAGCGCACACCGGGCCCCTGTGGTGTGTCACCGCCATGGAGCTTGCACTGGAGCCAATAGGAACCGCGATAGCGGTGGCAGGATGCAATTTTGAAGATCGCAGTAGACATGCTCCACCACTGTGGAGGCAGTCCTTAGATGCATCTGAAAGAGGCAGACCTGGACCACCAATTGCTGCAGATTGGCACCTTTGCAACCAGCCCAGGGGGCTATATATGTGTTGGAGTGATCCTCACATTTCCACTGCTCACAGAGCCTGCTGCCTGAGACCCCTCACCTGCTGCTGCCTCCAGGAACTGCTGCCAGTGACCACCCACCTGCTGCTGCCTCTAGGGACTGCTGCCTGAGACCCCTCACCTGCTGCTGCCTCCAGGGACTGCTGCCTGAGACCCCTCACCTGCTGCTGCCTCCAGGGACTGCTGCCAGACACCCCTCACCTGCTGCTGCCTCCAGGGACTGCTGCCAGTCACCCCTCACCTGCTGCTGCCTCCCAGGACTGCTGCCTGAGACTGCCCACCCTCCCAGCCACTTCCTCATGTGCTGCCCGTGTCTGCCTCAGTAAGAGGGGAAGAGTGTCCTTCACCCCTGGGACCGCTGCCCCTGTCCCCCCTGCTGCCATCAGTGCTGAGTCTGTTGACCTTTTGTGCCAGCTGTGTGTAGGTCAGACAGCACTCCTCAATGCCTTCATTGACCATGACAAAAAATTGGCCCAGGTGGTTGCTTTCGTGGAGGGCATATATTCAGACATGGGTGGGCTGCACCGGACTGTCCAGGCTTTGTCCTCCACAGTGACGTCTGCCCTTCAACAGGCACATACTCACAGTCCAGCTCCGGTCCCTTTGTCCAACCCCCTGGCAGTGGCCACATCTGACGATAGTGACCATGATCCACATACATCAAAGTCACGATACCGCACATGAAGCACACAGCAGCAGCAACCCAAGTGGTCCTGGGCGCAGACACCATCCCCGCAGAAGACCAAAGCCACCCCAGAGCACAGAAAGAAAAGCCTGTCAGGTGACACCAGGGGACAAAATGCAAAGCATCAGACCTCAGGCACTCACGCCGCAGAGGCATCCCCATCCAAGGACTCTCCTGTCCCTAAAGCATCTCGCAAAGAGAAGCATACAGTTTCTGTGCCCACCAAGGAGGTGGTGCATGCCAAGGGTACACCTAGGAAGAGCTCCAAGGCAGATTCACCCACCACCTCGACTCCCATTCCAAGCCCAGTGAAGCAGGGGAAGGAGGGCACTGTAGGGGTGACACCTAGTAAACAGGGGAAGGGGGGCAGAGGTGAAGCCAGGCAAAGCGTACCGCTGGATCCAGCACAACACCAGAGGGGGTGCCAGCATCTGCACCTGATGCAGCTTTGGTGGTGAGTGTTCCTGATGTGCCCACAGCTATTCCCATTGATCCAAAGTCAGGCAGGCCATTATGGATCCCCAAGAAGTGGAAGGGCATCCCTCCACAATCTCCCAGCCACACCGTGTCTCTCGTCTCCATGACTCCACCTCCACATGCCACTACACCACCTAGTCCAAGGAGCCCTCCGGCTTGCCAAACCACTGATAGCTCTACCTCAGCTGTTCCGCTCTCTCCCCGTTCAAGTGCCCCGACAGTCCCCTCACTTCCGGGGTGTGCTGTTGTCTTTGTGCTGTGCTGTATGGTGTTGTGTGGGTTGCTGTTCTGTCACTGATGTGTGTGTGTGGCTGGTAAGCTTGGTGTGCACACACTGCTTGTTGTGCATGCAGTGCTGTGTGTGTCTGTTGCCTTGTCATTGCCTGGTGTGCATCCCCTCATGTCCTGCTGTGTTTGCTATGTGATTGTTTCACCTGTGCATCTGTTGTTTGTTTGATGTGGCTGTGTTGCTCTGTGATGGTGCACTTCTGGTGTGTGTTGTGGTATGTTGTCTGCGCATTGTTCCTGAGTGATGATGTTGTACCCTCCTTTTATGTCTGTGCTCCCATTGCCTTTCCACAGTTTAGCTGCACAGGGCATGTGTGGTCTTGTTGTGGTTCTGTGTGTGTTTAGGTTGGGTTATGTGTTTGTGTGTTGTTTTTGTGCAGACATTTGTTGTGGCATCCCTGTGTGTGTGTGTGTGATGTTTGTCGCTACCCCCAGAGTGTGTGATTGTTTGTATGTGTGTTGCCTAGCAAGTATTGTTAGCCTACAGTGTGGTTGACACTGGTGTTGTGTGCTGCTGGTGTGAGGGGGGTATGTGTGTAGATTCCTACTGGAGTTTGTCAGTCATGGGGTGTGTCAATGGGCCCTGTGTGTAGTGCTGCTGGTGTACTCCTGTGAAGTAGTTGTATACGTATGTGTGGCTGTTCACAGTTTGACTTCAGGGCCTTCCTTTCATCCTTGTGCCTCTACATGGTTTGCCTTGCTGTCTCCCTGTGTTGTTGCACTGTGATGTCTGTGGTTTGTCCTCACTGACTGTACCAGCCATGTGTGCTTTGATGGTCTGAGGGTGTTGTTCTCTGTTCCTTCTCTTGCATGTGATGTACACATGCTTGTTGTGTGTCTCCATGGCCTTCCATTTGTGTGCAGCCCACTTTGGCTTTCCTATTTGTTGCGCTCCATTGATGTTGGCATGTGGGGTGTGTATGTAACTGTGTGTCAGTCTGTGGTATGTATGTGTGACTATGCAGGCTGTGTGTCCATTTGGATGTTAGTTCCTTTTATGTGTTCATTTGGTGCTTATCCTCATTTTATTTTTCCTGAGCGTGGTGTTGTGGTGGTGTGTGTGTTTCCCTGGCCCTGTGCTACTGTGATGTGTGTTCCTGTGCAGCCACTCCTGCAGTGTCTGTCTCTCTGGTTGTTTGTTGTGTGGTGCAGGCTGTGTATTGACCTGGCTTGTTGTTGTGCATGGTGTGCACAGGAGGGGCATATGGCATGTGCCTTCAAGGGATGTGCTAGTGTGTGGTGGGAGGGGGTGTGGCCCTGTGGTCTTTGTGCCCTGCCCATGCCTGCCACTGGCCCTGCCTCTTGCTTTGTGTGCATGTATTCCCTTGTGTTCACCGCTGCGGTGACGTGACCGCGACATTGCTACATGATCGCGGAAGATGTGTGTCCAGGATGCAGAGGGGTGACTTGGTGGCAGGTGGATGATGTGTGGGTACCCTTGTGGATGTGTCCCTGTCCCCACCAGGGTGTCTGATGTGGATTTGGACCCTGTGTCAGCCCATTTGTTGTGTTTGTGTTATTGCGTACCTGCGGCGGCGTCCGCGGCAGTCCATGAGTTCCTGGTGATGTAGCAGGTACAGCACTGGAAAGACGGGTAGAGCTGGGTCCATAGCAGTCGTGACCGGGTGGTGTGGACCGGGACTCTGGTTTTGCATTCCGCTGTCGAGCTTCCGCCGTCTCTGGTTGGGCGGTATCTCTGCTGTGGTGCGTCTGCTTGTTTGGGGCATCCTAATTTGCAGAGCGGGGCGGAAGTCATTCCGCACGGCAGAGATTCTCCATTGGCTCCCACCGCCGCGGTGGCGGGCGCTCTTTGATGGCGGTGCGCGTTGCACCGTGTTGGTTGGGAAATGGGCTATGTTTGGCCATACTAATATGGCGGACGTGAAGACCGCTGCTTGCGGGCAGAAAAAAGCATTTTTCCGCACCGCCAGCACAGCGGTGGTGCCACCGCCCGACATCCTAATGGACCCCTTTGAGTCTGGAGAGCCAGAGTGAAACAAATATGAATTTGCAAAAACTTATTGATTCAAGAACTAATGACTTTGAAGTTGACATTTGATGAGATGGCCTTTTTGGAACTGGAAGCAGGAAAGCAAGTGTGTTGTGCACATGATAAGCAGGGGAATGTGGCTAGTGAACTGGGTGTGGATTTTCTCAAACAGAAGATTCATAAGTCTTATAGTAGTAGTAGAAATATCTTTATTCAATTTTATAAAAACCATGAAAGCTCATCAAATTATACAGGCATGAACAATAGTATCAAGTCACCCATTCTGAAAAAGATATTGATAGTGCTCATGCACATAAATTGTTCCTCTTACAATATGATTTGGAATTCCCCTTTCCCCTGAGAAAAGTGTACAAATGCAGGGCAGCTTGTCAGTGTCTATGCCACGGCTGATGTCAACATGTATCATTTAAACTAAAAAAGATACTAAGTAAAGTGTCATGTTCAACAATTTCCTCAATCCCATTACTAAAAACAATTTACTTAAAAGGTTAGGTTAAATCATCCAGTCATTAAAGCCTTATAAAAGCTTCGTATCATTTATTTAAAACTATTAAAAACTATTAAAACTATTCCACAATAATAAGCAAAATATAAAATCAGAGATATTGCAGTGCATCAATACTCGTTTCAGTGGCTATTGGATAATTTCAACATCCTGGTTCTTAATCTCCAAGCATGTAACAGGTATCTTGACACAGTAAAAATTAACCGCTCAGTGCAGTCACTTTTAAAAATCCTAATAAAATCCTTTAAGCAGTTTGCAGCTAGTATTCATCATTTTGGAATTAACCAGGTTCTTCTTATCTGGGTGTACTTTGGACAGAAGAACACAAAATGTTCTTTCGTTTCATGTTCGTGCATGCATGAGGGGAAAATGGACAAGATGTTAACATCCGTCCATTTGCTGCAGAATTCATTGAATGACAGAATTCTGTACATAAACTTCAAATATAAAGATTTTGATAATGGAAGTTCTATGTGGTTCGAAAATTTCACAAAATGCCTGTTGATTTTAAAATCAAGAAACCTCCTTGTTAACTCCCCTGTGTCATAAGTCTTACATAAGTGTGAGAGCATAAGCTGACATGCAAAAGGAAACCATTATACAATTGGGAGCAAAGTTGAGAAGCCTAGTGGTGATATTGCTGAAGAATACTTCCCATTGATAGACGTGCCAGGAGCCCATGGTCTGGCTTATGTTCAAGTACCTTAGAGTGCATATGATGTATGGGCTTGTACTAAAGGTTTTCCAAAGCAAAGAGAAGCCAGAGAAAAGGCACGCAGAGGTGGACATGATTGTTACTGAGGCGAAGGTATTATGGGAAGATTTGGATGCAGCCGCTGCCCGTGCAGGTAAGAATGGTGGGACGGTGGGGGGCATTTCGACAGCTGAGCATGAGGGAAAATTAAAGAAATGATTCATTTTCCCTCGTCATCGTCCGTCGAAATCCTCGCCCACCTAGCCCCACTCTCCACTGCTCTTCATCGGCACCTGTGCAGAATACAAAGCAGTTCTACAGAACTATGCCTTTAACTTTATCCTATTCCACCTCAGATGCAGAATAATACAGTGAAATCCCCACAGAATATTCCTTTTCAGTTAATTTCAGTTCAACCTCATGTGAGACACTCATTGATTAGTGATTTGTTTCGGCAATTTTCAGCTACCCTCAGAGTTCTGCAACGAAAGAGTCAGGCAGAATGACAGTGGCTGAGAGGAAAGGTGAATTGCATGCTTGGTACAATTCTACAGGTAGAGCAGAATAAATCCATTTGTTGAAGTAGTTAATGCCATCCTATATCATTTTTAGTAGATACTGTTACTACCCATTCAACGGTTAGACTAGTGGAAGCTCCTGATCCAGCCCTCTCAGGTAAAGAAATATAAGTAGCAGCCATTTCAAATAAACAACTAATTAACAAGTTATCAAAAAATGTAAAAAATAGGTTTAGCTGTAAATGCTAACAGGTGGAATTTAAATTGAAAAATAAGGCAATAACAAATTGTATATTTCTGTTTCTCACAGAAGTGAAGTTACCTCCAGATATTAGAAAAGCAGTGAAGAGAAAGGTGTGGCAGTGTACTGGAAAAGATGCTGGGCTTATTAAAAGAGCAAAATAGCATAAAGTCAGATGCAGTGCACCCACGTCTGGCCTAATATAGACTTTCTTGCGAAGCTAAGGAAAGGATTAATTCTGTGATTGGAACAATAGTGCAGAAGGGCATCTGGAAGGAAGTTTTGGAAAGCCCATGAAATCCACCTACTATGGGCTTGTAAAACCTAATGGGAAGTGGAGGATAGTACACAATCTTAGAAACATTAATGAGATAGTAACATGACACATAGTTATCACTGTCCTTTCTTCAGACAGGTTAGCTCCCTAATGCCACATACACTGAATACTTGGCGAGTGCCACACACCCTCGACTAAAACATAACAGCGATACACTTCTTGTATAACCCAAACTTGCAACTTACACGGTTCCAACCATACAATTTATTATTACCTCCTCGTCCCTCCTTCTCATATCAGTCCTCACTATTGGGTCCCAGGAAGACATGGGAAAAGGCATCTCCAGGCACAACTTAAAAAAAGTGACCTGAGTAACTACACACAAAATGGCGTACATCCGGCGTAATACTGACTCATGTCACTTTCTGTTTTTTCTCTATGGTAGATGCATGGCTATGCACAGCATCTTCAAGGAACATCTAAGTGGTAAAAAATCTTACAATTCTTTGTATTGTCCTATTTACATGTTTTCTTATTTGAGTTATAGCAGGTAAGCAGCACACAGATAGGCCTGCTATAGCGGCTTTCCTCTGTGCTACAAAGCTGCTAATTTGCCATGCCACTCCACTTAGAGATTGGTGTTATATGCATGTTTGGATTTGCACTCCCACTTTAAATATATTGATTTGCCTTTGTATTGAGCACTCCTGATTTCAATATGGTGCCAATAACTTTTCTCTCATTTGTAGCAAAATATCACACAGGACTTAGAAATAGTGGTGCTCTCATGATATTTTTTCCATCTTGCTGCCTACAAACTAGTATCACAGGAAGCAAAGAAACTGGGCTTCCCTCTCACAAAACATAGGATTCTGTGTCATCATAGGACATGGAAAAGCAAGGGAAGCGCTCATTCAAAAGGCAACATGTGGAGCCTGCCTTCTCTCGTGAAGAAGAACAGCTCCAGAGTTCCCGAAAGCTGAAGCCTGTTTCAGTGCAGACTCTTCAGGATATGATGAATAAAGCAATAGAATGTGTTTTTTGGACTGGAGATGGTCCTGTTGCAGGGATTCTGCAGAGTCACAGAACTATCCTTGGGATCATGGAACCTTAGTTGGCAGGGACTGAGTCATCCTACCACCTGAGTATCCATGAGCCTGGGGACCAACTAGCTATAGTGCCTCTTGTCCTCCTACACACTCAAAGAGGAACATGTGATTAGATACCCCAGAACACAACAGTCCCGACCCTCTCAGGAATCGCGGTTGCAGGACACACCCTTTTGCTCGTACTCTCGTATCGGTCCACAATAGGATCTGTCAGAGACACAAGGAAAGTTTAAAATGTTTATTTTAACTATTGTACCCTAGTATGCAGTATACGTGCCATGTGAAGCAGACAAATGCCTAACACAAATACGGTTAGCATAGGAAGTAGTCCATAAATTATAAAAGGTGCTGTCATTGTATACGTCAGCGTAGCCTAGCCTCCCTTCCTTTCTATAGAAGCAAAATAATTACATATCAGAAGATCTCTAGGTGTTTGCAGCAGACCCTGTACCTCAGTCTATAGAAGAAATATCTACATCACAGGTGCTGTCACGCTCCCTTCGCTGGAAAGATCTCTCCAAATGTGTGTTACCCACCCGTGTATACCTATATGAGCAAAGTATGTATTCCCAAACAACAGCTGTCTCTGCGTGTTTTGTCTAGGCGCTTGGGCCTGACCAGAACAGAATAACAAGAGGCACTGTTGTTCGACTTTGTTTGCGGTGTTCAGACTAAATCCCAGGAAAGAGCAGAGTGCAAAAACAACAGTATGTTTAGTGTGAATGTTGCAGTGTGGCCCAAAGCAAAAATATGTTTGTATAGTAACATGTGCAAAGCAGAAAACAGTCTGGCACGGGCCCATGCTAACATAGAAAAAACAACAATGGCCACATGAACCCCTTGACACCCTCCCTTTGGTCAGGACAGTAGCAGGTAATGGTTGCCGAAATTACTAGTAAGCAGAGCCAAAGTGTTGCAGGTAAGCGTTCAAGATAGAAGACGGCCGAATGAGTAGGAAGGACAATTTTTTGTACACAAAGTATATCCAATTACAGCGTGTCATCAGAACCCAATATCTATGCCACCGAGTAGAACGCCATCGACTCCAGTTAGGCATCAGACCCTTCCAAAGTGAAAACCACAGCAATCCAATTGAGCAATTCTACAGATGTGTTCCTCATACCTAGTGGTTGCTTAGACCATCCAAGCAGAACAAGTGTTGTTTTAAAAGAAACGGAGATCCAAGAGTCGGTGTGCACCTGCGAATGAAGCTGTGTCGGCCACTGGCCCCAGTGATGGATTATACACAAGCCACATACCCAAGGAACAGTCCTGGTTATGGGACATCAATGGACCCATCAAAATATCACTTATCCAGGGCAGCGTGTGACGGTGTAGCCAGGCAGATATCCAGGGCCCACTGGAAGAGGAACAAGATGCAGTAAAACACAGTGCACGCAGGCGAAATAGTAACAGCGGAAAGTCAGACTGGAATCGACATCCAGAGCTTCTAGTGGCAATCAATCCAAAAAGTTGACGCATCCGCTCACGATACAGCTGCAGCTGCTCCTCTCTGGGCAGAACCACAGATCCAGCAGCCATTGCAGAATGGAAGAAAGAAGTCAACGATGCCACAAATCAAGAAGAGCAGCAGTGGGAACCCACTGTAAACGCAGGAAAAAATGGAATGTGTAAAGGTAGGAATTACTCCAAAAATCATCTGGAATGAGGACACAAGGTGCTTTGAGTCTGCTTAGTTTATTGAAATCTGTTTTCAGGATTGGAATTACACAACACACTATCTAAACTCCCTTGTCGAGGGGAAAACAAGACATTGTTGCAACAAGTAACTAGCTGGGAAACAGCGCTACGTTCGGGATCCTGGACCGCAGACCGCAGCAGTCCTATTTATTAAGGTCAAGATAACTGCCATTGGAAAGCAATGTGAGAGTGGGAATAATAGAGGGGAGTTCATCTTAGAAAACAAGCCAAATTAGTGGCAGAAACATTACAAGCACCGTGCAGTTTCACTTGTTGGCACACAAGGGATGGCACGCAGTTGAATCACACTCTTCCCCTGTAAGAAAAACCTCTTTGTCTGCTCATTGACAGCGCTATGTAAATGGTAAAAACCATAACTCATGTATGTAACTGCTCCCAAGGGGCTCATATCTACCTACGAAAAAATGTTTCTAGCATGCAGTAAACTGAAACATAGAGACGGGCAACTAAATGATCCCATATATTAACCATATAGCAGAATTAGTTTTGGCTACAGTAAACTCTAGTTGTTCGAGTTTTTCTATATGCAACATTGTGTATGTAGCGTCTTTCATGGCCATTAATTGTTGTTTGCTTGTTAAATTGAAAGGTAAGAACAATGCACTTGCATTCAGATAATCCCAGGGAACTCGTCTATTTTTAAGTGTTTGTAGTTTCCACCCAAATTGCTTAACTGACCTAAGTTGGTGTTGACCATGATATAACGTAGACACTTCACTTTGTACAATATCAATAACAGAAGATACAATATTGTCTAAAGTATTAATACGAGATGACAATGTATTAATACTGGTAACAACAACGGCAAGGACTTTATCCAAATTTTCCTGATCTATTTGTCGTAGACATACAGCAGATTCTAGTTGTGGCAATTTCCAAAATTCATTGGAAGCAGCATAAACAAAACACTTAGCACGAGGAGATTTTGGATCCAAAAGGAAATCAGCAAGATTTATGTCTCCAGGCAAAAGAGAAAGATGTTGTTTTACAGAAGACAGCGCAGAATGTTCTAACCATTGTTGACATAAATTCCCAGCAGAATAAGTGGTGACTGTACTGGAATTGGGGGTTTGAGGGTAGCGTGGATCAGGCCTATGTGAGGAAAACCCAGAAGTAGCATTCATGAAACTCGAATGACAAATATTCGTGTCCACTGGCCACTAAGCCCACCCAGTTGGATTCATTGTAGAGGAATTAAATGTGCTGTTTCTTATCATGCAATTACGTTGATCTTCAGTATAATTTATATAAGCCTGCCAGTTACCATAAAGGGCTAGCGATGGAATAGTGAGAGTATTCAATTCTCTAATTTTAGCCAATCCCGGACAAGTAGTTTGTTGGCTGTGTGAATTCAGAAAGATGATTTGGGTCGGTATTAGACATGCACGGGACAAGGACTTAGTGCCTTGCACTTGCCAAGGCTTAGTGCCCCTCACTGATTTTAGTTCAATGTTATCTTTCCAATAATCATTGGGTAAGCATATAGTGCCCGATTCACAGAAGTAATCTGAGACGAAAGTCTAACTTTATGACTTTCGGTATTCACAAAGGGCATTTATGAGTACTAAAGTTAGACTTTTGGTCTACGTTTAGACCAAAAGTCTAACTTAGACCAAAAGTCTAACTTTACTACTGCTAAAGTTAGATTTTTGGTCTAAGTTAGACTTTTGGTCTAAACTTAGACCAAAAGTGTACGTGTATGTACACCCGTCTACGTTCGAGTCGTACGCGCTGGGGGTACGCACCGTACATACACGGGTGGGGGTATGACTCGAACGTACACGGGTGTACATACACGGGGGGGTTCGACATGTACACGGGTGTACATACACGGGGGGTTTGACACGTACACGGGTGTACATACACGGGTGGGGGTACGACTCGAACGTACACGGGTGTACATACATGGGGGGTTCGACACGTACACGGGTGTACATACACGGGGGGTTCGACACGTACACGGGTGTACATACACGGGTGGGGGTATGACTCAAACGTACACGGGTGTACATACATGGGGGGGTTCGACACGTACACGGGTGTACATACACGGGTGGGGGTATGACTCGAACGTACACGGGTGTACATACATGGGGGGGTTCGACACGTACACGGGTGTACATACACGGGGGGTTCGACACGTACACGGGTGTACATACACGGGTGGGGGTACGACTCGAACGTACACGGGTGTACATACACGGGGGGTTCGACATGTACTCACGGGGGCTGGGGGGGTTCAGCGCGTAGTCACGGGGGCTGGGGGGGGTACGGCGTGTACTCACGGGGGCTGGGGGGGGTTCGACACATACTCACGGGGGCTGGGGGGGGGGGTACGGCGCGTACCGGGCCCCCTATTCTGGTCGTTTCGCGGCGTACTTCGCTTTTCCGGCACTTTTTGGGTGCCGTAAAAATCTTGCCGTCCGGACTGCTGTCGGTTCGAATCGTACTTCCTGGGTCGTGAAACGCTGCCCGACAGCGTCCCGACGTCACGTCGGAGCATTCCCGGATCACAGTCGTATGTATATTTTCGTCGGACGGTGTTTTTTACGAATCGTACGGAAATGGTGTTTCCGTGCGAATCGTACATCCATGTTTGGAAAGTTTTACAACCGGGTACGAGTCGGACGGAGAAAACGCTCCGACCGACGGTTCGTACCCGGTTTTTCCAGGATCGTAATCGGCACCATAGTAAGTATCCTGTGTTTTTCTACAGGACCAGTGTGTAGGAAGACAGCATCAAGCTGTTCAATCTTCTGAGCAATCCAAAATGGAAGGTCATCACAAGACTGAGGACGCTTGCCCATCACTGAATTAATAAGAACTGGGCTAATCACAAGGGCCCCACCATGCGCCTGCACTGAAGGCGCAGCTCCAGGTGGAGCCACCAAAAAGGCATGGGAAATAAACTGAATCAGGTGTCTATAGAGAAGACACACCTGTCCATACAGTACACGGACCTTCACTAAATTAGCATTACGATAATTGGGATGCGGAGTAAAACCATTCAATACAGGCCATGCGGCCCATCAATATTTAAGGGGCCCATACCTACAAACGAAAGAGTAGGGGGAAGGGAGCCAAATTTGGTGCTCCCAGGCTGTAAGAGGAACTTCATCCACTGCATGATGATATGCCGCTGGAACCGCAGCAACCGTATAAGCATGAAAGGAATAATCATTTGCATCCACTGTGAGAAACGTAACCCAGGAATAAAAAACCTCAAAGCAGTATGCTGGATCTGCTTCAACCACAAAAACAAATGGAAGACCCGGCATTGGGGACCCCATTCTGTAACAAATGTTGTGTAACCGCTGAGTGGCAATATGCCAAAATTGTGATCGGTTGAGCCATAATAAAATGTTTAAAATAATATGTCGGTAGTACAAACGGGTCAAAAACCATTTAGAATTCAAGTTTGAAAACCTAGAGTAAGAGGTGTACCCTACCAACTGAGGAGGCAAAGCGCTCCCACCACGGACGTCTCTGGTAATTGGTGTGAGGGTATTGTGGACCAGCACAAGCGCTACTCAGGCATCTTGTGAATCAATACCAGACCAAACATTGATGGCGCCATGTTGCAGGGATTCTGCGGAGTCACAGAACTGTTCATGGGATCATGGAACCTTAGTTGGCAGGGACTGAGTCATCCTACCACCTGAGTATCCATGAGCCCGAGGACCGACTAGCTATGGTGTCTCACTTGCATTCCTACTCACTCACAGAGGAACAAGTGATTAGACACCCAGAACACAAAACTCTTTAGGAATCAAGGTTGCAGGACACACCCTTTCGCTCACACTCTTGAACTGGTCCACAATAATATCTGACAGAGACACAAACAAAGTTTAAAATGTTTATTTTAACTATTGTGCCCTAGTATGCAGTATTCGTGCCACAAAAAGTAGAAAAATGCCTAACACAAATACAGTTAGCATAGCAAAGTAGTCTGTAAATCATAAAAGGTGCTGTCATTGTATACAATGGTGTAGCCTAACTTCCCTTCTTTTCTATAGAAGCAAAAATATTATATATCAGAAGATCTCTGGGTATTTGCCACAGACTCCGTACCTCAGTCTATAGATGAAAGATCTACATCACAGGTGCTGTCATGCTCCCTTCTCTGGAAAGATCCCTCTGTGTGCTACCCACCTGTGTCTACCTATATGACTAAAGTGCATGTTCCCAAGCAACAGCTGACTCTGAGTGTTTTGTCTAGGTGCTAGGGCCTGACCAAAACAGAATAACAAGGGGCATTGTTGTTTGACTTTGTCTGCAGTGTTCAGACTAAATCCCACGAAAGAGCAGAACACAAAAACAACAGTACCTTCTGTGTGAAAGTTGCAGTGTGGGCACAAAGCAAAAATATGTTTGTATTGTAACGTGCGCAAAGCAGAAGACAGTCTGGCACGGGCTCATGCTAACATAGGGAAAACGACAATGGCCAGCAGGAAAGAGCCTGAGTGTCGGCCAGTCTACACAGTACTTAAGAGAGTCTTGACTAGAAAATGGATGTATGTTGATAAATCCAGCTTCCCTACATTCCTAGTGAAAAGATAGTTGCTACAGAATTTCCAAGACTTAGCTTTATCTATAGTGAAAGATGATTCTTTCATGGCCAGTATGATGTCACAAAACAATGTTATTTTGGAAGATGCCACCCCAAAAATATAAATGTCTTTCATTTTTGGCCTGAGGGCAGGGACCTATGTAACATACAGGTGCCGATCACGATCCGGTAAAAACCGGGTACGAACCGTCGGACGGAGCATATTCTCCGTCCGACGCGTACCCGGTCGTCAAAATATACAAACATGGAATTACGATTCGCACGGAAACCCCATTTCCGTACGAATCGTACAAAACCCCCACCGACGAAAATAAACGTACAAATGCGATCCGGGAAAGCGCCGACGTGACGTCGGGACGCACGCAGCCTGCCATTCACGAACCAGGAATGACGATTCGCACCGACGTCATCCCGCGCGGTGAATATTTTCCGGCAGCCAAAAACTGCCGGGAAATCAGGACGACGCGAACAAGGAGTACCTGTACGCGACGGACAGACATGGACCCGAACCTACGTGTCATCCCGGCCCTCATAGCAGTCGACCTCCTCTACAGGTTCCGACGCAGACGCCGCAGAAGGTCAGAACAACAAAGGGAGGGGGGAAAGGGGGGGGTGGCAGGACCAGGGGCAGGCCACAAAACCCCCACCAAAGTCACACAGCACACATGCCCTGGACATACCTGACCCTCAGGCCCTGGTCACTACGAGGGGGTGGGGGCGTGTCCAGCAAAGCCAGCGTCCGCCACAATGGAAGTGCTTGACGACGCGAACCGGCAACACAACAATACAGGTACGTCCCGTACCCACGCCTTAAGAGCGTGGGTACGAGTCGTACCACGCCCACACCTACGTCACCCCAACAATGGCGGGACGGCTGTACCCACGTGGCAAAGGCCTGGGTACAGCCCGCACAAGCATTCCACAGCGTGGGTACGGATATGTACGGACCGTACACCCACCCCGTATGCATGGAGCGTACCCCCCACCCCAACAGTGTAAGTACGACCCGTACCCTCACCCGCGTACGTCTGGAGCGTACCCCCCACCCCAACAGTGTACGTATGACCCCTACCCCCACCCGCGTACGTATGGAGCGTACCCCCACCCCAACAGTGGAAGTACGACCCGTACCCTCACCCGCGTACGTATGGAGCGTACCCCCATGCCAACAGTGGAAGTACGGACCGTAACCCCACCCGCGTATGCATGGAGCGTACCCCCCACCCCAACAGTGTAAGTACGACCCGTACCCTCACCCGCGTATGCATGGAGCATACCCCCACCCCAACCGTGTATGTACGACCCGTACCCTCACCCGTGTACGTATGGAGCGCACCCCCCATGCCAACAGTGTACGTACGGACCGTACCCTCACCCGCGTACGTATGGAGCGTACCCCCACCCCAACCGTGTATGTACGACCCGTACCCTCACGCGCGTACGTATGGAGTGTACCCCCCACCCCAACAGTGTAAGAACGACCCCTACCCCCACCTGCGTACGTATGGAGCGTACCCCCCACCCCAACAGTGTAAGTACGACCCCTACCCCCACCCGCGTACGTATGGAGCGTACCCCCCACCCCAACTGTGTATGTACGACCCGTACCCTCACCCGTGTACGTATGGAGTGTACCCCCCATGCCAACAGTGTACGTATGGACCGTACCCTCACCCGCGTACGTATGGAGCGTACCCCCACCCCAACCGTGTATGTACGACCCGTACCCTCACCCGCGTATGTATGGAGCGTACCCCCCACCCCAACAGTGTAAGTACGACCCCTACCCCCACCTGCGTACGTATGGAGCGTACCCCCCACCCCAACAGTGTAAGTATGACCCCTACCCCCACCCGCATACGTATGGAGCGTACCCACCACCCCAACAGTGTAAGTACGACCCCTACCCCCACCCGCGTACGTATGGAGCGTACCCCCCACCCCAACAGTGTAAGTACGACCCGTACCCTCACCCGCGTATGTATGGAGCGTACCCCCCATGCCAACAGTGTAAGTACGGACCGTAACCCCACCCGCGTATGCATGGAGCGTACCCCCCACCCCAACAGTGTAAGTACGACCCGTACCCTCACCCGCGTATGCATGGAGCGTACCCCCACCCCAACCGTGTATGTACGACCCATACCCTCACCCGTGTACATATGGAGCATACCCCCCATGCCAACAGTGTACGTACGGACCGTACCCTCACCCGCGTATGTATGGAGCGTACCCCCACCCCAACCATGTATGTACGACCCGTACCCTCACCCAGAGACAGGAGGGGTGGGTGCCTAACACTCCCAGCAGTGCCCAGAGACAGGAGGGGTGGGTGCCTAACACTCACAGCAGTGCCCCTGCAAAGAAAAGGGTGGAGTACCCACAGATCCAATGCCCACAAATGCCAGTCAGGTGCACAAAGATCCTGCAGTACATGTACCACATGTGTGCGAGGCTGGAAGTATACATATGCATAGCGCCTAAAAGAATACATGTACACATGAAGTCATGGCAACAGTCTACATACACAAGTACAGTGACCACCAAGGACGCCACGAATGATGCAGGTGGAGACATCGCTCAGCATGCATGGGCCAAGTCTAACGAGTCCGTCACACACCCAGCCAATGTAGACACAGCTCAGCCCCACATATTGGAAAGACCCTGCAGGGAAGATGTCAGGTTACACAGAGGAAGGAACACACCTTGGGACGATGTCACCATGCAGTAACTGCTTACATGAACAAAGTTATGTAGCCAACAGCTTGTGATGGCACACAGATACCAGGATCCACCCTATGACCAGCACAAGACGACAATTCCCACACACCCAACACATAATCACCACCCAAAATAATGGGGCAGGTCGACCAACAGCAATACCAGACAGACAGTAGTGTACTAAGGAAACATAAATTGCTTTAATCAGCATCCAAAACATATGTTTTTCCCTTCAAAGTTCAAAAAGTACTATGCCCATAGGGCAAACCAAAGTTCCAATCCAGGTGGGGGACACAGTGGGACGCGTGTCCCCTAGCTTGCCTGCACAGTCAGACTCCATCGTCTTCCAGAGCGGGGAGGGCATCATGTGGGGGGGAAGGACCAGGCACCGCAGGGACATGAGGGCGAAGGGTAGGCGTCGTGGGTGCAGGGATGGAGGACTCCACCACAGGGGGTGGGTCAGGGCCAAAGGCGGAGGCCAGGATGGCACTGCACACCTTTGCAAGGTCCTCCAGAGTCTCCCCTGCACCCGAAGGAACCACAGGCCCCAAGGAGGGGGGGCGTGGAGGGATGGGTCGCAGCGCCACAGGGGGAGGGTGTGGACAGGGGGGGGAGTCAACCACCCTGACCGGGGACTCCCTTGACCGCTTGCGGGGTGGTGTCACAGTGGGGCTCAGGGACAGAGCGGCCATGAAGGAGTCCTTGCTGGATATGTGGCCAGGAGAGCTGAGGGGAGGGGATTTGGAGGGAGTGGATTGGGTGGAATGCGGACTCCCACTCTGGCTGCATGACTTACGTAGGCCCCCCGACCCAGTGGGTGTGCCTACTTCACCCTGTGTGTGCGTGCCAGGAGGTGTGCGTATGACCTTCCCTGCTGGTGTGGTGCCTGTGTCTGTTGTGGTGGGTGCATGCTGACGTCTGGGTGTACGTGGGACAGGCATGGGAGTGGGAAGTGTGGATGGGGCAGGGGTAGTGGGTGGGACTTAGCGCTGCAGGAGACCCACTGCTGCAGTCAGTGTCGAGTATATGGACCTCAGCAACTGGCGTTGGTCAGCCTGCAATGAAAAAATGCCCTCCAAGTATGCCTCCATGATGTGCAGCACTTGGCTGTGGCCATGGAGGACATTAAGGATCGCAGCCTGACCAATCTGCAACTGCCGCTGGATGTCCACAGACTCGGCATTGGCGGCAGCAGTGGAGACAGGTGCAGGGGGTGCGGTGCCTGGCAGGAAGGAGACATGTGGTGACCGGGCACGCTGGGAAGGGACACGAGCAAGTGGGAGGCGGCTGATGGCAATGGAGGGGGCGGGGTGCGATGTTGTGCCGCTGTCAGCTGGTGGTGCAGCCTCCGCCCACTCGGAGAGATCATCCTCGGACCCGTCAGCTTCATATTCAGTCGTGCCAGTGGACAGGTCCTCGGCCTCACTCTCCTCCGCCTCAGTACCACTCAATGTGCCAGCCACGATGTCAACGCTGGCACTGGTGCTCGGTCCCTCCGCTCCGTCTGTGCTCATGTCTCCCTCCATGTCCCCCGACGATGCTATGGGCAAGGTGAACAGACAGCAATTAATCACACACCTGTATACATATGTCACATGAGTCCAATCTACATAGGTTACAGTGCATAGCCTGAAAAGAAAGATCAGTAACATCTACAAAACAAGGTACAGATGTAGGGCATGCAACACACAGTTGGTTGACCCACCATGCCACTGAAAATCCATGGAGAGCATGACACAATTGCAAATGACATGAAATGGAGTTTGACAGAGGAGCCAGGCCCTGGGGACAATCCAGCACTGCATCTGCACCACACAGCGTTGCCGAAAATAGGGATGAGCAGGGACCATATCTATGAACTTGAGGCACATGCTGCATAGGTAATACTGAAAACATGCCCAACATGACTGGCTCACTGCACCTTGAGTGTATGTCCAGACAAACATCACACACTGGCCAGACCTAGCAAGGAGATTTCAGGATTTGACATGTAGGCTTTGCCCGCACCAACCACCCCCTACATGAGACAATTTGTTGAGACACAGGAAGCACTTACATCTCTTAGTCTGGGTGAAATACACAGGGGCTGCATAAATGCTAGATTGGACGCCAAATTCCCAAGGTGCGCCTGTCCAAAGAATCATGTACAAATGGCCTTCATCAGATGATTGTAACAAGACACACAGGCACTGGCCACTGTGACTATGAACAAGGGAAATCAGGTCAGGCTGTACAGTGGACACTTGTACTACATTTCACGTCAATATACATGGTGCCAGGGGACAATGGCACAGAGCACAACCTATGCTGTAGACACTGAGAGTGTCCACGTTTTGTGATGACACACATGACACCTAGGAAAATATGCCCCAGGGGACAGTAGTGGCCACACAACTCCATGGTCCTGAATGGGAATGACTGCAACACACGCCACCATCCCTGCACTATGCGTATCGCACACTCATGCACATCATGTCACAGGCCACAACATAGGACATGCGCGCTGTAAGGCATGACACTTGAGAGACTAACTCCCATGTCTGGACTCAGCATCAGTGCCAACTGACATGGAACCCACATGTACTGAACTGGACAGGGCACAGGCAAGGTCCCCAAACCTGTTACACACCACCCCCACACATGATGCTACAGGCATAGTTCACGTGGAGAAAGCGCAAGCTTACATTACCTTGTGAAGGAGTGACTACACACAGACCAGGGAACACATTGCAAGGAGGGGAAGGGAGGCAGGAGAGCACAGCTATACTGTGGGTAACTGGATCTGCACAGCACCTTTAAACCCTGGCAGTGAATCCATGCAACTGTGCACTTACAAATGCTGGTGACACTCAACAAACACACATGTACCTACCCCCTTCCTGCTGCTGCTTCTCCTGTAAGCGCCTCTCCAAGTCTGGTAACACCACCGCCAGCACACGCTTGTGGATGTGGGTCAGACGGCGGCGCCCCCGGTTCTTATGGGTCTCAGGTGAGTCCCCCTGCAGGACCCGTGCGATCCTCCGCGTCCAGCACCGGATATCCTGCCAGCGTTTCCTCACCTGGGACAGGCGCCGCTTGCGACCATCCGCACTCCTCACTGCACTGACGGCGGTCAGCCATATCTGCTTCTTGGCAGAGGCGCCTACCTGTGAGGATGAACAAGTGACACTACATCAATACACCAGGCACATGTCACAGAGAGACATATTAGAACAAATGTGCTGTGTACAACAAGGCATAGTATGCATCCAACGCATTGCACCTTTGTCATAGGGACATGATCCTCTGGGGAAGGGCAAAAGCAGTACGTGCCATTGAAAGTACACAGGTGGAATGAGGGCAACGACACAATCAATGATCCAGGCTCACACTGTGCATCACAAGGTACACCAGGATAATGTGCAGCACCTCTAAGCCGTCACATGCCACAGGCCACTGACGCTACCGCAGCAGAGTACACAGACACACACAGGCACAGGACATTCACCTGCCATTGCCAAATGCTGCGACAAAACTCACTCTGCACATGTGCCACTAGACAGGGGGCTCACAGGTGTGGGGATGGCTCTGCACGTCAGACACACAGCACTGCTCCCTGCTCACATCACATGGGCAGGGTATATCCATCCCTCATGCAGCCCGGGTGCCACACCCCACATATGCACCCACCCACATGACAGGGGACTTACACACACACCGATGTCCAGGGTACGAACACATCATGTGGACACTCTCAGCACAGGTACACAGAACTAACACACATCTGTGGGTACAGTCACCTGTCACACTGGGCTGACCACATAATCACATGAGGACTGTAGAGGCTACATTCCCAGGAGGACAAGACAGGCAGAATGTGGCATGCACCATGCAGTGATTGTCACAGTAAACACAATGCAAGTGAGGACGGCAGACATGCACCACAGCATGCACTGGCTGGGAGACATCAGGCATTCCCCCCCCGGGAACCCCCCTACAGTACATAGCATGGGTGCCACACCTGGACACAATGCCAGAAGTCACAGTCACAAAAAAGGGACACAGTCTGTGCCAGTGGACTCTGCACTCACCTGATACCCTGGTCGCCCATACAGCATGGGGTACTGTGGGAGGATCACATCCAGCAAAGCCAGGTTCTCCTCCAGGGTGAAAGGCTGTGACCTCTCCACAGACCTTGATATGGTTCCAGGGAATCAGTAGCAGCAGCTGGGTCGTGGAATACAAAGATGTGCAGGCAAGTGCTCCCTCATGGGACCTGGCTGCCTTATATCTGCCTTGCTGGCCTGTTTCATGCACAGGAGTACAGAGTGATTGGTCACTCACATTTGCATCCTATGTTTCCTCCAATCCCTTCAAACCTAGCACAGTCAGTGGGTTCTTATTGTGTTTTTTTCTTCAGCATGATGTCAACTCCACAAACACATTGCAACAAAGTAGATTCATTCCAACTGAATTCTGCTGTGCACCTTCCGGAAAAATTTCAAACTTTAAACGTGGTCTCCATGACAACCAGCATGCATGTAGGCCTTTATACTTGTCCCTCATGTGTCCCCTATGTAATTTGGAGCTTCACACACAGGTACGGTGCGTTCCGGGGCCCTAGGGCACCCCAAATGCATAGCAACGGCCCGTACAGGCGTGTGTACGCTCCGTACCACTATGGGTGTTCTCGCGTATGCGTACTCATGGTGGTATGGACCGTACACACACTTGTACGCTCACTATCACTATGAGTACGCATACGCGAGAACACCCATAGTGGTTCGGACCGTACACACGCCTGTACGCTCACTATCACTATGAGTACGCATACGCGAGAACACCCATAGTGAGACAGACCGTACACACGCCTGTACGCTCACTATCACTATGAGTACGCATACGCGAGAACACCCATAGTGATAGTGAGCGTACGCACGCGTGTACGGCCCGTCTCACTATGGGTGTTCTCGCGTATGCGTACTCATAGTGATAGTGAGCGTACAGGCGTGTGTACGGTCCGTACCACCATGAGTACGCATACGCGAGAACACCCATAGTGGTACGGACCGTGCACACGCCTGTACGCTCACTATGACTATGAGTACGCATACGCGAGAACACCCATAGTGGTACGGACCGTACACACGCCTGTACGCTCACTATCACTATGAGTACGCATACGCGAGAACACCCATAGTGAGACGGGCCGTACACGCGTGCGTACGCTCACTATCACTATGGGTGTTCTCGCGTATGCGTACTCATAGTGATAGTGAGCGTACAGGCGTGTGTACGGTCCATACCACTATGGGTGTTCTCGCGTACGCGTACTCATGGTGATAGTGAGCGTACAGGCGTGTGTACGGTCCGTACCACTATGGGTGTTCTCGCGTATGCATACTCAGGGTGGTACAGACCGTACACACGCCTGTACGCTCACTATCACTATGGGTACACATACGGCAGCACTCCCATAGTGATACGGGAACGTACACAGGCCCTCTTAGCGAAAGTACGGTGCTTTTCACACATCACAGTGGTGACAGGCAGCACACAGGAAGGAATAGGGCTGACATACTTGTCCATGGATGTACATCAAGGCATTGTCTGGGCAGTACTACATGTGTGGGGCACAGGTGTGAAAGGCTGTGATGTGGCACATTACTCCTGAGTCGAGAAGGCACCAGATGTATGATGAGATGTGTACACATGTAATGTGTGACGTTGCAATGTGTGCCAGGCATGCCCTTGACTCCTTTGACATGTGTGCATTTCGTACTGCACAATTGGGATGAGCGTCACTGGCATGGCACGGTCAACAACACACGCAAGTGTCCCCTGAGGCCCGGTACAGGGGTTACCACACCAGACATGTCACTACCCACGGTGCACGATGTGACTATGTCATGTATGTGTGGGGGGTTCCCATTAGGTTGATGTTGGAGCTCCCTCAAAAGCAGCAGCTGTTGGCGCAACCAACATGTGTCTGTGTGTAGATTGACATGGCACACTGTTCCGCACACCATGCCACATGTGGTATCGGATGTGAGGTGCGTATGTATGCATGGGACACAGAGTAGCGTAACAAGGACATGTCTGCATCCTCTCTATGAATGTGTGGTGAGTCATCACATGTACACCTTCATGGCAAGGTGTGTGGGCTGTCCTAGTGTAATGTCATGTGACCTGTGGCTCTAGTGTTCCGCTACCAGTCTCTGCAATCGACATCCTACTTCTGCTGATGTGTGGATGTATGTCACTCCTGTGTTGCGTCTGGCTGTTCACTTACACTGGGACACAGCTAATCCCATGCCATGGCATGTGGAGGTTCACAATCTCCGTGTGTAGCTGGGTCTTGGTAGGAGTGTCACCTGGCAGCCATACGTGTCCAGGGCATGTGGCACATACCTGACTCCGTATGTAGCATATGTGTATTGACAGATTAACATGTGCTCAGTACAAATCAATAGTTGTTGTAGTGCACTCACTCTTCCTTGTCACTTCCAAATTACTGCCGAGCGCCGCCTCTTCCACGACCAATTCCTGACTTGGCTGCCATGCGGGAGAATGACTGTATCCGGTGCTACCGCTTCCCCCAACCGTTGATTCTGGAGTTGACGGCGAGACTGGCACCACACCTGCAACCGCTGCACAGGTATCCTACGGCACTGACACCCAAGCTGAAGGTAATGGCAGCCCTACATTTTCTTGCCACGGGTACCTTTCAAAATACCATAGCTCATGTTGGTGGCATGTCCCAGAGCATGTTCTGCCGTGTGCTACATGATTTCTTAGAGGCCATGTTGCTTCACCTGGATGACTTCATCCATTTCCCAACCCCTGAAATGTTGACTGGGGTCAAGCGTGGATTCTATGCCCTGGGAGGGATGCCCCATGTCATTGGGTCCATAGATGGGACACATGTGGCTTTGGTACCACCACAGGCACAGGAGGTAGCGTACAGGAATCGCAAGCACTACCACTCCATCAATGCCCTTGTGGTGTGTCTGTCCAACATGGTGATTTCACATGTCTGTGCTCATTTTCCAGGATCAGCACACGATGCCTACATCATGAGGCGTAGCAGGATGCCTGAAATGATGACGCAGCTGCGCAACGAACGAGCATGTGTTGTTGGTGGGTACACTCTGTCTGTCCTGTATTTTGCGTAGACTTCCAGCACGACCGCCTCTCCTGTCCTACTTATGTCCATGTGCTTTCCATGTAGGGGACGCTGGCTATCCCAACATGCCATGGCTGATCACACCTCTCCGCAACCCCATCATGCTGGCCCAGCTCCGCTACAACACCACCCATGGCCGGACAAGGCGAGTGATAGAGAGGACTTTTGGCCTCCTGAAGAGCCGATTCCGATGCCTCCACAAGACCGGCGGCGCGCTCCCATATGCCCCGGCGAAGGTCTGCAAAATCTTCATGGTCTGCTGCATGCTGCACAACATGGCAGTTGAGAAAGCTGTGCCACTCATCCTGGATCAAGATGATCAGGACCATCCACCCGTGGAGGACGAAGGGATTGGCAATGGGGCTAGTGATGTGGAGGACGTGGTTCCGCAAGAGGACATCTGGACTCGGCTCATACGCGACTTCTTTGCTTAGTGGTGAGTACCAGTGTCTGTGTGTGCACGCATTGGTCCCCGTGTGGCATGTGTTGCGATGTGTGTGTCCATCTGCATGTATGCTACGTGAGTCAGAGGTGTGTGTTGATGTGTCACTGGAGTGATGGTGGCAGTGATGTGTATTTCCCCAGTCATAATTGTGACCTGGCATGTTGTCATCCTTACATGTGTCGAGTACATGCACATGCAAGTGGCTGTGCTTTTTGTGGCTGAATTCTTGTGTGTCTCTCATCCCCAGGTACTTGCGCATGCCGTCTGCTGGTTGCATTGTTGTGGCACTGCTATTCCTCATGGACACGTTATCGTGTGCTGACTCAGCGTTACACGCACGGACAAGTTTGGAAGTCTCCTTAGGGTAAGGGATGCATCAGGGGTGTATTGGGTGTGGCAGTTGTTCACGATGTATGCACACTGCCCCTGTCGATGTTTGGTTCCTCTGCAGACATGTCGCATCACCATGGTACACATTACATGCAGCTGGGTACACCTGAATAGATGGTCAGACTTGTTGACAGTCATCAGTGATGGGATTGTGGAATGTGATGATGGCATCAATGTGTGTTACACTGCCCTCGGACACATACGGTTTGCCTTGGCTTGACATGGTGTGGGACTTCCACATCAGCGGATCAATGGTGTAGGGCAGTCTCTCCGTGAGCAGCAGGGGTGTTTAGCTGTTGGCCGACACTTGTGTGCCAGTTCCATGGCTATCACGCATTTGGGCTGCAGAAGGGGGATGCCAGTGTTGGACCCACATGTTACTCCACATGACCCGTTCATGTGTACTCCGAGTTGCCTCAGCAATCCCGAATACATGACTAATAAAGGTGTCCCTATGCCTCCAAGGTGCCTCTTCTCAGTCAATGCTGGTGTGTTGCCACGGTGCATCCGGCATGTCTGGCATGGTTTTCCGTGATAGTGGCTATGTGTCTATGTGTAGAGTAGCAAGATGCAAGCTGTTTGTGTGGGATTAGACTCTGTATTGTGCATGTAGTCCATGACTGTGTGGGTATTGTGACATGTGCCATCCCCATGCATCCAACGTTGGCCAGGCCACCATTCACTGCATCCACCTGACTCAAGCTTGCAGGACATGGTTCTGCCACCTGTCCACACATACCTGGGTGCCCCCCAGGCCACTCCACATGATCCCTGACCTCTGCGCATGGCTGTCGCTGGACTCAATATGTCTGTCGGCACGGTTGTGCGGCCACCCCCTCAGCTGGTTGGGCCCATCACGGGTGTGTATGGTGCTCCATGTCTGTCTTGCCTACTACAATGTGACCCATGTGTGTCCTGTGCCAGACTCAGGCCCCAGGGTGTGGATGGTTGAAGTCAAATGAGAACTCAGGCATAGTTAGACTTTACAAGACACATGTAAGGTAATATTGCAATCAGTAGGCATCTTCTCTTTATGGTGTGACTTTTTATTTTGGTTGGGGTAGGGGGGGGTTTGACATGAGGGGCTTTCCGGGTGTGTGGAATCCAAAGTTCACTAGGGGAGTTGGTGTCCTTGCCATTTGAATCCTCAGAGTCCATGCCACAGTCTTTGGCAACATTGGTCAGACAGTGACCAGCAAGTCCATGTGGCAGAGAATGTCTTTTGCTGTTGTGCTGCTGTTGCTCCAGTGGGCCAGGTGCCAGGCCAGGTGTCCTGGGAGATGGTGCTGTTGCGCCGACCCTCACGTCTTTTCCGTGGACGACCCGCCCTCCTGCGGGGACCCTCAGAAGCAGGCCGTGACGATGTTTGGGATGCTCCGTCGGATGTCTCCTCCTCCTCCTCATCCCTCCCTGTGGGTGGTGATGTTCTACGCCTTCTGGCACAGGGAGGGTTGCCCATGTTGTCGGCCATCCGACGGAGTGTACTGTGAATTCCCGTGAACACCGTCACGAGCTCAGCCTGTCTGTCCTCCATCCGCCGTTGGTGTTGCAGTAGACAGGCATGTTGCTCCGCATGTTGCTGGGCCTGCTGGGTCTTGATCCCCTCGAGGATGGACACAACCTGGGCCATGCCCGTGGTGTCCTGCCGGTATGTGTCCAGGATGTTTCGGACATGGGAATATACCGGTTCCCCAGCCAACTGGTCAGGCTGGCGCCTCTGCCGTCCTCCACTCCCACCACCCCTGCCCACTTGCACCTGGCCTGCCCTTGTGGGCACATCGGGTCTCCGGGACCCCTGAGGGGTGGCATTTGCGTCGTCGCCTGCCTCTTCCTGGGTGCCCGGGACACCGTGTCCCTCCTGGCCAGCCTGGCTGCATTGTGGTGGTGGGGCAGGGATCCTGGGTGTCTCCTGGGATGTGGCAGGAGTGGGGGTGGTGGTTGGCCCAGTTGTACCTGACGCAGGTGCTGCAGGTCGTTGGACACCAGAGGGGCCAGGTTGGTCGGGGTCGGGTTTGTCCACAGAGTGGTGAGAGTCGTCGCTGCCGGTGGCTCCGTCATCCCACCGAGCCGGGTCCTGTGAGTCTTCCCCCCCAGTGTTGGGGCGTGATCCACGATGTTGACCTGTGTGTGAGAGAGACAATGTTAATTTTGTTCCATGCAACATCCATGTTTAATTGTTTTCAAAGTTGGCACATTTCCTCTGGGAATTTGGATATGTCTTGCATTCCACTCACAGTGCAGTTGGCATGGGTATGTCCCTTGGCCACAGCTTTTGAGACTTTACCTATGTGTGGCACAGTCTTACTTGCTGCGTCAATTGTGACAGCAGTCAGCAGTGGAGAGGGCAGGTGTGGCGAGCCATGCATTGGCGCCTTCCGTGTAGCACTGTACGTGTGCACATGGAGTGGTTCCACACACTTATATAATGCAGGTAGCTGTCGTTGTGCTCGTGCACAGGTTGTGACATGGCACTGTGTTTTGCCATGGAGAAGAGGGGGGGTTCTGGCACTGGCCACCCTTGTCTACATGCACGCAGTCCACCTGCTGAGGAGCAGACATCCCCACACCCCACAAGGCTGATTTGCTCTCCCTGTGTGTCCCTTTCTCGCTCCCTCTCTGTCCCCCTCTCCCTCCCTCCGTGTGTCAGCCTCCTCCCTCTGTCTGTCTCCCTGTGTCTCCCTCCCTCTCTGTCCCCCTCTCCCTCCCTCTGTGTGTCAGCCTCCTCCCTCTGTCCGTCTCCCTGTGTCTCCCTCCCTCTCTGTCCCCCTCTCCCTCCCTCTGTGTGTCAGCCTCCTCCCTCTGTCTGTCTCCCTGTGTCTCCCTCCCTCTCTGTCCCCCTCTCCCTCCCTCTGTGTGTCAGCCTCCTCCCTCTGTCCGTCTCCCTGTGTCTCCCTCCCTCTCTGTCCCCCTCTCGATCCCTCTGTGTGTCAGCCTCCTCCCTCTGTCCGTCTCCCTGTGTCTCCCTCCCTCTCTGTCCCCCTCTCCCTCCCTCTGTGTGTCAGCCTCCTCCCTCTGTCCGTCTCCCTGTGTCTCCCTCCCTCTCTGTCCCCCTCTCCCTCCCTCTGTGTGTCAGCCTCCTCCCTCTGTCCGTCTCCCTGTGTCTCCCTCCCTCTCTGTCCCCCTTTCCCTCCCTCTGTGTGTCAGCCTACTCCCTCTGTCCGTCTCCCTGTGTCTCCCTCCCTCTCTGTCCCCCTCTCCCTCCCTCTGTGTGTCAGCCTCCTCCCTCTGTCCGTCTCCCTGTGTCTCCCTCCCTCTCTGTCCCCCTCTCCCTCCCTCTGTGTGTCACCCTCTGTCACCTCAGCCCAGCTTCCTGGGCACACACTGTTAGCAGATCTTTGAATGGCCCTTGGATTGTTGATGTGAGTTTGTTTCTGATCTCCAGGCACCCATTGGGTGTAGTGTGTGTGTCTGCACTGCTGCTGTGGTGGTGTGTGCTGCCACTCTTTCACAGTGTTGGCTGTTCATTAGCTGCTGTCATGTGCAAGAACGTGCCGTCACCCCCATGTGTTGATGCAAGGCGTCCGCCATTTGCTGGCGAGTCTTTCCTGTGTGGGGACACACTGTTTGTCTGGCTGTGACCTAGGCCATATGGGCAGAGGGCATTGTTGTCTGCTTCTGAGTTGCACTATGTGATTTTTGGGGCCCACACTCCCGCCATCCGGGTTACCGTGTCTTGTGTTGGTGTTTTCTGTGGCCTGTGACTTGACATTGTCCAGCTGGGTGCATGTGGCATGGTGGCGCTAGTGGCATGTGCGTGTTCATGGAGTGTGGTTGAGTCATGCGATAGCTTGGGGTGGTTGCGTGCCTGTTTGTGAGTTTGGTTGTGGATGACGTTCCCCCCATGTGAGGTGAGTTGTTTGTGTACTCACCCGGGTCTCGGAGTCCTTCTAATCCGTCCACTGTCACCACCGGCAGTATGGCCATCACCCTCTCCTCCCAGGGATGGTATTCTACGCGTCTGCGGGGCGGCCCTCCTCCAGTGACGTTGGCCTGGTTGTGTTCGTCCGTCATTTTGGCTCGGACCCTCCTCCGCAGATCGTACCACCTGGCTTGGCATTCATGCCTGGTCCTTCTGGTGTCCGCAACAGCATTCACAGCATCGACGATGGTCTGCCACATGGATGTTTTTTCTGAAATGCTGGTCTGTCTGACCAATGTTCCAAAGAGGTGTGGCTCAACTCTGAGGATTTCATCGACAAGGACCTCCAACTCTCGGCTAGTGAACTTTGGATTCTTGTTAGTGGGCATGGTGAGGGGTGTGGGTGTGGATGGTGGTGGGGGTGTGGATGGTTGTGGGTGTGTGGGTGTGGTTGTGCAGGTGTGTGTGAATGTGATGTGGGGGTGTTTGTCAAGGTGTGTGTGTGAAGGTGTGCAAGTGTAAGGTGTGGTAAAGCTTCTAGTATGGTGCTGTAGGTTGTCTGTGGGGTCTGGCAGCAGTGAGTCTGTTGCAAAGGCTCATGGTTTGTGTGTGTGGGCCCTTTTTATTGGTCCATTGGTGGGTGTGGCTGTGTTTGAACTTTGGGTGGGTGTGTTATAAAGAGTGGTTGTGTTTTGGGCCTCTGTTTTGGATTTTGGCAGTTGCAGGTCAGTGATTGTGTTGTTTTTGAGCTTGTTGGACATGTTTAGTGGCTTTGTGCCATTCGAATGGTGTATTCTTGTGTTGTTTTGCTTTGTCCTGGTTGTGTACGTGCGTTTTTAACGTGTGTACGGTGTGTACTTCGGGCATTTTGTTGTACAGTGCTGTCCTTGTGTCTGGCTTGGTACGACTCGTACATGCGCGATGTTGGGGCCTGGGGTACGCTCCATATGTCCGCGGGTGAGGGTACGGGTCGTACATACACGGTTGGGGGTATGACACGTACAGGGGTGTACATACACGGGGGGTACGACACGTACACGGGTGTACATACACGGGTGGGGGTACGACTCGAACGTACACGGGTGTACATGCACGGGTGGGGGTACGACTCGAACGTACATGGGTGTACATACACGGGGGTGTGACACGTACACGGGTGTACATACACGGGTGGGGGTACGACTCGAATGTACACGGGTGTACATACACGGGGGGTGCGACACATACAGGGGTGTACATACACGGGGGTACGACACGTACACAGGTGTACATACACCAGTGGGGGTACGACTCGAACGTACACAGGTGTACATACACGGGGGGTGCGACACGTACAGGGGTGTACATACACGGGGGTACGACACGTACACGGGTGTACATACAGGGGTGGGGGTATGACTCGAACGTACACGGGTGTACATACACGGGGGGTGCGACACGTACAGGGGTGTACATACACGGGGGTACGACACGTACACAGGTGTACATACACGGGTGGGGGTACGACTCGAACGTACACAGGTGTACATACACGGGGGGTGCGACACGTACACGGGTGTACATACACGGGTGGGGGTACGACTCGAACGTACACGGGTGTACATACACGGGGGTGCGACACGTACAGGGGTGTACATACACGGGGGTACGACACGTACACAGGTGTACATACAGGGGTGGGGGTACGACTCGAACGTACACAGGTGTACATACACGGGGGGTGCGACACGTACAGGGGTGTACATACACGGGGGTACGACAAGTACACGGGTGTACATACAGGGGTGGGGGTATGACTCGAACGTACACGGGTGTACATGCACGGGTGGGGGTACGACTCGAACGTACATGGGTGTACATACACGGGGGGTGCAACACGTACACGGGTGTACGTACACGGGGGTACGACACGTACACAGGTGTACATACACGGGTGGGGGTACGACTCGAACGTACACGGGTGTACATGCACGGGTGGGGGTACGACTCGAACGTACACAGGTGTACATACACGGGGGGTGCGACACGTACACGGGTGTACATACACGGGTGGGGGTACGACTCGAACGTACACGGGTGTACATACACGGGGGGTGCGACACGTACAGGGGTGTACATACACGGGGGTACGACACGTACACAGGTGTACATACACGGGTGGGGGTACGACTCGAACGTACACAGGTGTACATACACGGGGGGTGCGACACGTACAGGGGTGTACATACACGGGGGGTACGACACGTACACGGGTGTACATACAGGGGTGGGGGTATGACTCGAACGTACACGGGTGTACATGCACGGGTGGGGGTACGACTCGAACGTACACGGGTGTACATGCACGGGTGGGGGTATGACTCGAATGTACACGGGTGTACATACACGGGGGTGCGACACGTACACGGGTGTACATACACGGGGGTACAACACGTACACGGGTGTACATACACGGGTGGGGGTACGACTCGAACGTACACGGGTGTACATGCACGGGTGGGGGTACGATTCGAACGTACACGGGTGTACATACACGCGGGGGTGCGACACGTACACGGGTGTACATACACGGGGGAACAACACATACACGGGTGTACATACACGGGTGGGGGTACGACTCGAACGTACACGGGTGTAGATGCACGGGTGGGGGTACGACTCGAACGTACATGGGTGTACATACATGGGGGGTGCGACATGTACAGGGGTGTACATACACGGGGGTACGACACGTACACGGGTGTACATACATGGGTGGGGGTACGACTCGAACGTACACGGGTGTACATGCACGGGTGGGGGTACGACTCGAACGTACACGGGTGTACATACACGGGGGGTGCGACACGTACAGGGGTGTACATACGCGGGGGGTACGACACGTGCACGGGTGTACATACACGGGTGGGGGTATGACTCGAACGTACACGGGTGTACATGCACGGGTGGGGGTACGACTCGAACGTACACGGGTGTACATACACGGGGGATGCGACACGTACAGGGGTGTACATACACGGGGGGTATGACACGTACACGGGTATACATACACGGGTGGGGGTATGACTCGAACGTACACGGGTGTACATGCACGGGTGGGGGTACGACTCGAACGTACACGGGTGCACATACACGGGGGTGCGACACGTACAGGGGTGTACATACACGGGGGTACGACACGTACATGGGTGTACATACACGGGGGGTACAACTCGAACGTACGGGGGCTGGGGGGTGTTCGGCGCGTATGCGGGCACATGTCTCCATGGTTGCTATGGGAGTTCGGTGCGGACGGTGTTTTTTGCATCCGGTTGTAACATCGGACGCACTGGATGGATCGTGATTCCACGGTCGGACTTCACTTTTCACATTTGTACGGTAAATCATCCGGGGACGTGTCGGACACATTTTCCGACCCGAGGACGTGTGGGGAATAATTCCCAATGCGATTCGTATGGTCTTTTTCCCATGCGAATCGTAATTGGCAGTTTGTACGGCACTTGTACGATTCGTACGGTAAAAAGACCGGATACGAGTCGTACGGGCCATTTTTTTACCGGATCGTGATCGGCACCACAATGTTCAATATTTCCTTGGTTCCAATGGTTTCTTGGTTCCAAAGTTCAATCTTTCCAATTCTGGCAGAAGAGCTGCATCAGTCCTTATACTTTTGCTGATGAAGCACCATGTCACTACAGAAGAGATTGTGCTCCAATAAATCAACAATACATTCACCTTTATCAAGGATTTCAGATGATTTTTCAAGGTGAAATTGTAGAGAAGACACACACCCTTATGCATCAAGCCAAATTCCAGTCGGTAAAATACCGATTCCTTATTAGCTCCCGGTATTAAGTAGAAAATACCCAATCCCAATGCATCAACCCAAAAGCAGAAATCGGTATTTAAGGAATCCTTAAATAGCGATTCTTTAAATAGGGATTCCTTAAATACCGATTCCTTAAATAGCTCTTGCATTTAAGGAATCCCAAAGTGAGATTCCTTAAATGCAATGCATCAAAGTTAAAAAATTAGCGATTTCGCTAATAAGGGGAGCAAATTACCATGAAGATGAACTGCATGGTAATTTGCAAAAACTTTGAAAAATGCACTTTTGTGCATTTTTCAAAGTGTCATGTTGCGCACACACATGCCCTTAGAGCATGTGTGTGTGCAACATATGTGCACATATCATTTTCAGGGGTGCAACAGGGTGTCCTTTTGACACCCTGGCACCCTTGAAAGTGCTCCAGCTATTAGCGATTCGGTAATACCGAATCGCTAATACAGAATGGCTTTACATTCATTCCTATGGGCCTCCAAGCCCATAGGAATGAATGGGTAGGTATTCCTTATTACCGATTCGGTATTACCGATTCGGTAATAAGGAATGTTAAGGAATCGCTATTTGAATAGCGATTCCTACATGCATAGCCTTTTGCTATTCCTTATTAGCGATTCCTTATTTTTCGCTAATAAGGAATCGCAAATGCTAATGTTGATGCATATGCCCCACAGTTGTTTGTCCTTTTTTAACAAGTTGCTCATTAGGCACTGCAATATGTCTGGTATAAATAATAACAATTGAAAGCATTATGAATTGTTCCATCCTTTTAGGACTTTTCTCTTTTGGGTAATACTTTTCTCTTTAGGGTAATACATAGAATACATAGAATCATGGATAGGTATTGATGCTTAGTTTTGGACTTTGTGATTCTGTACAAACTGGTTAAACAACTAATACGTTTAGTTTATACTTGTTGATATGAATGTTTGATGATTTTAGAAATATTATACATTATTTAAAATGTGCTTATATGATATGGTGAAAGGATTTGCTATTCGTTAATGCTCTGCCAAGAACAAGGATGTTTTTTGTAGTTTGTACTCCATAATGTCTCTACAGTCTTCTGTCTTCAAACTGCCCTCAGGTTTGACCCTGTATACCTGCTAATACTCCTGCCGTCTTCTGTCTCTAATCACAAGTTATAAGATGCATTTAATTTCAATTTTCTCATTGGGACCATGAGGGTGAAGAGAATTTAGATCTTTAACCAGTTATATACTTGTTTCAAAAGTAAGAGTTCACAATCGCCTCCTTTATCAGGTTTGTGTAGCTTATACTTGATTTAGGTTGTGCCCTGCTTTTAATAAATGCTAAGCTTTAGAGATATTTTCATTTTTAGTTACTACAGTATTTTTTTGTTCTCTGAACCAAATTTATGCCTTCCTTGATTTTTTTGTCTACATAGGTTTTCGACATGTGCATTTAGTTGTATCACAGTTTAAATGCTATTTCGTCTTGCTTTATTCTTCCATTGTAGGGTTATTGATCACAGGGCCCTTAATAAGGTCGGTACAATATGTTATTGGTGTGGTGTTATATGGTATGAAATAAAATAAATACTTTTATGTTTTAAATATTGTTTTTGTTTGTTAATATTTGCTACCTTTAAATAATGATTGTTCATATAGGTATTTATTAATTTATTTAATATATTATGTGTAGTTTTTTTATATGTAACTAATATAATATGTGTTATTTTTTTATGTTTAGTATATTTAATTATATATTTTTTAAATATTGTTTTTTATTTTTATGATTTATTAAATTACGTAATGTATGTTGGGGGGTTTTCAACTGTTTAAGAGTTACTAGTGAATTTTGTTTCTCTGCTATCCAACACTTTCCCTAATGTTGCACTCACTGGAGTGGGATTAGGAATGTTTACCCCTCCGCTTCCCAACACTTTTCCTACTGTTGCACTCACTGGAGTGGGAATAAAATGTTTACCCATCCGCTATCCAAGACTTATCCTACTGTTGCATTCAGTGGAGTGGGAATAATACTTTGTACCCCTCCGCTATCCATCACTTTCCCTACTGCTGCACTCTTTGGAGTGAGAATAGTAATTTTTGCCCCTCCGCTATCCAACATCTTCCTTACTGTTGCACTCACTGGAGTTAGAATAGTATATTAAATCCCTCCGCTATCCAACACTTACCCTACCTTTGCACTCACTGGAGTGGGAATAGTAATTTTTATCCCTCCGCTATCCAATATTTTCCTTACTGTTGTACTCTTTGTTTTGAGAATAGTAATTTTTGCCCCTTCACTATCCAACACTTTCCCTACTGTTGCACTCACTGGAGTGGGAATAGTAATTTTTACCCCTCGGCTATCCAACACTTTCCCTACTGTTGCACTCTTTGGAGTGGGACTAGTAATTTATACCCCTGCACTATCCAACACTTTCCCTACTGTTGCACTCTTTGGAATGGGAATAGTAATTTTTCCCCTCCGCTATCAAACACCTTCCCTACTGTTGCTATTACTGGAGTGGGATACCCCGCTGCTATCCAACACTTTCCCTACTGTTACACTCCTTGGAGTGGGAATAGCATTTTTTCCCCTCCGCTATCCAACACTTTCCCTACTGTTGCTATCACTGGAGTGGGAAGAGTAATTTGTACCCCTCCGCTATCCAACACTTTCCCTACTATTGCACTCACTGGAGTTGGAATAGTAAATTTTATTATTTTGCTATCCAACACTTTCCCTACTGTTGCACTTATTGTATTGGTGAAATGTTAGTTTAAAGTGCCGATCACGATCCGGTAAAAATTTTCCCCGTACGACTCGTATCCGGTCTTTTTACCGTACGAATGGTACAAGTGCCGTACAAACTGCCAATTACGATTCGCATGGGAAAAAGACCATACGAATCGCATTCGGAATAATTCCCCACACGTCCTCGGGTCGGAAAATGTGTCCGACACGTCCTCGGACGATTTACCGTACAAATGTGAAAAGTGAAGTCCGACCGCGGAATCACGATCCATTCCGTGCGTCCGATGTTACAACCGTATGGAAAAAACACTGTCCGCACCGAACTCCCATAGCAACCATGGAGACATGTGCCCGCATACGCGCCCAACACTCCCCCCAGCCTCCGTACGTTCGAGACGTACCCCCCGTGTATGTACACCCCCACCCGTGTATGTACACCCGTGTACGTGTCGTACCCCCCCTGTACGTACATGTCGTACCCCCCATATTTACACCCGGGTACGTTCGTGTCGTCCCCCGTGTATGTACACCCGTGTACGTGTCGTACCCCCCGTGTATGGACACCCGTGTACGTGTCATACCCCCGTGTATGTAAACTCGTGTACGTGTCGTACCCCCCGTGTATGTACACCCGTGTACGTGTCGTACCCCCGTGTATGTACATCCATGTACGTGTCGTACCCCCGTGTATGTACACCCGTGTACGTGTCGTACCCCCGTGTATGTACACCCGTGTACGTGTCGTACCCCCCCTGTATGTACACCCGTGTACGTGTCGTACCCCCGTGTATGTACACCCGTGTACGTGTCGTACCCCCGTGTATGTACACCCGTGTACGTGTCATACCCCCCGTGTATGTACACCCGTGTACGTGTCGTACCCCCGTGTATGTACATCCGTGTACATGTCGTACCCCCCGTGTATGTACACCCGTGTACGTGTCGTACCCTCCCTGTATGTACACCCGTGTACGTGTCGTACCCCCGTGTATGTACACCCGTGTACGTGTCATACCCCCACTGTATGTACACCCGTGTACGTGTCACACCCCCGTGTATGTACACCCGTGTACGTGTCGTACCCCCCGTGTATGTACACCCGTATACGTGTCCTACCCCCCTCTACGTTCGTGTCGTACCCCCGTGTATCTACACCCGTGTACGTTAGAGTCGTACCCCCACCCGCGTATGCATGTAGCGTACCTCCACCACAACATTCTAAGTACGGAGCGCACCCCAGGCCCCAACATCACAACCGCATGTACGAGTCGTACCAAGCCACACACAAGGACAGCACTGTACAACAAAATGGCCCATGTACACACCGTACAAACGCAAAAAACGCACGTACACAACCAGGACAAACCAAAACGACACAAGAATACACCATCCGAATGGCACAAAGCCACAAAACATGTCCAACAACCACTAAAACAACACATTCACTGACCTGCAACTGCCAAAAACAAACAGAGGCCCAAAACACAACCACTCCTTATAACACACCCACCCAAAGTTCAAACACAGCCACACCCACCAATGGACCAATAAAAAGGGACCACACACACAAACCATGAGCCTTTGCAACAGACTCACTGCTGCCAGACCCCACAGACAACCTACAGCACCATACTAGAAGCTTTACCACACCTTACACTTGCACACCTTCACACACACACCTTCACAAGCACCCCCTCATCACATTCACACACACACCTTCCCAACCACACCGACACACCCACAACCATCCACACACACCCCCCCACCATCCACACCCACACCCCTCACCATGCCCACTAACAAGAATCCAAAGTTCACTAGCCGAGAGTTGGAGGTCCTTGTCGATGAAATCCTCAGAGTCGAGCCACACCTCTTTGGAACATTGGTCAGACAGACCAGCATTTCAGCAAAAACAGCCATGTGGCGGACCATCATCGATGCTGTGAATGCTGTTGCGGACACCAGAAGGAACAAGCAGGAATGCCAAGCCAGGTGGTACGATCTGCGGAGGAGGGTCCGAGCCAAGATGACGGATGAACACAACCAGGCCAACGTCACTGGAGGAGGGCCGTCCCGCAGACCTGTACACTACCATCCATGGGAGGAGAGGGTGATGGCCATACTGCCGGTGGAGGCAGTGGACGGATTAGGAGGACTCCGAGACCCGGGTGAGTACACAAACAACGCACCTCACATGGGGGGAACGTCATCCACAACCAAACTCACAAACAGGCACGCAACCACCCCAAGCTATCGCATGACTCAACCACACTCCATGAACACGCACATGCCACTGGCGCCACCATGCCCCATGCACCCAGCTGGACAATGTCAAGTCACAGGCCACAGAAGACACCAACACATGACACGGTAAGCCGTATGGCGGGAGGGTGGGCCCCAAAAATCACGTAGTGCAACTCAGAAGCAGACAACTATGCCCCCTGCCCATATGGCCTAGGTCACAGCCAGACAAACAGTGTGTCCCCACACAGGAATGACTTGCCAGCAAATGGCGGACGCCTTGCATCAACACATGGGGTGACGGCACGTTCTTGCACATGACAGCAGCTAATGAACAGCCAACACTGTGAAAGAGTGCCAGCACACACCACCACAGCAGCAGCGCCGACACAGACACTACACCCAATGGGTGCCTGGAGATCAGAAACAAACTCACATGAACAATCCAAGGGACATTCAAAGATCTGCCAACAGTGTGTGCACAGTAAGCTGGGCTGAGGTGACAGAGGGTGACACACAGAGGGAGGGAGAGGGGGACAGAGAGGGAGGGAGACACAGGGAGGCGGACAGAGGGAGGATGCTGACACAGGGAGGGAGGGAGAGGGGGACCGAGAGGGAGGGAGACACAGGAAGACGGACAGAGGGAGGAGGCCGACACACAGAGGGAGGGAGAGGGGGACAGAGAGGGAGGGAGACACAGGGAGAGCAAATCAGCCTTGTGGTGTGTGGGAATGTCTGCTCATCAGCAGGTGGACTGCGTGCATGTAGACAAGGGTGGCCAGTGCCAGCACCCCCCCTCTCCTCCATGGCAAAACACAGGGCCATGTCACAACCTGTGCACGAGCACAACGACAGCTACCTGCATCATATAAGTGTGTGGAACAACTTCATGTGCCCACGTACAGTGCTACACGGAAGGCGCCAATGCACGGCTCGCCACACCTGCCCACTCCACTGCTGACTGCAGTCACACTTGACGCAGCAAGTAAGACTGTGCCACACATAGGAAAAGTCGCCAAAGCTGTGCCCAAGGGACATACCCATGCACAAGTGCACTGTGAGTGGAATGCAAGACATATCCAAATTCCCAGAGGAAATGTTCCAACTTTGAAACTAATGAAACATGGATGTTGCATGGAACAAAATTAACATTGTCTCTCTCACACACAGGTCAACGTCGTGGATCACCCCCCAACACTGGGGGGGGAGACTCACAGGACCCGGCTCGGCGGGATGACGGAGCCACCGGCAGCGACGACTCTCACCACTCTGTGGACGAACCCGACCCCGACCAACCTGGCCCCTCTGGTGTACAACGACCTGCAGCACCTGCGTCAGGTACAACTGGGCCAACCACCACCCCCACTCCTGCCACATCCCAGGAGACACCCAGGATCCCTGCCCCACCACCACAATGCAGCCAGGCTGGCCAGGAGGGACACGGTGTCCCGGGCACCCAGGAGGAGGCAGGCGACAGCACAAATGCCACCCCTCAGGGGTCCCGGAGACCCGATGTGCCCACAAGGGCAGGCCAGGCGCAAGTGGGCAGGGGTGGTGGGAGTGGAGGACGGCGGAGGCGCGAGCCTGACCGGTTGGCTGGGGAACCAGTATATTCCCATGTCCGAAACATCCTGGACACATACCGGCAGGACACCACGGGCATGGCCCAGGTTGTGTCCACCCTCAACGATATGAAGGGGACCCTCGATGAGATCAAGACCCAGCAGGCCCAGCAACATGCGGAGCAACAAGCCTGTCTACTGCAACACCAACGGAGGATGGAGGACAGACAGGCTGAGCTTGTGACGGTGTTCACGGGAATTCACAGTACACTCCGTCGGATGGCCGACAACATGGGCAACCCTCCCTGTGCCAGAAGGCGTAGAACATCACCACCCACAGGGAGGGATGAGGAGGAGGAGGAGACATCCGATGGAGCATCCCAAACATCGTCACGGCCTGCTTCTGAGGGTCCCCGCAGGAGGGCGGGTCGTCCACGGAAAAGACCGTGAGGGTCGGCGCAACAGCACCATCTCCCAGGACACCTGGCCTGGCACCTGGCCCACTGGAGCAACAGCAGCACAGCATCAAAAGACATTATCTGCCACATGGACTTGCTGGTCACTGTCTGACCAATGTTGAAAAAGACTATGGCATGTACTCTGAGGATTTCAAATGGCAAGGACACCAACTCCCCTAGTGAACTTTGGATTCCACACACCCGGAAAGCCCCTCATGTCAAACCCCCCCCCCCCCCCCACCCCAACCAAAAATAAAAAAGTCACACCATAAAGAGAAGATGCCTACTGATTGCATTATTACCTTACATGTGTCTTGTAAAGTCTAACTATGCCTGAGTTCTCATTTGACTGCAACCATCCACACCCTGGGGCCTGAGTCTGGCACAGGACACACATGGGTCACATTGTATTAGGCAAGACAGACATGGAGCACCATACACACCCGTGATGGGCCCAACCAGCTGAGGGGGTGGCCGCACAACCGTGCCGACAGACATATTGAGTACAGCGACAGCCATGCGCAGAGGTCAGGGATCATGTGGAGTGTCCTGGGGGCACCCAGGTATGGGTAGATGTATGTGTAGACTGGTGGCAGAACCATGTCCTGCAAGCTTGAGTCAGGTGGATGCAGAGAATGGTGGCCTGGCCAACGTTGGATGCATGGGGATGGCACATGTCACAATACCCTCACAGTCATGGACATCATGCACTATACACGGTCTAATCCCACACAAACAGCTTGCATCTTGCTACTCTACACATAGACACATAGCCACTATCACGGAAAACCATGCCAGACATGCCGGATGCACCGTGGCAACACACCAGCATTGACAGAGAATAGGCACCTTGGAGGCATAGGGACACCTTTATTAGTCATGTATTTGGGATTGCAGAGGCAAGTCGGAGTACACATGAACGGGTCATGTGGAGTAACATGTGGGTCCAACACTGGCACCCCCCTTCTGCACCACAAATGCGTGATATCCATGGAACTGGCACACAAGTGTCGGCTAACAGCTAAACACCCCCTGCTGCTCACGGAGAGCCTGCCATACACCATTGATCCGCTGATGTGGAAGTCCCACAGCATGTCAAGCCAATGCAAACCGTATGTGTCCGAGGGCAGTGTTACACACATTGATGCCATCATCACATTCCACAATCCCTTCACTGATGACTGTCAACAAGTCTGACCATCTATTCAGGTGTACCCATCTGCATGTCATGTGTACCATGGTGATGCAACATGTCTGCAGAGGAAACAAACATCGACAGGGGCAGTGTGCATACATCGTGAACTACTGCCACACCCAATACACCCCTGATGCATCCCTTACCCTAAGGAGACTTCCAAACTTGTCCGTGCGTGTAACGCTGAGTCAGCACACGATGACGTGTCCATGAGGAATAGCAGTGCCACAACAATGCAAGCAGCAGACGGCATGCGCAAGTACCTGGGGAAGAGAGACACACAAGAAGTCAGCCACAAAAAGCATAGCCACTTGCATGTGCATGTACTCGACACATGTATGGATGACAACATGCTAGGTCACAATTATGACTGGGGAAATACACCCATCACTGGCACCATCACTCCAGTGACACATCCACACACACCTCTGACTCACGTGCCATACATGCAGATGGAGACACACATCGCAACACATGCCACACGGGGACCAATGCGTGCACACTCAGACACTGGTACTCACCACTAAGCAAAGAAGTCGCGTATGAGCCGAGTCCGGATGTCCTCTTGCGGCTCCACATCCTCCACATCACTAGCCCCATTGCCAAGCCCTTCGTCCTCCACGGGTGGATGGTCCTGGTCATCTTGATCCAGGATGAGTGGCACAGCTTTCTCAACTGCCATGTTGTGCAGCATGCAGCAGACCATGAAGATTTTGCAGACCTTCGCCGGGGCATATGGGAGGGCGCCGCCGGTCTTGTGGAGGCATCGGAATTGGCTCTTCAGGAGGCCAAACGTCCTCTCTATCACTCGCCTTGTCTGGCCATGGGCGGTGTTGTAGCGGAGCTGGGCCGGCGTGATGGGGTTGCGGAGAGGTGTGATCAGCCATGGCATGTTGGGATAGCCAGCGTCCCCTACATGGAAAGCACATGGACATAAGTAGGACAGGAGAAGCGGTCATGCTGGAAGTCTACGCAAAATACAGGACAGACATAGTGTACCCACCAACAACACATGCTCGTTCGTTGCGCAGCTGCGTCATCATTTCAGGCACCCTGCTACGCCTCATGATGTAGGCATTGTGTGCTGATCCTGGAAAACGAGCACAGACATGTGAAATCACCATGTTGGACAGACACACCACAAGGGCATTGATGGAGTGGTAGTGCTTGCGATTCCGGTACGCTACCTCCTGTGCCTGTGGTGGTACCAAAGCCACATGTGTCCCATCTATGGACCCAATGACATGGGGCATCCCTCCCAGGGCATAGAATCCACGCTTGACCCCAGTCAACATTTCAGGGGTTGGAAAATGGATGAAGTCATCCAGGTGAATCAACATGGCCTCTAAGAAATCATGGAGCACACGGCAGAACATGCTCTGGGACATGCCACCAACATGAGCTATGGTATTTTGAAAGGTACCCGTGGCTAGAAAATGTAGGGCTGCCATTACCTTCAGCTTGGGTGTCAGTGCCGTAGGATACCTGTGCAGCGGTTGCAGGTGTGGTGCCAGTCTCGCCGTCAACTCCAGAATCAACCGTTGGGGGAAGCGGTAGCACCGGATACAGTCATTCTCCCGCATGGCAGCCAAGTCCGGAATTGGTCGGGGAAGAGGCGGTGCTCTGCAGTAATTGTGAAGTGACAAGGAAGAGTGAGTGCCCCACAACAACAATTTATTTGTACTGAGCACATGTTAATCTGTCTATACACATATGCTACATACGGAGTCAGGTATGTGCCACATGCCCTGGATACGTATGGCTGCCAGGTGACACTCCTACCAAGACCCAGCTACACACGGAGATTGTGAACCTCCACATGCCATGGCATGGGATTATTTGTGTCCCAGTGTAAGTGACCAGCCAGACGCAAGACAGGAGTGACATACATCCACACATCAGCAGAAGTAGGATGTCGATTTCAGAGACTGGTAGCGGAACACTAGAGCCACAGGTCACATGACATTACACTAGGACAGCCCACACACCTTGCCATTAAGGTGTACATGTGATGACTCACCACACATTCATAGAGAGGATGCAGACATGTCCTTGTTACGCTACTCCGTGTCCCATGCATACATACGCACCTCACATCCGATACCACATGTGGCATGGTGTGCGGAACAGTGTGCAATGTCAAACTACACACAGACACATGTTGGTTGCCGCAACAGCTGCAGCTTTTGAGGGAGCTCCAACATCAAGCTAATGCGAATCCCCCACACATACATGACATAGTCACATCGTGCACCGTGGGTAGTGACATGTCAGGTGTGGTAACACCTGTACCGGGCCTCAGGGAACACTTCCGTGTGTTGGTGTCCGTGCCATGCCAGTGACGCTCATCCCAAGTGTGCAGTACGACATGCACACATGTCAAAGGAGTCAAGGGCATGCCTGGCACATATTGCACTGTCACACATTACATGTGTACACATCTCATCATACATCTGGTGCCTTCTCCACTCAGGAGTAATGTGCCACATCACAGCCTTTCACACCTGTGCCCCACACATGTAGTACTGCCCAGACAATGCCTTGATGTCCATCCATGGACAAGTATGTCAGCCCTATTCCTTCCTGTGTGCTGCCTGTCACCACTGTGATGTGTGAAAACCACCGTACTTTTGCTAAGAGGGCCTGTGTACGTTCCCGTATCACTATGGGAGTGCTGCCGTATGTGTACCCATAGTGATGGTGAGCGTACAGGCGTGTGTACGGTCACTATCACTATGGGTACGCATACGCGAGCACAACCATAGTGGTATGGACCGTACACGCGTGCGTACGTTCACTATCACTATGGGTGTCCTCGCGTATGCGTACTCGTAGTGATAGTGAGCGTACAGGCGTGTGTACGGGCCGTACCACTACGAGTATGCATACACGAGGACACCCATAGTGATAGTGAACGTACGCACGCGTGTACGGTCCGTACCACTATGGGTGTGCTCGCGTATGCGTACTCATGGTGGTACGGCCCGTACACACGCCTGTACGTTCACTATCACTATGGGTGTTCTCGCGTATGCGTACTCGTAGTGCCGAGTGTACAGGCCGTACCACTACGAGTACGCATACGCGAGGACACCCATAGTGATAGTGAACGTACAGGCGTGTGTACGGGCCGTACCACTACGAGTACGCATACGCGAGGACACCCATAGTGATAGTGAACGTACAGGCGTGTGTACGGGCCGTACCACTACGAGTACGCATACGCGAGGACACCCATAGTGATAGTGAACGTACAGGCGTGTGTACGGGCCATACCACTACGAGTACGCATACGCGAGGACACCCATAGTGATAGTGAACGTACGCACGCGTGTACGGTCCGTACCACTATGGGTGTTCTTGCGTATGCGTACTCATAGTGGTACGGACCGTACACACGCCTGTACGGGCCGTTGCTATGCATTTGTGGTGCCCTAGGGCCCCGGTACGCACCGTACCTGTGTGTGAAGCTCAAAATTACATAGGGGACACATGAGGGACAAGTATTAAGGCCTACATGCATGCTGGTTGTCATGGAGACAAAGTTTAAAGTTTGAATTTGTTCTGGAAGGTGCACAGCAGAAGTCAGTTGGAATGAATCTACTTTGTTGCAATGTGTTTGTGGGGTTGACATCATGCTGAAGAAAAAAACACAATAAGAACCCACTGACTGTGCTAGGTTTGAAGGGATTGGAGGAAACATAGGATGCAGATGTGAGTGACCAATCACTCGGTACTCCTGTGCATGAAACAGGCCAGCAAGGCAGATATAAGGCAGCCAGGTCCCATGAGGGAGCACTTGCCTGCACATCTCTGTATTCCACGAACCAGCTGCTGCTACTGATTCCCTGGAACCATGTCAAGGTCTGTGGAGAGGTCACAGCCCTTCACCCTGGAGGAGAACCTGGCTTTGCTGGATGTGATCCTCCCACAGTACCCCCTGCTGTATGGGCGATCAGGGTATCAGGTGAGTGCAGAGTCCACTGGCACAGACTGTGTCCCTTTTTTGTGACTGTGACTTCTGGCATTGTGTCCAGGTGTCTCACACATGCTATGTACTGTAGGGGAGGTCCCAGGGGGGGGAATGCCTGATGTCTCCCAGCCAGAGCATGCAGTGGTGCATGTCTGCCGTCCTCACTTGCATCGTGTTTACTGTGACAATCACTGCATGGTGCATGCCACATTCTGCCTGTCTTATCCTCCTGGGAATGTTGCCTCTACAGTCCTCATGTGATTATGTGGTCAGCCCAGTGTGACAGGTGACTGTACCCACAGATGTGTGTTAGTTCTGTGTACCTGTGCTGAGAGTGTCCACATGATGTGTTCGTACCCTGGACATCGGTGTGTGTGTAATTTCCCTGTCATGTGGGTGGGTGCATATGTGGAGTGTAGCAACCCAGCTGCATGAGGGATGGATATACCCTGGACATGTGATGTGAGCAGGGAGAAGTGCTGTGTGTCTGACGTGCAGAGCCATTCCCACACCTGTGAGCTCCCCCCAGTCTAGTGGCACATGTGCAGAGTGAGGTTTGTCGCTGCATTTGGCAATGGCAGGTGAATGTCCTGTGCCTGTGTGTGTCTGTGTACTCTGCTGCGGTAGCGTCAGTGGCCTGTGGCATGTGACTGCTTAGAGGTGCTGCACATAATCCTGGTGTAGCTTGTGATGCACAGTGTGAGCCTGGATCATTGATTGTGTAGTTGCCCTCATTCGACCTGTGTCCTTTCAATGGCACGAACTGCTTTTGCCCTTCCCCAGAGGATCATGTCCCTATGACAAAGGTGCAATGCGTTGGATGCATACTATGCCTTGTTGTAAACAGCAAATGTGTTCTAATATGTGTCTCTGTGACATGTGCCAGGTGTATTGATGTAGTGTCTCTTGTTCATCCTCACAGGTAGGCGCCTCTGCCAAGGATCAGATATGGCTGACCGCCGTCAGCGCCGTGAGGAGTGCGGATGGTCGGAAGTGGCGCCTGTCCCAGGTGAGGAAACGCTGGCAGGATATCCGGTGCTGGACGCGGAGGATCGCACGGGTCCTGCTGGGGGACTCACCTGAGAGCCATAAGAACCGCGGGCGCCGCCGACTGAGCCACATCCACAAGCGTGTACTGCCGGTGGTCTTTCCAGACTTGGAGAGGCGCTTACAGGAGCTGCAGCAGCAGGAAGGGGGTAGGTACATGTGTGCTTGTTGTGCTTCACCAGCATTTGTAAGTGCACAGTTGCATGGATACACTGCCAGGGTTTAAAGGTGCTGTGCAGATCCAATTACCCACTGTATAGCTGTGCTCTCCTGCCTCCCTTCCCCTCCTTGCAATGTGTTCCCTGGTCTGTGTGTAGTCACTCCTTCACAAGGTTATCTAGGCTGACACTTTCTCCACGTGAACTATGCCTGTAGCATCATGTGTGGGGGTGGTGTGTAACAGGTTTTGGGACCTTGCCTGTGCCCTGTCCAGTTCAGTACAAGCGGGTTCCATGTCAGTTGGCACTGATGCAGAGTCCAGACATGGGAGTTAGTCTCACAAGTGTCATGCCTTACAGTGCGCACGTCCTATGTTGTGGCCTGTGACATGATGTGCATGAGTGTGCGATACGCATAGTGCAGGGATGGTGGCGTGTGTTGCAGTCATTCCCATTCAGGACCATGGAGCTGTGTTGCCACTACTGTCCCCTGGGTCATATTTTCCTAGGTGTAATGTGTTTCATCACAAAACGTGGACACTCTCAGTGTCTACAGCATAGGTTGTGCTCTGTGCCATTGTCCCCTGGCACCATGTATATTGACGTGAAATGTAGTACAAGTGTCCACTGTACAGCCTGACCTGATTGTCCTTGTTCATACTCACGGTGGCCAGTGCCTGTGTGTCTTGTTACAATCATCTGATGATGACCATTTGTACATGATTATTTGGACAGGCGCACCTTGGGTATTTGGCGTCCAATCTTGCATTTATGCAGCCCCTGTGTATTTCACCCAGACTAAGAGATGTAAGTGCTTGCTGTGTCTCAACAAATTGTCTCATGTAGGGGGTGGTTGGTGCGGGCAAAGCCTACATGTCAAATCCTGATGTCTCCTTGCTAGGTCTGGCCAGTGTGTGATGTTTGTCTGGACATACACTCAAGGTGCAGTGAGCCAGTCATGGTGGGCATGTTTTCAGTATTACCAATGCAGCATGTGCCTCAAGTTCATGGATATGGTCCCTGCTCATCCCTATTTTCGGCAACGCTGTGTGGTGCAGATGCAGTGCTGGATTGTCCCCAGGGCCTGGTTCCTCTGTCAAAATCCATTTCATGTCATTTGCTATTGTGTCATGCTCTCCATAGTTTTTCAGTGGCATGGTGGGTCAACCAACTGTGTGTTGCAGGCCCTACATATGTACTTTGTTTTGTAGATGTTACTGATCTTTCTTTTCAGGCTATGCACTGTAACCTATGTAGATTGGACTCATGTGACATATGTATACAGGTGTGTGATTAATTGCTGTCTCTTCACCTTGCCCACAGCATCGTCGGGGGACACGGAGGGAGACATGAGCACAGACGGAGCGGAGGGACCGAGCACCAGTGCCAGCGTTGACATCGTGGCTGGCACATTGAGTGGTACAGAGGCGGAGGAGAGTGAGGCCGAGGACCTGTCCACTGGCACCACCGAATATGAAGCGGACGGGTCAGAGGATGATCTCTCCGAGTGGGCGGAGGCTGCACCACCATCTGACAGCGGCACAACATCGCACCCCGCCCCCTCCATTGCCATCAGCCGCCTCCCACTTGCTCGTGTCCCTTCCCAACGTGCCCGGTCACCACATGTCTCCTTCCTGCCAGGCACCGCACCCCCTGCCCCTGTCTCCACTGCTGCCGCCAATGCCGAGTCTGTGGACATCCAGCGGCAGTTGCAGATTGGTCAGGCTGCGATCCTTAATGTCCTCCATGGCCACAGCCAGGTCCTCAACAACATGGAGGCATACTTGGAAGGCATTCACTCATCGCAGGCTGACCAACGCAGCTTGCTGAGGTCGATAGATTCGACACTGACTGCAGCAGTGGGTCTCCTGCAGCGCTACGTCCAACCCCCTACCCCTGCCCCATCCACACCTCCCACGCCCATGCCTGTCCCACGTACACCCAGACGTCAGCATGCACCCACCACGACGGACACAGGCACCACACCAGCAGGGAAGGTCACCCGCACACCTCCTGGCACGCACACACAGGGTGAAGTAGGCACACCCACTGGATCGGGGGCAAAAGTAAAACACGCAGCCAGAGTGGGAGTCCGCATTCCACCAAATCCACTCCCTCCAAATCCCCTCCCCTCAGCTCTCCTGGCCACATATCACACAAAGACTCCTTCATGGCCGCTCTGTCCCTGAGCCCCACAGTGACACCACCCCGCAAGCGGTCAAGGGAGTCCCCGGTCAGGGTGGTTGGGTCCCCCCCTGTCTACACCCTCCCCCAGTGGCGCTGCAACCCATCCCTCTGACCCCCCCCCTCCTTGGGGCCTGTGGTTCCTTCGGGTGCAGGGGATTCCCTGGAGGACCTTGCTAAGGTGTGCAGCGAGATCCTGGCCTCTGCCTTTGGCCCTGCCCCACCCCCTGTGGTGGAGTCCTCCATCCCTGCACCCACGACGCCTACCGTTCGCCCTCCTGTCCCTGCGGTGCCTGGTTCTTCCCCCCCACATGATGCCCTCACCCCTGTGGAAGACGACGGAATCTAACTGTGCAGGCAAGCTAGGGGACACGCATCCCACTGTGTCCCCCATCCAGCTGTGACTTCTGGACTGCCCTATGGGCTTTGTAAATATTGAACTTCCTACAAACAAGATTTTTTGGTTCATGCTGAATAAAGCAATTTATTTTTTTTCCATTGGAACACTACTGCTTTGCTGGTATTGCTGTTGGTGGGGCTGCTACATGGTTTTGGGTGGTGTTCATGTGTTGGGTGTGTGGGAAATGTAGTAGTGTGCTGGTCATGGGGGGACCCTGGGATCTGTGTGCCATCACACGGTGTTAGCTAGGTTTCTCTGTTCATGTAAGCAGTTGCTGCATGGTGAAATTGTCCACAGGTGTATTCCTTCCTCTGTGTACCCTGACATCTTCCCTGCAGGGTGTTCCCAATATTTAGCGCTGAGCTGTGTGTACATTAGCTGGGTGTGTGACGGACTCCTTCAACTTTGCACATGCATAGTGAGCAATGTCTCCACCTGCATCATTCGTGGCATCCTTGGTAGTCATTGTACTTGTGTATGTGGACTATTGACATGACTTCATGTGGACATGTTTTCTTTTCTGCGCTATGCATGCGTATACTCCCAGCCTCGCACACATGTGGTACATGTACTGCAGGGTCTTTGTGCACCTGACTGAAATTTGTGGGCATGGTATCTGTGGCTACTCCACCCTTTGCGTTCCATGGGCACTGCTGTGAGTGTTAGGCACCCACCCCTCCTGTGTCTGGGCACTGCTGGGAGGACTCTGCACACACCCCTCCTGTGTCTGGGCACTGCTGGGAGGACTCTGCACACACCCCTCCTGTCTCTGGGCACTGCTGGGAGTGATAGGCACACACCCCTCCTGTCTCTGGGCACTGCTGGGAGTGTTAGGCACACACCCCTCCTGCGTCTGGGCACTGCTGGGAGGACTCTGCACACACCCCTCTTATGACTGGGCACTGCTGGGAGGACTCTGCACCCACCCCTCCTGTGTCTGGGCACTGCTGGGAGGAATCTGCAACCACCCCTCCTGTGTCTGGGCACTGCTGGGAGTGATAGGCACCCACCCCTCCTGTGTCTGGACACTGCTGGGAGGACTCTGCACCCACCCCTCCTGTGTCTGGGCACTGCTGGGAGGAATCTGCAACCACCCCTCCTCTGTCTGGGCACTGCTGGGAGTGATAGGCACCCACCCCTCCTGTGTCTGGGCACTGCTGGGAGGACTCTGCACCCACCCCTCCTGTGTCTGTGCACTGCTGGGAGGACTCTGCACACACCCCTCCTATTTAACAATATGTACGCTTAGAACATACACGTGTGTGGGTTCGCTCCATGGGGGTACGGGTCGTACTTACACTGTTGGGGTGGGAGTATGCTCCATACGTACGCGGGTGGGGTACGGGTCGTACTTACACTGTTGGGGTGGGGGTACGGTACGTACATACACTGTTGGCATGGGGGGTATGCTCCATACATAAGCGGGTGGGGTACGGGTCGTACTTACACTGTTGGGGTGGGGGTACGGTCCGTACGTACACTGTTGGCATGGGGGTACGCTCCATACGTACGCGGGTGAGGGTACGGGTCGTACTTACACTGTTGGGGTGGGGGGTACGCTCCATACGTACGCGGGTGAGGGTACGGGTCGTACTTACACTGTTGGGGTGGGAGTACGCTCCATACGTACGTGGGTGGGGTACGCTTCGTACTTACACTGTTGGGGTGGGGGTACGGTATGTACATACACTGTTGGCATGGGGGGGTACGCTCCATACGTAAGCGGGTGGGCTACGGGTCGTACTTACACTGTTGGGGTGGGGGTACGGTCCGCACGTACACTGTTGGCATGGGGGTACGCTCCATACGTACGCGGGTGAGGGTACGGGTCGTACTTACACTGTTGGGGTGGGGGGTACGCTCCATACGTACGCGGGTGAGGGTACGGGTCGTACTTACACTGTTGGGGTGGGAGTACGCTCCATACGTACGCGGGTGGGGTACGGGTCGTACTTACACTGTTGGGGTGGGGGTACGGTACGTACATACACTGTTGGCATGGGGGTACGCTCCATACGTAAGCAGGTGGGGTATGGGTTGTACTTACACTGTTGGGGTGGGGGTACGGTCCGTACGTACAATGTTAGCATGGGGGTACGCTCCATATGTACGCAGGTGAGGGTACGGGTCGTACTTACACTGTTGGGGTGGGGGGTATGCTCCATACGTACGCGGGTGAGGGTACGGGTCGTACTTACACTGTTGGGGTGGGAGTACGCTCCATACGTATGCAGGTGGGGTACAGGTCATACTTACACTGTTGGGGTGGGGGTACGGTACGTACATACACTGTTGGCATGGGGGGTATGCTCCGTACGTATGCGGGTGGGGTACGGGTCGTACTTACACTATTAGGGTGGGGGTACGGTCCGTACGTACACTGTTGGCATGGGGGGTACGCTTCATACGTACGCGGGTGAGGGTACGGGTCGTACTTACACTGTTGGGGTGGGGGGTACGCTCCATGCATACTGGGTGGGGGTACGGTCCGTACGTACACTGTTGGCATGGGGGGTATGCTACATACGTACGCGGGTGAGGGTACGGGTCGTACTTACACTGTTGGGGTGGGGGGTACGCTCCATGCATATGGGGGGGTGGGGGTACGGTCCGTACATATCCGTACCCACGCTGTGGAATGTTTGTGCGGGCCGTACCCAGGCCTTTGCCACGTGGGTACAGCCATCCCGCCATTGTTGGGGTGACGTAGGTGTGGGCGTGGTACGACTCGTACCCACGCTCTTAAGGCGTGGGTACAGGACGTACCTGTATTGTTGTGTTGCCGGTTCGCGTCGTCAGGCACTTCCGTTGTGGCGGACACTGGCTTTGCTAGACACGCCCCCACCCCCTCGAAGTGACCAGGGCCTGGAGGTCAGGTATGTCCAGGGCATGTGTGCTGTGTGACTTTGGTGGGGGTTTTGTGGCCTGCCCCTGGTCCTGCCCCCCCCCCTTTCCCCCCTCCCTTAGTTGTTCTGACCTTCTGCGGCGTCTGCGTCCGAACCTGTAGAGGAGGTCGACTGCTATGAGGGCCGGGATGACACGTAGGTTCGGGTCCATGTCTGTCCGTCGCGTACAGGTACTCCTTGTTCGCGTCGTCCTGATTTCCCGGCAGTTTTTGGCAGCCGAAAAATATTGTCCGTGCGGGATGACGTCGGTGCGAATCGTAATTCCTGGTTCGTGAATGGCAGGCTGCGTGCGTCCCGACGTCACGTCGGCGCTTTCCCGGATCGCATTTTTATGTTTATTTTCGTCGGTCGGGGTTTTGTACGATTCGTACGGATATTGAGTTTCCGTGCAAATCGTAATTCCATGTTTGTATATTGTTACGACCGGGTACGCGTCGGACGGAGAATATGCTCCGTCCGACGGTTCGTACCCGGTTTTTCCAGGATCGTAATCGGCACCTAAATGTTTTGTAATAGTTAATGTTTTAATTTATTATAGAATGATTTTGTTTTGTTTTAAATTATTGACATATATATTTTTTTATATCGTTTTAAAGTTTAAAAATTAAATAAAGATAATAGTTAACAAATTAATTTTAAGTAGATGTATGTATAAGTATAAATTATAATGTTTGTCTATTTATATTTTTTTAAATTAAGTTTATTTGTTATATTTAATTAAAATGTATATTCAATTTAATTTATTTTGTTAAAATTAATATTAGTATTTAATATATTTAATATATATTATTTAATCTATATATATTTTTTAATTGATATTTTTTACATTTATATTTTTTACCTCGCTATTTTTGAGTGTATATTTCTGTGCTTACCTGTTAAGGTATGGGAGATCATATTTTTGTGGTTGATATTTTTTCCTCGATATTTTTAACATCGATGTTTGTTACATCAATATTCTATCAGTGAACCACTTACCTAAAGCTCCAAAATATTTGTGGCAAAGTATTTGATTCACTATTTCCGACTAGGATATTGTGTTGTCCTCAGAAATTATCTGTACATAAAAGGTAATACTCCATTGCTTGCAGGCCACCTTGGTGTGGGATCAAAGTGTATAAAGAAGAAACATCCAAGGTGCAGAATGAGACTTGTTCATGACTCTCAAGGTGAACCTACATCAGTCTGTTGAGAAAGTCTGCGGTCTCTTGAACATAAATTACAACCTTTTGTGCTATTCTCAGAAGAGACATATCAACATATATATCAAAAGGTTCTTGTACTGATGAAAAGGCTGCAATTATAGGTCCACCTGGTGGGCAATATAGGTGGGTAATAAAAGTTTATTTGTTTCTTTGGAGTTAAATAAATTACTGGTATCCTTGGTGCTGACTCTGTAGAAATTGTTTGTTCTCTCAGATATCTGCTGTCCCTAGTAGGTTTTGTAATTGTCTCTTAAGCACAAGTGTGGGATTGTGTTCCTATTCCATGTAGGTAGATTTATCACTCACATATTCTTTGATATTTTTCTCATATAATTCTGTGTTCATTATGATAAGGGCACCTCCTTTATCTCCCAGTTTAAATGTGATCTTTTCCTTATCTCTAGGTCTCTTGAGGGAGGACAGGCATGTCCCATTTTCTCTTGTTTTCAAAAGATATCTTCTTCAGATCATTTGAACCAATATTTAAAAAGTGTCCAATATTAGGAATCAGTGTTTTAAACATGGGCTTACATTTGAATTATTTGTATGGAATTATTAAAGGTGAAACCTCCCTTTCTGTTATGGTTGGAAAGTCATATTTTAATTGTACATTACTCATGAATTGGCACAGTTTGTTTTCAGTATCTTGGAGTGTTGATTATCCAGTGAGAAGGAACTACAAATCTTTTTTGGAATGGATTTTCATCAAATTTCAATAGTGAATAACTTGTGATGTTTATTACAAATTTCTCATACAACTCCATAGGTTTCTTGGTGTCTCCATTTCTGCTGCATCTCTTGTGTTTTAGTCTAAAGAGGGACCCGATGTTGTGGGATCCATCCACGATTGTTCGATTTTGTTCAATGCACTAGATTATTTAGGGATTCATCTCCACCATTTCCCATCAAACTAGAAGGAAGCAGCTGTACAGTGGTATTCATTTGGGCTGATACCCAACCTTCTGGATCAATAATATTCTTTGACTGAAGCAGCCTTACTCTGGTGACTCAGCACATTTGCTGCTGATGTTAGCACCACACATAGGGCCTCATAAACAACATGTTTTAATCGTTGCAAACCCTCAGATTCCTTAAATATGGAAGTTTGTGACTGCTAAAACATTTTATTAAATGCACTAAACCAAATTAACAATTCAGAAAAAGTTTTCAGAATTGTCAAACGGGTTTAGGAAACAATAAGAACTGGAGGGGGTGTTTTTGAGACGTCCTTCCAAATACTGACTCCCTATAGTACATATGAGAAAGTGGATTATTAGTTGGGAGGGATGTGGGTCCTCACCAACTCCATACCAGATGCAGATAGGTCCCAATTATTTAAACCTGAGCTCAACCCTTGGCATGTGTAACACATAGCAAAAAGGCTTAACTTAGGAGAAATGTGTAAAGCATTTATCACTGCCAAAAGAGTTAAAAGCAGAAAACACAACACAAAAAAACCCACTCCAATTTATAAAAATAGGTTATAATTTCACCATATCAAATTCAAGTTTATTTCGGATTAGTTATTCCTTAAAAACATACATATATAAAATCCACCTAGAAAAAATCACAATACAATTTGCGGTAACAATATAAATAGAATTAGTACGTAAAAGAGTATTCTTGAAATTATATATCTCTGTTACAAAATTGTATTGCTTTAATTCATACAGCATTAAGGTATCTTGCCACATTATGAACTTTACTGTCAACTGTACTGAATCTTAAGATTCGTATGGCTTCTTGAAACTGCCTTGTCCCGACTAAAAGACATATTGGTAAGATATATTTCCCCTTTAGATTGGTGTACACAGTGCAAAGAAATATCAAGTGTGCCTCAGTTTCAGATTCTTTTTTGCACACTGGACAACTGTCATAAGAGGAATGGTGTTTAGACCATTTAGAGCTAAATTTGTTAATTGGCAAGATTTGATATGCAATTGGTGTGTACAATTGCTTAGCTCTTTGGCAAGATATACTGTCTAAAATTAACCCAAAGCAGGGTATGCTCTTGGCATCTAAAAATCTATCCATGATAGACCCATTCTTGCATTTCTGCACCTCCCGTTCCCAGCTAAAATGATAAAAGCTTTCTTTGAGGGATGACTTTGAGATCCCTCTCACCTCAGTTAATGTACACCATAAGGCTGCTAGACCCACGCTAGCTAGTGCCTTATTCACATAAGCCAGCCATGGTATAGTAAGATGTTTATTGTGGCGTAGGATTTTCTCTTTTGCAAACCTGAAAGGGAAGGATTCCTCGGTGGACTGCAGCCTCCGCCAGCATTAGAAAGATCTTAATTTGACAAGATGTTCTATAAGGCAGTGGCCAAAGTCAATAAACATTTGGCAAGCTCAAAAGAGTTCTTAAGAATTTATTTTCACTTGTGGTTAACTTGGTAGTTTTCTCATACCCCTATAATTCTACACCATAAAGTGCTGAGCCTAAAGACTTGATCCTATAAATTTCATTGATTTTTTTTGGTATATTCTTAAACTAGTTGATGACTGCTGTCTAAGTTTTAAGGTGCTCTTGTCAATCTGGAATTGCCATTTCATATATCTGGCCAATCTTACACCCAGATATTCAAAGTCAGTGACCCGTTCTAGTATTTTATCCTCAGCTTTTAATATCATCTTATGATGCTTATATTGATTGAGTGCCATATATTTTTGTTTCAGCCGTGTTCAGTTCCAGCCAATACCCTTTTTCAGAAATCCACAAACCCATGTATTAGGACTGTAAGACTGTGAGGTTTTAGCTATCAAAAGCTTGTCATTTGTAAAAAGTACTGCTGGAACTTTTGCTGATCCAACTTTTGGGGCATCACTGCCTGGGATAGATAGGTGGGCAACCACCTCGTTGATGTATAGACAAAAGAATATCAGAGCTAGCGTACACCCCTGCCTTACTTCTCTTGCGACTGTTATATGATCTGTCAATTCACCCGTGTTTCCCCCATCTCACCTGAGCAGAATTACAGTTGTGAAACCTGATCAAAATAGATATAATGTTCTCAGGAGCTCCCATACAGGCTAGCACACTCCATAATTTGTGGCAGGGTATTATGTCAAAAGCTGATCTAAGGTCTACTAATGTAATGTAAAGATGACCCATATCTAATAGGACTGTCCTCCAAGATATAATACAAAATCTGAAGACCTGGTCTACTGTACTTATCTTCTATCTAAAAGATATGGTTGTCTTTGGTCTATGCCAATTGCATCCCTAATATTTGGTGGCAGAAGACTTTTTGAAGACTGTCAATTAGTATGATCGGTCTGTAGGTACTAGGGGTGTCACGGGCACCTTTTGTATAAACTGGTACCATTTCAGCAACTTGCCATGATTAGGTTATTTTAATGCCCACTAAAATTCTTGTAGTCTGTGTATTTATATATGGGCCCCAAATAAGTAACTCAGAGACTAATAGATCCCCTGGGATCCTGTCTGGTCTTGGAGCCTTGCGACAGACAATCTTTTTGGATAGCTTCATTGTCAAGTGAATTTGTCAGTGGGTTTGATGTCTTCAAGAGGGTAGATAGTACTAATTCTGATTTATCTTGACTCACATTCCCAGCATCAGCATATATAGCCCCTGAAATGTATCTACCCAAATTTGCAGCTGGATATGGGATTCCACCTTGGGAATAGTCTGGCGACTGCCGCTTGCCACAATTCACCAAAATGTCTTACTATCACATCAACAAATATACACCAAAATTACAAAAATCAGATGTAGGAAAACCGAGATTTGATTTTATATGGTTTAAGTTGAAATAGCACTTAAAAGGACAAAGCGCCAATCCCGGTCATCTGGTCACGCTAAACTGGGCCGAAGTAAAAAGGTAAGACCATGAGCTCCTGCAGGCCAGTTTACCTTCTGACTTCTGATTTCCTGGACTTAGCAACTGTTCTAGAAGTTGGAATACTTTCAGCAGAGGAAACCTGCGAGTTGAATCTGACCAACTGTTTGACAGCTTCAGAGTCAGTCCCGGTCTCTGCTGGCTCATTGGAAGAAACGTTTTGAAAAAGTTTCAAAGTGTTCAGTTTTGCATGTTTTATGGTCAGAGGAGTGCATTCTAACAGCAGCCAAGGTTTTAGGACCTTGTGGGCACCACTTGGGGTCAGGACTCACTCTCCCAGAAGCCATCAACCGGTTACAGGGCAAATCCAATTGGAAATGGTCAGTTGGGCTGTTAGCAAAAGTAGGCTTCGTGCAGCTTTTATGTCTCGGTAGCTTAACAGGAGGTCTACCAATAGATTCTTGGAGCCCTCTTCTTGGTCCTGGGTATAAGTTGGAGCAGGTCCAGCCCTTGGGTTTCTCCCAACAGGTTCAACTGCAGGTGAAGTCTTTCTACAGTCTTCCATAAGTCTAGAGGTGTTTTGAAGAAGGTATCCAGGGGTGACACATTTATCCCTGGCACCAGTTTGTGGGTCAGGAAGACTCCCTTGTAGTCCCTGGGACAACTTTCCTGGGGGCTAGCGCTAAACAATTCCCTTAGTGGGCTGCTCTGCCAAAATCCAACATGGCAGAACCTTTCTTGCACTGGGTAGAGCTCTGGGCAGTCCTGAAGTGTGTATAGGAAAATGAGAAACTCCCCTTGCAAACCATTTCTAAAACATGTTGCCCCCCCCCCCCCCAACTGGGATTGGTGCCATCCAGACTACCTGGACAATGAAAAGGGCATGTTTAGGCATCGGTACATCTTCCTGAGACAGTGAATGTCTCTTTGAAGTTTGGGCAATTGGTGGACACATTCCCCAGGCCATCATGTCAACAGGAGGTCACACCTACTCCCACCCAAGGCCCTTTTGTTCACTTTCCTTGGAGTCATTCACACCTCTGTGTAGGGGCCAGCAGGCTACTAGGTGACAGTTGCGGATTAACTCTGAAAAGTCTTATAAAGGTTTTAGGCAGAAAAATAGTCACTTTCTAAAGTCACTATATCTGAAATTGTTGCACAAATGTTGACTTTAGCATTCAGTAGGATTTTGTTTAATTAAGAAAACCAGTGTTTGTAGTATTTTTCTAGCCAGTGACAATCTGAAGTTAGCCTTATTAAGTGTAATAGAGTACACCAGTGTTTTCTATTACACAACCAGCTTTGTTACAGTGAAAAACAACTTTGGATATTTTTCACTGCCAAGGCAATTAAAAAATAGGTACACATGTCCTACTTTTTAAATGCCATTCACCCTGCCTTATGGGCATGTAGGGCCACTTTAGAGGAGACGTAACAAGGAAGGTTTAAGTCTGGCAAAATGTAAGTCAAATTGTCAGTTTCAAAACTGCCTACCCAAGCTGCAGGGGCAGACTTCGAGACAGGCTTTGCATTGTCATTTTATTGGTGGTACAACATGTGCGGCAGTCCACTATTTAAATATAACTTGCAGTCCCTGGGTACACTTTGTTTCTTAATGCTAGGGACCTATATGTAAGATAATAATGCCAATCAGGAGGGTTGTCAATTTGACTTTTTTAAAGGTGTCAGATCACATCCATTTGGCTCTGGACAGCATTGTCCCAGTGTGCAGAGTCAAAAATCAGCAACAAGGTTTCCAAAAATTGTGGATGACCTAACAAAAAGGGGCATTTTCCCACAGTATGGGCCCGATTCACAGAACAAACTTAAGACAAAATCCTAAACTTAGTACCATTTTGGTATTCACAGAATGCACTTACTACTTCTGGTATTCACAGAATGAACTTACTACTTTTGCGATTCACAGAATAAACTTCCTACTTTTGCTATTCACAGAATGGATTTAAGACTACTAACTTTACGTCCGCACTCGGGCCGGAATTTCCGGCCCGGAGGCGGAGCTTCCGGGCCGGAGGCGGGGCTTCCGACCGGGAGGCGGGGCTTCCGGGCCGGAGGCGGAGCTTCCGGCCCAGAGGTGGAGATTTTAAATCTCCGCCACTGGCCGGAATCCCCACCTCCGGGCCGGAAGCTCCGCCTCCGGCCCGGAAGCCCCGCCTCTGGGCTGGAGGCTCCGCCTCCGGGCCGGAATTTCCGGCCCGAGTGCGGACGTAAAGTTAGTAGTCTTAAATCCATTCTGTGAATAGCAAAAGTAGTAAGTTTACTCTGTGAATCGCAAAAGTAGTAAGTTCATTCTGTGAATACCAGAAGTAGTAAGTGCATTCTGTGAATACCAAAATGGTACTAAGTTTAGGATTTTGTCTTAAGTTTGTTCTGTGAATCGGGCCCATAGTATTTATGTCCCAAAGTATTGTTTTTCCATGTTAAGTCCCTATGGATCTTTGCTCTCTGATGCATAAAAAACATCTGAACAGACTTGCAACAAATTTGACAAAAAGTTAGACCTTTATTCAGAAAGCATGCTTTTTGTGTTTTGGTGTAAGTATTTTCAGACATTTTCAGGAACTTTGAGGGTCATTAGACGAGCTGATACCCCCCCGCCACATTGGCATGGCGGGGGGTACCGCGTCGGATGGAAAGACCGTCTGCCGCTTTTCCGCCAGTAGGCAATCGTCGCGATTGCCTACTGGGCGGAAAAGGCCCACAATATGGTGGTGGTGCCTTGCAGGCAGCACCATCCATATTAGGATGTTGGCGGTGTCATGCCTTTCCATGGCGGAGACTCCGAAATGGAAAGGCACGCGGGAATCGCTTTGGGTGCCAGTTATGGGCCCCCAATGGGGTTTGGGCTGATGGGCTGCACTTGGGGGATGGGTACCCCCTACATTGGCATACACAAGGTGGCAGGAACCGCGCAGTGCCTGTCATGTTGTGCATGCCAATGCACAACATGCATTTACAACATTGTGGCGGGTGCTGCTCACAGTCTCGCCCGCCACAATGTTGTATATGTGGGGTGCGACCGCCTCCTAATTGGCGGTGCGGGACAGCTGCACCACTGGCGGCCGGTCCCAGCACCCCTAGGGTGGCGGGCAGACTGAAGTCCGCCCGCCATCCCAACTGACCCCTTTGTGTTTAAATATGGGTTTGGGGTGGGCTCAAAAGGGTTAAAAAGTTAGGGCCTGATTGAGTTCAACCGGTGGTGGCAGTCCCTGGCCTGCCAGACCTGTAGTCCACCCGACGTATTACGAGTATGGGCGCGGGACTGCCACAGGTCCGCCGCAACCGCCGTGGTACATGGATCCCATGGTAGTCAGAGGCCTGAATATAGGCAATATTAGGAGTTTCCTGACCACCTCCCATTCAATGACAGTGAGCCCGCTATTAAAAGTGCAGCAGTGACGAAACATAGGAAGCCCTACAAGGCCCCCTTTTACTTCTGGGCCATTGGATGCATGCAGGGGAGCACAAGCTATGCCTGCCTGTCTGCATGCACCCCCTTTCCTGCACGGCATGGACTTAACAGTCCATACCGTGCAGGAACAGGCTTTGGCGTTCCCATTACAGTGCCTTTTTAGTAAGCACTGCCGTGGGAACACCAAAGATATATATATCTGTAAAGCACATGTTTACCCATGAGCATCTTGGCGCTGAATAACAGATGTTTATTGTTACCCAATTCAATCATACTAATTTTATCGACCTCAGAAGGATAAAAGGCTGAGTGGACCCACTGAGAATTGAACCTGTGACTGAGAAGTCAATCACAGGCTCCTACAGTGGATGCATTAGTCCACTAAGCTACCAGACCCAGCTTCAGCCTCCAGACCCGGCTCTGGACCACCTGCCATACCAGGAGAAAACTCCTAATCAGGCGGACGGTCTAACTATGGGTTTGGCTGTCCTGGAGTAGGGTGCTGCCGTAGCGGCCCGCTCCAGGACCGCCGAAATCATAATCAGGCCCCAAAGCATATCCAGATGAGGATTGGATACAGTGACTTGCCGGAAGCTATGAGTGACATATCATAAGTGATGTCAGCAATGATGTATTTAATATGTCATGAGTAATGTAATATGTGAGGTCGTAAGCAGTCCATGATGGGGGTGTAAGTTATAGTTAGTTCACTAAAGTATAACTGCTGTATTTCAGTGTTTTTTTTTTTGGGGGGGGGGGGGTTTAAGCTAGCTCGAGTCTCTTTCAAACACCTATCTATTATGTCACTTTAGCTATTGGATTTTCCAGTGAATAAATATGTGTGTTTATTTTGCTCTACTTTGCATTTTTTCCATTTTTGGGGGGATGTTCCTGGCAAAATCTAGTTTATGTTTACAATTTGTTTCTAAGAGAACGAGATGTATTTTGTCCGCATATAGGCTGTTTTTTATTCCATTATTTATATTGTGTCAATTGGGGTTAAGACTGGAAGTGGTGTTGCTGTTGCATTGATGGATAAACAAGCCCCTTTCAATTTACCTTGTTTTAGTTTCTACCTTCTGTAAACGTTTCGAGTACTTTCCCTCTTTCCCACGGTGAAATTAAGCAAGAGCTGTGCTTCACTACCGCGTTTTCAGAGTAAGTCCCTCTTTGATCTTAACCTCGAATCTATTAGCGACAGTAATTTTGAGTCGTGCGTACTTCGGTCATTATGCTGTAGAGTTCAGAGATGATAACAGTAGTGACAGCCATAATATTGTAAAGAAGGTATGAAGAGCGTTAGGAATACGGAGAATTTATTAATAAGAAAAATGTCATCTTCTGAATAGGACGATTGAGCGTTTACTTGAGCTTTGGTGTTTTATTTTCCAGAGCATTTTCCCAACAATGTAGCCTGAGAAACCAGTATCATTAACATGGTCATTCACATTAGCGGGATGTGCAGATAATATAGGTAACATTTTGTACATGCACGTATTTAAAAAAATTCTAAAGTTGTATACATTTGTCTTCACTAGGAAAGGTGAAAATGCTGATAGGCTGCTGTCATCTGCAAAACGACATCATGGTTGAGAAATCACATTTCTATAATCCTGTAAATGCTTTTGGTAATGACTATGTCATTTGACAAAATATGAAGTTTTATTATTTATGAATGGCCACCAGTTTGCAAGTCTCGTAGATTCCAAATTGCAGAATGTGTGTAGGCTAATATATATTTATGCAATGTGTGAATGCATGTGAAGAACCCCTGCTCAACCTTTTTCAAAAGGCTTAGCTCAGCAGTGCTGCTAGTGCAACTGTTTCTACTGGGCGTGAAGCAGTCACCTTAAAAGAAAGCTAGTTACCCAGCTGCTGAGAAAATAGTGAATTTTCTCTGCCATTTATTTGGTCACTGGCTAAATAGTAGAACTTATTTACTAGCGGAAAATAGCAGAGAAACTTCACTATTTACCCAGTCGCTGGCTAAATAATAGAGAGTCTGCATTATTTAGCTGTAAGCCATTATAACGGAAAAACGTCACTATTTACCCATCCACTGGATAAATTGTAGAGATTCTGCACAGTTGGCCTGTGGCCGTGCACATATCAGAAAACGTAATTATTTACATGGCTGCTGGCAAAATATAGAGATTATGCACTGTTGGGTTGGCAGGAGTGCAAACTTTACTATTTACCCAAACACTGCCTAAATAGTAGAGATTCTGTGCTGTTCAGCCTGCAACTTCTATATTACCCAGCCACTGGCTAAAAAGTAGAGATTCTGCACTGTTTGACTGGCAGCCATGCAAGTAGCAGAAAACCTTCACTATTTATGCATCCGCTGTCTACAAAGCACAAAACATGAACTGTTTGACCAACAGCCGTGCCAATAACAGGGAAACTTCACTATTTATCTGGCTAAAAAGCAGAGGTTTTGTACTATGTGGCCATTCTGGAATTTTTCATTCTGGCTCAGTTCAAGTAACCACACCAGACTAAAACACTCAAAAACAATGATTTGTAAAAGCAAAAACCAGAAATTGAAATGTTGTATCTCAGTGACATAGAGGCATCTAACATATAGGGTGATTTTATCAAAGTAGAAACAGTAGGGGCCCTTATGAAGTGGCCAACACATAATCATTGAGAGGCTTCTTTCCAATCTCATGACAGAAGGAAGAACAAATATGGTCCTGATTTAGAGTTTCAAGGTCAGAGTTAACTGGTCAGGATGGCAGAGGACAATCTCTCGACAGAGGAGACCTCTGCCCCCAAAATTGAGAGTTATCTGCTGGGTCTGTGGACAACTCTCTAAATTGACTGGAACTTCTGTCATAGTGCTTTCTGTCTATGCCTGAAAGGTTTGAAAGACATGATGGGCAGCCAGCAAACCTTTCAAAAATGTTCTATTTTTCAAAAATAAACTACCAAAGCAGGTGTTTGTTTTTGAAAAAACAAATCGCCCCAAACATTTGGAGTTTTCTCCCTCGACCACAGGGTCATTATTCTTTTTACTGTCCCTTAGGATCAGGTTTCATTCTAAAAAGGGTAGACAGCATACATATCTTCCATCAACAGCCGCTACTCTGTCAGGCCATTTGAGGAAGTATTCCATCACGGAGCAAAGGAATGCCACTATAATTATTTTAACTAAATGCCATTGGAATATGAATATATTTTCCCACTAAGACATATATGCATCAAAGATACAGAAGAAAAGAAACTTTCAAAGATTTTCTGTCATTGACGTTATTACAAATATTATAAGAAAGAAGACACTGAATAAATATTCAGACATTTTGTTACCTCCATTCTTCTGACCTACAGGTTGATCATTTCAAAGTTCCACTTTAATACTCATTTGTCAGACAGGGGATGTGAATCCACTATTGAGGTTTCAGAACAGATTTTGGGTGGTTGTCTTTCAAATATCATTTTCTTGGTGTAGCTCAGACACATCCTCTGTGCTATATGATGACTCTTACAGGAGTAGCAATAGGATTGGCTCCAAGCAGAAGTTTCCATAACAATTACACAAAAAAGCATGAGGTATCAGCACCTGGCTGTCATCAGCCTTCCTGAGAAATCATGAGGCACAGACAAATGGGTAGCCCTGGTTAGAAACTTTAACACATTTAAGAAGAGAAACCTATGAACTATCTCTTACTCCTACTATCTACCCAATGTCATCATTCAGGAAGAACTAATCAGCAGTTCTTTGTTAAATAGTACCTCACAGAGTTTATTTCGGTATCCTTGCTCCCATTCTCCCTTACTTCATTTCTTGATTTCCACCCATCATCCACAGGAGTGCAGTCAATACATGCCTACTATGTAGGGAAGCTGTATCTACCCTCAATCATGTCATGCGAAATACCTTCCACTGCTTTATGCACTTTTAGCACGGAAGAAGTATTCCTACTACACACTTGTATATACCCACCTGATGTACACTCACATGGAATGTCAGCACAAATTGGGTCGCACAGAATCCCTCTTTGGGCCATCTAAGAGCATCTACCTGCAGTCTCCATTACCCCCACTTCTACTCAAAAGAGTCTTCTTATCATCCTAAGCGCCCCTTTGCTGACTGTCAAAGCCCTTTGACCCCCCTAACACATTAACCATTTTTCCTGACTTTAGCAATCTGAGTTTCTCAAACCCTTTCTGCCGTCCTTCACAGACCACACACATTTAACACCAATCCAGCTTTAAACTCCTCTGCAAAGTTTCAGTCCCTATGCCCTGACATCCAACCTCAGACTACTGTTGCAGCATTAGGAAGCATCTTCTATCACTAGGAAATCAGAGTGTAGCAGTCCCAGCTTTTTATTCTCTTTGCAAGCTCTGATTTTACAGCAAATGCTTACCAGTTCTGTACATGGGCTGAAGAAGTGGGGGTTTCTAGGGGTTGGCAACATAAGAAGCATGAATAAAAACCATTTATAAAAGGGATATCCTAACACATGTGGGCTTGACTCACATAGGTGTCTCCTCCTTGTCTTCTTCCTTCTCCTCCAAGTCCTTCTCTTCCCTGTTCCAAGTCCACCTTTTCTGGGTTGTTTTTGTCCCCCTGATCCTCATCCTGTCCTTGGTCTAACTTGTTCTGGTCACCCTGGCACTGAGTCTGGTGATCCTGCTTGTAGTCCTTCCTGACATTGGTCTTTCTGGCCCTGCTCCTGGCTCATCCTTGTATTAACCCTTTCTATGCCTCCTGAGCCTGATACAACTGATTCTCACTCTGTTTCTGCTGATCTCCTGGGTCCTTATCCACCTTGCCAGGTTGTCCTGTTTCTGTACCCACTGCTTCTTGTCCACCTTATTAGGCCCTCTTGGGATGGCCTGGTCATTTTGGTCCCAGTCTGATCCCATTGGTTCTCGTAGCTCTAGTTGTCCTGGTTACCTTGATCCTTGCCAACCTGCTTCTGATACCCCAGTTCCTAGTTATCCTGCTCCACTTGGAACTTTAGGTACCGGTACCCTTGGTTCCGACCTCTCTGGTCTTCCTAGCCCCATTCCTGGTCCTGCTTATTCTTATCCTTTGGTACACTCAATTCTCCCTCATCTGGTCCCAGGTCTTAATAAATCTAGTCGAACCTGCTCCTAACCTGACTAGTTCTTCTGGTCCTCCTCTAACATGTTATGATACTCTTGTCCCTCGTCCTCCTGCTCATTGTCATTATGGACTAACTTGTCCCCTTTGTCCTGATCCTCCTTGTTCAGGTCATCTAAGTATTAGCCACTCTGGTTGGTCATTATGACTGCTGTAATTCTTGCCTTCCTTGTCCTGATCCTCTCATTCTGGTCCTGCTTCTCCTGGCATTCCAGTTCCTGATACTCCTTAGGTCTCTGTGACTCGAGCTTCTTTTCCCCTCTGTTGTGGTCTCACTGGTCCTCTTTGCTCTTGTCTTGCTGACTCTGGATGCCTGGTCATCCTCTGATTCTTCAGGTCCTGTTCTCCTAGACATCCTCATTCTCAGCCTGGTTTTCCTGGCAATGGTCTTCCTATTCCTGATCCTTAGAGTCCATTATCTTTCTGGTTTTGTAGCAACTAGACTTGATCCTTTTGTTTCTGGTCTTACTTGTTTGGGTTTTTATATGCTTAATCCTCTTGATTCTGGGCCTTCTGGCCATCCTGGTCCTTTCAGGCCTTCTTCTTCTTGCTCTTCCTTTTCTTTCCTGATTCTCTTGAGCATCATCAATTTGACCTGGTCCTACTGATCCTTCTCACCCTGCTCATCTGATTCCTAGTACGTCATTTCCTGGTCCTGCTGGTCCCCTCGGTCAACCTGGCCTTTTGTGTTCTAGCCCTCTTAGGCCTTGCCCTCTGAGCTCTTGCTTTCCTGGTTTGAATCATCCTTGTCCCCCTGGCCGAGGGTCTTGTCCTCACAGTCCTTCTAGCATTGCACCCGATGGTCTGGGACCTCTTGGTCCTGGTTCTCTTTTGTTTAATTCCTTCTGAGACTCGACATTTTGGTCATAGTCCTCCTGGACATCCAGGTACAGTCCTCTTAACTGTCAGTTTCCTTAGTATATCTGGCTCTGGCTGTTCTGGTCCTCCTGATCTTCCTAAGCCTGGTCCTGCTACTCCCATGTCCTTGACGTTCTGCTCCACTTGGTGCTCTGGGCCCTAGTCCTATAGTCATGGTCACCCTGGCAGTCTAAGCCCTGTTCCAGGTTCTCTTGGTACTGATAATTCTTATCCTCCTTGCTCTGGTCCTGGTCTACCTGGCTCTGGCCCTCCTGGTATTCTTGGTACTGACCCCCCTCATTGTCCTCCTATTGGCCTGGATTTTAGTCTTCCTGCGTCTGGTCCTGATCCTCCTGGACCTGATCTTTCTGCTTGTTATACTTGTACTCCAACGCATACAAAACGCCTCCGCACGCCTTATCCTTGACATTCCTCGCCACACCCACATCACTGCCCACCTGAAAGACCCGCACTGGCTCCCAGTCAAGAAGAGGATCACCTTCAAGCTTCTCATCCACGCCCACAAAGCACTACACAACGCCGGACCAGCATACCTCCACAAGCGCCTCACCTTCTACAACCAGAACCGCCAGCTTTGCTCCGCCGACCAAGCCCTCGCCACCATCCCATGCATCCACAGGACCTCCACCAGCGGCAGATCCCTCTCCTACCTCGTTGCCAAGACATGGAACACCCTCCCCACACCGCTGCGACAGACCCAGGACCTGCTGACCTTCAGGAGTCTTCTCAAGACCTGGCGTTTTGAGCAGTAGCTACACCCCGACCCCCGCTCAGCACCTTGAGACCCTCACGGGTGATTAGTGCGCTCTACAAATAATTGATTGATTGATTGATTGATTGATTGATTGATTGATTGTACTTCTACACAAACTCATGGTTGTCCTTTATCTGGTCTTCCTGTCCCTGGCCATTCTATTCCTTAATCTTCCTGGCCATCCTGTACCAAGCCCTGTGCCATGGACCTCCAGGCTGAGATGATCCCGGTCCTGATTTCCCCAGTCCTGATTCTCCTTTTCCTTCAAATCCTGATTCTGGTACTCAACGTCCTAATTCATTTTGCTCTGAACTTCCTAGTCTCCCTAGTCTTTTGTTTCCTGTTTTTCATCCTTCTGGTAGCTTGTGTGCCTGGTCTGTTACCTTGCATTCCTGGCCAGGGCCATGCTATTCTTGTTTTTCACAGTCCTTGTCCAGCTCACAATTCTGTGTCTATTGTCCCTATAGGCCCTACTTTTTCTGGACCTGACCCACCTACAATCGTAGTGTTTGTCCCATTGGTCCTGGTCCTTCTTGTCCTATTGCGCTTGTTATAATAAACGTTGCCTTTTAGCCATTATGGCCCTTCCTGGTTCCCCCTGTCTTGGCCCTGTTCCTTTCTGGTCTTCTTGGTCCTTTTCACCTTCTCCTGGTTCTCCTAACTGTCAACCTCCTAGCACTGGTACAGCAGGTCCTGGTCAATGTTGCTTCTTGTGTCCTGGAATTCTTAGTTTTGGTTCTGCCGGTTTGGGGTACCCTAGTTCTCCAGGATCTGTTCCTTGTCTATTTAGTCCTACTGGGACAACAGTCATTGATCCAGGTCCTCTTGACCCAGGTTCTTTTTTTTCGGGTTCTTCTGAGTCTTTTCATTATGGCCCTGGTCCTCCTGTCCACCACTTTCCTGTCCACATATTCTGGTTGACTTTCTTACATCTGATTCTCCCCACCTTGGTACTGCTCAGTGGCAGCTCCTCCGCTATGGCGGAGGAGCGTCGCCTCACTGCTTTTAAGCAGTGTGAGGAAAAAGAAACATAAAATGATAATAACTTATAGTTATTGTCATTTTATGGTTTGTGCTGCTTGGCGGGCGGGTGGGTGTACTGGGCTCCTCTGCTCTCGAAGCAGAGCAGGGGAGGAGTGGTTTGTCCACTCCTAAATGCCCAGTGACTGATTGTTCGGCCCTCTCTGGCCACCCAAATCAGTCCTGCACTCTTGCCCCATTCTCCATGCAGGCTGCATTACACCCTGCGTGGAGAACAAGCCAAGTCCCCATTCCCTGGTTGAGAGAGTAGAACCAGGATGCTCAAACCCAATCACAACCCTGCACTGCAGCGTTGTGATTGGTCAGGGGAGCCTGGGTGCTTACCAATCACAACACTGCATTGCTGCATTGTAATTGGGCATTGGCTCCTGCTTCCTGTTCCTTGAATTTCACACGGAGAGCAGGAGCAGAGACTCGGGACCCACCGGCAAGGTAAGTTTATTTTATTTTTTAATATTTTGTTTTATTGCGCAGCCCCCCACCTCCAAGATGACACACCCGCGAGCCATGCTTGCCGCATCTGGTACTGCGCCTTGTAATGATTGCTGTGCCCCACTTGCTTATTCAAGCACTAGTCCCATAGGTCCGAAGCTTCATGACCGCCTTGGCCCTTGTCAAGATCCTTTAGAATGTGAAGACCTCTTTCTCTGTTCTTCTTGGTGCACTTGGTGTGCCCCTTCTGCTCTTCCTCGTCCCTGTCCTGCTTATCCTAGTATCCTGGACATAGTGGCCATTGCACTCCAGGTCCTGATCTTAGATCTGGTCCTGATCCTCCTGCCCCTACTCCTCCTGCTCCTTGCCTGCATGGTTCTGCAATAACTTGTCCTGTCACAGATTGTCCTAGCCATTCCTAGTTCTGATGCTCCTTGATCTCTGGGTCATTCTAGCCAAAGAACTTACTGGACCTGTACTTCCTATTCATGATCTGTCTGGTCATCATTCCCATGTACACATCTCCTAGTCCTTTGGATCCAGGGTCTTCAGTTTCACAGGCTCCCGGTGCGGGACATTTTCATCCTCCTCACCCTAATTCTCATTCTTCAGTCCTCCTGGTTCTGCACTTATTGTGTATCTAGCCCCCTGCTTTGCCTGTTTCTAATCCTTCTGGTCCTGTCCTCTTAGGTCCATGTAGTTCTGGTATTCCTTTGTCTGGTCGTCATGTATCAGATCTTCTGGTGCTGGTTTCACTGACCTTGGTTTCCCTAGACTTCCTCCAGTCCCCTGTTCTTCCTGCCCGTTCTTAGTCCTACTCCTCCTCATGGTCTCCTGGTTTGCCTGTTCCACCTTGTTGTTGTACATATGATAATGGTTCCCTCTATCATGGTATCCCTAGAAATGGTCAGCTTGGGTCTGGCCCTCCTCATCCCTGTTGCACTAGTGCTTCTAGTTCCCATGTTGCATGTCACCCTGTTTCATGAAGTCCTTGTCACCCTGGTTAAGGATCCCTATAAGTCTGACTCTCATAGACTTTCTGATCCTAATCCCATTAAGCCTGAACTTCCTGGTCTTTTAAATCCACCCTGGCAATTCTGGTGTAAGGTCTCCTGGTCCTGCTAGCCCTGGTCCTTTCCTGTCAAGGCCTTCTTAATCCTAGTCCTTTCACTTCTGGTCTCTTGGTTCTCCTTGATCTGATATCTATGGTTTTGGTCCTTCTGTGTCTGATCCTTCTTTCCATTGATCTCCTGGTACTGGTCCTCTTTAGTCTATCTACCTTGGTATGCTACTCCTGGGCTTGGTTGTCCTCATCTCTCTAATACTGGTCAATGTACTCAGGCCCTCCAAGCTCTCTTAACAAAATCTTTTAGAAACATGGGAGGCTTGGAAACCCTGGATGATTTGCGAATGCCTTGGGGAGCCCTGCTTGCATCATTACAATCAGACAACTTCTCCCTAATCAACATCTCTTTCTTTACCACCACCACCCTGTTCAAATTCCAAATGCGGTGGTCAGCAGTTTTTATAGCATTTGTGAACACTTTTATTACTTGAATGGGCTTCAAAAATCGTTCTCCAGATCTCTTTTTGATTGGGTTCTTTATGAGAACCCAATCCCCCACTTTCACAGCTGTCTTCTTAACAGATTTTCTTTCATCAAAATTCTCTTTCCTAGATATAATTTTTTTAGATTCTTTCACCCTCCAGTTAGACTTATCATTTTCAGTGATTAACCCAGGTTGCATATTATTTACCCACGGAGGAGCTACCAGAGTATTGGGACATCTAGCCCTGAATAGTTCAAAAGGCGTTCTATTAGTGCCAGAGTGTGGCGATACCCTGTAAGCTTCAACCTTATCCCAAATTTGATTACGCCATTCCAGACCACTTGACCTAGCCATGTTAATAGTTTCTTTTAGTACACGGTTGAACCTCTCAACCATGCCATTGGTTTCTGGGTGATACAATGACGATTTTTTGTGCTTGATACCATGCTTTTCAAAAAATGTTTGCATTTCCCTGGATACAAATTGCACCCCATTATCCGTTAAAATATTAGAAGGTATTCCTTCCCTAGAGAAAAGTTTCTTTAAGAAACCTATCACATGTTTGGTTTCAACCCCTCTTGAAATTCCTATTTCAGGCCACCTTGAGTAAAAATCAATTAACACAAAAACATACCAATCAGTACCCGATGACTGTATGGGGCCCAAAATGTCTAAACCCACTTCTTTCCAAGGGGCATCGGGTCTTTCCCTTATCACCATGGGTTGTGTCTTGGGTTTTGCTACCCTCTCACTCAGGGCACATTCCACACATTCTCTTATTTTCCTTTCAACCTGCATATCCATCCCTGGCCACCAATAATTGAGACGAAGTCTCTCTTTCGTCTTTGAAATACCCTGATGTGTAACGTGTGCGAGTGATATGAGATCTGCTCTAATGTTACTTGGGGGAATGAGCCTCAAACCCATGAGAAGTAGACCATCACATTCCGCCAACTGGTCTCTAACATGCCAAAATTTCTCCAAATCTACATCTTCTCTATGTTTTTTTTTCCACCCACTGTTAATGGCCTCTAAGACCTTTACCAATACTTGGTCTTCAAGAGCCTCTTTTTTCCATTTGTCCTTATCAATAGCAGAATCTTCCACTAGACAAACCATTTCATCATCTCTTTCACACTCATCGTCACAGTTGTCATTTTCCTTTCCAATCAATCTGGACAAAGCATCAGCTACCTTATTTTCCACCCCAGGCAGATACTTTACATCAAAATTGTAGTCTTGAAGCCCGACCACCCATCTTGTGATTCTCCCTGAAACAGCGTTGATCCCCTTGTTCTTGAAAATTTCCACCAAAGGTTTATGATCAGACCTGACTTCAAAAGTAGAACCCCATAAGAAATGTTTTAACTTGCTTATTGCCCAATATACCGCTAAAGCTTCTCGCTCTATTACAGAGTAGCGAACCTCAGCATCTCGCAAACTCCTGGATAAGAAAAGAATGACTTGCTCTTGGCACTGATCCTTTTGAACTAGGACTGCTCCTAGTCCCTTTAAACTTGCATCCGTAATTAAAATTGACTTTTTCTTGGGGTCAAAACTACACAGTTTGGGAGCGGAATTTAACTTCTCTTTAAGATTACAAAATTCTTGCTCACATTCAGCATCCCACAAAAATTCGCAACCTTTGCGTAACAACGCTCTCATGTGCACGCAACATGAAACAAAACCCTTAATAAACTTGTTATAGTACTCAGCCATACCCAAAAAACTCATAAGTTCCTCTCTATTGGTAGGTGCAGCTAGATTCTGTATCGCATTAATAAGACTCTCCTTTGGTAAAACCCCTCCTTGAGAGATAGTGTGTCCTAAATATTCAATAGAACTTTTCCTGAATTTGCACTTTTCAATCTTAACAGTAAGGTTAGAACCTTGCAATCTGTCCAACACCCTGTATAATCTGTCATCGTGTTCTTTTGTGTCACCTCCAAAAATCAGTATATCATCTTGGTAAATTCTTACCCCTGTTAGACCCTTTAAAACCTTTTCCAGTGCCCTTTGGAAAACTGAGGCTGCTGATACAAGCCCAAAAGGAAGTCTAGCGAATCTGAACGTCCCAAAAGGAGTGACAAACGCCGTTAGATCTTTAGAATCATCATCTAATCTAATCTGGTGGTATGCTGACCGTAAATCAATGGTACTGAATACTTTTGCCCCCTTTAGGAACATCAACATGTCGCTTATGTTCGGTAGAGGGTATCGGTCAATGACTACACTCTTATTTAATTCGCGAAGGTCCACACACAAACGAAGGGACCCATCACTTTTTTTGGCTGCGACAACTGGAGCAACCCACTGAGTGGCCTCTACGTCTTCAATTACTCCTTCATCCTTGAGTCGCTCCAATTCTACTTTGACTAAATCTCTAACTGCCATTGGTACATTTCTAACTTTACAGCAAACGGGTTTAGCATTGTCAATCATTCTAATATGATGATAGTACCCTTTGAGGCAACCCAATTTGCTTGAAAATACACTTGGAAATCTGTTCCTCAAAATATCTGCAAACTCCTTGTTAGTAGAGTCTTGAACCACAGATACCGTCTTAGACACAAAACTTTCTTTCATTCAAAATAATGGGGGGCGACGAATTTGGGTCTAGCATGACCCCCAAATCCTTCTGGTGGAACCAACTGAGAATGCTAAATCCCTTTTGTGATATATATATTTTTGCACTGGCTAATCTTCCTTTGTAGTCAATTAAACCCCAGAAGTACCCATCAAGTTTAATTGGTTCACCCCCATAGGCAACAGGCTTTATGTCAGGTCGAATAACCTTTACCTTTCCCATAATATGTTTTTCGTAAAATTCTCTGGAAATAATGGTTATTTTCGCACCTGAATCAAAAAGAACTCTAGTAGGCTTCCCTTCAACTAAGATCTCATCAATGGGACAATATTTCCCTTCTCCATTTTGTACTACCTGTACTTGAATTTGCCCACAATCAACTTCATCTTGGCCTTGATAATCACCATCTACGTCATAATATATTTCACTAACTTTTCCTTTGTAATTTTTTCCTTTACACATAGCAGAGAAATGACCCCTTTTTTTACATTTGCTACATGTAACCTTCCAGCCTGGACATTGCCTGTCGTTTGCAAAGTGACCATTTTTCCCACAACGAAAACATTTTACTTTAGATACATCAAATTTCCTGGGAGTTTCTTTTACAGCTTCGTTTTTCTGGGTTTCTTTATGATCAACTGTTCCTCTAGGGGTAGACTTGACAGCATGTACAGAGTTTTTTTCTTTACTTTCTCCATTTTTCTTTATGACATCTACGCATTTTAAAGAGTGTTCTATCCTCTTTGCAATTACAATAACTTCTTCCAAATTCGGTTTGTCTTTTTGCCACAATTCCTCTCTGACGCGTTCAATGCTGCAACCCAACATGAACTGATCCCTTATTCTTTCTTCGAGAGTTGCAGCGAATTTACATGAGGAAGCCAATTTCCTGAGAGATGTGATGTAGTTTTCAACACTCTCATCCTCCAATTGGGATCTTCTGCCAAAATGGTATCTCTCCAAAATGGTACTAACCTTGGGTAAAAAATGTTTATCTAACATAGCAATACAGATTTCGTACTCATTGAGGTTTCGATCAACCAGTTCAGGAAGATGGTCGAAGACCTCCTGTCCTTCTGAACCTAGGCAATGTAATAGCAGGGCCGTCTTCCTCTCTGCACTTAGAGACGCACCACAGACTCTAGCATATCTTTCAAAAACTTTGCGCCATTTTTGCCACTTAATGGGAGGATCCCCTGGTACTGACAGAAAAAACGGAGGTGCAGTAACGTTTTGCATTGTAATGCTATTAACTTGACCACTTTTCGTAAATAAAATTGCACCTTATTCAAAGACAATAAATAATGGTAATGAGAACGTGAGAATTACCACTTAACACTTACCACTCTTTTTTTTTTTTAAAAAAACAAAACCCACACTGGTTACTATGAGGCTGTAATAAAAAAAATTCTCTTCCTTTCGCTTGTTTACTATTCAACTTGTGTACCAGTATTATTTTGTGTTCCTTTTTTTTGTAGTAAAACGTGTGTGTCACTGAAAGGATACACTTCTTATTGTTTGCTTATGACAGCTTCATGTATTTTCCTGCCCATAAATTGCCGAAGTCTACCGTTGTTCCCCAGCAACTCCAAATATGTGCATCAGGACGTTTAAGACGCGACGCGTCCAGCAGCAATTTCTATGTTTACAGCGGTTGCTTTGACAACCAGCGCGAAGCGTGTAGAGTGCTGGTGACGCCAGGCGTTCCCTTGACGACCAGCGCAAAGTCAACGTGAGCTGATGACGCGGCTTTGATAAACAGCGCGATGCGTGTAGAGTGCTGGTGACGCCAGGCGTTCCCTTGACGACCAGCGTAATGTCAACGTGGGCTGATGACGCGAGGCGTTTGTGCGTCTACTCTCACCTGCACCGGAACACTGAACAGTATAATGGCAGATCCCTGGCAGCGTTCGAAACGGTGAGAGGCGCACATTTAAAAAATGCCATGTGGTTTCCTTATCGTCCTCCCCTTTCTTGATGTGCCAGGTTACTGCCGATATCTCACAAATGCCAAAGTGTTCTGACTGACTTAGGTTCGTGTGCTTCTCTCTCATTTATTATTCGCGCACAACACTTTCAAAATGCTATTTCAGCCAGAATAAAGCGCACTTGCTTGTAGAGTATTAATTCACCACGTTGTTCCACACGGACTAAGAAACACATCTAAACAGCTGTTGTAAATACATAGGAGCGCACTTACTCACAGAGCAGCGATTCGCCAGCACAAATGGTGAAACGTTGAGTTCCGATCAAACGAGTCCAAAACAGTCAGTCAGATAATCCACACTAACTTCTTTTCCAAAAGTTACCTTGATATAGCGCTGCAAAGCTGTAGAGCAGTACGATCAACACAGAAATCCATCTCCTTTGTAATTGATCCTTAAACAACGAAGTAGTGTTGGGATCATGCATAAATCCATACGAATTTTGAAAGTGGAACCATCCAGCGTCGCCAAGTGTAAAGAGGCACTTAGAGTCAGTGATAATTGCAGGTTCTTCAAGTTTATTGCAAGTAAATGATCCCATCCACCAGAAGCTGCTGTAAGCATCGAAAGCTGGCTTCAACTGCTTCTCTCCTTCACATCATTCCAAACCCCTCAATCATAAACATTCCTCTTGTCCAGGCAACGTGAGAAACATTCTACGATGCCACACCCTCCTTGTGGTTATTGTCCAGATCCTTCTGTTCCTCCTACCCCTGGTCCTTCGTTTCTTTCATTTCCATGTCCACTGGGTCCAGATCCCCCTGTTCCAAATCCTCCTAGCCTTCCTGATCCTTCACACCCTGGTTCGGTAGCGCCTAGTCCTGTTTTTCCTTGTCCTGCTCCTTGTCATCTATTTGTCCCTGGTCCCCTTTGCTAATGGTAACCCTGGTCCTCGTGGTTTAGGTCTTCCTGGGACTGCTTCTAGACATGGGTGGCATTTTTAATTCCGCTTCTGGAATTGGAGGAGTTTGGCAACTTTGCATTACCCATTTACAGTTTTTATGTCTCTCCATGGAATTGCACAGCTTGAAATTCTGCGAGTTCTGCCCACACCCAGGCTGCTTCTTCTTGTCCTCGTGTGAGAAATTGGGATCCCGTTGTCTAGGGTGTTAACTATGGTAGCCACAGGCCCTGTCAGGGTGAACCACAAAAGCCACTCCCTCAGATTGTGCTTAAACCTCTAGTAGCTTGGCACACAAGCAGAAAGCTTAACTTAGAGACAATGTGTAAAGTATTTATGCAGCACACAAACAGTGATAAAGTGAAAACACAACAGAAGAAAAATCCAACATAAATTTAGAAAAATAGAGTACATTTCAATAAATTAGGTGATACCAAAACAACAAAGAACCGGAGTTAGGAATTTTTTCAAGTTTAAGGTAAAAACTAGCACCTAAAAGAGCCAACTACGGATTTCTAGTCAGTGAGACAGGGTCAAAGTTGAAAAATATGGCTGACCACGATAGATAGTGGATCGGGTACAAGAAGTGTATTAGGCCCGGACAGCGCTTATCTATGGACTTAGAAGAAAGTTTGTAGAAAATGTTCTGAGAAGGTAAAATTCATCAGGGCAAGGCTGCAGGCGGTGTCTGAGGAGGAGAAGGCATTGTTGTCAGGGAGCCATTGGACGAAGTTGGGGGTCAAGATTTCTACGTTCAGACTTTGAAAATCTTCAGCGGGACGAGGCAGGAGCCTGTAGCTGACGCAAGCTCCAGAAGACCAGATTCCCCTTTGGAGAGGTACTGCTGAAAAGGATTTACTGTTGCTGTGGAGAAGAAAGTAGAGTGAGCGACCCCAAAGTCAGGCCAACTGGAGATGCACTTTGGGTGGATAGACGAGCTGGTTGGTCTTCCCTCAGGTTTCAAAGCAATGTTTTGCCAAAAATGTTCCAAGTCACAAGCTTTGAATTTTACCTATCTGAGCAACTTTAACACCAAAACCAAGGGTCCAGGACTGGAGATGCACCACTTGGGGACTCAATCAGGCTGGGTCCAGGTGCTGGTGCTAGCTGATGAGAGCATTTTATGTCCTTGAGGCTCTGATCCGGAGGTGAGAAAACTAGCTCTTGGAGTCACTCTGGTAGTCCTGGGTTCAAGTGAGGAAGCAGGACTCAAGCAACAGGGCGGGTCTATGATCTTTCAAGGCAGGCTCCAGGCAGCAAAGCAGTCCTTCCAGGTATAGCAAAGCAGTCTTGTGGAGTGCACAGCACACCACAGCAGCAGGCAGTCCTCTGAGAGTCCTTCTGCAGGTCCAGAAAGTGACCTGAAGAGTGAGTCTGAGAGTCACTTTTTTATACGTGATGCCATCTTTGAAGTAGGGGAAGTTTCTGGAAGAGTCCCTTTGAAGTGCTTGAGGTTTCTTGGCTCTCCTGCCCTGGCTCCAAGCTAGCTGCAGGGACAACTATTATTAATTATTAATATTAATTCTTATATAGCACATAGCTACCTGTGGGGTTTCCCAAGCTTGAGGACAAAAGTCATTAACCTAGGAGTGTGACCTAAAATAGCCAAGTTTTTTAACTTTTTGCTGAAGGAAATTAGAGAGTTGCAGCCTCTAATTGACTCAGGAAGTGTTTTCCACAACTTAGGTCCCAGAAAAGAGAATGAACGACTGCCCATTCGAGAACATCTGATTTTAGGCACTGAAAAGACAGACTGATTACTAGAACTCAATGTGCGGGAGGGATGATCAGGCATGACCAACTTTTGTCGGAATTGTGGGCATGAGTGAAGCTTGATTTTTAACATGAAGCAGAGAGACTTGAAGTTGATGCACTTGAACACTGTCAGCCAGTGGAGATCATGAAGGAGGCCAGAATTATAGAAGTACGTTTAGGAAGCTGGAATAGCAGCCACGCTGCAGTGTTTTGAACCACCTGAAGACATCTAATCACTGCCTTATCAGCTCCCAGATAAAGTCTGTGACCATAATCCAGCCTAGATAGAATCATGGCCTGAACGACAGTTCTCTGGGCGGAGAAAGGGAGCATCCATAACATCTTTGTGAGGCATTTCATTATAGCAAAACAGTAGGATGCAACCTTGGCTACTTGCGGCTTCATGGAAAAGGTGGAATCCAGCCAGATGCCCAGGCTTTTCGCCATTTTGGTGGGTTTGGTAAGTATCCCAGAGAGGAAGGCCAGTGCTGGGGACCCCAAAGCTGGGGGGTTTTACCCAGTATTCGCACCTCAGTCTTTTCCTCAATGCAGATGTGACAAGTCATTTGTGTGAAAGCAGAGCACAGTCAATCAGTTGCAAACGGTGCTGTGAACAGTCCAACCCCCTATTTTGCCCATTAATGGGCTACCTAATGCCTTACTTAGGGGTGACTTATATACAATAATATGAGAGTTTAAGGCTTGGCAAGGAGGTTATTTTGCCAAGTTGAATTGGCAGTTTAAAACTGCATTCAGGCTGCAATTGCAGACATGGGACAAGTTTTAAGGGACTACTTAAGTGGGTGGCACAGTAGGTGCTGCGGGCACACTAGTAGCATTAAATATAGAGGCCCTGGTTATATGGAAAACATCTATATGCCAGTCAGGGGCAAATCAATTTTATCATGTTTAGGGGAGTGAGCACAAGCACTTTAGTCCTGGTGATTAGGGGTATAGTGCACAGTGTCCAAAGACCAACAAAAATGAACTTCTGCAACAGTAGAGGGCAAAAGGCAACACGTTTGCGAGAAGACCACCCTAAGGCTGACAAGTGTAACTCTTAATCCTCATGGCTCTGGTTGTCCTAGCCCTCCCAACAGTGCTCCTTCTGGCACTTATTTTCATACTGGTTCTCATCTGCCTACTATGAGGCCTATTGCTTCCTTCCCGAGACCCCTTCACATAGTCTTTAGTCAGGTACAGCCTCCAAGCTTACCGAAAAGATTTATTTTTGGCTTCCAGATTTCTTTAATTGATTCAGCACTGTCAAGGACAGAAATGAAGGCTCAGTAGAGACATAAACTTGCCAACTTAAAACACTACTTATGTTAATAATCAAAATTACCATTCCCAAGATGCAGGTGATTAAAATATCAGTATTGCTAAATGGCAACTCATGACGTGGGACCAACAAAGCATCTACACCTGAAACCAACTCTGCTAGATGAATAGTATGAAAAGAGTATTTATTCCATATGTAGTTGAGTGAACAACCCTGATGCATTACTTAGATGTCTATGGGTTTCACTTTCCCATTCCACGGAAGGCCCATTACGATGTCTGTCTCGATTTAACCCCTCTAAGTAAAGCACTGTACCCCGAAGCACCAATTGTCTACTGCAAGTATCCCACCCTGTGTGGCCCAGATACAACTTATCTGTATGCATTCCCTGTCTGCTGCTGCTTGTTAATTGCTGCTGTGTTGCCAGGCTTAAAATACTAAGCGAGCACAATCCTCCTTAAAAAGAAGTCTAAGGTGCCGATCACGATCCGGTAAAAACCGGGTACGAACCGTCGGACGGAGCATATTCTCCGTCCGACGCGTACCCGGTCGTCAAAATTTACAAACAAGGAATTACGATTCGCACGGGAACACCATTTCCGTACGAATCGTAAAAAAGCCCGACCGAACAAAATAAACCTACAAATGCGATCCGGGAAAGCGCCGACGTGACGTCGGGACGCGCGCAGCCTGCCATTCACGAACCAGGAATTACGATTCGCACCGACGTCATCCCGCACGGTGAATATTTTCCGGCTGCCAAAAACTGCCGGGAAATCAGGACGACGCGAACAAGGACCACCAGTACGCGACGGACAGACAGGACGACGCGAACAAGGAGGACCAGTACGCGACAGGACGACGCGATCAAGGAGTACCAGTACGCGACGGACAGACAGGACGACGCGATCAAGGAGGACCAGTACGCGACGGACAGACAGGACGACGCGAACAAAGAGGACCCGTACGCGACGGACAGACATGGACCCGAACCTACGTGTCATCCCGGCCCTCATAGCAGTCGACCTCCTCTACAGGTTCGGACGCAGACGCCGCAGAAGGTCAGAATAACTAAGGGAGGGGGGAAAGTTGGGTGGGGTGGGGGTGGCAGGACCAGGGCAGGCCACAAAACCCCCACCAAAGTCACACAGCACACATGCCCAGGACATACCTGACTCCCATGCCCTGGTCACTACGAGGGGGTGGGGGCGTGTCCAGCTAAGCCAGCGACCGCCACAACGGAAGTCCGTCACCACGCGAACCGGCAACACAACCAGACCGGTACGTCCCGTACCCACGCCTGAAGAGCGTGGGTACGAGACGTACCACGCCCACACCCACATCACCCCAACAATGGCGGGACGGATCGTACCCACGTGCCAAAGGCCTGGGTACGGCCCGCAGAAGCATCACATAGCGTGGGGACGGATATGTATGGACCCTACCCCCACCCGCGTACGTATGGAGCGTACCCCCACCCCCACCAGTGTAAGTACGACACGTACCCCCACCCCCGTAGGCATGGAGCCTACCCCCACCCCACCAGTGTAAGTACGACTCGTACCCTCACCCCGTATGCATGGAGCGTACCCCCACCCCAACAGTGTAAGTACGACTCGTACCCTCACCCCGTATGCATGGAGCGTACCCCCACCCCACCAGTGTAAGTACAACTCGTACACTCACCCGCGGACGTACGGACCGTACCCCCACCCCCACCAGTGTAAGTACGACACGTACCCCCACCCCCGTAGGCATGGAGCGTACCCCCACCCCAACAGTGTAAGTACGACTCGTACCCTCACCCGCGGACATACGGACCGTACCCCCACCCCCACCAGTGTAAGTACGACACGTACCCCCAGCCCCGTATGCATGGAGCCCACCCCCACCCCACCAGTGTAAGTACGACTCGTACCCTCACCCCGTATGCATGGAGCGTACCCCCACCCCAACAGTGTAAGTACGACTCATACCCTCACCCCGTATGCATGGAGCGTACCCCCACCCCACCAGTGTAAGTACGACTCGTACACTCACCCGCGGACGTACGGACCGTACCCCCACCCCCACCAGTGTAAGTACGACACGTACCCCCACCCCCGTAGGCATGGAGCCTACCCCCACCCCACCAGTGTAAGTACGACTCGTACCCTCACCCCGTATGCATGGAGCGTGCCCCCACCCCAACAGTGTAAGTACGACTCGTACCCTCACCCCGTATGCATGGAGCGTACCCCCACCCCACCAGTGTAAGTACGACACGTACAGGGGTGGGGGTACGACTCGAACGTACTGGGGTGTGGGTACACGGTGGTACGACACGTACAGGGGTGGGGGTACGACTCGAACGTACTGGGGTGTACTTAGACGGTGGTACGACACGTACTGGGGTGGGGGTATGACTCGAACGTACTGGGGTGTGGGTACACGGTGGTACGACACGTACAGGGGTGGGGTACGACTCAAACGTACTGGGGTGTGGGTACACGGTGGTACGACACGTACAGGGGTGGGGGTACGACTCGAACGTACTGGGGTGTACTTAGACGGTGGTACGACACGTACTGGGGTGGGGGTACGACTCGAACGTACTGGGGTGTGGGTACACGGTGGTACGACACGTACAGGGGTGGGGGTACGACTCGAACGTACTGGGGTGTACTTAGACGGTGGTACGACACGTACTGGGTTGGGGGTATGACTCGAACGTACTGGGGTGTTGGTACACGGTGGTACGACACGTACAGGGGTGGGGGTACGACTCGAACGTACTGGGGTGTGGGTACACGGGGGTACGACACGTACAGGGGTGGGGGTACGACTCGAACGTACTGGGGTGTGGGTACACGGGGGTACGACACGTACAGGGGTGGGGGTACGACTCGAACGTACTGGGGTGTGGGTACACGGGGGTACGACACGTACAGGGGTGGGGGTACGACTCGTACGTACTGGGGTGTGGGTACACAGGGGTGTGACACGTACAGGGGTGGGGGTATGACTCGAACGTACTGGGGTGTGGGTACACGGTGGTACGACACGTACAGGGGTGGGGGTACGACTCGAACGTACTGGGGTGTACTTAGACGGTGGTACGACACATACTGGGGTGGGGGTACGACTTGAACGTACTGGGGTGTGGGTACACGGTGGTACGACACGTACAGGGGTGGGGGTACGACTCGAACATACTGGGGTGTGGGTACACGGTGGTACGACACGTACAGGGGTGAGGGTACGACTCGAACGTACTGGGGTGTGGGTACACGGTGGTACGACACGTACAGGGGTGGGGGTATGACTCGAACGTACTGGGGTGTGGGTACACGGTGGTACGACACGTACAGGGGTGGGGGTACGACTCGAACGTACTGGGGTGTGGGTACACGGGGGTACGACACGTACAGGGGTGGGGGTACGACTCGAACGTACTGGGGTGTGGGTACACAGGGGTACGACACGTACAGGGGTGGGGGTACGACTCGAACGCACTGGGGTGTGGGTACACGGGGGTGTGACACGTACAGGGGTGGGGGTACGACTCGAACGTACTGGGGTGTGGGTACACGGTGGTACGACACGTACAGGGGTGGGGGTACGACTCGAACGTACTGGGGTGTACATACACGGGTGGGGGTTTGACACGTACACGGGTGTACATACAGGGGGGGTGTACATTAACGGGGAGTACGACTCGAACGTAAGGGTGCTGGGGGGAGTGTTTGGCGCGTATGCGGGCACATATCTCCATGGTTGCAATGGGAGTTCGGTGCGGACGGTGTTTTTTCCATACGGTTGTAACATCGGACGCACGGGAGGATCGTGATTCCTCGGTCGGACTTGACTTTTCACATTTGTACGGTAAATCGTCCGAGGACGTGTCGGACACATTTTCCGACCCGAGGACGTGTGGGGAATCATTCCTGTTAGAAAAGGTAGATGGACCGGGAGGGTCGGCCGGGGTCAGGAGGAGAGGTCTCCGGGGAGAGCCGTCTCCAGCGATCGTACAGACAAGTAACTTCCCCCCCACAGACAGATATCACACACGGATAAGGTTCAGTGTTCTTTATAAGCACTTATTTAAGGTACGGTTAAACGGTACAAGGAGGTCTGGACTCAGGGGTCCCCTCGAGTAGAGTCTCGCAAGGTAGGGAAGGGGGTAGCGGGACAGTCTATTTACCAATCAGGTAGTTCGGATGAGATGATGATGAGCTCACAATCCTCGAGCTTAGGTGGTTAGGTGGTATGGGCCGCGGCAGCGCCAGCAGGTCCCGGTGTGGATGGTCGATACAACGGGCCGCGGCAGCGCCAGCAGGTCCCCGGAAGATATACGGTCCGCGGCAGCGCCAGCAGGTCCCGGTGAGGATGGTCGTTACAACGGGCCGCGGCAGCGCCAGCAGGTCCCAGGAAGATGAAGGTTGCAGAAGGCCGCGGCAGCGCCAGCAGGCAGGACGATGGTTCACAAGAGCGGGCTACGGCAGCGCCAGTAGACCGTCAGGGTTGAGTTCACTCGGTGTCTCTCGACTCCAGGATACAACTGCCTTCCTGCTCCGGAGCTGCCTCAGTTATAGGGCTGGTGCCCTTTGATGTCCGGACCCTCGCACTTGGAGGTCGGAGGGTCCGGGATGAAGGTGTCCAGACACCCAGCAGGGGGTGAAGCCAGTGCCTGGGGGAGCTGGGGGCGATCGGCACCTGGCGGGGGAGAGCCCTTGACACTTCGTTCTCCCATTGACCTGCCAAGTGGTCCGCTCACCTCCTGGGTGGATGGTGGTGCCGGGATGTCGGGGCCGGCCAGGCCCGGGGTTAGGGTCGAGGGGAGGCCATGCGGCCGCGTGGTGCAGGGCCCAAGATGGCGGCTTGACCCGGCCGGGAAAGCCGGTGGGGCTGGACCCCGTGATGAGTAGGGGTCCGAGGGCAGAGGGTCCGTCGGGAGACGGGGTACAGGTGCTGGTTGCGGGGATATGCCAGGTGGGCCGGAGTTCGGGCCCTGTCGAGCGGGGAGGGAGCAAGCCGTCTGTGGGGCCTGTCCAACATGCGTCCCCCCCAGCTGAAGGCGGGGAGAGTCACCCATCTCCTTGGGGACTCTCTTCGTCGAGGCGGAAAAAGCGGGATAGGCCATCTGCGTTGGCGTGGTCTTGGCCTGGTCGGTGCTCCACGGTGAAGTCCATTCCCTGCAGGGAAATGGACCAGCGCAAGAGTTTTGGGTTCTCCCCCCGCATCTGCATCAGCCATTGCAGGGGTCGATGGTCGGTTTGTACCCGGAAGTGGGTACCGAAGAGATAGGGTCGGAGCTTTTTGAGGGCCCACACTACTGCAAATGCCTCCCTCTCGATGGTGCTCCAACGCTGTTCTCGGGCCAGGAGACGTCGACTGATGAAGGCCACCGGCTGGTCATGGCCTTCGGGGTTCAACTGAGAGAGGACGGCCCCGATGCCGTGGTCGGAGGCGTCGGTCTGCACCACAAATTCCCGACTGTAATCGGGGGCCTGGAGCACCGGGGCGGTGCACAGGGCGGCCTTCAGCTCCTCGAAGGCCGCTTGACAATCAGGAGTCCAGTTGACCCGCTTCGGCTGGCTCTTGGATGTGAGACCCGTGAGGGGCCCCACGATGCTGCCGTAGTCCTTCACGAACCGCCGGTAGTAGCCGGTGAGCCCCAAGAAGGCTCGGACCTCGGTCTGGGTGACGGGGGGCTGCCAGGACTGGATGGCAGCAATCTTAAGTTGTAGTGGGGCCACCAGCCCGCTCCCCACTCGGTGCCCAAGGTAGGTCACAGACCCTTGGCCAATCTGGCACTTGCCGGCCTTAATGGTGAGGCCGGCCCGCTGGAGGGCTTGTAGGACCTCTTGGAGGTGACGGAGGTGGTCGGACCAGTGGCGGCTGTATACAGCGATATCGTCCAGGTAGGCAGCGCTGAATTCTTCAAGCCCTGCCAAGACCTGGTTCACAAGGCGTTGGAACGTGGCGGGGGCATTCTTCATGCCAAAGGGCATGACCTTAAATTGATAGTGGCCATCGGGGGTAGAGAAGGCTGACCGTTCCTGAGCCCTGGGTGTGAGGCCGATCTGCCAGTAGCCCGCCGTTAGGTCGAAGATACTAAGGTAGCGGGCGGCCCCCAGCCGGTCGATCAGCTCGTCTGCTCGGGGGATGGGATGAGCGTCGGTCCGGGTGACAGCGTTCAAGCCCCGGTAGTCGACGCAGAATCTCAGTTCAGGGGCGGAGCCGGGGGCAGTGGCCTTGGGAACTAATACGACCGGACTGGCCCAGGGACTGTCCGAGGGCTCGATGACCCCGATCGTGAGCATCTTGGCCACTTCCTCCTGTATGCAGGCCCGTACCCGATCTGGTACGCGGTAGGCCCGGTGCCGGACAGGGGGACTGTCCCCGGTGTCTACGTCGTGCAAACACCAGGGGGTGATCCCGGGGGTGAGGGAGAACAGGGCAGCGAACTGCAGCAGGAGGTCCCGGCAGTCCTGGCGTTGCTCCGAAGTGAGGACGTCAGAGAGCCGGACCCCGTCCACGGAGCCGTCCTTCTCCTGAGTCTTCAGGAGATCCGGGAGGGGCTCGGAGTCTTCTTCTGTGCCACTGTCTGTAGCCATCAAGAGGCTTAGTTCGGAGCGCACAAAGTGCGGTTTGAGCCGGTTGGTGTGGAGGACCCGAAGGGGGTTCCGGGAGGACCCCATGTCGATGAGGTAAGTGACGGGGCTTTTGCGCTCGACCACTTTGAAGGGCCCCGTCCACTTATCTTGCAGGGCACATGGTTCGGTGGGGGACATCACCCATACTTGCTGCCCAGGCTCGAATTCCACGGAGGAGGCATTGTGATCATACCACCTCTTCATGTCCTCCTGGCTGGCCTCGAGGTTCGCCTTGGCCATCTCCCTGAAGCGCCGGGTCTGGTTTCGTAAGGCCAGGATGTATTTGAAGACGTCTGGAGGGGTCGTTAGGGGGGCCATCTCCCAACCTTCCTTGACTAGGCTGAGGGGCCCTCGCACAGGGTGTCCGTATAGGAGTTCAAAGGGGCTAAAACCGAGGGACTTCTGGGGAACTTCCCGGTAGGCGAAGAGGAGGCACGGGAGCAGTACATCCCACTGGCGACGGAGAGGCTCTTCCAATCCCCCAATCATCCCTTTGAGAGTGCGGTTAAACCGCTCCACTAGTCCGTTCCCTTGGGGGTGATAGGGGGTCGTGAATCTGTAGGTGACCCCGCATTGTGGCCAGAGGGACTTCATGTATTTTGATATGAAATTCGTGCCTCGGTCGCTGACGACTTCTCGGGGGAAGCCTACCCGGGAGAAGATCCCCATCAGGGCCCGGCCAACCACTGGAGCGGTCACTGTCCGTAGGGGCACCGCCTCGGGGTAGCGGGTGGCATGGTCCACTAGTACCAAGATGAACCTGTGTCCTTGTGCCGTGCAGGGGTCCAGAGGTCCCACAATGTCTATCCCCACCCTCTCGAACGGGGTGGTGACCACCGGGAAGGGTTGTAGAGGGGCCTTCAGCTTCCGGCCACTCTTCCCGCTGGCTTGGCATGTGGGGCACGATCGGCAGTGGTTCAGGACGTCATTCCTCATTTTCGGCCAGAAAAAGTGGGTCACCAGGCGACTGTACGTTTTGTCCTGGCCCAGGTGTCCAGCCAGGGGGACATCGTGGGCTAGGTTGAGCAGAAAGTCTCGGAAGCGGAGCGGTACCACCAGAACTCGACCGGCCCCCAGCTCGGCGATTCTTTGCTCGCTGTAGAGCAGGTCGTTATCCCAGTAGACCCAGTGGGTTCCGGTGGTGTCCCCGGCGGTTTGGGTGCTGGCTTGTTGGCGGAGTCCCTCGAGGGAGGGACAGGTCTTTTGTTCCTGGCGGAACTGTTCTTGGGTGGGCCCCCCTTCTTGCCGCCACTGAGCCAGATCCGGAAGGTCCTGGTGTTGCGCGTCTTCTTCGGTAGTCGGGTCCGGGAGGTCGGACTCGCCGTTGTCCTCTACGGGGGCAACCGGGGGCGGAGGTGCTGGCCATTCGGTTTCTTCTGATCGGGGGGCGGCACGGGCGGCCATGGATCGGGTGGTTATGCAGGCCCAGTCCGGGAGGCCCAGCATCCCCAAGTGCTCTCTTCTCTCGACGGTGGCCCACGGGGAACTCTCGAGGTCATTCCCCAGGAGGCAGTCCACGGGGGCATCGTCCCGGACCGTCACCTTCAGTAGGCCGGAGACCCCTCCCCATTCAAACGGGACGCAGGCCATCTTACACATGCTCTCTGAATTATCTGCCGAGCGGACGGGGCAGAGAATGTTCGGCAGGATCTGCTCGGGCTTCACCAGGTGACAGCGGACGGCCGTCACGCTGGCGCCGGTGTCACGCAAGGCCTCGGCTCTCTGTCCATTAATGGTCACCCACTGACCGTATTTTCTGGTGTTGGCGGGTAGGGGAGCCCGCGGAACCATGTCCCTTCCCCCTAAGCATGCCAGGACCATGGCGGCCGGTTCCCACCCTTGCTGGTCCGGCTCATACTCCTCGGGTCCCTCCGATGATTGCTCTTCCCCCAGGGCAGCGGCAGCTACCTGGCGGGGCTTGGGTGGTTGGTTTAGCGGGCAGTTCGGATCGTTGGCGTAGTGGCCTAGTCGCTGGCACCGGTGGCACGTGACGTTGGCTCGGTACCCAGGTCGCAACGGGGGGTTGCCCCGGCCGGCCGGAGGCGGGGTGCTGGCCACGGGTGTTGCTGGTAAGGCGTCTCTCCCTCGCCCCTGGCCCCCTCCTCCTCCCCGAGGACGGTGCTGGCCTTGGTTGCTTCTGTTCTGGTCGTGTGGCCCTTTCCGGCCCACTCGGGTGCTTTCCCACCGGTCAGCTTCGGCGGCGAGCTGCCGGGGGTCAGTCAGCTTACTGTCGAGTAGGTGCTGCCTGAGCTCGACGAAACAGTTGTTTGACAGGTGCTCCCATACCATAAGGTTGAAGAGTTGTTCGTAGGTGGTGACCTGATTTCCCTTGATCCAACCCTCGAAGGCCCGGCTGAAATAGTTCACGTATTCCACCCAAGTTGTACCTGGGATCCGGGTGCAATCTCTGAACCTCTGGCGGTACATCTCGGGCGTGAGGCCGTAGCGGGTGAGGAGGGCAGCCTTCATGTGGTCGTAGGACGACATTTGGTGATCGGGGAGCTGCAGCAGGGCATCGCGACCCTCGTTGATGAATCTCCCCCAAAGTCCGGCTCCCCAATCACTCCGGTCGATCCGGTGGGAGGTCATTGCGATCTCATAGGCTTTAAACCACTGTTGTATGTCGTCTTCTCGGACATACTCGCGGACCACATCCTTGGGGATGTGAACTTTTTTCTCAATAGGCCCCGGGGTGTGTGGTCGCTCAGGCACCCCCAGTTCCTTATTCTGTTTGCGCAGTTCTATTTCCGCCAGTCGGCGCTCGTGCTCGAGCGTTATTTTTTTCTCTTCCAGCTCTCTTTGTCTCTGCTTTTCTTCTCGTTCCTCTCGAAGCCGCATATGCTCGAGGTTGATTTTCTGTTCAGCTAACTTGAGTTCCCCATCCATCTTGAGTCGCGCCATCTCTAATTCGTGTAATCTGACTCTGTCTCTTTCTCGTATCTCCTCCTGTGAGAGGCCCGTTCCCCGCTCCTCGGGAGCCGTGGCGTTCCCCTCTGGTGTGATGCTGTTTTGGTCTGGTGTGACGCTGCTTTGGTCGGAGGGTCCTGCGACCCCAGTTTCTGTCCATGACTCAAGAGCGCGCTTTAGATCATCCTTGGTACTCAGGCCGGTGGTAGCAATGCCAAGTTCTATGCAAAATTGTCTCAGTTCGCGGTGGTTGTATTCTTCTAATTTCTCCATTTGGAACTTCTCGGTGGGGCTGCTATCTTTGGTCGACATCGTGCTTTGTCGTGGGGTGAGCTACTCTCTGTACGATTACGCGTTGATTCGGATCGCGCCGCTGGCCACCAATGTTAGAAAAGGTAGATGGACCGGGAGGGTCGGCCGGGGTCAGGAGGAGAGGTCTCCGGGGAGAGCCGTCTCCAGCGATCGTACAGACAAGTAACTTCCCCCCCACAGACAGATATCACACACGGATAAGGTTCAGTGTTCTTTATAAGCACTTATTTAAGGTACGGTTAAACGGTACAAGGAGGTCTGGACTCAGGGGTCCCCTCGAGTAGAGTCTCGCAAGGTAGGGAAGGGGGTAGCGGGACAGTCTATTTACCAATCAGGTAGTTCGGATGAGATGATGATGAGCTCACAATCCTCGAGCTTAGGTGGTTAGGTGGTATGGGCCGCGGCAGCGCCAGCAGGTCCCGGTGTGGATAGTCGATACAACGGGCCGCGGCAGCGCCAGCAGGTCCCCGGAAGATATACGGTCCGCGGCAGCGCCAGCAGGTCCCGGTGAGGATGGTCGTTACAACGGGCCGCGGCAGCGCCAGCAGGTCCCAGGAAGATGAAGGTTGCAGAAGGCCGCGGCAGCGCCAGCAGGCAGGACGATGGTTCACAAGAGCGGGCTACGGCAGCGCCAGTAGACCGTCAGGGTTGAGTTCACTCGGTGTCTCTCGACTCCAGGATACAACTGCCTTCCTGCTCCGGAGCTGCCTCAGTTATAGGGCTGGTGCCCTTTGATGTCCGGACCCTCGCACTTGGAGGTCGGAGGGTCCGGGATGAAGGTGTCCAGACACCCAGCAGGGGGTGGAGCCAGTGCCTGGGGGAGCTGGGGGCGATCGGCACCTGGCGGGGGAGAGCCCTTGACACTTCGTTCTCCCATTGACCTGCCAAGTGGTCCGCTCACCTCCTGGGTGGATGGTGGTGCCGGGATGTCGGGGCCGGCCAGGCCCGGGGTTAGGGTCGAGGGGAGGCCATGCGGCCGCGTGGTGCAGGGCCCAAGATGGCGGCTTGACCCGGCCGGGAAAGCCGGTGGGGCTGGACCCCGTGATGAGTAGGGGTCCGAGGGCAGAGGGTCCGTCGGGAGACGGGGTACAGGTGCTGGTTGCGGGGATATGCCAGGTGGGCCGGAGTTCGGGCCCTGTCGAGCGGGGAGGGAGCAAGCCGTCTGTGGGGCCTGTCCAACAATTCCCAATGCGGTTCGTATGGACTTTTTACCATGCGAATCGTGATTGCCAGTTCGTACGGCACTTGTACGATTCGTACGGTAAAAAGTCCGGATACGAGTCGCACGGGGAATTTTTTTGCCGGATCGTAATCGGCACCTAAATGTCCCACAAGGCCTTCCAGAAGAAGCCCCAAAAAGGGTCCATCCATCAAAAATCATTGAAAGGAGGATCATGAACATTAACAAAAAAACAATGTATTCACATGAGTAAATAAAACATTTATTCAACATGCTTTAAAACCATGCACCCTACTATTTGCAGACAGCAAATTCTCTTAGACTACAGCGCAAAGTATAAATGTACTATATCCTGAAGCTCCAAAAACAGAAGTTGGATTCCCGCATTTCACATTTGAATATAAAAATAACATAAATGCTTTTATTCATAATTGATTTGACTGATTTTTCATCTATAAACAGCTTAGCTTAATACATGCGCTTAAGCTTGTACAAACTCTTGTACATTTGCATATGCACCTACTTTTAAATACTTTGTAAATGTTGCATCCTCATTACAAGGTGGCTAGAGCCGACCAATGCCTGAAGTCCCTTTTTTCTCCATGGCCGGCTAAATACAGACCTCCTTCGCACTATTTATCCTGCAGCCTCTCACCTTGTACAACATCTCTAATATTTAGCCTGCTAAACAGCAGAGATGATGTACTATTTTGCTGGCCAAAGGGAAATTAGTAGAGATTGTGTACTATTTGGCAAGCGACCTTGTAAATAGCTACTAAATAGCCTACCATAAAATGTATTACAAAAGAGTGAAGAGAAATAGGTATCTGTCTGGTTTAATTCAGTATTGTAGCAAATCCATGTTTTCTGCATGATCATTCAAGGGGTGAGCAGCCAAAATATCGAAACTAAAATATCTACCTACACTAATATCGAGTTTTAAATATCGAAGGGACAGAATATCGATGTCAATAATATCTATGGACAGAATATCGATACTAAGGTAAGTATTTTAATATCGATGTTAGTAATATCGAAGTTAGTAATATCGACATCAAATATATCGATTTTACTAATATTGATGTTACTAATATCGATATTTATTTTATTGTTATGTATTTTATTATGTATTTAATATGTATGTGTTATATGTTTTTAGTTAAGTGTTCTACTGGTTTTAACATATATGTATACAATTTTTATATGTTAACAATGGTTTTTTAAGTCAATTTTGTGTTTTAGTACCGTAGCGGGTTGTGGGTTTATAGGGGAATAGGGTGGGAAGTAATTTAATTATATGGAATTAATTATACATTTTTAGGAATTATAAATTAATTTTAATTAATTTTTGCGTTTAAGTTCTGTAGCGGGTTGTGGGTTTATAGGGGAATAGGGTGGGAAGTAATTTAATTATATGGAATTAATTATACATTTTTAGGAATTATAAATTGATTTTAATACATTTTTGCGTTTAAGTTCTGTAGCGGGTTGTGGGTTTATAGGGGAATATGGGTGGAAGTAATTTAATTGTAATTAATTAATAATTTATTTTCATTTATTGGTATTGATAATTATATTATTGTCAATTAAGTATTAATTGGTAATTAATTGTTATTAATTGGCAATTAGTTTTAATTAGTTGATTAATTGATAATTATGTTAAGTGTATTATTTTATTAGTGGAGTGTGTCGTGCGTTTATAGGGGAATAGTGTTGGAAGTAATTGAAATCTAATTAAGTAATTATTAAATTTGTTGTTGGGTATTGATAATTAATTAATTGTACAGTAATTAATAATTGGTAAATATTTTAAATTATAATATTTTGGTTATGAAAGAAATGTAATTGTTGATTAATCATTAATTGTGAATTAAATATAATTAAATATTATGCATTGATATTTCTAATTAATATATTAATAAGTAATTATTAATTGGTAATTCATGTGTAATATTTATTATTTTGGCGTATGAAAAATATTTAATAGTTCAATATTTTTTAATTGGTAATTAATGTTTCATAATTATTATTTTGCGGTATATATTTTTTAAAATTGTTAAATATATTTTAATTGGTATTTACTTTTTAATAATTCATATGTTTTCGGTTATGAAAAATATTTTATTGTTTAATATTTATTATTTGGTAATTAATATTTATTAATTATTATTTATTGGTATTTATTATTACTGTATTGTTAATTATTCTTTGGTAGTTATGTTTGTAATAATTAATTATTGGTATTTGTAAATAATTTTGAGTTATTTAATAATTAAATCACTAATTATTTTAAATAATTATTTTATTTATAACTATGTTATTTTTAACTTCTACGCTATCCAACACTTTCCCTACTGTTGCACCCTCTGGAGTTGGAATAGTAAATTTTATCCCTACGCTATCCAACACTTTCCGTACTGTTGCATTGTCTGGAGTTGGAATAGTAATTTTTACCCCTACGCTATCCAACACTTTCCCTACTGTTGCACTCTCTGGAGTGGGAATAGTCATTTTTACCCCTACGCTATCCAACACTTTCCCTACTGTTGCACTCTCTGGAGTGGGAATAGTAATTTTTTCCCCTTTGCTATCCAACATTTTCCCTACTGTTGCACTCTCTGGAGTTGGAATAGTAATTTTGACCCCTACACTATCCAACATTTTCCCTACTGTTGCACTCTCTGGAGTGGGAATAGTAATTTTTACCCCTACGCTATCCAACACTTTCCCTACTGTTGCACTCTGTGGAGTTGGAATAGTAATTTTTACCCCTACGCTATCCAACACTTTCCCTACTGTTGCACTCTCTGGAGTGGGAATAGTAATTTTTACCCCTACGCTATCCAACACTTTCCCTACTGTTGCACTCTTTGGAGTTGGAATAGTCATTTTTACCCCTACGCTATCCAACACTTTCCTTACTGTTGCACTCCCTGCAGTGGGTATAGTAATTTATACCTGTACGTTATCCAACACTTTCCCTATTGTGACACTCCCTGGAGTGGAAATATTATTTTTTAGCTCTACGCTATCCAACATTTTCTTTACTGTTTTTTTTTGGAGCTAGAGTAGTAGTTTTATTGTCGGTGCTATTTAATATTTTTTGTATTGTTTTAGCTAATGTAATATATAATTAATTTTAACAATATTCAAATTAAATGTAATTTTTTAAATGTGTTATATATAATTATTTAATTTTTATTCATGTTATTGTTTTATGTGTATGATGTATTTGTAATTTATAATAATTTTTAAAAAGTTATAAGTTATTAAAACAATTATTAAAATGTATTATTAAGTAAGTATATATATTATATATTAAGGTGCCGATTCGGATCTTGGAAAAATTTCCCCCGTCCGATTTGAATCTGGACTTTTTTCCGTCCGAATCGTACAAGAAGCGTACAAACTGCCAAGTACGATTCGCATGGGAAAAACTCCATACGAATCACATCCGGAAAACTTCCCCACATGTCCTCGGGTCGGAAATTGTGTCCGACACATCCCCGGATGATTAACCGTACGAATCGGAAAAATGAAGTCCGACCGCGCAAGTACGATCACCCCCGGCCTTTCGATTTCACAACTGTATGGAAAAAACACCGTACGGACCGAACTCCCATAGCAACCATGGAGACACATGCCCGCATACGCGCCGAACACCCCACCACAGACCCCGCATGTACGCGCTATACGCCCCCCCGGCCGCGGATGTATGCGCCGAACCCCCACCAGTGTATGCATGGAGCATACCCCCACCCATGTATGCATGGAGCGTACCAGCTCCCCACCCGTGTATGTACGGACCGTACCCACACCCCACCCGTGTATGTACGGACCGTACCCCCACCCCACCAGTGTATGTACGGACCGTACCCCCACCAGTGTATGTACGGACCGTACCCCCACCTGTGTATGCATGCAGCGTACCAACTCCCCACCCGTGTATGTACGGACCGTACCCCCACCCCACCAGTGTATGTACAGACCGTACCCCCACCCCACCAGTGTATGAATGGAGCGTACCCCCACCCATGTATGAATGGAGCATACCCCCACCCCACCAGTGTATGTACGGACCGTACCCCCACCCCACCAGTGTATGTACGGACCGTACCCCCACCCGTGTATGCATGCAGCGTACCAACTCCCCACCCGTGTATGAATGGAGCGTACCCCCACCCCACCAGTGTATGTATGGACCGTACCCCCACCCCACCAGTGTATGTACGGACCGTACCCCCACCCGTGTATGCATGCAGCGTACCAACTCCCCACCCGTGTGTGTATGGACCGTACCCCCACCCCACCAGTGTATGTACGGACCGTACCCCCACCCATGTATTCATGCAGCGTACCAACTCCCCACCCGTGTATGTACGGACCGTACCCCCACCCCACCAGTGTATGTACGGACCGTACCCCCACCCCACCAGTGTATGTACGGAGCGTACCCACACCCCACCAGTGTATGAATGGAGCGTACCCCCACCCGTGTATGAATGGAGCGTACCCCCACCCCACCAGTGTATGTACGGACCGTACCCCCACCCGTGTATGTACGGACCGTACCCCCACCCCACCAGTGTATGTACGGACCGTACCCCCACCCTACCAGTGTATGTACGGACTGTACCCCCACCCCAGCCGTGTATGTACGGACCGTACCCCCACCCCACCAGTGTATGTACAGACCGTACCCCCACCAGTGTATGTACGGACCGTACCCCCACCTGTGTATGCATGCAGCGTACCAACTCTCCACCCGTGTATGTACGGACCCTACACCCAGCCCCCTTGTATGTACGGTGCGAAACACCACCACCGATGGACGGTGCGGACCAACACCCTGCCCGTGTCCGTAGGCACCCTACCCCAGGCCCACACACCAGCACCCTCACACAACATCAGGCATGTACGAGTCATACTAAGCCATAGCAAAGGACAGCACTGTACAACAACATGGCCCATGTACGCACCGTACAGAGGCTAAAAACACTCCTACTGAACCAGGACCAACCAAAAAAACAGTCAATCCGAGGCACACAACACCACAAAACATATCCAACAAGGCCAAATACATCCTATACACTGACCTGCAACTGACAAACAGAGAAACAGAGGCCCAAACCACTACCACTCCTTATAACACACCCACCCAAAGTTCAAACACAGCCACACCCACAAATAGACCAATAAAAAGGCCCAACACACACAAACCATGATCCTTTGCAACAGATCCACTGCTGCCAGACCCCAGAGACAACGCACTGCACCATACTTCAACCATCAATACACCTTACACTTGCACTCCTTCACACAACCACCATCACAAACACACCCTCATCACATTCACACACACACACACCTGCACACCCACAACCATCCACACCCACACCCATCCACACCCCCACCCCCACAACCATACACACCCACACCCCACACCATGCCCACCAACAAGAATCCAAAGTTCACAAAGGACGAGCTGGAGTCCCTTGTCGACGAAATCATCAGAGTCGAGCCACAGCTCTTTGGAACATTGGTCAGACGGACCAGCATATCAGAAAAAACTGCCATGTGGGAGAGGATAGTCAATTCCGTGAATGCTGTTGGGGCCACCAGAAGAACCAGGCATGAGTGCCAAGCCAGGTGGTATGATCTGCGGAGGACGGTCCGCCGCAAAATGACGGACGACCACAACCAGGCCAACATCACTGGAGGAGGGCCGGCCCGCAGACCGGTACACTACCATCCCTGGGAGGAGAAGGTGATGGCTACGCTGCCGCCGGTGGGAGTAGACGGAGTAGAAGGAGTCCGAGAGCCTGGTGAGTACACAAACAACTCACCTCACATGGGGGGAACGCCATATACAACCCAAATACCAATCATGCACGCAACCCCCCCAAAGCCAGCACCGGACACAACCACACTCCAAAAACACACACATGCCACTAGCGCCTCCATGCCCCATGCCCCAAGCAAGGCCATGCCAAGTCACAGGCCACACAAAACACCAACACAAGACAGGATGTCCCTGATGCCGGGAGGGTGGGCCTCAAAACTAACATAGAGCAACTCTGAAGCACACAATAATGCCCTCAGCCCATATGGCTTAGGGCACAGCCATACCAACAGTGTGTCCCCACACAGTACTGTTTTGCCTGCTAAAGGTGGCCGCGTTGCAGGACGACATGGGTATGAAGGCACAATATGCACATAACAACAGCCAATGAAGACGCAGCACACTGAAAGAGTGTCAGCACACACCGCCACAGCAGCAGCGCAGACTCAGACACTACGCCCAATGGGTGCCGGCAGAGTAGAAACAAACCCACATGAACAAGCCAATGACCTTTGCAAGACCTGCAAACTGTGTGTGCCCAGGAAGCTGGGCTGAGGTTACAGAGGGTGACACACAGAGGGAGGGAGAGGGGCAGAGAGAGGGACAGAGACAGAGGTGGACACAGGGAGACAGACAGAGGGAGGGAGGAGGCTCACAGAGGGAGGGAGAAGGGGAGACAGAGGGAGACGGACAGAGGGAGGAGGCTGATAGAGGGAGGGAGAAAGGGAGACGGACAGTGGGAGGAGGCTGACAGAGGGAGGGAGAAAGGGAGACGGACAGTGGGAGGAGGCTGACAGAGGAAGGGAGAATGGGAGACGGACAGTGGGAGGAGGCTGACAGAGGGAGGGAGAAAGGGAGACGGACAGAGGGAGGAGGCTGACAGAGGGAGGGAGAAAGGGAGACGGACAGAGGGAGGAGGCTGATAGAGGGAGGGAGAAAGGGAGACAGACAGTGGGAGTAGGCTGACAGAGGGAGGGAGAAAGGGAGACGGACAGAGGGAGGAGGCTGATAGAGGGAGGGAGAAAAGGAGACGGACAGTGGGAGGAGGCAGACAGAGGGAGGGAGAAAGGGAGACGGACAGAGGGAGGAGGCTGATAGAGGGAGGGAGAAAGGGAGACGGACAGTGGGAGGAGGCTGACATAGGGAGGGAGAAAGGGAGACAGACAGAGGGAGGAGGCTGATAGGGGGAGGGAGAAAGGGAGATAGAGGGAGACGGACAGTGGGAGGAGGATGACAGAGGGAGGGAGAAAGGGAGACAGAGGTGGACTGTGTGCATGTAGACAAGGTTTGGCAGTGCCTTAACCCCCCCTTCAACCTTTGAAAAACACTAGGCCATGTGTCAATCTGTGCACGAGTACATCCGTGCTGCAGGCACAAACAGAACCTTACACCCAGTATACCTACCCACTGTGTTCGTCAGAACCCTGTCACAAATTGTTAAGTTACCTACCTGCATTCTCAAATAGCATGGAATAAACACCATTTGGCCATGTACAGTGCAACACGTAAGGCGGCTCTGCATGGCTTGCTACGCCCGCTCACTACACTGCTGACTGCGTTCACAAAAGATGCATCAACTAAGATTGTGTCACACATAGGTAAAGTGTCGAAAGCTGTGGCCAAGGGACATACCCATGCACAAGTGCACTGTGTGAGGAATGCTAGCCAAACCAACCACCCAGAGGAACTGTGCCAAATCAAAAATGAATGAAACATGGATGTCGCATGTAACACAATTAACACGGTCTCTCTCACACACAGGTCAACGTCGTCTGACTCACAGGACCAGGCTCTGCGTGAAGAGGACACCACCGGCAGCGATGACTCTCACCACTCCGTGGATGACCCAGACCAACCTGGCCCCTCTGGTGTCCAACCACCTGCAGCACCTGTGTCAGGTACAACTGTGCCAACCACCAACCCCACTCCTGCCACATCCCAGGAGACACCCAGGAGCCCTGCCCGCACACAACAACACAGCCAGTCTGTCCAGGAGGGACAAGATTCTCCGGGCACCCAGGAGGAGGCAGGCGACACCGCAAATGCCATCCCTCAGGGGTCCCGGAGACCCAATGTGCCCACAACAGCAGGCCAGGCGCAAGTGGGCAGGGGTGGTGGGAGTGGAGGACGGCGGAGGCGCAAACCTGACCAGCCAGCTCAGGACCCGGCTATGGCACACGTCAGAACCATCCTGGACGCATACCGGCGTGACTCCAGAGGCATCGCCCAGGTAGTGGGGACCCTCAATGAGATGAAGGCCCTGCAGGTTGAGCATCATGCCAGGATGGAGGCAAGACTTGCAGAGCTCCTGGCGGTGCACAGGGACGTGAGCCAATCCCTCCATCAGATTGCCCAAAGCCTGGCAAACCCTCCCTGTGCCACCAGGCGTAGAGCAGCACCAGACACATGGAGGGAGGAGGAGGAGGATACATCTGATGGAGCGTCCCTTGCATCGACAAGGCAGGCGTTTGAGGGTCCCCGCAGGAAGGTGGGTCATCCACGAAAAAGACAGTGAGAGTCAGCGGAACATCACCATCTCCCAGGTCACCTGGCCTGGCACCTGGCCCTCTGGCCCAACAGCAGCACAGCAGCAAAGGACATTCTCTGCCACATGGCCTTGCTGGTCACTGTCTGACCAATGTTGTCAAAGACTGTGGCACAGACTCTGATGACTGTCAATGGCAAGGACACCAACTCCCCCTGTGAACTTTGGATTCTACACTCCCGCCAAGCACCTCTTGTCACCCCCCCAAACACGTACCCCAGCACTAATAAAATTCATCACAATCACAAGATGATGCCGTCATTTTGCATTATTCCACTACATGTCTGTGTTGTAAAGTCAAACCATGCCTGATTACTGAATTAACTCCAAACATCCATACCCTGGGGTCTGAGTCTGGCACAGGACACACATGGTTCACAACGTACCATCCAAGACAGACATGGAGCACCATACTCACCCGTGATGGGCCCAACCAGCTGAGGGGGTGCCCGCACAACTGTGCCTACAGACCTATTTAGAAGAGCAACAGTTATGCGCAGAGGTCAGGGATAATGTGGAGTGTCCTGGGGTAGGAGTCCCAGGTATGTGTAGACACGTGGCAGAACCATGTCCTGCATGCTTGAGTCAGGTGGATGTGGAGAATGGTGGGCCAGCCAAGGTTGGATGCATGGAGATGGCACAATTGGGTGTTGGATCACAGTGCCACAAGGTTGTGTTGTGGTTGTGGGCTGCATCCTGAGTGTGTGCGTGGATTGAGAAGGTCATCCTGCAGCTGGCAGTGATCCACTCCCCCCATCCCTGTTGGACGTTGATGTGGCCTGGTCACCGGATGTAGTAGCAGAGCTGTGCAGATGCACCCTGGATGTGGACAAGTATCATGGGATTTCTAACGCACATGTCCGTAGAGTGCAGGGTAGGATTAGACACGGATGTCGTAGTTGACCTGGGGGATGGTCTCCCTCTTGCCTTGAGGTTGATGGAACTGGGGATCTTGTGCATAATGCAGAGTGTGCTGCCGCATGACGCACAGATGCTGCTGATCAGCATAGCACATGTCAGCAAGCAATCCATGATGGACACCAGCTCGTTTGCGTGGACACTGGGTGCCCTTGCAGCAGAGCCTGCAGCAGCATGCGCCATGTCAAGGAAACAATGCCACAAGTAGCACACAAAGACAAGGATCTCAGGAAGGAACCATGCAAAAGGTGTATGTCAAGGAAGGAATGTCTGGTTCAACATGGCACACACACACACAATGGATTCACATGCAGCACAGTGGCCGTCGTGGAGACTGACATGCCACAAAACCTACACAGCCATGGACATCATGCACAATACAGAATCTAATCCCTGACAAACAGCTTGCATCTTGCTACTCTACACATAGACTCATATGCACCATCTCTGAGAACAATGCCAGACATGCCGCATGCACAGTGGCAACAGACCACCATTGACAGAGATGAGGCACCTTGGAGGCAGAGGGAAACCTTTATTACTCATGTGTGTCGGAATGCTAATGCAACTCTGTCAACACATACACAGGTCATGTGGATGAACACGTGGGACTAACACTGGCACCCCCCTTACCACCACAGATGCTGGAAATCCATGGTACTGGCACACAAGTGACGGATTACAGCTAAACACCCCCTGCTGCTCACGGAGAGCCTGCTATACACCATTGAGCCCCTAATGGGGAATTCACACACCATGTCAACCCGGTGCAACCCGTATGTTTCCGAGGCCAGTGTTACACACATTGATGGCTCCATCACAATCCCATTACAGATGACTGTCACCAAGTCTGACCATCAATTCAGGTGAATTCTGCTCTAGGTCATGTGCCCCATGGTGAATCTACATGTATGTGCAGTATCCAAACATGAACAGGAGCAGTGCACACACTTTCAAACCAAATACCACTCCCAAAAAGCCGTGCTGCATCCCTTACCCGAAGGAGATTTTCGAACTTGTCCGTGCATGTCACGCTGATTCAGCACATGTTGCTGTGTTCATGAGGAATAGCAGGAGCACAACAATGCCACCAGCAGACAGCATGCGCAAGTACCTGTGGATGGGAGACACACCAGAAGTCAGCCAAAAGAAGCACATCCGCATGCATGTGCATGTACTCGTCACGTATTAGGTTGTCAACATGCGAGGTGACAATGATGACTCTGGAACAACATTATTCTATTGCACCATCACTCGAGTGACACATCCAAACACCTCTGACTCACTTGGAAGACATGCAGATGGACACACACATTTCAACACATGCCACACACAGCCAAATGCGTGCACACTCAGACACTGGAACTCACCACTAAGCAAAGAAGTCGCGTATGAGCCGACTCCGCATGTCCTCTACCGCCTCCTCCTCCTCCACATCACTTGCCTCATGCCCAAGCCCTTCATCCTCCACGGGTGGATGGTCCTGCTCATCTGGATCCAGGATGAGTGGCACAGCTTTCTCCACTGCCATGTTGTGTAGCATGCAGCACACGAGGAATATCTTGCAGACCTTCACCGGTGCATATGGGAGTGCGCCACCGGTATTGTGGAGGCAACGGAATCAGCTCTTCAGGAGGCCAAACGTCCTCTCTATCACTCGCCTGGTCCGCCCATGGGCGTTGTTGTAGCGGTGATCGGCAGCCGTGCTGGGGTTGCGGAGAGGCGTGATCAGCCATAGCATGTTGGGATAGCCAGCGTCCCCTACATGGAAACATCATGGACAACAGTGGGTCAGGAGAAGCAGTAAGACAGGAAGATGACGTTAAATACAGGACTGCTAGAGTATACCCACCAACAATACATGCCCGTTCGTTGCGCAGCTGCAGCATCATTTCAGGCACCCTGCTACGCCTCATGATGAACGCATCGTGTGCTGATCCTGGAAAACGAGCACAGACATGTGAAATCACCATGTTGGCAAGACACACCGCAAGGGCATTAATGGAGTGGTAATGCTTGCGGTTACGGAATGCTACCTCCTGTGCCTGTGGTGGTACTGTGGTAAATAAAATTCCTTTACCGGGACTGAATTTGATACAGAAACATTATAAAATAGCTCAGTAAAATGAGAGGCAGAATCCGTGATATTAGAGTTTCGGAATGGGCTTTATTCCAATAATCGATTATAATCGGATGCTCCAAGTTCCATCACCACGGGGGTTCAGGAAGTGAAGTACATACTTTATTGACAAGAAGTAACTTTTATAGTACATACATTATAATGAAGTGAATACAGTAGGCGTAACAATTGATAAGGACATTGACGTTTGGTCTGCGTAACCGAAAATGGGTGTAATAATGAGTAAAAAGGAACATGATTGGTTATGATGTAATACATAGGTGGATCTATAAGATAATACTTGGCATAGATGCGCGCGCAGCAGTATGACGTGTAATTGACGTGTAACTAGGGGGTGACGGGGACTTGACATTTAGCTCTATATGTGGAGACGAGAAGTCTGGGGGGTCAAGTCAACCTAATCCCAAATCATATCTAACATCCTATGTTTAAAGAACTATGTTATCCACAAAAGAAGGACTCTCGGACAGAATCTATTCTATACTGACTGTGCGTGCGTGTACAAGCGTCTAAGTGTCTACACTGAATGCGAGGGGGTAGGAATATTCCATGGTAACAGGGCTATGAATTACTTGCATGAGGACAGAGAAGCCGGGCCTTTTGCTTGGTAACTAGAAGAATGTTTACTTAAACTACTAGGCAGGAATGCATCGGCTGAGGGGGAGGCAGATAATTCGAAGGTGAAATACAGTTCTTGGCAGAGAGTAGGCTGATGTCAGGCTTCGTGAGCCGCGCAGAGAATGAGACAAAGTTCATGGTCACAGATGCAGGCTCGGACTGGAGCTTTCAGAGGCAGAAGGCAAGAGGAGTTTTGATGACAGAATCAGGGCCTACTTGCCTGGACTGTAAAGTGGCATAAGTGAACCATATAAAGCCGGTGGCCTTTCATATTTAGGAATGGAATATCCGGCCTATTCATGGCGGATCTGTCAAAGGACATGTTGACGGTGGACACACATGTATTTGCGTCCTCATAACTGGAACTGGAGGGAACATACATGTACTTGTGACATGCACATGGAACCGTTGGGGTCCAAGATAGGGGACATAACTGACCAGAAAAATCCATATTTCCACATTCCCTCCTTGTCCCCTACTTGCCCTTCAAGAGATATCAATCTTCATCAATCCATTGATCTGTTCATATAGCATCATTTGTTCTTCTTTCTTCTTCCGGGATCTTGAATGAAAATCTTGATGTGGAATGCACGATGAGGCACACAGACCACAAATCGCTGGTCCACATTGTAGACATAGACAGCAACTGAATAGTATGAGAAGGCCAATACCTAGGAAGGATAAAACTCTCCATCCCCAGGCTGATACCGTATTCCAAAACCAACTGGACCAAGTCCAAGTGCCTGGGTTCTGGTGTATCTGGCTTACAATCTTATGAAGGCGAGTGATGGCTTTATATACAGATGGCGAATTTTCTGGTATGAATACGCAGCAGCTTGATCCGATGACCCTACAAGCTCCGCCCCTATCAGCCAGGATGACGTCAAGGACAAGACGATTTTGAAGCACAACAATCCGCATAGCAGACTGCTCTTCCGTTAAATTGCCTAAGGCGGAAATAGTCTCATTCACTACTGCTTCAAGGGTTCTAGTTAATCTACGTATCAGCTTACTATTAGTAACAGTACCTATATAGGGAAAGATGCCTTTATTAAAATCTACATACTTGTCCCATGCCGTCTCAGTGTAATCGACAATGGGGAGATCTCTCCGTTCTCTGTTGTGTACTAAATGAATATTTCTGTAATAATCAGGAGGAGCTAGGAAAACAGGTGGCAAAAGGAATGCAATGTAGCAGGTACCATCCCAATCTAGGGGTAGACGCATATATGCCGTCTGACCACATATAAAGTAGGAGTGGCGAGAAGCTCTAAATGAAGATTTTCCTTGATCACTGAATTCTACTATAGTAGTGCATTTACTATGGCCCATATGTATGGAACCAACCTTTCTTACACACAATTCACCTTTCGCTGGGAATACTGACATGGTGGGTAAGACTAGTTCAATTTCGGATACGACATTTAGAATCATGAGATTAGGTGTAAAATTTCCTAATCCATATACTTCATTTTCTAGATCAGTTCCTGTTCTTTTGGGGCGACCCTCCTTGTCAGGGTAACAGACCTTGAGTAAAGCTAGGTTCAGATTTCCCCATACCCAATGATCTTGGTAAACTGCTGTGTCTGAGTCTATGGAATTGATTAAACTAAACCATGCTCCACAGGAGCCATTATGTGTAAATGGATGTGGAAAGAAAGGCAGGACTCCTTCATAATTCTGATAGGGAGGGAGTCGGCCACACACCCAACAATTGGTGGCATTACTAGTCTGATGGGAATGATGTAACATACTAATGAAAGTGTTATTGCGCAGCGCAAGTCTATAAGACAATTCATGCGGAGGTAAGTCACTAAAAGAATGTTCAGCAGCAACATTATAAACATGTCTAGAAATAGGGTAATATATGTGCAACAACATACTTGTAATAATTATTAAAAGACTCAATAAAAACAAAATTAATAATGTCACTATGCAGTGGCTACGCAATGATTTACAATACGCCTGTCGTTTCAACATTTTTCGGGTATTTTCTCTACTCAGGTCCAAGGGATACATGTCAGAGACAATTCAACCGCTTCACCTTGGAGAGGACTTAAACAATCAAATTGCTCGACTGGTTGGGCCTAAGCTTTAGTTTGTAATTTTCAGATTTGTTCGGTTCAACAAAAGGGAGTTTTGTATCAGTCTGTGAGGGAGTGCAGGGCACAATGTCTATATCCGAGGATAGTCCATGAAATTTCTTGATATGGCTTGAATGAATCCAGCCCTTGCGGCCCTCGATCTTCACGGCTGTTCTTGTGGTCAACAGGACCAACTTGGGTGCTTTCCACCTGGGCTCCAGCTGAGTCTTTCGGTCGAAATTCCTCACAAAGACAAGATTACCCGGAACAACGTCATGGGGTTTCACCTCAGTGTTGTCGGGAAAGGCTGCAGCTACCTGTGAACGAGAAGATTGTAGTGCAGACATCAAGGAAGCCAAGTAATCTGTCAGCATATTACAGTCAATATCAGTTATTTTGCGTGGTATAGGCGTCCCCCACATATTTGGTGGTCTACCGAAGATCACCTCATACGGGGATAGCCCTGTTCGAGAGTGTGCTATCATTCTCATGTAAAAGAGTGCAACTGGTAACGCTACTACCCAGTCGACACCTTTCTCTCTGCATATTTTGGACATTCTGATTTTCAGTATCTGGTTATGTCTTTCTACGAGACCTGCTGCCTCGGGATGTCGGACACAGTGGAATTTCCACTGATATCCTAACAGAAGTGAAACGTGTTTCATTAATTCGGATGAGAACGGCTGGCCGTTATCTGAGTAAACAGCACGTGGTAAACCGTATCGTGGGAAGAATTCTCGAACCAACTGTTTGGCAGTAGTCGGGGCAGTGTAATCTGAAACCGGGTATGCCTCCGTCCAACGGGACAGAGCGCAAACAACTACGAGAACATATTTGAATCCTCGACATCGTTCCATCTGGATATAGTCCATCTGGAGTACTTCAAAAGGATGATTAGGAGTATGAAATCCACCCTGTTCTACGGGAACGCTTTTTCCTGGGTTGAACTGACAACAGATCATACAGGTACGGACCTTTTGTTTTGCTGCTGCTCGTAAATGTTTATTGAACCAAATGTGTTGAATGCTGTCTAGCATAGCTTTTTCTCCTAGATGTGCTGGACTATGTATAGTGTTAATTATAACTTGGACCATTGAATCAGGAAGGAACCATACAGACTTTTCCTTCATCATCCATCCTTGGTCCGTTTGGATCCCTCCTAATTCAGTCCATTTCTTTATTTCGTCTGGTGTAGCATGTGTCTGTATGTCAATTACGTCAAGAGTAGGATCTTTAACTGTCATACAATGTGTCGGTGTCGGGACTATTGTCTTTGTCATGTCTGGGGTTTGAGTTTGAGCAGTCAGTTTAGCTGTTCTGTCGGCTAGATCATTACCTTGGGAAATGATATCAGTAACCTTCGTATGGGCCTTACATTTCATAATTGATATTTCAGTGGGTAGATGTATTGCATCTAATAATGCATGAATGAGGGGTCCGTGCTGAATGTGGGCACCGTGGGAAGTTAAATAACCTCTCTCTCGCCACAGCACGCCGAAGTCATGTACAACTCCGAATGCATAACGTGAGTCAGTGTATATGTTGACTTTTTTATTCATGGCTTGAATACAGGCTTGTGTCAGAGCGATAAGTTCTGCGGCTTGAGCTGACAAAGTATTTATACGATTAGTTTCAATGACTTCAGTATCTGTTGTGACTGCGTAGGCGGCTACTAACTCTCCTGTACTTGTTCTCATGCATGAACCATCTACATACAAGGTCAGGTCTGGATCTGACAATGGGACATCGGTTAAGTCTTGTCTGGGTTTTGTTGTTATTGTAATAACTTCAATACAGTCATGAGCTAGTGGGTCTTTTCCGATTACAGGTAAAAGTGTGGCAGGATTCAATGTGTTACAGCGTCTGATTTCTATATGTGGCTGAAACAATGTAAGCTCGTATCCTGTAAGTCGCGCTATAGTCAAGTGTTGTGTTTGCGTTCTATTTACAAGAACCTCTACTGCGTGTGGTACTTGAACTGTCAATGGATGTCCTAACACTATGGCATCGCTTTGTCTGATTGCTAAAGCTGTCGCTGCTACTGATTTCAGGCACGCAGGCAAAGCCTGAGCTACGGGATCTAATGTACTAGAAAAATAAGCACATGGTTTGTGTGCTCCTGCTTGTTCCTGTGTGAGTACTGACAAGGCAGTACCTTCGCGTTCTGTAACAAAGAGTGTAAACTGTTTTCTGTAACATGGCGTTGCTAAAACGGGTGCTTGACATAAAGCTTTCTTTAGGCTTTCAAAAGCTTGTGTGTGTTCCTGAGTCCAAGGGAGAACAGTCGGTGTGGCTGCCTCCTGTGTTGTCAATTGAATGAGTGGTTTTGCTAGAAATGCATACTGAGGGATCCACTGCCTACAATATGAAGTGAGGCCTATGAAAGCTCGTACCTCCTTTTGTGTCTTGGGTATTGACATGTTAGCTATTAACTGAATGCGGTCGGGTGTAAGCTGCCTTCCCTCCTTGGACAGCGAGTGTCCAAGATAAACAACTCGCTGGACACAGAATTGCAGCTTAGAAGGGGACACCTTGTGCCCCTTTTCGGCTAGAAATTGTAAAACTGTCAGTGATGCTTTTTCACATTCCGGTTCGCTTCTCGCGGTGATCAGCAGATCATCGACGTATTGAAGCAAGGCGGTGTTAACTGGCATGTGGATACTGTCAAGTTCTCGTTTCAGTGCTTGGCTATAGATGCTGGGGCTTTCTGTAAATCCTTGAGGTGCGCGGGAGAATTTAAAGCTACGCCCATTTAAACTAAATCCGAACAAATATTGGCTTTCCGGATCTATTGGGACGCTGAAAAAGGCATTCTTGAGATCAATTACAGTAAAGAATGTTGCTTCGGAATCAATAGCTGTCAATAATGACGAGATATCTGGGACCACAGGAAATTGTGGCACAATACATTTGTTTAACTCGCGCAGATCAATAACCAATCGATATACTGGCGGAGCTGTAGGATCTGTTCGTTTAAGAATCGGAATTATCGGTGAATTACATACATTGGAGTCTGTTTCTACAACTACTCCTTGGGCAATAAGCTCGTCAATGATTTGTAGTAAAGCCGCTACAGCATCTGGTGGTAACTTGTATTGTCGCATTCGTGGTAGTACCACTCCTGCCTTTAGTGTGACTCGATATGGTGTAATATTCATGCAACCAACATCAGTAGGGCCTTGTGCCCATAGATGTGTAGGTAAAGTCTGCAGTCGGGGATCCATGTCTCTAGACACATAGTGACCTTTAAAATCACGTAAAAACAACCTTACTCCTTCCGGAGAACAACATATTATGGCTCCTAGAGCTTTCAACGTTTTTATTCCTAACAAGTTTGCTGGACATGATTTAGTAAGCAATAAATCTGTAGTTCGGGTCAGAGGTCCTATCGTAAGTGGAAGAGGCTGTGATACTTCATTAACAATAGGTTTTCCTGAAAAACCAAGGGAAATATTCTGAGAGCCTGAGAGGGGTGCCCCTGGAACTTCACTACGTTTTATAGTTGTTCGACTTGCCCCTGTATCGAGTAAAAATTTTCTATCTTGACCTAATAATTCACTATGTACATAAGGTCCTTCTTGATCTATAGGAATCTCGATAAGGGGTAAGTCAACTTCCCTCTCTAGGCTAGTTCATGCGTAACGTTGATACTCAGGGTATTCATACTGTGCAGTCTGATACATTTGTCGTGTTGTTGTCTGTGTGGCAGCAGCAGGCAACGGTGGTGCAGCTGGCACAAACTGTATTGGTTGTTGTGCGGCTGGCATGGCCTGGGCATGCTGCATAGCTCCTTGTTCATTCTGATCTTGTCTTAGTGGCCGTGATCTTTCTTGTGTTTTACCTATGGCGATATTATGTTTTAAAACTGGACAATCGTGTACGTAATGACCTGGCTTTTTACAATAATTGCATGTCCCTTTTACAGGTCCTGCTGAATCGGAATGTGTCATACCCTTTTTATGTCCTTCAGCTGGAACCGTCTGGGAAACTAGCATTTTCATTTTCGTGTCTTTCATGCGTCTGTGTTCATGTTCTTGTTCCTCTTTAATTCTATTGTGGTGGTACTGTAACATTTGTAACATTTGTGTTGGAGTGTTACCTTGCCAGGTACTCTCGAATTTTAATACTCTATTCTTTACTGGGGGCAGGGCATTTTCCACTAATTTTGTTACAAACAGATGCGGGTATGATTCGCTACTTGCTTTTATGCCACTATTTATACCAAAACATTTCTCGAATCGGGCATAGTAGTCGCTAGTGTCTTCATCTTGCTTCTGTTTACAGGCTGAAATTGTACCCCAATCTTCCTTTTTCGTAGTTAATAAACGTGGCAGTACCTGTACTAGTAGACCTGGTAGTGCTTTAGTTTTGTCCCCAAGCCCCGAACCTGGACCTCGGGCCCTTTCTTCTGCTTCTAATGCTGACCATTCTATCTTTTGGTCACCTACCTCCCACTCTTTTTCCTTGAGTTTCTCATAAATGCCAGCAGGCATCAACACCTTTAATATTGTCATAATGTCGGGGTAGGTATACTCTCCCATGAGTAACATGTCTTTAATTTCTCGGTGAAAACCCGCTGGGTCTTTGTCATGACTGGGTACCACTTTCTTCATTTCTAACAATTCTATTTTCGATATGGGCGTATATACAAATACACGTTTAAACTGATTGTCCTCGCCTTTTATTGGGTGTACTTCTCGTAAGGGATTCTGTCTATCCAGGTGATACGTGGTTCTTTCCTTGACAGGCAATGAGACATGCTCTGAGCATACAAAAAGAATATACTGCTTTCTTGATACTAGAATTTCTTTAATTAATTTAGTACCTGGACCTCTCCATTTATTCATAAGCAATTCAGTCAATATGTCAGGTAAGGGACCAGGGTCCGAATGCTGACTCTGATATAGTATAATGAGTTGTTGAATCATATAAATCCCAGCTAACCTCTGCTCATCTGGGGTGAGATTCAAAAATGTGCGTACTACTGTAGCATCACTATATTTTCCGGGACTGTCCACCCAGTGGACAGCTGCCCTGGCTAAATCTTGTTCATCCATAGAATCGAGAAAATGATAACCCCTTCGTTCTCGGAGTAGCTTGTCGGCGGTTTGGAACGAATGCTCGTTAGACCTTATATTAATTATAGGTATTTGGAAATTCCTGTCATTATCTGGACATATTGGACGTATTGAGTCAGTATGACATCTAGTCTGATTCCTATTACAAGATCTTCCTCTACCTACATAGGCTATGGTGTCTGACTGTCCGGCGGGCAGTCCTGACCCTTCTTCCTCGCTTTGTTCGAACTCGTCTGTCTCTAATCTCTCCTCGTGTAGGCGTTCTATTTCTTTACGGATCTTTCGGCACATGGCTATTATACAATTTTGCTTATCGTGTCTCCCTTCTGATATATTCTGGCTCCATTTTGTAAGAATTTTCATTGCTTCCGGGTCTACCCCCGGTCGGTCTTGATTTCTGATCACACAGTTTATGAGGAAACGTAACAGTTCCCCCTGTATCTCTACTTTCTGGTATTCCATAGCTCTGTTAATACATTCTGGATCTCGCCCTGTTTGAACAAAATGATATATTTTATCTAGATGCGCAGTCATTCCTGGTAGCTTCGCTAAATACCCTGCGGCTCGTCTGATACGTAATGATGCCAGGATCATTTCGTCCTCTTTACCGAGCACCGGGTCATATCTACAATCTATAAGAAGTTCCTTAAGCGTACGATCACTTACGAATTTGGGTGTACGTGAATGCGCTGACTCTTGAAAAATAAGTTTATTTATTCTAGGTGGCGTAGAAAAAATATTGGTAGCACCTCCCGTGGCCCCGTCTGGGGCGTCGGGTGTGAAAGGATTCGTCGAACGTGACACAGCAACTATAGGTGTGGACTCAGCTATAGAAGTACCTGTAGGAACAGATGCAGAAACAGATGTGCTTGCCTGAACTTGTGACTCGATTTGTTGCTGTAGGGATACGGGTGCAGGGTCTTGGCGTTGGACCTCCCTGGTATGCGGTCTACGTGGGGCGGATTTAGCATACTCGGGAGCTGCGTCATCTAAATATGAGGAAAGAAAAACATCTTCTGCGGTTCTAGGATGCCCCTTAGGATGTACCTTGATTGGGAATAATGGGGGTGGCAAGTCTTTCGGTATCTCTGGAGTAGCCTTAGGTAATCCTTCGGCCAGAAGGGGATACATACCATTCACAAGGGCATTTCTTTGTCTGTCTACTTGTTCTGATTTCACTCGGATACCTTCCTCAATTAATAGATTGTCTTGAACTTTGCTTGAACTTTCTTTACTCTTCTCTTCCTGTCTACGTGCTTTTTCCGTACGTCTATGAGATTCTTTACGCCATAACTCAACGGCGTCTTTCTGTGACTGTCTGACTTTCCTTTTCCATAACTCTTCCTCGACTTTCATGATGCACTCTGCATCCCAGGTTCCCGCTGCGGGCCATCTCTGACTTTCTGGTAATCCCTTGGTGTAGTCTACCCATAAATCAAGAAATAATATAGCATCTAAGCCATGTTTGTGATACATGAAGTGCCCTGGAGTATCCCTAGGAGGAATAGGGACGGCTTCTTCGAGTACCCCTTTTCTAGTAGTGATCTGTCTTAATTTCGAAAAGAGCGGCATATTGACAATCTGATCTGATACTTAATCTTGAACACACTAAATACAAAAGCACAATAATGAACAACCATTCATACCACAATATGCAGGACGTTTAACACCTTTAAACATTAAAACATTAAACCTTTAACTGAAACAACAATGATGATCGTCTGCATAACTAAATCACCATGCTTAATTCTTGACACTTACTAGATACTTCGGAATACTTGATATACTGCTAAACAGTACAGATACACTGCTAAAACAGTGCAGACCGGATTTGTGTACCCAAACCCGTCTTGACCGGCACAACCTATGTGCACGTCAGAAATGCCTCCCCAGTAATGGTACTCACCGGGTAGCTTCGGAAACAGAAGGCCTCGGTAACTTGAACTTGAACCGGACTGGACTCGACTCGCCTCGTCGGAAACTGGGCTTGACTTCGAACTGGTGGGTCTCTGTATACCTCGGATCTTGCTCTCTCAGCTAGGCTCTGGTCGGGATACTTCGCACTTCTCACCGCCTCGTCTGGGTGTTGATCGCAGTCTCAGTCGCCCCCGCTTGACCGGAGGGAGATACAGGAAATCCTGTTGGTACGCGTTATTGTCCGTCCAGCTGTGGCAGGAGACCGGGCCTGCTACTCACCGCCGGCGCGTGAGATGAGAAAGTGTCCCTGTTCGGGCGCCATCATGTGGTAAATAAAATTCCTTTACCGGGACTGAATTTGATACAGAAACATTATAAAATAGCTCAGTAAAATGAGAGGCAGAATCCGTGATATTAGAGTTTCGGAATGGGCTTTATTCCAATAATCGATTATAATCGGATGCTCCAAGTTCCATCACCACGGGGGTTCAGGAAGTGAAGTACATACTTTATTGACAAGAAGTAACTTTTATAGTACATACATTATAATGAAGTGAATACAGTAGGCGTAACAATTGATAAGGACATTGACGTTTGGTCTGCGTAACCGAAAATGGGTGTAATAATGAGTAAAAAGGAACATGATTGGTTATGATGTAATACATAGGTGGATCTATAAGATAATACTTGGCATAGATGCGCGCGCAGCAGTATGACGTGTAATTGACGTGTAACTAGGGGGTGACGGGGACTTGACATTTAGCTCTATATGTGGAGACGAGAAGTCTGGGGGGTCAAGTCAACCTAATCCCAAATCATATCTAACATCCTATGTTTAAAGAACTATGTTATCCACAAAAGAAGGACTCTCGGAAAGAATCTATTCTATACTGACTGTGCGTGCGTGTACAAGCGTCTAAGTGTCTACACTGAATGCGAGGGGGTAGGAATATTCCATGGTAACAGGGCTATGAATTACTTGCATGAGGACAGAGAAGCCGGGCCTTTTGCTTGGTAACTAGAAGAATGTTTACTTAAACTACTAGGCAGGAATGCATCGGCTGAGGGGGAGGCAGATAATTCGAAGGTGAAATACAGTTCTTGGCAGAGAGTAGGCTGATGTCAGGCTTCGTGAGCCGCGCAGAGAATGAGACAAAGTTCATGGTCACAGATGCAGGCTCGGACTGGAGCTTTCAGAGGCAGAAGGCAAGAGGAGTTTTGATGACAGAATCAGGGCCTACTTGCCTGGACTGTAAAGTGGCATAAGTGAACCATATAAAGCCGGTGGCCTTTCATATTTAGGAATGGAATATCCGGCCTATTCATGGCGGATCTGTCAAAGGACATGTTGACGGTGGACACACATGTATTTGCGTCCTCATAACTGGAACTGGAGGGAACATACATGTACTTGTGACATGCACATGGAACCGTTGGGGTCCAAGATAGGGGACATAACTGACCAGAAAAATCCATATTTCCACAGTACCAAAGCCACATGTGTTCCATCTATGGACCCAATGACATGGGACATCCCTCCCAGGGCATAGAACTCACGCTTGACAGCTGTCAACTGCTCAGGAGTTGGGAATTTAATGAACTCATCAAGGTGCTCCAACATGGCCTCTAAAAAATCATGCAGAACACGGTTTAACATGGTTTGGGACATCCCACCGACATGGGCAAAGGTATGTTGAAAGGTACCCGTGGCCAAGAAATGTAGGGCTGCCATCACCTTCATTTTGGGTGTCAGTGCACCAGGATACCTGTGTAGCGGTTGGAGGTGTGGTGCCAGCCGTGTCGTCAAGTTCACAATCAAACGTTGGGGGAAGCGGAAGCGGCGTATACAGTCATTTTCCCGCATGTCAGCCAAGTCCGGAATAGCTTGAGGGAGAGGCGGAGCCCTGCAGTGAATTAGAAGGGACAACGAAGAGTGAGTACAGTACACCACCAATGTCAATGTACAGAGCACATGCTCAACAGGCAATACACATATGCTACATACAGAGTCAGGTCTGTGCAATATGCCCTGGACACGTTTGCCAGCCATGTGACACTCCTACCAAGAGCCAGCTCCAAACGTTGATTCTCAACCTCATTATGCCATGCCATGAAACTAGCTGTGGGCCAGTGTACGTGAGCAGGCAGACACATTACAGGAGTTACAGACATCCAAATATGTGCAGAGGAAGGATGTTTAACCCCTTCGCTGCCAGGCCTTTTCCCCCTCCTGTGCCAGGCCTTTTTTTGGCTATTTGGGGTAGTGCGCGCTTAGGCCCCTGTAACTTTTTGACCGCATTGGGTAGCCACGCCAAATTTGCGTCCTTTTCTTCCAACATCATGGGGATTCTAAAGGTACCCAGGGTTTGTGGATTCCCCTGGAGGGGTCACAGAAAAGAGCCAAAATACAGCAAAATTTTGGGGTTTTTTGGAAAAATTGGAAAAACGGGCTGCAAATGAAAGCATCTGGGTTTTTCCCTGCAAATGTTATCAAAAAAGGGTTTGTGGGGTTGAAATCACCATTTTCCCAGCTTTTCGGGGATACTTGACTTTTGACAGAAACCCAACATTTTTTACACAGTTTTGGCATTTTTCTGGGACATAGCCTATTTTTGCAATTTTTTGTGCTTTTGACCTCCTTCCAGTTAGTGGCTGAAATGGGTACAAAAGCAATAGTGGATCCTGGAAAGCTATACATTTTCGAAAAGAAGACAACATTCTGAATTCAGCAAGGGGTCATTTGTGTAGATCCATCAAGGTTTTTTTATAGAAACAAACAGTTAAATGTAGGATAAATTGACATTCAGTTGAAAAAAACAGCCTTTTGTGTCAACGTTTTCACCTGTAACTTCTTCTAATTATGACAGCTCTTTGAAAGCAATTTACCGTTGCATTCGCTGGACATTACTGGTTGTGGGGATATATAGGACTTGTAGGTTCACCAAGAACCCGACGAACCCAGAGCCAAAAACTGAGTAGTAACTTGCAATGGTTTTTTATTATGTACCGGGTATATAGTAATTATTCTGTAAAAAAGTGTACATGGAAAAATCGGTATGAAAGACACCTATGTATTTCTGATTTGGGAACAAAATATAGAGTTTAGAAACAGTAGATATTTGCACATTTCTGAAATTGGGAATACTCATACTAGCATGAGAATTATCAGTCATTTTTTAGAATGACTTCTTTTTTACACAATATCTTTCATTTGGAAAGCAGAAATGCATGGAAAGTCAATAGATAATAACAGTTCCTTTACAAATCTGAATTACCCTAAGTCTCCCGATAAAAATGGTACCTCACTTGTGTGGGTAGGCATAGTGCCCACGACAGGAAACGGCGCAAAACGCAACGTGGTCACACCACATTTTCACAATGCAAAATTACCCTTTTTTTGCAAAGTGCCTAGCTCTAGTTTTTTAACCCTAGCTCGGCGGGCACCTTGGGAAACCTAGCAAACCTATACTTTTTTGAAAACTAGACAACCAGGGGAATCCAGGATGGGGTGACTTGACTGCCTCCCACCAGGGTCTGTTACCCAGAATCCCTTGCAAACCTAAAAAATTGGCAAAAAAAACACATTTTCCACACATTTCTGTCGTGGAAAGTTCCGGAATCTGCGTGGAACCACAAATTTCCACCCACCCCCCGTTCCCCAAAGTCTTACGAGAAAAACGGTACCTCACTTGTGTGGATCGGCCTAGTGCCCGCGACAGGAAACGGCGCAAAACGCAACCTGGTCACACCTCAATTTCGCAGGGAAAAATGACCCTTTTTTGGAAAAATGACTAGCTGTAGTTTTTGAACCCTAGCTGTGCGGGCACCTTGGGAAACCTAGGCAACCTATACATTTTTGAAAACTAGACACCCAGGGGAATCCAGGATGGGGTGACTTGACTGCCTCCCACCAGGGTCTGTTACCCAGAATCCCTTGCAAACCTAAAAAATTGGCAAAAAAAACACATTTTCCCCACATTTCTGTCGTGGAAAGTTCCGGAATCTGCGTGGATCCACAAATTTCCACCTACCCCGCGTTCCCCAAAGTCTTACGAGAAAAACGGTACCTCACTTGTGTGGGTCGGCCTAGTGCCCGCGACAAGAAACGGCGCAAAACGCAACCTGGTCACACCCCAATTTCGCAGTGAAAAAAGACCCTTTTTTGGAAAAATGACTAGCTGTAGTTTTTGAACCCTAGCTCTGCGGGCACCTGGGGAAACCTAGCAAACCTATACATTTTTGAAAACTAGACACCCAGGGGAATCCAGGATGGGGTGACTTGACTGCCTCCCACCAGGGTCTGTTACCCAGAAACCCTTGCAAACCTAAAAAATTGGCAAAAAAAACAAATTTTCTCCACATTTCTGTCGTGGAAAGTTCCGGAATCTGCGTGGATCCACAAATTTCCACCCACCCCGCGTTCCCCAAAGTCTTTTGAGAAAAACGGTACCTCACTTGTGTGGGTCGGCCTAGTGCCCGCGACAGGAAACGGCGCAAAACGCAACCTGGTCACACCTCAATTTCGCAGTGAAAAATGACCCTTTTTTGGAAAAATGACTAGCTGTAGTTTTTGAACCCTAGCTCTGCGGGCACCTGGGGAAACCTAGCAAACCTATACATTTTTTAAAATTAGACACCCAGGGGAATCCAGGATGGGGTGACTTGACTGCCTCCCACCAGGGTCTGTTACCCAGAATCCCTTGCAAACCTAAAAAATTGGCAAAAAAAACACATTTTCCCCACATTTCTGTCGTGGAAAGTTCCGGAATCTGCGTGGATCCACAAATTTCCACCCACCCCGCGTTCCCCAAAGTCTTACGAGAAAAACAGTACCTCACTTGTGTGGATCGGCCTAGTGCCCGCGACAGGAAACGGCGCAAAACGCAACCTGGTCACACCTCAATTTCGCAGTGAAAAATGACCCTTTTTTGGAAAAATGACTAGCTGTAGTTTTTGAACCCTAGCTCTGCGGGCACCTGGGGAAACCTAGCAAACCTATACATTTTTGAAAACTAGACACCCAGGGGAATCCAGGATGGGGTGACTTGACTGCCTCCCACCAGGGTCTGTTACCCAGAATCCCTTGCAAACCTAAAAAATTGGCAAAACAAAAACACATTTTCCCCACATTTCTGTCGTGGAAAGTTCCGGAATCTGCGTGGATCCACAAATTTCCACGCACCCCGCGTTCCCCAAAGTCTTACGAGAAAAACGGTACCTCACTTGTGTGGGTCGGCCTAGTGCCCGCGACAGGAAACGGCGCAAAACGCAACCTGGTCACACCTCAATTTCGCAGTGAAAAAAGACCCTTTTTTGGAAAAATGACTAGCTGTAGTTTTTGAACCCTAGCTCTGCGGGCACCTGGGGAAACCTAGCAAACCTATACATTTTTGAAAACTAGATACCCAGGGAAATCCAGGATGGGGTGACTTGACTGCCTCCCACCAGGGTCTGTTACCCAGAAACCCTTGCAAACCTAAAAAATTGGCAAAAAAAACACATTTTCTCCACATTTATGTCGTGGAAAGTTCCGGAATCTGCGTGGATCCACAAATTTCCACCCACCCCGCGTTCCCCAAAGTCTTTCGAGAAAAACAGTACCTCACTTGTGTGGGTCGGCCTAGTGCCCGCGACAGGAAACGGCGCAAAACGCAACCTGGTCACACCTCAATTTCGCAGTGAAAAATGACCCTTTTTTGGAAAAATGACTACCTGTAGTTTTTGAACCCTAGCTCTGCGGGCACCTGGGGAAACCTAGCAAACCTATACATTTTTGAAAACTAGACACCCAGGGGAATCCAGGATGGGGTGACTTGACTGCCTCCCACCAGGGTCTGTTACCCAGAATCCCTTGCAAACCTAAAAAATTGGCAAAAAAAACACATTTTCCCCACATTTCTGTCGTGGAAAGTTCCGGAATCTGCGTGGATCCACAAATTTCCACCCACGCCGAGTTCCCCAAAGTCTTACGAGAAAAATGGTACCTCACTTGTGTGGATCGGCCTACTGCCCGCGACAGGAAACGGCGCAAAACGCAACCTGGTCACACCTCAATTTCGCAGTGAAAAATGACCCTTTTTTGGAAAAATGACTAGCTGTAGTTTTTGAACCCTAGCTCTGCGGGCACCTGGGGAAACCTAGCAAACCTATACATTTTTGAAAACTAGACACCCAGGGGAATCCAGGATGGGGTGACTTGACTGCCTCCCACCAGGGTCTGTTACCCAGAATCCCTTGCAAACCTAAAAAATTGTGAAAAAAACCACATTTTCCACACATTTCTGTCGTGGAAAGTTCCGGAATCTGCGTGGATCCACAAATTTCCACCCACCCCGCGTTCCCCAAAGTCTTACGAGAAAAACGGTACCTCACTTGTGTGGGTCGGCCTAGTGCCCGCGACAGGAAACGGCGCAAAACGCAACCTGGTCACACCTCAATTTCGCAGTGAAAAAAGACCCTTTTTTGGAAAAATGACTAGCTGTAGTTTTTGAACCCTAGCTCTGCGGGCACCTGGGGAAACCTAGCAAACCTATACATTTTTGAAAACTAGACACCCAGGGAAATCCAGGATGGGGTGACTTGACTGCCTCCCACCAGGGTCTGTTACCCAGAATCCCTTGCAAACCTAAAAAATCGTGAAAAAAACCACATTTTCCACACATTTCTGTCGTGGAAAGTTCCGGAATCTGCGTGGATCCACAAATTTCCACCCACCCCGCGTTCCCCAAAGTCTTATGAGAAAAACAGTACCTCACTTGTGGGGATCGGCCTAGTGCCCGCGACAGGAAACGGCGCAAAACGCAACCTGGTCACACCTCAATTTCGCAGTGAAAAATGACCCTTTTTTGGAAAAATGACTAGCTGTAGTTTTTGAACCCTAGCTCTGCGGGCACCTGGGGAAACCTAGCAAACCTATACATTTTTGAAAACTAGACACCCAGGGGAATCCAGGATGGGGTGACTTGACTGCCTCCCACCAGGGTCTGTTACCCAGAATTCCTTGCAAACCTAAAAAATTGGCAAAAAAAACACATTTTCCCCACATTTCTGTCGTGGAAAGTTCCGGAATCTGCGTGGATCCACAAATTTCCACCCACCCCGCGTTCCCCAAAGTCTTACGAGAAAAACGGTACCTCACTTGTGTGGATTGGCCTAGTGCCCGCGACAGGAAACGGCGCAAAACGCAACCTGGTCACACCTCAATTTCGCAGTGAAAAATGACCCTTTGACTAGCTGTAGTTTTTGAACCCTAGCTCTGCGGGCACCTGGGGAAACCTAGCAAACCTATACATTTTTGAAAACTAGACACCCAGGGGAATCCAGGATGGGGTGACTTGACTGCCTTCCACCAGGGTCTGTTACCCAGAATCCCTTGCAAACCTAAAAAATTGGCAAAAAAACCACATTTTCCCCACATTTCTGTCGTGGAAAGTTCCGGAATCTGCGTGGATCCACAAATTTCCACCCACCCCGCGTTCCCCAAAGTCTTATGAGAAAAACGGTACCTCACTTGTGTGGGTCGGCCTAGTGCCCGCGACAGGAAACGGCGCAAAACGCAACCTGGTCACACCTCAATTTCGCAGTGAAAAATGACCCTTTTTTGGAAAAATGACTAGCTGTAGTTTTTGAACCCTAGCTCTGCGGGCACCTGGGGAAACCTAGCAAACCTATACATTTTTGAAAACTAGACACCCAGGGGAATCCAGGATGGGGTGACTTGACTGCCTCCCACCAGGGTCTGTTACCCAGAATCCCTTGCAAACCTAAAAAATTGGCAAAAAAATACATTTTCCCCACATTTCTGTTGTGGAAAGTTCCGGAATCTGCGTGGATCCACAAATTTCCACCCACCCCGCGTTCCCCAAAGTCTTACGAGAAAAACGGTACCTCACTTGTGTGGGTCGGCCTAGTGCCCGCGACAGGAAACGGCGCAAAACGCAACCTGGTCACACCTCAATTTCGCAGTGAAAAATGACCCTTTTTTGGAAAAATGACTAGCTGTAGTTTTTGAACCCTAGCTCTGCGGGCACCTGCGGAAACCTAGCAAACATATACATTTTTGAAAACTAGACACCCAGGGGAATCCAGGATGGGGTGACTTGACTGCCTCCCACCAGGGTCTGTTACCCAGAATCCCTTGCAAACCTAATAAATTGGCAAAACAAACACATTTTCCCCACATTTCTGTTGTGGAAAGTTCCGGAATCTGCGTGGATCCACAAATTTCCACCCACCCCGCGTTCCCCAAAGTCTTAAGAGAAAAACGGTACCTCACTTGTGTGGGTCGGCCTAGTGCCCGCAACAGGAAACGGCGCAAAACGCAACCTGGTCACACCTCAATTTCGCAGTGAAAAATGACCCTTTTTTGGAAAAATGACTAGCTGTAGTTTTTGAACCCTAGCTCTGCGGGCACCTGGGGAAACCTAGCAAACCTATACATTTTTGAAAACTAGACACCCAGGGGAATCCAGGATGGGGTGACTTGACTGCCTCCCACCAGGGTCTGTTACCCAGAATCCCTTGCAAACCTAAACAATTGGCAAAAAAAACACATTTTCCCCACATTTCTGTCGTGGAAAGTTCCGGAATCTGCGTGGATCCACAAATTTCCACCCACCCCGCGTTCCCCAAAGTCTTACGAGAAAAACGGTACCTCACTTGTGTGGGTCGGCCTAGTGCCCGCGACAGGAAACGGCGCAAAACGCAACCTGGTCACACCTCAATTTCGCAGTGAAAAATGACCCTTTTTTGGAAAAAGGACTAGCTGTAGTTTTTGAACCCTAGCTCTGCGGGCACCTGGGGAAACCTAGCAAACATACACATTTTTGAAAACTAGACACCCAGGGAAATCCAGGATGGGGTGACTTGACTGCCTCCAACCAGGGTCTGTTACCCAGAATCCCTTGCAAACCTAAAAAATTGGCAAAAAAAACACATTTTCCACACATTTCTGTCGTGGAAAGTTCCGGAATCTGCGTGGATCCACAAATTTCCACCCACCCCGCGTTCCCCAAAGTCTTACGAGAAAAACGGTACCTCACTTGTGTGGGTCGGCCTAGTGCCCGCGACAGGAAACGGCGCAAAACGCAACCTGGTCACACCTCAATTTCGCAGTGAAAAATGACCCTTTTTTGGAAAAATGACTAGCTGTAGTTTTTGAACCCTAGCTCAGCGGGCACCTGGGGAAACCTAGCAAACCTATACATTTTTGAAAACTAGACACCCAGGGGAATCCAGGATGGGGTGACTTGACTGCCTCCCACCAGGGTCTGTTACCCAGAATCCCTTGCAAACCTAAAAAATTGGCAAAAAAAACACATTTTCCCCACATTTCTGTCGTGGAAAGTTCCGGAATCTGCGTGGATCCACAAATTTCCACCCACCCCGCGTTCCCCAAAGTCTTACGAGAAAAACGGTACCTCACTTGTGTGGGTCGGCCTAGTGCCCGCGACAGGAAACGGCGCAAAACGCACCCTGGTCACACCTCAATTTCGCAGTGAAAAATGACCCTTTTTGGAAAAATGACTAGCTGTAGTTTTTGAACCCTAGCTCTGCGGGCACCTGGGGAAACCTAGCAAACCTATACATTTTTGAAAACTAGACACCCAGGGAAATCCAGGATGGGGTGACTTGACTGCCTCCCACCAGGGTCTGTTACCCAGAATCCCTTGCAAACCTAAAAAATTGGCAAAAAAACCACATTTTCCCCACATTTCTGTCGTGGAAAGTTCCGGAATCTGCGTGGATCCACAAATTTCCACCCACCCCGTGTTCCCCAAAGTCTTACGAGAAAAACGGTACCTCACTTGTGTGGGTCGGCCTAGTGCCCGCGACAGGAAACGGCGCAAAACGCAACCTGGTCACACCTCAATTTCGCAGTGAAAAATGACCCTTTTTTGGAAAAATGACTAGCTGTAGTTTTTGAACCCTAGCTCTGCGGGCACCTGGGGAAACCTAGCAAACCTATACATTTTTGAAAACTAGACACCCAGGGGAATCCAGGATGGGGTGACTTGACTGCCTCCCACCAGGGTCTGTTACCCAGAAACCCTTGCAAACCTAAAAAATTGGCAGAAAAAAACACATTTTCTCCACATTTCTGTCGTGGAAAGTTCCGGAATCCACGTCGATCCACAAATTTCCACCCACCCCGCGTTCCCCAAAGTCTTACGAGAAAAACGGTACCTCACTTGTGTGGGTCGGCCTAGTGCCCGCGACAGGAAACGGCGCAAAACGCAACCTGGTCACACCTCAATTTCGCAGTGAAAAATGACCCTTTTTTGGAAAAATGACTAGCTGTAGTTTTTGAACCCTAGCTCTGCGGGCACCTGGGGAAACCTAGCAAACATATACATTTTTGAAAACTAGACACCCAGGGGAATCCAGGATGGGGTGACTTGACTGCCTCCCACCAGGGTCTGTTACCCAGAATCCCTTGCAAACCTAAAAAATTGGCAAAAAAAACACATTTTCCCCACATTTCTGTCGTGGAAAGTTCCGGAATCTGCGTGGATCCACAAATTTCTACCCACCCCGCGTTCCCCAAAGTCTTTCGAGAAAAACGGTACCTCACTTGTGTGGGTCGGCCTAGTGCCCGCGACAGGAAACGGCGCAAAACGCAACCTGGTCACACCTCAATTTCGCAGTGAAAAATGACCCTTTTTTGGAAAAATGACTAGCTGTAGTTTTTGAACCCTAGCTCTGCGGGCACCTGGGGAAACCTAGCAAACCTATACATTTTTGAAAACTAGACACCCAGGGGAATCCAGGATGGGGTGACTTGACTGCCTCCCACCAGGGTCTGTTACCCAGAAACCCTTGCAAACCTAAAAAATTGGCAAAAAAAACACATTTTCTCCACATTTCTGTCGTGGAAAGTTCCGGAATCTGCGTGGATCCACAAATTTCCACCCACCCTGCGTTCCCCAAAGTCTTACGAGAAAAACGGTACCTCACTTGTGTGGGTCGGCCTAGTGCCCGCGACAGGAAACGGCGCAAAACGCAATCTGGTCACACCTCAATTTCGCAGTGAAAAATGACCCTTTTTTGGAAAAATGACTAGCTGTAGTTTTTGAACCCTAGCTCTGCGGGCACCTGGGGAAACCTAGCAAACATATACATTTTTGAAAACTAGACACCCAGGGGAATCCAGGATGGGGTGACTTGACTGCCTCCCACCAGGGTCTGTTACCCAGAATCCCTTGCAAACCTAAAACATCGGCAAAAAAAACACATTTTCCCCATATTTCTGTCGTGGAAAGTTCCGGAATCTGCGTGGATCCACAAATTTCCACCCACCCCGCGTTCCTCAAAGTCTTTCAAGAAAAACGGTACCTCACTTGTGTGGGTCGGCCTAGTGCCCGCGACAGGAAACGGCGCAAAACATAGTGAGGTGACATCAAAATTGCCTATCTCAAAACCACCTGGTTTTGCAAGGGGGGTCTCTTGGCTTTTTGGCCCGGGGCACGGCGGCCATCTAGGGAAACCTACCAAATCCATACATTTTTGAAAACTAGACACCCGGGGGCTTCCAGGGAGGTATGGCTTGCGTGGATCCCCCAACGTTTCCGTACCCAGAATCCCCTGCAAACCTCAATTTTTGCTGGAAAAAATCACTTTTTTCACACATTTTGGGGTGGGAAAGTAGTGGCATCACCGGGCTCACACAAATTTACCACCACCCGGCGTTCCCCCAGGTCTCCCGGTAAAAATGGTGCCTCACTTGTGTGGGAGGCCCAAGTACCCGCCGCAGGCAAGGGCCCAAAACGCAGTGAGGCGACATCAAAATGGCCTGTCGCAAAACCACCTGGTTTTGCAAGGGGGGTCACTTGGGTTTTTGGCCCGGTGCTCGACGGCCATCTAGGGAAACCTACCAAACCCACACATTTCTGAAAACTAGACACCCGGCGGCTTCCAGGGAGGTATGGCTTGCGTGGATCCCCCAACGTTTCCTTACCCAGAATCCCCTGCAAACCTCAATTTTTGCAGGAAAAATCACTTTTTTCACACATTTTGGGGTGGGAAAGTAGTGGCATCACCGGGCTCACACAAATTTACCACCACCCAGCGTTCCCCCAGGTCTCCCGGTAAAAATGGTGCCTCACTTGTGTGGGAGGCCCAAGTACCCGCGGCAGGCAAGGGCACAAAACGTAGTGATGCAACATCAACATTGCCTATCCCAAATGTTGCATCACTACGTTTTGTGCCCTTGCCTGTCGCGGGTACTTGGGCCTCCCACACAAGTGAGGCACCATTTTTACCGGGAGACCTGGGGGAACGCTGGGTGGTGGTAAATTTGTGTGTGCCCGGTGATGCCACTACTTTCCCACCCCAAAATGTGTGAAAAAAGTGATTTTTCCAGCAAAAATTGAGGTTTGCAGGGGATTCTGGGTAAGGAAACGTTGGGGGATCCACGCAAGCCATACCTCCCTGGAAGCCGCCGGGTGTCTAGTTTTCAGAAATGCGTGGGTTCGGTAGGTTTCCCTAGATGGCCGCCGAGCACCGGGCCAAAAACCCAAGTGACCCCCCTTGCAAAACCAGGTGGTTTTGCGACAGGCCATTTTGATGTCGCCTCATTGCGTTTTGGGCCCTTGCCTGCGGCGGGTACTTGGGCCTCCCACACAAGTGAGGCACCATTTTTACCGGGAGACCTGGGGGAACGCTGGGTGGTGGTAAATTTGTGTGAGCCCGGTGATGCCACTACTTTCCCACCCCAAAATGTGTGAAAAAAGTAATTTTTTCAGCAAAAATTGAGGTTTGCAGGGGATTCTGGGTAAGGAAACGTTGGGGGCTCCACGCAAGCCATACCTCCCTGGAAGCCGCCGGGTGTCTAGTTTTCAGAAATGCGTGGGTTTGGTAGGTTTCCCTAGATGGCCGCTGAGCACCGGGCCAAAAACCCAAGTGACCCCCCTTGCAAAACCAGGTGGTTTTGCGACAGGCCATTTTGATGTCGCCTCACTGCGTTTTGGGCCCTTGCCTGCGGCGGGTACTTGGGCCTCCCACACAAGTGAGGCACCATTTTTACCGGGAGACCTGGTAAAAAAAAAGTGATTTTTTCAGATAAAATTGAGGTTTGCAGGGGATTCTGGGTAAGGAAACGTTGGGGGATCCACGCAAGCCATACCTCCCTAGAAGCCGCCGGGTGTCTAGTTTTCAGAAATGGTGGGTTTGGTAGGTTTCCCTAGATGGCCGTCGAGCACGGGCCAAAAAGACAGTTGACCCCCTTGCAAAACCAGAACGTTTCGACATTGTTTCTACAACTTGAGAATTTTGGAACAATATTGCATGGACAATGTGATCGATATTTTGAGGTTTGCAGGACATTGAGGATAAAAAACCTTTTTGAAATTCACAAGAGAGACATCACCATGAACTCCCATGGGTTTACGACAATATCTACAGTCGGTGGGTTATTTTTACATGGAACATACACTTTGGCAGAGAAACTAAAAAGACAAAGAATCCTGCACAGCCACCTATTCCTCAAACACACACACATACTGGTTGGATTTGGCACAAGGGCGAGTGATGGTTCAGTATATTAAATTTTATTAACAAGAGATTTCACAAAAATGAAATGCACTGTCAATAATTCAATGGAGAAAAAACTGAACCAATGACTCGCAGCTCGTGAGCTGTAAAGCCACGGCAAGGCACCAACCGCTTTACAGGCCGTTCACACATCTTTCATACGTGATACACACAAGACCATTCACACCACCAGGCACAAAAAAAACACATTACAAAATTCACAAAAGGGACAAGGTACACCCTGCTTCAGAAAGGCAAATATTACTGCACAGCCATCTAATCCTCAAGCACACACACATACTGGTTGGATTTGGCATGAGAGTGAGTGATGGTTCAGAATATACAATTGTATTAGCAAGTGATTTCACAAAAATGAAATGCACTGTTAATAATTGAAAGGGCGAGAAACTGAACCATTGACTCACAGCTCGTGAGCTGTAAAGCCACGACAAGGCACCAACCTCTTTACAGGCCATCCATACACCTTTCATACGCGTGAGACATACAAAACCATTCATACCGCCAGCCGCGGGCCCATCACATAACAAAACTCCCACCAGCACACAGCGCCATTCAAGGGCCCATCACTTTCACACGCCCACATTCCTGACACAGCAACTACACAAGCAGATGGATTGCGTGGAGTGGCACTCAGCTAGCAGTGTGTGTAGTGACCAGCAGCAAGTCACTACTCACACAGCCAGCCGAGCGCCAGTCCACGCACACCGCTAGCCGAGCACCAGTTCATGCACACCGCTAGCTAAACACCAGTCCACGCACACCGCCAGCCAAGCACCAGTCCACGCACACCGCCAGCCAAGCACCAGTCCACGCACACCGCCAGCCAAGCACCAGTCCACGCACACCGCCAGCCAAGCACCAGTCCACGCACACCGCCAGCCAAGCACCAGTCCACGCACACCGCCAGCCAAGCACCAGTCCACGCACACCGCCAGCCAAGCACCAGTCCACACACACCGCCAGCCAAGCACCAGGCCACGCACACCAACAGCCAAGCACCAGTCCACGCACACCGCCAGCCAAGCACCATTCCACGTACACCGCCAAAGAAGTGCCAGTCCACACACACTGCCAACACATTTAAGATTTTTTTAGACAAAAATAAAAACACAAACAAATCACAAATAGATAAAAATCTACAAACACAAAATCAGAAACTTAACACATTGCACTAAAGCCAACCTTGAAACAGAATCACATTTTCCAAAGAAAACAAACCAATCAGTTAACTTTACCACTCATGATTGCTCCCAAAACTTCTTTTGGGTATGGTATGCTCTAAAACAAGCAGGGACACACAGCCCAGGTTTAGATGGACAGTCGGAGCAGTACATACGAGTCTCCTTCCGCTTATCTCTTCGCCAACAGACTCTACATCTCCTAGTGGGAAAATCTTTTGCCGGTGTGGGAGGGATGAAATCAGGAAAGTGGCGATCTTTCAATCGAACCACATCCTCCACCACTCCAAATCTAGGAACACTTGCCTGTTCCACAACAACAAGGCTAGCTATCACAGAGTGCTGAAACTGAATAAATGTCAACTTTGACGCAGGAGAACACTCCTTGAACACAATAAAAGCATTGAACATTGATAATTCGAAGAAATGGATGGCCAACTTCTTATACCAAACATAAGCCTTACGAATAGCAGAGTAAGGTTCCAACCTCTGATCTACTCTGTCAACACCACCCATGTGCTTATTGTAGTCTAGAATGCACACAGGTTTGCGCACTTCAGCAACCTGACCCCAAACAGCCACAGGTGAAGTACTCTCATCATGGATGGTAGTCAGCATGTACACATCCCTCCTGTCCACAAATTTCACAGCTAGTAGTTCATCACTACGCAAGGAACTGCACTGCCCCCTCTGAAGTTTTTTGCAAACAAGCTCTTTCGGATAAGCTTTACGGTTAGAGCGGATTGTGCCACATGCAAAAGTGTCCACTTTATACAATTCCTTAAAAAATTGCACAGCAGTATAGAAGTTATCAAGGTACAAATGGTGGCCTCTGTTAAACAGTCTCCTAGCAAGATCCCACACAATTTTCTCTGCAACTCCAAAAGTGGACGGACATCCTGGGGGGTCAATGGCAGAATCTCTACCAGTGTACACACGAAAATTAAATACATATCCTGTCCTACTCTCAGACAACATATACAGCTTAATTCCATAGCGTGCCCTCTTGCTAGGGATGTACTGCCTAAAAACCAAACGGCCCTTGAACAAGACCAAAGACTCATCAATAGATATTTCTATCCCTGGAGTATAGATCTCAGAAAATCGATCCACAAAGTGATCAAGAACGGGCCGAATCTTAAAAAGACAGTCACAGTCAGGGTGATCTCGTGGCAACGCCATTGAATTATCAACAAAATGCAGCATACGTAGCAAAAGTAAATACCGATTACGAGTCATAACTGCAGGAAATATGGCAGTTGCCAACAAGGGGCTAGTAGACCAATATGAAGCCACGGTTGGCTTCCTTACCACACCCATCAATAAAGTCAAACCCAAAAACTTCTTAATCTCTTCCAGATATGTGGGAGTCCACCGGGTAGCTCTAGACTGGGGCCTAAGTTTGTCGCTGTTGATCCTCAAAAACTGTTCAGCATACAAATTCGTCTGCTCAACAATCTCACCCAAAAATACATCATCCATAAACAACTGAAAAAACTGAATAGGCAAAAAAATTTCACAATTCACTGTACACCCTGCAACACCGCTAAAGGCAGGCAACACCGGCTGCACCATGTTTGGATCAACCCAAAGTCCAGCACTTCCAGTAGGAAGCCTAGCAGCCTCAGACTGCAATCCAGATGCCTCTTGCATCATCGGCACAGCAGTTTCCTCCTCTAAGACAGGCACTTCATCCGCACTGAGAGTTGCTTCATCCACACCAAGAGTACCTTCATCTGCACTGAGAGTACCTTCATCATCCGATGATTCCATGTTGAGTGAAAACTCACTGCCAGAATCTTCCCCTCCCTCCTCTCCCTCAGACGCACTGTCAGTCTCATAATCATGATCAGAGGAAGATTCAAGAAGCATACCGACCACCTGTTGAGCAGTCATTCTACGGCTAGCCATATTGCTTACTAATAAATGTAACTTGTCAACAACAACAAACTCTTTGTAAAATAAGTAATAAGCAAAAAGCACCTTTATCAAAAACTCAAATATACTCCAAAACAATACCACTCACTTGCCAGAGGCAGCAAAACTACTCACCACCACCAACTCTGTACAGACACAGTATGGATCAACAATATCCCACTAAAAAAGAAAGAGAAAAACAATTACACATAAGACTATGCAAAACACATCGCAAAGATTTTCATGCTCAAACCACTAACTAAATATGCCGCCATTATGACATCACTTACAAAAAAATTCATTCGGACATTATATTATTACTCATTTGGTGTAAATACAACAACAAAAAATTTCTTACCAACACAATGCAACTACACAAAACTGCAGAACAGCCACCGTTGAAAAGCTTTAGTCTAGAAAAAAAAGAGGAAAAAAAACTTTATTGTAACATATGCATATAATGCTCTAGACCATCACGTACTGCGCAAAATGTATTGCTTGACCCTCCCACTTTCAAAAAGGAAAGATTGATGGCCCAATCCTTTACAAGCAACGCGGCGAGATTCTGGAACTGAGCCTCAGCTCCGGACCACCCCCTCCCTCTTCCCAGTCCTTCAAAACTAACCTCAAATTTCTCCTCCTGCAAAGACACTTCCAAACTTAATTCACACCCTCTCTATTGTGTGAAGGAAGTCTTTACATTATAGGAAATTCTGTTCTCCATGCCCGTAGAAGTGCCTACCCAGTGTGTTCCTGTGTTTTGCGTGTCTGCCATTTATTGCACTTTTATACCTCTACTTGTACTTTGTACTCTTTGTAAGTTGACACCACTACATTACACCTGCTTGTGCTAAGACATCAAGCCTTCTAAGGTCCAGTGGGGCCTTCTACGGTGTAGCATGGGAATGCGCTCCCTCAGTACAGTGGTGTGGTGGACTGGTCATGAATGCTGAACCCGGTTCCCCATTTCCAAATTCAACAGCTCCGGCCATAGTGCCACATCCCCACTGAACGCCATACTTGCCCACTGAGAGAAACTCGCACTGCCTTCAGCTATAACCTAATTGTGCCCGCTATAAACACTTGGATGTGGCTCAATTCAAATTATGCACTTGATAAGAGTAATACGCAGACAAAAAAAAAAAACTCCTAGGGAATGCCAAGCATGTGAAATGTAAGCAGAAACAACATGGTTACATAAACGATCTCTCACTACCTATTCAGAAATCAGCGAGTGGTTTCACCGGAAAAGTTATGGACATGACTAGAGGGCCCTGAAGGGAAACGTTTCACTGTCCATTGCTTACATCCTTACAAAACATAAGCAGTATGGTAGACCACATCCATAAACACAGAACCATGGTGCACATTGTGTTTTCCAATTCACCCATCAACCAGGTATTGCAGTACCTACAGAAATGGTAACCTCTCCCACCCTAGAAACAACAATGCTGTTCAAAGGAAGACGGGAAAACGAAAGTAGCAATACACTGGCAAACTCTGACGCTGGTGTACTTGGATGCAAATGAAATCAATCTGGCCACTTTGCAACCCCTCTGTCTTACATTATTTCGCCCCCCTTGAAAAAAAAATGCTGTTCAAAGTTAGATGAGAAAACTAAAGACGCACTGCACTGGCAAACTCTGATGCTGGTGTGCTTGGATGCAAATAAAATCAATCTGGCCACTTGGCAAACCCCTCTGTCTTACTTTCTTTCAACCCCCTTGGTACAACAATGCTGTTCAAAGTTACACGAGAAAACGAAAGTCACACTGCACTGGCAAACTCTGATGCTGGTGTATTTGGATGCAAATAAAATCAATCTGGCCACTTTGCAACCCCTCTGTCTAACTTTATTTCGCCCCCCCTGGGAACAACAATACTGTTCAAAGTTAGGCGAGAAAACTAAAGTCACACTGCACTGGCAAACTCTGATGCTGGTGTATTTGGATGCAAATAAAATCAATCTGGCCACTTTGCAACCCCTCTGTCTAACTTTATTTCGCCCCCCCTGGGAACAACAATACTGTTCAAAGTTAGGCGAGAAAACTAAAGACGCACTGCACTGGCAAACTCTGATGCTGGTGTGCTTGGATGCAAATAAAATCAATCTGGCCACTTTGCAATCCCTCTGTCTAACTTTATTTCGCCCCCCCTGGGAACAACAATACTGTTCAAAGTTAGGCGAGAAAACTAAAGACGCACTGCACTGGCAAACTCTGATGCTGGTGTGCTTGGATGCAAATAAAATCATTCTGGCCACTTTGCAATCCCTCTGTCTAACTTTATTTCGCCCCCCCTGGGAACAACAATACTGTTCAAAGTTAGGCGAGAAAACTAAAGACGCACTGCACTGGCAAACTCTGATGGTGGTGTGCTTGGATGCAAATAAAATCAATCTGGCCACTTTGCAATCCCTCTGTCTAACTTTATTTCGCCCCCCCTTGGAACAACAATACTGTTCAAAGTTAGGCGAGAAAACTAAAGACGCACTGCACTGGCAAACTCTGATGCTGGTGTGCTTGGATGCAAATAAAATCAATCTGGCCACTTTGCAATCCCTCTGTCTAACTTTATTTCGCCCCCCCTGGGAACAACAATACTGTTCAAAGTTAGGCGAGAAAACTAAAGACGCACTGCACTGGCAAACTCTGATGCTGGTGTGCTTGGATGCAAATAAAATCAATCTGGCCACTTTGCAATCCCTCTGTCTAACTTTATTTCGCCCCCCCTGGGAACAACAATACTGTTCAAAGTTAGGCGAAAAAACTAAAGACGCACTGCACTGGCAAACTCTGATGCTGGTGTGCATGGATGCAAATAAAATCAATCTGGCCACTTTGCAATCCCTCTGTCTAACTTTATTTCGCCCCCCCTGGGAACAACAATACTGTTCAAAGTTAGGCGAGAAAACTAAAGACGCACTGCACTGGCAAACTCTGATGCTGGTGTGCTTGGATGCAAATAAAATCAATCTGGCCACTTTGCAATCCCTCTGTCTAACTTTATTTCGCCCCCCCTGGGAACAACAACACTGTTCAAAGGAAGACAAAAAAACGAAAGAAGCACATCACTGGCAAACTCTGATGCTGGTGTACTTGGATGCAAATAAAATCAATCTGGCTACTTTGCAACCCCTCTGTCTTACTTTATTTCACCCCCCCTGGGAACAACAATGCTGTTCAAAGTTAGATGAGAAAACGAAAGTAGCAATACACTGACAAACTCTGATGCTGGTGTACTTGGATCCAAATAAAAACAATCTGGCCACTTGGCAACCCCTCTGTCTTACTTTATTTCGCCCCCCCTGGGAACAACAATACTGTTCAAAGTTAGGCTGAGAAAACGAAAGTCGCACTGCACTGGCAAACTCTGATGCTGGTGTGCTTGGATGCGAATGAAATCAATCTGGCCACTTTGCAATCCCTCTGTCTAACTTTACTTTGCCCCCTGGGAACAACAATACAGTTCAAAGGAAGACAAAAAAACGAAAAAAGCACATCACTGGCAAACTCTGATGCTGGTGTACTTGGAAGCAAATAAAATCAATCTGGCCACTTTGCAACCCCTCTGTCTTACTTTCTTTCGCCCCCCCTTGGTACAACAATGCAGTTCAAAGTTACACGAGAAAACGAAAGTCACACTGCACTGGCAAACTCTGATGCTGGTGTTTTTGTAAGCAAATAAAATCAATCTGGCCACTTTGGAACCCCTAGGACTGACTTTATTTCGCCCCCCACCCCCATCCCACGCTAGCAGCACCCCCCAGGTGAAAAACGACAAAGAAACGAAAACGTTTTTTACAATTCACATAAAATCGCCTGCGCTTGGACGATCCAAGCGCAGGAACAAAGCAGAGTTTTCAAAAACACATTTCCACCCCCCCAACATTGTGCCCCCACCCTACCTACCGCACAGATGCACTAATACCCCCTCCCCAGCCCCAAAACGGACCTTTACTCTCCGACGCGCAGGAAGCAAATGGCTTCCAGCGCCTCGGAGAGCAAAGGGGAAGCCTCCGGTGACGTCAGCGCGGCTCCCGCGCTGACGTCATTGATGACGCGGGCGGGGGGGGCGGGGGGAGGCAGGGGAAGGTCTTCCCCTGCCTCCCCAGCAAAAAAAAAAAAGATCGCGGAATCACGGGGGGAGCGCCAGCGCTTCCCCCAAGGGTGGGTCCCATGACGAGCTGGACTCGTCATGGGCACAGCGCGACTGTGCTCCATGACGAGTCCAGCTCGTCATGGGCACTGAAGGGGTTAATGTACAGACAGCTTGTGGAACACTAGAGGCACAGGTCACATGTAATAGAAAAAGGACAGACCACACACCTTGCCATGAAGGATTACATGTCAAGACTGATCACACATACATTGAGAGTATGCAGATATGTCCTTGTTTTGAAACTCCGTGTCGATGCATACATACATACCTTACGTCGGATTACACATGTGTGCTGGTGTGCGTAACAGTGTGCCATGCCCATCTACACACAGACACATGTTGGTGGCAGCAACGGCTGATGCATTTGACCAAACACCTACAGCAAACCTATGGCAACACATGACACACACATGACATAGCTACAGCGTGCAACGCGGGCATTGACTTGTCAGGGGTAACATTCCATGTACCTGGCATCAGGGGACATTTGTGGGTGTCGGTGACTGTGCCATGCCAGTGACGCATGGCCCACCAAGTCAGTACTACATGCACACATGTCAAAGGAGTGAAGGGGATGTGTGGCACATAGGGCAACATCACACGTGACATGTGTACACAGCCCATCATACTGTAATTAGCTTCACACCTCAGGAGTATGGTGCCACATCACAGCCTGACCCACCTGTGCCCGACACATGTAGTACTGCACAGACGATGCCTTGATGTCCAGCCTTGGCCATGTATGACAGCTCAATTCATTCCTGTGTGCCGCCTGTCACCACTGTCAGGTGTGAATCCCACCGTACATACGCTCCGAGGGCGTGTGTGGGGTCCCTATCACTATGGTGGTGCTGGCGTATGCGTACGCCATAGTGATAGGGACCGTACAAACGCGTGTGTACGGTCCGGACTACTGAGGCGTACGCATACGCCAGCACCACCATAGTGATACGGACCGTACACGCGTGTGTACGGTCCGGACTACTAAGGCGTACACGTACGCGAGCACCCCCATAGTGATAGGGACCGTACACACGCGTGTACGGTCCGTAACACTATGGTGGTACTGGCGTATGCGTACGCCATAGTGATAGGGACCGTACACACGCGTGTACGGTCCGTAACACTATGGTGGTGCTGGCGTATGTGTACGCCTCAGTAGTCCGGACCGTACACACGCGTGTGTACAGTCCCTATCACTATGGGGGTGCTCGCGTACGTGTACGCCTTAGGAGTCCGGACCGTACACACGCGTGTACGGTCCGTATCACTATGGTGGTGCTGGCGTATGCGCACGCCTCAGTAGTCCGGAACGTACACACGCATGTGTATGGTCCCTATCACTATGGCGTACGCATACGCCAGCACCACCATAGTGATACGGACTGTACACGAGTGTGTACGGTCCGGACTCCTAAGGCGTACACGTACGCGAGCACCCCCATAGTGATAGTGACCGTACACACGCGTGTGTACGGTCCGGACTACTGAGGCGTACGCATACACCAGCACCACCATAGTCTTACGGACCGTACACGCGTGTGTACGGTCCGGACTCCTAAGGCGTACACGTACGCGAGCACCCCCATAGTGATAGGGACCGTACACACGCGTGTATACGGTCCGGACTACTGAGGCGTACGCATACGCCAGCACCACCATAGTGTTACGGACCGTCACACGTGTGTACGGTCCCTATCCCTATGGCGTACGCATACGCCAGCACCACCATAGTGATAGGGACCATACACACGCGTGTACGGTCTGTTGCAATGCATTTGGGGTGCCCTAGGGCTGTGGGACGCACCGTACCTGTGTTGTGACATAGGATTGCCATAAGGGAAACATGAGGGACAAGTATAGGGGCCTAAATGCATGCTGGTTGTCATGGAGACCGAGTTTCAGGTTTGAATTTTGCATCATGTGCCCAGCAGAAGTCGGTTGGAGATAATTTACTTTGTTGCAATGTGGTTGTTGACATTACATCATGCTCAATTTTAGGACCATGCAAAGCCTGTCACTGGGGTAGTTTTAAAATTATTGGACGACACGTAGAATGCAAATGTGACTGAGCCAATCACTCTGTACTCCTGTAAATGAAACAGGCCAGCAAGGAAGATATAAGGCAGCCAGGTCCCTTGAGAGAGCACTTGCCTGCACATCCTTGCATTACACACCACTGCTTGTGATTCCTCTGGCACCATGTCCAGGTCTGTGGAGAGGGCCCAGCCATTCACCAAGGAGGAGAATATGGCGTTGGTGGATGTGATCCTCCCACAGTACACCATGCTGTATGGTCGACCAGGGGAGCAGGTGAGTGCAGACTCCACTAGCTTAAACGGTGCCCCTTTTAGTGACTGTGACTTCTGGCATTGTTTCCAGGTGAGACAGACATGCAGGGTTCTTCATAGTGGGTCCCGGGGGGGAGGGCTCATATCTCCCATGCAGAGCATGCTGTAGTTCCTGTGTGCACAACGCACTAGCATGGTGCTTACTGTGACGATCACTGCATGGTGCATGCCGCTTTCGGTCTGCCTCATCATCCTGGAAATGTTGTTTCTACAGTCCTGATGTGAGTCTGTGCTCCACCCAGGGTGATATGTGCCAGGACCCACTGATGTGTGTCTGTTCAGTGTACCTGTGGTGAGAGTGTGCAAATGATGTGGTCGTCCCCTGGACATTGGTATGTGTGTGTGAGTCCCCTGTCATGTGGGTGTGTGCATATGTGGAGTGTTGCACCCCAGCTGCATGTGGGATGAATACACCCTGGCCATCTGATGTGAGCAGGGAGCTGTGCTGGATGTCTGCCGTGCTGAGACAGCCCCACATCTGTGACACCCCCAGTCTAGTGGCACATGTGCAGAGTGAGGTTTGTAGCGGCAGTTGCCTATGCCAGGTGATTGTTCTGTGCCTGTGTGTGTCTGTGTACTCTGCTGAGGTAGCGTAAGTGGGCTGGGGCATGTGACTGCTTGGGGGTACTGTTCATATTCCTGTTGTAGCTTGGGATGCACAGTGTGAGCCTGCATCATTGATTGTGTTGCACCCTTCATGCCACCTGTGCACTTTCTATGGCACCTACTGCATTCACCCATTCCCAGGAGGATGATGTCACTATGGCAAAGGTGCAATGAGTTGGCTGCATACTATGGCCAGTTCAAACATGCATAATTTGTAATATGTGTGTCTCTGTATCATTGATAAGGTGGATTGATGTATTGTCACTTTTACATCCTCACAGGTAGGCGTCTGTGCCAAGGGGGAGATCTGGAAGCAAGCCGTCAGTGCCGTGAGGAGGACAGAGGGTCGGAAGCGGCGCCTAGCCCAGGTGAGGAAACGCTGGCAGGACATCCGGTGCTGGACGCGGAGGATCGCACGGGTCCTGCTGGGGGACTCACCTGTGAGCCAGAAAAACCGTGGGCGCCGGCGTCTGACCCACATCCAGAAGCCTGTGCTGGCGGTGGTCTTCCCTGACTTGGACAGGCGCTTACTGGAGAAGCAGCAGCAGGAGAGGGGGAAGGTACATGTGTGTTTGTTGTGTGTGACCAGCTCTTGGAAGTGCGCAGTTGCATGTATACACTGCCAGGGTTTAAATGTGCAGTGCATATCCTGTTCCCCAAAGTAAAGCGGTGCTGTTCTTCCTCCCTTCCCCTCCTTGCCATGTGTTCCCTGGTCTGTGTGTAGTCACTCTTGCACAAGGTCATCTAGGCTGGCAGTTACTCCAAGTGCCCAAAGCTTGCAGCATCATGTGTGGGGGTGGTGTGTAACAGGTTTTTGCACGTTGCCTGTGCCCTGGCCAGTTCTGTCATTGTGGGGTCCATGTTAGTTGGCACTGATGCTGAGTCCCGACATGGGAGTGTGTGTTTCATGTGTACTGCCTTACTGCCTGCATGTCGAATGGTGTGCCCTCTGACATGATGTGCTTGAGCGTGAGATGTGCATAGTGCAGGGATGGTGGCTTGTGTTCCAGTCATATCCATCCAGGGCCATGGAGTAGTGTGGCCACTACAGTCCCCTGGGGCACCTTTTCCCAAGTATCATGTGTGTCATCAGACAATGTGGACATTCTCTGTGTCTTCAGCATGGTTTGGGCCCTGTGGCATAGTACCATGGCCTCATTTGTATTCACGTATACTGTGCTACATGTATCCACTGTACAGGGTGACCTAAATTAGCTGGTGCATACTCACAGGGGCCAGTGCCTGTGTGTCTTGGTACAACTATCTGATGATGGTTGTTTGTCAGTGATATATGTGTACAGGCGCACCATGGGTAGTTTGTGTGCGATCAGGATTAATTGCAGGCCATGTGTTTTCATCCCAGACTAAGAGGTGTAAGTACTTCCTCTGTCTCAATCACATTGTCTCAGGTAGGGGGGTGGTTGGTGCGGCCAAGGCCTACATGTCCAAACCTGAAGTCTCGTTGCTCGGTCTGGCCAGTGTGTGATGTTTGTGTGGCCAAACACTCAAGGTGCAGTGCCCCAGTCATGTTGGCCATGTTTTTCAGTATTACATTTGCAGCATGTCCCAAGAGTTGCTAGACATGGTTCCTGCTCATCCCTTTCTTGGCCACGCTGTGTGTCGCTGATGCTGTGCTAGATTGTCCCCAGAGCCTGGCTCCTCTGTACAATTTGATATCAAGTTATTTGCTATTGTGTCATGCTCTCCATATTTTAACAGTGGCATGGGGGGTCAACAAACTGTGTGTTGCAGGGACTACATAGGTACCATGTATTGTAGATGTTACTCTTGTAGCTTTTCAGGCTATGCACTGTGACCTATGTAGAGTTGACTCATGTGACATATGTATACAGGTGTCTGATTTCTCCTATCTCTTCACCTTGCCCACAGCATCGTCGGGGGACTATGAGGGAGACACTGGCACGGACCGTGAGGAGGGAGCGAGCACCAGTGCCAGCAGTGCAGAGTTGTCTGGCACATCGAGTGGCACGGAGGCCGACGGGAGTGCAGCGGAGGACCTGTCCAGTCAAACCACCACCGACTATGACGCAGACGGGTCCGAGGCTGAGCACTCCGAGGGGGCGGAGGCTGCTCCCACAGCTGACACCAGCACTCCATCACTACCCGCCCCCTCCATTCCGATCACCGGCCTCCCACTTGCTCGTCTCCCTTCCCGCCGTGCTCGGTCACCACGTGTCTCCTTCTTGCCAGGCACCGCACCCCCTGCCCCTGTCTCCACTGCTGCCACCAATGCCGAGTCTGTGGACATCCTGCGGCAGTTGCAGGTTGGTCAGACTGCGATGCTTAATGTCCTCCATGGCCACAGCCAAGTGCTCAACCAGATGGAGGCATACATGGAGGGCATTTCAGCTGCGCAGTCTGACCAATGCAACTTTCTGCGGTCCATAGACTCAACACTGACTGCAGCATTGGGTCTCCTGCAGCGCTACTTCCCCCCCCTTCCCCTGAACCATCCACACTTCCCACTCCCATGCCTGTCCAAAGCACACCCAGACGTAGCCATGCACGCACACCACCAGACACAGGCACCACACCACCAGGGAAGGCTAAGCGCACACCTCCTGGCACGCACACACAGGGTGAAGTAGGCACACCCACTGGGTCACGGGGGGAAATGGAAGACATGCAGCCAGAGTGGGAGTCCACATTCCTCACGACCACCACCCTCCAAATCCACTCCCCTCAGCTCTCCTGGCCAAGTGTCGGACACAGGGTCAGTCCTGCCCAGTGTGTCCATCAGCCCCAGTGTGGCACCACCCCGCAAGCGGTGGAGGCAGGACACCGGCAGGGGAGTTGAGCCCCCCCTGTCCACAACCTCCCCCAGTAGCTCTGAGACCCATCCCTGCGCTCCCCCCTCCTTGGGGCCTGTGATTCCTTCGGGTGCAGGGGAGACGCTGGGCGACCTGGCAGTAGTGTGCAGCGCCGTGCTCGAATCCACCTTTGGCGCTGCCCCACCCCCTGTGTTGGAGTCGTCCGTCCCTGCACCCACACCACCTACCCTTGCCCCTCCTGCCCCTGCGGTGCCTGGTCCTTCCCCCCCACATGATGCCCCCCCTGTGGATGACAAGGTAGTCTGAACTGTGCAGGCAAGCTAGGGGACACGCATCCCAATGTGTCCCCCACCTGGATTGGAACAATGGACTGCCCTATGTGCCTTGTGCATTTTGAACTCTTCGTACAAATCATTTTGGGACATTGCTGAATAAAGCTATATTATTTTCCTTGGCACACTACTGCTTTTCTGGCATTGCTGTTGGTGGTGCTGCTCCATGATTTGGGGTGGCGATAATGTGTTAGGTGTCTGGGATATGTTGTAGTGTGCTGTTCGTGGGGTGGACCCTGTTATCTGTGTGCCATCACACGGTATTTGCTATCAAACTTTGCTCATGTAAGCTGTTGCTGCATGGTGACATTGTCCCAAGGTGTGTACCTTCCTCTGTGGACCCTGACATCTTCCCTGCAGGGTGTTGTGCAGACATTTGTGCAGTGCTGTGTCTACATTTGCTGGGTGTGTGACGGACCCCTTCAACTTTGGCCATGCATGCTGGCCAAGGTCTCCACCTGCATCATTTGTGTCATCCTTGAGGGTCACTGTACTTGTGAGTGGAGTATATTGACAGGACTTCATGTGTACATGTTCCCTTTTCCGCACTTTGCATGTGTGTACTCCCAGCCTTGCACACATGTGTTTCGTGTTCTGCTGGGTCTTTGGGCACCTGACTGACAATTGTGGCCATTGTATCTGTGTGTACTCAACCCCTTTCTTTCCATGGGCACAGCTGGGGGGACTCTGCACACAACCCTCCTGTGTCTGGGCACTGCTGGGAGGACTCTGCACCCACCCCTCCAGCATCTGGGCACTGCTGGGAGGACTCTGCACCCACCCCTCCTGCGTCTGGGCACTGCTGGGAGGACTCTGCACACACCCCTCCTGTGTCTGGGCACTGCTGGGAGGACTCTGCACACACCCCTCCTGTGTCTGGGCACTGCTGGGAGGACTCTGCACACACCTCTCCTATGTCTGGACACTGCTGGGAGTGATAGGCACACACCCCTCCTGTGTCTGGGCACTGCTGGGAGGACTCTGCACACACCCCTCCTATGTCTGGGCACTGCTGGGAGTGATAGGCACACACCCCTCCTGCGTCTGGGCACTGCTGGGAGGACTCTGCACCCACCCCTCCTGTGTCTGGGCACTGCTGGGAGGACTCTGCACACACCCCTCCTGTGTCTGGGCACTGCTGGGAGGACTCTGCACACACCCCTCCTATGTCTGGGCACTGCTGGGAGGACTCTGCACACACCCCTCCTATGTCTGGGCACTGCTGGGAGTGATAGGCACACACCCCTCCTGTGTCTGGGCACTGCTGGGAGGACTCTGCACACACCCCTCCTATGTCTGGGCACTGCTGGGAGTGATAGGCACACACCCCTCCTGTGTCTGGGCACTGCTGGTAGGACTCTGCACACACCCCTCCTATGTCTGGGCACTGCTGGGAGTGATAGGCACCCGCCCCTCCTGCGTCTGGGCACTGCTGGGAGGACTCTGCACACACCCCTCCTGCGTCTGGGCACTGCTTGGAGGACTCTGCACCCACCCCTCCTGCGTCTGGGCACTGCTGGGAGGACTCTGCACACACCCCTCCTGTGTCTGGGCACTTGTGGGAGGCCTCTGCACACACCCCTCCTATGTCTGGGCACTGCTGGGAGTGATAGGCACACACCCCTCCTGTGTCTGGGCACTGCTGGGAGGACTCTGCACACACCCCTCCTATTTCTGGGCACTGCTGGGAGTGATAGGCACACACCCCTCCTGCGTCTGGGCACTGCTGGGAGGACTCTGCACCTACCCCTCCTGCGTCTGGGCACTGCTGGGAGGATTCTGCACACACCCCTCCTATGTCTGGGCACTGCTGGGAGTGATAGGCACACACCCCTCCTGTGTCTGGGCACTGCTGGAAGGACTCTGCACACACCCTTCCTGTGTCTGGGCACTGCTGGGAGGACTCTGCACACACCCCTCCTATGTCTGGGCACTGCTGGGAGTGATAGGCACACACACCTCCTGTGTCTGGACACTGCTGGGAGGACTCTACACACACCCCTCCTATGTCTGGGCACTGCTGGGAGTGATAGGCACCCGCCCCTCCTGCGTCTGGGCACTGCTGGGAGGACTCTGCACACACCCCTCCTGTGTCTGGGCACTGCTGGGAGGACTCTGCACCCACCCCTCCTGCATCTGGGCACTGCTGGGAGGACTCTGCACACACCCCTCCTATGTCTGGGCACTGCTGGGAGTGATAGGCACACACCCCTCCTGTGTCTGGGCACTGCTGGGAGGACTCTGCACACACCCCTCCTATGTCTGGGCACTGCTGGGAGTGATAGGCACCCGCCCCTCCTGCGTCTGGGCCCTGCTGGGAGGACTCTGCACACACCCCTCCTGCGTCTGGGCACTGCTGGGAGGACTCTGCACCCACCCCTCCTGCGTCTGGGCACTGCTGGGAGGACTCTGCACACACCCCTCCTGTGTCTGGGCACTGCTGGGAGGACTCTGCACACACCCCTCCTATGTCTGGGCACTGCTGGGAGTGATAGGCACACACCCCTCCTGTGTCTGGGCACTGCTGGGAGGACTCTGCACACACCCCTCCTATGTCTGGCCATGTACGGTCGGGACATACATGGCTGAGGGTACGCTCCATTCATACACAGGTGTGGGTACGCTCCGTACATACACTTGTGGGGTGGGGGTACGCTCCATTCATACACGGGTGTGGGTACGCTCCGTACATACACGGGTGTGGGTACGCTCCATTCATACACGGGTGTGGGTACGCTCCGTACATACACTGGTGGGGTGGGGGTACGGCCCGTACATACACTGGTGGGGTGGGGGTACGCTCCGTACATACACTGGTGGGGAGTTGGTACGCTGCATGCATACACGGGTGGGGGTACGCTCCATTCAAACATGGGTGTGGGTACGGTCATTACATACACTGGTGGGGTGGGGGTATGCTCCATTCATACACGGGTGTGGGTACGCTCCGTACATACACGGGTGTGGGTACGCTCCATTCATACATGGGTGTGGGTACGCTCCGTACATACACTGGTGGGGTGGGGGTATGGCCCATACATACACTGGTGGGGTGGGGGTACGCTCCGTACATACACGGGTGGGGAGTTGGTACGCTGCATGCATACATGGGTGGGGTACGCTCCATTCATACACGGGTGTGGGTACGGTCCGTACATACACTGGTGGGGTGGGGGTACGCTCAAGTCATACACGGGTGTGAGTATGCTCCATTCATACACGGGTGTGGGTACGCTCCGTACATACACTGGTGGGGTGGGGTGGGGGTACGGCCCGTACATACACTGGTGGGGTGGGGGTACGCTCCGTACATACACGGGTGGGGAGTTGGTACGCTGCATGCATACATGGGTGGGGATATGCTCCATTCGTACACGGGTGTGGGTAAGGTCCATACATACACTGGTGGGGTGGGGGTACGCTCCATTCATACACGGGTGTGGGTATGCTCCATACATACACGGGTGTGGGTATGCTCCATTCATACACGGGTGTGGGTACGCTCCGTACATACACTGGTGGGGTGGGGGTACGGCCTGTACATACACTGGTGGGGTGGGGGTACGCTCCATTCATACACGGGTGGGGGTACGCTCCGTACATACACTGGTGGGGTGGGGGTACGGCCCGTACATACACTGGTGGGGGTATGCTCCATTCATACACGGGTGTTGGTACACTCCATTCATACACGGGTGTGGGTACGCTCCGTACATACACTGGTGGGGTGGGGGTACGCTCCATTCAAACATGGGTGGTGGTACGCTCCGTGCATTCCTGTACCCACGGTTTGCAGGCCTGGGAACGTACCGTCCCCAGGCCTTAAGAGCGTGGGTACGGGCCGTACCACGCCCACCACTACGTCACCCCGACAATGGCAGTACGGCCCGTACCCACGTTCGAATGGCCTGGGTATGAGCAGTACCAGCATTGTTGGGGTGATGTGGGGGTACGCGTGGTACGACCCGTACCAACGCTCTGAGGGCCTGGGTATGGTGCAGACCCCCAATGGGGTGCCGTAGGGGTACGCACCGTCCCCAGCCCTTCAGAGCGTGGGTACGGGTCGTACCATGCGTACCCCCACATCACCCCAACAATGCTGGTACGGCCCGTACCCAGGCCATTCGAACGTGGGTACAGGCCGTACCGCCATTGTCAGGGTGACGTAGTGGTGGGCATGGTACGGCCCGTACCCACGCTCTTAAGGCGTGGGTACGGTACATACCGGTATTGTTGTGTTGCCGGTCCGCGTCAACATCCACTTCCGTTGTGGCGGACGCTTGCGTTGCTGGACACGCCCCCACCCCCTCGAGGTGACCAGGTCCTGCAGGTCAGGTATGTCCAGGGCATGTGTGATTTGTGACTTGTGTGGGGGTTATGTGTCCTGCCCCTGCCCCCCCTTTGCCCCTGGGTGTTATTCTGACCTTCTGCGGCGTCTGCGTCGGTGCCTGTAGAGCAGGTAGACTGCTATGAGGGCTGGGATGACACGTAGGTTCGGGTCCATGGCTGTCCGTCGCGTACAGGTGCTCCTTGTGCGCGTCGTCCTGGTTTCCCGGCAGTTTTTGGCAGCCGGAAAATATCATCCGTGCGGGGTGACGTCGGTGCGGATCGTACTTCCTGGTTCGTGAACCGCAGCCTGCATGCGTCCCGACGTCACGTCGGAGCCTTCCCGGATCACATTGGTATGTATTTTTTCGTCGGTCGGTGTTTGTTACGATTCGTACGGAAATGGTGTTTCCGTGCGAATCGTACTTGCATGTTTGTAATGTTTTTTTCCCGGGTACGAGTCGGACGGAGAATACGCTCCGACCGACGGTTCATACCCGGTTTTTCCAGGATCCGAATCGACGCCTAAATGTATATGTTTAATTAATGTTTTATTAAATTATATATATTAATTATTAATTTTAAACATTATAAAATATATTTAATTATGTTTATTTTATTTATAAGTATGATTTGGTTTATTTTACATATTTGTTTTAAACTACAAAATACTTTATATTTTTAATAACGATATTTTTGACATTCTATATTTTATTTTCGATATTTTTGTACTTACCATGTTGTAGATAGGATCTCGATATTCTTGTCATCAATATTTTTGCTCTGATATTTTTGTAGGTCGATTTTTTGACCTTCGATATTTGGTCAGTGATTCCATTCAAGGAGGTTTTTTCCTTTTTCAGTAACCTAGTTTTGCAGGCTTTATATACCATACACTTTCCCATTGCTTAACGGTAATAAAGTTCCTGTACTGCTCCTCTAAAACATGTGCTGTCCTTTGGAACAACATATTCGGTCAATTTAACCTCCCTATAGATCAATTGTAAAGGGTGCCTAGGATACACCTACAGCACTGCTTATTTTGGAAAAGAATAAGTGCCGGGCCTAAAGGTTTGTTCAGAAGCCAGTGAGCTATTGAATGTCAACTTGCTGAATACTAAGGCTGTATAGTCCTAATTTCACCTCATACCTCTTTAATCTACCACCAGACACCCATTGTGCCTTTAATTTACTCTTACAGGTTCCTGTTTTCTCCCTTTATGTTTTTTTTCTGTCTTTCTCTTTCACCTTGTGTTTTTTCACTCTTTTGCTTTGGGTCAAAGTCTAATAATGAAAAATAAGTGGGAGACCCCAAAAAATGAGTGCCTGTGGACCCCATCTGAAACCACCAGCTCACATTAAGCAATGACCAATGACACATAAAAAGTTAAATGCCTTATGTGGGAAGCAGGATGTGTTTACACCTCCTACATTTATGACAAAAATATATGTCTGCTGTGAACACCACTGTGCCGTGTCAGAGTTACAGTTTGAATATATAGTGCAGTGACAGGTGGCAGGGAAAAATTTCATTTGGACAAAGCCAATTTTATATATTCCTAAATCATCCCTAATTTGTCCATTGTAAGCCCACATGATAGGATGCCAATATGAACAAATGGGACACATGACATATCGGGGTTAGTGTGCCCTCACAGTGAATAAAATCCAAAAGCTACTTAATTGTGTAGGCCTTGCTAGACATTTCTATAAATAGGTCTAGATGGAATTAATCTCTTTATTTCCTAGCTCTGCTTAGGAAAAGGCTAAAAATGTTTGAAAATAACTTCCTGCTTGATTTCTAAAATCTGATTTAATGGTGAAATTGGATTTTTGATAACATAAGCAGAAAAGTAACTTTATAATAATGTACGTACGGTTGCCTAAACAGAATTTGTTTAAAACCAGTTCTGCGATTTGGAGTGTGAACAAGAGACTCAACTCATTATTATGGTTACTTTGAATAAAAATGCTTTATTTAAAATATTTGTGTGATAGTAATTATTATTCATCATAGCCATGTACGTGGGAATGTAGTGTGGGTTAACCACGCCCTATGTACAACGCTAAGTTAGCATAACCTCGATGGCTGTTAGAAAGCCAGCTTGCCGCTTCTGCTGCTTTTGCACGCGACACTGTTGTTACATGTTATTCATTCGAGAACTGCTGACTCGACTTTGCTTCACATGAGAACCGTCTGTTGTTTAACATCCTTAACAGCGAGCTGTGACCTTGGTCTGTACACCGTGTAAAGAACGAGTCTGGGTCACTAGACGGGGCAGGTTGTTGTGTTCAGGTTGATCGTACCACTTCTTAGCCATAACATACATACAGCTGCCAATACCTGAAAGACGAGCCCTTTAATATTACAGAGCAGCATGTTTTCTGTTACATTCGAAATGAAGAGCTGTTGCAGGAGAGAGCCTAGCTGATCCTGTGAAGTGATTCCACTAAGCTGATCTGTAAGGTATGGGGTCCCCCATGCAAGCCTAAGACCCCTTCTATTAGTGTAATAATACCTTATTAGTTGCTAGAGAAAGTAGGGTGGTTGCTTTCCACTGTCATTATTATTATGATTGCTCCTTTCATTTTCTATGGTATTGTAACAATGCTGATGGTGCTGATCCTAACCATTTGTCTGCTTGTGTTAGCCAAAGTACTGCATCTTAGGACGCGAGGTTTATAAAATAAACTCTTTAAACTTTACTGTGTCTTTGTTATTCTGTTGTGGACTGATATACAGCTACCAACGGGTACTTCGGATTCCCACCACTCCTGAGAGTATCTAAGTCGCTTGTTCTGGGTTGTCTATACATTGGGACCGCCGAGCTAAATCTCGGATAACGAATGTGACACTAAGCTAGTCAGATAGGGGTTCTTAGTTCTGAGGGGAGTTTCTGGTACACCACAATTCTCTGAGGTCCTGGTTTCATGCGCATAGTTCTGTGCATAAGCAGAATCCCTGCAACAGGAATACATTAGATTATAGTTATTGATAAATTATTGTGGTGATTTATTGACAAAGCAAATAGGTCTGATGTCTATCCATTGATTTGCTGACCCCCTGGTTTATCCATCAGGCCTGCTTTTTCTATTTTATGACTTCTGACCCTTTGACCAAACCAGTAGGTCTGTCTTACTTAAAATGACAGCCTTGATATTTTTACTTTACATTAAAAGAACCTCAGAAATGAACTAAAAAAAAACAAAGGTTAAAGTGACGTTCTAATAGGCTTTGTACATTTAAAAAACCTTAAAAATTCACCGAAAAAATCAAAGATGAAAGGGATGCTATCTTTAAGTGAAAATGTTGCTTAAAAAATAACATTTTAAACTAACAAAACCACTGAAGTTCACGAGTTATAGTTATCCCATATAACTATAACTTGCACCTTAAAGTAACTACTTGCGCCCTTGCCATGCATTGCTTGTACACTCACATATAACATACCTCTTGACATGTTCAATGGCTACATTGAAAATAATCCTTAATGACATCTGAAATGACATCTTTGGTAACAACACTGTGCATGGCGAGCGTGCAAATTATAGTTACTTTAGGGCACTCATTCTAGTTTTTTTTAAATAACTATAACTGATAATGTTCCTTTAACCTTTGTCTTTTACAGTGAATTCCTATGGTTTTTAAATGTAAAGTAGGATATTATTATAATTCCTAACTATTTTGTCACTGTAAGCATTTGCCCCAAACAGAGACGACACAGACGCACTTGGACCAAGGTGTGAATAGTATTTACTCCTTCACCATGCACAATCACCAATGCGTTTCAACCATAACTGGCCTTGTTCACTGTGAATATACATTACTTTAGTGCACCTTTTATCTTTACTACCATCAGCACAGTGAAGGAGAGCTGCTGGAACAGTATGGGCACAAAATAAAATCCGAAATGTGAGATAAACTACTTTCACTGATAAAGCAGCATTCATAAAATGCTGAACCAAAAAGTGAAAATAAATTTAGCAGACAGAAGCCAGTTTCTCTTCAAATTGCCATCCTGTAACCTAACATCAATGTTCTGTGACCTTAGACTGTATTATTAATTGATGTCAAAGATTCTACTCAGTTTGTAAGTGGTTGTATGGGTGAGTGAGTGGTTGTTTGGGTGTTTGGTTAAGTGAGTTGATATGTGAGTGCCTATATTGGAGAGTAAGTATGTGTGTGAATGGCTGTATGGATGAGTGAGCAGATGTGTGAGTGCTTGTATGAATTTGTGAATGGGTATATAAGTTGTTGTGTGGGTGTGTGAGTGCTTGTATGGATGAGTGAGTGACTGTGTAGGTAAATAAGTGGGTGTGTGAGTAGCTGTATGGATGAATGTGTGGCTATGTGAGTGGCTGTATGAGTAAGTGACTGGTTGTATGAGTGGTTGTATGAGTGAGTGAATGGTTGTGTGAGTGGCTGTGTGAGTGAGTGGGTGTGTGAGTATCGATATGAGTCTGTGAATGGGTATGTGAGTGGTTATGTGGGAGTGGGCATACAAGAGGTTAAATGGAGGTGTGAGTGGGTGTGTGAGTGGTGGTTCTGTGGATGATATCATCAGTGATGTCATCTGTGATGTCACTGGCCATGTCATGAGTGATGTAATATGTGAGGTCATAAGCAGTGCATTGCGCCCCATAAGTTATAGTTTGCTCAGGTAACAATAACTGAAGAATTTCACAGGTTTTGTACGAATGAAATCTGAGCCTAACTATAACATCCCTGTAAACGTTGTTTTTTTCAGCTAATTCCTAAGGTTTTTTAAATTCTATTTCTTAACTATAACATCCCTGTAACCTTTTATTTTTATAAGTGCATTTCTCTGTTTTTTTAACTAGTAGTGTTGCTTGCAGAGTGGTGGAGAAAAGGGGTGGGGCCTACGAGCAGCTCTGAGAAATCTCAGAGTGTCGGACTTACAGGAGGGCTTCTGGGTCTCCAAGTACTCTCAGAATCCAAGAGGACTTCATCCCCCAACCAGCAGTGTACCAGGAAGTTCCTGTGCAGAATGGTGGAAAATGTGGGTGTGGCCTCTGAACACCTCTCAGCAATTCTGCTTTGTGGGACTTACTGGAAGTAACAGGAGGGATTGTTGGCCCTCAAGGACAATCTAGAGCCAAGGGGACTTTATTCCCCAACCAGCAGTGCGCCAGGACATGCAATTGCAGAGTGGTAGAGAAAGAGTGTTTGGCCTCCAAAGACCTCTCAGCAATCCCACTGTGTGTGACTTACTGGAGGTAACAGGAGGGCTTGTTGTCCCCCAATGGCCCTCTGGAGGACTTCAATCCCCAACCAGCATTACGCCAGTGGGCACGTTTGCAGAGTGGTTTAGAAAGGGTGCTTGGCCTCCAAAGAGCTCTCAGCAATCCCACTGTGTGGCACTTACTGGAGGTAACAGGAGGGCTTGTTGGCCCCCAAGGTCCCTCTGGGGGACTTTATCCCTCAACCAGTATTGCGCCATTAGGCATGTTTGCAGAGTGGTGCAAAAAGGGGGTGTGACCTCCAAAGTCCTCTCAGCAATCACACACTGTGGGACTTACTGGAGGTAACAGGAGGGCTTGTTGGCCCCCAGGACCATCGAGAGCCAAGGGAACTTCATTCCCCAACCAGCAGTGCACCAGGATGTGCATTTGCAGCATGGTGGAGAAAGGGGATGGGCCTCCAGAGACTTGACAGTCATTTTAAAAAAAATATTTTTTTATTTGAGGAGGGGGCAGTGTGGAACCCTTTCCTGGGCCAGGTTGGACCCCCAGGACCCCATCCCCTGGGGACAGGTCTATTTTGAATAGGGGAGGGGGTTGCGCAGGACCCCATGCCCTGGGGCCCAGCCTTACTTTATTTATTTTTTAAACTGAAGGGAGGGTGCCGAGAGGCCCCGGGAACCCCATACCCCATATTAATATATAAATATGTTTGGGGTTTGGGGTTTTTTGTGGAAGAACGGCCGTGAGATAGGTTCCCCAGAAAACCCAAAAGAATCATATTTCTGTCCTGTTCTGATGAACTATGTACTATTAAAAGCACTAGCTCATGAGTGCGCATCTTGGACTTTTGTTTTTTCCCAAAATGTGTATATGATCTGCTTGCACCATTGTCCTCACACATAAATATCATTCACATATCATACACACACAGACACACTCAAACTCAGACACACACATATATATAATCCCTTAAACTTACCTGTGATGTAAATATTGCCTCCAGCAAGCAATGATTATAAAATTAAACAATTTTTAACATCACTTACAAAAACAACAGTGGAAAGATTTCACACTAAAAGTTCAGAGGCTGGAACACTAGACTAAGGTGAAAATACATTTTGAAAAATCTGAGAGGTGGATAAGAAATGATGGGATGGAATTGAATGGGTTGGGGAACACGAGGGAACACAACTAGGCTGGTGCAGTCTGGAGTCAGAGTGCTACTTTTTAATAAAATGGCCCCCACATACATAATTTTTCATAATTGCGCAGATCATAAACACCCCTAAGTCAGCTCTATTGATAGAGAAAGATGCATGTACACCAGGTAAGGTATGCAAATGATGAACTTACGCATCCACAACTTTATTTGTTGTAAATGAGGCTTATTAATACTAATGCGCTGAACCTCTAACCATTGAAATGTTAAATGAAAAATGCATAAAACGGTATTTTAGTCTTCTATATTTTTACTCCTAAGCAGCATGGGATTCAAATGTGGTTAAAAAATTCCCTTTAGGGTGGGAACAAAAACGAAAGCTCATTACTTTAATATTTTGATTCAAAACATTTCAAATCCATGCTAGAAAAAAACAGAAATCCTTTCATCTACCTACTATCACACAAACTGCGCTCCCTTATTTTAATTTAATTAGGCATCGGAATGATCTTTCACCTCAGGTAAAATATAGCTTCATATATTTCCTCAGGTGACACTATTAATTCTAACAGACAAAATACTATTCTCTTCCAATTTAAAATGAACAAACAATCTTATTACACCAATTGAAAGCATGTAAAGATAAAAGTGAAAACTCATCAACATTCGAGTCAAATTGGAACGAAGATGAAGGAATCAGATATCAAACACAACCCCTCATTATGGCGCATGTCTAAAGTACAATAACATTACATTTTTCAATTGAGAATCAGTTTTGAGACAACTTTTTAGTAGGTATATATATATTATATATATATATATATATTATCTACTGGCGGTCGCCAGTAGATAGTTATAGTTAGGACCTGTTTCCATAGGAAATCCGCAACATTCTATTTGGAATAACTTTGACGCCGGTTGACGAATCCTCGCGAAATTTTCTAAATAGGTGGGGCGCTCCGCTCCGCTCCTACCCTGAAAGTCTCAGGGGGATTCGTCAAGCGGGGGCTGAGAAAAAAGGGGGTTCCCAAAACGCGTTTTCCCCATGCAATTTTCCATAGGGACCTTTAGTCCAAGGTACAGCCCGAACGGCTGAACAGAATTACTTGAAATTTGGCAGAGAGGTAGTCCTCAGGTCAGGGACGTGCCTTTTGCAGGTCTGGTGTCAATCTGTTCAGTAGTTCCTGAGAAAATCAAAAGTAAAATCATATATATATGTGGGCGGAGCCTAACCACACATCTCATCCTGAGATCTGATTGGCTGTCAGCACTTCATCCAAGAAGTGTTGGCAGCCATCTTGGGACCAATTTACATGATAGCACCTCATTAAAAAGCATTGCAGTTAATAGAAGGTTTTAAGACTTTAGTTACATTATAAATCATTTGTTGATGGTACCATACTCATTTTAGGAATTGTGGTATGTTCTAAGGTGATTTCACCATGTGAAACAGCCTTCTGCTGGGATATCATGATTGAGAGAAAAATATTTTCTCATGCTTTTCCCACAGAGGTTTGGAAGGTGATCTATAAGCTAAACTGAGAGCTTATTTTCTGTAAATTCACATTATCTTTCTCAGTCATGTGAGAATGAAGTCTGACATTCTCAGTAAAACATGTACATCCAACAAGGGCAGAGACTGTCAGTTGATTCCTTTGTGTTCTACTGCAGCTTCCCAGAGTGTTCCAAAGAACAACTAGAGCGCTAACAGTCCTACTTATGATAAACGTATGGCACACCTGAAGCCATCTTGCTTGGATTAAAGTGGTAACTCTTAAAACATTTAATTTAAAAAGGAACAAAATGAGGGGGTTCATTTTTCCATAAAAAGTATGATTAGTGCTGCAGAAAGAAAAATTAGGGCACATTTTGAGTGACTTCTCAAATCCTCTTCTATTTCATTAAAAAATTCTGACATGCAGACTGAAACATGCACTTTCAATACCAGCAGCAGTTTTCCCTGGTGAGCAGTAGCTTTACTACAGTGATCTAATGAGCAAAAAGAGTGCTAACATTCTGAATTTATGGCAAATGTGTGACACATCTGAATGCCTTTGGAATCAAAGTAAAAAACTGAAAGTATTTCCTACTGAGGAGACTGCAGTAAATGAGGAAATTAGGAAACTTCATAACAAATAAGTCTGCCAAGATGGCCACCAGAGACAAAAGAGCCCAAATGCAGCCCAAATATCACCCAGATGTAGCCCAAGTATAGCCCAATGACAGAATGCCCCAGAGTGTTCTTAAAAACAACTGGAGCGCTTACTGTCTTCATTATGACAAAAGTATGGCACACCTGAAGCCATCTTGATTGGAATAAACTGGTAACACTTAAAACATTTAATTTAAAAAGGAACACAAGGAGGGAGTTCATTTTGCCATAGAAATTATGATTAATGCTGAAGAAAGAAAATGAGGGCACATTTTGAGTGACTTCTCAAATCCTCTTCTATTTAATTAAAAAATTCTGACATGCAGACTGAAACATGCCCTTTTAATACCAGGAGCAGACTTCCATGGTGAACAGTAGTTTTACTACAGGTATCTAATGAGCAACTAGAGTGCTAACATTCAGAATTTATGGCAAATGTGTGACATATCTGAATACCTTCATGATGGAATCAAAGTAAAAAACTGAAAGCATTTCCTACTGAGGAGACTGCAGTACATGAAGAAATTAGGAAACTTCATAACAAATAAATCTCCCAAGATGGCCACCGGAGACAAAAGAGCCCAAATGTAGCCCAAAATCACCCAGATGTAGCCCAGATATAGCCCAATGACAGAAGTGTGCAAAACACTTATTATTTTGTGTTTTTGCAGTGTTATATAGTGCAGACTTCTCAGGTATTGGAGTGCTTTACATGAGCATTGGTTACATCACACAAGACCAAATTCATTTTGGTTGTAGACATGGGGAGACTAAGTGATTTGACCAGAATCACAGAATGTCGAGCTGAAGCAGAAACTCCAACCTGGTTCCCCAGTTGCAAAGTCTGCAGTTCTGGAAGTAACACCACATCCTCTCCCCTAAGTGCAACATTTAATCAAGTGGTCAACTGGATAAAAAAACATAAAGGTAACAAATAATTTAAAAGTGCTTTCTTGCTTTTTGAAAACTCAGAAAAGATGTCCTTATTTTAGTCTTTTAGAGCACTAACCATAATTTTGATGCCAATAAGACCCTCTCATATATGTAATTTCTAAAGGAAATGCGCTAGGTATTACAGTTTTGATTACATCAAGATGACGTCAGGCGTTCCACACTTTTGTAATAAATATAGAATGTTAGCAATCTAGTTGTTCATTAGGATACTGTTGAGAGGCAGAGGCCAGGGGCACGGTCTCTGAAAATTGAAGGCAGGTAGGAGGGTGCAGAGGCAACAATTTGACCACACTGGGCAGGCAGGAAGGGCAGTGGCAGCGCAACAGATTATGGAGGGCAGTGAAAAGGGGGGCAGGGGCAACAAACCAACAATACAGGACTTGCAAGAGAGGCTGTGGCAATGTAATAGACCATTGAGGGCAGAAGGAAGAGGCAATGGTAGTACAACCATACAGGCCAACAGACCCGATTCAGCCAGGAAACGTCCAATATTTTTAAGCTCAAATGGGCTTTATTTTATCTGTCTCCTGTCTACAATCTCCTCTTTTTCAATGTAACTCAAAGGGGAAAATCAATACTCCAGTTTTTTTTCAAAATCTCCCTCTTACCAAGTTCAAAATGTTCGCAAGTATGGTACATTGGATCATGGAAGGAAATGGGGTAGGGACATGGACTTGGATAACAGAGGACAGGAGGGACATGGAGAGGTGCACCAAACTGACCCTGCAGGGCAGGCATCAGGGTTTGCAGCAGCACAGTACACCACACAGGGCATGCGGGACGGGAGTGAAGCACAACAATCCATAGAAAGCAAGAGGGAGGGGACATGACCAATGCACATGGACAACAGAGAACAGAGGGGCAAGAGGCAGGACCATAATGGACAGACAGGAGTGAAAGCTGCAGCATAACAGACCATAAAGGGCAGGAGGGATGGATCAGGGGCATTACACTGGAACAGACAACCCAGGAGGGAGGGAGTAGGGGTCTGCACATGTAAACAGAGGGCTGGGGGCAAGGGGGCAGGGCAGGAGCAGCAAGATAGCCATGGAGGTCAGGCAGGATGGGCACTAGAAGCAAGACACACCATGAAGAGCAACAGTGAGACTGTGATGGCATACACACAGACCATGGAGGGAAGGTGGGAGGGGTTCAGGGGCAGCTAACTGACCACACAGGGAAGGTGGGAGGGGCCATGGCAGCACAGAAGACCATGCATGGCAAGTGGGAGGGTTAGTGGTAGCACAATGGCTATGATGGGCAAGAAGGAGGGTGCAGGGGCATGTACAAAGGACGATGGAGGATAGAAGGGAGGGTCAGGACCTGTGCACAGACAAGAAAGTTCAGGGGAAGGGGCCTCACAACAGACCGCACGGGGCAGGCAGGAGGAGCAGTTGCAGCACAACAGACCAGGGAGGGCAGAAGGGTGTGGCAGTACAATGGACCATGTAGGACAGGAGGAAGAGGATAGGGGCATGGCATGTGGACAGGCAGGGTGGAGGTGGCAGGGACAGGTTACAGTCATCTGACAATGCTAGGCAGGTGGGAGGGGAGTGGCAGCTCAACAGAACACTCAGAGTAGATAGGAGTGGCAGGTCCATGGAACATGGTGGGCAAAAAGGATGGAGCAGGGGCATGCACAAAGACATCGGAGGGCAGGGGGAAGGAGAATAGGGGCAGCAAGCTAAGCACAGAGTTTAAGCAGGAGGTCAATGATGGGGCATAGAATTGGGCAATGGAGGGCAGGAGGAGTGGACTGGTACATCATACTAAATTGAGGGCAGTGGCAGCACATCAGACCATGCATGGCAGGAGGGAGGAGGCTAGTCCATGGATTCACACAACAGAGGATAGGGAGGAGGGGGATGGGGCAGCAAGCTAACTGTTCAGAGAAGGCGGGTATTAGGAACTTTATTGTTTTTAAAACGTGTGTCTGTGCGAACTACTTAAAATATGAACAAGCATGCAGCATAATCTCACTTTTATTCAGGAAGAAGAGGACGTTTGTGACTGGGACTCTGGGCTCACTTGGCAGAAACACCCCCTGACCCTCCACCCCCTATCGCAAAATGTAATGCCCGTGAAAAGGGTAGGTGAACACAGTGTTATATAGAACATAGTCCTGAGAGCACGATTGAAAATGAAAACTAGATATAGTGTATGGTATAAACTATGCACCAAAAAGTGTGATATAAGATGAACCGGGCATGAAATATAATATGCAATACATTGTGCGCAATGACAGATTAATTGGAGAGCGCGAGATAGCACAGGCACTAGCGCGTGCTATGCGATATGCGCCTTGGAGTGTAATATGCACAGGGCAGTGTTGTGTAACCTAACTAGTCTCTAAAGTTGTAATATAAAATATGTGCTGGGGAGTGTAACGTTGCATATGCACTGTGACAAAGATATGGATCCCAGATTGTAATATGTATGGCATACCACTGTGCGTTATAACATAGGCATCGAGGAAGGCACGTTAGATGGGGCAATCTAACCCGTGCGAAGACAAGTGTGGCATGACATATTCAAGGGGTGGTGTTACAGTGCACATGGGCTAGAGAGTGTCATAGCATATGCACTAGCTAGTGGAATACAACACAGAGGTGTGTGGCACTCGGCAGGCAATGGTGGGTGTAACACAGCATTGGGCTCTGCCAGGAGCGCGCTGTGACTCTCAAGTGATGTTCGTCCCCTTTCCAGAGAGTAAAATAAAAAGTATTACACATCCGGCAGTGGATGTGTGTTTTATTAACCGTGAGGGGGGTTTCTTGCATAGTTTTGGTCGAATTTTTGTCGAATCCCCTTTGAATGGCTTGGTGTGCATGTGTATTAAATGTGCCCGTCAATAGCTACCCATGTTTGTATAAATAAACGACAAGGGTGTCTACCGGGATTAGGCACGGTAGGGCATCAGACATGTCAGAGCTTCACTAGTGGTGTAAATACATTCCACGTGGATTCATTGTATGCATAGTCGCCTTTTAATGAATATCACGCAAATCGTCATGGTGATAGGTACGTACGGATTGTCCAGCATGTCCTAGGTGTGTCTATAAATATATATTTTTTAAAAATAATAAAAAACAGTGGCCGGCCCTGGGGATTGGGGTCAAAAAAATATAATTAGGAGACAGGCCCTGGGGGATGGGGTCATCAGGGCCAATAAATTAGAATAAGAAGGGGAACCACACAGCCCCCCTTCTTAAAAAATTAAAATAAATAAAAGACTGGCATCGTGAGGGAGGCCACGCCCCCTCCTTGCAGCACTCTGCAAACGCGCCCCCTGTCGAGTTGTAAGTTGGGGAATTAATTCCTCTTCAATACTGAGGGTCCCTGAGGGCCAACTAGCCCAACAGGCATCTCCAGTATGCACCAGGGAGCTGCGCTGCAGACAGGTGTTCTGAGGCCAAGCCCCTTTTTACACCTCTCTGCAACGCAGCTCTGTGGCGCTTACTGGAGGTACCTAGTGGTCTAGTTTGACCCTAGGGATCCTTAGGAATTAAGGGGACTTAATCTCTCAACTTAGAACAGCCACAGGGCGCGTTTACACAGTGGTGAAGGGAGGGGACGGGGCCTGAGGTGACGTGTGCAAACACGCACTATGGCACGTTTTACATTGGGGATATAATTTTCCTTCAATACTGAGGGCCCCTGGGGGCTAACTAGCCCACCAAGTGCTTCCAGTAAGCGCCACTGAGCTGCATTGCAGAGAGGTGGTCCAGGCCGTGCCACTTTTTACACCTCTCTGCAACGCAGCTCTGTGGCACTTACTGGAGGTACCTAGTGGGCTAGTTGGACCCTAGGGACCCTCAGGATTCAAATGAACTTAATCTCCCAACTAAAAACAGACACAGGGCGTGTTTACACAGTGGTGAAGGGAGGGGACGGGGCCTGAGTTAACGTGTGCAAAAACGCCCTGTGGCCTGTTTTAAGAGGTAGTTTTAATCCCCCTGCCCTATTATATACTAGGGGCTTACAGAGGAGGTCATGCTAATCACAGGGGGACCCCAACGCATAATGGTCCCTAGTGTATGTAGGTGTTTTCACTGTATTCTAAGTGTCTTTTAACATAGCACTGGCTCTAGGACTGGTTAGTCAGACTCAGTTACCACAAGTATCCGTCTGAAAAAGTTGAGGGTACAGGATGATTTTGCAACAAGGCTTCTTTCTGCTCTTCTTTTTGTTCTTTCTGCACGTTATCCTTCTTCCTGCACTTTTCTTCGTCTTTGAGGACTTCTGTTGCTTCTTTCTGCACTTCTTTTTTTTCTTTCTGTGCATTTTTTCTTCTTTCTTCACATGTCCTATCTCTGTAGGCATAGTTAGAAATTAGCATTTAAAAACCTTTGAAATTCACAGAAAAAAACCTAGGTTTCAGGCACGTTATAGTTAGTAATTAGCATTTAAAAAAACTCAGAAATTCACTGAAAAAACCATAGGTTTCAGGGGTGTTATAGTTAGCTGGACTTTTCACTTGTACAAAACCATTGAAATTCCCATGTTATAGTTAGTTCAGCTAACTATAACTCGCGCGCCCGCAATGCACTGCTGATGACGTCACATATTACATCACTCATGACATGGTCAGTGACATCACTCATGACATCACTGATGACATCTCAAATGACATCACTGATGACATCACTGATGACATCATCCTTGTGATAGAGTGGCAGACCTCCTCTCACCCTAATACAACCTTTGATACACACATTCAAAAATAGAGACTAAACTTTTCAAAACAATGGACATACCAATACCAGTTACAACAACCTCTTCAGTAATTCTAAGATCCACATACACATCCACTCATTCACCAACAGTCCTATACAGTCACTCATACATGTATTCACTCATCATATGTACTCATACACCTATACATCCTGTTACACAATGCCACTCATCCATAGAGTTACTCACACACATAGTCACTCATGCTAATAAAGAATCAAACATACATTTATTTGCATATACAGTTATACACACACCACCACACTTACTTCTACGGAAACTTACACATACTTAGTCTTTTAAACAATCACTTATAGAAACACATACTTATTCATACAGGAACTCTTTCAATCTCTCACTCTCACATATACTCACTTATATACACCAATAGTCACATATACTAGTTTAAAACATATGTAGTTACTCATAAAGACACTATTGAGACAGTCATTCACTCACTAACACACCCATACACACACTCATCCACCCACACAGCCCTGCACACATGCTGTCTTCAACACATACAAAGAGTGAGTCACTCATTCATGCACCTATGCACTATGTAATACCCCCCACCGAACCATGCAGACACTCAGACTGATACTCAAAAAACCAACTAATAACCTATATAGACACCCATGTAGCTAATCACCAACCCATGCAGCCACTTATACACAAAGTGAGAGACTGATACAGATATTTACATATTTAAACATTACTCACTAAGCCATGTATTCACTATGATACACTTAATCAGTCAGTTACACAATCAATTTTTCAAAAACAAATCATCCATTTAGACACTTATATACCCATTTATTCTTCCATCGACCTTGAGATATACATATATAAAACATATTTAATTTTCAGAAAAACACACATTCACTGGATGATGTCATCAGTGATGTCATTTGAGATGTCATCAGTGATGTCATCAGTGATGTCACTGACCATGTCATCAGTGATGTAATATGTGACGTCATCAGCAGTGCATTGCGGGCGCACGAGTTATAGTTAGCTGAACTAACTATAACGGGGGAATTTCAATGGTTTTGTACAAGTGAAAAGTCCAGCTAACTATAACACCCCTGAAACCTATGGTTTTTTCAGTGAATTATATATATATATATATATATATATATATATATATATATATATATATATATATATATATATATATATATATATATATATTACCTACTGGCGGTCGCCAGTAGGTAGTTATAGTTAGGACCACGTTTCCATAGGAAAACCTCAACATTCTATTTTGAATAACTTTGGCGCCGGTCGACGAATCCTCGCGAATTTCTCAAAATAGGTGGGGCACTACGCTCCGCTCCTACCCTGAAAGTCTCGGGGGGATCCGTCAAGCGGGGGCTGAGATAAAAGGGGGGTCCCAAAACGCGTTTTTCCCATGCATTTTTCCATAGGACCTTTAGAACGAGCTACAGCCCGAACGGCTGAACAGAATTACTCAAAATTTGGCAGAGAGGTAGTCCCTAGGTCAAGGAAGTGCCTTTTGTAGGTTTGGTGTAAATCTGTTCAGTAGATTCTGAGAAAATAGCCTTTAAATCAATATATATATCTGAGCCCGCTTACGGTACGCTTACCGTACGCTTACGGTAAGCGTACGGTGGCGTGCGCGAGCGCGATTCTGATTGGCTCTTAGATCTTAGTAAACATTCGAATCGGCCGAAACCAGGAAGCGGCGGCCGCCATTTTGTGTATTTCACTCTGAAAAAAAAGAGTGAAAACAAGGAAAGGGGGCAATGAGGAGAGTTACAGACCCCCTAACATTTGTAAGGGGGTCAAAGAAGGACAGAAAAGTACAAAGAAAACATTTATTGATTTTAAAAAAAAATCACGGGGTACGCGTACGGTAAGCTTACGGTAAGCGTACGGTAGGAAAAAAAAAAAAAAAAAATGAAAATCAGATTTAAGTGTTTAGATATTAGGGGGCTCTAAAAAGAGCCGTTGTGTTTATGAAATGATTTTTTAGTGGTACCTACAAGTAAGTACCGATGCAGAGTCTAAGGTTCAAGAGGAAGACTCTGTTCCCTTCATCATTGAAGTGCACACCATCTCCTCTATAAATGTCTTGCATGTCATAACGCAAGTTGTTGTGGTAAATGGCACCCATACCATAATCACGGAGGAAAGCAGAAACAGATTTGTTGACGTGCTTTCTTGCTTTGTCATCGCACTGCGTGCCCACCGTGCGTGCACGGCACTAACTGCGTAAAGTGGGCGCGCGGTGCGCGAAGCGCACCGCGTGCTCACTGTGCGCGCACGGTGCGCGAAGCGCACCGTGCGCGCACGGAACGAACTGCGTTAAGTGGGCGCGCACGCCACGAATGGCGTAAAGTAACTTAGCATTTAAAAAACCGTACAAATTCACTGAAAAAACCATAGGTTTCACACACGTTATAGTTAGGAATTAGCATTTAAAAAACCTTGCAAATTCACTGAAAAAACCATAGGTTTCACACATGTTATAGTTAGCGGAAATTTTACTGATAAAAAACCAATGAAATTCCCCCGTTATAGTTAGTGCAGGCAACTATAACTCACGCGACCGCAATCTTCTGCTGATGACATATGTGTCTTTATGAAAAAAAAATATTTGTAATATATGTATAGCTAAAAATGTATGGAAGAAGACATGGGCAAATAAGTGTCTAAATACAGTATTAGCATCAGCAGAGGATTGCGGTCGCGTGAGTTATAGTTGCCTGCACTAACTATAATGGGGGAATTTCATTGGTTTTTTATCAGTAAAATTTCCGCTAACTATAACATGTGTGAAACCTATGGTTTTTTCAGTGAATATATATATATATATATATATATATATATATATATTCACTTAAAAAACCATAGGTTTCACACATGTTATAGTTAGCTGGACATTTCCCTCGTAAAAACCAAAGAAATTCCCCCGTTATAGTTAGTGCAGGCAACTATAACTCACTCGACCGCAATCCTCTGCTGATGACATCAGATATTACATCACTGATGACATATGTGTCTTTATGAAAAATAAATATTTGTAATATATGTATAGCTAAAGATTAATGGAAGAAGACATGGGTAAATAAGTGTCTAAATACAGTGATGTAATATCTGATGTCATCAGCAGAGGATTGCGGTCGCGTGAGTTATAGTTGCCTGCACTAACTATAACGGGGGAATTTCATTGGTTTTTACGAGTGAAATGTCCAGCTAACTATAACATGTGTAAAACCTATGGTTTTTTAAGTGAATTTGCAAGCTTTTTTAAATGCTAATTCGTAACTATAACGTGTGTGAAACCTATGTTTTTTCACGTTTTTTTAAATGCTCAGTTATGTATTTATAAATTTTTTTTTTCAGGTTTTTCACTGTGCGCGCACCGTGCGCGAGCTGTGGGCGCTCAGTGCGCTTCGCGCACCGAGCACCCACGGTTCGCAGTGCGTGCGTGCGATTTAAAAAAAAAAAAAAACGTTTTTTTCTCCCTTGGGGGTCCTTCTGTGACCCCTTGACCAAGGCTAGGGGGTCAGGAACTGTCCACTCTGCCCCCTTTTCACATTTTTTTTTCACCCCCTCAGACTGCGAGAGACAAAATGGCAGCCGACACTTCCTGGTTTTGACCGATTCGAATGTTTACCGACATCTAACAACCAATCAGAATTGCGCTCGCGCACAGCAGGGTGTGCGCACAGTGCGCGCACGCTGCACGTGTATAGATATTGATATGCTTTTAAATACTATTTTCTCAAAAAATACTGAACAGATTTACACCAGAGCTGCAAAAGGCACTTCCTTGACCTTATGGTTACCTCTCTGCCAAATTTCACGTAATTCTGTTCAGCCGTTCGGGCTGTAGCTGCGACTAAAGGTCCTATGGAAAAATGCATGGGGAAAACGCGTTTTGGGACCCCCCCTTTTTCTCGGCCCCTGCTTGACGAATCACCCCGAGACTTTCAGGGTAGGAGCTGAACGGAGCGCCCCATTTGTTTTGAAAATTTCGCGAGGATTCGTCAACCAATGCCAAAGTTATTCAAAATAGAATTTTGAGATTTCCTATGGAAACTAGGTTGTAACTATAACTATCTACTGGCGACCGCCAGTAGATAATATATGTATATATATATATATTCACTTAAAAAACCATAGGTTTCACACATGTTATAGTTAGCTGGGCATTTTCCTCGTAAAAAACCAATGAAATTCCCCTGTTATAGTTAGTGCAGGCAACTATAACTCACGCGACCGTAATCCGCTGATGATGACGTCAGATATTACATCACTGTATTTACACATTTATATAGCCATGTCTTCTTCCTTTTTTTTTTAGCTATACATATATATACTTTTTTTTTTTCAGAAAGACACATATGTCATCAGTGATGTAATATCTGACGTCATCATCAGCGGATTACGGTCGCGTGAGTTATAGTTGCCTGCACTAACTATAACAGGGGAATTTCATTGGTTTTTTACGAGGAAAATGCCCAGCTAACTATAACATGTGTGAAACCTATGGTTTTTTAAGTGAATTTGCAAGGTTTTTTAAATGCTAATTCCTAACTATAACGTGTGTGAAACCTATGGTTTTTTCAGTGAATTTGTACGGTTTTTTAAATGCTAAGTTACTTTACGCTGTTCGTGCTGTGCACGCACGGTGGCCGCACGGTGGGCACGCGGTGCGCTTCGCGCACCGCGCGCCCACTTCACGCAGTTAGTGCCGTGCACGCACGGTGCACTTTGCGCGCACGGTGCACTTTGCGCACCGTGCACGCACGGTGGGCACGCGGTGCGCTACACGCACCGCGCACCCACGTTACGCGTTATAGGCCATGTACGCGCGGTGCACTTCGCGCACCGTCCGCACACGGAGTATACATGATGCACATGATTTTTAAGGGTTTTGCCATAAATTTGTTTAATTTGATATACCTGGCACACAAGCTGCGCTAAGCGCAGCTTGCGCACACGGGGTGACTGATATTGCAATTTTTTTGGGGGGTATTTTGGTGATGTCATTTGAGATGTCATCAGTGATGTCATGAGTGATGTCACTGACCATGTCATGAGTGATGTAATATGTGACGTCATCAGCAGTGCATTGCGGGCGCGCGAGTTATAGTTAGCTGAACTAACTATAACGGGGGAATTTCAATGGTTTTGTACAAGTGAAAAGTCCAGCTAACTATAACACCCCTGAAACCTATGGTTTTTTCAGTGAATTTCTGAGGTTTTTTAAATGCTAATTACTAACTATAACGTGCCTGAAACCTAGGTTTTTTTCTGTGAATTTCAAAGGTTTTTAAATGCTAATTTCTAACTATGCCTACAGAGATAGGACATGTGAAGAAAGAAGAAAAAATGCACAGAAAGAAACAAAAGAAGTGCAGAAAGAAGCAACAGAAGTCCTCAAATACGAAGATAAGTGCAGGAAGAAGGATAACGTGCAGAAAGAACAAAAAGAAGAGCCGAAAGAAGCCTTGTTGCAAAATCATCCTGTACCCTCAACTTTTTCAGACGGATACTGGTGGTAACTGAGTCTGACTAACCAGTCCTAGAGCCAGTGCTATGTTAAAAGACACTTAGAATACAGTGGAAACACCTATATACACTAGGGAACATTATGCGTTGGGGTCCCCCTGTTATTAGCATGACCTCCTCTGTAAGCCCCTAGTATATAATAGGGCATGGGGATTAAAACTACCTCTTAAAACAGGCCACAGGGCGTTTTTGCACACGTTAACTCAGGCCCCGTCCCCTCCCTTCACCACTGTGTAAACACGCCCTGTGTCCGTTTTTAGTTGGGAGATTAAGTTCATTTGAATCCTGAGGGTCCCTAGGGTCCAACTAGCCCACTAGGTACCTCCAGTAAGTGCCACAGAGCTGCGTTGCAGAGAGGTGTAAAAAGTGGCACGGCCTGGACCACCTCTCTGCAATGCAGCTCAGTGGCGCTTACTGTAAGCACTTGGTGGGCTAGTTAGCCCCCAGGGGCCCTCAGTATTGAAGGAAAATTATATCCCCAATGTAAAACGTGCCATAGTGCGTGTTTGCACACGTCACCTCAGGCCCCGTCCCCTCCCTTCACCACTGTGTAAACGCGCCCTGTGGCTGTTCTAAGTTGAGAGATTAAGTCCCCTTGAATCCTAAGGGTCCCTAGGGTCAAACTAGACCACTAGGTACCTCCAGTAAGCGCCACAGAGCTGCGTTGCAGAGAGGTGTAAAAAGGGGCTTGGCCTCAGAACACCTGTCTGCAGCGCAGCTCCCTGGCGCATACTGGAGATGCCTGTTGGGGGCACGTTTGCAGAGTGCTGCATGGAGGGGGCATGGCCTCCAGCACGATGCCAGTCTTTTATTTATTTTAATTTTTTAAGAAGGGGGGCTGTGTGGTTCCCCTTCTTATTCTAATTTATTGGCCCTGATGACCCCATCCCCCAGGGCCTGTCTCCTAATTATATTTTTTTGACCCCAATCCCCAGGGCCGGCCACTGTTTATTATTATTTTTAAAAAATATATATTTATAGACACACCAAGGACATGCTGGACAAACCGTACGTACCTATCACTATGACGATTTGCGTGATATTCATTAAAAGGCGACTATGCATGCAATGAATCCACGTGAAATGTATTTACACCACTAGTGAAGCTCTGACATGTCTGATGCCCTACCGTGCCTAATCCCGGTAGACACCCTTGTCGTTTATTTATACAAACATGGGTAGCTATTGAGGGGCACATTTAATGCAAATGCACACCAAGCCATTCAAAGGGGATTCGACATAAATTCGACCAAAACTATGCAAGAAACCCCCCTCACGGTTAATAAAACACACATCCACTGCCGGATGTGTAATACTTTTTATTTTACTCTCTGGAAAGGGGACGAACATCACTTGAGAGTCACAGCGCGCTCCTGACAGAGCCCAATGCTGTGTTACACCCACCATTGCCTGCCGAGTGCCACACACGTCTGTGTTGTATTCCACTAGCTAGTGCATATGCTATGACACTCTCTAGCCCATGTGCGCTGTAACACCACCCCGTGAATATGTCATGCCACACTTGTCTTCGCACGGGTTATATTGCCCCATCTAACGTGCCTTCCTCAATGCCTATATTATAACGCACAGTGCTATGCCATACATATTACAATCTGGGATCCATATCTTTGTCACAGTGCATATGCAACATTACACTCCCCAGCACGTATTTTATATTACAACTTTAGAGACTAGTTAGGTTACACAACACTGCCCTGTGCATATTACACTCCAAGACGCATATCGCATAGCACGCGCTAGTGCCTGTGCTATCTCGCGCTCTCCAATGAATCTGTCATTGCGCACAATGTATTGCATATTATATTTCACGCCCAGTTCATCTTATATCACACTTTTTGGTACAATGTTTATACCATACACTATATCTAGTTTTCATTTTCAATCGTGCTCTCAGGACTATGTTCTATATAACACTGTGTTCACCTACCCTTTTCACGGGCATTACATTTTGTGATAGGGGGTGGAGGGTCAGGGGGTGTTTCTGCCAAGTGAGCCCAGAGTCACAGTCACAAACGTCCTCTTCTTCCTGAATAAAAATGAGATTATGCTGCATACTTGTTCATATTTTAAGTAGTTCAAACAGTCACAATGTTTTAAAAACAATAAAGTTCCTAATACCCGCCTTCTCTGAACAGTTAGCTTGCTGCCCCATCCCCCTCCTCCCTATCCTCTGTTGTGTGAATCCATGGACTAGCCTCCTCCCTCCTGCCATGCATGGTCTGATGTGCTGCCACTGCCCTCAATTTAGTATGATGTACCAGTCCACTCCTCCTGCCCTCCATTGCCCAATTCTATGCCCCATCGTTGACCTCCTGCTTAAACTCTCTGCTTAGCTTGCTGCCCCTATTCTCCTTCCCCCTGCCCTCCGATGTCTTTGTGCATGCCCCTGCTCCATCCTTTTTGCCCACCATGTCCCATGGACCTGCCACTCCTATCTACTCTGAGTGTTCTGTTGAGCTGCCACTCCCCTCCCACCTGCCTAGCATTGTCAGATGACTGTAACCTGTCCCTGCCACCTCCACCCTGCCTGTCCACATGCCATGCCCCTATCCTCTTCCTCCTGTCCTACATGGTCCATTGTACTGCCACACCCTTCTGCCCTCCCTGGTCTGTTGTGCTGCAACTGCTCCTCCTGCCTGCCCCGTGTGGTCTGTTGTGAGGCCCATTCCCCTGAACTTTCTTGTCTGTGCACAGGTCCTGACCCTCCCTTCTATCCTCCATTGTCCTTTGTGCATGCCCCTGCACCCTCCTTCTTGCCCATCCTAGCCATTGTGCTGCCACTAACCTTCCCACTTGCCATGCATGGTCTTCTGTGCTTCCATGGCCCCTCCCACCTTCCCTGTGTGGTCAGTTAGCTGCCCCTGACCCCCTCCCACCTTCCCTCCATGGTCTGTGTGTATGCCATCACAGTCTCACTGTTGCTCTTCATGGTGTGTCTTGCTTCTAGTGCCCATCCTTCCTGACCTCCATGGCTATCTTGCTGCTCCTGCCCTGCCCCCTTGCCCCCAGCCCTTTGTTTACATGTGCAGACCCCTACTCCCTCCCTCCTGGCTTGTCTGTTCCATTTTAATGCCCCCGATCCGTCCCTCCTGCCCTTTATGGTCTGTTATGCTGCAGCTTTCTCTCCTGTCTGTCCATTATGGTCAGCTAGCTACCATTGCCTCTTGCCCCTCAGCTCTCTGTTGTCCATGTGCATGGTCCTGTCCCCTCCCTCTTGCTTTCTATGGATTGTTGTGCTGCACTCCCGTCCTGCATGCCCTGTGTGGTGTATTGTGCTGCTGCAAACCCTGATGCCTGCCCTGCAGAGTCAGTTTGGTGCACCTCTCCATGTCCCTCCTGTCCTCTGTTATCCAAGTCCATGTCCCTATCCCATTTCCTTCCATGATCCAATGTACCATACTTGCGAACATTTTGAACTTGGTAAGAGGGAGATTTTGAAAAAAATCTGGGATATTGATTTTCCCCTTTGAGTTACATTGAAAAAGAGGATATTGTAGACAGGAGACAGATCAAATAAAGCCCATTTGAGCTTAAAACATTGGACGTTTCCTGGCTGAATCGGGTCTGTTGGCATGTATGGTTGTACTACCATTGCCTCTTCCTTCTGCCCACAATGGTCTATTACATTGCCACAGCCTCTCTTGCAAGTCCTGTATTGTTGGTTTGTTGCCCCTGCCCCCCTTTCCACTGCCCTCCATAGTCTGTTGTGCTTCCACGGCCCTTCCTGCCTGCTCAGTGTGGTTAAATTGTTGCCTTTGCACCCTCCTACCTGCCTTCAATTTTCAGAGTCCGTGCCCCTGGCCTCTGCCTCTCAACAGTATCCTAATGAACAACTAGATTGCTAACATTCTATATTTATTACAAAAGTGTGGAACGCCTGACATCATCTTGATGTAATCAAAACTGTAATACCTAGAGCATTTCCTTTAGAAATTACATATATGCGAGGGTCTTATTGGCATCAAAATTATGGTTAGTGCTCTAAAAGACTAAAATAAGGACATCTTTTCTGAGTTTTCAAAAAGCAAGAAAGCACTTTTAAATTATTTGTTACCTTTATGTTTTTTTATCCAGTTGACCACTTGATTAAATGTTGCACTTAGGGGAGAGGATGTGGTGTTACTTCCAGAACTGCAGACTTTGCAACTGGGGAACCAGGTTGAAGTTTCTGCTTCAGCTCGACATTCTGTGATTCTGGTCAAATCACTTAGTCTCCCCATGTCTACAACCAAAATTAATTTGTTCTTGTGTGATGTAACCAATGCTCATGTAAAGCACTCCAATACCTGACAAGTCTGCACTATATAACACTGCAAAAACACAAAATAATAAGTGTTTTGCACACTTCTGTCATTTGGGCTATATTTGGGCTACATCTGGGTGATTTTGGGCTACATTTGGGCTCTTTTGTCTCCAGTGGCCATCTTGGGAGATTTATTTGTTATGAAGTTTCCTAATTTCCTCATGTACTGCAGTCTCCTCAGTAGGAAATGCTTTCAGTTTTTTACTTTGATTCCATGATGAAGGTGTTTAGATATGTCACACATTTGCCATAAATTCTGAATGTTAGTACTCTAGGTGCTCATTAGATCACTGTAGTAAAACTACTGTTCACCATGGAAGTCTGCTCCTGGTATTAAAAGTGCATGTTTCAGTCTGCATGTCAGAATTTTTTAATGAAATAGAAGAGGATTTGAGAAGTCACTCAAAATGTGCCCTCATTTTCTTTCTTCAGCATTAATCATAATTTCTATGGCAAAATGAACCCCCTCATTGTGTTCCTTTTTAAATTAAATGTTTTAAGTGTTACCAGTTTATTCCAATCAAGATGGCTTCAGGTGTGCCATACTTTTGTCATAATGAAGACAGTAAGCGCTCTAGTTGTTTTTAAGAACATTCTGGGACATTCTGTCATTGGGCTATACTTGGGCTACATCTGGGTGATATTTGGGCTACATTTGGGCTCTTTTGTCTCTGGTGGCCATCTTGGGAGACTTATTTGTTATGAAGTTTCCTAATTTCCTCATTTACTGCAGTCTCCTCAGTAGGAAATACTTTCAGTTTTTTACTTTGATTCCATCAAGAAGGCATTCAGATGTGTCACACATTTGCCATAAATTCAGAATGTTAGCACTCTTTTTGCTCATTAGATCACTGTAGTAAAGCTACTGCTCACCAGGGAAAACTGCTGCTGGTATTGAAAGTGCATGTTTAAGTCTGCATGTCAGAATTTTTTAATGAAATAGAAGAGGATTTGAGAAATCACTCAAAATGTGCCCTAATTTTTCTTTCTGCAGCACTAATCATACTTTTTATGGAAAAATGAACCCCCTCATTTTGTTCCTTTTTAAATTAAATGTTTTAAGAGTTACCACTTTAATTCAAGCAAGATGGCTTCAGGTGTGCCATACGTTTATCATAAGTAGGACTGTTAGCGCTCTAGTAGTTCTTTGGAACACTCTGGGAAGCTGCAGTAGAACACAAAGGAATCAACTGACAGTCTCTGCCCTTGTTGGATGTACATGTTTTACTGAGAATGTCAGACTTCATTCTCACATGACTGAGAAAGATAATGTGAATTTACAGAAAATAAGCTCTCAGTTTAGCTTATAGATCACCTTCCAAACCTCTGTGGTAAAAGCATGAGAAAATATTTTTCTCTCAATCATGATATCCCAGCAGAAGGCTTTTTCACCTGGTGAAATCACCTTAGAACATACCACAATTCCTAAAATGAGTATGGTACCATAAACAAATGATTTATAATGTAACTAAAGTCTTAAAACCTTCTTTTAACTGCAATGCTTTTTGATGAGGTGCTATCATGTATATTGGTACCAAGATGGCTGCCAACACTTCTTGGATGAAGTGCTGACAGCCAATCAGATCTCAGGATGAGATGTGTGGTTAGGCTCCGCCCACATATATATATGCTTTTAAATTCTATTTTCTCAGGAAATACTGAACAGATTTACACCAGACCTGCAAAAGGCACTTCCTTGACCTTATGGCCACCTCTCTGCCAAATTTCAAGTAATTCTGTTCAGCCGTTCGGGCTGTAGCTGTGTCTAAAGGTCCTATGGAAAAATGCATGGGGAAAATGCGTTTTGGGACCCCCCTTTTTTCTCAGCCCCTGCTTGACGCATCACCCCAAGACTTTCAGGGTAGGAGCTGAACGGAGCGCCCCATTCGTTTTGAAAATTTCACGAGGATTCGTCAACCGGCGCCAAAGTTATTCAAAATAGAATTTTGAGATTTCCTATGGAAACTAGGTTGTAACTATAACTATCTACTGGCGACCGCCAGTAGATAATATATATATATATAATTCACTGAAAAAACCATAGGTTTCACACATGTTATAGTTAGCGGAAATTTTACTGATAAAAAACCAGTGAAATTCCCCCGTTATAGTTAGTGCAGGCAACTATAACTCACGCAACCGCAATCCTCTGCTGATGCTAATACTGTATTTAGACACTTATTTGCCCATGTCTTCTTCCATACATTTTTAGCTATACATATATTACAAATATTTTTTTTTCATAAAGACACATATGTCATCAGCAGAAGATTGCGGTCGCGTGAGTTATAGTTGCCTGCACTAACTATAACGGGGGAATTTCACTGGTTTTTTATCAGTAAAATTTCCGCTAACTATAACATGTGTGAAACCTATGGTTTTTTCAGTGAATTTGCAAGGTTTTTTAAATGCTAATTCCTAACTATAACGTGTGTGAAACCTATGGTTTTTTCAGTGAATTTGTACGGTTTTTTAAATGCTAAGTTACTTTACGCCATTCGTGGCGTGCGCGCCCACTTAACGCAGTTCGTTCCGTGCGCGCACGGTGCGCTTCGCGCACCGTGCGCGCACAGTAAGCACGCGGTGCTTACTGTGCTTACGGTGCTTATAAGCCATGCACAAATGGTGCCCTTCGGGCACCATTTGCACAGGGGGTGGAGAGAGTGTGGATAATTTTTTCATTTATTATTTTTGTTGAAAATATTGTGGTTTTCCACACCTCTAATAAGCCCTGCACATTTGGTGGCCTGCGGCCACCAAAAGCCCAGGGGGTGGGGAGAGTGTGGATAGTGTTTTTTTTTTACATTTTTTACCGTACGCGTACGGTAAGCGTAATCGCCGAAATTAGCGAAAAAATAAAAATGGCATTTTTGGCCTTGGGGGGTCTTGGGGGACTCCCTCATCATGGCTATGTGTGTGTGAGCTGTCAAAACAGCTCCTTTACATGTGTATTGGTTTTATTTAACTACCTAACTCTCAGTGCGAGAGAGAAAATGGCGGCCGCCGCTTCCTGGTTTCGGCCGATTCGAATGTTTACTAAGATCTAAGAGCCAATCAGATTCGCGCTCGCGCACGCCACCGTACGCGTACGGTAAGCTTACGGTAAGCGTACCGTAAGCTGGCTCAGATATATATATTGATTTAAAGGCTATTTTCTCAGAATCTACTGAACAGATTTACACCAAACCTACAAAAGGCACTTCCTTGACCTGAGGACTACCTCTCTGCCAAATTTCAAGTAATTCTGTTCAGCCGTTCGGGCTGTAGCCCTGTCTAAAGGTCCTATGGAAAAATGCATGGGAAAAATGCGTTTTGGGACCCCCCTTTTATCTCAGCCCCCGCTTGACGAATCCTCCCGAGACTTTCAGGGTGGGAGCGGAGCGTAGCGCCCCACCTATTTTGAGAAATTCGCGAGGATTCGTCGACCGGCGCCAAAGTTATTCAAAATAGAATGTTGCGGATTTCCTATGGAAAAGGGGTCCTAACTATAACTACCTACTGGCGACCGCCAGTAGGTAATATATATATATATCCACGATGCTCAGATCAATCACAACGCTGCATTGCAGCATTTTGATTGGCTCAGGGGAGCCTGTGTGCCAGGTGCTTCCTGCTTTCTGCTGGACTGCAAAGGAAGAAGGAGGAGGACGCAGGGGAGGTGGCAGCGGGCCAGCCGTTCTAAGGGAAGTAGTTTTTAAAATTAATTAGCCTTCAATCCCCCCAACTCCCCTGCCCCACCACTCCCGTCCTGTGGCAGCTACTGCTAATATATGTATTTCAGGTGACAGTGCCCATGCCCTTCGTCCCTGGATCCTCACACCCTACCTTTATCCCCCCACTGAAAATGAAAGGCAATACAACACTGCACTAAGTTGCACAAGGACTGTGATCGATCGGACATTTGGACTCCTCACATCACATGTTTATTGCCTCCATTAGAGTGGGGGGTACCTTAAATATATACCAAAAAATGCTTGTAAGTTTGTAGCAACATGTGCCATTCCACACAATATTGCCTGCAGGAGAGATATACACATTGTGGCATCTAACTCTGATTCAGAGGAGAAGGATCCTGCCCCACCTGTTCAGCAGCCAACACATGAGAGCAGAGAAGTGGAGGGGAGAAGGCGCATGGACCACATTGCTACACATTACTTCTCAAGGTAAGACATGTTCACATCCACAATACTGTAACAAGATGGCACCACATGTGATTGATTGCTCAAAGTAAAGATAACTTTAATGACAGGTGTTAGTAAAACGTTGACAGACAAGCTGCCATTCTCATGAATTTTAATACCATGCAGTCATATACGTCGGTTACAGCACCAACAACAAATGAAAAAACAAATAAAGCCACTCCCTGATTGGCGTCCCTCAGTTATTTCCTTTGACTGCGTCCAGTATGTGATGTGCCACCATTTTGAGGAGTGTGGCTGCTACAGCGTCACAGCACACATGCATCTCTGGCAGAGATGCTGCTGTCACTGGATGACTCATTAGCAGGAGCCTTTGCACCTACACCACTAGCAATTTGCAGAGTTTGGATTGCCTCCACTGCAGTGGTTATCTAGCCAAGGCCCCTCAACACATCCCCATTGAAGTGGCCTATTTTCACATGTAGCCTCAATAGTGCAGTGGTGGCCTGTGCGAGCCTTCCAATGAACCTGGTCAAGGCAGCCATGTACATAGCACAGCTCATCTCTCTGAACCTTTGAGTGCTCCTGTCCTCAGACATCTCAGTACAGAGTTTCTCAAGGGCACTTGCCAGTCCGTCCAGTTTTTGTCCATGCTGGCCTGATTGTCTGCCAACTGATTGCCCACTATGTTGAACCCAACAGTAATGGACTGTTGCACTGTCTGCAATTTTCATTTGACCATTCTAATTTGTTTGTGCTGCAGGCGCTGAACCTACAACATCGACGCCTCAAGCTCACCATACACTGCCTGTTGTTCTGCAGTCGCCTGAGACCCAGAAGACTGCAAAGTGTGACGGTGCCTACAGGCATGCACAGTGGAGTGCTGCTGTTGGGACTTGACAACTGGTTGCATGGTTGGAGTGGATGACTATATGGCATCCTCGGCCTCTACTGACTGGCTGTGGAGAGAAGGACACACTGCTGGAGTGGTCATGAGGTGTTGTGGGCAGACTCTCCAGCACTACTGCTTTTTCTTCCATAATTTGTGCCTGTTCTTCACCATCATCTATTGGGCCTTCAATGTCTTCCCCAGTTACATCTAATTGGATAATGGAAATTCCATTAAAAATGTTACATGAGGAGCACATGTTCTTTGGTTGTACGAATGTATTCAATGTCTGACACTGACTACACTGTGTTTGTCTATGGCTACGATGCACCATAATGCACCATGAAGGCTATTTTTTTATAACATATTTTCTTGGATTTTGCACAAAATCAGGGCCTAGCTGGCCCACAAACTTATACAGGAGATAGTAATAAGAACTCCTTTGAATGATGACCACAAACAAACTTGCATAGTCGATCCCAACTATACCACCTAAGTACCACATGACACTATGAATGGCATGTGTGATTTGTGACTTGTGTGGGGGTTATGTGTCCTGCCCCTGCCCCCCCTTTGCCCCTGGGTGTTATTCTGACCTTCTGCAGCGTCTGTGTCGGTGTCTGTAGAGCAGGTGGACTGCTATGAGGGCTGGGATGACACGTAGGTTCAGGTCCATGGCTGTCCGTCGCATACAGGTGCTCCTTGTGCACGTCGTCCTGGTTTCCCGGCAGTTTTTGGCAGCCGGAAAATATCATCCGTGCGGGGTGACGTCGGTGCGGATCGTACTTCCTGGTTCGTGAACCGCAGCCTGCATGCGTCCCGACGTCATGTCGGAGCCTTCCCGGATCACATTGGTATGTATTTTATCGTCGGTCGGTGTTTGTTACGATTCGTACGGAAATGGTGTTTCCGTGCGAATCGTACTTGCATGTTTGTAATGTTTTTTTCCCGGGTACGAGTCGGACGGAGAATACGCTCCGACCGACGGTTCGTACCCGGTTTTTCCAGGATCCGAATCGACGCCTAAATGTATATGTTTAATTAATGCTTTATTAAATTATATATATTAATTATTAATTTTAAACATTATAAAATATATTTAATTATGTTTATTTTATTTATAAGTATTATTTGGTTTATTTTACATATTTTTTTAACTAAAAAATACTTTATATTTTTAATAACGATATTTTTGACATTCTATATTTTATTTTCGATATTTTTGTACTTACCATGTTGTAGATAGGATCTCGATATTCTTGTCATCGATATTTTTGCTCCGATATTTTTGTCAGTGATTCCATTCAAGGAGGTTTTTTCCTTTTTCAGTGACCTAGTTTTGCAGGGTTTATATACCATACACTTTCCCATTGCTTAACGGTAATAAAGTTCCTGTACTGCTCCTCTAAAACATGTGCTGTCCTTTGGAACAACATATTCGGTCAATTTAACCTCCCTATAGATCAATTGTAAAGGGTGCCTAGGATACACCTACAGCACTGCTTATTTTGGAAAAGAATAAGTGCCGGGCCTAAAGGTTTGTTCAGAAGCCAGTGAGCTATTGAATGTCAACTTGCTGAATACTAAGGCTGTATAGTCCTAATTTCACCTCATACCTCTTTAATCTACCACCAGACACCCATTGTGCCTTTAATTTACTCTTACAGGTTCCTGTTTTCTCCCTTTATGTTTTTTTTCTGTCTTTCTCTTTCACCTTGTGTTTTTTCACTCTTTTGCTTTGGGTCAAAGTCTAATAATGAAAAATAAGTGTGAGACCCCAAAAAATGAGTGCATGTGGACCCCATCTGAAACCACCAGCTCACATTAAGCAATGACCAATGACACATAAAAAGTTAAATGTCTTATGTGGGAAGCAGGATGTGTTTACACCTCCTACATTTATGACAAAAATATATGTCTGCTGTGAACACCACTGTGCCGTGTCAGAGTTACAGTTTGAATATATAGTGCAGTGACAGGTGGTAGGGAAAAATTTCATTTGGACAAAGCCAATTTTATATATTCCTAAATCATCCCTAATTTGTCCACATGATAGGATGCCAATATGAACAAATGGGACACATGACATATCGGGGTTAGTGTGCCCTCACAGTGAATAAAATCCAAAAGCTACTTAATTGTGTAGGCCTTGCTAGACATTTCTATAAATAGGTCTAGATGGAATTAATCTCTTTATTTCCTAGCTCTGCTTAGGAAAAGGCTAAAAATGTTTGAAAATAAATTCCTGCTTGATTTCTAAAATCTGATTTAATGGTGAAATTGGATTTTTGATAACATAAGCAGAAAAGTAACTTTATAATAATGTACGTACGGTTGCCTAAACAGAATTTGTTTAAAACAAGTTCTGCGATTTGGAGTGTGAACAAGAGACTCAACCCATTATTATGGTTACTTTGAATAAAAATGCTTTATTTAAAATATTTGTGTGATAGTAATTATTATTCATCATAGCCATGTACGTGGGAATATAGTGTGGGTTAACCACGCCCTATGTACAACGCTAAGTTAGCATAACCTCGATGGCTGTTAGAAAGCCAGCTTGCCGCTTCTGCTGCTTTTGCACGCGACACTGTTGTTACATGTTATTCATTCGAGAACTGCTGACTCGACTTTGCTTCACATGAGAACCGTTTGTTGTTTAACATCCTTAACAGCGAGCTGTGACCTTGGTCTGTACACCGTGTATAGAACGAGTCTGGGTCACTAGACGGGGCAGGTTGTTGTGTTCAGGTTGATCGTACCACTTCTTAGCCATAACATACATACAGCTGCCAATACCTGAAAGACGAGCCCTTTAATATTACAGAGCAGCATGTTTTCTGTTACATTCGAAACGAAGAGCTGTTGCAGGAGAGAGTCTAGCTGAATCTGTGATGTGATTCCACTAAGCTGATCTATAAGGTATGGGGTCCCCCATGCAAGCCTAAAAGACCTTCTATTAGTCTAATAATACCTTATTAGTTGCTAGAGAAAGGAGGGTGGTTGCTTTCCACTGTCATTATTATTATGATTGCTCCTTTCATTTTCTATGGTATTGTAACAATGCTGATGGTGCTGATCCTTACCATTTGTCTGCTTGTGTTAGCCAAAGTACTGCATCTTAGGACGCGAGGTTTATAAAATAAACTCTTTAAACTTTACCGTGTCTTTGTTATTCTGTTGTGGACTGATATATAGCTACCAACGGGTACTTCGGATTCCCACCACTCCTGAGAGTATCTAAGTCGCTTGTTCTGGGTTGTCTATACATTGGGACCGCCGAGCTAAATCTCGGATAACGAATGTGACACTAAGCTAGTCGGATAGGGGTTCTTAGTTCTGAGGGGAGTTTCTGGTACACCACAATTCTCTGAGGTCCTGGTTTCCTGCGCATAGTTCTGTGCATAAGCAGAATCCCTGCAACAGGAATACATTAGATTATAGTTTTTGAAAAATTATTGTGGTGATTTATTGACAAAGCAAATAGGTCTGATGTCTATCCATTGATTTGCTGACCCCCTGGTTTATCCATCAGGCCTGCTTTTTCTATTTTATGACTTCTGACCCTTGGACCAAACCAGTAGGTCTGTCTTACTTAAAATGACAGCCTTGATATTTTTACTTTACATTAAAAGAACCTCAGAAATGAACTAAAAAAAAACAAAGGTTAAAGTGACGTTCTAATAGGCTTTGTAATAGTATCTAACGTTACATTTAAAAAACCTTAAAAATTCACCGAAAAAATCAAAGATGAAAGGGATGCTATCTTTAATTGAAAATGTTGCTTAGAAAATAACATTTTAAACTAACAAAACCACTGAAGTTCACGAGTTATAGTTATCCCATATAACTATAACTTGCACCTTAAAGTAACTACTTGCGCCCTTGCCATGCATTGCTTGTACACTCACATATAACATACCTCTTGACATGTTCAATGGCTACATTGAAAATAATCCTTAATGACATCTGAAATGACATCTTTGGTAACAACACTGTGCATGGCGAGCGTGCAAATTATAGTTACTTTAGGGCACTCATTCTAGTTTTTTTTAAATAACTATAACTGATAATGTTCCTTTAACCTTTGTCTTTTACAGTGAATTCCTATGGTTTTTAAATGTAAAGTAGGATATTATTATAATTCCTAACTATATTGTCACTGTAAGCATTTGCCCCAAACAGAGACGACACGGACGCACTTGGACCAAGGTGTGAATAGTATTTACTCCTTCACCATGCACAATCACCAATGCGTTTCAACCATAACTGGTCTTGTTCACTGTGAATATACATTACTTTAGTGCACCTTTTATCTTTACTACCATCAGCACAGTGAAGGAGAGCTGCTGGAACAGTATGGGCATAAAATAAAATCCGAAATGTGAGATAAACTACTTTCACTGATAAAGCAGCATTCATAAAATGCTGAACCAAAAAGTGAAAATAAATTTAGCAGACAGAAGCCAGTTTCTCTTCAAATTGCCATCCTGTAACCTAACGTCAATGTTCTGTGACCTTAGACTGCATCATTAATTGATGTCAAAGATTCTACTCAGTGTGTAAGTGGTTGTATGGGTGAGTGAGTGGTTGTTTGGGTGTTTGGTTAAGTGAGTTGATATGTGAGTGCCTATATTGGAGAGTAAGTATGCGTGTGAATGGCTGTATGGATGAGTGAGCAGATGTGTGAGTGCTTGTATGAATTTGTGAATGGGTATATAAGTTGTTGTGTGGGTGTGTGAGTGCTTGTATGGATGAGTGAGTGACTGTGTAGGTAAATAAGTGGGTGTGTGAGTAGCTGTATGGATGAATGTGTGGCTATGTGAGTGGCTGTATGAGTAAGTGACTGGTTGTATGAGTGGTTGTATGAGTGAGTGAATGGTTGTGTGAGTGGCTGTGTGAGTGAGTGGGTGTGTGAGTATCGATATGAGTCTGTGAATGGGTATGTGAGTGGTTATGTGGGAGTGGGCATACAAGAGGTTAAATGGAGGTGTGAGTGGGTGTGTGAGTGGTGGTTCTGTGGATGATGTCATCAGTGATGTCACCTGTGATGTCACTGGCCATGTCATGAGTGATGTAATATGTGAGGTCATAAGCAGTGCATTGCGCCCCATAAGTTATAGTTTGCTCAGGTAACTATAACTGAAGAATTTCACAGGTTTTCTACGAATGAAATCTGAGCCTAACTATAACATCCCTGTAAACGTTGTTTTTTTCAGCTAATTCCTATGGTTTTTTAAATTCTATTTCTTAACTATAACATCCCTGTAACCTTTTATTTTTATAAGTGCATTTCTCTGTTTTTTTAACTAGTAGTGTTGCTTGCAGAGTGGTGGAGAAAAGGGGTGGGGCCTACGAGCAGCTCTGAGAAATCTCAGAGTGTCGGACTTACTGGAGGCAACAGGAGGGCTTCTGGGTCTCCAAGTACTCTCAGAATCCAAGAGGACTTCATCCCCCAACCAGCAGTGTACCAGGAAGTTCCTTTGCAGAATGGTGGAAAACGTGGGTGTGGCCTCTGAACACCTCTCAGCAATTCTGCTTTGTGGGACTTACTGGAGGTAACAGGAGGGATTGTTGGCCTTCAAGGAGATTCTAGAGCCAAGGGGACTTTATTCCCCAACCAGCAGTGCGCCAGGACATGCAATTGCAGAGTGGTAGAGAAAGAGTGTTTGGCCTCCAAAGACCTCTCAGCAATCCCACTGTGTGTGACTTACTGGAGGTAACAGGAGGGCTTGTTGCCCCCCAATGGCCCTCTGGAGGACTTCAATCCCCAACCAGCATTACGCCAGTAGGCACGTTTGCAGAGTGGTTTAGAAAGGGTGCTTGGCCTCCAAAGAGCTCTCAGCAATCCCACTGTGTGGGACTTACTGGAGGTAACAGGAGGGCTTGTTGGCCCCCAAGGTCCCTCTGGGGGACTTTATCCCTCAACCAGTATTGCGCCATTAGACATGTTTGCAGAGTGGTGCAGAAAGGGGGTGTGACCTCCAAAGTCCTCTCAGGAATCACACACTGTGGGACTTACTGGAGGTAACAGGAGGGCTTGTTGGCCCCCAGGACCATCGAGAGCCAAGGGAACTTCATTCCCCAACCAGCAGTGCACCAGGATGTGCATTTGCAGCGTGGTGGAGAAAGGTGATGGGCCTCCAGAGACTTGACAGTCTTTTAAAAAAAAAAAAAAATTTATTTGAGGAGGGGGCAGTGTGGAACCCTTTCCTGGGCCAGGTTTGACCCCCAGGACCCCATCCCCTGGGGCCAGGTCTATTTTGAATAGGAGAGGGGGCTGCGCAGGACCCCATCCCCTGGGGCCCAGCCTTACTTTATTTATTTTTTAAACTGAAGGGAGGGTGCCGAGAGGCCCCGGGAACCCCATACCCCATATTAATATATATATATGTTTGGGGTTTGGGTTTTTTTGTGACAGAATGGCCGTGAGAGAGGTTCCCCAGAAAACCCAAAAGAATCATATTTCTGTCCTGTTCTGATGAACTATGTACTATTAAAAGCACTAGCTCATGAGTGCGCATCTTGGACTTTTGTTTTTTCCCAAAATGTGTATATGATCTGCTTGCACCATTGTCCTCACACATAAATATCATTCACATATCATACACACACAGACACACTCAAACTCAGACACACACATATATATATAATCCCTTAAACTTACCTGTGATGTAAATATTGCCTCCAGCAAAGCAATGATTATAAAATTAAACAACTTTTAACGTTACTTACAATAACAACAGTGGAAAGATTTCACACTAAAAGTTCAGAGGCTGGAACACTAGACTAAGGTGAAAATAAATTTTGAAAAATCTGAGAGGTGGATAAGAAATCATGGGATGGAATTGAATGGGTTGGGGAACACGAGGGAACACAACTAGGCTGGTGCAGTCTGGAGTCAGAGTGCTACTTTTTAATAAAATGGCCCCCACATACATAATTTTTCATAATTGCGCTGATCATAAAAACCCCTAAGTCAGCTCTATTGATAGAGAAAGATGCATGTACACCAGGTAAGGTATGCAAATGATGAACTTACGCATCCACAACTTTATTTGTTGTAAATGAGGCTTATTAATACTAATGCGCTGAACCTCTAACCATTGAAATGTTAAATGAAAAATGCATAAAACGGTATTTTAGTCTTCTATATTTTTACTCCTAAGCAGCATGGGATTCAAATGTGGTTAAAAAATTCCCTTTAGGGTGGGAACAAAAACGAAAGCTCATTACTTTAATATTTTGATTCAAAACATTTCAAATCCATGCTAGAAAAAAACAGAAATCCTTTCATCTACCTACTATCACACAAACTGCGCTCCCTTATTTTAATTTAATTAGGCATCGGAATGATCTTTCACCTCAGGTAAAATGTAGCTTCATATATTTCCTCAGGTGACACTATTAATTCTAACAGACAAAATACTATTCTCTTCCAATTTAAAATGAACAAACAATCTTATTACACCAATTGAAAGCATGTAAAGATAAAAGTGAAAACTCATCAACATTCGAGTCAAATTGGAACGAAGATGAATGAATCAGATATCAGACACAACCCCTCATTATGGCGCATGTCTAAAGTACAATAAAATTCAATTTTTCAATTGAGAATCAGTTTTGAGACAACTTTTTAGTAGGTATATATATATATATATTCACAGAAAAAAACATAGGTTTCAGGCACGTTATAGTTAGGAATTATCATTTAAAAAACCTCAGAAATTCACTGAAACAACCATAGGTTTCAGGGGTGTTATAGTTAGCTGGACTTTTCACTTGTACAAAACCATTGAAATTCCCCCGTTATAGTTAGTTCAGCTAACTATAACTCGCGCGCCCGCAATGCACTGCTGATGACGTCACATATTACATCACTCATGACATGGTCAGTGACATCACTCATGACATCACTGATGACATCTCAAATGACATCACTGATGACATCATCCAGTGAATGTGTGTTTTTCTGAAAATTAAATATGTTTTATATATGTATATCTCAAGGTCGATGGAAGAATAAATGGGTATAAAAGTGTCTAAATGGATGATTTGTTTTTGAAAAATTGATTGTGTAACTGACTGATTAAGTGTATCATAGTGAATACATGGCTTAGTGAGTAATGTTTAAATATGTAAATATCTGTATCAGTCTCTCACTTTGTGTATAAGTGGCTGCATGGGTTGGTGAGTAGCTACATGGGTGTCTATATAGGTTATTAGTTGGTTTTTTGAGTATCAGTCTGAGTGTCTGCATGGTTCGGTGGGGGTATTACGTAGTGCATAGGTGCATGAATGAGTGACTCACTCTTTGTATGTGTTGAAGACAGCATGTGTGCAGGACTGTATGGGTGGATGAGTGTGTGTATGGGTGTGTTAGTGAGTGAATGACTGTCTCAAGAGTGTCTTTATGAGTAACTACATATGTTTTAAACTAGTATATGTGACTATTGGTGTATATAAGTGAGTATATGTGAGAGTGAGAGATTGAAAGAGTTCCTGTATGAATAAGTATGTGTTTCTATAAGTGATTGTTTAAAAGACTAAGTATGTGTAAGTTTCCGTTGAAGTAAGTGTGGTGGTGTGTGTATAACTGTATATGCAAATAAATGTATGTTTGATTCTTTATTAGCATGAGTGACTTTGTGTGTGAGTAACTCTATGGATGAGTGGCATTGTGTAACAGGATGTATAGGGGGAATTTCAATGGTTTTGTACAAGTGAAAAGTCCAGCTAACTATAACACCCCTGAAACCTATGGTTTTTTCAGTGAATTTCTGAGGTTTTTTAAATGCTAATTCCTAACTATAACGTGCCTGAAACCTATGGTTTTTTCTGGGAATTTCAAAGGTTTTTTAAATGCTAATTTCTAACTATGCCTACAGAGATAGGACATGTGAAGAAAGAAGAAAAAATGCACAGAAAGAAAAAAAAGAAGTGCAGAAATAAGCAACAGAAGTCCTCAAAGACGAAGAAAAGTGCAGGAAGAAGGATAACGTGCAGAAAGAACAAAAAGAAGAGCAGAAAGAAGCCTTGTTGCAAAATCATCCTGTACCCTCAACTTTTTCAGACGGATACTGGTGGTAACTGAGTCTGACTAACCAGTCCTGGAGCCAGTGCTATGTTAAAAGACACTTAGAATACAGTGAAAACACCTACATACACTAGGGAACATTATGCGTTGGGGTCTCCCTGTAATTAGCATGACCTCCTCTGTAAGCCCCTAGTATATAATAGGGCAGGGGGATTAAAACTACCTCTTAAAACAGGCCACAGGGCGTTTTTGCACACGTTAACTCAGGCCCCGTCCCCTCCCTTCACCACTGTGTAAACACGCCCTGTGTCCGTTTTTAGTTGGGAGATTAAGTTCATTTGAATCCTGAGGGTCCCTAGGGTCCAACAAGCCCACTAGGTACCTCCAGTAAGTGCCACAGAGCTGCGTTGCAGAGAGGTGTAAAAAGTGGCACGGCCTGGACCACCTCTCTGCAATGCAGCTCAGTGGCGCTTACTGGAAGTACTTGGTGGGCTAGTTAGCCCCCAGGGGCCCCTCAGTATTGAAGGAAAATGATATCCCCAATTTAAAACGTGCCATAGTGCGTGTTTGCACACGTCACCCCAGGCCCCGTCCCCTCCCTTCACCACTGTGTAAACGCGCCCTGTGGCTGTTCTAAGTTGAGAGATTAAGTCCCCTTGAATCCTAAGGGTCCCTAGGATCAAACTAGACCACTAGGTACCTCCAGTAAGCGCCACAGAGCTGCGTTGCAGAGAGGTGTAAAAAGGGGCTTGGCCTCAGAACACCTGTCTACAGCGCAGCTCCCTGGTGCATACTGGAGATGCCTGTTGGGCTAGTTGGCCCTCAGGGACCCTCAGTATTGAAGAGGAATTAATTCCCCAACTTATAACTCGCCAGGGGGCGCGTTTGCAGAGTGCTGCAAGGAGGGGGCGTGGCCTCCGGCACGATGCCAGTCTTTTATTTATTTTAATTTTTTAAGAAGGGGGGCTGTGTGGTTCCCCTTTTTATTCTAATTTATTGGCCCTGATGACCCCATCCCCCAGGGCCTGTCTCCTAATTATATTTTTTTTACCCCAATCCCCAGGGCCGGCCACTGTTTTTTATTATTTTTAAAAAATATATATTTATAGACACACCTAGTACATGCTGGACAAACCATACGTACCTATCACCATGACGATTTGCATGATATTCATTAAAAGACGACTATGCATACAATGAATCCACGTGGAATGTATTTACACCACTAGTGAAGCTCTGACATGTCTGATGCCCTACCGTGCCTAATCCCGGTAGACACCCTTGTCGTTTATTTATACAAACATGGGTAGCTATTGACGGGCACATTTAATACACATGCACACCAAGCCATTCAAAGGGGATTCGACAAAAAGTCGACCAAAACTATGCAAGAAACCCCCCTCACGGTTAATAAAACACACATCCACTGCCGGATGTGTAATACTTTGTATTTTACTCTCTGGAAAGGGGACGAACATCACTTGAGAGTCACAGCGCGCTCCTGGCAGAGCCCAATGCTGTGTTACACCCACCATTGCCTGCTGAGTGCCACACACCTCTGTGTTGTATTCCACTAGCTAGTGCATATGCTATGACACTCTCTAGCCCATGTGCACTGTAACACCACCCCGTGAATATGTCATGCCACACTTGTCTTCGCACGGGTTATATTGCCCCATCTAACGTGCCTTCCTCGATGCCTATGTTATAACGCACAGTGCGATGCCATACATATTACAATCTGGGATCCATATCTTTGTCACAGTGCATATGCAACGTTACAGTCCCCAGCACATATTTTATATTACAACTTTAGAGACTAGTTAGGTTACACAACACTGCCCTGTGCATATTACACTCCAAGGCGCATATCGCATAGCACGTGCTAGTGCCTGTGCTATCTCGCGCTCTCCAATGAATCTGTCATTGCGCACAATGTATTGCATATTATATTTCACGCCCAGTTCATCTTATATCACACTTTTTGGTGCATAGTTTATACCATACACTATATCTATTTTTCATTTTCAATCGTGCTCTCAGGACTATGTTCTATATAACACTGTGTTCACCTACCCTTTTCACGGGCATTACATTTTGCGATAGGGGGTGGAGGGTCAGGGGGTGTTTCTGCCAAGTGAGCCCGGAGTCACAGTCACAAACGTCCTCTTCTTCCTGAATAAAAGTGAGATTATGCTGCATACTTGTTCATATTTTAAGTAGATCGTACAGACACACGTTTTAAAAACAATAAAGTTCCTAATACCCGCCTTCTCTGAACAGTTAGCTTGCTGCCCCATCCCCCTCCTCCCTATCCTCTGTTGTGTGAATCCATGGACTAGCCTCCTCCCTCCTGCCATGCATGGTCTGATGTGCTGCCACTGCCCTCAATTTAGTATGATGTACCAGTCCACTCCTCCTGCCCTCCATTGCCCAATTCTATGCCCCATGAATGACCTCCTGCTTAAACTCTGTGCTTAGCTTACTACCCCTATTCTCCTTCCCCCTGCCCTCCGATGTCTTTGTGTATGCCCCTGCTCCATCCTTTTTGCCCACCATGTTCCATGGACCTGCCACTCCTATCTACTCTGAGTGTTCTGTTGAGCTGCCACTCCCCTCCCACCTGCCTAGCATTGTCAGATGACTGTAACCTGTCCCTGCTACCTCCACCCTGCCTGTCCACATGCCATGCCCCTATCCTCTTCCTCCTGTCCTACATGGTCCATTGTACTGCCACACCCTTCTGCCCTCCCTGGTCTGTTGTGCTGCAACTGCTCCTCCTGCCTGCCCCGTGCGGTCTGTTGTGAGGCCCCTTCCCCTGAACGTTCTTGTCTGTGCACAGGTCCTGACCCTCCCTTCTATCCTCCATCGCCCTTTGTGCATGCCCCTGCACCCTGCTTCTTGCCCATCATAGCCATTGTGCTACCACTAACCCTCCCACTTGCCATGCATGGTCTTCTGTGCTACCATGGCCCCTCCCACCTTCCCTGTGTGGTCAGTTAGCTGCCCCTGAACCCCTCCCACCTTCCCTCCATGGTCTGTGTGTATGCCATCACAGTCTCACTGTTGCTCTTCATGGTGTGTCTTGCTTCTAGTGCCCATCCTGCCTGCCCTCCATGGCTATCTTGCTGCTCCTGCCCTGCCCCCTTGCCCCCAGCCCTCTGTTTACATGTGCAGCCCCATACTCCCTCCCTCCTGGCTTGTCTGTTCCGTTGTAATGCCCCTGATCCATCCCTCCTGCCCTTTATGGTCTGTTATGCTGCAGCTTTCTCTCCTGTCTGTCCATTATGGTCCTGCCTCTTGCCCCTCTGTTCTCTGTTGTCCATGTGCATGGTCATGTCCCCTCCCTCTTGCTTTCTATGGATTGTTGTGCTGCACTCCCGTCCTGCATGCCCTGTGTGGTGTATTGTGCTGCTGCAAACCCTGATGCCTGCCCTGCAGGGTCAGTTTGGTGCACCTCTCCATGTCCCTCCTGTCGTCTGTTATCCAAGTCCATGTCCCAACCCCATTTCCTTCCATGATCCAATGTACCATACTTGCGAACATTTTGAACTTGGTAAGAGGGAGATTTTGAAAAAAAACTGGGGTATTGATTTTCCCCTTTGAGTTACATTGAAAAAGAGGAGATTGTAGACAGGAGACAGATAAAATAAAGCCCATTTGAGCTTAAAAACATTGGATGTTTCCTGGCTGAATCGGGTCTGTTGGCATGTATGGTTGTACTACCATTGCCTCTTCCTTCTGCCCTCAATGGTCTATTACATTGCCACAGCCTCTCTTGCAAGTCCTGTATTGTTGGTTTGTTGCCCCTGCCCCACTTTCCACTGCCCTCCATAGTCTGTTGTGCTGCCACGGCCGTTCCTGCCTGCTCAGTGTGGTTAAATTGTTGCCTTTGCACCCTCCTACCTGCCTTCAATTTTCAGAGTCCGTGCCCCTGGCCTCTGCCTCTCAACAGTATCCTAATGAACAACTAGATTGCTAACATTCTATATTTATTACAAAAGTGTGGAACGCCTGACCTCATCTTGATGTAATCAAAACTGTAATACCTAGAGCATTTCCTTTAGAAATTACATATATGAGAGGGTCTTATTGGCATCAAAATTATGGTAAGTGCTCTAAAAGACTAAAATAAGGACATCTTTTCTGAGTTTTCAAATAGCAAGAAAGCACTTTTAAATTATTTGTTACCTTTATGTTTTTTTAACCAGTTGACCACTTGATTAAATGTTGCACTTAGGGGAGAGGATGTGGTGTTACTTCCAGAACTGCAGACTTTGCAACTGGGGAACCAGGTTGGAGTTTCTGCTTCAGCTCGACATTCTGTGATTCTGGTCAAATCACTTAGTCTCCCCATGTCTACAACCAAAATGAATTTGTTCTTGTGTGATGTAACCAATGCTCATGTAAAGCACTCCAATACCTGACAAGTCTGCACTATATAACACTGCAAAAACACAAAATAATAAGTGTTTTCCACACTTCTGTCATTGGGCTATATTTGGGCTACATCTGGGTGATTTTGGGCTACATTTGGGCTCTTTTGTCTCCGGTGGCCATCTTGGGAGATTTATTTGTTATGAAGTTTCCTAATTTCCTCATGTACTGCAGTCTCCTCAGTAGGAAATGCTTTCAGTTTTTTACTTTGATTCCATCATGAAGGTATTCAGATATGTCACACATTTGCCATAAATTCTGAATGTTAGCACTCTAGTTGCTCATTAGATCACTGTAGTAAAACTACTGTTCACCATGGAAGTCTGCTCCTGGTATTAAAAGTGCATGTTTCAGTCTGCATGTCAGAATTTTTTAATGAAATAGAAGAGGATTTGAGAAGTCACTCAAAATGTGCCCTCATTTTCTTTCTTCAGCATTTATCATCATTTCTATGGCAAAATGAACCCCCTCATTGTGTTCCTTTTTAAATTAAATGTTTTAAGTGTTACCAGTTTATTCCAATCAAGATGGCTTCAGGTGTGCCATACTTTTGTCATAATGAAGACAGTAAGCGCTCTAGTTGTTTTTAAGAACACTCTGGGACATTCTGTCATTGGGCTATACTTGGGCTACATCTGGGTGATATTTGGGCTACATTTGGGCTCTTTTGTCTCTGGTGGCCATCTTGGGAGACCTATTTGTTATGAAGTTTCCTAATTTCCTCATTTACTGCAGTCTCCTCAGTAGGAAATACTTTCAGTTTTTTACTTTGATTCCAAAGGCATTCAGATGTGTCACACATTTGCCATAAATTCAGAATGTTAGCACTCTTTTTGCTCATTAGATCACTGTAGTAAAGCTACTGCTCACCAGGGAAAACTGCTGCTGGTATTGAAAGTGCATGTTTCAGTCTGCATGTCAGAATTTTTTAATGAAATAGAAGAGGATTTGAGAAGTCACTCAAAATGTGCCCTAATTTTTCTTTCTGCAGCACTAATCATACTTTTTATGGAAAAATGAACCCCCTCATTTTGTTCCTTTTTAAATTAAATGTTTTAAGAGTTACCACTTTAATCCAAGCAAGATGGCTTCAGGTGTGCCATACGTTTATCATAAGTAGGACTGTTAGCGCTCTAGTTGTTCTTTGGAACACTCTGGGAAGCTGCAGTAGAACACAAAGGAATCAACTGACAGTCTCTGCCCTTGTTGGATGTACATGTTTTACTGAGAATGTCAGACTTCATTCTCACATGACTGAGAAAGATAATGTGAATTTACAGAAAATATGCTCTCAGTTTAGCTTATAGATCACCTTCCAAACCTCTGTGGGAAAAGCATGAGAAAATATTTTTCTCTCAATCATGATATCCCAGCAGAAGGCTTTTTCACATGGTGAAATCACCTTAGAACATACCACAATTCCTAAAATGAGTATGGTACCATCAACAAATGATTTATAATGTAACTAAAGTCTTAAAACCTTCTATTAACTGCAATGCTTTTAAATGAGGTGTTATCATGTATATTGGTCCCAAGATGGCTGCCAACACTTCTTGGATGAAGTGCTGACAGCCAATCAGATCTCAGGATGAGATGTGTGGTTAGGCTCCGCCCACATATATATATGATTTTACTTTTGATTTTCTCAGGAACTACTGAACAGATTGACACCAGACCTGCAAAAGGCACATCCCTGACCTGAGGACTACCTCTCTGCCAAATTTCAAGTAATTCTGTTGAGCCGTTCGGGCTGTTCCTTGGACTAAAGGTCCCTATGGAAAATTGCATGGGGAAAACGCGTTTTGGGACCCCCTTTTTTCTCAGCCCCCGCTTGACGAATCCCCCCGAGACTTTCAGGGTAGGAGCGGAGTGCCCCACCTATTTTGAAAATTTCGCGAGGATTCGTCAACCGGCGCCAAAGTTATTCCAAATAGAATGTTGCAGATTTCCTATGGAAACACGGTCCTAACTATAACTATCTACTGGCGACCGCCAGTAGATAATATATATATATATATATATATATATATATATATATATATATATATATATATATATATATATATATATATATATATATATATTCAATGAAAAAACCAAAGGTTTCACACACGTTATAGTTAGCTGGACATTTTACTCGTAAAAAACCATTGAAATTCCCCCGTTATAGTTAGTTAAGCTAACTATAACTCGCGCGCCCGCAATGCACTGCTGATGACGTCACATATTACATCACTCATGACATGGTCAGTGACATCACTGATGACATCACTGATGACATCTCAAATGACATCACTGATGACATCACTGATGACATCATCCTTGTGATAGAGTGGCAGACCTCCTCTCACCCTAATATAACCTTTGATACACACATTTATAAATAGAGACTACAATTTTCAAAACAAAGGACATACCAATACCAGTTACAACAACCTCTTCAGTAATTCTAAGATCCACATACACATCCACTCATTCACCAACAGTCCTATACAGTCACTCATACATGTACTCACTCATCATATGTACTCATACACCTATACATCCTGTTACACAATGCTACTATATGTTTTTATATGTTTTTAAAAAAAACAGTAAAAATCAATTATCACATTACAAGGTCCTTGAGAGACTACAATTATTATTATTGACTTACCATACCCACTCAAAAAAATATTTATTCATTTGTTTTAAAAAAAAATTGCTTTAAAAATGGTTCTAGTTTTCGAAAATTTTCTATATCAATCTGAAAAAAAAGAAAAAAGTATTAATATTTTTAAAACATTTTATAATACAGTACACATATTTACATATTTTTCAAAAAATATTTTTGCCTTATTTTTGCTGTTTTCAGAATATATTGCATTTCACTATAAATTGTGAAAGCAATTGCATTCATCATTTTACAGCGGGCAAAAAAAAATAACAATCTCAAAGATTGTATTAAAAAAGCCCAGAATCTCTTTTTACTTAAACTTAACATTATAGAAATGCATAATATTCTAAAAAAAGATCATCTAATACCAATACTTATTTCTTTAAAATACCGTCTGATATGTTTGTTTCAGAAGTATAATCACAATATTATATCTCAAATAACTCCACAATACATCTGATTCCATTTCCTTTAGGCCAAATAGTAATTTTAAATTTTTTTGGGGATTAAATTTCCAACGGTAATCCAATAAAATTCTAAAGTTTAATTTGTCCAGATCTCACCGATTCTCTGTAACATTTTGGTTCACGAAAAATGTTTGAATAATTTATTAAGTCCACAATAGAATTGGTTACTTTTCCGCATGGCCAAATAGTAATTTTTAAAATCATTTTTGAAAAAATTTCCAATGGCACTCCAATAACATTCCAAAATTTAAATTGTGCAGATGTTACCGATTATCTCTAAATTATTGGTTTTTGAAAGTTTCATTAAAAATTAAAAAAGTCCACATTACAATTGGTTATCTTTCCATTAGGCCAAATGATAATTTAAAAAATCTTTTTTTTAGAAAATTCCAATGGTAATCCAGTAAAATGGTAAAATTATTTTGTCCAGATCTTGCCAAGTCTCTCTAAAATTTAGGTTTCAGGAAGATTAGATAGGAATTTGCTAAATCAAAAGGCAAACGTTGTTTGAAAATCAATTGGGAATCATTACACAGTGTCCAGCCTTTTTCACATTTAAGATAAACTGTGTAATGTCCAGAAGTAACAGTAGGTCCATCATGGAAAATTATTGCAACAGTTACAAAAGTTTTTCCTGAAATTGATAATTGCTGTCCTGTAAACTTCTTTATTAAAGTATCCAATTTTGAACCATCAGCTCTACATCGTTGCATCATTAAAATTACATACTGTCCGTATTCCTTTAAAATTAATGTTGAAAACATGTCAGATTTACACTCACTGCATTTCATGCTATGATTAGCATCTTTAACTAATTTTGCAAAAGTGACTGTTTTACTCTCTGGCAATGTCAAATAAATAAACCTTTCATTATCAACATTAGAGCCACATATATTATAACAGTTTTCACAACTATGTTCCCATTTATAAGAGAGACCAAATAAAATATCAATTGCAACTTCTTCTACTTCCAGTACTTGAAGAAAATACATCAAAAATTTGTGTGCATCTTGCTGTTCATTTTGAGAAAACTGTGTTCGTCCTGAACATATATCTAAAAGTTTTCTAATTTCAGTAGCACTTTCTATTTGAGTTTTATCTTTACTCAGCTTTTGAAAAAGGAGACTCAGCTCAGAACAGAATCTTTTTCCCTGATTTACTATTATCTGCTCTTGCAAACTTTCCAGATAAAATGCAACATTCAGCACTACATTTGCGTAGCAGTTGACACCAGAGCTATTTTCAAAATGACATCCTACAACCTGTTCTTCATTTTCCTTTTTCTTTTTGCTTGCAATTACATCACTCCTCTTTTTTTTCCTCTTCTCTACATCTTCATTACAGATATTCTCATTTTTTCTTTTACGAGAAACTACACGTTTCTCCAACACAGGATACTGACCTAAATGAGGAGCATAGCTTCTTCTTAATCTATTATACTCCTTTACACAGTTTGTATCAGCACTAACTTTTGAATCATCAAAGTCTATCATGAATAAACCTGATAATGTTTTCACTCGTGACAAAGCAACATATGCCATACCTTCTTTGAACACAGTTGAACCAATGTTCACAAATGCACAATCTACAGTCAATCCTTGAGACTTGTGAATAGTTACAGCATATGCTAGAGAAAACGGAAACTGCTTCCTACGTACATATAAGTCTTTCACAAGCATGAAACGAACTGTACAACGACAAATATCTTTAACTTCTTCTATCTGATCAAATTTTATTTTTAAACATTCAATTCCATCTTTTTTCTGATAATTAATAAAACCCACAACTCTTCCCATAGCTCCATTAACTAAACCTTTTTCAACATCCAAATTTCTTCTTAAAAATACTCTACAGTTCATGCAAACATATAGATTTTTTTCTAATCCAGCTGTTTTGGAGATGTTCTTCTCTAGTGAGTCCAATTTATTTTTCAGTTTGCCTGTTACTGTGACAGTAATTCTTCCATCCTCAATTTTGTCCACTGCTTCCAATTTCCTGATCTCTTCCTTTTCCAATTTCAAAAGCTCCTCATTAAATATTGAGCATTCACGTAGAGTTGGCATTAAGCAGATGACACTTTTGTTTTCTGCAATGTTCTTGTATATTTTCTCTGCAACTATTTCTTCCTTTGGAAATAAATTATGTAGCAGCCGACTCTGTAATGCTTTTTTGCCAACTTCTGTGAGTAGTCCAATTCTGATATCTTTCAGAATACTTCCATATTCTTCATCACTTGCTTGCCTCATATTAGTAGTAAGTTCCTTGTACTCAAAGAAGGACCAAATATTTGTATTTCCGATGCTTCCCAATGACTTCTTCGTGTCTTCATGTGTGACAGTATTAAACACTGGTTGTCCTTTAACTGGAGTAAGTTGCAAAAGATCTCCAAAAACTATGACGTGTTTTCCACCAAATAACATGTCATAGTCTGTCTTCAAAATTTGCTGCATTCTTAAATGCACAAAGGCAAGCATTAAGTTTGATACCATGCTCACCTCATCAATAATGAGAACTTGCATCTTCTTCAATATTCTTGAAACTTCCAAGGATGCTTCTCCAGTTAGCTTGTTGTATTGTATTTTGTTCTCATGCTCCACTGGTAACATTAGCAAACGATGTAAAGTGATTCCTTTTATGTTATATGCTGCTAACCCAGTTGGAGCAGTAACCACACAAGACAAAGTAGAATCTGTTTTTTGCTGTAGGTAGCTTCTGATGACTTTTATAAGGAAACTTTTTCCAGTTCCAGCTTGTCCGCTTACATACATCCTGATTGGATGAAATGATGTGCATGAGCACTCTTTTTTTTCATGTAGAAATCCGTGATCAATTTTGTTTCTGATCTCTTCATAAATTTGTTGCTGCTCTTGATTCAGTTGTCTTTCCAAATTTTCTAAGTCTATAAATTCTTCTTGAGCTTGATTCATAGCCGTTTCCACTTCATTCATGGCTATTGATGCTTCATTTTCAACGATTGGTTGTCCTAGGGGATCTTGACTGAGTGTTCCTGAACTTTGGCTGTCCTGAGAACTGTCTCTAGCTATTTCTGCTGCAATTGTAGTTTCCTGTTCAATTTCTTCATTTAACATTTGCAGATAACTTGAGAATGTACTGCATTGTATGCTGTCTTTGCAAGCATTAAAAGAATCTTCATAGCTTTGAAATTCTCCCAGTAGTTCATCCTCTGTACGCCATGGTTTAAACAACTGTAAAAGAGCCAAGTAGTAAAATTCCTTCTTGTCAGTAGTGTCGCAACTCAGCTTCCTGTGATTTATCAAACTTCCTTTTGTTTGCTTCACCAAACATCCTTCCTCACCAACGACTTTATATTTTCCATTGTTGATGTCTTCTGCGGCTTTCCGTGAATAAATGTAGTTCTGCAGCACTTCATAGAGACACATGTTCTCCAGATGTTGACTTCTCTTGGGATAATATGTGTCCAACATGTTTGATTTCAAAATATCTGTACTTTCTGGGTCATTCTCGGCCAAATATTCAATTTCTCCTACAGATTTCAGTACCCGATTTCTCAGTGCTGCAAGGCCTAAACTTGCCCAAATTATTCTTCTTGACTTCGAGTAGAGACTTGCAGAAGATAACCTATCTGAACATTCGTAGGATCCAATTTCTCGATGCGATAACATCTTCAAACTGAAACTGTACAGCTTCTTACTGACAGTCTTCTCGTGAGAAATCTCTTCCCACATTTCCTTCAATTCTGTTTTTTCTGATTTCGTAATGTAAGACGTTACATATCGAGCAACAGCAATGGAATTGTCAGCTACATACTGTATATCCATGTTAGCGTTCCACATGGATAAAATGACTGGGTTGTAGTCATTTATATTTTTTGATTCTTCTTTTCTTTTTAGGTTGTAGGTATTCTTAGGTGATTTTCTTGTGATAGTATGTCTCACAGCTGACATAAAACTGTTGACTCTTCCATTTGAAAGAACAGGTCTAGGAAATCCAAATCGACATTTAGTGTAGTATTTATCTTTGCTCTTGTATTTCCGTCGACAGTATTTTCCACACCGATGACTTTGGAAACGTAAAACTTGCTCCTTTAACTTTTTCTCTTCTGTGCTTTTTGGTATAGCACATGTTGCATATTCTTCAATGAAAGATAACACTGCTTCATCAGTATCTGTTCCAAACTTTGGGGCATCCTTGATCCACAACAGCATATGAATATGAGGAGCACCTCTTGCCTGGTACTCTTTTCTCCAAAAGAAATCTACTACTTCTCCAAGAGGTGGATTTTTTTTATTGCAGATGAAGGACATCATAGCCTCAAATCTATGATTGAAATATCTGCAAACATTAACCGGATCCAATGAGCACAGTTCTCCTGCTGTCTTGTATTCGATGTTTTTAATGTTTGAATTTGCCTCTCGTAGAAAATCCAGTAAATCATCCCAAGCGTACTCCGCACAGCTTAGGGTAACGAACCATGTTGGTGTTCCTAAATTGCGTAACATGCATTTTAGTTCACCATGGCGTCGGTACCAATATTCATTTGTCCCACGCTGACAAGCCATCAGATTGATCAGTTGTGTTTCCAAATGATCATCTCGGTGCTGCACTTTCTCCATAAAATCCTTAGCAGACACATTTTGTAAATGTACTCCACTTTTTAAAATGTGATTTACTGCATAAGACAGTGCAGACAAGTCGCTTTCAAATAAAAGATGGAACAAATAAGGAATACTTTGTCGAAATCTGGGATCTTCAGCATATAGTCTTGTAGTCCGATACTCAGAAGCTGGAATCTGTTCTGGACGTTCATCGTATCGTCCTCCTTTTCCTTTAGGAAACAGCTGGGGAAAACATCGAGCTTCCAAGCTCTCCTCCCATACACTCACGGGAGTTCCTTTTGCTTTCTTCATCTGAAAGAGATCAATATTATCTCCCATAACTTCTTTTGAATGAAGAGGATGTATGCTAAAATGTTCATAAATTTCTTCTTCCTTTGACTTGTCCACTTTTTCAATTTGTCCAGTTGGTGTTTCTGTGTCTTCTTGTAAATCTTCTTCTTCTTCTTCTTCTTCTATATAAATTGATTCATACCATTTGTTATTCCTTTTCAAATACAAATTTGCTCTTTGTACTTTCCGCACATCTACCAGCTCCTGCCAAATCTTCTTATTCTTTGTAGGTACACCATTAACCAGAATAACTAATGGTTCAGTTTCCAAAGTATCCGCATCAATAGTTTCCATATTTTATTTCAAATCCAAGGGCAAATACACCACTCTTCCTTTTAAACCTCTCAGTAAATCTGAAGGAGGTAATTTACCAGTTTTGGGCTCCATACGTACTATGGTCTGGAACGGATGAACACATTGAATGAGTATAGACTCATATGTATTTAATTCAGAAAGTTCAGCAGGAATAGCATCCAATTCTAAATTATTATGTACAGCTCTGGTCGGCATTCTATTTTCCTCTAACTTGTTGTAACAGTATTTACAAATACGCTGATCTTCACCCAAATCAAAACAATTTTCTAGAAATATATATGTGGCAAAATCCTTCCACTTATAATTATCTTCATTTTCACTCTTTCTGTAGAGATCAACATTCCTAGTTTGTTTTCTATAATGAGTTCTGCGGCAACAAATACAAGTAAAATTTGGTCTTTCATTAGAGACTATTGCAAATTTTGTTATGTGATCATTAAATGTGTTACTTACAGAGGGTTCTACATTCTCTTCCACTTCTTCCTCATTTACTGTGTCCTTCTCTGCACTGTTTTGTTCAGGACCAAAGTAACAAAACTGAATTTCATCAACAACCTTCTCTACATCTGATACCGTTCCTCGGAACAGAGCCCTATTCAATTCATTTAACTTTATTGCTGGACTTTTGGCAAAATACAACCGTCTCACAAACTTTCTCATTTCAGTATGATGAACAGCCAGCATCCTAAAATGATGGAAAACACTATTGCACACTTTTCTAGATAGACAAGCCAGAGAATGACCCTGCAAACCAGTATTCTCTCTCACTCTGCATGGATCCAGACTTTGAAGCACCTTAATCTTCTGTTTTATACTTTTTTTACTATATTCTCTTAGAAACTCTCGAAATTTGTCAATAGATTCCTGACGCACAGTGCAAATGCTACTACAATTCCAAGTGTACACTGGGGCTTTAGGACGTCTCCCCATAGCCTCATCTGCCATCACTTGTACCTCATCTCTTGGAACCATTATCTCCTTCTCCATTATGCAACCATTTTTTACTTCGTAAGAACGACCTCTGGTGTCAACTGCATGCAGCAAACTATTACTTTGAAAATAGCTCTCTTCATTAAAAAAAGGTTCACTACTTGAACTATGCATCCACTTTCCTAAAAACACTTTACAAAAGTTTGTTCTGTTCACTACTCTTTTCCTTTTGCTATGTGATTTCAGTACATTAACCATTTTGTCTAATGTACGCATCCTATTCAAAATTAAAATGAATAGTTTCATTTTTAATTCTAATGCCTTTGCTGCACTGGCTTCTATTTCTTTTTTTCTTTTATAAAACTTTGTCTTTTTCTTATATTTCTTCACATCCTTCATCAAATTGAACATAACTCTTCTCTGAAACATTTTTCTACGTATCTCTTTAAATGCAGTTTTTCTATTTATATAAATCTTTTCAGTTGCTGAAGGTATATTTGCATTAACTAAATTGTCAATTTTTTCCTCTCCTTTTTTGTTCAAAACATCCTTTCGAGTACAGACATTTTGTACATTTTTCATTCTTTTGAATATATTTTTTAGAAATTGTTTTGTCTGCTTACCAGAAGATTTTTTCTTTTTCCCAACATGAGCATCTTCTACTAACTTTGGTCCTCTAGTTGTCTTCAAATAAAGGTTTTTTTTGTGCATTTTTTGAACTCTGGATTTTGTAGGCATCTTAAATTTTGTCCACTGCTCTTCGGCAATACCTGAAAAAAACTAAAAAAAAATTCCTTTTTTTTATTTAAATATATTACTACATTTCTTTTCACAATAGTCACAAAACGTAATTTCTTTGCCAATTTGAAAACACACTTATTACTCTTTTTTTTGGCAAGTGATAATCACTTTTACAGACTGACACATTATAAATCCAGTTTTCAGATTTTTTTAAAAGCACATGACCAGACTGCTTTTTCAGACCACCACCATGTGTATCCTCGGTGACTACCTACACTCCAGCAAGGGCAACCAGCCTTAGTGATGCTGAATGTATTTGCATTACAGACTGAAACCTGAAAACCCCACTCGCTTCTAAATACTGTGCATGATTATACATGGAAAGGAGCTGGGTGTGTGCTAAGAGTCTGCTTCTTCCCCCAAAAAATCGCTCCCCCTTTTTCCTACTAATGCAACTGTGAAATCACCAGAGCAAAACGCAATAAATCTCTGCCTGTAATTCCTATTTCCACACAGAGTCATGTTTTCACATTAGTCCCAAAACGAAATTTCTTTGCCAATTTGAATGCACACTTACTGCTCTTTTTTTTTGGCAAGTTAAAATCACTTTTACAGACTGACACATTATGAAACCACTTTTCAGTTTTTTTAAAAAGCCCATGACCAGACTGCTTTTTCAGACCACCACCATGTGTATCCTGGGTGACTGCCTACACTCCAGCAAGGGCAACCAGCCTTAGTGATGCTGAATGTATTCGCATTACAGACTGAAACCTGAAAACCCCACTCGCTTGTAAATACTGTGCATGATTATACATGGCAAGCAGCTGGGTGTGTGCTAAGAGTCTGCTTCTGCACCAAAAAATCGCTCCCCCTTTTTCCTACTAATGCAACTGTGAAATCACCAGAGCAAAACGCAATAAATCTCTGCCTGTAATTCCTATTTGCACACAGAGTCATGTTTTCACATTAGTCCCAAAACGAAATTTCTTTGCCAATTTGATTGCACACTTACTGCTCTTTTTTTTTGGCAAGTGAAAATCACTTTTACAGACTGACACATTATGAAACCACTTTTCAGTTTTTTTAAAAAGCCCATGTCCAGACTGCTTTTTCAGACCACCACCATGTGTATCCTCGGTGACTACCTACACTCCAGCAAGGGCAACCAGCCTTAGTGATGCTGAATGTATTTGCATTACAGACTGAAACCTGAAAACCCCACTCGCTTCTAAATACTGTGCATGATTATACATGGAAAGGAGCTGGGTGTGTGCTAAGAGTCTGCTTCTTCCCCCCAAAAATCGCTCCCCCTTTTTCCTACTAATGCAACTGTGAAATCACCAGAGCAAAACGCAATAAATCTCTGCCTGTAATTCCTATTTCCACACAGAGTCATGTTTTCACATTAGTCCCAAAACGAAATTTCTTTGCCAATTTGAATGCACACTTACTGCTCCTTTTTTTTCGCAAGTTAAAATCACTTTTACAGACTAACACATTATGAAACCACTTTTCAGTTTTTTTAAAAAGCCCATGACCAGACTGCTTTTTCAGACCACCACCATGTGTATCCTCAGTGACTGCCTACACTCCAGCAAGGGCAACCAGCCTTAGTGATGCTGAATGTATTTGCATTACAGACTGAAACCTGAAAACCCCACTCGCTTGTAAATACTGTGCATGATTATACATGGCAAGCAGCTGGGTGTGTGCTAAGAGTCTGCTTCTGCACCAAAAAATCGCTCCCCCTTTTTCCTACTAATGCAACTGTGAAATCACCAGAGCAAAACGCAATAAATCTCTGCCTGTAATTCCTATTTGCACACAGAGTCATGTTTTCACATTAGTCCCAAAACGAAATTTCTTTGCCAATTTGATTGCACACTTACTGCTCTTTTTTTTTGGCAAGTGAAAATCACTTTTACAGACTGACACATTATGAAACCACTTTTCAGTTTTTTTAAAAAGCCCATGTCCAGACTGCTTTTTCAGACCACCACCATGTGTATCCTCGGTGACTGCCTACACTCCAGCAAGGGCAACCAGCCTTAGTAATGCTGAATGTATTTGCATTACAGACTGAAACCTCAAAACCCCACTCGCTTCTAAATACTGTGCATGATTATACATGGAAAGGAGCTGGGTGTGTGCTAAGAGTCTGCTTCTTCCCACAAAAAATCGCTCCCCCTTTTTCCTACTAATGCTACTGTGAAATCACCAGAGCAAAACGCAATAAATCTCTGCCTGTAATTCCTATTTGCACACCGAGTCATGTTTTCACATTAGTCCCAAAACGAAATTTCTTTGCTAATTTAAATGCACACTTACTGCTCTTTTTTTTTGGCAAGTGAAAATCACTTTTACAGACTGACACATTATGAATCCACTTTTTAGATTTTTTTAATTGCACATGTCCAGACTGCTTTTTCAGACCACCACCATGTGTATCCTGGGTGACTGCCTACACTCCAGCAAGGGCAACCAGCCTTAGTGATGCTGAATGTATTTGCATTACAGACTGAAACCTGAAAACCCCACTCGCTTCTAAATACTGTGCATGATTATATATGGCAAGCAGCTGGGTGTGTGCTAAGAGTCTGCTTCTGCACCAAAAAATCGCTCCCCCTTTTTCCTACTAATGCAACTGTGAAATCACCAGAGCAAAACGCAATAAATCTCTGCCTGTAATTCCTATTTGCACACAGAGTCATGTTTTCACATTAGTCCCAAAACGAAATTTCTTTGCCAATTTAAATGCACACTTACTGCTCTTTTTTTTGGCAAGTGAAAATCACTTTTACAGACTGACACATTATGAATCCACTTTTTAGATTTTTTTAATTGCACATGTCCAGACTGCTTTTTCAGACCACCACCATGTGTATCCTCGGTGACTGCCTACACTCCAGCAAGGGCAACCAGCCTTAGTGATGCTGAATGTATTTGCATTACAGACTGAAACCTGAAAACCCCACTCGCTTCTAAATACTGTGCATGATTATACATGGAAAGGAGCTGGGTGTGTGCTAAGAGTCTGCTTCTTCCCCCCAAAAATCGCTCCCCCTTTTTCCTACTAATGCAACTGTGAAATCACCAGAGCAAAACGCAATAAATCTCTGCCTGTAATTCCTATTTCCACACAGAGTCATGTTTTCACATTAGTCCCAAAACGAAATTTCTTTGCCAATTTGAATGCACACTTACTGCTCTTTTTTTTTGGCAAGTGAAAATCACTTTTACAGACTGACACATTATGAAACCACTTTTCAGTTTTTTTAAAAAGCCCATGTCCAGACTGCTTTTTCAGACCACCACCATGTGTATCCTCGGTGACTACCTACACTCCAGCAAGGGCAACCAGCCTTAGTGATGCTGAATGTATTTGCATTACAGACTGAAACCTGAAAACCCCACTCGCTTCTAAATACTGTGCATGATTATATATGGCAAGCAGCTGGGTGTGTGCTAAGAGTCTGCTTCTGCACCAAAAAATCGCTCCCCCTTTTTCCTACTAATGCAACTGTGAAATCACCAGAGCAAAACGCAATAAATCTCTGCCTGTAATTCCTATTTCCACACAGAGTCATGTTTTCACATTAGTCCCAAAACGAAATTTCTTTGCCAATTTGAATGCACACTTACTGCTCTTTTTTTTTGGCAAGTTAAAATCACTTTTACAGACTGACACATTATGAATCCACTTTTTAGATTTTTGTATCCTCGGTGACTGCCTACACTCCAGCAAGGGCAACCAGCCTTAGTGATGCTGAATGTATTTGCATTACTGACTGAAACCTGAAAACCCCACTCGCTTCTAAATACTGTGCATGATTATACATGGAAAGGAGCTGGGTGTGTGCTAAGAGTCTGCTTCTTCCCCCAAAAAATCGCTCCCCCTTTTTCCTACTAATGCAACTGTGAAATCACCAGAGCAAAACGCAATAAATCTCTGCCTGTAATTCCTATTTCCACACAGAGTCATGTTTTCACATTAGTCCCAAAACGAAATTTCTTTGCCAATTTGAATGCACACTTACTGCTCTTTTTTTTTGGCAAGTTAAAATCACTTTTACAGACTGACACATTATGAATCCACTTTTTAGATTTTTGTATCCTCGGTGACTGCCTACACTCCAGCAAGGGCAACCAGCCTTAGTGATGCTGAATGTATTTGCATTACTGACTGCAACCTGAAAACCCCACTCGCTTGTAAATACTGTGCATGATTATACATGGCAAGCAGCTGGGTGTGTGCTAAGAGTCTGCTTCTTCCCCCAAAAAATCGCTCCCCCTTTTTCCTACTAATGCTACTGTGAAATCACCAGAGCAAAACGCAATAAATCTCTGCCTGTAATTCCTATTTGCACACAGAGTCATGTTTTCACATTAGTCCCAAAACGAAATTTCTTTTCCAATTTAAATGCACACTTACTGCTCTTTTTTTTTGGCAAGTGAAAATCACTTTTACAGACTGACACATTATGAATCCACTTTTTTGATTTTTGTATCCTCGGTGACTGCCTACACTCCAGCAAGGGCAACCAGCCTTAGTGATGCTGAATGTATTTGCATTACTGACTGCAACCTCAAACCCTTAAAGTATTCCTTATTTTTACCAGTACACCTTAATTTATCATGAAAAAATAGTCTATATTATTTTACATGTTCCTCACATTTAAATTTCTCCCAAAACAGAAAATAATAAACACAACTTCTACAAAAGGAATTCCAATTCTATTATTCATTTCTTAATTTACCATATACATGCCCTCTCTAACTCTAAACTCACCTTTAAAATTAGTTAGTTGTGAAAGAAATGTGGCACTCAAACAGCAGATTATCAGAGCCAGGATCTCTGTTCTCTACACCTCTCTCCTCTCAGCAGAACCAGATAATGGCAAACTTTCCCTCTATTTTTCCACACATATACATGTAAGTTTCAAATCTCAGTGCTTCCCCCTTTTTTTCAAATGTAATCACACATTTCTATTGGTTGAAAACCAACCCTTTTCCAAAAGTACCCTGCCCCCAACTTGACTTCTGCCTAGTACCCTTCCCCCAACTTGACTTCTGCCTGCTACCATAGCAACAGCTCATGGAACACTGCTGTGTGGAGTTAGGTCAGAAGTTCGCCACACAATGTTTCAATTCCACAGAGCAAGAGTGCTTGACTTTTCAAACCTAACAGCAAATCCATAGTACTGTTCTTTGGTAACACATTTTTTTGTACCAATACAAAACATGCTTCTATTAATTTACACATACAGCCTAGTTTTTATTCTAGAATGGTATGAAACAGCCAATCAGTTCTTTTTGTTTTGAAAAAAATATGTATTCCTCCATTTCCAAACTGTCTTTCTTTTCATATTGCCATTCTACTGAAAGACACCTCCTGAGTGCATCCAGTTCTCCTTTGAAGATGTTCACAGTGTGGATTGTAGGGCACAGCTATGTCTTCTGGAGTGAAAAGTTTGCAGAGAAAACAGGTATGGTGAGAGACCTTGCTTTGCCAAATGTAGACATTAAATGGATTGGTCAGAGAGGGTTAAAGTGGCACCAATTGATGCCATTGGTGAAATCCTTCATGCAAATCCAACACCCTGACCTCATAATAGTGCACTGTGGTGGCAATGACCTAGGCACTTTGACTGGGGTAGGTCTGGAAATGCTTATGAAGGACACCTTTGCACAACTGTTTTCACTTTTCCCTAAAACTGCCTTTGTGTTTTCCAACATATGCCAAAGGCAAAAATGGAACTGGTCCAATCATTTCTGTCCGCAAATTGACAAAGCAAGAAAGCACGTCAACAAATCTGTTTCTGCTTTCCTCTGTGACTATGGTATGGGTGCCATTTACCACAACAACTTGCGTTATGACATGCAAGACATTTATAGAGGAGATGGTGTGCACTTCAATGATGAAGGGAACAGAGTCTTCCTCTTGAACCTTAGACTCTGCATCGGTACTTACTTGTAGGTACCACTTAAAAAATGACTTCATAAACACAACGGCTCTTTTTAGAGCTCCCTAATATCTAAACTCTTAAATCTGCATTTCATTTCTTTTTTAATTTCTTTTTTCTTCCGTACGCTTACCGTAAGCTTACCGTACGCGTACCCCGTGATTTTTTTAAAAATCAATAAATGTTTTCTTTGTACTTTACAGTCCTTCTTTGACCCCCTCACAAATGTAAGGGGGTCTGTAACTCTCCTCCTTGCCCCCTTTTCTTGTTTTCACTCTTTTTTTTTCTGAGTGAAACACACAAAATGGCGGCCGCCGCTTCCTGGTTTCGGCGATTCGAATGTTTACTAAGATCTAACAGCCAATCAGAATCGCGCTCGCGCACGCCACCGTACGCGTACGGTAAGCTTACGGTAAGCGTACCGTAAGCTGGCTCAGATATATATATTGATTTAAAGGCTATTTTCTCAGAATCTACTGAACAGATTTACACCAAACCTACAAAAGGCACTTCCTTGACCTAGGGACTACCTCTCTGCCAAATTTCTAGTAATTCTGTTCAGCCGTTCGGGCTGTAGCCCTGTCTAAAGGTCCTATGGAAAAATGCATGGGAAAAACGCGTTTTGGGACCCCCCTTTTATCTCAGCCCCCGCTTGACGAATCCCCCCGAGACTTTCAGGGTAGGAGCAGAGCGCCCCACCTATTTTGAAAATTTCGCGAGGATTCGTCAACCGGCGCCAAAGTTATTCCAAATAGAATGTTGCAGATTTCCTATGGAAACACGGTCCTAACTATAACTATCTACTGGCGACCGCCAGTAGATAATATATATATATATATATATATATATATATATATATATATATATATATATACATATATATATATATATATATATATATATATATATATATATATATTGATATTGATATTGATATATAATATATATATATATATATAATATATATATATATCCACGATGCTCAGATCAATCACAACGCTGCATTGCAGCATTTTGATTGGCTCAGGGGAGCCTGTGTGCCAGGTGCTTCCTGCTTTCTGCTGGACTGCAAAGGAAGAAGGAGGAGTACGCAGGGGAGGTGGCAGCTACTGCTAATATATGTATTTCAGGTGACAGTGCCCATGCCCTTCGTCCCTGGATCCTCACACCATACCTTTATCCCACCACCGAAAATGAAAGGCAATACAACACTGCACTAAGTTGGACAAGGACTGTGATCGATCGGACATTTGGACTCCTCACATCACATGTTTATTGCCTCCATTAGAGTGGGGGGTACCTTAAATATATACCAAAAAATGCTTGTAAGTTTGTAGCAACATGTGCCATTCCACACAATATTGCCTGCAGGAGAGATATACACATTGTGGCATCTAAATCTGATTCAGAGGAGAAGGATCCTGCCCCACCTGTTCAGCAGCCAACACATGAGAGCAGAGCAGTGGAGGAGAGAAGGCGCATGGACCACATTGCTACACATTACTTCTCAAGGTAAGACATGTTCATATCCACAATTCTGTAACAAAATGGCACCACATTTGATTGATTGCTCAAAGTAAGGATACCTTTAATGACAGGTGTTAGTAAAACGTTGACAGACAAGCTGCCATTCTCATGAATTTTAATACCATGCAGTCATATACGTCGGTTACAGCACCAACAACAAATGAAAAAACAAATAAAGCCACTCCCTGATTGGCGTCCCTCAGTTATTTCCTTTGACTGCGTCCAGTATGTGATGTGCCACCATTTTGAGGAGTGTGGCTGCTACAGCGTCGCAGCACACATGCATCTCTGGCAGAGATGCTGCTGTCACTGGATGACTCATTAGCAGGAGCCTTTGCACCTACACCACTAGCAATTTGCAGAGTTTGGATTGCCTCAACTGCAGTGGTTATCTAGCCAAGGCCCCTCAACACATCCCCATTGAAGTGGCCTATTTTCACATGTAGCCTCAATAGTGTAGTGGTGGCCTGTGCGAGCCTTCCAATGAACCTGGTCAAGGCAGCCATGTACATAGCACAGCTCATCTCTCTTAACCTTTGAGTGCTCCTGTCCTCAGACATCTCGGTACAGAGTTTCTCAAGGGCACTTGCCAGTCCGTCCATTTTTTGTCCATGCTGGCCTGATTGTCTGCCAACTGATTGCCCACTATGTTGAACCCAACAGTAATGGACTATTGCACTGTCTGCAATTTTCATTTGACCATTCTAATTTGTTTGTGCTGCAGGCGCTGAACCTACAACATCGACACCTCAAGCTCACCATACACTGCCTGTTGTTCTGCAGTCGCCTGAGAACCAGAAGCCTGCAAAGTGTGACGGTGCCTACAGGCATGCACAGTGGAGTGCTGCTGTTGGGACTTGACAACTGGCTGCATGGTTGGAGTGGATGACTATATGGCATCCTCGGCCTCTACTGACTGGCTGTGGAGAGAAGGACACACTGCTGGAATGGTCATGAGGTGTTGTGGGCAGACTCTCCAGTACTACTGCTTTTTCTTCCATAATTTGTGCCTGTTCTTCACCATCATCTATTGGGCCTTCAATGTCTTCCCCAGTTACATCTAATTGGATAATGGAAATTCCATTAAAAATGTTACATGAGGAGCACATGTTCTTTGGTTGTACGAATGTATTCAATGTCTGACACTGACTACACTGTGTTTGTCTATGGCTACGATGCACCATAATGCACCATGAAGGCTATTTTTTTATAACATATTTTATTGGGTTTTGCACAAAATCAGGGCCTAGCTTGCCCACAAACTTATGCAGGAGATAGTAGTAAGAACCCCTTTGAATGATGACCACAAACAAACTTGCATAGTCGATCCCAACTATTCCACCTAAGTACCACATGACACTATGAATGCCCTTAGAAGGATCTAGCATTAGCCCTATACACAAGTCCCTTGCTCCCTAATGCCATATCTCTGTATTTCTGCATCGAGCAGGGAGTCGGTAGAGCGAACTGGGGCGAGGATCATACCCCTGGGTCGGTCTATCCGTCAAATTCTGGGGTGTTTTTGGGGGCATCCCCTTGCGTGATACACTGCCATCTCAAGACCCATACAATTGTCCATCCCCTTTTTCCATGTCCTGATGAAAGGAGGTGTGTCCACCCTACACGTCCCTTTTCACCAATATGAGCCCCAGGAACAACAGTTGTCATTTATATCTGTTGCACCCTATCCCCTCTGTACTATGCTAAATGACCAGTTTTGGTTCTAGCGAAATAGCCTAGGAGAAGGCTTACCCCAGGCAGGATGTCCCCCCACCAGAAACTGGTCATTGCCATGCAACTCCACACTATGGAGAAAAATCCCATCCTCTGCTCTGAAGCGGAGGCATATGGGAGTGTCAATTATACCCATGTGCCATAGGCAATGCCTTGTGTAGTAAGCTCTGTATAGTTACTTTAATTGTATTAGGTGAAGGAGTGCAGAAATCGCAGCCTCTCAGGGGGCCCCTAAAGCTTCTGACCAATCATCATCATCTAGTGTGTCGACATCTGCTTCCCACACCGCCCTCAGTGCAGGTAGTGTGTTTGACCTATTGGTGACGGGGTGAGTATATCTTCAATATCTTGTGAGGGCCCAGGTCTTCCAGGAGGAGCTTGCCCTCCAGTGAACTAAACTCTGGAAGGCTGGTGAGGTCCCAAATGCGGGGCGAGTTCATGCCAGAACTAAAGGTACTAATAGAATTGACTGCAGTGTAATTGATATTCCCTTTGCACCTCCTGAAATGATTTCTTCACTGTGCCTCGCATTACATCTCCATGCGTGGAGATTCCAAAGATGTCCTATTTCAGGAAGCCATCTATCAGGGCCACCTGTTTTAGTACACTGCCCTGCCACAGTGGCATCCACTCTGTCAATTTCCCCCCACCACCCCATCTTCCGGACAGAGCGTCTCCGGACGTCAATGACCACTTGTGTTGTCGGTAGAAGGAATCCCACTCATCTCTCAACAGTGTACGCTGAGTCTTCCTGGTGGGTGTACCACCAATCATTTATAATCAGGAGGTGAGAGGCGGAGTAGTAGGAGTAAATGTCTCTCCAATATGTGGACTGGAAGCATGTCCGAAGGGCAATGCATGCCTCTCTCCCTAAAGGAACCCACCGAGGACAGCATTGATCTGTTGAAACCACAACTGAGGTATAGCATAGGGGAAGTTCTGCAACTGATACAGCAATCTAGACAAGTAGACCACTTTGAAGATTGCCAATCTAGCCTGCAAAGACAGCGGCAGCAATGACCGGACTTTCACTTCTTTAACGCGTGATAGCACTGACTGAGGCAAGATTATGGGTCCACGACAATGACAGATCTGGAGAGACATACACCCCCAAATATTTAAACCCTCCCACAGCTAGCGTCAGCCCAGACTCCCTCTCCATAACACCAGCACAGCCACCAATGGTACACATGGATTTAGTGGTGCTCATATATAGCCTGAACGTTTTGCCAAAGATCTGCATGATTCGTAGGATGCAGGGTCACAAAGTTTTGGGGCAATCCAATCAGATAATCCTGCAGCTCACTCGAAACCCCTCACTTGGGCATCCACTCTGACCCATGCAGCCTGTGGTTCCATGGCCAATGCAAATCATAGTGGGGATAAGGGGCACCCCTGCCTCGTATTCCTCTGGATCGGGAATGGATCTGGAACTGCACCTGTGACACTAACTGTCATGGACAAGTCTGTATATAATAATCGGACATAGGTGAGGAATCTGGGACTCAGGTTTAATCTCTTAAGAAGGGCAAACAGATACTCCCAGCTGACAGAATCAAACACTTTATCTATACCTGCTAGGAGCGCCTCCACTGGCCTCTCCAAAGGTCCCGCCAGAGTCAAAGCATTGTAGAATCGTCTAATATTGGGGAATGAAGCCCGCCTGGTCGGTTAGGACCAGGCCTGGTGTTATGTGCCCGTGTTAGGCCCAAGTAACGAAGCTGCACATTCTCTTACATTGTCCTAAGTTTGCACAATAACATTACTGCTGTGACCTTTTGCACATATACGCTTGCGTGACAAAGTTGGATTAGTTTCTCTGAAACTACTTCTGTGTATACATCTAGCTTCACATAACATTATCACAATGCCTCGAACACCATGTACAAGGCCATTTCACGCACAATGTACAAATATTGTTCTATATTCATCCACGGGGCGACAGGGCAATCTACATATCCATGAAATTGCTAAACTTTACATACATCACAAGGATACTTTCTATTATAAATAATCAGCATTCCAAATGATTAGCAGAGAAGGCACTTCAGCTGACACGAGGCTCTCTGCATGCTGAGACTTCACCACGCAGCGGTCTTACATCTCATGAGAGGTGTCCAGTTTGTGACCAAGACGGGGCCCTTCATTCTCGCCCGCCAGGTAATGGGGTCGTATTGTCCCCTGGGGGAATTCTTGGCTTCACACCTACATACACTCCAGGTACACACACAGTAGGGTTCGCATAATGAGAGTAACGTCGGATTACTGCCTTGTTGGATATGCCTGCATCTATATACTGTTTTAGCACCATACTAGAACCGTATCTACTATTTACTCTTTTGGTGTTTTCACTTTCATCTGCTTCTCTCTACTGATTATCACAGCACATGTAATCTATACAAGAATAACGTTGGTTCAATAAATATATTGAAAAACGTCCCACTGTGTATTCTCATTATATTTCTCTGAGCATAAGTAACCACGAGCGACTGAGCGAAAGATTCTGATCCATTACCACGATCCCTGAGTGGTCAGAGTTGTCATGTTCAATGGTTGTCAGAAACTATTTGCTCTCTTGTAAGGTTAGGGGGGCTTATGGTGGCACTGTGAGCTAGCTTGTCTCTAGGCCAACATATCCTGCGGGGGGCTTGGAATCAGTAAGCGGCACCTCACCCAAATGCTCTAAAGAATTTGCTCTGGAATCCATTAGGACCTGGAGCCTTCCCTGTCTGTAGCTCTGCCAGGGAAGAGGAGAGCTCCTCCTCTGTTATTGCCTCTTCTAGCTAGGCCCATGCAGTGTCAGCTAGGGACCGAGGAGACAGGGCCTCTACAAATTCAACAATTTGGCCACTGCCATCTCCCTTCGGGCATAAACCTCTCTGAAGTGGGTGGGAATGCTCTGGGCCACCTCTTCGGGGCCCGACAAACACTGTCCCCAGCGCATCGCAGATCACTGGCACCGTAGCTGCACCACGAGCGGTCTGTCACAGCCGATGTAGCATCATGCTCGATTTGTCACCCCACTGGCATATGTGACTCTGTGCGGCCTGCCATGCATGTTTGGCCTCATCTAGTAGTAAGTGCTGGTATTGCTGCTGAGCAATGCTCAGCTGACACCGCGTGCCTCCACCATCAACTTGGTGACCACATTCTTCTAGCATCTGCATCTGGACCTCAAGGTCTCCTAGATCATGGGATCTATTCCTGTTCTCTTAGGGCAGTAAATAATGTCTAAACCTCAGAGCGACGGTTTTCAGGCCTCGCACATTTTCACAGAAGCTGCTGTGTCAGCATTCAGGGTAAAGTATATTTCTATGGAGCGAGTAAGAAGTGTTTTGTATGTGAGATTCCGCAGATGTCATGGTGAGAGATGCCAGTAGAAGGTGGGCCTGCAGCTGCCATCCCACTCTCTGGGCGCAGGCTCAATCTCAATGGAAGGGGGACTTAGTGGCCCACCCGCGCTGCCCGGTGTGGCCCTGAACACCAGGGCTGCAGTAAGCCCCAAATCTCAGGCAAAGGTTTTAACAGCAGTCCCAGTCCTCCCTCGCAGTCCGCCACATCACTCACTAACCGGCCTGAAACTGCGGGTTGGGCCACACACCCAGGCCACCAGATCCCACAGGAGCATGTCTCTTTCCAGCCACAGGATGGTCCATGACTGGCAGGCCTGCAGCCCACTGCACGCCGTACCCCAGTCCAGGCCGCACCACCTCAGATGAATCCTGCACACCGCAGCACTGAACCTCTGGAGCTAGACACAGGGGGCACTGGACCCGAAACTCGACATTGGGCTTCGCGGTGGATCTCTTCTGGTGCCACAGGCCTCCTCACCCCTTCTGCAGCATCACCATACACAGCACCAAGTGGTCTTTGGCAGTGTCCCTGGCAGCTCTTGCCTGCTACTGTTGGTGTCAATAGGTTACATCGCCCCATGGCATACCTCACCACACCGGCAGTCACCATTGTAATCGGGGTGATAGTATAATGTACTGTGGGCAGGATTATGACAGATAGTGACTGCCAGGAGTTCTTCCACAGTGCAACCGCCATGTTTGCCAATCAGGCCACACCCCCATGAGTGCTATTTTTGACATGGAATAATCCATCCCTTACTGATATATCCATTTAATTTTTTTTTTATGCATGTGGACACCAATTTCAATGTCATAAATGTTACCATTATTAAAGTTTTGCACGTACTTTGCGAAGGTAAAGGTGCAAACGTGCCCAGGTTGGCAAAACCAACAACAGCCTCTGGTTCCAGGGTGGTCTCTACTATTGCCTCCAGTGTAGTTGGTGAGGATGCAGTTGAGAGTCCGCCTCCTGTGGCACATGACTCACTCTGGAATGTTTTGACCTTTTCCTTTGTGCGTGGACAGAAGTCGTACCACCTCTTGTGAATCTCTTCTACAGAGTGCTGTGCCACACCTACAACATTTCTCTTCTGCTGCATCTCTTTCCATATCTTGCATTTCTGTGTATCAGGCACACTCATAGAGGCCCAACCAAACAGGAGGTTGTGGTTGTGCAGCACTCCTCAGTGAGTATTTCAAGTTCCTGCTCTGAGAACTTTAATTTTCGGTTCATCCCCCCTGCCTCCTTCTCTTCCTCTTGGCTGGCCTGGTGTTGGTTGACTGTTGTTTGGGGTCCTCAGTTCACCGCCTGTGCTCTGCAGCTATCCAGCCTCTCTCTGCCTCCCTTCCTGGCTGCTGGGATCCTGCACTTTCTGCTTCAGGGATCCTCTCTTTGAACCGGGAAGCAGATTCTCTATTTTTTCAATACAGACCACATTCACTATTGTAGACCTACATGGTAATCACAAATAGCGATTCCCAAATTTGGGAAGCCACTCATTTGTGAGTTGCAATTTGAAGGCACCCAGTGTCCGTACATGCCTATTGCCATTTCCAAATTGCGATTCACTAAAATTTGCCATTTCAAAATCGCAGATATGATTTTTCTTACATCTGGCCCATAGTTATAAAGAAGCTGCAGAATGGTAAATGGAAGAAATAAAGAGCAAAAAGTAACAAACAATGTAATTCACGTAAGTTGCAGCTTCCAGGACTCTAAATATCTTGCTGAACCCAAGAAAAGAATATCAACATTGAATAAATGATAATCATATTGACCCCCCCAAACCCTATACCTAACTCAACAAAAGAGAAAAACAGAAAGGGAACCAGAGAGGTAACTAGGAGCAAGAGACACTTCTTGCAGGGAGAGGAGATATGAAAATCTGAGGGTGGTGTACAGCCTAGGAGCACACAATATATATATATGGAGGATGCTGTAATGCTGTGGGCTCTAGACCCACATGCTAATAAAGTAAAGACACCCATACTAATGAGATGGGTGATAGCTGGCCTGAGCACACGCGCATGGGCCCTTTCATTAACAGGGTCACCTTCCTGTCCGCTTCCTCTCTGGAGCATGCTCTCCGGTGGTGCCACAAAGTAGTAGCGGTTTCTTCTTCTGGCTCATCAGACAGTATCTTAGTGTCTCTGGGGCTAACCGCTGCTGTTGGCTCTTGGCTGGGGCAAATTACTGTACCAGGAGGTTTCTCTGGCCGGCCACTGCAGTCACTTCTTAGCTGGGTGGCATTGCAGGCATTGACACTCTTACTTGCTTGTACTGTCTTGCTCTTTTTTTCGGGTACTGGGTCAGTGCTCCAGGAACCGGTATTTACCATCTGAATTTCTTGGCAACATAGGAGAGTGGTGGTCCAAAGCAGATTCCCTCAACAAAGTCTCTAAATAATATTTCTTCTGCCCCAATATGTTGGGAGTGAGGGCTGGTCACCTTTTGTGCCTCTTACTTTTGGCTGCAGAGGAGTCATCCTACTGCCCTCTCCTTGGTTTGTATGTGTGTGAAGAAGGCCATATCTCTCTCTCTGCCTGTGGGATTGGACACAGTCATCCTTTCGGGGGCTCTCTTTGCAAAGGATCCAGTATGGATCTGTCCACAGGTGAATCGAGGGGCAGCAGGGACCTATGCTGCACTAAAACTGCTATGTGTTCCCAGTCTTTGGAAGTCTGTGGAATTGTGAAGGCCGCTATAGCTCTTTAGTACACCACACCCGTGTCCCTGTTGTGTGTGCAGGCTCTCTTTTTCATGTGCGCCAGAATTAGACTATTCACGGCCCAGCCATGGACTTTAGCATGCTATAGTGACCGGCAGAATTTAAGGAAAGACATCCTGGGCAACACTGCCATGGTCAGCGTATCTACAGTATGTATTTTACTTTTTTAATTCTATTTTTATGTCTTCCCTTCCAGCTGGTGCCCCAAAGTATTTGGTGTGGACTTATATGCATTTGGGGGTGCTCACGTCTTCATCTTCCCTGGTGGCCCATTGTGCAGGCACTGCTTGTGACCCTTTGCAGAATGTTCTTAATAGACGGCGCCCACTGCTCTTTCCCCTAGTCCAGTGCGCCCGGTGATGTCAGAAACCCTTGTCGTCAATGTAAAGTAATGGGCCCTAGGCCACATGCTTATAAAGTAAAGGCACACACACTAGTGAGATGGGTGATTGCTGGTCCTGAGCATGTGAGCTTGGCCTCTTTTATTAACAAGGGTACCTGACTTGTGATGCATGTGTTCGATGTGAGTGTGGTGGGTGTGCGGTGGGTGTAAGTATGGCCCTTAGGGAGGTGCTCTTGCATGATGTGTCCAGTAAGACACTATCAATCCCAGTCTTTACATTATTTGTTTTTAATGCACAGCAGGCAGGAAACACGGCCCGCCCAACCCTCGACAACAAAACTGGCCACCTACATAAAACCAGCTGCCACCTTCCTAGCCTCGGGGAAAACATAGTTTGGGCTGCATATCTATTTTAATAGTTCAGTTTCTCAGTTCTTTCAGAAAGGCCCACTATCTAAAGGTAATAAAGTGTTTTTTTGTTTGTTTAATCAGAGTACATCAGTCTGCCATCTACACTCCAACATATATCGCTTTTTGCATGTATTATGTTTAATTCCACATTATCCCTTATTCTCATATCTGACCCCCAAAAGAGACTTTTTAAAATAAATTAAATATGTGCATTATTTTGATCGCAAGATCAAATGTCTTTAAAATCAACCTACATCAATGTAGAGTACTAAATTCGTTACTAGCTGCATACTGTGTTATTTATATTATATACAATAATTCTTACAAGCAAATCCCATATACAAATGGCCATGTTTTTCGATTTGATTTTGCATACAAATAGCATATTGAAAGAGTTTTTACATTAACTGACAAACCTTTCTTATTATTCACCGTAAACCTCATTGCAAGCATTGTAAACATATCAGTCATGTCATCAATGGGTATTGCTGTCTTACAGTTGCTAAGTTCCTGTGATTTTCTGTGCGGGAGCCTGGGGGGGGGGGGGGGGGGGTAGGGTCAGAGGAGGAAACTGTGTGCACATGAACTGTTTAACAGATCTTGCAAAGATGACCTCCTTTCCCTTTTATTAGGAATATCATTGTCATTGAAACCTTTGCTTTTACACTTTGAAATCCCATTGTGGGCTGCACTATATTGGCAAAACACAATGGGACATCAAGGAACATTTGAAATAACATAAAAGCATTATATACGAACCCGGAATTTAAAACCTTCGATTGAAACGTATTTTAACCTAGCAAGATGTGTGTGTGTGTGTGTTTGTGTGTGTGTGTGTGTGTGTGCGTGCGTGTGTGTGCGTGTTTGTGTGTGTGTGTTGAAATCTGTGGGTATAGTTAGTGACTGCACCTGCCTTCCTGGGGATGTCTAGGGGCTCTATGGAAAGCCTTCTGCCCTCCAAGCGGGAACGTCGGCGTGGGGGGCTGCACCAACCTCTTTGTGTGCACCACAGTTAGTGACGATCAATGCCCACATCCATAATACTGTGGGGGTGCAGGAGTAAAATGAATGTTCCCCTTATTTTCATGTGTCCATGCCCCCATGATAATGAGGGAACACCCCTTTGGATAGTTCCAGCTCTACATGTGCGCCTGCTCTATCTGTATTACAGAAGGGGCCACGCAAGCATCTGTGTCCCCTTCTGCAATACTATCGTACCCCAGGGTTGCATAAAATGGGAGGACACTCCTGTTGTGCCCAAGGCACTTTAAGTGATACAACCACTATTGGGCATCCCTTGCATGTGGTGCCCATCCTAAGATCAGGTTGACATTGATTTGGCATTGATTAACCATCCATGGTATACACTTGTAATTCCTAACATACGGTGGGCTGATCTGTCATAGAGTGATCATCCAGGACATCTGTTGATCCTCCTTAACATTTGGTATGCTTCCATGGAATCCCTCAGACATACATGAAAGATGGTGGGGATTCCTGTCAACTTGGTGCCATTCATGATATCTATTGGCCATCCCTAGTATTTGTTGGAGATTTCGGCATTCAACAACCTTATTGGCATTGGTCAGGAATGTCTGGTGGATAGTGGTCATCCCTTGGTGTATGAGTGACATCACTAGCATAGAATGGTGACACATAGGCCCTTGAGGCAAAACCTGTTCTTTCGGTCCCTATTACATGTGAGCATTTGATAGAAATAGCAAGCTGATGATTGGTCAGGGAGCAAAAGAGAAATGTGCATAGTAGGGAGGTTTCGAAGAAGTCTATTTATCAAAATTGAAAAGGTAATGTTTGCTAAATAATGTATGCTGTGGAAAGTGAGACTAGATGAAAATTACAAGCTTGTGTTTGGAAGACCACAATGTTTATTTTAAGAGCATTTTGGGGACTGAAGGGGCAAGGGGTTGAAGACATAAGAATGCTCATCACGAATAGATAAGCCACTATTTAAGGCTAAATACGTTTATTTTCAGGAAATAGTGAGGTAATTGAACACTTTTTATTTTTAACTAGGTTAAAATATTATCTGTACTCAAATATCAGCTTACTATTTCGTGCACATAAACTCACTTTTCATTCAAATAGCAGCTCGCTTTAAGAACTTTGGGAGAGTGCGATGAAGAGGGTGGAGAGATGTGAGGGTTTGATATTGTGAACTAGAAGTATGGTCTGTCAAGGGAATAGAAGAGAAATTCATATTAGGATGGTTGCCTATCACAGAAAGTAGATTTTCCTCAAGGCTGTTAAACACACCTCCTAAAAAGTACTAATTGAGTTTCTCAGGGAGACTTTCATGGAAAAAGGTATTCCTGACACACTTGCCATTGACAAAGGGGACCAACAGAAATGAAACCATTTTAACAGACGTTTTCAAATTATGCATCATAAAACAGCATTATATTGCCCCAGGGCAAACAGGTTGGTTGGCGTGTTAACTGTATGGTTAAAAAGTGCCACAAAATGGCCAGGGTTAATGATTCACATAGATGTGTTGCAAACTATGGTGTGTGCATACTGCGCCACCCCCATACTGTCACAAGAGTATCCCCTTTTGTCACTTTCAAAGAGAAGGGACCTTGCACCAAACTTTACCCCTGCTAAGTCCTGGGTATATAACAGAAAGGTGCACATTGGTAGAGGAAGAATGATCAACAATTTTAAGGAGCACCAATAGAAATACAAAATGAGCTATGACAAGCTTCAAAGATTTAGACTGCACAAATGGACAGTAGGAGATGTGGTTCAAATTGTGAGACTTAAGTTGAAACTAAGCAAAGGGACCACTTTTTCTGAAGCACGCGAAATAGCCATGGTGTTGAAAAATGTTGCATTGTTCAATGATGGTTAATACTGGTGTGTGGACAAAATGTGTAAAGACTAAAGTTCCTGTTGGGGATACTGAGAGCAGCTATTCTGATGGAAGCAGGTTCAATGCCACAACAAACAAACCCAAAAGAGTCTCTAGTCCTCCCGAAAGACACAGATAATAACTGGAATTCAATGATGCTGTTTTATTACTAGTGCTAATTTTCTGTAGGGATGGAGATGTGTAATTTGTATCCGTATTTATCATCTATCCCTCCTTCCAAAGAAAGACTATTCTTTCCAGCACACTCTGCTTTGGAATATTGGCTTATTCCTCTCATGAGTGCTCTATACTTGTCTGTTGAGAAATTGCCAGAGAGTGTGAATAGGTGGTGTTGTTTTTCTCCCAATAAACATATCTTTAACTATACTCCGAAGAAGACTTTATTTATGATAGGGGAGGCTTTGATTCTGTCATTTATCTGCAACTGTTGGGCACCTTAACTACATGATTCAACCTGCTTCTGCAAGCTGCAAAACTTTGTAACTCATTGAAAGCCAAGATACAACAAGCATTTGCAATGCAATCGGTCTTGCCTTTGGGACCTTATATGTATTTAGCTATGCAGCACATTAGCCTGGGTGCTGAAACAGCTACTCTTCTTGAACATGGAGGGAATGTAAGCACCAAACTGCGTGACATGCCAGGTATGGGAACACATGGAGAGAATTATTGTCTTTCAGTGGGAAATGGTATAGTCGAAAGCTCTGTTTCTAATATAAAATCAGGGCCTTTGGTGGTCATATCACTGAAAACACATTATTGTCTACGGGTGCTCTTGGAAGACAATTTCTATGGACTGGAATCTAGAGAATGCTAAAGTGATTCTGGTATTTTACTGGCCTCTGCTTGTCGTTTTCTATCAAGAAAGTTAAATAGAGGCAGTTGCCAGAAAAATTAAAAAAAGAAAGTCCCTCAGCAGAAAGCAATTCTGGTATTTTACTGACCTCTACTGGTTGTTTTCTATCAAGACAGTTAAATAGAGGCAGTTGAACAGAGAAAATGCCCCTAAGCGGAAGCAGACAGGTCCTAGGGCTGATCTCCAGAACCCACAAAGTACATACACATATAAGTATTCACTGAAAAAACTATAGGTTTCAGGGGCGTTATAGTTAGCTGGACTTTTCACTCGTACAAAACCAGAGAAATTCCCCCGTTATAGTTAGTTCAGCTAACTATAACTCGCGCGCCCGCAATGCACTGCTGATGACGTCACATATTACATCACTCATGACATGGTCAGTCACAGCACTCATGACATCACTGATGACATCTCAAATGACATATGCAACGTTACACTCCCCAGCACATATTTTATATTATTAGAGACTAGTTAGGTTACACAACACTGCCCTGTGCATATTACACTCCAAGGCACATATCGAATAGCACGTGCTAGTGCCTGTGCTATCTCGCGCTCTCCAATGAATCTGTCATTGCGCACAATGTATTGCATATCATATTTCACGCCCCGGTTCATCTTATATCACACTTTTTGGTGCATAGTTTATACCATATACTATATCTAGTTTTCATTTTCAATCATGCTCTCAGGACTATGTTCTATATAACACTGCTTCCACCTACCCTTTTCACAGGCATTACATTTTGCGATGGGGGTGGAGGGTCAGGGGGTGTTTCTGCCAAGTGAGCCCGGAGTCACAGTCACAAACGTCCTCTTTTTCCTGAATAAAAGTGAGATTATGCTGCATACTTGTTCATATTTTATGTAGTTTGCACAGACACACATTTTAAAAACAATAAAGTTCCTAATTACCACCTTCTCTGAACAGTTAGCTTGCTGCCCCATCCACCTCCTCCCTATCCTCTGTTGTCTGAATCCATGAACTAGCCTTCTCCCTCCTGCCATGCATAGTCTGATGTGCTGCCACTGCCCTCCATTTAGCATGATGTACCAGTCCACTCCTCCTGCCCTCCATTGCCCAATTATATGGCCCATCATTGACCTCCTGCTTAGCCTCTGTGCTTAGCTTGCTGCCCCTATTCTCCTTCCCCCTGCCCTCTGATGTCTTTGTGCATGCCCCTGCTCCATCCTTCTTCCCCACCATGTTCCATGGACCTGCCACTCCTATCTACTCTGAGTGTCCTGTTGAGCTGCCACTCCCCTCCCACCTGCCTAGCATTGTCAGATGACTGTAACCTGTCCCTGCCACCTCCACCCTGCCTGTCCCCATGCCATGTCCCTATCCCCTTCCTCCTGTCCTCCATGGTCCATTTTACTGCCACGCCCTTCTGCCCTCCCTGGTCTGTTGTGCTGCAACTGCTCCTCCTGCCTGCCCTGCGCGGTCTGTTGTGAGGCCCCTCCCCCTGAACTCTCTTGTCTGTGCCCAGGTCCTGACCCTCCCTTCTATCCTCCATGGTCCTTTGTGCATGCCCCTGCACCCTCCTTCTTGCCCATCATAGCCATTGTGCTGCCACTAACCCTACCGCTTGCCATGCATGGTCTTCTGTGCTGCCATGACCCCTCCCACCTTCCCTGTGTGGTCAGCTAGCTGCCCCTGACCTCCTCCCACCTTCCCTCCTTGGTCTGTGTGTATGCCATCATAGTATCATTGTTGCTCTCCATGGTGTGTCTTGTTTCTAGTGCCCATCCTGCCTGACCTCCATGGTCATCTTGCTGCTCCTGCCCTGCCCCCTTACCCCCAGCCCTCTGTTTTCATGTGCAGACCCCTATTCTCTCCATTCTGGCTTGTCTGTTCCATTGTAATTCCCCTGATCCGTCCCTCCTGCCCTTTATGGTCTGTTATGCTGAAGCTTTCTCTCCTGTCTGTCCATTATGGTCAGCTAGCTACTATTGCCTCTTTCCCCTTTGTTCTCTGTTGTCCATGTGCATGGTTCTGTTCCCTCCCTATTGCTTTCTATGGATTGTTGTGCTGCACTCCCGTCCCGCATGCCCTGTGTGGTGTATTGTGCTGCTGCAAACCCTGATGCCTGCCCTGTAGGGTCAGTTTGGTGCACATCTCCATGTCCCTCCTGTCCTCTGTTATCCGAGTCCATGTCCCTACCGCAATTCCTCCTGCCTACCATGATCCAATGTACCATACTTGCGAACATTTTCAACTTGGTAAGAGGGAGATTTTGAAAAAAAACTGGGGTATTGATTTTCCCCTTTGAGTTACATTGAAAAAGAGGAGATTGTAGACAGGAGACAGATCAAATAAAGCCCATTTGAGCTTAAAAACATTGGACGTTTCCTGGCTGAAATGGGTCTGTTGGCATGTATGGTTGTACTACCACTGCCTCTTCCTTCTGCCCACAATGGTCTATTATATTGCCACAGCCTCTCTTGCCAGTCCAGTATTGTTGGTTTGTTGCCCCTGCCCCCTTTCCACTGCCCTCCATAGTCTATTGTGCTGCCACTGCCCTTTCTGCCTGCCCAGTGTGGTCAAATTGTTCCCTCTGCAGTCTCCTACCTGCCTTGAATTTTCAGAGTCCGTGCCCCTGGCCTCTGCCTCTCAACAGTATCCCAATGAACAACTAGATTGCTAACATTCTATATTTATTACAAAAGTGTGGAACGCCTGATGTCATCTTGATGTAATCAAAACTGTAATACCTAGAGCATTTCCTTTAGAAATTACATATATGCGAGGGTCTTATTTGCATAAAAATTATGGTTAGTGCTCTAAAAATCTAAAATGAGGACATATTTTCTGAGTTTTCAAATAGCGACAAAGAACTTTTAAATTAATTGTAATCTTTATGTTTTTTCATCCAGTTGACCACTTGATTAAATGTTGCACCTAGGGGAGAGGATGTGGTGTTACTTCCAGAGCTGCAGACTTTGCAACTGGGGAACCAGGTTGGAGTTTCTTCTTCAGCTCAACATTCTGTGATTCTGGTCAAATCACTTAATCTCCCCATGTCTACAACCAAAATGAATTTGATCTTGTGTGATGTAACCAATGCTCATGTAAAGCACTCCAATACCTGACAAGTCTGCACTATATAAAACTGCTTTCCTCATTTACTGCAGTCTCCCGAGTAGGAAATGCTTTCAGTTTTTTACTTTGATTCCATCAAGAAGGTATTCAGATATGTCACACATTTGCCATAAATTCTGAATGTTAGCACTCTAGTTGCTCATTAGATCACTGTAGTAAAGCTACTGCTCACCACGGAAGTCTGCTGCTGGTATTAAAAGTGCATGTTGCAGTCTGCATATCAGAATTTTTTAATGAAATAGAAGAGGATTTGAGAAGTCACTCAAAATGTGCCCTAGTTTTTCTTTCTTCAGCACTAATCATAATTTCTATGGCAAAATGAATCCCCTTATTGTGTTCCTTTTTAAATTAAATGTTTTAAGTGTTACCAGTTTATTCCAATCAAGATGGCTTGAGGTATGCCATACTTTTGTCATAAGTAAGACAGTAAGCGCTCTAGTTGTTCTTAAGAACACTATGGGACATTCTGTCATTGGGCTATACTTGGGCTACATATGGGTGATATTTGGGCTACATTTGGGCTTTTTTGTCTCTGGTGGCCATCTTGGGAGATTTTTTTGTTATGAAGTTTCCTAATTTCCTCATTTACTACAGTCTCCTCAGTAGGAAATACTTTCAGTTTTTAACTTTGATTCCATCAAGAAGGCATTCAGATGTGTCACACATTTGCCATAAATTCAGAATGTTAGCACTCTAGTTGCTTATTAGATCACTGTAGTAAAGCTACTGCTCACCAGGGAAGTCTGCTGCTGGTATTCAAAGTGCATGTTTCAGTCTGAATGTCAGAATTTTTAATGAAATAGAAGAGGATTTGAGAAGTCACTCAAAATGTGCCCTAATTTTTCTTTCTGTAGCACTAATCATACTTTCTATGGCAAAATGAACCCCCTCATTTTGTTCCTTTTTAAATTAAATGTTTTAAGAGTTACCACTTTATTCCACTCAAGATGGCTTCAGGTGTGCAATACGTTTGTCATAAGTAGGACTGTTAGCGCTCTAGTTGTTCTTTAGAACACTCTGGGAAGCTGCAGTAGAACACAAAGGAATCAACTGACAGTCTCTGCCCTTGTTGGATGTACATGTTTTACTGAGAATTTCAGACTTCATTCTCACATGACTGAGAAAGATAATGTGAATTTACAGAAAATATGCTCTCAGTTTAGCTTATAGATCACCTTCGAAACTTCTGTGGGAAAAGCATGAGAAAATTGTTTTTTCTCAAACATGATTCATGATATCACAGCAGAAGGCTTTTTCACAGGGTAAAATCACCTTAGAACACACCACAATTCCTAAAATGAGTATGGTACCATCAACAAAGGATTTATAATGTAACTAAAGTCTTAAAACCTTCTATTAACTGCAATGCTTTTTAATGAGGTGCTATCATGTATATTGGTCCCAAGATGGCTGCCAACACTTCTCTGATAAAGTACTGACAGCCAATCAGATCTCACGATGAGATGTGTGGTTAGGCTCCGCCCAGATATATCTATTTTTTTAACTCAAATTTTCTCAGGAACTACTGAACAGATTTACACCCTTTAAGCAAAAGGCATGAGTCTGAACTGAGGGCTACCTCTTTGCCAAATTTGGTGTAATTCCGTTCAGCAGTTCGGGCTGTAGCTGCGTCAACAGGTCCTATGGGAAAATGCATGGGGAAAATGTGTTTTGGGACCCCTCTTTTTTCTCGGCCCCTGCTTGACGAATCACCGTGAAATTTTCAGGATAGGAGCGGACCGGAGCTGGCCAAAAGTTTGGAAAATTTCGCGAAGATTTGTCAATCGGCGCCAACGTTATTCCAAATAGAATGTTGCGGATTTCCTATGGAAAATAAGTCCTAACTATAACTACCTACTGGCGACTGCCAGTAGGTAATATAGTAAACTATATAAGTATATACTAAAGTATATACAAGTGTCTTGAATGCTCGACCTAAAAATATGGGAGGCCATCTCCAATTCAGGAACAAAGTTAAAACATAGCTGTCCCAGAGATGAAGATCAAGAGAAAGAATTACCCCCGAAATCAAAGCAGAATAACATTCACGGCCAGATGAACATCAAAAAAGGACTCTATCATGGTTAAGTGTAATTAGGGCAGTGCAACCGGTGCAGCTGCATTGGGCGCTGACCTGTGAAGGGGGCGCCGACCTCAGGGGGGTTTCTGTGTCTAGCAATAACTTGTGATTGGAGAGCTGAGGGGCCCTTTGCTACCCAGTGGTAGTGAGGAAATCTGAGTAGGCCGTCATGGGTGTGGGGGCGCCAAAAATTATTGTTGCACTGGGCGCCACCAGCGCTAAAGCCGGCCCAGGTAATTAGCAGAGGTTGAATGACAGTGATGCCCAAATTTCACAGGAATCATCACAACTGGACTCTACGACTAACTGTAATAACTTCAGGCTGGAAAGCAGTTATGTCCTCTCAGCATTCCTGATGAAACCGGTCTTGCCTCACTGTTTTTTTTCATACAAGACCCGATTGCCACAGAACATGCTTATACTGTCAAAAACGACCACCAATCCACCTAAACCAAGTCAACAGATATGAAACAAGACATGCAACCAATCCATGAAGAGATCTACCATGGAAGACTCTAAGACTGTCTTTGCCCACAGGTCCCACCCCTCTCTCACCATATTCAAACCTGGACACCCTAAAGCATTACTTCTATAGGGTATGACTGTAATGCAGACCTCTAAGAGGATCTCTGCCATGTCTCTGCTCCATCTCTCACCTTCACAGACCAAAACAAATCACAGTGCGGATGCCCTCATTGCTGTATACCACACAGGAGTAACCAGCATAAACTTAACATGGGGCCTGCGGTGTAAATTACAACTGCCAGCTAGTTATACCTCCTTTCTCTCACCTACCCTTCCTTCATCACACTACAAATCCTGCAACCTCTCTGGTCACTCACGACACCACCATACATAGACTACACGCAGGCACAACGTATTTCCAGCCAAGCACCTTCCCCTGATAATGCACATTGGCGCCCCTCAATGAAGTTAGAAGCACTAGCCAAATGAATTTCAATACTTGGTTGTGTTTTGCGTTTGTTTTTGAGTTTATGTTTAGAAAAGTTATTTTTTCAACTTGCGAGAACCAAAGCGGGTATTCGACTTACTTGAGTGTTCTCGACGTTTTATGATCATATAACTAAGTAAAGGAGTTAAAAGCCTATGAGCACCTAAACAGCAAACTTTTGGAAAAAGTTGGAGCTTGGTATTGTTCAAACAGCCACAAAGGGAACGGTTTTATATAAATGTTTTCCTGGTGAGAATTGTTTTCCAAAATGAACAGGGAAAAATGAACTTGATGTTCAAACTTTGCATGTCAATTACATTTCAATAAATAAGAATGTGCTTACAATATTCACTGAGGTCCTGATTCACAGAACTAACTTAAGACAAAATCCTAAACTTACTACCATTTACTCATTTTGATATTTACAAAAGGCACTTACTCATTTTGGTATATACACAGAAGGCACTTACTCATTGATGAGTAAGTGCCTTCTGTGAATACCAAAATGAGTAAGTGCCTTTTGTGAATAGCAAAATGGTAGTAAGTTTAGGATTTTATCTTAAGTTAGTTCTGTGAATCGGGCCCTGAGCACCGCGAGATGAGTTACATATATTATGAGCTATTAATCCTACAATTTGAGATTAGTTTTAGTAGTTTCCAACAGGAACTTGTGCATCCTATTGAGAGCAATCAATTGATAAAATTGTCTTCCGGTGTGACGAAAGGCGGGAAGTACCGTCAAGGAAAGAGATACTTTTTCATGATAGGCATGAGACATATCTGTCTCACGAGGTGTACAGACTTGTAAGTGCCTATTCTATAATCCTCAAAATGTTATGTGAAGAGAAAAGCATCCGCTGAATGTATGCTGAAAAGAAATTGAAATGCATTCGAAGCCAATGGCTGAAGGCCTGCTACTTTCCACTTGCATCTTATTATCAAAGGCAGACTAGGGAGAAGGAGGCCTATGAATCACTTGTACGTCTCCCTGTCAGACAGTACCTAATAAATTATATACTCCGTCTGGCTGTTCCCTAAAAATAGTAATTGCCTCTGAACCCAACCAATCTCTTGCTAAATTAATACGTTTACTTCTTTGAAAATAAGATTTGCAGCGCAAACTCGCCGTGAATTAGACTGCCTGCTGTGCGGGTTGAAACTCATTTCAGTCACTTAGACAGTGTGATACAAAATAAGTGAACTACGTTTGGTAATTCAAGGATAAACATCTATACAAACTATTGATCATTCTGGCCTGTAAAAGTAACAATTTACTGCGAAGGGAAGTGGCCGTGATTTGTCCTGTTCCAATGTTAAAATATTAAATAAAACACTGCCAACAAAAGCCCTTTGTCTGTCTAACTATAGGTTAGGATTTTTTTGTCCACGGTTGAGCGAGCGACCCGCTCCATTTTGCACAGGTAAAACCCCCTCAAATTATTCTAAAAGTATGGGTTTTGGTTTGAGAGCAAATATTTTTACATATATCCTAAAATTAGGGAAATGTGTGGATAGGTGAAATTTTCCACCATTTTATATAAATATTTGAGAGGTGGCGTTGCACTTTGAAAAATAGCATGCATATAATTTCAGACATCTTTTTTTTTAGCTGTGCCAATTACTTATTTTATTTAATTCGAAATTCTGTGAAGAGCTCCATTCATTCCCTTATTTGTTTCACTATTTTCTGTGCAACATTCACTGGTGGGTCAGAACTGTAGTCTCGGTTGTATTCTCTGTGACTCTTATTCACTTATTTTTTCACAAATCTTCGAAGTTTATATTGGAAACAGTTCTGAGATATAGGCAGTGCTGTTAGTATACCAGTGGGCAAAATTTAGATATTCTGGGTGACAGAATTGCAGCCTCCAGGAACATGGTCGTGAAGAATGCTGATGCTTGGCATGGTAATCTTTCTGGAGGACTTTGTGTTCCCAGTTCAGTATTTATCAGTGAAATAAAACAAAAGAAAATAGTGGACATTTGGGCTCTCGTAAAATTTATCAACAAGCTAATTAATTGACGAACACACATTTAAAAATAAAATATGCTGCAAAGGTGATTATAGAAAATCCTGCTTGTCTCTGCCTGAAAGTCTGAACAGTAATTAATTATGTTTTGACCAGTGTCTCCATTTTTCAGTTGGGTTAATTAGCTCTTTAATAAGTTCTGAAATTTCATCCCGAGGCGAGAACAATAGGCTTGCTCGCAGGAAGGTAAGGGGAGGTAGTTAGAGACCATCCACTGGTACTTATCTGGAAATGTGGAGGAGGGGAAAAGACAGGAACAAGAGATTGCAATTACAAAGAACTGTCTGGAACCTACCAGACTAGCATGTTTAAGTTAAAAAGTTCTATTGTACTTGAAGGCCTGTAAAGCTACTCTGCTGTCAGCCAGCCTGACTCCGCTCACGATGGAGTGGGAGGGCTGGAATCACAGCCAGTCAGGGTTGGTTTTCCAGGGGAGTTTCTAAATCTCCATAGGAAAACCCATTGATAGGAATTCCAACATTTGCACACAGACACTACAGTTCAGACATCATGGACGATTTTCAGAACAGGATTTAAACTTTGGAGGAAACTTCTTAATATAGAGTACAGTCAACTGGCTGAATTTCCTTTAATACACAACCCACATCATGGAGAAAATTCAGCACGTGGATGCATTTAGAGTTTCCTCCAGAAATTGGAGGATTTTTAATAAGGAGACTTACTAGCCAGCATGTAAATGCTCAGGTCCAAACAGGATTCAGTCTGTGATGCAATCAGCCATGCTTCAAATCCTCTCTGCACACAGCATCTTACACAACAGAGATGCATACCTCTTGGTTGGTCCTCACAGCAGCCTTGTCACTAAACACTCAACGACAACTCCAAACTCAGATGGGCATTCATGATAATGTCCTTAAGTAGGTCCTTTCTCTAGAACCAAGTCCAGCTAGTCAAAATAGTTTTTTGTTTTTTCTCAAGAGTTTATTTTTCATAAGTCGTTGAACTGGATTGACGACGTCTAATGAATCACAGCAAACCTTGTTGAAGTAAATCTTTCGCAGGCAGCTAGATGGTGCCTCACTTCTATCTTCCTGCCAAAGTCCACGTGAATGTTCCATTATCTGCTGACTTGAATTCCTTCTCTGGATTTCTGTTACTTTGCTTCTGTGGTTGACCCAGGATTCAGAGAGAATTAAGGCACCATCCACCCACCTTCAGAGGATTCACTTCAACATTCAACAAGGACTGCTTTGACTCATCACACGCCGGCAACCCAGCTCAGCAATGCCAAGAAAATAAACTCTTGGGAACAAACAAAGACAACTGTGGTGTTCACCACAAAAAAGAACACAAGAACTTCAGGTATGTCGCAAGTAAGGTTTATTTCACCTCATCCATCCAACCGACCGCAGGCAACTGACTCCCACAGAATTCTTGTAATATAACATTCCTCACAGAGAACAGAACCCTTTCTCATGACATACCTATATTCTTCCCCCTTTTTTTAAGAGCATGAGCCAAATGACATAAAGAATTCAGAGAAAAAGAACAGATAAAATTAACAGAACTACCACTCTACCATGAGGTGGTCTAAAAACACAGAGGAGGAATTTGAAAATGACCACATATGTGTATATATCTACAAGGAGAACAGAGAGATTACTAAAATAAGACATTGCAAATGTGATCCTCCATATATTATGGTTTTCTCTTTACTCTCATGCTTCTGTCACTAAGAACGCTACCATGTGAGCATGAATCTGTTTACCTTGCGTCACTACCCTGTCCGTTTTACTGATCAGAAGCACAAGAGTGTTGTATACAAGCAGAGTCAGAAACAGGTTTGACTATCACACCCCGACTTTTGTTCCAAATATGCCCATTATGTACCTTCACCGCATTCTTAAATAACTTAACAACTTTTCTTACTTTGGTGTATTTTGACCAGGATTGACATCCTACTAGTGCCCTTATTTTGACATAGTCACTCACACACACCTAATTGTCTGTTACACCTTTTCTTTTGTCAAAATACAGTTTTCTGACCTCTTGATGTCTGATTTCCTTATTCCTCCATTCACCAATGTCATTTTCCTTTAGATCTTTATTCCATCCCATCCACCCTGGACACATCTTAGAGTTAGTTGCTTTTCCGATTAATAATTCAAAAGGTGATCTTCTGGTAGTGGAATGGGGTGACAAATGATAAGCTGTTATTCTGTCTTACAGAACTGTTTTCCAATTTAAATTGTTCTCCGCAGCTAGCTGAATACTTTCTTTCAATGTCTTGTTCACCCTTTCTACAGCTCCATTGGTCTCTGGGTGATACCCAGAGCTCCTTCTATGAATAATACCGCATTCTTTTAAGAATTTCTGCATTTCTGTTGAACAAAGTTGCGGGGCATTATCCGACAGCGGAGAATTAGGATAACTTTCCCTTTTGAATATGTGTTCTAGAAATCTGATAACATCTGTCAAAGAAATATCTCTAACTCAGGTAACTTCAATCCACCTAGAGTACAAATCCGACACAACTATTAAATACGTGTGTTGCTTTGCCCAAGCAAGGGTCCTACTATATCAATAGCAATTTCATTGCATTGATATTTTGGAAGCTTTCTGCATACCATGGGCATTTGTTTACATTTTAAGATCTTGTTACTCACACAACACTGTATTCAGTCTCTGACCAATCTTTCAACTTCATTGTCCATGCCTACAACTCCTAAACTGAGAAAAATCCTAACTTTAAGACTTTTGGTATTCACAAAAGGCATTTAGAAGTCCTAAAGTTAGGACTCCTAACTTCTGTGAATACCGAAATGAGTAAGGGCCTTCTGTGAATACCAAAATGGTAGTAAGTTTAGGATTTTGTCTTATGTTAGTTCTGTGAATCGGGCCCACTCTCCTTAACCTCTGGCTGGTCTTTCCTTTTCATTTTGCTTCTACAACATTGGCAAAATGTCCTTTTTTCCCACACGCATTGCATATAACCTGAAATGCTGGACAGAACATAGCATTAGCTTTATGGCCTAACCTCCCACACTGAAAGCATGTGTTTTTAATCTCCTGCATCCCATTGCCTTCCATAACTCGAACAGTTTTTTATTTCCAGTATCTGTGGAATTTTGACTTTTGACTTGACAAACTGCTTCATCAACTTTAGTACTGCTCTCCTTTACCTTGTTCTTGGTAATGCTTAACTCATCAACACATTTCATCAAATGTTCTACACATTTAGCAATTGCTAATACCTCCACCAATGGTGGCTCAACTTTCAACCACAATTCTTCCCTTGTCTTGTCGTGAGCACATTTGAAAACAAAGTGATTTCTTATTCTCTCTTCAGCCGCCCCACCAAACTTGCAACTTGCCGCCAACTTCCTAAGACTAGTTACAAATTCTTCTACAGACTCACCTTTCATCTGTTTCCGAAACCCAAAATAATATCTTTCCTTGATGGTACTGACACGTGGCAGATAATGGCGGTCGAATTGTAAGATGCATATCTCATATTCACTTTATGTCCTCTGATCTGCAGCACTTAATTCTGGCAAATTCTCCAATACTACCTGTCCTTCCACACCTAAACAATGAAGTAATTAGGAGTGTTTGCGCTCTGCACTTAAGTTAGTACCACATACCCTTGAGTAATTTATAAATATTCTTTTCCATTTCTGCCACTTAATTGTTGGTTCATCTGGTTTACATATGAAAAATGGTGATTGTGTTACATTCTGCATTATGACTTAAATCACTTTGAAATCTTCTTTCAAAGCTAGAAAATTTGTAAGAGAATAGCAAATAAATAATACAGTTAAAGGGAGAGAAATAAAGAAAAGAAATTATGAATTAAAAGTTGAAATAAAACCTTCTCATTGTTAATATGCACACAAAGTCATCTTGAAGAACATTTTTGAATGCTCCTAGCTCACCAACCTGTGACCTTGTGCCCATAATATGTTTCTCTTCAAAGAGATAGATCCAAACAAATAGGAAGAAAAGATATCTAAATTAAAGTTTTGGTGTGACAATCACCGTGACACTAATCCAGTTGGCACACTACTTAGCACATGTTAATGATATGCCAAACACTGAATACCAATGCGCATTACTACTCCTTAACAGATGTGCCGATCACTGAAGTTTCTGCTTCAATCGGCACAGATTCACAACATGCTGCGATAACGACGTGAATCCAATACTGGCAAATGTTAAAGCTCCCAATCCCGTAAAATGGCCGCCGTGCATGATTGTGTACACAGTCAGCTAATTTTCTTCCGGAAATTGGGCTTTCAGGAAACAAACATGACACAGCAGTAATCCCACTTTCTAGAGGAGACGGGTCTTTCCTATTAGATGGAGGCTCGTGTACCAATTGCCGATGGGCCACACTACTTCCAATGGCCTTGGTGAAACACTGATGCGTTCCAGCCCGTGTCGGCCCGCAAAGACTTCTTTACCTCTGTTCGTCAATCTTCATGCACAGCTCATCTTGGAATTTGGAGGCACCGGCCAAATCAGCATTCCATCCCAGTGCCTTGTTATGAACAGATGTCCGCCCGAGAAGCAAGCTGAAAGAAAAATGGCATCTCTCACTGTCGCTATCTTCAGAATTCAGGATGTTGAGGTGAGCGCAGGGGGTCCCGCGCTCATCGCCAAAGTATGTAGTGTTCACCACATAAAAGAACACAAGAACTTCAGGTATGTCGCAAGTATTATTTATTTCACCTCATTCATCCAACTGACTCCCATGGAATCTGTTGTAATCTTAGATGGAACCCTGCCCATGTCATGGAATGTAGTGATGCATGGCATCTCATGAATCACTGATTCCAGGGCTGGGCATCCTGCTGTACAGTTGGTGCTGTGCTGTTACGCTGTGTTCCTGATTAAAACTTTGAACCTCAAACAAGTGTCAGGACATCCTTAATTTAATACTGGCAACGAGTAGCTTTTGCCTGATTGGGGACAGGCATCATCAGCACCGACTCCTCTGTTTGCCAACTTTGCCTTTGGGACTGTGCCATCATTGTGGATCTGCGTCACCACTGTCATCATTTGTTTTAAAGAGGTGAAGCCGTCAGGTGGCAAGTGGGGGGCTGAAATATTTGGGGGTGTTCCTGTCAGACGCTCGGTCGACCTCTTGGGAACAAAACCTGGTGCCGGGGTGGAACAGGGTGTGGGATGATATTCGGACTTGGTCTCACATGCCTCTATCCATACATGGTCGTTCGGCCATCTTCAAGATGGTTGCCCTTCCTCGACTGCTTTATCAGCTACAAAATCATCCATATCCCATTCCCTCGGGTTGGTTTCGCCAAGTCAATGCCATACTGGGCCAGTTTCTCTGGGACGGAGGGGTGGTGAGGGTGGCTCTTCGTACATGTTTTAAATCCTCGTATTGCGGGGGACTCGCCACCTCCGACATTCTCTCGTACTATATGGCCTCCCACCTGCTGGTCCTGAATGAATGGTGGTACGGCGACAGAGCGGATCCAGCGTATAGCCTTGAGCGCCGCTTAATTGGAGATCACTCTCTGCATACACTCCTCTACTCTGCGCCTTTGCGGCGCTCTTTACCAAGCGTGACGCGACAGGCACTGCGGAGGATGGGTTGGTGGAATTGCCTCACTGGGGAGACGCCCTTGTGGAGAAATGGTGGCCTGCCACAATTGGCGACCTTGTCGGGCTTCCAGGACTGGGATGCGATAGGAATCTCAACGTTGGGGGATGTCATGAGGGGGCCTATTTTGAAATCCTTCCAGGAGCTACAGGCGGACTTTCACATGCCGCGCACCCAATTCTTTAAATACTTACAGTTCCGACATGCCCTCTCTCCCAGGCTGGTGGGTCTGGAGGAGTTGGACGATTTTAGCCCGCTTGAGGCGAAGGTGTTCATGGGGGACTTGCGAGACCATAAAATTTCGCGAATATACCAATCCTTGGTGACCCACTGAAGTACTGGGTATTTTAAGCCCAGCGGTGCAGGGGAACACACCCTATGACTTCGGGGTTCTTCCTGTTTCAGACCTACAGAAACACAGAGTCTTCTGGGTGAAGTCAAAGATCAGTTTATTGGCTGCAGACCAATTACAGGTATCCAAGAAGTACAACAGCGTGTATGTTCTTAGGAGACTGCTGAAAATCACAGAAACGGGCATCTTCTTAAATACAGAATATCCTGCTTCAGGCATACATTCCTTAGTTTACGATATGGCCATTACATGTATACATTACAAACGAAAAGGCAGAGTCATGATGACCATCCCACATTCCAGTTAAGCCAGCCCGCAATTATTTACCCAGCAAGGCTCAGATCCCACATCAGATATCGATAGGCCCCAATAAACATGAGCATCTCCTGTTTGGGAAACAAGCCATAAAGCAGGAACAGTCAGGTGCGAAAGAGATTAGCTGGAGGCTCGTGTTTAATGTAAAGGCTTTATGGTGTGTCAAGCCCTGATGCTAATCACAGGTGGCCAGAGGACGGGGAACTCGTGAGACCGGACTGACCTGGGGCAGCGGACCCAAGCTGCCCAGGTCACAGAAAAGTCAAAGAAAGGCACATGTGCTCTAAAAGGCCCATATTTGCTTCATGCTATGTAGCCTATGTGAGGGCAACCATAAGATGGCCACCGCTCTAAAATGGAACCCACGTAGTGATGTATAATAGCGTATACACAGTGCATTCATAGCTAAAACGTTACACAAAGCACTTGTACATACCGCATTAACCATTCGCGGTTCACTAATACCGGGATAGACAGGGGTAGGGCCCTGCCTCCTACGCGGTCCCAAATTGCAAAGTACGACAGACCCTCCTTTTGCCCTTACATAGGCAATAACTATACTCATTTCAATCCGAGTCTAGGTCAATATTCACGAAGTCATGGAGATGTTGCTGTAGCATCATCCTATTACTTAGCTCATCCCTCGATACAGGTTTCCTTACACATAATGCAGCACAGAGGCCACATATCGCAGGAGCACACTGTATGCACAGACAGAACAGAAAAAGGATGGCTAAGATCATTCCAATGACCATCAGAACTTTCCATCCCCAGGCAGATATCAGTTCCCAGAACCACCCCACCAGTGACCAATCTCCTTTATCCACGTGTATGGACTCAGATATTTTATGTAGTTTGGAGATGGCTTGATAAACTGTTGGAGCGTTGTCTGGTATGAAAATGCAACAACTAGATTGGATAACCTTACAAACCCCACCGCGGTCTGCAAGTATGACGTCTAGAACCATGCGGTTCTGCAAAGTCATGAGGCGATCCGCCTGGAGCTCAGCTGTCAAATTACCAAGGGCACCAGCCGTAACATTAACAGTGGATTCAACCACACGAGTCAGCTGTCTCAGGTTCCTACTATTAACCATAGGTCCCCAAAACGGCAGGAAACCCAAAAAGAAATCTCCCACTTCCTGACCGGCAGTATCCTCCTTACTAATCACGCCTCTCACAACTCTGGTCTTGTGATAGTCAGAGGCGGCAGTAAATGTTGGCGGTAGCAGATTTGCAATATAACATGTGCCCGAGAAGTCAGGGGGCAACCATGTATATGCTCAGTCATTGCAGATAAAATATGTACCCTTGGCAGCCAGAAACGCAGGGGAAAACTGTGACGGAAAAGTGTACGTTTCAGTACAGTCACTTCTTCCCAGTTGAGCTCTAGGATTCTGACCATTACCTTGCAAACAGAACCGACCTATGTGGGGTACGACCCAGATTGGGGATGAGATTTTTCGCTGTCTTTCACCCAGACTAATACTATACCCCGTTGCGTTCCACCCTACATAAGCTCTCAACTCTTCTTTGGGAATAGATGAGTATGCATCGATATCTCTGCTCATATCGGCAACTCCTTTCATTAAAGCTTTGTTATTGGTGCTAGGTCTGATGGAACGCGGTTGTCGCGGGGAGTAGGCATCTAATGCAAAGAGAAACATGGTCTGGAATGCCCATGACGATCCATTGTAACTAAACGGCAGCACTAGATAGGGAATACCCTTATTAATGGTATGTGGCATTAAACCACACACCCAACAATTGGTTGTATTCATGACTAGTTGGTGCTGGTGCAGGAGCTGAATAAACGAGTTGTTTACAAATTCTGATCGTCTGGCTTGTTCATGTTCAGGCAGAGGGTGAAAAGAGTGTGAGGAGACAGTAGGAGGAGGTATAGGCTGTACAATGGGTGCAATGGGCTCTTGAGAGGAGAAGAATACAAATCCTACAGTAAACACTACCATACTACATAATACAAACAGGCATAAAAACACAAAACGTTTGCTTTTCATTATTTTACACATTCTTGCTTTAAAGTTCATTTCCTCAGCGGGTCTCTCCATCTTACAAAACTCCATCCTCTAATCGTGCTGCTCGCGGTGGGTGAGTATCTTCTGCTAAGGAGTACGCCTGTCAGTCCAGGGAACGCCCTAGACCAACCAGAACCGTCGACCTAACGTTTTCGGCCTGTACCCCAAAGTCTTGGCACCGCGACCCTGCGGCTGAACCCGGATGGTGGTTCGAAAAACAAAAATCAAGAAAGTCCTTCAGATGGGAGAGCTCTGGTTATCGAAAAAAAAAAAAAAAAGGTAAAAGAAAAAGAATATTTATTTGTCCATGGGCCTTGGTCTTAGATTATAATGAAAACGGCCAGGTACTGTTTGATCTTGAAACAAGAGTTCAGGCTCTGTGGTGTCCAATCGAATTGACGGTGGCACAGCTTCTTGCAAAATATCGTCACTTTCCTGTGCTGAAGTTGTGCCTTTTATGCGTGCATCACTGAACGGCACAAAACGAGGTACAGTGTCTGTTTCAGAGTCTGCGATACCCTCCTGATCCCACTGGTCATACGCCAGAGGCAAAGGGATCCTTTTCACGTGGGCGCCGTGGATCCAGTTCTTCTTCCCCTTTACTCGAGCAGCTGATCTTGTAGACAGTAGTACGAGATGAGGGCCGATCCAACGAGGCTCATCGTTGCTCTTGCGCTGGAAGTTTTTGATGAGGACCCATGTGCCAGGGTCGATAGGGTGTCCTGGAGCCTCAGAGGCCGGGGGGAGAGTATCATGCACCTGTTGGTGTAAAACACGCAGTTTAACCGTCAAATCATACAAGTAATCAAGCAGTACTGGATGCTCGATTTCACTGAATTTCGTAGGTCTTGGCACACCCCATACATTGGCCGGGCGGCCAAAAACAACCTCATAAGGACTAAGTCCCACTCGTGAGTGCACGGTCATTCTTGTGGATAGGAGTGCTAAAGGCAGAGCGTCAGGCCATTTAAGACCGGTGCTCGCCTGGATTTTGGCCAATTTAAGTTTTAGAGCGCCGTTGTAGCGCTCTACTAATCCAGCTGATTGGGGGTGATTTGCAGCGTGGAACTTTTGCTTTATACCTAGTCCCTCACACACATTCTTCATCACTTTACCCACAAACTCACTTCCATTATCACTCCACACCATTCTTGGCATTCCAAACCTGGGGAGAAATTCCTTCACAAGGGCTTTGGCTGTGGATAAAGCAGTATTATCTTTTAGGGGATAGGCCTCTATCCATTTTGAAAAAGCTCAAACAACCACCAATACATATTTCAGGTTGTTGCACCTTTCCATGTGAATAAAATCTAGCTGCAAAACTTCAAATGGATATGATGGAGGCGCAAAATGACCAGCTGGAGTTGGGGTTCCCCTACCAGGGTTGTACTTCAAGCATACCATACAATTCTTGACCACATTCTCTGCACACTTAGGAATTCCAGCATTCTGCCATACTGGAGCCAACAACTTACAGATTTCTTTCGTACTGATATGTGCCATTCCATGTGCCATAGTAACCACTGGAAGCACATATGCATCAGGTAACAACCATCGCCTATGTTCTGACAGATCAACCCAACAACCATTCTCATCCAACTTACCCATACTTTCTCTCCACTTGCTCAACTCTTTCTCTGTGGCTTCAGCTTGAAGGGACTTTACACTCTCTATTGTGTTTTCACACATTCCAACATCACCAACCCATCTGGCAGGGCCTGCAACATACATTTGAGTCTTCACATCTTTTGCTGTTTCTTTCGCGACTTCATCAGCAAACGCATTACCACGACCAACATCATCAGTGATTTTCTTGTGCGCACTGCATTTCATAATCGCAACTTGCAATGGTAGGGTCAGTGACTCAAGGAGATCATTCACCAACTTGCCATTCTGAATCTTAGCTCCATGCGAAGTCAGGAACCCACGTTCCTTCCATAATCGCCCAAAACTATGAGCCACGCCAAAGGCGTACTGGCTATCCGTATATATGTTCACTTTCATTCCTTCAGACAACACGCATGCTCTCGTAAGGGCAATCAGTTCTGCTGCTTGAGCCGAATTTTGTGGCACACGTGCAGTTTCCACAATCGTGTGCAAAGTCGTGATAGCATATGCAGCAGTCGTATCACCATTCGGAAGCTTGAAACACGAACCATCCACCCATAAGGTACCATCACACTCAGTCAGGGGAGTATCTTTGAGATCTACTCTCCCTTTCGTCTCTTCTTCTGTTCTGAACAGACAATCATGTTGCTCAATCTTATCTAGATCTGCTGGAATTGGCAATCATGTAGCTGGATTCAACGTGTTGCATCTCTTTATGTGTATGTGATTTGCTAACAGTGTCAGCTCATATCCAGATAATCGCGCACTAGTTAAGTGCTGCGTCTTGGTCCTGTTTAACAATGTGTCCACAGCATGTGGAACCATAACAATCAATGTATTATCCATTACTAGTCCAGCAGATTGTCGAATAGACATAGCTGCGGCAGCTGTGGCTCTCAGACAACTTGGCAATGCCCTCGCTACCGGGTCCAAGGTTGACGAAAAATATGCGCATGGACGCGGTCTGTCGCCAAAAGGCTGTGTTAACACTGATAATGCGCAACCATCTTTCTCGTGAACATACAATGTAAAAGGCTTGCTGTAGTTAGGGGTACCCAACACAGGAGCTGAACATAATGCATTACGCAATTCCAAAAAGCTTTTCTGACACTCTTCAGACCATGGGATAGGATTCGGTGTGTCTTTGCATGTTAATGCTAACAAAGGTTTTGCCAACAAGGAAAAATTGGGAATCCAATGCCTACAGTATGAAGTAATGCCCAAGAAAGCACGCACTTCTCTCTGTGTTCTTGGCACACTCAACTGTGCAATGGCTTGAATTCTTTCTGGGGTCAGTTTCCTTCCCTCCTTCGATAAGAGATGACCTAAGTAGGTCACTTCTTGTCGACAATATTGCAATTTTGAGAGAGACACTTTGTGATGAAAGGCAGACAAATGACGCAACAATGACAATGTAGCTTCTTTGCAAATCTTTTCAGTAACCGCGGCAATTAGTAAATCGTCAACGTACTGAATAAGGATAGCGCCACTCGGTAAAACCAGTGCATCAAGCTGCGCTTTTAAAGCCTGACTGTATATTGATGGACTTTCACAGTAGCCCTGGGGAGCGCGTTTAAAGCGGAAGCTACGACCTCCTAAACTAAAGCCAAAAATGTCTCTGCTCTCCTCTGCAATTGGGATGCTAAAGAAAGCATTCTTTAGATCGATCACTGAAAACCATGCAGCGGAGGCTGGAATCATAGTTAACAAGGCAGTTATATCAGGAACAACTGGAAACTGTGGTACAACAATCTTATTAACCTCTCTAAGATCAATCACAAATCTGTAAACAGGTGGCTGTGAAGGGTCCGTTCGTTTTAAGACAGGTAAAACCGGACTATTGCAAACGTTGCCTCTTGTCTCTTCAATCACACCCTTTTTAATCAAATCACTGACAATTGCTAACAATGCTTTCTGACCTTCATTGGAGATCTTGTACTGGGGAATACGTGGCAATCTGACATTGGCTTTTAAAGTGACCACGTATGGCGGTATTTCCAAAAGACCCACATCATTGGGACCAGTAGCCCAAAGGACATCCGGAAGGGATGACAATTCAGGTGGCATTGCATTTTTAGACAAATACATCGGGGAAATCACTTTCTTACCTAATGTAAGTTGTACTCCTGAGGGAGAACAATACAGCGTAGCATGCAATCTTTTTAGCAAATCTAATCCTAACAAATTCTCACCACAACCTGTTGTTAGGATGAGAGGTGCTTTTAGCTTGCAAGGTCCAACAGAAAGAGACATAGGACTAGAAATCGGGTTCCTAACTGGGGCGCCAGAAAAACCTACTGAAACATTCATTTCGCCAGACAAAGGCGCACCAGGGAGTTTTGAATGCATAATTGAACTCTTTGCAGCACCAGTGTCTAGCAGAAAGGGCTCCGTTACATTTGCTGTAGTTACTTTAACATAAGGTCCGCTCTGATCCACTGGCACTGAAACAACTCCCTCTCTCTGTCTACGGCTGTCCTAGTAATCATTATCCTCTACATTGTCGTCTTCTGCATAATAATCATTATTGTAGTACTGAGCTGTATTACCAGTCGCGTTGGCCTGCTGATCAAAGCTATTTATGGTATTTTGAGGCGGAAGAGGACGCGCGTTCTGGGGAACATTTCCACGCCCCCTACCTCTAGGAGCTTGCTGACCACCTCTACCTCTACCTCTTGCGCCATACGCATTACTGTTACGCTGCATTAATTTAGGACAACTATACTTGAAATGACCTTCCTCTTTGCAATATGAACATTGATTGGGACCTATAGGGATACGTGGTTGATAATACCCATTCATTTGCTGATTATTCTGAAACTGTTGGGGCTGGTGATAGACACCTTGTGTTTGCCTATAATTACTCTGTCCTCCACGTGGTGGATAAGCCTGCTGTAAAAGGACCTTTGTTTTAAGTTCTTTCGTTTTCTTATCTGTTCTATCCTTCTCATCTTTGTCTCTATTTTCATAATACTGTGCAGTAGCCAGTATTTGTGCTGAAGAGGAAACAGCCCAAGAACTTTCTGAGTCTTTTAATTTTTTACACAACTCGGGAAGTAGATTCTGCACAAATTTATCAACAAATAACCGTTGGCCACCTTCAGTGCTCATGTCTTGACCACTGTGGTCGATAAACGTTTCTTCAAACCTGGTGAAGAAATCCGACACTGTCTCATCTTTCTTCTGCTTACATGCGGATAGTTTATCCCAATTTACGCGCATCGCAGGCATTATGGTCTTCATGTATGTAATATTTCGACCAGGGAGTTCTGCCACTAAAGGATCAGGCTTTGCACCACCAACTTGTCTAGCGTCTGCAGCAACAATATTAGCCCATGTACCCCCTAGTTCTGCAGCATGATCCGTATTACGGATGGATCCCCATAAAGGCTGTGGAACAACATTCCCAAATAACATATCTATGTCAGCCAGATTCATGACGCACGATTCTGCAGTTTGGGATAACTCCTTATAATACCCTGTAGGGTTTTTACGGGGGTCAGGCAATGTCTGCTTAAGCGCTAACACCTCAGATCGCTTCCATGGGACATGCACCCAAACACGCTGAAAATGAGCTAAGACAGGTGGAACAGCATTTGGATCAGCAGGTCTCCAAACTGGGGGAACCTCACGCATCGGATATTGGCGCGCTTTTACCTTCTTCCCCACAGGGAAATCCTGCTCAAACAACGACTGCTGGCAATCATCATTCCTCAAAGATGATAAGGTCGCAACTGCTTTATTCACATCGGAGCCCACAATCGTGCCTTTTCCAAAATCGAATCTCACTCGACATAACTCCTGCGGGTTTGGATCTTTACCATGATCATCCAATTCCTCACAGAGGATTTCACACATTTTCTCGAACACATACCTCTGTTTCGGGGCATCCCATTGGTGAAAAACGTCAACAACTGACTCCACCTCATAGAGTGAAGAAAAAATAATCCACCTACGCGCCATATGATCTAATACCTTTTTCTCTTCAGGATCAGGCAGCTGACTGCGCAATTGCTTACGTTGTAAACCAGGGGTCGCACTAGATGACCCAAAGAGAGGCGACATTAAAGTAGTCACTACATTAGCTAGTCGTTGTCGTGCTGAAGGAGAAGTTGAAGCGACAACGGGGGGATAGACAGAGGGAAGAAAAACAGACTCAGATACAGGTACCTGGGTAGTGTAAGAAGGAGCGCCAGGGGAAGCCGCTGGCGTGCTAGGCAAAATCGCAGGAAGCGCGGGGGTAACAGGCAACAAAACTGGCGGTCCTTGAGAGGGCTGTACTGCAGGGGTAGGAGCCAGCTGAGGAGGAGCTGGCGGTTGTGGGAAGGCTTGCGGCATATTTACTGGAGGCTGCGCATTTACAAGCTGCGGAGGCGCGGTAGCATTTTGCGCATACGGGGGTGGCAAACTTAGCAAATGGGACATTAGGGAATCTTTCTCTTTCTCTTTTGTCTCATCTTGCACAAGGGGTGACAAAACATGGTAACATTTATCAATCCCTAGTTTGCGCTGTCTGTGCAATTGCTCATTCATTTGTTCCTCCTCATTATCTTTAAATTGCACAGCTGCTTGCATCACTGACATACCTCTCTCTCTCTTATTCCTTTTCGCTAGCTTAATTTCCTTCTGTTTGGCTTCCTTTCTTCATAGGCGGAAAGAATCAAACATCGCCGGCCGGGCTTTCTTTTTAAACAATTTCACTTCCAAATTATCTAAGATATCTGTATCGAAACTACCATTTTGGGGCCATTTTAAAACACCGTCCTTTCTGGTGTATCGGATCCATACTTCATTATATGCAATGGGGCCCACGCCATGTTTTACATAAAGCTCATAAGTTGGAGTTCCAATTGGAGGAACCGGACATGAATCCTCCAACTGGAAATCCCTTCCACAACCCAAACAAAACAATCTTCCAAATACACTAGCACCAGGCATCTTTGCTCACTAGTCTAGTTCCAAACTTCAAAGGATTATCGATTACGATAGTCTCGTGAATACACAAGTCCTCTGGCTTTGGGATTTGCAAACTCCAAATAAACCAAAATTTTACCGAATGATACCAAACAAATTGGGAGACGCTCCACTTATACTTAACTGAATATCGATGATCAATGGCGTCACCAGAAGACTCTCTCGATTGTTTCGCTCTACCAAAATCGTCAAGGGTCCAAAACAGGGCGAATAATCAGGGCAGCAGTTCTTCGTAGCCGTTGGGACGCGGAGAACCTCGCAGAAAAGACTTTCGGACCACGTCGACATGCAGGGGTCGATGAAGTGGCGGCCTTCCTCCAGAATTTCCACACGAAGCTCCTCACGAACCTCTGGCTTGGACCGGTACCGCTGAAATCGCCCTACGTTGGGCGCCAACTGAAGTACTGGGTATTTTAAAGCCCAGCGGTGCAGGGGAACACACCCTATGACTTCGGGGTTCTTCCTGTTTCAGACCTACAGAAACACAGAGTCTTCTGGGTGAAGTCAAAGATCAGTTTATTGGCTGCAGACCAATTACAGGTATCCAAGAAGTACAACAGCGTGTATGTTCTTAGGAGACTGCTGAAAATCACAGAAACGGGCTTCTTCTTAAATACAGAATATCCTGCTTCAGGCATACATTCCTTAGTTTACGATATGGCCATTACATGTATACATTACAAACGAAAAGGCAGAGTCATGATGACCATCCCACATTCCAGTTAAGCCAGCCCGCAATTATTTACCCAGCAAGGCTCAGATCCCACATCAGATATCGATAGGCCCCAATAAACATGAGCAACTCCTGTTTGGGAAACAAGCCATAAAGCAGTAACAGTCAGGTGTGAAAGAGATTAGCTGGAGGCTCGTGTTTAATGTAAAGGCTTTATGGTGTGTCAAGCCCTGATGCTAATCACAGGTGGCCAGAGGACGGGGAACTCGTGAGACCGGACTGACCTGGGGCAGCGGAGCCAAGCTGCCCAGGTCACAGAAAAGTCAAAGAAAGGCACATGTGCTCTAAAAGGCCCGTATTTGCTTCATGCTATGTAGCCTATGTGAGGGCAACCATAAGATGGCCACCGCTCTAAAATGGAACCCACGTAGTGATGTATAATAGCGTATACACAGTGCATTCATAGCTAAAACGTTACACAAAGCACTTGTACATACCGCATTAACCATTCGCGGTTCACTAATACCGGGATAGACAGGGGTAGGGCCCTGCCTCCTATGCGGTCCCAAATTGCAAAGTACGACACCACTGCTCCCCGTCTCTGCAGCGTCTCCGTGCGGCATGGGAGGAAGATGTAGGTCAGCTAGAGGAGGAGGACTGGACGGAGGCCCTGGCCTCTCCGCGTGGGGTGGCTATCGCCGTGAGCCTTCGACTCATCCAGTTTAAATACCTCCACAGAGTGTATTTTACCAGAGCCCGATTGTATAAGGCGGGCCTAGTGGCTTCTCCACACTGCCTCCGCTGTCTGCGTGACGAAGGGACGCTGCTACACACGGAGTGGGACTGCCCTGCCTTAACTAGGTTCTGGTGGGGGGTATTGTCATGTCTTTCGGAGGTTCTGGGTTGGGATCTTTCACGGTCCCCTAAATTGGTGCTCCTACATGTGCTGGATGATATAGGGGGAATGTCTATAAGCGCCATCTGATGCTTCTGGGTTTTACTCTTGCTAAGAGAGATGTAGCGAGGGCATGGAAGGCGACGGCCGCACCCTCAATATCTGTTTGGAAGGCCGGACTGGATTTCTGTATGGGCCTAGAGGCCCCCATTTATGTGGCGCGGGGGTGCCCACGCAAACATTATAAAATCTGGATGCGAAGGGCAGACTACAGGGGGTTGGAACTGGCACCCACTTCGGTGGAATAATTGCGTGGGTAACGGACCATCTCCTCCCTATTGGTGGGGAACATGTAACACTTGATTGCCGGGCACCGCAGGGCCTTAGAGACATGGTGCATGGTGAAGACAGAATTGTAGCTGTGTACGGATTTGCAGCCTTGACTAACTGGGCGGTGCGATGGGTGGGGGGTGGGGATGGTTTCATGTTCCTTTAAGTGGGGGGACTGCCTTTGTTCTGCATGTCTCTTCTGTATTTTTTATTAGTTATTTCATGAGAAAAATGTCAAAGAAGGTATGCGTAATTTTGCTGTTGCGGAAGTCTCTGGGTCATAGAGCTTCGCTAAATGTGTATTTGACGAATAAAATATGTATACAAAAAAGAAAGAGGTGAAGCCGTGACATTGACTGCTGTCACCCCGAGAACTGTCATCCTTAGAGCTGTAAGTTTTACTTCTGTTTTTCTATGATTGAGACCTCTTAGATGAGCGCGAGGCTGCTGTCTAGGACACGCAAGGCTCACCTGCTCAACTGCCACCACGTGAGCCCTTCTTGAAGCATTGTTCCCTCACGCTGAGCCTCCATCGCACTGCGTTGCATCATTGGAATACATCCTGGAACGGCCATTTTGGATCCAGCCTTTGTTTTTTTTGGAACCCATGCTGGAACGCACATCGCACTCAAGAACATAATCACGCTGTGTCTACGCGGCATGCGGCTAATTTGAGTAAAGACTCATCTCATCATGATGGACAACGTTTTTTTTATTCCTCATCGATCGCCACGGTAGAATCTCAGTACACGGTGAGAGTTGGCTATGTTGGAATGTTTTAAACTTGCCCCAAGTACAGCAGTGACATTTGTTTTTATTATAGTGGTGACATTCTTTTTATTACTGAAATCGCCTCGTACGCCAGCGGTCTTATTTTACTTGCTTGCTATTTGCCAACAATTTCTACAAAAACTACTACAGTCAAGTTTGGATTTTAACTGTTGGCACTTCAATTGGTTGCATTTTCAGTCTACTTACATCTTAGCTGTTTCAAATTGACTTGTTGTTTCTCCACTTCCGAATTGTATTTCAAATATTACCATGGCTGCTACAACAAGCATGTCCCAGTCCCCGGCTTTCTTATCAGAGAAGGGTGAACCGATCCTTCCTTGGAAGGGATGGAGACATTTATTTGACTCTTACATTATAGCAATTGGTGGAGAGAAGTTTTCAGCATTTAGAAAACAAGCTATTCTTCTCCACAATTTAGGTGTAGAAGGAAGGAATATTTACGATAGTATGGATCTCATTCCAGTTGGTAATGGTGATGGAGAGCCAGCTGATGTTTACGAGATGTCTATGACTATGTTGGAGAAATATTTTGGTCCCCGCATTAATGTTGTCCTAGAAAGGCACAAGTTCTTTACCAGGGTCCAAGGTCAGGCTGAGCGGGTTGGAAGTTATGTTGCCTCTCTTAAGACTCTGGCACGGACTTGTGAATTTGGTGAACTCTTTGACTCCCTAGTCAGAGATCAGTTGGTGAGGTGCACTAACAGTACCCGAGTTCAGGAAAAACTTTTTTCAAAGAGCGCGTCCTTGGCCGAAGCTGTTACCATTGTAGAAGGTATGGAGAATAATTCTACTTGGGTGAAGGAGATGAGGAAAAACCGTGAGGATAAAAAGGAGGGGCAAGGAGATGTTCATGCTCTAGTGGATTTTGACACCTTGGAGGCTTGTGACAATGTAGCCAAAGTTTTCCCTAGTGACAAGTGTAAAGCATCGGAGAAGGATACACGCATGCGTGGTCCTCTCATGGGATTTCCGGCGAGAACAGAGCATGAAGTTCGTTCTTCCAATACTAGTAGTAATGCTAATGACAAAGCCATGGGGGAATTTCCTAAACCTAAGTGTTTTAGGTGAGGGAGTTTCTCACACTTCTTCAACTATCCCCATTGCTATGCCAGAGAGTCAGTGTGCAACAAATGTGGTGTCAAGGGACATTATGCTCGGATTTGCAAATCCTCTGCAAAAGCCCGTAACTCGTTATCACTGTTGTTTTAAATATCAGTGATAACGATGGTGAAGTCGATGCAGGGAAAATAACAATGCCTGAGTGCAGCATCTTAGTAGACGGTCATAACTTCGTTGTATTGGCTGACTCTGGTTCACCTTACACCATGGTCGGCAACAAACAATGGGATGAGAGTGTGGGGTTGGACAGCATGACATTATCGCCAACTGATATAAATCCTGTCAGTTATGGTGGTGCAAAAATGAATGTCCTTGGATATGTTGAGGCTTGTATCCAGTTCAAAAATAGACATACTGTTGGTAAAGTCTACGTGGCTGAATGGGAGGACAATCTGTTGGGATGGAGACACCAGCATGATTTAGGTATCATACTCAATCCCAAAGCAAGAGATTCTAGGGATCAAGTCATGTTGGTGGACTATGAAGATCAAGGAAGTGAGTACTTTAATAAGTTTCCTGAAGTCTTCACGGATACCTTGGGTTGTCTTAAAGGATTCGAACACCCAATTGTACTCAAGCAGAGGGCTGTACCCTGTGTGCATAAAGTGAGGAAAGTACCCAATATGATGATGGGACCCTTGGAAGCTGAGCTCAAGAGACTATTAAACTTGGGAGTCATTGAGGAGATAGAAGCTTTAGAATAGCTGGTCCCCATTGTTTTGACCCCAAGATGGGGGTACCAGTGTCAGGATGTGTGTGGACTTGAGGGGTTTGAACGGATGGATTTGGGTGGACGCCAACCCCTGCCCAATATTTCGGAGTCCCTTACAATGCTCAAAGGAGCTCGGATTTTCAATGTGTTAGACCTATCATCAGCCAAGACTCGAGGCATCTTACATCTTTCGTGACACCTCTGTGAGCTTATCGCTTCCTAAAAATGCCCTTCGGCTTAGCATCAGCTGCTGCATGTTTCCAGAGGGTCATGAAGATGGTCCTGGAAGGGATACCTAACATCATGTTCTTCCAGGACGACATCTTGGTCTAGGCAAGAATGAGTTATACAGGTCAGGTTCAAATATCCTGAACACGAGCATGCACTGCTATTAATGTGATATACTGCCAAATTACTTAAACTTCTTATTATTTTTTAACAACATTTTTTTTTAATTCGATCTATTGATGATTAACATTACTTTTAACTCAGGTGCTTTCAATACATTTGTTTCATTCCATAAATGTATTCTCAATACAGCGTTTTTGTGAACACAATACAAAACTTTTGTGAAAATTATACAAATGCAAATCACAATCAAAAACGTCATAGCTTGATCTTCACCCAATGCATTTCGGGACGACCTAGTCCCTTCATCAGGGGAAGTGTCTGTGAAAAAACATGTGTATGTTAACTAAGCATACTGCGCATATTTTGTGTTCAATTCACACAACAATATTAACTTCAGTCCATCTAATCAACACTCCTGTCTATGTGTGATATAGAATCAACGTCGCAAGTCAATAAACCGTCACATCCAATATCACCCTCACCAAATTCAAGTGCCCTCCACCACAGCACTTACTTGGATGAACTTGGTGCGGTCTCGAAGTTAAAACAACCTGTTAACCAAATACAGAATTAAATAACCAAATGCGATAGATAGACCTAATTGCTTCTGTGATCAACATATTAGTGCATTTAACATACCTTGAATTTAAAGTATTATGAAGATACAGGGCGCCACATCGTATAATTTTTCAAGAATATTGTTCCGTGATAACATAACACAAGTCTGTTCTACTACCACCGAATCTGTAACGATATATACGGCCTTAGTACCACAAGCTCTGAACGATAACTGTCTAACCTATCTCAAACTACGAGGTGAATCTTACCCGTACAGAGACGTTGTCAACCAAAAAATCGTAACGCCAAGCTCTAGATGTCATTGGTTACCGCAACTGACTAAATATCTCCCTTCTAACATTATCGCGAGATTTCTATGCCTAGGAGGATAGTTACACCACCGCTATCTTAAAAAGTCCTATCGAAACCACGATAATACAGTGTATACTCCAAGATGGCGGCGATGATACAACGCCGCAGAATCTCGCGAGAACTCGCACCACTGGGGCTCAAACCGATTACACACATAATCATGAGGATTTGATTCTACGAAGACACTACTTGACATAGATTCTCAACATAATCTGAACGGGTTGTGTTGACAGTGATCGTTAACATGGAAATCTTTTTAGCCGTGTTGCATTGATTTTGGTGTATTATCGTGGTTTCGAAAGGACTTTTTAAGATGGCGGTGGTTTAACTATCCTCCGAGGCATAGAAATCTCGTGATAATGTTAGAAGGGAGATATTTAGTCAGTTGCGGTAACCAATGACATCTAGAGCTTGGCGTTACGATTTTTTGGTTGACAACGTCTCTGTACGGGTAAGATTCACCTCGTAGTTTGAGATAGGTTAGACAGTTATCGTTCAGAGCTTGTGGTACTAAGGCCGTTTATATCATTACAGATTCGGTGGTAGTAGAACAGACGTGTGTGATATTATCACGGAACAATATTCTTGAAAAATCATACGATGTGGCATCCCTGTATCTTCATAATACTTTAAATTCAAGGTATGTTAATTGCACTAATATGTTGATTGCAGAAGCAATTAGATCTAGCTATCGCATTTGGTTATTGAATTTTGTATTTGGTTAACAGGTTGTTTTAACTTCGAGACCGCACCAAGTTCATCCAAGTAAGTGCTGCGGTGGAGGGCACTTGAATTTGGTGAGGGTGATATTGGATGTGACGGTTTGATGGTTTATCGGTTTCTATTGACTTGTGACGTTGATTCTATATCACATATAGACAGGAGTGTTGATTAGATGGACTGAAGTTAATATTGTTGTGTGAATTGAACACAAAATATGCGCAGTAGGCTTATTTAACATACACATGTTTTTTCACAGACACTTCCCCTGATGAAGGGACTAGGTCGTCCCGAAATGCATTGGGTGAAGATCATGCTATGAAGTTTTTGATTGTGATTTGCATATATATAATTTTCACGAAAGTTTTGTATTGTGTTCACGCTGTATTGAGAATACATTTATGGAATGAAACAAATGTATTGAAAGCACCTGAGTTAAAAGTGATGTTACTCATCAATAGATCGAATTAAAAAAAATGTTGTTAAAAAATACTAAGAAGTTTAAGTAATTTGGCAGTATATCACAATAATAGCAGAGCAAGCTCATGTTCAGGATATTTGAACCTGACCTGTATAACTAGTTTCTTACGTGCTTGGCAGGCATGAGATGAGCATTGCACGCTGAATTAGGCAAAAATTGAGTTTATCTTTAAATTTAAATAGCGACAGGTATATAAGCTTGAAAAGAGCAGGTAGTGCTGGCCGTTTTCCATTATTGTACTATGGCAAGAATGAAACAGAACATGGTGTGACACTAACCTGTGTATTGGAGAAGTTGAAGGAGAGGGGGCTTACTGTAAAGTAACAGAAGTGTCTCATTGGTGAGATCAGTTACGTATCTAGGACATGTGATCTCGGGAGAAGGGATCCAACCCAAGTTAGAGCTTGCTGAGAGTATCGTGAAGGCTCCCACCCCTAAAGATAAGGAACAAGTGAGGTCATTCTTGGGACTCGCTGAGTTCTATTCCAAGTTTGTGCAGGGGTTTGCTAGTGTTACTGAACCCATCAGGGCTTTGCTTAAGAAAGGTATGCATTTCGTATGGTCTGATGACTGCCAAAGAGTGTTTGACAACATCAAGTATGAAATTGGGAGGATTCCCCCCCTGGGGCATTTTGATGTCAACCGAAAGACCATCTTAACCACCGATGCCAGCCTCAAGAGGTTGGGGTGGTACTCTCCCAAGTTGTGGATGGGGAAAAGAGGGCAGTCACTTTTGCCTCTAGGGCTCTCAGGGATGCGGAAGCCAATTACTCTTGTATTGAGAGAGAGGCCTTGAGAATGTTTTGGGCGGTGCAGCACTTTAAGTTTTATCTCTGGGGTATTCCATTTTTGGTTAGGACGGATCCTCGCCCCTTAGTCCAGATCTTTTCGTCCCGCCATAGTGAACATATCACACCCAGACTCAGGCGCTGGAGTCTCAAGGAATTTACCTTTTGTGTACAATATATACCTGGCCCAAGCAACAAGTCAGCTGATTGTCTCTCTCGTTTGCCTGTTGAGTGTGATCAGAATGATGGTGAAATCGAGAGTGTGTGTTGGGTTGCTGAACCAGCCCTAACCAGTGGAGAATGGTTGGATGGTGTAAAGAAGGACAAAACTCTGTCTTCTCTCAAGATGTGGACAAGCCAGGGGTGGCCTGACTACAAGACTTTAGATCAGGAAATGAAGGCATATTGGTCTGTGAGAGATGAATTGTTGTTTTATTGCGGCAATCTCATGAGAGGAGACAGAGTGATTCCTCCCGTTGAATTCAGGGACAGGATAATTAACATAGCTCATGAGGGTCACTTGGGGAGAAGTCTCACAAAAGCTCGCATGAGGGAAAGATACTGGTGGCCTGGTATGGACAACATGACTGAAAATGTCATTAAGGACTGTGTGTCGTGTGCCTCCAGTGACAAGTCTTGTATTCCCAACCATGCGCCCCTATCTCCTGTTGAGGTCCCAGATGTTGTGTGGTCAAAATTGGGCCTGGATATTATAGGTCCTTTTGAACTCTTGCCCTCCTACGAACGATTTGTCCTTTTGCTGGTGGATTACTCCTCCAAGTGGGTAGTCATGAAGTGTGTGTCCACTGTGAATACTAAAACTGTTATCGACTTCCTTGGAGATATATTCGTGTCTGAGGGTGTGCCTAGATTTTAGGTCACGGACAATGGGGTACAATTTGTGTCTCAAGAAATGTGCAAGTTCCTAAAGGATCTCAATATAATTCACCAGAAAATGGCCCTGTATACATCGCAGGCCAATGGTTTGACCAAGAGGATGAACCGGGTTGTCAAAGGTTGTGCTCAGCGTGCTCTTGAATCAAGGTTGTCTTTCAGCAGTGTTTTGAGAGATACATGGTGGGCACACTGCACTACTCCTAATATGGTCACGCAGAGGTCTCTTTTCGAGGCCTTGAGGGGAAGGAAGGCTTTTTCAAAGTTAAACCCGTCTAGGTTGCCTGCATGTGGTGATGTGGGTATTTCTGTTGAAATGAGGCGTTCCAGAATTGCTGATTATCAGCAAAAATACAGATTGAGTTATGACTCCAAGATGCGTGTGAAAAGCAAGAAGTGGTGTCTCGGTGACCTGGTTATGGTGAAAAATCCAAGACATACTCTTAAAGGGAATTATAGCTTCATGGGTCCCTTCACCTTTGTTGCCATCAGAAAAAATGTTGAGAAGGTTGACACGGGTTGCATGTAGAGCATGTCCAGGCTGGTGAGATATACTGGGAAATCTCCAAATCTGCATGCACCACATGAGTGTGACTTCTCTGATGGTTATGACCCCTTGAGTGAGGATACCTGCAACAGGAAAGCTGACACTTACTCTGGGAGGTATAGAAATCTGCCTGTGAAGTTGAGGGATTATGTTTTATATTGATGCAATGTTTCCCTATACTATGTTTTCCTTTTGCAGGATTTTTCAACTTTTGGCTTGTTTTTCTTTACTGCATTTTGATCTGTTTGCTTTCTTTGTTTTTCTAGTTTATTTACTTTTCTCCCTTATTGGAAGCGGGATGTGTTGTAATCTTAGATGCATGGAACCCTGCCCATGTCATGGAATGTAGTGATGCATGGCATCTCATGAATCACTGATTCCAGAGCTGGGCATCCTGCTGTACAGTTGGTGCTGTGCTGTTACGCTGTGTTCCTGATCAAACCTTTGAACCTCAAACAAGCGTCAGGACATCCTTAATTTAACAGAATCCTTGTAACATAACATTCCTCACATAGAACAGAACCCCTTATTAAGACATACAACAACAATCATTAAACAATCCAAAGTCAGTAGTAAAAATTTGCTAATTGACTGACTATAAAATCAACAGTTTGGGCCGCAAAGAATATCCCACTGAATTCATGTCTTTGCAGAATGGAGACCGATACACGTATGTATATATGAGGAGCAACTGGGTATCACATGGACACTGAGGTTCCTTGGGCCATACATTATAATGAAGACTTGCACCAAACTCAGGCACCACTTTAGTGTGTTGGTATGGGACTTCAGTAAATAAGGCAGTTACCTACTAATTGAAGGTGTTTTACAATGGACTTTCTGAAAAAATAAAACCTAAGTAATCTGAGCACAAGTCAGGATTTTGATGCTATTTTTTTCAAATATATAAAGTGAATACATATGGTTTTTTATGTCAACTTATGTGTGATCGCATAAATGTTATATGTTGTTTGAATTTTAAGATGGAAATAATCATGTCCACCTTATTGCTGGTAACATTAAATGTAGTTAATTTCTTCTGGTAAAGCAAGCACAGACCAACATGATGAAAAAAGTCTGGATGTTGATAGAATAAATAGCTGTGGAATTGAATCAATGGATAGTGCGGGTCCCAGTTTTGATGGTAATTGATGTACTCTTTCTCACTCAAAAAATATTATTCAAGACTCCAGAGTCAATTTGGGCCTGCTATGTATCACAAAAAATGCAAATAAGTTAAAAGAAATATCTAACATATCTCCCTTTCTAGCTCCATATTATTCCTCCTACCTTTTTGTATATCAGTTCCCTGAAATAGTATGAATGCCCCTTTAAGACATTATTAAGATTTCAGATCGCCACTTGCATCTTCAATTTTTTTAAATGTTAGTTTAGTAGTTTGTGGAAACACAAAAGTATTACATTGGGAGGAATTTCATACAACATATACAAAATGCATATGGATATAGAAGCTAATGTCCATATAATAGGTTAGGGGTGGGAACAGGGAGTAGAACCAGGCACTACCAGCAAAACAATATTAATGTGTGCAGAAAGAGATGTCAATCACATTTAGCATTACATATTTTAGCATGGCATCAATATCTGTATAGTCCACATGCATGTCCTAAGAATGGGTAAATTGCAGATGTAAAGCAAGTACTCATGTAGACAATAAGATATAACATGAGCGTGTGTCCCAGAATCGCTTTTCAGGTCTGAGGAAGCGGGAGGGATATGTTATATCCTCTATCTAATTTGTCAGATTAGAGAGGGTTATTCATTGTGTTTGGTCTTGACAGGTGCAACATCATTGTATCCCAGGAGATCAATTAAGTAGGACCATGTCAGCATCTGTTGAGAGTCAATAGCATTTGCCTCAGATTCCACCCATTTATGTAAGTCTTTGTCCCAAGTTTTACACAAAAGAGTGTGGAGGGATTTCCACTTTTGCACAATAAGATGCTGAGCCATTGTCAAAGCAAGGACTGTCATCCAGTGTTGGTATTTTTTCTTATTGGAACGAGCCATCACACCTAATAGGAAACATTTAGGATCACAATTTACATTGATAGTAATTACTTTGCCGTGACCAAGATCAAATGTGAGTCCAAAATCTATTTAATATGGGGCAATCCCAAAATATATGTTGAAGGCCAGCCTTAGGGGATTGGCATCAAGGACAGGAGGATAAGCTCTTGTGAAACAGCCTTTGTAAGCATAAGGGGGTCATGTAAGGCTGATAAGTGAGAGTATGTTGTATGACTTTGAATGAGCAATCTCTGGAAACTAATTTGAGGGCAGGCTGATTTTTGAGTCCATTGTTTGTCTGAGTGTGAAGAACTGTCTCCCAGATCCCTTTTCGTCTGACAAAATCAAAACCTGCCATTAGTGTAAGTGCAGAGTAGAACCTTGTGACTGCTTTTCTACTAGTCCCATTTGTCAACTGAGGCTCCAGGACCTGATGCACTGCGGATGGCTCAGGCCGTGAGGGCCAGATGCTTTTGAGTGCATTAATCACAGCAAAACATCTAGAAACTCTCCAGAAAGTACATAGGAGTTCGGCTACAGGGTTTTGAATGTTTGATATCCCTGATCTGTAAACCTGCCACCAAATAGGAAGATGACTGTCTCTATGCATATGTGCTTATCAGAGACCGAAAATAAACCCTGAAGATGCGGCAGATATCACACCGACAATCTGTGTGAGAATGCATTTTGAATGGCCATCTTACAGAGCACTCTGCTCCACCAGTGACTCACTACCCTAGTCACCCTTCAATCCACTGTCCTCTATAGCTAGAACCACCCAATATACAGGTTCATCCCCGAGCAGTGCCCGAAGTCCCTCTGTTTCCATTTGTGCCGTTGTCGACAACCAGCGTGCCACAAACTGGTAACTGGGCAGCCAAGTGGTTATGTTCAAAATTCGGGACTGCCAACGCCCTCACCCCATCCATAGGACACTGGAGCCTAGTGAGAGTCAATTTCCACAGGAAGTCCTGGAGAAGAGAGTGAAGGTACCAGAATATTCGGGCAGACAAAGGCAGTGGAATTGTTATTAAGAGATACAGAAACCAAGGGAGGGTGGTCATCATAGCAATTGCAATTCTGCCCATTACTGATAATTGAAGATGTCACAAAAAAAACACAGACGCCCTCATGTGCTCCAATGATTTTTATAAATTACCTTCAACTATATCTGTACTGGAGTGGAATATACTTACCCCTAAATGCTTAAACAACTTTACCTCCCAGCATAATGGCAATATGGGCAGCCAACCAGAATCTTGGAGCTTCTAGGGGGAGACACAAGATTTAGAGGTATTAATATGAAAGCCCTGATTAAGCACCAAACATTTGCATAGGCAATAGCACAGCTAGAACAATGGTCTCCCCCATTGCAGATCTATTGAATTATGTTGTCTGCGTATGATGATTTGACATCCAGGGATCTTCTGTGCCTAATGCCCCAGTCATTCATGCACCTGGCATGGGAGTGTCCCGGGGTAATGAGGTACTGGGGGTACATATTTGATGCACGGGAGGAAGTGACGGGATTTAGATGTGAACGATCCCCTCTGGTTGCCCTGCTTGGATATGTGCAAAAGGTGCCGTCCGAAAACCGGAGGCTGACAGCTATGCTTCTACTACATGCTAAAAGGCGAGTGTGTGTGTGCTGGGGTAGAAGGCGGAAGCCCTGGATGGCTGACTGGCTCAAGGACACAGCTTTTTGCCATAACCAGCTATCCGAGTTTTGGGAATTAATGCCCGTGCAGGCGCGCCCTATAAATATCTTGGAACCGCTGCAGAATTACCTCACTGCCCAGCTGCCTGATAGGGTGGAGGATCCCGTTAATAATGACTAAGCACGGCTGATTGTCTCACACCTGATGGCCGGAGATACTCCTCTGCCCCACTCCCCTTCAGCCCCTTCTGTTTGAACTTATTTTTATCCCCTTTTTTATTATTTGAATTCCTTTTTTGCCTGTTCATCTTTCATGATAGCTCTATGGTCTAGCGTAATGCAGAATAGGCTGAGCCCGGCTTAATTGCCTGAGTGACCTTAGATAGCCGAATGGCCACTGTGGTATTATATGCTATTCTGGACTGGCAATACATACAGCTTGAACTATACAATGTATGGAGACACTGCATTCTCATAATGTTCCTTTATGATTTATCCAACCCTCCAGGTGTACGAGGGAAGGTAGATGCGTGTTGTATCTGTTGGTGAAGTATAAATATGTTTTTTAATGCCCCATTCATTAGCTGCCTGGCTGAAGACTGCCATCAGGGGCTCCATAGCTAAAGGGAAGAGAAAGAGAGATAGTGGGCATCTATGCCTGATCAAGAAGTCAAGCAGGTTGTACCTGACGTACCCCTTATGGAATACTTAAGGATTGCCTGCATAGGGGAACGAGCAATCCTGTGAGACTACAGAGTTATATTATTAGTGAGTTTCAGAGCCTCTTTTCCCCATGGATTAGCACACGTACATTTTGGTACTCTATACAGATCTCTAGATCACATACACATTTCAGACCTCATTGTAAAATGTCCGAAAATGTCTTCCCTTATCAAAGTGTATAAAGAATACGAGGGACTCATTGTTTTACACCATTTGATATTACAATAAGTTTCAGCAATTTACTGGACTCCAACAAAATCTTGCACACATATGTTCATTTCTTCACCCATGCATACCTATTTTATATCCATTTCATTAAAATTCCTTGAAATGAGACCCATTTTCTTGAAACCTCTAAATAAAGCTACTGTCCTCCACTTTGGAGTACTGGCAATGCATTCAGCATTCCCTTACCACATCAAATGCTTTAAGCTTACATCCATCTATATTTGATTAATTACACCTCCATTTCTGTGGGTTGCTTTTATCCATGCTCATAAAATGTGTTTCTAAAATATTTAAATCCAACATTAAGATGAAACGCTCAGCTTTCCAATGGAATCTGTTATGTGCTGTCTAAAACCTCATATCAAGGAAATCTAGGTGAATGTTTTTTCTTTAGTATTAGTGGTAATCAAACATTAAACTAATTAGTTGCAATTACCGAATTCCCCAAAGACAGGCACTAATATATTTCATTACTTTTTTATTTGGTCCTTGAATATTTTTAATGTGTGCCTATATATCCATCACCACATTTATCCTTTAGCCTATATTCATTTTCAACATATCTACAGCATCACTTGTGTCTTCTCCTTCTATTATTTATGGTAAGGCACTGAACATTTTTTTTAAATTTGCAGCAATACAGTTTGTTTCCTATCTTCTTAAACCTTTCCACCTACGTTGCCCATGTAAATATGAAAATTGTCTGGAGATACAGGGACCCTTTCTGACCCCAGCAATGGGATGAGAATAACGTAAGCAAATTAATTTTATCAGCCCAGGTCCTAGTACCATTCTGACAAATACCATGAACATGAAGTTCCTCTCAAGAGAGTCAAGCGATTGTTGTGTGTCAAGCCGGAATGCCACAGGAGTGCTCCCATCTGTGCCGGGATCCACCAAAGCCCTGAACAATCTCCTGATATTTCAGGTGGAGCACCTAAGGGGAAGTGACCCAGATTGGTTTGAATGGGCCAATCTAGGTAGCCAGGGGAGCAGGCGATTTGCAAGGATTGAGCTCAACACTATAAGTGTTGAGCATGGAGAATGGACAGTATGAGGCTACATCTAGCGAGCCCAGATCATGTCTCCGCAATCATATTAGGAGCGCTTCCTTCATGGTGGTCAGTAGCTCTCCTTTTTCAAAGGCCTCCATATACATGGAACACAAGCGGGGCACCGAGAAGGCCCTGTACACATGATAAAATTTCAACGTAAAACCATTCGTACCAGGAATCTTACTAGAAGCCAATTGTTTGATTGCCCTGCATAGTTCAGCTTGCTTAAGTGGCTCGTCAATAGATCTGGCTTGTTCTCATATTAAGGTGGCCGGGGCTAAGTGTTAGAGGAAGTCGGTTATCTCAAGACAACTTGCATCTTTCTAACTCCTCTATGGGCATAAAAGTACTGCATGTAGCATGATTGATTTGTCTCTACCTAACTATTTCTTTCTTTTCTGTCAATCTGTACTCAGTTGGTCCTGGAATGCCCTGGCACTAATTTCAATCAATTCTCTCTTCTCTTACAGGTCACAAGGCGCAAGATGTCGGCAACACTTCTGGGACAGTGTTATACACTCATAGTAACTCACCTAAAATTCTTATTCAAGATGAAGTGTTAGCAATACCTAGATGTAAGGCCATCAACTTAAAGCAAATAAATATATATGTGCACTTTTTGTGCCACTCAGACATCTTTAATACACTTTTACTGATTTCAAAGATAGACTGAACCAATTATGAGGTTGAACCTTGTTGGACTTGGTCCTTCTGGCAGGTTCACCCCTGAACTTTTTGCCTTAAGCTCTGACATATTGGTAGTGATTTTTGGCCTCTGCGCACTTTAGCACTCTGGCCCAGTGCAAAATGCGTGTGCTCTCTGAGTGCGTGTGGTGAGATAGGCCTGCCCTCCCATAGGAATGCATGGGGGATATGTGTGTCCATGGTAATTCCTGAAGTGAGTGGAGTGCAGGGCCGAGTTTAGTATGTGCGAACTCGTGAGAATAAATGCTGCACAATGGTGTGCGCAGATTTATGGTGACTAGTGGAGACGTGCCACTTCCAGAAGTTGACCTTTCTGTGTACTGTGTGTCTGCCTGCCTGATGTGGAGTGCATGTCTGTCTTGTGATTGACAGGAGCTGAGAGAGCCGGGGAATTCCAGGAGCCAGGGAGAGTCTGCCAGGTGCTGAATGGAGAGATCTGCATGTAGATGGGAGGAGGAGTTGCACCTGGGACCTGAATAGGGCTGTGCCTTCCCTCCACAATGCTGGCTCCATCTCCTGTGGTGCGTCTGATGTCCCTGGCCTGTCCTGTGAATAGAAGAGAGGAGCAGAGCAAAACAAAGTGCTCAAGTGCTCCTGAACCAGTTGTATCTGCTTCTCCCCTTGCCCTACAGTTTTAGACAAAGGATTTAGCTGTATAAATAAAGGGCTGTGACTTCTTGGACCTGTTGCTTTATCCTTGCTTTTGCCAAGGTTTTGATACTGCCTTAGAGCATGGGGCTGAGCAGCGCGGAGCTGCGGCCCTTGCCGAGGGAATCCCCCTTGTAGGGATTCCCCCCTCCTTGTGGGCTTTTGCGGGTGCCCACCCCGCTTATTCCGCTTATTTTTGCTTTGATTTAACAGGAGCCCACCCAGCTTTATGTTCTTAGTTCCGAGGGAGCAAACCCCCCCTTTTGACGGTATTGAGAAGTTCACCGCCGCAGCCCTCGCGGAAAACAGGAAGCCAGGCCCGCGCAGCCTGACTGCGGGCGGGGCCTGGGGTGTTCGACTTCCGCTTCACCTTGCCGGGGGGGAAGCCATGCCACGCCGCGTAGATGGCTGATGGCAGCGCGGGTCTCCCAGAGGTGAAGGGAAGCCCTGCGCAACAGAAAAATGCAGCCGCCGCCAGCGAGGCTCTCGAGAGGGAGAGAGAGCCCCGCCTGCTGCCTCGATGAAACCCGCCGAGGCTCCCATGAGCGATGGAGAGCCCCGGCAGACCACGAAGAAGAGACAGCGTCCCCCGCCGCCTCCGGAGCACAGCCTGGTGAGTAGAGCTGCCTGGAGGGAGGGAGGGCACCAGATAGAGGCACCCGGTCAGAGCGGCGCCGTTCGTGCAGCGGGCCGCTCCAACGTGGCGGTAACTGTTTAAAGGGCACCCGTCAGGGTCCAGAGATCCCGTGGGCCCAGGCTCTCCAGTTCCCTTTGGGGGAGGCCGGATATAGGCACACGGTGCACATTTGGTGAGCGGGCTCGCAGTTGCGGGCCGCTCCGACAGCGGGGCATCTTTTGATTTAAGAGCCCGCATGGCCCTAGTGATGGGCAGATTGATCCTCAGAGCCAGATGGCTCCAACACCCCGCAGTATTTGTTATAGAGCCAGGTGGCTCCAACGTGTAGCGCATTTGTTCCTAAGGGCCAGTGAGAGCCCATGCCGCATTCTACCACCTACAGCTTCCCAGCAAGTAGTGGGCAGCTGCACCGATTAGGCGCACAGTTCTTGGGGGGGAATGTTTTGAGTAAGGAGTGAGATACACTCCTTTGCCCCACACTTTCCCAGTTGCCCAGCAAGTAGTGGGCAGCTGCTATGTTTAGGTTGGCGCGATGGCGCGCCCTGGACTTTTGCTGCATTGGCAGCGCCCCCTGACATTCTGGACACAGGGCATTTGAGTCCCTTTGGGATGGCCAGTTGCCCAGGGGGATTGTTAGGTTTATAGGGCGCCAGGCCATGCTGTGATTTGGGTTTCTAGGAAATGTGATTCATGTAGAATGATTTACGCACCTGTGTTATACCTCTAAATGTGTTTTATGATTATGAGGTTGTTCTGCATTTCATGGTTTATGCTAGTGAGATGATGTTCCACTGTGTGATTTCTGCCCCTAATGTAGTCATACTTAGGAGGTTAGGGTCTAATGCGTTTAGACGTTTGAGAGAATTGCATAATGTGTTTATGCTGGTGAGATTGGCGCAGAATGTAATTTGCGCCTGATGTGATGGTGTGCATAATGTAGTTTATGCTACAGGCTGATGCTAAGTACAGTGATTACCAGTAGTCACTGGTTGTGTTCTATGTTTATGATAAGTTCTACATTTTCTAAGTTCACTTTGTGATGGTACTGACAGTGGTCCAGTTGGCCCTGTCAGGTGTAAATAATCCCTTGTAAATATGACCTAGTGCCAGGTGGCACCATGTATAATATGTGCTTACTATTCTAATGTGTTATGATAATACAAAGGCTATTTTTATATATAACCTTGTGTGGAGTTTCTTTTGTGGTGGGCCTGGGATGTTGTTGCTGTGTGCGTGCGCAAATGCTTTACACATTGCCTCCGGGATAAGCCTGACTGCTCGTGCCAAGCTACCAAGGGGGCGAGCAGGGGTTATCTTTGGCGTGTAACTTCCTTGCCCTGACTAGAGTGGTGGTTTCTGCCTGGCTTTGGTGCACGCCTCAGCCAACCAGAAATCCCATTTCCAACAACCCTCAAAACAAATTCCGGGGGAAAAGCACAATAATATTGACAGTTACCTCTCCCACACCCCCAACCAACCCCCTTTAACCCGTTGTATGCCCATGACGAGCTGGACTCGTCATGGAGCACAGTCGCGCTGTGCCCATGACGAGTCCAGCTCGTCATGAGGCATACCCTAGGGAATCCCTCTGGTGCGGGTACCAGAGGGATTAGCCTCGGGAGCTGGGGAAGAGCTTCCCCAGCACCCGAGGCCCCCCCCCTTTCACTGTAATGACGATCGGCGCGCACGTCGCGCCAACGTCATTACAGTGAAAGTGAAACTGAAATAAGCCAAGAGGCTCATTTCAGGTTTCACTTTGTACGTGCTCAGGGGCTATCTCAGCCCCCTGAGCACGTAGGAAGACGGGAGAGGTATCGTTGGAAAGGGGAGAATCTCCCCTTTCCAATGGTACCCCTCCCAAGTGGATCCCTGCTTGGGGATCGCCACAGGAGGGCGATCCCCAAGCAGGGATCCACCCACTAGGCACCAGGGAGGGGGGAGCGGCCCCTTGGGCAAGGGCCTTTGCTCCCCCCTGTGCAATTTTGGGAATTTTAGTCTTTTTGCCCCCCCCTGGGTGGCAGATGGGGGCATTAGCCCCCAATCTGCCCCCCCCGGGGGGTAAAAAGCCCACTAGACACCAGGGAAGTTGCGTAAAAAATAGGGGTGGGGGCTGCCCAAAACGGGCAGGCCCATGCCCCCACCCCCCCATTACTACAGTCTTTCTGCCCCCCCGGGGGGCAGATGGGGCATTGGCCCCTAATCTGCCCCTCCGGGAGGGCAGAAAGCCCACTAAACACCAGGGATTAGTTTTTAGTTTTATTTTTAGGGTTGGCGCTGCCTGCAACGGGCAAGCCAATGCCCCCACCCACCACCATTACAGCCTTTCTGCCCCCCTGGGGGGCGGATGGGGCATCGGCCCCCAATCTGCCCCCCCGGGGGGGCAAAATGCCCACTAGACACCAGGGAATTGTAAAAAAAAAAAAAATAGGGGTGGGAGCATTGGCCCCTAATCTGCCCCTTCGGGGGGGCAGAAAGCCCACTAAACACCAGGGATTCATTTTCAGTTTTATTTTTAGGGTGGGGGCTGCCCGCAACGAGCACGCCAATGCCCCCACTCACACGCCACCATTACAGCCTTTCTGCCCCACCCCCGGGGGGAAGATGGGGCATCGGCCCCCAATCTGCCCCCCGGGGGGGCAAAAAGCCCACTAGACAGTAGGGAATTACTAAAAAAAAAAAATTGGAGGTGGGGGCTGCCCAAAACGGGCAGGCCCATAGCCCCACCACACCCCACCCCCCAAATATTACAGTCTTTCTGCCCCCCCGGGGGGCATATGGGGCATTGGCCCCTAATCTGCCCCTTCGGGGGGGGCAAAAAGCCCACTAAACACCATGGATTTTTTTTGCGCAATTGTTTTTAGGGTGTGGGCTGCCCGAAACGGGCACGCCAATGCCCTCACTCTCCCCCCCACAAAAATATCAGTCTTTCTGCCCCCCAGGAGGCAGATGGGAGCTGTAGCCCCCAATCTGGCCCTCCCGGGGGCGCAGAATGCCCACTAGAAACCATGGATTTTTTTGTTTTATTAGTGTAGGGGTAGGGCTCCCCAAAATGGGCATGGCAATACCCCACCACACCCCCAGAGAAATTGAGGAGACATCAAAATTACCTATCACAAAACAACCTGGTTTTGCAAAGAGGGTCCTATGAGTTTTTGGCGGCCACCTAGGGAAACCTACCAAACCCACACATTTCTGAAAACTAGACACCCGGGGGATTCCAGGGAGGTATGGCTTGCGTGGATCCCCCAACGCTTCCTACGGTTTGGACCCTTGCCTGTCGCGGGTACTTGGGCCTCCCACACGAGTGAGGCACCGTTTTTATCGGGAGACGCTGGGTGGTAGGAAATTTGTGTCAGCCCGGTGATGCCTCAACTTTCCCACACAAAAATGTGTGAAAAAGGTGATTTTTTCAGCTAAATTTGAGGTTTGCAAGGCATTCTGGGTAAGGAAACATTGGGGGATCCACGCAAGCCATACCTCCCTGGAATCCCCCGGGTGTCTAGTTTTCAGAAATGTGTGGGTTTGGTAGGTTCCCCTAGGTGGCCGCTGAGCACCGGGCCAAAAACCCAGGTGACCCCCCTTGCAAAACCAGGTCATTTTGAGGTAGGCAATTTTCATGTCGCCTCAATACGTTTTGGGGCCTTGCCTGTCGCGGGTATTTAGGCCTCCCACACGAGTGAGGTACCGTTTTTATTGGGAGACCCGGGGGAACGCTGGGTGGTAGGAAATTTGTGTCAGCCCGGTGATGCCTCAACTTTCCCACACAAAAATGTGTGAAAAAGGTGATTTTTTCAGCTAAATTTGAGGTTTGCAGGGCATTCTGGGTAAAGAAACGTTGGGGAATCCACGCAAGCCATACCTCCCTGGAATCCCCCGGGGGTCTAGTTTTCAGAAATGTGTGGGTTTGGTAGGTTCCCCTAGGTGGCCGCCGAGCACGGGGCCAAAAACCCAGGTGACCCCCCTTGCAAAACCAGGTCGTTTTGAGGTAGGCAATTTTCATGTCGCCTCAATACGTTTTGGGGCCTTGCCTGTCATGGGTACTTGGGCCTCCCACACGAGTGAGGCACCGTTTTTATCGGGAGACCCGGAGGAACGCTGGGTGGTAGGAAATTTGTGTCAGCCTGGTGATGCCTCAACTTTCCCACACAAAAATGTGTGAAAAAGGTGATGTTTTCAGCTAAATTTGAGGTTTGCAGAGCATTCGGGGTAAGGAAACTTTTGGGGATCCACGCAAGCCATATCTCCCTGGAATCCCCTGGGTGTCTAGTTTTCAGAAATGTGTGGGTCTGGTAGGTTCCCCTAGGTGGCTGCTGAGCACCGGGCCAAAAACCCAGGTGACCCCCCTTGCAAAACCAGGTCGTTTTGAGGTAGGCAATTTTCATGTCGCCTGAATACGTTTTGGGGCCTTGCCTGTCGCGGGTACTTGGGCCTCCCACACGAGTGAGGCACCGTTTTTATCGGGAGACCCGGGGGAACGCTGGGTGGTAGGAAATTTGTGTCAGCCCGGTGATGCCTCAACTTTCCCACACAAAAATGTGTGAAAAAGGTGATTTTTTCAGCTAAATTTGAGGTTTGCAGGGCATTCTGGGTAAGGAAACGTTGGGGGATCCACGCAAGCCATACCTCCCTGGAATCCCCCGGGTGTCTAGTTTTCAGAAATGTGTGGGTTTGGTAGGTTCCCCTAGGTGGCCACCGAGCACCGGGCCAAAAACCCAGGTGACCCCCCTTGCAAAACCAGGTCGTTTTGAGGTAGGCAATTTTAATGTCGCCTCAATACGTTTTGGGGCGTTGCCTGTCGCGGGTACTTGGGCCTCCCACACGAGTGAGGCACCGTTTTTATCGGGAGACCCGGGGGAACGCTGGGTGGTAGGAAATTTGTGTCAGCCCAGTGATGCCTCAACTTTCCCACACAAAAATGTGTGAAAAAGATGATGTTTTCAGCTAAATTTGAGGTTTGCAGGGCATTCTGGGTAAGTAAACATTGGGGGATCCACGCAAGCCATACCTCCCTGGAATCTCCTGGGTGTCTAGTTTTCAGAAATGTGTGGGTCTGCTAGGTTCCCCTAGGTGGCCGCTGAGCACCGGGCCAAAAACCCAGGTGACCCCCCTTGCAAAACCAGGTCGTTTTGAGGTAGGCAATTTTCATGTCGTCTCAATACGTTTTGGGCCCTTGCCTGTCGCGGGTACTTGGGCCTCCCACACAAGTGAGGCACCGTTTTTATCGGGAGACCCGGGGGAACGCTGGGTGGTAGGAAATTTGTGTCAGCCCGGTGATGCCTCAACTTTCCCACACAAAAATGTGTGAAAAATGTGATTTTTTCAGCTAAAATTGAGGTTTGCAGGGTATTCTGGGTAAGGAAACGTTGGGGGATCCATGCAAGCCATGCCTCCCTGGAAGAACACGGGTGTCTAGTTTTCAAAAATGTATAGGTTTGCTAGGTTTCCCAAGGTGCCCGCAGAACTAGGGTTCAAAAACTACAGCTAGACATTTTGCCAAAAAAGGGTCATTTTTCACTGCGAAATTGAGGTGTGACCATGTTGCGTTTTGCGCCGTTTCGTGTCGCGGGCACTAGGCTGACCCACACAAGTGAGGTACCGTTTTTCTCGTAAGACTTTGGGGAACGCGGGGTGGGTGGAAATTTGTGGATCCACGCAGGTTCCGGAACTTTCCATCAGAGAAATGTGGGGAAAATGTGTTTTTTTTGTCAATTTTTTAGGTTTACAAGGGATTCTGGGTAACAGACCCTGGTGGGAGGCAGTCAAGTCACCCCATTCTGGATTCCCCTGGGTGTCTAGTTTTCAAAAATGCATAGGTTTGCTAGGTTTCCTGTTAGACCTGGCACCTTGGCGTGAGTCTCCCTTCCTCTTTTTGTCGCTGTGCCTCATGTGTTTTTATGGTGTTGGCCGCTCAGCGCGCTGTGCCACTGCCAACCAGTGTCGCAGTGCGAGTGCTCCCTATGTAAATTGTATATGTTGGTTGGATTCCATGATTGGATTGTTTGGTTTACTGTCAGACCCCAGTAAAGTGCGCCAGGAGCGCCAGGGCATGTAAAGGCAAACACCGCTGGTGGGCTTGCAGCACCGGTTGTGCCACCCACAGAAGCGGCCGGTAAAATATGTCTAAGGTCTGCCATCGCAGAACCTGCGTGCAGTCTGGTACTGACATGCTGACTGGCAAGTGCCCACACTTGCCGGTCCCTAAAACCATCCCTTAGCTGCATGTTAGTCACCCCTCTGCTAGGCCCACGGGCAGGATGCGTTGTGAGCATAAGGTAGGACAAGCCTAGAGCGTGGCATGTCCTAGTAGTGAATTACCGCCATCTTGTTGTTCACTACTGCAAGGCTACCCTGTTCTCATAGGCCAGTATGGGCGGCCTGGATTGTTACACCCTATGATCCTAACCGACCCAGGGAACATGGTAGAAGATCGAGTTTAGTATGCCTGAACTCGGAATAATAAGGTACATCTTTTCCCAAGGTTTATTTTAATATTCCGGGTTTGCAAATGCCGCTTTTAGAAAGCTGGCCTTTGCTTGCCTAAACATTTCAGCCCGCCTCTGCGTGATGTGTATCTGATGTCTGGCTGGTATGAGTGACAGGGATGGGGGAACCCAGATGGGCAGGGCTAGGTAGCCTGGTGGTGAATAGGACGATCGGGGGGAGGAGTACTCCTAGGCTCTGAATAGGACAGTGCTCTGCCACCTCAATGCCGGCTCCGCCCCTGTGGAGCGTCTGATGACTCTGCCCTGCACTCTGAAAGAAGAAGCCTGCATCGCGTAAACAAAGTGCTCAGAAACCGGACTGGACTAGGCAAGGGCCCCCCTGGCCTGGGAGAACAAAAGATTTGCTGTATAAATGTAGGAGGCCTGCTCCTAAGAAACTAGATCCGCTTTTGACCAAGAAGAATCTCTGCCTGAGGAGGAGGCACCGGGAAAGCTGTAGGAGGAAGACTGTCCCTATCCTGGGGGATTGGCCTGCAGTGGTGACCTTGCTGCCAAAGGGGAGAAGAGAAACTGTTGCTGAAGACTTTGCTTTATTTTTACTTTCAAGACTTGTGCTTTTCCAAAACGATCTCCAAGGGCTTGGAACTGAGCTTGCCCCCTGAACTGAGTCCCAGGACCATTGGGCTCTACCTGATCTTCACTCGCCTGCCGCTGGACTGTGGTGTCCTTTCCCTCACCGGAGCTGTGACCCTCGTGCCCCAGTCCCTCCCTGAGCCGTGACCAGGACTGCTTAGCCGCCCCCGCCTTGGTAAGAGCCTCGCTCGACCGGAGCCGCTCCCCCTATGCTGTGCTGGGCTGCCCCTGTCACCTCGCTCGCTGGAGGCTCGCTGTGCACCTTCACCCTCCCGCGGGAATCGGCGTTTGTGAGCATCTCCAAGCCTCGGACGGCCCGGACGTAACCTGCGTGCCCGGCTGCCCCGCTTTGTTCACCCGCCACCTGCAACACCCCGCTCTTGTCGTGAGCCTGAAGATCAGACCCCCATCGTGAAGTGTGGGAGCCCCGGACGCCGCCTCGCCCTTCTGTGGAAGAGCCGCTGAAATCCCGCACCCACCTTCGCGTCAAGAAACAAGGTACTGTACTTACGAACTCGACCACGAGCTCGCATCGGATCCAGGGTCCGCAACGTTCTGATTTCCCTGTCATCTGCCGTGTGCTCCCGGGCGCCGCCTCAGCACGAAGTGCGCTGAGGCCTACAGTTACCTTGTGCCCGCCTAAAGAACTTTCCGTAACAAAGAGACTTTACCGTATTTCCAAGAGTTGTGGCCCCATCAGTTCAACGTTACTGGGCCTTGTATTGAATCTGCTGAATCTACATAAAAGCTTATTTTTATATATACTTCCTGATTGGTGTCCGTTTGTGGTGCATGCAAGGGGTTTACTGTATGTGTAATTGCATTTGCTTAACCGTGTACGCCTGAGACTTAGCCTAGACTGCTCGCACCACGCACCTAGAGGGTGAGCAGGGGTTATTCTGGGCAGTCATCCTTCGCCCTGACAAGAAGTAAAGGGTCCCTGCTTGTTGTGGGTACACGCCTGCGCCAACCAGAGCCCCCTCATTTCTAACATTGGTGGCAGCGGTGAGGATTTACGGATTTGCATTTGCGGTTTGCATATAGTGAACCACTGATCACCACGTAGTGAGAGCAGACCAGTAACACAGCCACAAGGCTAGCCATTGTTTTTGTTTTGCCAAGAATCTCCGTTGTTAGAGCCATGCCTGGTTCACTTCCCGCCGGAAGGGCAGCTTCTATAATCTCTGGATTTGAGGACATAGACTGGGAAGAAGGCGCACTTCAGAATCATACCAATGAAGAATTGAAAGGTTTTTGCTCCAAGTTCAGAATTGCCCAAACTGGATTGAAAAACAAGGCCCAACTCGTGAAGGCACTGAGGGCCTGGTATGAGTCAAAGGCACCAGAGAATCAGGTGGAAATGGTTCCACCAGAAAGTGTCCATGAGTTTGGCAGAGGCCTGTCGCCAGAAGAGTTGGCAGACAGGGCAGCAACCCGGGCACACGAAGTGGAGATGGCAAGACTTCATGGGCAGATGGATATGGAAAAACAAAGATTAGCCATGGAAGAAAAGAAACTACAATTAGAGCATGACATGAAGCTGAGGGAGCTGGAGCTGAAAGCAAAAAGTTTGGAGCTTAATCCCTCTGGTGGCAGCACACCGCCAGTACCGGAGGAACCAAGAGTTTATATTCCCAAGGATGTAGTGAAGGAGTTCTTCAAGAATGACGACATCAGGCAGTGGTTCAGAGCCTACGAGGTAGCCATGTCTTCCCACCTAGTCCCTGAGAGAGATTGGGGAGCGGGGTTGTGGGGACGGTTCCTGAGTGAAGGGCGGGACACACTGTTAGATTTACCTGCTGATGTTCATAATTCTTATGCCCATATGAAGGAAGCATTGATGGCTAGGTATGGGTTGACCCCTGAGTTATATAGACAGAGGTTCAGGGGTTGCACTGAGATTCCCAATAGTACGTATGTGGAGTATGTGACTTTCTTTTGCAGAGCGCTGGATGGTTGGGTAAAGGGTAGTAAGGTAAATGATTATCAAGGGCTTCTTGATTTAATGGCATGGGAGCACTTGTCCAGTAATTGTTTTCCTGAGCTACGCCAGCACCTGATAGATAGTAGGCTGACTAACCCTAGGAAGCTTGCTGAGGAGGCGGACCGCTGGGTCAGTACCAGGGTCCACAAGGGTACCGTGGGAGATTCCGCCAAAGGTGGGCAGGGTCCCCAGCAGAAGAGTGGGGGGGACAGGGGTAAACAGAAGCAGTTCCAAAAAGGGCCCCAAAATAGTCCCCAAGGGAACCCAGGGAAGGGTTCTCAGCCTCCCCCACCCCAGAAACCGACCGGGGCCCCGACAGGTCCTCCTGTTCAGAAGGGGCCCGTAAGATGTTACAGGTGTAACAATTTGGGGCACTTTGCCTCTGATGTAAAGTGTCCATTGTTTGGTAAACCAGCACCCACTGGTGCTCCACCCCGGCAGGTGACTAGTGTAGCTTTGGGGGAGGAGAGGGATGTCCAAGGTGGGTGGGGTCCCGCAGAGATGTCCCTGGTCTCGCTAGGAGACCGTGAAGTGGTCCCTCCAACCCAGCTGCCTGAGAACACTAAGAAGTACAGGCAGTGGGTGACCATAAATGGCCATAGAGTGGAAGCTCTTAGAGATACAGGAGCCAGTGTGACAGCTGTCAGGTGTCACCTGGTGTCTCAGGAGCAGGTGGTCCCCAATGCATTCTATCCCGTTGTTGCCGCTGACAACACAGAGAGGCACTGCAAGGTGGCTCAGGTTCCCTTTGAGTGGGGGGGGTCTCTGGTACTCTTCAGGTAGCTGTGAGGCCCGCCATGCCTGTAGACTGTTTGTTAGGAAACGATTTGGAGAGCTCACCTAGGGCTAAGGTGGAGCGGAGTGCTCACCTGGAGATGTTGGGTATGCCGGATTGGGTGTGTGTCACCACACGGTCCATGGCAGCCAGTAGAGGGACTCAAGAGGTCCTGGAGCCTGAGAGGGAGGCCCAGGAACCGGCCTCAGAGAGAAGGAGCAAGGGGCGCGGGAAGCCGGCCCCTGAAGTTCCCACGGTCCAGGAGGAAGCAGACCTTGAGGGGGATGCCCTGGAGAACTACAGGGGAGCAGATAGCTGAACTGGGAGACCTGCCGGAGCTGACCCATTGGCAGCAGGAAGGGGGTCCCACCAGGGAGGACTTTTGTAAGGCGCAAAAGGAGTGCCCTTCTCTCGTGGGTATGCGGCAGCAGGCTGCAGACCAGGCCGCAGGTGATCAGTCAGGATCACATTTCGTTTACTGGGAGAACGACCTCCTGTATACAGAGCCTAAGGTTGCTGAGCCTGGGTCAGCCCGTGCGCTGGTGGTACCCCAGGACTTCAGAGCCTTCCTACTGGGGCTGGCTCACGATGTGCCATTGGCAGGGCATTTGGGGCAGGACAAGACCTTTGAAAGGCTTGTCACCCACTTTTATTGGCCTCAAATGCGCAGGAGTTCAGATACTCACTGCAGGACATGCCAGACTTGCCAGGCAAGTGGAAAGAGTGGAAGGAAGCAGAAGGCTCCACTCCAGCCATTCCCTGTGGTCGGTACCCCATTCCAGCGAGTGGGGATTGACATTGTAGGGCCACTGGACCCCAGGACAGCGAAGGACAATAGGTTCATCCTGGTCCTGGTGGACCATGCCACCCGGTACCCGGAAGCCATTCCTCTGAGGACAGTGACGGCCCCCGTGGTGGGACGCGCACTGATGGGAATTTTCTCCCGAGTGGGATTCCCTCTAGACGTGGTGTCTGACCGAGGTACCAACTTCATGTCCAAGTACATGAAATCTCTTTGGCAAGAGTGTGGTGTAACCTACAAGTTCACCACCCCTTTCCACCCCCAAGGAAACGGGTTGGTTGAGAGATTCAACCGAACCCTCAAAGGCATGATAATGGGCCTAGAAGGACCCATGAGGTGTAAGTGGGACGTCCTCTTACCATGCCTTCTCTTCGCTTACCGTGAGGTGCCACAGAAGTCTCTGGGGTTCAGTCCCTTTGAGCTTCTTATGGTCACCCAGTCAGAGGAACTCTAAGTCTGGTCAAGGAAGGCTGGGAGCAATCTCCCAGGAAACCTCCCCAGAATGTATATAGTTACATGCTGGCCTTCAGGAATCAGACTAGGTGATTCAGGCAACTTGCAGAGGCAAATCTGGAAGCCAGCCAGGAGGAGATGAAGCGGTGGTACGACCAGAATGCCACTCTGGTAGAGCTTCAGCCTGGACAGAAGGTATGGGTCTTGGTCCCCGTGGAGCCGTGCGCGCTCCAGGATAAGTGGACCGGTCCCTTTGAGGTGGTGGAGCGCAAGAGTCCTGTTACCTACGTGGTGGACCTGAAGTCTCCTAGGAACCCCTTAAGGGTCCTACATGTCAACCGCCTCAAGCCCCACTTGGAGAGGTCCCAAGTGGGCATGCTCTTAGCAACAGATGCTGGGATGGAAGAGGAGACAGAACCTCTTCCTGACCTTCTGTCAGCCAAGGAGCAAGATGGGTCAGTGGATGGTGTCATCCTCTCTTCCACCCTGACCCCTGAGCAACAGAATGATTGTCGCCAGTTGCTGGGACAATTTTCTGATCTGTTTTCCCTGGTCCCTGGTGTCACTGATTGGTGCGTCCATGATGTGGACACTGGGGATAGTACACCTGTGCGGCACAAGGCCTACAGGGTGACTGACAGGGTGAGGACATGCATCAAGGAGGAGGTCTCCAAGATGTTTGCACTCGGGGTAATTGAGTCTTCCAGCAGTCCTTGGGCCAGCCCAGTGGTCTTGGTCCCAAAGGCTGCAGCGCCGGGAGCCACACCCGAACTCCGGTTCTGTGTGGACTACAGAGGACTCAATTCGGTCACTAGGACCGACGCACACCCCATCCCCAGAGCTGATGAGCTCATCGATCGGCTAGGGGCTGCCAACTACCTCAGCACGTTTGATTTAATGTCTGGGTATTGGCAGATCGCCTTGACCGAGGGGGCCAAAGAGAGGTCAGCATTTTCCACCCCAGATGGGCACTACCAGTTCCGGGTTATGCCATTTGGGATGAAGAATGCCCCTGCCACCTTCCAGAGATTGGTCAACCAGGTGTTGGCTGGGCTGGATTCGTTCAGTGCAGCCTACCTGGATGACATCGCGGTGTTCAGCTCCACTTGGGAAGAACACCTGCGACACCTCTGGGAAGTGTTGATGGCGCTGCGCAAGGCAGGCCTTACGATCAAGGCGAGTAAGTGCCAGATCGGGCAGGGTTCCGTGGTGTACTTGGGACACCAAGTTGGGAGTGGACAGGTGGCACCCCTTCAGCCCAAGATAGAAACCATCCTGAATTGGGAGGCGCCCAAAACCCAGACAGAGGTGACAGCCTTCCTAGGTCTCACAGGGTACTACAGGAGGTTTGTCAAGGGGTATGGCAACATGGTTGCCCCCTTGACAGCGCTGACTTCGAAGAAGCAGCCCAGGAAAGTGATTTGGACTGACACCTGTCAGAAAGCTTTTGAGGCCTTGAAAACTGCTATGTGCACGGCGCCCGTGCTCTTGGCTCCCAACTTCTCCAAAGAGTTTATCGTTCAGACAGACGCTTCAGAGCATGGTGTGGGGGCTGTCCTTTCACAGATTAATGAGGAGGGCCTAGATCAACCCGTAGCCTTTCTTAGCAGGAGGTTACTTCCACGGGAACAAAGGTGGAGTGCTATTGAGCGTGAGGCATTTGCTGTGGTCTGGGCGCTGAAGTACCTAAGACCCTACCTGTTTGGGTCTCACTTCCGGGTTCAGATGGACCACAGGCCCCTCAGATGGTTGATGCATATGAGGGGTGAGAATCCAAAGCTGTTGAGGTGGTCCATTTCCCTACAGGGTATGGATTTCACGGTGGAACATCGCCCTGGTACAGATCACGCCAATGCTGACGGTCTGTCCAGATTTTTCCGCCTTAGTGATGAGGAACTCCCTGGGGTAGGGTAGTTCTCCCCACTTTTCAGATGGAGGGGACACGTGTTAGACCTGGCACCTTGGCGTGAGTCTCCCTTCCTCTTTTTGTCGCTGTGCCTCATGTGTTTTTATGGTGTTGGCCACTGCCAACCAGTGTCGCGGTGCGAGTGCTCCCTATGTAAATTGTATATGTTGGTTGGATTCCATGATTGGATTGTTTGGTTTACTGTCAGACCCCAGTAAAGTGCGCCAGGAGCGCCAGGGCATGTAAAGGCAAACACCGCTGGTGGGCTTGCAGCACCGGTTGTGCCACCCACAGAAGCGGCCGGTAAAATATGTCTAAGGTCTGCCATCGCAGAACCTGCGTGCAGTCTGGTACTGACATGCTGACTGGCAAGTGCCCACACTTGCCGGTCCCTAAAACCTTCCCTTAGCTGCATGTTAGTCACCCCTCTGGTAGGCCCACGGGCAGGGTGCGTTGTGAGCATAAGGTAGGACAAGCCTAGAGCGTGGCATGTCCTAGTAGTGAATTACCGCCATCTTGTTGTTCACTACTGCAAGGCTACCCTGTTCTCATAGGCCAGTATGGGCGGCCTGGATTGTTACACCCTATGATCCTAACCGACCCAGGGAACATGGTAGAAGATCGAGTTTAGTATGCCTGAACTCGGAATAATAAGGTACATCTTTTCCCAAGGTTTATTTTAATATTCCGGGTTTGCAAATGCCGCTTTTAGAAAGCTGGCCTTTGCTTGCCTAAACATTTCAGCCCGCCTCTGCGTGATGTGTATCTGATGTCTGGCTGGTCTGAGTGACAGGGCTAGGGGAACCCAGATGGGCAGGGCTAGGTAGCCTGGTGGTGAATAGGACGATCGACAGGTAGATGGGGGGGAGGAGTACTCCTAGGCTCTGAATAGGACAGTGCTCTGCCACCTCAATGCCGGCCCCCTGTGGAGCGTCTGATGACTCTGCCCTGCACTCTGAAAGAAGAAGCCTGCATCGCGTAAACAAAGTGCTCAGAAACCGGACTGGACTAGGCAAGGGCCCCCCTGGCCTGGGAGAACAAAAGATTTGCTGTATAAATGTAGGAGCCCTGCTCCTAAGAAACTAGATCCGCTTTTGACCAAGAAGAATCTCTGCCTGAGGAGGAGGCACCGGGAAAGCTGTAGGAGGAAGACTGTCCCTATCCTGGGGGATTGGCCTGCAGTGGTGACCTTGCTGCCAAAGGGGAGAATAGAAACTGTTGCTGAAGACTTTGCTTTATTTTTACTTTCAAGACTTGTGCTTTTCCAAAACGATCTCCAAGGGCTAGGAACTGAGCTTGCCCCCTGAACTGAGCCCCAGGACCATTGGGCTCTACCTGATCTTCACTCGCCTGCCGCTGGACTGTGGTGTCCTTTCCCTTGCCGGAGCTGTGACCCTCGTGCCCCAGTCCCTCCCTGAGCCGTGACCAGGACTGCTTAGCCGCCCCCGCCTTGGGAAGAGCCTCGCTCGATCGGAGCCGCTCCCCCTATGCTGTGCTGGGCTGCCCCTGTCACCTCGCTCGCTGGAGGCTCGCTGTGCACCTTCACCCTCCCGCCGGAATCGGCGTTTGTGAGCATCTCCAAGCCTCGGACGGCCCGGACGTAACCTGCGTGCCCGGCTGCCCCGCTTTGTTCACCCGCCACCTGCAACACCCCGCTCTTGTCGTGAGCCTGAAGATCAGACCCCCATCGTGAAGTGTGGGAGCCCCGGACGCCACCTCGCCCTTCTGTGGAAGAGCCGCTGAAATCCCGCACCCACCTTCGCGTCAAGAATCAAGGTACTGTACTTACGAACTCGACCGCGAGCTCGCATCGGATCCAGGGTCCGCAACGTTCTGATTTCCCTGTCATCTGCCGTGTGCTCCCGGGCGCCGCCTCAGCACGAAGTGCGCTGAGGCCTACAGTTACCTTGTGCCCGCCTAAAGAACTTTCCGTAACAAAGAGACTTTACCGTATTTCCAAGAGTTGTGGCCCCATCAGTTCAACGTTACTGGGCCTTGTATTGAATCTGCTGAATCTACATAAAAGCTTATTTTTATATACTTCCTGATTGGTGTCCGTTTGTGGTGCATGCAAGGGGTTTACTGTATGTGTAATTGCATTTGCTTAACCGTGTACGCCTGAGACTTAGCCTAGACTGCTCGCGCCACGAACCTAGAGGGTGAGCAGGGGTTATTCTGGGGAGTCATCCTTCGCCCTGACAAGAAGTAAAGGGTCCGTGCTTGTTGTGGGTACAAACCTGCGCCAACCAGAGCCCCCTCATTTCTAACATTTCCCAAGGTGCCCGCAGAGCTAGGGTTCAAAAACTACAGCTAGACATTTTGCCAAAAAAGGGTCATTTTTCACTGCGAAATGGAGGTGTGACCACATTGCGTTTTGCGCCGTTTCCTGTCACGGGCACTAGGCCGATCCACACAAGTGGGGTACCGTTTTTCTCGTAAGACTCTGGGGAACGCGGGGTGGGTGGAAATTTGTGGATTCACACAGATTCCGGAACTTTCCATCACAGAAATGTGGGGAAAGTGTGTTTTTTTTGTCAATTTTTTAGGATTGCAAGGAATTCTGGGTAACAGACCCTGGTGGGAGGCCATCAAGTCACCCCATCCTGGATTCCCCTGGGTGTCTAGTTTTCAAAAATGTATAGGTTTGCTAGGTTTCCCAAGGTGCCCGTAGAGCTAGGGTTCAAAAACTAGAGCTAGGCACTTTGCAAAAAAAAGGGTAAATTTTCACTGCGATATTGAGTTATGACCACATTGCATTTTACACCGTTTCCTGTCGCGGGCACTAGGCCGACTCACACAAGTGAGGTACCGTTTTTCTCGTAAGACTTTGGGGAACGCAAGGTGGGTGTAAATTTGTGGATCCACGCAGATTCCGGAACTTTCCACCACAGAAATGTGTGGAAAATGTGTTTTTTTTGACAATTTTTTAGGTTTGCAAGGGATTCTGGGTAACAGAATCTGGTGGGAGGCAGTGAAGTCACCCCATCCTGGATTCCCCTGGGTGTCTAGTTTTCAAAAATGTATAGGTTTGCTAGGTTTCCCAAGGTGCCCGCAGAGCTAGGGTTCAAAAACTAGAGCTAGGCACTTTGCCAAAAAAGGGTAAATTTTCACTGCGATATTGAGTTGTGACCACGTTGTGTTTTGCGCCGTTTCCTGTCGCGGGCACTATGTCTACCCACACAAGTGAGGTACCATTTTTATCGGGAGACTTAGGGAAATTCAGTTTTGTAAAGGAACTGTTATTATCTATTGACTTTCGATGCATTTCTGCCTTCCAAATGAAAGATATTGTGTAAAAAAGAAGTCATTCTAAAAAATGACTGATAATTCTCATGCTAGTATGAGTATTCCCAATTTCAGAAATGTGCAAATATCTACTGTTTCTAACTCTATATTTTGTTCCCATTTCAGAAATACATAGGTGTCTTTCATACCGATTTTTCCATGTACACATTTTTATAGAATAATTACTATATACACGGTACATAATAAAAAACCATTGCAAGTTGCTGCTCAGTTTTTGGCTCTGGGTTAGTCGGGTTCCTGGTGAACCTACAAGTCCTATATATCCCCACAACCAGTAATGTCCATCGGATGTAATTGTATATTGCTTTCAAAGAGCTGTTATAATTAGAAGAAGTTACAGGTGAAAACGTTGACACGAAAGGCTTTTTTTCAACTAATTGTCAATTTATCCTTTATTTAACTGTTAGTTTCTATAAAAAAACCTTGATGGATCTACACAAATGACCCCTTGCTGAATTCAGAATGTTGTCTTCTTCTCGAAAATGTATAGCTGTCCAGGATCCATTATTGCTTTTGTACCCATTTCTGCCATTAACTGGAAGGAGGTCAAATGCACAAAAAATAGCAAAATTAGGCTATGTCCCAGAAAAATGCCAAAACTGTGTAAAAAATGTTGGGTTTCTGACAAAAGTCTGGTATCCCCGAAAATCTGGGAAAATGGTGATTTCAACCCCACAAACCCTTTTTTGATAACATTTGCAGGGAAAAACCCAGATGCTTTCATTTGCAGCCAGTTTTTCCAATTTTTCCGAAAAAAGCCAAAATTTTGCTGTATTTTGGCTCATTTCTGTGACCCCTCTAGGAGAATCCACAAACCCTGAGTACCTTTAGAATCCCCATGATGTTGGAAGAAAAGGATGCAAATTTGGCGTGGATACCTTATGTGGTCAAAAAGTTACAGGGGCCTCAGCGCGCACTACCCCAAATAGCCAAAAAAGGGCGTGGCACAGGAGGGGAAAAGGCCTGGCAGCGAAGGGGTTAAAAACCGTATTTTAATAACATTCATGTTAAACTTCTTAAACTCCTCTTAAATGTTTAAAAGGACTCCGACGTCATGTGCTAATTTCTCCCAGTGTTTTATTCTTGCATAGGTGATAAGGCGGTTTGGTCCAATTTGTCACTATCTTAAGTTGTGCGCGGTCCCTCAATGCATCTCTCAATTATGCACCCATTCTTGCCACCAATACCTTCAGCATATACCATTCTGTTGTTGATACGCTTATCAAAATGTAAATCATGGAACATGGACACAATGTCCCTGTTTACTTTCTAGGCAGAGTTATTCTGCTTCCTCAATGAACTTAATGTCAACAATACCAAACAATATCTGTTTCTGTACCACCATTAATCGTACAGGGTTCCACAGCATGGGCCATGATTTTACACATTTGTCTTTCTGCATTGCTGCTCACAGCCCTGTTGATTTATGATTTTGCTTTAAAGAGTTGTACTGCTCATTCATATACCCTGCTGGTAACCTTGATTAAGAGTAATGTGCAGAATCGTACAGTCTAAGGGGCCGATTCCGATACCCGGTCGGACAGCTGTCCGTAGCCTTACTGTGTGACCGACACGTACCCGTAGCCGGTCTGTCCTGTAGAGTAAGTACGATGCGCATAACTGCCAAAAACACGACCGACACGTAGGCTGTGATTCAAGCTCCATTCTCCGTCCGAGCCATAACTCCGAATGCTGAACCGAGTCGCCCGGAAGCAGTAAGCAGAGCAGTTTCTGACATGACAAGTACGATGCGTACTTCCTACGCGCCGGACGGGTCACGACGTACGGCACGTCACAGCATCCGGAAAGCAAGCATATCAGCTATGATTCGCGCCGCAACTCAATTCACGGCTACGAGACGGACCAGCTTGCAGCGGGTACGAGATGGAGCAACAAGCAGCGTGTACGACACGAACACATCATGAATCCCATTGCGCAGGTCATACCAGTACTCTACATCTATGATCGGATCAGGAACCGACACCGACGGCGCAGGCGGTAAGTCAGACACCTACCACATAAACAAACCACACGTACCCACAAAATGGAACACACACACAGGGGATCCACATCCTGGCTGCTAACAACAGCCCACCATAGGGGTTGCATGGCCAGCACCACTAACACCCCCACCCATAGGGGACCTGTTGCCCATCACTACTGCCACCCACACCCATAGGGGACCTGTTGCCCATCACCACTGCCACCCACACCCATAGGGGACCTGTGGCCCATCACTACTGCCACCCATAGGGGACCTGTTGCCCATCACTACTGCCACCCCCACCCATAGGGCTTATGTTGCCCATCACCCCTGCCACCCACACCCATAGGGGACCTGTTGCCCATCACCTTTGCCACCCCCACCCATAGGGGGGACCTGTTGCCCATCACTACTGCCACCCCCATCCATAGGGCTTATGTTGCCCATCACCCCTGCCACCCACACCCATAGGGGACCTGTTGCCCATCACTTCTGCCACCTCCACCCATAGGGGACCTGTTGCCCATCACTACTGCCACCCCCACCCATAGGGCTTATGTTGCCCATCACCCCTGCCACCCACACCCATAGGGGACCTGTTGCCCATCACTTCTGCCATCCCCATCCATAGGGGACCTGTTGCCCATCACTACTGCCACCCCCACCCATAGGGGACCTGTTGCCCATCATTACTGCCACCCACACCCATAGGGGACCTGTTGCCCATCACTACTGCCACCCCCACCCATAGGGGACCTGTTGCCCAGCACTACTGCCACCCCCAACCATAGGGCTCATGTTGCCCATCACTACTTCCACCCCCCCATAGGGGACCTGTTGACCATCACTACTGCCACCCCCAGCCATAGGGCTTATGTTGCCCATCACTACTGCCACCCCCACCCATAGGGACTATGTTGCCCATCACTACTGCCACCCCCACCCATAGGGGACCTGTTGCCCATCACTACTGCCACCCCCACGCATAAAGGCTTAGGTTGCCCATCACTACTGCCACCCCCAGCCATAGGATGGGTGATGCACAACACATCCAGCATACTCCAACATCAGGTATGTCGACAAAATACATCCCTCCTAACATCATGACAACAGTCTGTAGTCTGTGACAAATGCCCACAACAGTGATTATGACTTCGAACATACAATGTAACTAACAGCACATGTGTGACCAACACATGAGTGTGACATACACAAGGCAAGCAACACCATAGCACTGTGGCAATGTAAAAAGAACACCCCAACACTGTGTAGAACAGAAGTTAAGTGTGGGCTTCCAAAATGCAGCAGATGTTGGGCATTGTGGTGATTGGGACTAAACCCCCCCTCATCACAGTGACTAAAAGGTAAGTGTCATCATGGTCAAAGCTGCAAATAACAAACAGCATGTATGATCCCTGCTCCCAACACATTAAACACTTCTGGGGCAAACTAGTGGTTGTGTCCCATTCCCACAGAGATGTGGTGAGGCTAACAGTGCTGTGAAAACATAACACACTCTCGGCCATGTGCAGAAAAGCACCACACATGGGGGCTGACAATGCATACAGTGTACAATGACACAAGAGCAGAAGTTACCATCACAAAGCATGCACACATCTCGAAAATAGACACACTAATCAAAACAACATGTGTAGACTGTAGGTGTCAGCTCACAAACACACATTCCATGCCAGCAATGGCACCTAACAACCACGATGAATGTGCACAATGATGTGATATGACTCAGGGACAGCAGGCAAAATCACAGAAACACCATCCAGACAAAGGCCCACAACAGCAATACCAATGCACTGGTGCAGATGCACAAACCCAAACAGGCAACCTCACACTGCACATCTGACACAGCATGTGTGTGTGTCACAGTATCCCCAGGCAACTACACAAAACATGAGGGGGGCTGAACCACTGTGACACAGATGTGGACACAGTGCCACACAAAAGTAGACCATCATTGGGACACCCTCAGTGGGCAATCAGGCATTGGGAGATGAGAGGGAGCACAACAGACGCATGTGACACAAGCTGGAATGAACACAAACTAACACAGCAAGAGACTGACACACAACACCACTACCCCCAGGGACCAGACATTGGGGTGACACAAGCATGCATGACACCTCCACTGAGATGACAAAGGCAGATGTCGTACAAACTGTGAAACCCAGACATGTGTCCTGTGCCACAAACGTTCATCACACATACACAAACACAAATCACTCAGCATGGCCCCTCATCCATGGACAAACGGGAGCTAGGGGACCATCCATGCAAACATTTACATCAGTCCACCCTCAACACCACACACCCTGAACTGCAACAATGTGTATCTGTGAAGCCCACATGGACAGGTGACAATGCACATGTACCCATGACAAACACAGGAATGCTTGGAGGAAGTGAGGTGCACAGACACATCACACAAGGACCGTTTACAACCCTGGGGAATGACATACTGCACAGTATGCAGTACATGGCCATGACCTCAAAGCTCACGTAACCTTCAGAATCCCTGCCACAGTCCCAGGACAATGCAGAAGCCAAGCAGAACCACAAGGAACACATGCTGACACCTGCCAGCATTGCAGCCATGAACCCGACAAGTGAGAGCAGTCACACAGACATACAAATGTCTCAAACACTGAAAGGTACCACCTAGGGACAACTTCATGATTTAGCAAATGAACAGGTGCCTTGGGGAACCCTGACTGTGTCCCATCTGTGTCTGACAACATCATCACCTCTCAGAACTGACAAATCCCAATGATGATACACCAATTAACAGTAGTGTGTCATACACCCACACATCTGGTATCCCATTTGAAAAGTAGTGGGATGAACCCAGTATCACTCAGCAAGCATCAACAACAGGAACATATCAAGGGAACACTGTCTGTGTATGAACCGGGATGTGGACACCCACACATGCTCATACAACACACACCATGGGCCCAGGCCATGTCACTGGACAACACACTTACTTGAGGGGACCCAACTCCTGTGGAAGCCCAGCTATGCCAAACATATTCCCCGCACGTTTCACTCATGTCTGCAGAACACTTGGTCAGTCAGCCATCAGTTACCACACAATGAAGGCTCTGGTCACAACAGCCTGGGTACGTGAGTCTCCCCAAAGTCATCTGCACATACCCAAAACATATGTCTAGCAAGTTGCACAGAGGACCCAGTTGCTCCCATACCAATGATGCCCACACCTGTAGGTCCAGTGTTGATGAGCACAAAGTCTGTGGAAGTGACAAATTGGACAATGGGAAGCACATCATATGTGCAGGGGTGCAAGTCACAGATGTGACCATGCAAATTAAATGTTCACAGAGATGTCCACAAATAGTTGATCCTGACACACCCAGGTAGCTGCAAAGGATGACATGGATACTGTTACATCCTATACTTACTTGTCCTGGCTGCTCAGCCTGCATGAGTGTGATGTCATGGAATGTTGGGTGTGTGTGCATGCTTTGAAGAAGTGGATCAGTTGGATTGAGTGGGGCTGAGCAGCAGGATGCTGCTCCCAGTGGGGCACCCTGTACCATCTTACTTGAACAATAAATCTACCTAACTACATCCCTGGCTCCTGGTCTACCTATGATTACAGCACTTTCTTCAGTTACAAAAATGGCGACGATTTTTTTTAAAAAGAACCATGCGTGAAGAACCAAGAAACAAACAACTATAAGAAGATGGCCAGTGTCGGAAAAGAAACCTGAAAATTAAGCCTGCGCAACGCCTTGGATGCCCCACCGGTGTCTTTTCCAACAGACAGTCCACAGAGGTATGTGTTTGGCGTTAGACATTATCTGGCTTGAGTGGCTTGAACCCTGACTGGAATTGTAGTTTAATACAAACTGAATGAAATGAGCGTTTTTTGCTCTGGGATTTTGATTCAACATGTAGTGACAGTTGGCACAATGCTCGTACGACATACTGAAGACCAGAAGATATTTAAATGTGGGGTTTAAGCTGTATGTCAATCTGAAGTCATCAGAAGATGTCAAAGGGTGGCATGTATTTAATTGTGTCGTATAATACAACAAACCGGCAATTAGGGTTTTGAAGCAATGCAAGGATGTTGGACCAATCACTTTAGCTGGGAATGAACATCTTTAAAGCATTCCGAATGCGGGGGCATGAGTCGGGTCCCGTGAAGCATTTACTTTGGGGCCATTTATGTTTGTTCACGTAATGCTGGAAATGGAGACCAGATATGAAACGTGATGGAGCTTGCAGTCATTTGTGGATTGATAATAGTCATGTGCAAGTTCTAGCAGCATTGAATTAGAACTGCATTACGCCGGAACAGCAGTGTTTGTTTTGAGGCTGGCAGTGTTATTTTGATGGCTATCTGCAACCTTTGAATGTTCCGAGAGCATTGGCTTCATTTCTTTTATATTGTGAACCGCCAGCGTATGTTTGAAGTCACCGCCTAAACGAGATGCAAGAAGCAAGATGTGGCATTCGGGGGTGACTGTCGAGCCTTGGGAAGTGTTTGGCTTTAGTCAAGTAAATTTTACCGATGTGAAGTGCTGGTGAAGACACGTGTAGATTTGAGCGAAAGACGTGGGGAAGCAACCTCAGTTTTGCCTACAACGAGTATGTTTATTTTCTTAAACGAAGTTGCCTATGCGCTAACGTTTTCTCTTTGCGGCAGTTAATGAGCATTATTTCCTTTTGAATCCGAGAGGGATTCAGTGCACGCGCCACTCACCTTCATCTTGCTCCAGTGTTCCTCCTGCGTTATTGTCTCCTGGTGACGTCTGCATCGTTGCGCAGGTACAGAGAATGCAAGTTGGTGCCGTGAGCCATCCGCCTCTGCGTGGTAACGTGGCGCCATCTTGTGGAGGCTTGCAGACATTGATTTCCTTTATGCCCTACGTAATTTTGCCAACCACGTTTTTTTTTTGGTTGTCAAAGTCATTAAAGTTTTGAAAGCACCGTTCTGACAGTCCAACCTCTGGTGCTCTTCAACTTGTACACGATTTGCCCACGATTTTGCTGCATCTGATGAATAACTTACAAAGTCTTGTTTTGGGGGCTGTTATGAACAGGTTCTATTTCCGCATGCTGAGTTTCCCATCGGAGCATGGCATAATGGTGTTCAATCTACACTTGAATTGACAACAATGGTGACTACTTTTGTGTTGTTTTAGTTTATTATTTTTGGTAAAAATCTCCTAAACAAGCATGAAGAAATGTACATAGTTTACCTGCTCAGTTAATGTATGTTGTATGGTAGTATTGTTATGCAAGACCTTTTACCCATAATTTAATGTGAATGTACTTATGTATTATTTTAGCAATTCTGTTATTTACATGCTGAGATTTTCTATACATGCCTGGAGGTATGTACCGTGTTTTGTCTAAGCATGTTTGGTGGGTCGTGTACCCCGTGTTGTATTTTTTTTTTGTTTGCCTCACACGTCAGGTTTGTGTTGGCAGTGTCCCTCGCACATCATGGTTGCGTTGGGAGCGTATTTTTTTTTGCTTTTGCCTCGCACGTCATGGTTGCGTTGGGAGCGTCCTTCACACATCATGGTTGTGTTGTGAAATTGTTTTGCCTCGCACGTCAGGGTTGCGTTGGCAGTGTCCCTCGCACGTCATGGTTGCGTTGGGAGCGTCCTTCACACGTCATGGTTGTGTTGTGAATTTGTTTTGCCTCGCACGTCAGGGTTGCGTTGGGAGCGTCCTTCACACGTCAGGGTTGTGTTGTGAATTTGTTTTGCCTCGCACGTCAGGGTTGTGTTGGCAGTGTCCCTTGCACGTCAAGGTAGCGTTGGGAATATCCCTCACACGTCAGGGTTGTGTTGGGAAGGTGCTTTGCTTCGCACGTCAGGGTTGCATTATGTTGGACTTGGCCCTTCTGGCAGGTTCACCCCTGAACTTTTTGCTTTTTATTGATGACTTGGTGATAGTGCTTTTTGGTTTCTGCGCACTTTACCGCTGTGTCCCAGGGTAAAGTGCGTGCGTGTAGTGAGGTTGGCCTGCCCTCCCATAGGAATGCATGGGGGAATGTATGTGTCCTGGTAGTTCCTGATGCGTGGGGTGTGCAGGCCCGAGTTTGGTATGTGCGGACTCGTGTGATTGAATGCTGCGCAATGATGTGTGCGGCGTGCATGTACCTAGTGTGGAAGTGCCACTTCTAGAAGTGGGCACTTCGGTGTGCAGTATGAAATGTGTGGCTTGTCTGGCGATTGGCTGGTTGAGGTCATGTGACGGGCTAGGGAATCCCCAGAGTCAGGAGGAGTCACCCGGTGGTGAATAGGGAGATCAGCAGCTAGATGGGTGGGAGGAGTACACCTGGGTCCTGAATAGGGCAGGGCTTTCCCCACACAATGCTGGCTCCGCCCCCTGTGGTGCGACTGACGACCCTAGCCCTGCCAGTGAATAGAGTGAGGGGCTGAGCACATCAAGGGTGCTCCCCAACCAGCTGCGACTGGTTTTCCCCCTCACCCTGAACCAAGAACAAAGGGTTTTTACTGTATAAAAATGGGGCTGTGTCCCCACCGATTCTGTTCTCTTCCAGGATCCGATCTGAGGGGGCCTGCTGCTGCTGGGCGCCAGGAGAGACCGCCACTGGGGACTGCCTCCCTGCTGGAGGGCCCTGTGAGCTGGCCCCTGGGCCCAGTCTTTGCCCCCCTGCCTTTTGAAGACTTTATTGCTGGACCTTTTGCTTGTAGCGCCTGGGAGCGCTGTGATTTGCTGTATAGCGCTAGGAGCGCTTCATTTTGATGCCCTGGCGCTTCCAGCACGCTCCTGTGTCGCCCCGTTGCAAACGAGGGAATCCCCGGCGTAGGGATTCCCCCCCCCTCGGGGGTCGGATCGAGCGGGAGCCCACCCCGCATTGTGTGCTCGTTGGCGGGTGCCCACCCCGCTTATTTGATCCTTTCGTTGGCGGGTGCCCACCCCGCTTATGTGTGGTAGTTGCGGGAGCCTACCCCGTACTGCCGCCAAGAAGCCAGGGCCGCCGCGCTGCCTGCGGCGACCCGGAAGCACAAAGAAGTCACGCCCGGTGGTGGGCGGGACATTGAAGTTGCACGCTGGTGGATGGAAGCGGACGAGAGCCTACCCCGCGCCTCCCTGAGGAGGAAGGAGAGAGCCAGGCAGCGCGACTCGGATGCCCGGCCTCAGAACCGGCGCCAGAAAGAAGGACCGAGCAACATCGACACGGGAGTCCCCAGAGCAACAGCCCGGTGAGTGCGGAAGGGCTGGGGGGGACTCTGTGTGCGTGCTGGCTCAGAGCGCGAGTGCGCTCTAACCACGAGGCCCGCACTGTTGACTTCTAGAGTCCCCTGAGTGGGACTCCAACGAGGAGGGTGATCTTCACTTGTAGACCCCCGAGGCTCCAGCGCGAGCCATAGAGTGTGCACGAGTCCCCCGTGTGGGACTCCAACGTTGGGGGCAATATTGCATAGAGCCCTGACAGGCTCTAGGGGGCTGTTGCTGTGTTTAGAGCCCCGAGGCTCCAGTTGGGAAAGGCTCACGAGCCCCGAGAAGACTCCAACGACAGGGGGCACATTGATCTTGAGCCACAAAAGCTGTAGGGGGCATTTTGCGGGGAGAGCCCAGAGAGGCTCCACGAGAGCGACAGATTTGTTTGGAAGGGCACAGTGGTGCCCACGCTCATTCCTCCAGCTGCCCAGCACTTAGTGGGCAGCTGCAACGTTTAGGTTGGGATCTTACGCTTCTGGCTTGCGCAGCCTTACTGGGACAGGGCGTCCTAGCCTGGACAAGGCCAGTTGGCCTAGGGACTGCCACAGGTGGTGGCTTATGTGAGTTCTTGCGCAATTGTGTTTTCCTGCACCTCTGAATGTGTGTTTATGCATCATGTGCCTTGTTCTACACCGCTGAATGTTTTGATGCATCATGTGTAACGTGCTATTACCCCTACAGGTATTGTGATACTTAGGTGGTTGTTTGTTTTCTCCTAGTACAGGTGGCGCTAGTGAGGTCCGAGTTCCCTGCGTGACATTCTCCTAAGGTGGTTAGGGTTGCGTAGGTGGTACTTACCTGATACCAGTAAGTACTGGTTGTGTGCTATATATGTTATTTTGTGCTACAGTAATTTTATTCCTATGTTCTAAGTGCTATTTCTAAAAAGTGCTAATTCCTGACAGTGGTCCATGTGGCCCTGTCCCCTGTACATATAATCCCTTGTAAATTCTGCCCGTGCCTGTTGGCACATTGTAAAGTGTGTGTTTTTATCTAATGTGTTTTGTATAATACAAAGGCTATTTTTATAGAATATCTTGTGTGGAGTTTCCTTTGTGGTGGGCCTTGGGTGTTGTTGCTGGGTGCGCGCGCAAACGCTTTACACATCGCCTCAGAGATAAGCCTGACTGCTCGTGCCAAGCTACCAAGGGGGTGAGCAGGGGTTATCTTTGGCGTGTAACTTCCTTGCCCTGACTAGAGTGGTGGTTTCTGCCTGGCTTTGGCGCAAGCCCTAGCCAACCAGAAATCGCCATTTCTAACACATTGGCAGAGTACTCAATAATTAGTTTTGTGGTTTTCGAGTGCATATATTTCATCTTTTACCTCACACGTCAAGGTTGCATAGGTAGTGCACTAGCGATTAAATTGTAATGTTGGCGTACATTACATTTTTGTTCTCCCTCGCACATCAGTTATTGTACGTTATTACATCCATACTGGAACATGTGCACGTTTTTTGACATGTTTTTTAAGCAGAGGGAGATAGGTGCGTTGTGATGTTCTTCAGGGTGTACTGGGTAAGTGTTTTGAGTGCATTTTCCCTGAAACTTTTGCAATATGTTTTGTTTGCATCCTGCATGAAACATGTGCAGTTTTTGATGTGATCTTACATGTTTCAATACCATTCTATATGAAGAATACTATTATTATGCTATATGTTCTTATGTGATCTAGAGAGAAATCATTTATCTCGTATCATTTTATTTGATCTTGTCGATCTTAATATCCTAAAATGCTAATTGATTGATGTTGTGATCTAGGTATGTATTTACTTATCTAAAGTGATTTTCGTGATCCAATCGATTTTATTTCCTAGTGCCGAAATGTGATATTGTTCCTTCAATTTGCTATTCGTTGTTTTAATTGTTTCTAAAGGAAGGAGATATGTTACATCCTATACTTACTTGTCCTGGCTGCTCAGCCTGCATGAGTGTGATGTCATGGAATGTTGGGTGTGTGTGCATGCTTTGAAAAAGTGGATCAGTTGGATTGAGTGGGGCTGAGCAGCAGGATGCTGCTCCCGGTGGGGCACCCTGTACCATCTTACTTGAACAATAAATCTACCTAACTACATCCCTGGCTCCTGGTCTACCTATGATGACAGCACTTTCTTCAGTTACAAAAGATACCCACCAGAATAGGATACATATCTCATGGACCACAGGGATTACCCCACAGCAACACATCAGTATTCAACATTGGAAACCAAGCATCACAGGTGCAAGGGCATGTTAAACATCATCAACATAATGTACAGCTAAATCAAGTTCACAGGGATAAAGAAAAAAGCTTTATTCAGCAAATTAAAAGTTAAACGTCTGTTCAAACAAAAGGCCAATGGCCAGTCCATGTCCAAATACCAAGGAGTGAAGTAGAGTGACAACTGTCACACCTTGCTTGCCTGCACCGCTAAGGACCAGGGTCAACCCCTCGGAGGGCCATACATAGGGGCAGGCCAGGCACCGCAGGGACAGGATCAGGACGCAGCGGAAGGAGGCAGTGAAGAGGTGGTGGATGCAGGCGAGACACTTGCAACTGCAGTGGGGCTGACTGAAGTGGTGGGTGCTGTCACAACTGTGGGGCACAAGTCAGATGGGGAGGGTGTCGGCACAACTCCAGTGGGCAGGTCAGATGGAGTGGATTGGGTCACCACTGCAGTGCCCAAGTCAGACAGGGTGGTCGTGGACTCCAATGCAGTGCCTACATCCATGGGAGCGGAATGGGGGGCAGGTGAGGTCAGCAGGGCAGGGGGGACACAGTCCCCACATCAGTGGCACTAACCATCTGACCAGGTGTGGAGGAGCAAGTGCTAGGGGGGGTTGGCCTCAGCATTTTGGGGATGGTGCATCTGTGGGTGGGGGAACCCGGGGCAGGGAGTGGCAGGGGAACCTCTGGAGTGGTGGCCTGGGGAATAGAGGACAGAGACTTTGTATTGGAGCTGCGTGGTGGCGGGGGCGTCTTGCTCGTCTTGCGCTGGGGGGACTTGCAGGTTGGGGTCTCTGTCTGACTGCGCCTGGGGGAGGGTGTCCGGCTGATTCCCCTTGTAATCAGGATCTTCTGGGTCGGTGGGGAAGAGGCCAAGGTCACAGAGGAAGAGCTTCTGGGGAGATGGGGTTGCAGGTGATGCAAGGGAAGGGGTCTAGGAGGGAGAGGTCTCGGAGGACTGCGAAGTGGTTGTGGATGACTGTGTGTGTGTCTGCAAACCAGCCCCTGTGAGTGTGTCATCAGTCCCCTGCGCTTGCTTGTGTGCACGTCTAGACCTTGGTTTAAGTGTTTCTGTGCTTGGGACAGGTAGGCTGCTAGGAATCGTGGGTGGTGCAGGGGTAGGAGGGGTGCGGGACTGTTGGAGGAGGGACACTGCTGCCGTCAGTGAGGAGGTCACGGACTGCTTGGTCCTCTGTAGGGCAGACATGCCTGAGGAAATGCCCTCCATGAATGACACAAGTTGTGTCAATAGACCTGTGTGTGCATGGAGGACCTTCAGCATTGACGTCGGCCCTACATGGATCTGTCGAAGTAAGTCCACAGACTCGTCACTCAGGGCAGCAGGGGACACAGGGGCAGGGGGTGCGGTGCTGGGCACGAAGGAGACATGCTCACGAACACGGTAGCCCACAGGGACCTCTGGGATAGGAGCCGATGGGAGGGTGGTGGTGGTGGTGGTGGCGGTGGAGGCGGCGGCGGGGACAGCCTCACTAGCTGGGGTTTGGTGGCTGCTGACACCCGCCTCCACAAGGGAGTCATCCTCGGAGCTGCTGTGGCCCTCAGCTGGGGGGGATGGTGCTGACGACTCCTCTGTGTGGCTCCACTCGCCATCCATGCCACTGGGTCCACCCGACTCATCTCCTTCTGTCCCTGTAAGGCTCTGTGGCTCCTACTGGTTCGTGGAGCTGTCCCCTCCTGTGGCCGTGGATGTATCTGGATAGGAATAGGAACAAAGAGAACAACATCAGTCACCTGCACCGACTGCACACACCACAGTGAGAACATCACACCACAGGGCAAGCCCTGGCATCATCAGCTAAACACAGCTCAAAGTGCCAACACTGTTTAGAATAAGACAATTGTCATTCTCAACATCAACCATGGCACACATATCCCTCCTTAACTTTCACACATATGTCTGTTGCATGATGGATGCTAACACCCCAATGTGCCAACATGCACCACCCACACATTAGTTGCACATGCAAGTGAACATGTAGAAGTATGTCACTATACACACAGCACATCTCTTGCTACTGAATCAGTACAGGTGTCCGGATGAAGGGATGGGCAGAGACTCATTTCACATGCTTGTGATGCATGCCAGCAACACACACTATGATGTTCTCATGTCCTGATGGGCAATGCCACAATGGTGTGCATGGTGCACACTTGAACACAATGCAGGATCACTCATAGCAAGTTAAATGCCATGGCACTGGGATGCCCTGAAAGTCAGTCAACACTGTCTCCTGTCACAGGGGCAGGGCAGCCTGACAACAGCAATATGCATTGACTCACAATCCTAGCTCAGGGGTAAAGCTAACTCTGCAGATGACCGGCGCACTTGCTCATCCCATGCAAACAACATATCCAGGAGCCAGAAGACCCCACATCATGTAAATCATACATATGAGTCCCTGTACATTAACACGTCACAGTCTGCCATGCATGTAACCCAGCTGCCTGAAGGACACAGTTGCATACACCATTGTGCGCTGTCAGATGATCACACACCTATATGTCACACAGGTCTTGTCTCTCACAGTCACATTTCAGATGTCATGCTGACCCTCTGAATCATGGACACCCCAGTTGTACGTAACGACAAGCCACACCCTAATGACACAGAGGCAGACACCTGAGGGCACATGTCACTAACCACAACCTGCAATTTCATACACAGGAGTGGGATTACAGAGTGTTTCTAAATGCCCTTGAGGAGGCATGACTGGCAAGGTCTACGTGAAACAGTGTTTGGCCCTGGACAGTAGTCAGGCGGCTAAGCAAGTGTGACATACTCCTAAAGCCCACAAATGGGAGTCCCCTGCTGCATGGGTTTGTTTGGAATACCCCAGCCACATGTTGCGAGTCAGACCAGCAATTGGAACACATCTCAAGGGCACACACATTTCACATGTCAGATCTCAGGCATTGTGTAAACAATTGACCCACCCATGAAACACACAACAGAGTCACGGGAACAGATGCTGACCGGTAGCTGAAGCATAGCTGACTGCAGGTCACAGTGCCCTAGTGACACAAGCAACAGACTGTAGGGGCCACACCTGTGGAACAGATGAGGAGGGTGCATCACACAATTGAGGGACATGAGTATTGGACTACAAGACCTATGTAAAGTGGAAGTGTGACCAGGCCAAAAGACTGCTATTAGCATGTCAGACATAGTACACAGATCAGGCATGGACTTACCCCCTTCCTGCTGCTGTCTGGCCTTCAGCTGCCTATCCAGGTCCGGGAAGACCACCACCAGTATCCAGACCATGTGGGGAGTCAGGGTCCAGTGTCCGCCCCTACTGCATGGAGGTGACAGCTTCAGCTGGACTCTAGCTATCCTCCGAGTCCAAGCCCTGAAGGTCCTGCCACCTCTTCTGGAAGTTGCGGATCTGTCGCTTGTAGACCCCCACCGAATGAACAGCCCGGGCGATGGTCAGCCAGATCTCCTGCTTCTGGTGGGCATCATCCTGTGAGGATGACAAAGTGAAACACAAATGCCCCAGATTTGTGCAGCACACATTTGGATATACATGTCATCATCACAAAGGGAAATGAATTACACAGGTAGTGCAACCATGGGGAAGGACAAATCACCTGCATTTCTGACATGTTAACAATGCCTGGATAGTTTAGCTTGCACTAATGCACTTTAGCAGCAGGAAACCTATTCATTACATGTACCTACACACTTTGGGGGATGAAAGTAGTCAGTGAGAATGCTTGCCACTGGTGTACACACTGCTAGTACTGCTAGTCAGACAACATGCATAATTAGGAAGGCAGTGGACTGCACACTCACCTGCTCCCCTGGTTTCCCATAGAGCTTGCTATACTGTGGAAGGAGCCCGTCCAGCAGGGCCTGGTCCTCCTGCTCAGTGAAGGCTGGGGCCCTCTCCAGAGTACGTGCCATAGCAGGAGCCAGAGGATACATGGACAGCAGCAGTGGTAGCAAGGATGTGGTCCAGTAGCATGTAGTGCAGGCAAGTGAGCTCCCTGGGGGCCAGCCAGCCTTATATCTGTGCTGCAGAGGCAGACTCTGTGCCATGTGCCCCAAGTGGTAGGTCCAACACGGTTGCATTCTATGAATCTGGCCAATCCATTTAAATGTACGACTTGTACACGCCTTCCGCATCATTCAAATCTTCACCTTCATGGAACACTTCAAATTGCAACATTGTTGTAGGCATCCAACTGAATTTCCAGTGCACAACTCGTACAAGTTTTGAATCCGCATCCGTCTCCATGGCAGTCCGGAGCCAATGGGTGCGCCTGGCTCGTTCAACTGACTGTACAACACGTATTTTGAATATACACATGCACCTGTCTCCATACGATTCAATGATAAAGCGTACGCACGGCTCGGTCATGAACCGTGCAATGCGTACGCATTGTCACTCGCGTCGGACCTCATTGAATTCAATGACAAAGTGTACGCACGGCTCGGTCATGAACCGTGCAATGCGTACATATTGTCACCCGCATCGGAACTCATTGCATTCAATGACAAAGCGTACGCACGGCTCGGTCATGAACCGTGCAATGCGTACGCATTGTCACCCGCGTCGGACATCATTACATTCAATGACAAAGCGTACGCACGGCTCGGTCATGAACCGTGCAATGCGTACGCATTGTCACCCACGTCGGAAATCATTGCATTCAATGACAAAGCGTACACATGGCTCGGTCATGACCCATGCAATGTGTATGCATTGTCACCCGCGTCGGACCTCATTGGTGTGACTATTATACGGATGCAACACACATTTACTGGCCAGGGACACCTGTGCACACCTACCACACTACAGCATTGGCCACACAGTGTCCCATGGCATGTAAGGCTGCATTCCCTGGGTGTTTGGGGTGCCACATATGGTTTTTTGGCTGGCACTTTGTGCAGCCACTCCCAGGCTGTGCACGTGTACATGGGGGCAGAATCCTTTGTGTGTTGTGCACATTACCACTGTCATGTGCAATTGTACAGTAATGGACATGAGTCACGGACACAGTGTCAGGTTGGATATGTTTAGGACATGTCACATACACTCTGAGTCCTGGGGGTGATGGCATGTACGTCACAGTGAGACCTGTAGCCACAATAGTGATGTGCACCCACAGTCTGTGTGCATGTTGTGTCTCAGATGTGTCTGATCAAATGTGCCCAATGGGTGGCAGTCTCCACATCCATGTAGTTTATGCATCACCCTTGATGGGGGGTGTGTCTAAGAGACGTACATGTAGGGCCGGCAGGAACAACAGTGGCCACTACCTGTGGGACTTACGCTTGCCTTGTGGTGTGTACGTGACACGCCATGTCCATTGCTGTGTCGATGTGGCAATACAGGGACCCTGGGTTTCTGCATGGCAAACATCTGTGATGCCTGGGAGACATGAGGCCTCACTTGTCACTGTGGTGTATGTTTAGAATATTGCAGCAGTACATAGGTTGGGTGACACAGCCATATGATTGGCCATTGCACTACATGGGACTCATGTGGACATGTGGAATTGAGATGTGAGGTGGTGGTCATGTAGGTGACATGCATGTCCATACCCAACAGCACACACCTCAGTACATTGTGTAATGTCATGATCTAGCATGTGATATTGCTCGTGGTCATGGCCACATGGGTGGATGAACTGATAATCTTCCTTAGTGCAACTCTGTACTGCAGGGCACCAGCTGTCCATCGGCCGTTCCCAGACCTTGCAACCATGCAGGAACACGACTGCATCAGACGGTACCGCTTCACCAGGCCACTGATTGAGGAGTTGGCCTTGCAGTTGGTGTCACATCTGCTACCTGGCTGGACATACCCTACAGCACTGACCCCAGAGGTGAAGGTGATGGCAGCCCTGCACTCCATTGCTACTGGTATCTTCCAGTTCACTGTGGCTACTGCTGGTGGGATGTCGCAAACGATGTTTAGTCGGGTGCTACGCGATGTCTTGGAGGGGATGTTGCATTTCCTAGACCTGTATATCAAGTTCCTGAGCCCAGCTGAACTCCCTGAAATAAAGGATGCCTTTTATACACTGGGGAGGATGCCGAATGTCATCGGATCTATTGATGGGACACATGTTGCCCTGATACCACCACAGGCACATGAGCAGGCATACCGTAACAGGAAGCACTACCATTTGATCAATGCTCTGGTGGTATGTCTTGCTGACATGTCGATCACACATGTGTGTGCACGGTTCCCTGGTTCTGTGCACAATGCCTACATTATGAGGAGTAGTCGCAACGCAACGCTGATGTCACAGATGCCAGCTCAGCATGCCTGGCTTGTCGGTGTGTACTGACTGTTTCTCATTGTGTGTGTTTGTCAATGTTGTATTCCGCACTCCTACAAAACCCAGCTACTTGATCATTTTTGGGTGTAGGTGACTCCGGATACCCCAACATGCCGTGGTTGCTGACACCCCTCAGGAACCCTGTGACACCAGCCGAGCTGCGCTACAATGAGGCACATGGTCGGAGCAGGAGGGTGATTGAGCGGACATTCGGCCTCCTGAAAAGCTGCTTTCGCTGCCTGGACAAGACCGGAGGGGCCCTCCCATATGAGCCTGCAAAGGTGTTCAAAATAATCCTTGTCTGCTGCATGCTACACAACATGGCAGTGCGGAAGGAGGTGCCTCTCATCCAGGATGACGATGACGATGACCAACCTCCGGCACCTGTGGAGGATCCCGGCCTGGGCCAAGATGCCAGTGATGATGAGGATGAGGGTGTCGTCCGCACACAGCTCATCAACAACTTCTTCACCTGAATGTGAGTTTCCAGGGTCGTTATGTGAATGTACGGAGGTAGCCTGGAATGTGTTGTGCCAGCTCTGTTGCTGTCTGAGTGTGTCTGTGTGCCACTTGCCTGGATGCGTGCTGTGATGTGTCCATTCAGGTGGTGTGTACTCCGCAATAGGGTAGTACTGCTAACTAGTGTTTGTATATGTGTCTTGCAACATGTTTTGTGCATGTGTATAGCAGTTCTCTCCTGTTCTTCTGTGCTTTTGACTGTGTCTTGTGTCTGTCCTTCCCAGGGTACTTTGCCTGTTGTTTGGTCAACACTGACCCCCAACACCCAGAAGCCAACACCAGTGTGGAAGTTGACAATTCCCATCAACTGATGTACCACACATCCCTGGACTTCCATTCTCCAACACATTGTGAGCATGTGTCCACTGTTACGTAGGATTACCGTGCAACTATTGTGGAATAAACGTGTTGCTGATGTGTAATGAACCTGTGCTACGCTTCCTTATCTGTGTTGTCTGTCTTCCCACATCTGAGTGGCATCTGCTTACCTCACCTGTGGACTTGTTACCACTGACTGGGGTTGGTGTTGCGTCTGTGCATGCCAATGCATTTCAGGTCAACATCATTGTGTGTGATGAGTAAAATGGCCATGGTGAGTATGTGTTGTGTTACCATAGTGGTGTGTCTCCCTCACATGTGTCACATCACCATGACTCACGTTACGTTGGTCACATTGTTGCAGTATTTGGCATGCACTGTGTTGTGTAGCAGATCGACATCTCCCTGAACATGACAAGTTGGAATCACAACAAAGGCAAGTATGGTTTACTGGTGAGTTTATTTACAAACATGTGTGAGGGAAGTGCACAGGATGGTGGGTGCCGTACATTGGTTCGGGAATCCAAAGTTTACATTGGAGTTGGAAGTGCTGGTAGATGAAATGTCCAGAGTAAAGTCCACAGTCATCTGCTACATTGGCCAAACATGCAACCTCCATGTCATGTGGGCGAGTTGTGTGCGATTGGACAAGGTGCGCACAAAGGACATTGTCCAGAACAGGTTTAGAGGCCCTGGGGGATGTGCTGGGTCATCTGCCTCTCATATGTCCTTCTTTGGATGACCCTTCTTCTTCCGGGGGGATCCTCATGTGCAGGCCTCTGTGGTGCAGGGGACTCTCTGCCAGAGTCCTCCTCCCTCCCTGTGGCGCTGGCAGATGGTGTTGCAACAGATGTTGTGGCCACACATGGGGGTGTGGAAGGGTTGGTGTTGATCTGGCGGAGGCATTGGAGTATGTCCTGATGCACCGCAGTAATGTCATCCCACTTGGCCTCCATGCGGGCATGGTGGGCGACCTGCTTGTGTTGCATGTCCTTGAGGATCCCCACTACCTGGCCAAATCCTCCGGTGCTATCCTGGTACGCATATAAGATGCGTGCCAGGTGGGGGTCATCATGCAGTCCAGACCCCTCTGCAAGAAGCGCCCTGTGCCTCGCACCCCTCCCAGCACCCCTATCCACACGGGCAGGACCAGCAGCGGGACACACAGGTGACACTGGGACCCCGTGGGTGGTGTTGCTGGTGGTGTTTGCTGTAGCTTCCGGGGGGTCCTGTGTCCCTGTGCTGTGGGTGTTGATTAACCTTGGTCTGTCCGTGTTGGCGGGGGTGCCCTGTCGGTGTCCAGATGCTGGAGGTGTGGGTACAGGGGGTGCAGATGTTGATGCTGCTGGTGCTGCATGATGGCTCACACCGAAGGGGCCAGGTTGGTCGTCGTCATCCGTAGAGGACAGAGAGAGAGTCAGACCAGAGAGCTCAGTGTCTGCCAGAGTCTGGGACTGGGTATCCTCATCATTTGGTGCTGGGTGCCCAGCACCACCTGTGTTTGGAAGAGACACACAATGTGAGTTATGTTTCTATATGCATCGATGGTTCACAAACATTACATTTTCTACTTTTGGAACAGATGCCTGCCTCTATACTGCTTTTTCCCTGCTTGTCATGGACAGAGTTTGATATTGTTGTTGGCCATTTCCCAGCATGGCCTTGTGCTCCCCATGACAGAGCCCAGTGTCAGACATCTTGGCAGTCCCTTCCCACTCCCTGTGAGGCGAGTATGGTTCAGTTTGATCTTGCTTGGCCATGTGGGTGGGTGTAGATTGTCTGTGACTGCGACTCCCATCATACTCTTGGCTACACCCCCTTCCCAGCATGCCCATACTTCCTTCCTCTTGACTCTGCTTCCCTGTGAGGGGGGGGGTGACAGCAATGGCAAGATGGCTGACTGTTTAGTCCTGGTGTTTGTTGTTGGGCATTTCCCAGCATGGCCTTGTGCTCCCCACGACAGAGCCCAGTGTCAGACATTTTGGCAGTCCCTTCCCACTCCCTGTGAGGCGAGTATGGTTCAGTTTGATCTTGCTGGGCCATGTGGGTGGGTGTAGATTGTCTGTGACTGCAACTCCCATCATACTCTTGGCTACACCCCCTTCCCATACTTCCTCCCTCTTGACTTTGTTTCCCTGTGAGGGGGTGTGACAGCAATGGCGAGATGGCTGACTGTGAAATCCTGGTGTTTGTTTGGCTACAAGTCCAAAGTGAGCCCCTGTGCTTCACACAGCAGCACCCAGTACGGGGTATCTTTTGCTGACATTTCAATGAGGTGTTGTTGGACCCGGCCTCGTGGAGTGGCCCATTCAGACCCGTAGCGACACCAGGCTACCCCCTACACCCGACACTACACTGACTAGCGTAGCCTCCCCCGACCCAGAACCCGGGGTTACCCCTGTCCTCCCCTCCATTTTCCCGACACCAGGCACCCTTCCCATTCCCTCGGCCTCGCGGCCTCCAGTACCCGGCCCAGCACCCCCGATGGCCGCCTCGACCCAAGCGCAACCCCGGCCTAGTCGCGCCATGCCGGCTGGGGGGAGAGAGAGCTCCTGGTGAGCAGGAGAGGGAGGAGTAGTTTTCATTCACACCTGGCCTCCTCCCAAGAGATGGTTTCGATCGCCCTCCGGCCACCCTGAGGGCTGGCTCCATGCCTGCTGCGTGTCTGGGATCCCTCCCGACCCCGCTTTGAAAGGATCAAAGGGCCACGTGGCAGGAACCCCCAACAAACGACCCCCAGGCGCTAAGACCCCTGCCCGTGAGGACTCCGGACATCAAAGAGGAGTCGACCTATAACAAGGGGCGCCCTGGGAGCCTCAGCAGTTGGATCCTGGAACGAACGAGCCCTGCTGACGTGGTCGCGGCTGAAGAACATCCCCACAACACCCTACGGAACTCTTGGAACCTTGGTGAGCCCTGCAGACAGCATCGCGGCTCTACCTGGTAGAGACGGACTTCTGCCTAACGACATCCGAGCCTTGCTGACGTGGTCGCGGCTCACCTTGCACCCTCTGAGCCCTGCTGAGTTACTCGTGGCTCCTGGAAGATTGTTCGACCTCCGACACCCGGACTCGAGTCCTGCAGAGCGGACACACACTCAAGAGACATCCCGGTCCGGCTGGACCCCAAAGATCGTCTCGTATCCCCCGGCTCGAGGATTGAGAGCTGTGCGCTGGATACGCTTCCGCATTGACCCAGATCCTAAGACTGTCCCGCTACCCCTACCCCAACCGAGACTTTGTGAGCCCTTGCTCTACTTGTACATACTCCTGCGGATCATAAAGATCCTGATATTGCTAGATAAAGCATACGTATTCCAGAATCTACGGTGTGGTGTCTCTGTGTTGCCTGGTGCTGAAGCAGCGTGTACGATCCTAAGTGTGAGACCCAGTCCTGAAGGGGTCTCCGACCAGTGCTTGGCTATTTCTCCCGGAACGGTGGGCGCAGGGTGGTCAAGCACATACTCTGTCCTCCCCTGGGGATAGCCCTTCCAACAGATGTGTGTCAATGTATTGTACCCGGTGAGTTGGGTGGAGTTTGTGTTGAGGGGGTGTGGTGTCTCCACATGCTCGTAAGTATGGTCAGTCCTCCTTCCCATGAAACGTGCTTCCATTGTAGGGCGTGCAAGTTGTCTTTCAGGATGTCAGTTAGTGGTGTCCTGCTTCTCATTTGCCCACAACCCCTAGCAGGCCCTTGTGCTCCCCACAGCAGGACCCAGTGTCAGCCATCTTGTCAGTCATTTTCCACTCCCTGTGATGTGGGCATGTTTCAGAGAGGTCTTGATGGGCCAATCAGGAGGGGGAGCATTATCTGTGACTACAGGCCCCATCATGCGTTTGGAGACACTCACTTCACCTGCATCCCCACTATTCCTTCCTGACAGTCAGCTGCACTGTGAGGTGGTGTGTTTGTGGTGGCAAATTGTCTGGCAGGGTCTATTTGGATTTGTGCCACTGGATTGCTCTATTTGTTTGTAGGTTGGTGCATGTCATGACACAGTTCCCAGTCACTCTGAGATGGCAGGTATTGTGTTTGTCTGACTGGCATACACATCTTGGGCTGATTATCTATTGGTTAGTGTAGCTTTGCTTGCGGTGCATGGTTTCACTGTCCCCTTGCCACACAATCTTGGGTATGTTGTTTGTGTACTCACCAGGCTCTGGGATGTCTGTTAGGCCATGGATGCTCTCTGGTGGTAGGATGTCCCGCACCTTCTCCTCCCAGCTCCTGAAGTAGACTGGTTTGGCAGGGGGGCCACCGCCGGTACACTGACTCAGGGCGTGATCTTTTTCGATGAGTTTCTTGACCCTCCTGCGCACGTCATACCACCTGTTTTGGATATCGTCTTTTGTGCGCCTTGCTGGTGCTTGAGCGTTCATCTTGTCCACAATCCTCGCCCACATCTTGGTTTTCTCTGAGATGGGGGTCCTTTGGACCAATGTGCCAAACAAATGTGGCTCTACTCTGATGATCTCGTCTACTAGCACTTCTAACTCACTATCTGTGAACTTTGGATTCTTCTTTGGGGGCATGGTGATGGGTGGTGGTGGTGAGGGATGTGTGTGTGAGGGTGCAAGTGAGGGTGGTTTGGTGTTGGTTTTGCTGGGTGTATGTGTGTATGCTTTTGTATGAGGTGCTGATGGTGTGTGAGTTGTGTGATGGGTGAGTTGTGAGTGTGTCTGTGGTTGTTGTGTGATGGTGTGTGCTGCTGGCTGTGTCTCCTGTTTGCAAGGGATGATGGTAGTGATTGTAGTGCTTTATATAGTTGGAGTTGTGGGTGTGTCTTTGTCCCATGTTTTTTTCTTTGGTATTTATTGGCTTTGTCATTGCTTGTTTGGTCCTTTTTTTCGTCTTTTTTCCTTTGGGTTTGGAAGGCATGAAGACGGAAACGGATGCTGCTGTTGTCTCGTGCGGGCTTCTCCGCCTCGTTCACGCTGCCTATCTTCTGTGTTTGGTACGCTGCGGTCACGGCGGTCTCTATTGCTTGTGTGCCCGGTTGTCTGTGCATGTCGGTCGTGCGGCTTGGTCTCCGTGCGAGTCGGTCTGGTGTTATACGCATTGCATCGTACTGCATGAATCGGACATCACGGGTACGGGCCGGCCGGGTTCATTCCGGGTTCATGTCGGTCGGTGAAAATCGCGTCAGTTTTCCATCCGGATCACTATTTTCCCTACGGCTCGGTCGTAGGGCTTGTATTCCGTACGTGTCGGTTGTAATTCACTCGTGTTGCATCGTACTGCACGGGTCGAACGGCGCTGGTCCGTGTTGGTCGGTATTCGGTCCGGGTCCATGTCGGTCGGTTTGTTTTGCGGCCGGAATCGGAATCAGCCTCTAAGTAGTAACTGTACTGCTGATGTGAATTCTGCTGCAACTAAAATCAATTGGTGGTAGACACATAAAATAAGGAATCAAGAGGTTTTCATGTTACTAACTGAAACTCCTCATGCACAATTTAAAATAGATTTTTTGCCCACTAGCAAGACTATCAAAGATTTATTGTATGTTCTCCTCAGCAAACATCAGGCAAACATCATTATGATGTATTTGCTGACTTCATGCTATGACAATTTTGCTTGTTTTCCATCTTCTTTTTTTCTAATCTATCACCCAGCATGCTAACATTATCAGTTGTGGGATCACTGACATAATATCCATTACCAAAATATCCCTATTCACAAATATCGACACATAAATAACGATGTCAAAAATATCATCATCCTATCTTTATAATAAAAGGTATTAACACATCGGAAAAAATAATATCAATGTAAAAACATAAAAAATAATGTTAAATAAATTAAATAACACAATGAACTTTAAAAAAATTATTTAGATGTAATGTACATTTAAAAAAATATAATAAATAAATGTAATTTAAACATTTAAACATGCATATATAAAATGTGATATATGTATATATATATATATATTTACTTTAAAACAATTAATAAACTAATAATTTAAATGTATTTTAAAATGGTATAACTATATAAAAAGTTATGAATATATATATATATATATATATATATATATATATATATATATATATATATATATATATATATATATTACCTACTGGCGGTCGCCAGTAGGTAGTTATAGTTAGGACCACGTTTCCATAGGAAATCCGCAACATTCTATTTTGAATAACTTTGGCGCCGGTTGACGAATCCTCGCGAATTTTGCAAAATAGGTGGGGCGCTACGCTCCGCTCCTACCCTGAAAGTCTCGGGGGGATTCGTCAAGCGGGGGCTGAGATAAAAGGGGGGTCCCAAAACGCGTTTTTCCCAGGCATTTTTCCATAGGACCTTTAGACACAGCTACAGCCCGAACGGCTGAACAGAATTACTTGAAATTTGGCAGAGAGGTAGTCCTCAGGTCAAGGAAGTGCCTTTTGTAGGTTTGGTGTAAATCTGTTCAGTAGATTCTGAGAAAATAGCCTTTAAATCAATATATATATCTGAGCCAGCTTAGGGTGCGCTTACGGTGCGCTTACCGTACGCGTACGGTGGCGTGCGCGAGCGCGATTCTGATTGGCCCTTAGATCTTAGTAAACATTCGAATCGGTCGAAACCAGGAAGCGGCGGCCGCCATTTTCTCTCTCGCACTCTGACAGGGGGTTGAAAAACCAAGTGCAAAAACATGTAAAGGGGCTGTTTACACAGCTCCCAAGCACCTAGCCATGTCGAGGGAGTCCCCAACGATCCCCCAAGTGAAAAAAGGCAATTTTAATTTTTTCAAAAATTTCGCCGATTACGCTTACCGTACGCGTACGGTAAGAAATAATAAAAAAAAAATATATATATCCACATTCTCCCCACCCCGTGTGCAAAAGGTGCCTGAAGGGCACCTTTTGTGCATGGCTTAATAGAGCTAAACAAAACATATATTTTACCTGTCACAACGATGCTCATCATATGTCCTCCATGTGCGCACGGTGCGCGAAGCGCATCGTGCGTTCATGGCCCATCTAGCGTAACGTGGGCACGCGGTGCGCGAAGCGCACCGCGTGCTCACTGTGCACGCACGGTGCGCGAAGCGAAGCGCACCGTGCGCGCACGGAACGAACTGCGTTAAGTGGGCGCGCACGCCACAAATGGCGTAAAGTAACTTAGCATTTAAAAAAACGTACAAATTCACTGAAAAAACCATAGGTTTCACACATGTTATAGTTAGCTGGACATTTTACTGATAAAAAACCAATGAAATTCCCCCGTTATAGTTACTGTAGGCAACTATAACTCACGCGACCGTAATCCTCTGCTGATGACAGATGTGTCTTTATGAAAAAAAAATATTTGTAATATATGTATAGCTAAAATTTAATGGAAGAAGACATGGGCAAATAAGTGTCTAAAAACAGTATTAGCATCAGCAGAGGATTACGGTCGCGTGAGTTATAGTTGCCTACAGTAACTATAACGGGGGAATTTCATTGGTTTTTTATCAGTAAAATGACCAGCTAACTATAACATGTGTGAAACCTATGGTTTTTCCAGTGAATATATATATATATATATATATATAATCTACTGGCGGTCGCCAGTAGATAGTGATAGTTAGGACCGTGTTTCCATAGGAAATCTCAAAATTTTATTCTGAATAACTTTGGTGCCGGTTGACGAATCCTCGCGAAATTTCAAAACTATTGGGGTGCTCCGCTCAGCTCCTACCCTAAAAGTCTCGGGGGGATTCGTCAAGCGGGGGCTGAGAAAAAAGGGGGGTCCCAAAACGCGTTTTCCCCATGCATTTTCCCATAGGACCTTTAGTCGAAGGTACAGCCCGAACGGCTGAACAGAATTACTTGAAACTTGGCAAAGAGGTAGTCCTCAGGCGAGGGATGTGCCTTTTGCATATATGGAGTCAATCTGTTCAGTAGTTCCTGAGAAAATTGCAGTTAAATTACATAAATATCTATAGCCGTGCACCGTGCGCGCACCGTGCACGCACCCTAATGTGCACGAGCGTAATTCTGATTGGTAGTTACATGTCAGTCAACGTTCGAATAGGTCGAAATCAGGAAGTGTCGGCCGCCATTTTGTTTCTTTTAAGTGCGAGAGTGAAAAAGGAAGGTGGCGAACGTGAAAAGGGGGCAGGGTAGAGAGTTCCTGACCCCCTAGCCTTTGTCAGGGGGTCCCTGAAGGACCACGAAGGCAGAAAAAAACATTTTAAATTTTTTTTAACAAAATCGCGGGGTGCGCGCACGGTGAAAAACCATACAAACAAAAAAATTCATACGTAGTTTATTGTAAAATAAATATATAAAAAATATAATAATAAATACATAACTTAGCATTTAAAAAACAGTACAAATTCACTGAAAAAACCATAGGTTTCACACACGTTATAGTTAGGAATTAGCATTTAAAAAACCTTGCAAATTCACTTCAAAAACCATAGGTTTCACACATGTTATAGTTAGGTGGACATTTCACTCGTAAAAAACCAATGAAATTCCCCCGTTATAGTTAGTTCAGATAACTATAACTCGCGCGACCGCCACTCTATCAAAAGGATGATGTCATCAGTGATGTCATGAGTGATGCCACTGACCATGTCATGAGTGATGTAAAATGTGACGTCATGAGCAGTGTATTGCGGGCGCGCGAGTTATAGTTATCTGAACTAACTATAACGGGGGAATTTCATTATTTTTTTACGAGTGAAATGTCCACCTAACTATAACATGTGTGAAACCTATGGTTTTTTAAGTGAATTTGCAAGGTTTTTTAAATGCTAATTCCTAACTATAACGTGTGTGAAACCTATGGTTTTTTCAGTGAATATATATATGTATACATACACCTATAACATAAAATCCAATTAAAAAAACATTATATTATTAATTAAAATATTACAATATTTGCAACTTACATTTTGCACTCCATTGAGTGCAACAGTAGGGAAAGTGTTGGATAACATAGGGGTAAAAATTACTATTCCCACTCCAGTGAGTGCAACAGTGGGGAAAGTGTTGGCTAGCGAAGTGGTAAAAATTACTATTCCCACTCCAATTACTGCAACAGTAGGGAAAGTGTTGGATAGCGGAGGGGGAAAAATTACTATTCCCACTCCAGTGAGTGCAACAGAAGGGAAAGTGTTGGGTAGTGGAGAGGTAAAAATTACTATTCCCACTCCAGTGATTGCAACAGTAGGGAAAGTGTTGGATAGATGAGGGGTAAAAATTACTATTTATGTATTAATCATAGAAAACTAGTCTGTATAGACGTGATGGAAGTCACAAGGGTGTATGTTTGCTGATATATGTGTAAGGAAAAGTGTGTTTCCATTTTATAAAGCCTACACCCACCAACCTAGTTGGTAGCATGGTTCATGATCGGGCCCACCCGATGACACCGAGTGTGTCCCGGGTGTGCTTCTACGCCTGTTTACAGCGGAGCAGGTATTTTTCTGAGTGTGCAGTGTTAGTGACGTGAGAAGTGAAAGGTTTAAAAACTGTCCAGTGGTCCCATATACCCAAAAGGATTTACTTTATTGTTTGGGCCTCTGGCAGTAGTAAAAAAAATGCTTTGGATGTAGGTGGAGTCGTATTTAGGGTACTCCTCCATCCAGTGGGTGGTCTACATGTTTCAGCCAGGCCTTATATTGTAAACTGGCTTTCCTCAGGACCTATGTGAATAGTGATTAAAAGGAGCTATGCTACAAGTTGTGACATAGGGACAAACAATGTGTTGCACGCGCTAAGGTGCATTATGTGTAAGAGGGGGTTTCCATCTCAGGACATTACTGTACATACAACATACAGGACATAAAAAACATACAGAAATGCAAGTTAGCATGAATTGCATAATCACATCAGGTCATATGGGCCGTTGCGTTTGTGTGGTAGCGGAACTAGTGGCGGAGTGAGGGTATTTACTGTGAAAACCCGGTATATGCGGTAAAGTGAGTGGCGATAATATCGAGTACAGAGATAGTGAGAAATAATGGCTTTTATTCTCATACAAGCGTTTTGCTGTTGGTGCCCCATGAGTATCCGGCATGGATACTGGCTATGAAAAGAAAGAAAAAACGAGGAATGGGATTGATGCGCTGGCCAATGGTTCAGATCTGAAAAGGAAAGGTCTTACCGGTCAGTAGTGGCTTGGTAGTGCCTCATGGTCGACTTACTGCGTGTGAGTCCAGGACCCTCCTTACAACCTGTTGTTTCTGCCACGGATCTCCGACGGTACTGGTGCCGGGTTCACGTGTGCGCTTAAGTACCCTCCATGGTTGGCCCAGTGTTGTCAATTGGAGCCCTTCGTGAGTAGCGTCTGCTAAGAGAAGAGGAAACATAGACAACGGACCTGCTCTGGTGGCTACGCCTGCTCCAATGACGTGTGAGTTATGAGCAAACGGGGCGCGGTTACTCTCTCGAGTCAGTGATACGTGTAAAGGCGCACGGCACCTAACGCTAGTGTTGGTTGTCATGGGGAGAAAATATACCTGCTCTGTGATAGGACCAACGTGTGATCGGCTTTCGTGGCCGTTGTCGGCGTATAAACATTGCCGGCAAAAGCATTTAGAAACCATTAAGAGTTTAGGGAATATAGGAATATATGGTGGTGGCCTCTCTTTCATTAGATGGCTATGTTGGGGTAATGTGAACACGATGCTAACTTGTAAGTGTGGTGTATACGGGCACTATGCTTACTTGGGTTAGGTATTTATGCTGCCTAGCAGGTGTGGTAAGACGAGCACCACGTTCACTTGGTGTTTGGGTACTGGGCATGTGTCCCGGAAAGTATCCCGGTGTAGGTTGGGATACATAGCACTGCGGCATGCATATGCTCACTGGCAAGTGTGGTTTAACGGACACCGAGCTCACTTGGGATTGTGTGTCAGACATCCATGTGCTGGAGTGGCAGGTGTAAGTTAGAGGTGTCTGGCGTGGCGGCACGCATTTATGATACTGAGAAGGCCCAACTGTAAAGTTGTGCAGGTCAAGTGGGGCTATCTCAGGACTAATGATAATCAACGGGTGATTCAGCAATTTAAGCTATGCCATGGGATAGCATCATTGAGCCCATTAATATGGGTGGACAACCGATGTTCTTTAGTAAGCAGGAATTTATCATTGTTCTGTGGTGTCTGGCGGAAATGCTCAATCACAGTCCAGGACATATCGTTTGGGGTGTGACCCGATTGAAGGTAGTGGTCAGTGAGGCGGCTGATGTTTTTCTTGCAACGTATTGTGCTCCTGTGTTCGACAATCCTGGTGCGCGAACCCGTAAACAGGCGGAGAAGCACACCCGGGACACACTCGGGTGGGCCCGATGATGAAGCATGCCACCAACTAGGTTGGTGGGTGAGGACTTTATAAAAAGGAAACACACTTTTCCTTACACATACATCATCAAACATACACCCTTGTGACTTCCATCATGTCTATACAGACTAGTTCTCTTTGATTAATACATATTACCCCCGGGGATCAGGACTAGTCCTTAATCCTCTCTCTCTTTTTTGATAAATAACAGTCTAGGCAGCGCACAGCTGTGAGAGCACGCATTTCATTTGAAGCCATGGGGGAGAACCCAGGCCTCACATACACTGAAGACGACATCAGTGAAATTCTCGCAGACCTCTCATTTCTGGCAGATTTCAATATCTCAAACACAATAGCCCAATCAACTGACTGGGACAACCTAACGGAGAAAAAACCCAATCGCATTAGAACCATTTTACATGGCCTCATTCTAACAGAATATTTACACACCAACACAGCCCCACGTGGGCTTCTGGTCACCAACGCACCAAGAATCTTCCTAGAGGATGCCACCTTCAGGAAGGACTGGGCCCAAATCGCCTGGCACTGCACCAGGGACTGGCTGGTGCTCATCATCAAGACTGCAAAACGATTATCAGATGCCATGATAATCGAGATTCAAGCAACAGAAAGCCATTTCAAGACCACCATAACGGGATATAAAAAGAAACTGGATAAACAGAACAAGGAGATGGGAGAATACAAGGAATATCTAACCCAGGCTAAAATAACGAAATTTCAAAAGGATCTGAAGAAATTCTCCTTTGTCAAGACATACCTCTATACAGAAGACACCTATGTGGCACCTAACAAATCAGACAAATCCAGTGATGCCTCAGGGGACACCAGCTCAATCTCCAGCGACTCCAGCACTGGATCCAAGACCAAAGGCAGGGGAAGACAACAACGTTGGCAGCAACCCTGGCAAGGACGCCAACAAGGACAAAACTTTGGACCACCGCCGTATGCACCGCCTCCCCAAAATCCATACTTTGGTTGGCCCTCAATGTACCATTTGGACCACCCTCGTTTTTCCAAGGTATCCCCAGACCACCTTTTTTAGGACAAGGCCGAAGATCCAGAGGCCACAGACGAAACAACCAACAGGTACACTGGGCGCCAGAAGAGGAAACAGTCAGTGCCAACACTCGGAACAGAACAAGGGAACCACAACCGGGGCAAGCGGACACCAGTAGAGCCTCAAGAAGAACAACCTCCAAGTGGACCGAACATGACACCCACTCTAGTATTCAATCTCTACAGTACCCCCTTCACCCCCAAAGAGGAAAACGTACTCAACAAGGGACTTTCATTTGTCCCCACAACTAGACTGGACAAATTCCAGCTCCACATGGAATTAGCAGATTTTTTCAGAAAACTAAAGCTCAAGGCTTTCTTTGAGAAACAACAGACAAGGGAAGACACCACCAACCCCAACGAAACAGGCCTCAAATTGAAATCCACCTTCATACCCCCTCCAGCTATTATCCCTGTTGAAATATCGGACTTTGAACAGGCCGTTTACCATGAAGTGAATCAAATGGGAAGCACAGAAACCTTCAATAATCTATCCAAAATGGACAGAGAAGTCATCAAGAGTCTACAAGACAATCCCACCCGATAAGGGCGGTGGTATTGTCCTACAAGACAGAACAGACTATAACAAGGAATGCCGTTGGCTCCTTAGTGACGAACGAATCTACAGACGCCTCAGAAGTGACCCAACCCAGACCCTCCAAGCATCCATCAAAAACCTAGTGGGACTAGCGGAGACTGAACACCTCATCTCCAAACAAGAGGCAGACTTTCTATGCACTAAAAACATCAGGGTACCATACTTCTACACCAGGGGTCTCCAACAGGTCGATCGCGAGCTACCGGTAGCTCGCCGACCCTCCAGGAGTGGCTCGCACCGGCATTTCATTATAATGGCCTCCCTCTGAACTCTGGCATCTATTTATTATCATTTCCTTTTCTTTCAGCCTTTTGGGAGTGCTTGCCTGCCCTCACAAAACCAGCAGCTCAGATTGGTTGAAACGGAGCTTAGCTGGAGCGGGGCGGGCAGAAGAACATTTCCAGGCTGGCTCCGCACTTTATAGCCTGCAAGACATGTGCGCAGATAATCAGGACGGCATTACGGATCTGTAATGCAGGTGGCACAAGCACTATTGATGTACTTCCCCTTTCGAGACCCGCAGCAGCTGCCTTTTGATCCTGCGTGGAGCGGAGCACAGTAGCAGATTAGTAAGCGAGCTCCAGTATGTTGACAGTAAATACTGAGCATTATCAATTAGGTCTCAACATTGATGCTCAACCTTAAGCATAGAATTTACACTTCAGTGTTGTGCTTCGTTTGTATGAGTCTGTGTGCTCCATATATTACGTCCTGCGATATGTTGACAATAGTTTCTGGGTTATTACTTCATTTGTTGGGGCGGTCAGGTGTTCAGTGATTTAACTACTATACCTATAGTTTATTAGTGCTTACTGGCAGTGTTTCTGTTTTTGGATTTAGGGTTCAATCTCTGAGACTGATGTGACCTTGTGCTCTTTTGAGCTCAGCCAGCCCCAGCGACGAGCAGTGTGAGTGCATGCGAGGCAGAAGTAGAGATATACGTTCTCTTAGTTGTCAGTTAACCTGCTTTGTCTGTCGCAAATAGAAGATTAATGAAAAGATGATCAGCCTGTACACATACCCAAAGCGATAGGCATAGAGGAGACAGGAAGTGGGTGCAGTCACTAAAACAGACAGAGAATTAATTAGCAGTGCTTTCAGAAATGGACATTCAAAGCATGGGTCTGGGCTACAGCCATTGTTTGTAACTTTGAAATGCGTCATCCGATCAGGCAGATTATTAGAACTGGAAAAACCTAAGGCACTGTTCCTGACTGCCGCAGCAGGTGCTCTGTCCCATGAGCAACCTTAGTGTGACCCGCAGGGTACCTGACAGAGATTCCGAGCAGGTCCTTTAATCACCTGAGTGCTCTTCTCAGGACTGAAGCCTCTGTCCTGCAGGATGCTTCACAGAGCTCTACTGTGAGTTAATTAATCTCATATCTCATGCAGACTGTGGCCTGCAGCGCTTCGTAAAAGGTTCTTTAATACCCTGATCTATCTTACTTTCATTGGAACTAATTATCCACAGGTTAATGCAGGTTAGTGAAGGAGGTGCATTGATCTCCGATGTATATTCAGGAAACTGTGATCTGCAGGTAGGGAGATGCCCTGTGTTAACCTATTCAACTATCATACTGCGGCAAGAACTGGTAACCTTTGGGTTACATCTGGAACTCTGCAGCAAGTGCACTAACCCCCTGAGCTTTCATACTGGGTTTGAACCTGCGACCTTAAGGTTGCATGGCTATCTCTGCAGCAGGCGAATTAACACATATACACATTTCTGCAGCAGGTACATTAATCCACTTAGTTCGCTACTATGGAACCATAACATGACCAGCATGCATGCATTGCTATTTGAAAAGAAATAAAGCACATAATGAAACTAGGGTTGTCACCTTTCCAAATACCAGATATTTATTGTTTTAATAGTCTGCCAAGGCCCCGACATGAAGGAAAATCTTATGTATTAATATGTAGCATAACTTTTCTCCCATTGTTTATTTGATAACGAAAAAAAGAGAGGAATTTTGTTGCAGCATTTTCATAGTGCTTACTAACCCAATGTATGTCACTGAAGTACTTACCTACATGGAGAGCAAGCTATGGCATGTGTAGGGTGGAAGTGTTTTCTTAGGTTTGTGATCCTGTGTGGAAAGTGTTTCCATGTCTTGGCTGATGAACACCAAGGTGCGGTTATCAAGTAATCGGATGCAGCGCGGTGGATGATGAGGTGTGAGACAGCATTAAAGTCAATGTCGCTGGTCGTGGGGGGGGGGTCTCTCGGAAAACTTGCGAGTTGCTTAGCCTTTAGTAGCTCACTACGATTTTCACTGATCAGAAGAAGCTCCCACTACAGAAAAGGTTGGAGTCTCCTGCCTTACAACATCAACTTCTTTGAGCTTGCATCCATCTATATTTGATTAATTACACCACCCTTTCTGTGAGCTGCTTTTATCCTTGCTCAGAAAATGTGTTTCTAAAATATTTTAATCCAACATTAAGAGGAAACATGTTAATGTTAAGCTCTCCAATGCAATATGCTTGTGTGCTGTCAAAAACCTTACATAAAGTTGAGTTCTAGGTGAATTTGTTTTCTTTAGTATTGATGGTAATAAAACATTCAACTAATTAGTTGCAATGATCAAAATCCCCAAAGACAAGCAATAATATAATTAATTACTGTTTCATTTGGTCCTTGAACATTTTTACTGTATTCCTATATACTCTCACCACATGTATCCTTTAACCTACGTTCATTTTCAACATATCTACAGCATCACTTTCTTCATCTCCTATTATTTATGGCAAAGCACTGTACACTCTCCAGCTTTTCAGATATACAGTTTATTTTCTATCCGCTAAAACCTTCCACCACATTGCCCCCATGTTAATAAGTTTTAAATAGTTTCTTTCATATGTTCCATGGTAGCCTAAGTGTTGTCACCATGGATTGCCTTCACTTGTGCAATAAATTAAAATAATTTATACAATTTTAAACCAAACTTACATGCAAATCTAAACCAATACCAACCTCAATAGACATGGAGGTAACTAGCTCTTAGAGTGACTCAAAGTTTGGGGCATATGTACAAAGAGTTCACGCCGCGTTAGCGGCACTTTCCTGCTGCTACAGCGACGATATTTGTATCGCCCTATTAACCCCATTATCAAGCTGTCGCTAACAGCCATTAGCGACAGCTTTCTGGCGAAACTAGCTGCTTTCCGCATCGCCACCCATGTTAGCGATAACTATCACTAATGACATGCAAGGTAGACGTTCCCGTGCAAAAACGCACACTAACCCCACTTCGTGATATTTACAACGATCACCCGGACCCACGATACGTTAAAAAAACAGCCGCTAAAGGCCGTAAGAGGCTGGGACTTAAGACCAGAAAGTAGCTGGTCTTAAAATTGGAGATAACACATGGGGCCTCATTCCTGCAGGTTATGGTGCTGGACAGCGCTGCAAGCAATGTTGCTGCATTGCCCTGCGACAAAACTACAGGGCAGGAATGCGCACCATCAATAAGATAGTGTGCATTCCTGGCCCTCAGTCATGAAAAGTGTTGCAGCGCTGCGACAAGACAGAGTTGCAACACTTCTCACTACGCCCTTCTTGCGACACCTTGGTTGCACTGTTTTCACTGGACAGCGCTCCTTGATGCAAGTAATGACAAATATGTCTGGAATCCTGATGTATCTGTCTGCGCTAAAGTCACGCATTGCTGCAGTGGTGTCACAACCATGACGCAACTCCAGCAATGCATGGGGCCAGCCTATCCCTGTGACACTGCATCTCCCTCACGCCTGCCATCAGGCAGGTGGAAGGTACTGACGCAGTGCCATTCTTGAGGGGTGCCCAGGTGTCGGTGCAGTTGGAGATCCATCAGTGGTGGTTGCGCACTGCAGTATCATCGTTTGCAAGCATTGGCGGAGTAGTGGTGCGGAGGGAGTTGACGAGAGGTTCTTCGGTGGCCTTGATCCAGCTGCGAGGGAGAGCGATGATGGCGGTGGCGTCCAGTGGGCAAGGTGAAGACGTGATGTATACAATGATGGTCGGTCCGGGAGAGTCCGGTGTTGTGGCTGTAGTTGAAGTTCCCGCTGGCGGAGGTTATGTGCTATGTGGCTTGCGGTGACTTGCTCATTGCTTCTGATGTTGGGGACCTTCCCCAGGAGGGGGTGGTGTTCTGGGCAATGGGGTTGTCCAGGTGGAACTTGAGTTCACCGGGTAGGATGTCGTTGGTGGATGGGAGAGCCTGGGGTGCCATGAGGTATACAATGGTATCGGAGAATGGGGGGCCATGACCTTGGGGGCCTGCACATGAGGGTGCAGCAGAGGATGTGCTTGGGGTTGGTCCGGATCATGGTCGCCGTTGGGTTATTTGCGTGCGTGGTCAGTCGGAGTGTGGTTCTGTAGGTGATGGCAATGCCTCCTCCTGGACGGTCGGGTGGTCCTTGCGGGTGATACTGCAGCCATGAGTGATGGCGATGGCGATGTCCGGTCCGGAGCAGAGGTTGGTCCAGGCAGGCGAGGTGGCGTCCAGGGTTGATGGCGATGAGGATGCTGGTGTCGTAGCGGTGGAGTGTCCAAGAGGAAGGATCCTTGGTGCTGAGCGTGGTCCAGTGGCAGACGGATGCAGACGGGCTTGCCTATGGCTTGCCTTTGGCACGGGAGACGTCCATTACAATGCAGGCATTACATCGTTAACAACACAATTCCGACAGCGCAGGTGCCTTAACATCGCATTCGATTACAACGCATTGTGAGGTCAGTAATGGGGTAATTTTAAGTTTCTCAGGTGGGTTTGGGTTTCGGATGTCGGATTTGAAATTTGGGTTGTATTCTGGGGTCATATTTGAAAATTCTGGTGTGTTTTGGGGTCAATTATGAAAATGCAGGCGTGCATTTGGGTCAAATGTGATTTTTAGGGTGTGCTTTGGGGGCTCAAAAAGGAATTTTAGGGTTCACGGTTTGGTTTGGGGTGCAAAGGTTAGTTTTCGGGTTGCACTCACTGAAGTGGGAATAGAAATGTTTACGTCTCCGCAATGAAACACCTTCCCTACTGTTGCAATATGCCTAGTATTAGTATGCATTGGAATTGAATACGATGTAATGGCATGCGTCATAACTATGTATGTACCTTTGGCACACGAGTGATATGCCCGCTGCGCATGGGCGCACAGCAGCCGCCATTAATAAGTGCTGAGGGGCTGGACAGGTGGGAGGTGGTAAACACCACAAAGAAAACTGGATGGGGTGTGTATGCGGGGTGTGTGTGTGAGTGGGTTTTGTAAATATTTTAAAGAGGGAAGTCTTACCTCGAAGCCGGGTCCCATGTCTTCGTTGCTCCTGCTCTCCTGCGCCTGCTTCCAGGAACAGGAAGTAGGTAGCCAGGCTCCCTCCCCTGAGCCAATCACAATGCTGCGATGAGGCAGTGGGATTGGTAATTGGCAACAGGACACGGCATTCAGCCAGGGGCTGGAGGGGTGGGCATGTTCTCCATGCAGGCTGTAATGCAGTCTGCATTTCGAACAGAGAAATGCGCATGACTACTTGTCCCACCTTTGCTTTACCTGGACATTGACACAGTGGCACAATCCACTGCACTCCCTCCGAATCTGTGACTCAGCCAGCAGGAACCTCAGCCAGGTGGGTTCACGAGTATGGGTACAGCAGTTGCCGCCAAGTCCGCTGGTGAACCTCCCGCTGCAGTTGATGCAGCAAGGCCCCCTTAGGCGTGAAGTTGCAGTCTCCCGCCACACTAGTTTGGCACAGCTCAGGGGCCTCACCCTCAACAGCATCCGGCCAGCCCAACATCATCCGGCCTGTGATGCAGAGAGGTGGCACCCACCGTTGGTAATCGCCTCCGTGCACCCCAGTGTAGTAGTGGATCATAGTATGCGATGCAGACCTCCCTACATTGGTGTGCAGGGGCGCCTCTACCATGGACAGCTCCCAGGGCGCAAGGCGGTCTTCTCACACAGGTCATCAACGTGTCTCCAGACGCAGGTCCAGCAACATATCCAGGCTCCAGGCGCAGGTCCAGCGACGCATTCAGTCTCCAGACGACAGTTCCAGCGATGCATCCTGGCTCCAGATGCAGGTCCAGCGATGCATCCAGGCTCCAGGCACAGGTCCAGCGATGCATCCAGGCTCCAGACACAGTTCCAGCGACACAGTCAGGCTCTCATCCTGGTCATCCTGGATGTTGGGTGGCTTGAGGGGGCTGTTGATGTGTGCTGCACTTGTCCCTGGCTGCTCCATTCTGCATTTCATTGTTTGTATTGCCTATTTTCTATTGGCGGTCGACTGATAGGCTATTTTTTCCATCAGAGGAAAAAAAATCACGTTAGGCTGACTAACGTGCGTTTTTTTGCCGCTAATGGGCCTATCGTTGGTTTTCGCCCGCTGACGCCGGAATTCCTATCGCCATCACGCAAATGTTAGCTGCAGTTTTCACTGCTGATCCCTGAAGCTATCACCATGTAACAAGGCGATAGTTTTCAGCGGTAAGAAAACTGCCACTAACTAACGTCATCTGTAGTTTTTGCCAGTCCTTGTACATATGCCCCTTTGTGGTTAGCCAAATGAGAAAAGACAACGTCAGAACATCAAAAATTAACAAATCCCTGAAAGGGCCAGTAGGCGATTTACTCAATATGAATTTTGAAAGTGCATATTGCATATATGTTTGCGATTCAGTGAGAGGAAAAAGAAAGCATGCATATGTGGAGGTGCCCATCCCCTGTGACTGAAGAATGTGTGGCACCAAAATATGGGAATCAAAGCACCTGAAAAGTTGTCATGTTTTTTCAGCAACGATAATTACTTTAGTGAGTTTTAGATTTAGAAATCATGGTGCACATTCACTCAATAATAATTTAGACTACGTGTGTGCACTTAAATGCAGGAATATCGTGCATTGCATGGCAAAAGTGGGCCCATTCGTACACTGCAAAGCACAAAAAGTGCTGCATTGAACACAGAGACAAAGCATTACACCATGTCACAACCACAAGAAGCACCTCGAGGTTCACAGAAAGATAAAGAACATGGACAACACAGCACGGAGAGTGAGTGGTAAGAGGTAAATAACCATGGAGGAATGTGCTTCTAACATCCCATTCTGGGAACACAAGAATGTGAAGGCAGTGATGAAAGGAAGCCTCAAATTAATTATACCAATGAAAAGTAGAAATTGTTCCTCTTGGGGTGCAAACATACAGACAGCATCTTTTTGTAAGCCAAAGGATTGCACCAGAAAAATAGCTTCTTTTTTAGCACTGTACTTCTAACGATAATGATATTGCACTACAAACCGCTGAGCCAAAGAAAATCTGTCAAACAGCAAATTGGGGCCAATAACAATCTCGTCCGGAAAGCACTCCTACCGAATCGGTCCCTGAATGCTTTCCGGTTGACTCGGATCGGGTAAGTCTGTTTAAGCAATCTGGATGTATCCGAATGCTTCTGAATACGATTTAGTTGGGTTCCCATTGACTTCAATGGGAGCCTGTGTTCCGGTTCCCGTTGAAGTATGGGGTGGCTGGGGAAAACCTTACAGTCTGTGGCAGGCACCCCATAGTTCATGCCACATTGTGCATGGTTGGAAAGGGGGGTCCCTTGGGTACCCCCACAGGCCCGATTTGGAGGGGGCAATGGGCCTCCAAAGACAGATTCTGGCAGCCGATTCATTCCAGACATACCGATTTGGAATGGCTGTCCGAATCCTTCATCGTACTCGCTCGCTCGGAAAACGAGTCCATGGAGCTGTACGATTGGCTCCGAAAGACTTGACCTATCAGAGTATCTTTTGGAATAGATTCAGACAGCCCAACCGGTTTATGGGCATAGTAATTGGTCGCTGGGAACTGTGTATGATTCGGTCAGCAACAAGGGTTCTGAATCGGATTCGGCAAACCCCAATCCGATTCAGCGCCCTTCCGAACGGGATCGTAATTGACCCCAGAGTCAGCACAGGGAACAGGTGGAGTCTTAGGCACTCAAAAGCGGATATACAAGAATAGCACTCTGCCATTGTAGCCATCACTGCCCCAGAAGTGTTTGCTGAATTACAAAATAGAGACTTTAGACATATGTTTAGCAGATGTCAAAATAAAGACTGCAGACATAGAGTTAGAGAAATAACTCACAGCAAATTGGATAAAATCAACATCATCTCATTCTTCTGTGTATGTCGGATAGCTAACATGACATTGATCATCAGGCTGGAGAAACATACTTCAACATTCTAAAGAAGTTGTGTCATGTACAAGTCATGTGATAATTAATGATGTGTTACTAAGATTTATAAAGGCCTTTTACACCTAATGTCTCTTGGCACTAGTAGAGTCACATAACAGATTTATTTGGTGAATAGAACATCCTACAAAAGAATTGTTAGGAAATGCAGGTTCTTTAGAAGATGGAGAAAATGTGGGCACTTGAGAAGATGGAGATGGGAAGACTATAAAGAACGAATGGGCGCATTTCTGGAAATCCTGGGGCATGTAAATATAATACTTACCCATTAAGAGATATTTGTTTACAATACATAAAGCTTCAAATCACAGTCCAGAATGGATAGGAACAATAGGAAGAGTCGAGAGAGGAGACTTCCATTCATCTTTCGATTATAGTGGACTAAGACTCCCAGACTTTTTACTCTGTTATTCAGGAGATTAGCTATCAATAGGACAGCAGATTCAGTGGTTCAAGGGCGCAAAGGGCTGAGAGGCCCCAACAGCCTGAAAATTACTGTGTTTTACTACCCATCCAGCGGGAGGGGTGGGGGTTCACTACTGGTGTTATTTGGTATGGGACAAGGACCAATGTCTAATGGCCAGACCCATAAAGAACAGAAGGCAGGGCTACCTCCAGTAACCAGAACTTCCATCTTATCTTGATTGATTTTCAAACAGTTTATTTCTATCCACTTATTCCCTGAGTCAGGCATTCTCTGATGCGAGACACATTCTCTGATATTAGGCAAATCAGCTTTGTATCATCCGAATAAGCATACAATTGAATGTCTAAAACTCTATACAATTGAATGTCAAAACCTCTAATACTTTGTGAAAGTGGTTGTACATAAAGATTAAATTGTTGATGTATCACAATCTCATTTATCTTAGTATACTATATGGCCATACAAATAGTATGTAATGCCAGAACACCACCTCCAGCTGTACCAATGATTGTGGAGGTGATGTATGAAACCCATACCTCTAACATCTGTAACTTAAATACATTTTCTTTTGTTTGTCACAACAAAATGAGTAGATTGAGTATGGCATAGGTATGAACATGGTGCCCATCAAAGTCCTACATCATAAATGTTGTGCAAATGGACAGGAATCTCATCACTAGTCAAATCAAATCAAAAACAACTTTATTCGGTTTCGTATGTAGAAAACCATAAACGTTTCACAGCATCCCAATCTCCTTAAAAACTTGATACAATACAATTACATACAATTCAGATCAGTAAAAAGGGAAAAAAGATGGCCCCGTAAGTGTAATTCATATACTAAACATTGAGACAGAGGGTGCCTACTGCCAAATGAGGATATTAAATTTCCAGACAAGCCCTGGTTCTTACAGTAGATTTCAAGTAACCCACGATGCCTTTAGCAAGTGCAGATAAAAAAGCGCTGGGCGAACCTGGTTAAAATTCAGCTTCTTTAAAAGGGGGAATAAAAAATATCTCCGGGGTACCTCATAAAATTTACGAAATAAGATAAAGTGTAGCAAATCCTGCGGAGACACACCGTCACTGCCACAGGGTGCTAACATCTGTCCTCTACTACACCCTTTTGGAACAGTGAGTAACAAATGGAACAGATCCAGACGAAACCTGTACAATAAAAACCGCTCATATGTGGATAATGACCCCAGGAGATAAGGCTCTGGGGATGGGTTTGTTTTTAGCAACAGGAATTTTCGAACACTAGGTTTTCACACTTCAAGCTCGTCTCTTTCTAGCTTCCTTAAGCTGCTAAAAGCTTTCCTAACAAACTCCACATCCTTTTTGTACAATCAGATCAGGCTTTGAGAACAGTTCAGGGCGCCCCAACTCTTCAAAGCAGCCTTTAATATATTTCAGCCATGGTATATGGGACATGTGATCAAGGCTCACACAATCAGTTATAATCTAAATTCCTTATTCAGCCAACACTTGAGCCAGAACACTAAGGGGCGCAAAGCCAAGGTGTCACATAGAAAAGGCACCCCAATTCCTCATGAGCCACCAAGTTCCATAAACCGCTCAGCATGCCCAGTAAGCGCTTTAAGAATGTATTCTCAACCACCTGCAATGCATCTGTGGCAATGTGCCCCCATATTTCGTTACCATAGCAAGCTGTTGCTACACTTTTGGCCTGATAAACTTTCAACATGGCTGCAATTGGGAGCTTGCCCATCTTTGCGGCAAAGTTGAAGATAGCAGCGTTTATCCTTGTGAGCTCCCCTTTTTCTTCTGGATGAGAGACCCCCACTTCAAACAGTCATCCACTAAAACTCCCAAGTATGAGAAGACAGTCGTCAGAGGTACCTTCTCAGGACCTACTGTGAAGACATACTTTTTCTTGGGCCGCGTCCCTACCTGCATTATATAGGATTTGGCGTTGTTTATTGCTAAGTCTCGTGCCCCCATAAAATGTTAAAAGGTATCAAGCAGGGATTGAAGTCCCCTAGTGGTTCTGGCTATAAGGACCGCATCGTCCGTGTATAGTAGGACGGGGAGACCCCGTCGACCTACGTACGGGAAATCTGCTCCTGTATTAACCAAGGCTCTGTCCAAATCGTTTATATAAAGGTTGAACAAAAAAGGGGCCAAGATGCAGCCTTGTCATACCCCCCTCCCGATTTTAAAATCCCTATTGACACGAAGATCCAGAGCATATCTAACGTTCACCTTAGTGGCCCAGTGCAGATCCTCTAGGAAGTTAACGATATTGTCCTCCACCCCCATGGCCCTCATGGACTGCCACAGCTTGACCCGTTTGACACAGTCAACCGCCGATGAAAGGTCAATGAAGGCCAGGTAGATGGTACCTGGGCGGGCAATCTTGTACTTACCCAGGATCATATAAAGATTGAGGCATTGGGACACAGTTGACTGCCCAGGGTATCAGAAATTATCTTGTGCTCCTCTGCCCAGGAAGATAATCTTTCAAATATCACCTCTCCTATAACCTTTACCACCGGATCAAGAAGGGAGATCGGCCTATAGCAAAAAGTGCTATTGCGGTCCCCCTTCTTAAACTCCGGCACAAGGAGTCAGGGCAACCATCCCTGGCTGCAGCATTAATCACGGCCACAAGAACCAGTGCCCAAAAAAGTGGATCCGATTTAAAGAGGTCCGGTGGGATGCCGTCCGGACCTGGTGCCTTATTACATGTCAGGCCGGCAATCCCAATCTCAACATCCTTTTGCTTGAAAACCACAGCGACAGTGTTAATGGCCCTATATGACTGTTGAGATTGGTCCGTAGGGCCCTTAAACATATATTGAAAATGGGACACCCTTTCTTCCTCGGTGATATGGGAGCCTAGGTCGCCACCCATGTCTTTCTCAAACAGCGGTCTGTTGACGATACCCCAGAACCTTGAACTATTCCCTAGGGTACTCTACTCTAATAACTCCCTCCAAGCCTCCTCCTTCAGGGCACCCTTACGTATAGCCAGGACCTGTTTATATTTGTTACGACAGGCACGTATCAGTGGTTGGTTTCTCGGGATAACATTCAAAGCCTTCTTCAGCTTCCGCACATGCCTGAGAAGAGGATGAGTCAAACCATCTGGGATTTGGAGTAACTACCCTACGTGCAGGTTCACTTAAGAGTTCCTCTTCCCTAATGGTTATAACATTAAAGGCGCTAAGGACATCCTTCAAAGAGGTACCCGATGAGACATAAAGTGCTAGTTCGGCAGCACATGAGTCTCTTACCACACGGTAAAAGACATCAGGGGCAACCTGTGACCATTTGAGACGGCGTCTACCGTCTGTTGGTCTTAGAATACCCGGTATCACCACCCTGGATTTGCTAGATAAAAGTGGGCTGCTCAATTGCACGCAGAGGGGATTATGGTAGCTGTAAACACTTTCTTTATTAGTAAACCCACAAAATAAAGACTGAAGGGTAGATTAGATTAAAATATAATCAATAAAAGATCCACTACCTCTCCCTTTAAAGGAAGGAACAAGGGCTTTACTGTGTGGGGCAGAGAGAGACATTAGTGACATAAGATCAAATTTGTTGGGTAAATTATTCAAAACTTCCCCTTGGGTAGAATGCTCAAAGTGGAACTCCCGCATTCGGGGGCAACCCAGTTCAGCCATACTTGTTTACCTTGGATCTCCACAAGGGTGGATGTTGAAATCGCCCAACACCATAAGGTTGTGTGATATAAAACCACAAGTCTGCCTTATGTAGGAACCCAACTGGGTGATGTTGCATTCCCCCAGAGTACTTGTCGTCGCGTTATAAAAGTTAATCAGGCCCATACTAGTAGACCCCTTCTTCAGTACAATGGCTTGAAGACCCAACTTCGAAGACGGGAGAGTCTGAATCCGGCAATCCACTGGTAGAGATATATAGATAACCAGACCACCCTTAGCTCTGCCACAAGCCGACGGGGAAGCCGGAACGAAGAAGGCCTTGAATCCCTCCAAGAATAAATTACAGTTCACCAACCATGTCTCCTGGAGACAAATCACTGAGAATTGCCAGACGAACTGCTGCCAAGTGGGATCCTGGAACTTATCTGCCAGGCCTGCAATGTTCCATGACAAAACGTTGTTATTGGATACACTGGGGACCATCATACTTTGCGCAATTGGAGTGTGAACCTTCTGCTGAAACTTTATCTCTATGGCGGGCTTTACAGAATTATACAGTCAATCGTACTCCTCCAACCTTGATAGAGTAGAAAATCTATTAGATAACTCTAGAGGGGGAACAGAGTGGTGCCCAACTGGCTGGTTTAGACTATGTGCAACTACAGGGCACCATTGATGTTGTGCCGCAGAAGGTTTTTGAAACCACCTATCACAGGAAGCATCCATATTGCTAGTCCCTGGAATATACCTATGTGTATCTGCTTTATAGAAAAAACCTAACGGTAGTGCCTGTACAGCAGACCCATGATTTGATGGACCAGAGTTAAAGTCCCTGGACAGAATTATTTTTGCTAAAAATGATCTATTAAAATTCACAATAACGCAGTCACCCCCTCCGGATTCCCGCGAGCTGCCTATCCAACCAACTCGACACACCATGATAATGTGTTGTTCCACCCTTAAACCCACAGTGGTATTATTAGATAACCAGTGAACTATTTTGTTTTTAAGATGGTAAAAATCCTCATTAATACCCAGTGGGAGCGGTGGCAGGCTCCCCAGAATCACTACATAAGGCGTAGATTCCGGTGGAAGATGAATAATTGGTAAGCGCTGAAAATCTTCCACTGGCTGCCCCTGTTTGCCCGCTAACCGAACACCAGTAAATTGGTGACCCATCCCGTGCTGATGTGCAGACAAAACCCTACTGGATGCCTGACTTTCACTTGGACCAACTGCCTCTCCCCGAGAGGCATGAATCATCAAACACAGGGTCCTGTGCTGCAGCTTCTTTCTTGTTGTTGGGCCCACCGCGTGCCCGGTGTGCGGCAGGCCCAGGTGGCATTCTTTGGGCCCACCGCACACGGGGCACACGGTGGGCCCTGGGGGCAATTTGTTTAAAATAATTAAATGTTGGGCCTGCCGTGTGCCCGGTGTGCGGCGGGCCCAGGTGGCATTCTTTGGGCCCGCCGCACAGGGGCACGTGGCAGGCCCTGGGGGCATTTGTTTTTTAAATAATTCAATGTTCGGCCCGCCGCGTGCCCAGTGTGTGGCGGGCCCAGGTGTCATTCTTTGGGCCCGCCGCACAGGGGCACGCGGCGGGCCCTGGTTGGCAATTATTTTTAAATAATTAAATGTTGGGCCCACCGTGTGCCCGGTGTGTGGCGGGCCCAGGTGGCATTCTTTGGGCCCGCCACACACGGGGCACGTGACGGAAAAAAGAAAAATGCTGGTCATGCAAGCCCAGGGGGCACATGGGGGTGCCGCGTCAAGCCTGCTGTAACTCTTTTTTCTTCTTTTTGTAGAGTCCCGGAGGAAAGAATCTACTGGTTCAAGAGCCGGTACAGAGCAGAGGTAAGTGTTGTCCCCGCCGCGCGCCCGGTGTGCGGCGGGCCCAGGGGGGCATTCTTTTGGGGCCAGCTGGTCATGCGGGCACATGGGGGTGCTGTTGTTTTTAAAGCGGCGTAGTGGGGGAGGTGGCAGTGATGTGGGACAGGTGCCATGGGAAGGGCTAGCCAAGCCTGCTGTAACTCTTTTTTCTTCTTTTTGTCGAGTCCCAGAGGAATGAATCTACTGGTTCAAGAGCCGGTGCAGAGCACAGGTAAGGTTTGTCCCCACCGCGTGCCCAGTGTGCAGCGGGCCCAGGGGGGCATTCTTTTGGGGCAAGCTGGTCATGCGGGCACATGGGGGTGCTGTGGTTTTTAAAGCGGCGTAGTGGGGGAGGTGGCAGTGATGTGGGACAGGTGCCATGGGAAGGGCGAGCCAAGCCTGCTGTAACTCTTTTTTCTTCTTTTTGTAGAGTCCTGGAGGAAAGAATCTACTGGTTCAAGAGCCGGTGCAGAGCACAAGTAAGTTTAGTCCCTGCCGCGTGCCCGGTGTGCGGCGGACCCAGGGGGGCATTCTTTTGGGGCCAGCTGGTCATGCGGGCCCAGGGGGCACATGAGGGTGCTGTGGTTTTTAAAGCGGCGTAGTGGGGGAGGTGGCAGTGATGTGGGACAGGTGCCATGGGAAGGGCTAGCCAAGCCTGAGGTAACTCTTTTTTCTTCTTTTTGTAGAGTCCCGGAGGAAAGAGTCTGCTGGTTGAAGAGCCATTGGGCCGTCTGGCAACTAATATATGCTTTCTGCTGCACAGAACGGGTAAGTTTTGGTTTCTGTACACTTCCGGGGAGATGAATACCACATATGTTACAGCGCAGAAGTTGAGGTCGCCACCCATATTTGTGAAGTCCTACTTGCGATGGGTGGGAGCACTGTGCATGGTTTGGTGATGGGATTCTGCGTGATCATGTGGGTTTCATAATTGTAATTTTGTTTTTTGTATTTCTTGGGGCTGGTTTGGGGCTGTCTTGGGATTTTCCATAGACACCCGTTAAGCACTGTTGGTCCCCGCCCCGAGTGTAAACGCCGGGCTTATGTGCTCCTACAAAGTACACTTGTACAAATTTGTTTTGAGCGGTTAGGTTTCACTTTCTTTGCAGGTGGCTCATACTTCCCCTTTTTCCCGTTTTTGCCCAAATGTGATTTTTTATTTGCAGGCACTTTGGGGAACGTTTTTTTGGGGGGGAAAACACGTTTGCCTTATGTTTTTTATGATTACCTCGCACCCCCACTGCCCTCCACAGACGACTCAAAGTTGTCTAGCGGGACCACACAAGTGTGCCATTTCACTTCGAAGGACCTCTGCCTACCTGTATGTTAACTCGCAATGTATATAGCTTTGCTTCAGAGTTACATGCATTTTTAATCACGTTTAACCTACGTTTTCTTAACTTTCCATCCAACAATTGCAATGTCCTTTTCCCCTTTGGAACACATCTAGTAACACCAAATATATTTGTAGGTGAGTTACGTGAGTGTGCCACAAGCCTGAGATCATTTGGATTCCAAGGGAGCAACAAGCCACCACAACAAAAGCCCGATGGAGAAGTTTCTGCAGCCTGTGAAGACTGTGAAGCACTGATCACATCTACCTACCCATATAACCGCAGCAGATCGGGCCAAAGAGTACAGCGCTGTGATGCATGCTGATGGTGGCGTGCTGTTTTGCAGTGTGTGCAATGTGGTGGTGGACCACATCCGGAAACACACAGTTGATATGCATGTGCGGTCCCAAAAACACTTGAAGCGCTGTTCAGGTGATCCAGACCCTCATTCTTTGCCAAAACGAGCCCGTCAGATGACTGTGAACTTACTTTTCACAAAGAGTACAGCTGCCGGTGCCTCAAACCAGGAAATTATAAGTGAGTGGGTCAATGTCTGCACAGCGCTGAACATTCTGCTGAGCAAAACCGACCACCCTGTGTTGCGCAAGTTTCTCCATGAGCGAACGAAATGGTGGAGCAATACCTGGAAGTTATCAGCTTCAAGAACGTTATCTCCCAGAGAGATATATAGTAGCAAAGAACGAGCTGAAAGAAAACTTGCAAGATCAGAAGATCAGTGTTATATTTGATGAAACACCTGATGTCGAAGGGCGTCGTGTATTGAATGTGTTATTTGCAGTGGTCTCTGCGCAGGGTGGCCGTAAGATCCACACCCACCTAGCAGACACAGTGTTCCTCTCACAGTGCAACCATGGGACTGTAGCGCGAGCAGTTGTGAAGGTGCTCACAGAGTACAGCATAGCCTTTTAGGACGTTATTTCCTTTAACACTGACAATGCAGCGTGCATGCTCAAGGCATACAACACTGTTTTGAGAAATCTGTACACAAACTCCATACATATCACCTGCTTGGCACACATAAGGAACCTTATTGGAGAGTCATTTAGGAAGCCTTTTGTGGAGCTAAGTGCTTTCCTTCTGTACTTCTCGCGCATCTTTTACATGGCCGGTAGCAGAAAGAGAAGGTACCTGCACCATCTTGCTGAGAACCATGGGATGAAACCACTGATTATTTGGATGGCCTTCACATGGACCTAACAAACAATTCAGTCCTCACTCTGGAGTCACTACAACCATTTCTACAGCCCACTGCAGGGGCTAAATTAACTCTGACACAGAAAAAGAAGATAATAGCCCAGCTTAATGAAGCTTTTGAAAATTCTCTGGAAAAGGCGGGCAAGTACATGGGGGAGGCCCAACCAGGCATTTGGTTCTTGAAGCAAGAGCGCCTTTTCAATCCTGCACGACTCTGCATCCTGCCTCAGGACAAGAGTGCATATTCTGCAACCCCTGGTTTTCACGAAGTTCCCAATCAGGAGCTTTGCCTCTACTTTGAACATGTAGGCCCAGAAGCAGTACAGGCATCTGTTGCTGGGGTGATTGACACTGACCTCTTTTGGCATGGGATGGCTGACTGCATTCCAGTCCTTTCACAGCTTGCAGCTGTGTTCAACGACTGTGTGACCAGTTCTGCAGATGCTGAAAGGAGCAAAAGCATCTACAAAATTATTTTGTCAGCCAGACGACGGTCCCTCTCAGAGCAATCCATCCGGGCATTATTGTTTTAGCATTATAATCAGCAGCACAATATTGGGCTTGATTTGGACTGCTCAGAAGAACTGCAAGATTAACATGACAAGCATACAGGTTCCGTGGGCATTTATTAATTAACATGTTTATGTCCTATATGTAGCCTTGAAGCCAAACAAAGTGTCTACATTGTAAATAAACCAAATATACATAGCTTCATGTTGTTAAATAACTCAAAAACGAAGATATCTGTGTTTGTTGTAGGAAAAACTGCCAAATAAAATGCCGCAAAATTGCCGCTAAATTTCCATATTTGTGCCACTAAATTTCCATATTTGTGCTGCTAAATTTGCTAATCCATGCCGCTATATCCTGGGGGTTCACTTTGCCGCCAAACACAGCCACACTCAGCCAAAATATCGATAGTGATTGTGCTATTGCATCACTGACTCATACATGTAGCTCAACACATCAAGTGAGATTTAACACTTGACACTGGATGAAATTCAGGTATGAGAAAATCAGAATGCCACAATAATAACGTGTGGTGTATATGTCTCCTCACACACTATATCTATAAAGTCATGTATATGCCATGAATCTTCATTTCTAATGACTTTCAGAAGTATGTTTTTCCTGCATGCAGGCAGAGGAAAACATCAAATAGTGGTGCACACATTCCGGTGATGAGAATTAAATGTCAATGTCTGCTGAAGAGCCATATGAGAATGATGGCTCAGAAGGTTAGGATCATTTCTGTATTTAGTAGAGGACGACTTCTCAATATATGACCAGAGGCAATACAGCATTTACTAAATATTCATGGGAGCAAAATTCCTAATCAAACAGCCAGCTCTGATTGGCATCTGGTAAGCCCGGTCCGCGCTTAAGAGTGCCGCTGTCCTGGTCACGTGAGCGGCTCCTGCCACAGTGCGATGTGGACCACTGAGTCCCTGTTGCCTCTCCTTTGCCGACAAACACAGCCACACTCAGCCAAAGTATCCCACGCTGCGGGAGCCCGCTCCGCGCTGAAGACCGCCGCTGTCCTGGTCACGTGAGCGGCTCCTGCCGCGGTGCGATGTGCACCACTGAGTCCCTGTTGCCTCTTCTTTGCCGCCAAACACAGCCACACTCAGCCAAAGTATCACTAGTGATTGTGCTATTGCATCACTGACTCATACATGTAGCTCAACACATCAAGTGGGATTTAACACTTGACACTGGATGAAATTCAGGTATGAGCAAATCAGAATGCCACAATAATAACGTGTGGTGTATATGTCTCCTCACACACGTTATCTATAAAGTCATGTATATGCCATGAATCTTCCTTTCTAATGACTTTCAGAAGTATGTTTTTCCTGCATGCAGGGAGAGGCAAACATCACATAGTGGTACACACATTCCAGTGATGAGAATTAAATGTCAATGTCTGCTGAAGAGCCATATGAGGATGATGGCCCAGAAGGTTAGGAACATTTCTGCATTTAGTAGAGGACGACTTCTCAATATATGACCAGAGGCACTACAGCATTTACTAAATATTCATGGGAGCAAAATTCCTGATCAAACAGCCAGCTTTGATTGGCATCTGGTAAAAATTCACATTGATGCAGTTGACATTATGGGCCAGATTGTACTATTATCTTTTATACCAAATCGTAAACTGCGATTCCAAAGAAATCACATTTTGCAATTTGATAAATAAAATGTACTATTGCGTACATATTCCTATTTCTGATTTCTTAGGTTTCACTTTCTAAAAAATACTGTGTCTCCAAAAGCAATTTCTACATGTTAGAAAATTGCAAACGGTGCCCAGACTCATAATGATGACATTACAGCCAGCAAATATTATTTTCCCTTGCCATTCTGAAGCCTAGGAGACTACAACGAAGGCCTGCTACTTTTTTGTTTTTTTAAATGCCAGCTCAGAAAGACCAAAGGACTCCTCCAGAAAGCGCAAACACAAGTTCTCAGATGATGAGCTAGATTTACTGGTGGATGAGTACCTAGCTAACACAGCCCAACATTTTGGAGGCAAAGCCACCCTAACTGTTCCTGAAGGTACAAGAAAATGGTGTCCAAGAAAAGATTGATGCTGTGGGTGTAACAAATTGGCAGTATTCCTGAAGTTTGTAAGCTGTGGGACAACCTTCGCTCAAGCATGAAGGAGAATCTGGCCTGTAGGATGAAGGAAGCTGCTGGCATTGGTGGGGGATCTTCTACCCAACGACGACTAACAGCAATAGAAGAAGTCATCAAAATCAAGATCACTCTGAAAGCTATATCTGGTGTCACTAAATATTGATACATCAGAAACTCCTCCGAAGCACACAGGTTGGTGTTTTTGTTTTCAATAACACAATACAACTGTTGGATTGTAAAATGATTTATTACAACTGTTATTGCATCTTATAAAAACAGTTACAATTTGTTTGGGGCTCATGTAACTCCTCAGTCCATAAATATTTATTTTTAATAAATTGCACTATGGATTTATAGACCAGTGAAAGTCTTAGAGGGTTTAGCAGTTCAAAAAAATCCAGATTTAAATATTGTGACAACATTACAAAATATAATTATAGTCACCCTGTGGAAGATGTATCCAAGCAGGAGTCTAAAAGCAATGATATGGTTGAAAAAATGAAGTTCAAACCAACACCAACATTGTCTGAAACAACTTTGCCTACAAGAAGAGAGACATATAGATCTAGGAGAAATCTAAGGGCAACTACACAAAATAGTTCAAACTCTTTTATACATAGACTCAGGAGACAAAGATTCTTACCACTCCGACTACGGTTTCCATTCAGACCTGCTGATACATATTCCACAACATCTAGAACAGATTTTGTGAAAAATTGAAAATTCAATGTTAGACCTTCAAACTAAATAATTTGATGCAATTAGCATGCTTGCACGAAACATGAATGAAGGCCTGATTGCAATGGTGGATAGTATTGGCAATTTAAATGTAATATTAAGGGCCCAATTACGAGTCTGGCGGTTTGAGGACTACCAGATTTGTGGTAGCACGACGGTGGCAGTCACTGGCTGACCGACCATCCCATTACAACTTGGGGAGTCGGACTGCCATGGGGCCGCTGACGTTGCCAGAGAAATGCCATTCCTTGGAGGGGGTGCGGAGGTCCTGAGGCCGCAACATACTTGGCGGGACCACCTTGGTTCTGCCAAGCATATTACAAGTTTCCTCTCAGTCGCGGTTTGCATGGCAGCGACCGTGGTGCAGAGAAAACAAACTGGGCCCTCCATGGCCCCCTGGTTCCTCACGTCCTGGGTATGCACATGGAGGGCACAAAATGTGCCCCCCTGTGTGCATGAACATCAGATCCTGCATGGCATGGACTTAGCAGTCCATGCCGTGCAAGGACCTCGTGTGGCGTTCCCATTGCGTTGCCTTATTCAAAGGCACCACCACCTTTGAAAGAGGCACCTCCTCAAGACCGCCACGCCTCCAGTGACTCTTGGCTGTGCATGGGTGCGGTGGTGGCATGTCGCCTGCCTCCGCACCACCAAAATTCGTAATGAGACCCTAAGTTACCAAGAGAGAGTATTGTTGAGGAGACACAACAACAAAATAGAATACATTGACACGTTGTATTTAAAATGCAAAATTTGGGAAAAAGGGTGGAAAAATTGGCAACTACTACAGGGATAGTTAGTTGTCACACCATACATATCCAGCAAGTGTTCCAATGTTGCAAAGATGTAGCTAAAAGCTTAGGGCAGATTACATAATGTCTTGCATTTTACAAACAATTAAAACACATTCTAGTGGTACAGCTATCCTCGCTTTAAAGAGTAAGAAGGATTCTAGCCACATTAGTATCTCCGATACTATAAGATCTAGGTGTACCTGCAGTCAGGCTGCTGATTTAGAAGTGGACATGTTAGCAACTGGCTTAAAGGCCAACTCCCAGCAAACAAAGGAAGAGCATTGAATGTGTTTTGTATAAAATCTGGAAAGCGATATCTGTTTTGCTACAGTAATGTTGATTTAAAAATGTTGTGAAAAACAAACAATTTACACAGTCCCTGATGTAATTCTTCATATTTCCTGTGAAGAAATATGGAAATAAATTAATGTTAGGCATTCTGACTGTGACTACCTCATTATATATTGCATTGTTTACGTGAGCTTAGCAATAATAGCTGGAAATGTAACTGCGTCTCTCCATTCCATGTGCTTGTCTGCTGGCATCCTGGGATGTGTTTGGTGGGAGTAGTCTTCCTCTTGGTACAAAGCAGACAGGGCTTTGGTTGCCTGCTGCAGCACTTCTCGGGACATCCGTAACCCCGGAAGGAGGAAGAGAGTTTACCGGACTCGTTATTACGAGGCGACAGCTACACAGCAGTCTGGAGCTTCTATAGGCGTCATACATTGAAGGACCCTTACATCACGCTAAAACCGTATTGAATTACAGTGGGCAACTGCCTCCGTGTGAGTCTTCTCTCACAGGGCACCCGGCTGGGTACCTGTGAGTATTTTATCCTTTCACTTTGAACACGGTGTCACTGTACACTTACACGCTAGACCTGTCCTGGACGATAAGGTGTCCCTATATTAGACAGTCCTGACGAGACCCTTTAACTTGGAATAGGGTCGAAACGCCGTTGACGCGATAGGCAAATCACTAAATCAACACCTATAATAATAGAGTGTTGCAAATTTGAATTATTAATTACTTGTGATTGCCTTTGTAAAGAGAAATGGAAACCTTGTTTGTATGTTGTATTTTATGTTATTTGTTTGTTTAAAGGTTTTTTTCATTGGGACACTAATTTGTAATTTGTTTGTCTAATGTCAATTTGTATTGTAAATTTAGGTCCACTTCTTGTGTAAATATTGTAGTAATATAAACGAAGAACATTCTTCATGAAAAAGACCTAACGTGTATGGCTTTGCCTTTTCTTCTGACATCTTTCATAATCCCCTTTCCTTTTTTCATCATTATTTTAGATTACATACTATATTGTTAAGTATTAATCCGCATGTCTTTTAGTATAAGCATTTTTTCCTCCCTACATGTACAATGTATATACAAGTTTTAATTCTTTTTAAAGACCTTGTTTTAAAAAAAGGTTTTTCTTAATCAATTGTCTTATTGTGTACTGTACCTACAAATTGCACTTTGGAACATTTTATGTGCCTATTTGGGATTGTTCAGCTTTTAAGATATTCTTTTTTATCGAAATAAAGCTTATATTGATTGATTTATTGATTGATTGATGGCTGATTCATCCTATTTCTATACAAAAACTCTGTAGCTCTCAGAGAGGAAATTAAGACATATCTTCCATCAACACAGCCTATATAGCCTGTGGGAAATGTGCGACATAAAAAGAAATCTAATTTGGTTTGCTGCAATTCTTGCTGTGAGCTTGGAGAAAAACATATATTTGAATGTTTAGCAGCATTGCATCTAAGAATGTGCAAAAGAATCGTGACAAAGTACTTTAGAAAACACTTTTTGATAGCTAGCTTCCTGAGGCAAAAAAGTGTAGGCAGAAAAGTACCTGAATGTGGGAAGGTATAGCAAAACTCCTGTGTGGGTCCCTACAAACCACAAAGTCTAACTCAGCAATTAAATCTAAAATAACAGTGCTGTATATCTCCTCCTCAGTCTGCTGAAACAAACTCGCCCTGACTCTGAAAATGTGCTACTTTCTTTGCCATCTCCTGGGGTTTGTGGAGCAAACAACCTCATCCTCCTTACCATAGCAAGCAGAGCAACCATTGTGAAAAAAATGCAATGGTTCCACCCATTTTATGCTTTGCACCTGAATACCATCTGCTCCCAAATGATGTTAATTTGGGAGTGCAAAAACCTGTTTTTGTGACTGTTCGCAATTAGCAAACCAACAGTGCATTCCAAAATAAGAAACACAAATTGATAACCACTAATAGGTAACCATAAATTCCAGCCACAAAAATAGCAAAACAGTGTGAGACATTGAGTTGTTGGTTGACAAGGGTGGGGTCAGCCCATGGTAAAGCAGCAGCCACAATCCGGGTCAGGGTAAGGCACAAGCCAACCCCAAATTAACCTGTGCTCAATCCCCTGGTAGCTTGGCAGAGTGCAGTCAGGCTTAACATAGAGGCAATGTGTAAAGAATTTGTGCAACATTTCAAACAATAAAACAGTGAAAACTCCACACAAAAATTTCCCACCACAACAGGTTAGATAGACAGAGCAATATGTAATAAATAAAGCAAAACCAAAATGACAAAAATCCAATCAGTAGAACCAGAGATATGATTTAAAAAATAAAAAAAAACTGTAAAATAGAACCTAAAAGCCACATTAGCCCTGCTGAAGTTTAACCTTCTCAAGTTTTGTTCCAAGAGTCTTGTTCATGTTCAAAAGGGTAGTGGGGAGTTAGGAGAGCATTGTGGGTGGTTGTCGGCATGGCAAGAAGAGCAGGTTGGGCTGGTACTTTGCATTAACAGTGCCCCGTGGGCTGTCAATGTTGCAGTGTGAAGAGATGGTCTGGTGGCGGCTCCTGCCGGATATCAGTACGAGCGGTGAGGTCTCATTGTTTACGGGCCCGCTCACGATTACAAAAGCTTCATATGGGCTCTTATATGAAGCTTTTGTGATCGTGAGTGGGCCCGTAAACACTGAGACCTCACCGCTCATACTGATATCCGGCAAGAGCCGCCACCAGCCGTCTCTTCACACAGCAACATGACAGCCCACTGGGCCTTTAAGGATGGTAAACCAAGGGTCCCGGACCTGAGAGGCACAACTTGAGGGTCAGGTACATACTCCTGCTTTGTCCAGGAGATGATTGGAGAGCCTTTTATGTCCTTGAGGCTCAGATCTGGAGAAGAGCAGACTAGCCATTGGAGTCACTCTAGGTTCCTGGGTTCAAGATGAAGTTGCAGGTCTAGTTCTTCTACCCCAGGCGAGAGGGCAGCAGGCAGCAGGTCAGCATGGCAGGGTAGCAGTTCCTTTAAAGCAGCAGTCCAACAGGTTGGCAGTCCTTGAGCAGCACAGCAATCCTTCTTCCTTGCAGAGTATCCACAGGTCCAGAAGTGTCCCTAAGTGGTGGTGTGTGAGGTCCAGTATTTATACACAGTTGTGCCTTTGAAATAGGAGAAGCTTCTAGAGGCAGCGCTTTAAAGTGCACAGATGCCTTGCCTTCCTGTCCCTGGCTACAGACTAACTACAGGAGGTATGCAGCCCTTTGTGTGAAGACAGGACACATCCTATTCACGTGTAAGTAGCGCTGTGCCGAGCTCTTCCCTCCCATCTTGCCAGTGATGGTCCATCCAGCCACACCTAAGATCCCCATTGTGTGTGGCTGTCTAGGAGGAATACATTAAGCCCTACTGTCCAACACCCAGTCATGTAATCCAGAGATACGCTACTGGTACCAAATGGTTAAGGCAAGAAAATGGCACCTGTGTAAAAGTGGCATTTATAAGAATTGCAAAAGAAATCCGACTTCACCATGAGTTAAGATTTTAAACTGTGATTCCAGAGACACCAAACATGACCTGGTTATCTCTTCTCATTCAGAAATTATGCTTATAAGATGTAATAAGGCAAATCCCATGTTATTCTATTCGTGAGATAGACCTTGCAGTAGTGAAAAACGAATTTAAGACCTAAAAGTACATAAACCTTCTTTTAAATACATTAGACCCTGCCCTCTGGGCTGTCCAGGGCCTGCCCTAGTAGTGGCTTATAGGTTTAAGGTTTGTTTTGCTAGGTTGAAGTGGCAGTTTAAACTGCACACACAGGCTCTACAATGGCAGTCTTGAGACATGTTTTAAATGTTACTTAAGTGGGTGGCACAACTAGTGCTGCAGGCCCACTCATAGCATTTAATTTACGGTCTCTAGTCACATGTAATGCCACTTAACTGGGGATAAACAAGCAAATTAAATGTACCATTTGGGTATAAGCCACCGCTACCATGTTGTAGGGAAAGAGCAGAAAGAATTTAGCACTGATTAGCAGTGAGAAAGTGTGCAGAATCCTAAGGCCTGCAAAAACGAAGTCAGCATAAACTGGAAGACTGAAGGCAAAAAGTTAGAGAAAACATATGCTAAGGATGCCAGATCTAAAAATCAGTAGCTTTCAGTTCTCATCACAATTTTTCCTACTGCAGACATACCCCGATAATACATGACCTTTTACAAGTCACTAACCTATTTGCGCTAGATTACCGTACCTCAGTCTGTTTGTACATATGGCTCTGTGTTCCTTGGATAGGTATGCAAAATATGACAACACCTTCATGACTGGATTGGAAGAGACATTAATGGATGAAACTAGACTGAAGAACATTCAAAGAATGCTACAAGACATGCCTAGCAGATTAATCAAACAGTGGTGTAAATATCAGATTATATTCTACAGCAAAAATAAGATGTTCTTATTTTGGGGCTCCAATAAAGCAATCCACAATACCATCATCTGTCATTTTGACCATCTCTGGGCGTAGTGGGCGTAGTGGGCATAGTGAGGCTACGTGAAGCAATACGGAGTGGGGGCAAATCTACGCCCACCAGCCCACCCGCGCATGCGCATTCGTGAGGAAGAAGCTATCCAGGAAGCAGCAAGATGGAGCCCCGGGACGCGGCAGCTCAGGTAAGTAATTTTTCTTTATCTAATGTTTCTAATAATTGTAAAATGAGGGCGGGAGGGAGGCGGGTGGCGGGCAACTCTGCTCCGCCACGGGGTGTGCGTAGTCTGCCCCTGCTACGCCTACTTTGCACAGCGCGAAGTGGGCAGTACTACGCACACTCCGTGGGCGGAGCGGAGCACTGCGCCCACCCTTAATTTTGACATGGACGTGCATTGTCATGGCACAACTTGATCATCAGTGTTCAGATCGTCACACCCCACAATAAAATTATCAAGCTCTTCTACTGAATATTTGAGGCAGTGGATGGTTTTGTCACGTGGCTAAGTTAGGCCCAGGAAGTAACACTGCCAGTTACATGCACACGTTCCTTAAGTTGCCTTATTTTCTACACAGTGACCTTTGAAACATATTTGCTTGCGTGACATTGCAGGATTAGTTTCTCTGAAACCACATTGCTTACAATTCCAGTTCTTAAATACACTATCACCACACCATGAACATTTAGTACAAGGCCTAAACATACATTGTGCAAATGTTGTTGTTTGTTATTCGTCCATGAGGTGACATGGCTATTACAAGAGAATAGAAAATGTCAGCCTGGCTGAAGCCTCGACACGGAAGCATGGATACTATTATTATAAACACACGTGCATTTTCATGTGCAAATCAGAGGAGCACACTGCTGTCATTGCGAGGTCACTGTTGTCGGAGCCTCAGCCCAGCTTATTCCTGTTTACAAGGAGGAATGTCCAACTTTTGACCAAAATAGGGACCTGCATGCACTTACTTTCAGGTAACGGGGAGTTAGATCATTCAGTAGGGGATCCTTGGCAGAACACCCGCCCTAGGCACGTAGTTAGGGACCACATAGTAGGAGTACACTATACACAGTACTTATATGCCCGCCTAAATACAGTGTTGGAATTGTTTATCCTTTTCATTGTTCTTAAACTGCTAGTCACTTTTAACTGCTTCTGTCTATCAATCATTGCAGCGCATATCTTCTATACAAGAATTGCAATGGTTTAATACATATTGAAACTCCTCTTTGTCTACTTCTTGAAATGAAATGAAAACTAAATTTATAAAGTGCAAAAATCACCCGGGGGATCTAGGGGCTAAGCAGAACCTGACAGGCTAGGAAGATCCAGAAGATGGCAGAATTATTGAAGAAAAAGCCAAGTGTTCAGACTTTTTCTGAACTACAGTACATTTTTCGTAAGTTATTGTACTGCCAGAAGTGAGTTCCACAGTCTCGATGTGAATTAAAAAAAAGCCACTCCCACCCCAGTTAGATTTCTTAAATCCCGGATTACCAGGTTTCCACTTGTGGATGAGAGCAGTGAGCACGCTGGGATGTATCATTGAAAATGTTGTATAAAGTAGTCGGTCCAACAGCATGTTGTGCCCTGAAGGCCCGAGACTGCTATTTTAGCAGTCACGGATTCGCTTAGGCTACAAATGGATGTAGGGGGCTCGGCAATACTGATACTGCTTGATCTCTCCGCAGCTTTTGATACCATCTCGCACTAAGTGCTAGCGGAGAGATTGGAATCCTGCGGTATCCAGGGAAGAGCCTTAAAATGGTTACGTAACTTTATGGCTGGGAGATCTCAGACAATCGTGCTCGGGCCACATTTGTCAGACTCAATCACTCTAGATAAAGGCGTACCACAGGGCTCGTGCCTAAGTCCGACCCTATTTAATATTTATATGGCCCCCGTTAGCCGGGATAGCGGAGAAATTGGGTTTTGAAATCATCTCTTATGCTCATGATACTCAGCTCATCTTTTCGGTTGGCTTGGACTTAATAGCAGAGAAAGCTCGGTTTGCCAGAGGATTGCTTGAAATCTCAAATTGGATGACGCGGAACTGCCTCCAGTTAAACCCCGGCAAAACTGAGCTAATGCTGATAGGTAAAGCAACTGTCAGTTGGTCAGATGACGGGTGGCCGGCCCAATTGGGAGTTGCCCCTATTGCAACCCAATGTGTTAAAAATCTGGGGCTAAAACTAGATCAGTCTCTATCTATGAGAGACCATATAACTGCGACAACCAGCTCATGCTATTATAGCCTGCGTCTGCTGCGTAAAATCCTCCCCTTTCTGCCCACAACCCATCGTAAAACCTTGGTTCAGGCAATGGTTATCAGTCGCCTGGACTATGGTAATGCCCTGCTGGCCGGGGTAGGTGAGACCTTGTTGAGTAAATTCCAGGTGATCCAAAATACGGCAGCTAGGATGGTAATGAATCACCCAGCGGGCTCCGCATCAGTTCCCCTGTTGCGAGAACTCCACTGGTTATCAGCGAGGAAAAGATCGTTTTTCAAGATCTGTTGTCTCACGCACTCGGCACTTAATGGTAGAGGCCCCAGATATCTCCAAAAGAGATTTATTAAGCACGTCCCGATTAGAAATCTGCGGTCCGGTGCGCGGACCCTCCTTCAAGTGCCACGCATCAGGCTATGTCGTTCTGGAGGTAAATCCTTTTCATATTTGGCACCTAGATACTGGAATGAGCTTCCAGACTCCCTTCGCAGAACCACAATGTATAGCACTTTTAGAAAACAGTTAAAAGCCTTCCTATTCTAAAATGCCTTGTTCCTTTCAGTCTTAGAAAAAAAACTCTAGCAAAGCGCCGAGATGCCCCCGGGTGAGTCGTGCGCTATAGAAGTTTATTTACCATAACATAACATAACAAGGCGATGCAGGTTGCCTTAAACTGTATACGTTTATTAATGGGGAGCCAGTGTGGTTGGATGAGTACTTGAGAGGCAGAGTTGTGTTTTGAAATGCCCAGCAGTAGACTAGCTTTGGCATTCTGTAGCGTTAGTAACTTATGTAAAAAACGTTTTTGAATGTTGATAAAAAGTGCATTGCCATAATCTACTTTGGACAAGATAAGAGTCATGACTACCCTCTTTTGAAGGCTTGATGGAATGAAAGGTAGTACTTTCCTTAAGGTTTTCAGAATGAGGAAACACGAAGAAGTGATGTGATTTATTTGTCCTTCAAAAGATAACTTAGTATCAATAATCACCCCAAGGTTTTTCTCTTTTTTCCTGGGGGTAGGCAAACTTCTCAGTTCCTGGGGCCACCTGTTGTTTGACCAGAAAAAAAGGTTGTTGCCAAACAGCAGGACCTCAGTTTTTGAGGAGTGTAATTTCAAGCAGTTGCTGCTCACCCAGTTCCTGATATAAAGCATACAGTCATGAAACTGGGCTGCTGTGGATCCAAGATTGTTGGTGACGGATACAACAATCTGCGTGTCATCCGCATTTGAAACCAAGGAAAAGCCAAATGATTAAATTAAAGCTGCAAGTGGGGTAACATAAAGATTGAACAAAGTGGGGCTAAAAGATGAGCCCTGAGAGACTCCACGGGCCAATGAAAAGGCTCGTGAGGTGAAATCACCTAGAAAGACCGTTTGAATGCGGTCAGCCAAAAAGAAGTCATACACTTGAGTGTGTTATCCTTGATCCCAATTGATTCAAGGCAATCAATAAGAAGAGCATGGTTGACCACATCAAATGCGGCAGAAAGATCTAGAAGGATCAAGGTCTCATTTCCCCCTCTGTCTATCGTTTGCCTAATTTCTTCCGTGGCTGTAATCAGCGCCAGTTCAGAACTATTGTGACTTCGAAAACCGAACTGTGTAGAATCCAGACTCTTGGTTTTTTCTAGAAAGATGGTCAGTTCCTTGATTTTCTCGACCAGTTTGGCAGGAAATGGTAATGGAGTTATTGGTCGATAGTTGCTGGGGTCACTGGTGTCTAAGTTAGTCTTTTTTAATACTGGCAAAATAGACCCTACCTTCCAATCTTTTGGAAAAAAAACCTGCTTCAAAAAGATTGTTTGAATATGGCTGTGAGGTGTGTGGCTACCACCTGTGGGACCAAATGAATTGTTCTGGTTGGGCACGATTTCTCGCACGTACTCCATAATGCGTACAGCCATGAGTAATTTTCCACAGTGTTCTCTGTGTACATCTTTTGCAACAATTCCTTCTTAGTGCTCATGCCTTGTCCCGTGTGAAACTAACTTCTTTCCCTTATCTCCCCCAAGTCTTGTGATCTTAACTTCTTCTCTCCTTGCCTAGGTGCTAAAACCAAGACATTATTTTGCCTAAAGCCACTTGTAATGCAAAAATGTAAGAAAGAACAGCTTCCACAGTGCACATTAAATTGAGAACATTCATCCTAAAGCAAGAGTTTGTCATGGAGTTGCATTTCAGGCCTACAGCTTTAGCTTACATAAGAACGTATCATTTAAACATTACGAGCTGCATAACTACATTTCATTTCGGCTATCACATTTACCAAATTATAGGAAATATTTTTATTATTAAACACATCCAGTACATAAGTAATGTTAAACTTCAAAACACGTCCTCTTTATGCTAGCCAATCCAACAAGCTTTATTCGACAGTAAGTCCTAAAAGCACAGTGCATACAATACATACTCCATAAATCACAATACAAGTACAACGTTTTAAGACCATGATTACATACTTCAGTTCTTGGGCTGGATTGGAAAAGGGATAAAACAGGTTAAAACAATTGTAAAATGCCAATACAGAAAAACATTAAAATTAGTTATATAAAATGTATACGAAAAGGCACAATACAATTACTAACAGTGGAAACAAGTTCATGTATTGCGTGTACGCCAGTTCAGTTACAGAGGGGCTAATATAATCTTCAGTATGCATAGGATGCCTTTCGACCTAATTGCCCAAGCCCAGCCCAGAAATGTTGCTACTGCAATAGCAATAGGGGCTGAAGTGTTTGTGCGCAATATTCTTTTTGCGTCTTCGCTCTTTCTGGTGCCCAATGTCCTGCAGATTGGTGTCAGCCACGATTCGACAAGGAATGTCATATGCGGGGCATACAAACAACAAGTGGGCCAGTGACTCCGACTGCGCCTTGCAAGCTGGGCATGCGCTATCCCCCTCTGTAGCCCATCTTGCTGTATAAGATTTTACCGGTAGAGAACCTACCCTGAACTGGAAATATAATTTCCGGTCGAATTGTTTGGTTATTATGTCCCAATTCTGCTCCAGGCCTGGAGATGGTTTGAATTCTATAAATCTGCCCGTGAGTGAGGACATATCACCATTCCTGTAGGTAATATGGGTCACTAATTCCCCATATTTCTCTTTTAAGATCTCCTTAGAGGGGAAAGGAAGCACCTAATGGATTTTCCCAGAGTGTTGCCATGCCCATGTTTGTTACAGATGCTCTGACCTCCCATAGCCATTTGATTTTGTGGGAGTAGTCAGCACCGATTAGATCTTTTAAGCCTGCTGCAAAGGGAGCCAGTTCTGGGGTACACCAAATTCTGCACCTGTATAATATAGGGCGCAGTCTCGCTATGTCTACCAGCACTTTCCTGCCTAAATTGTACAGCAGTGGGCGTGTTGGAGTACTTTGTGGGAGGCTCGTAACCTTATGTAAAAAAACATTTTCGGCAGCTGATAGCTTTGACATCTTCTCAAACCACCAGAGTTCGACTCCGTATAAGGTGGAAATGACCACTTTCAGATTATATATTTGGAGGACCGGGCCAACTGGTTTTGTCAATGAGGTGTTGAATTCTGCTTGTAGAACTCCTGATAGCTGCCGGTTTTTCAAAGTGGCCATATCTAACTGTCGATCCCACCTTAGATCGTTCTGTATCATGACCCCCAGATACGTGAAGACACTAACTTATTCCAGGGTGAGCTCATGTTAGCGTTTTTCTGCTAATTACATCCATTCCCTAGGATAACTCTTCATACTACTTGTCAATAAACTAAAATAGGTCACGTAAATATGTTAATGTGGTTCACAATTCTAACACTTACATTTACACAAAACACAAATATATGCGGGTGTGTTCTAGACGTGATTATGATAAACCCCCTATAAATGGGAAAAATGAAATATGTAATTTCCACCCTATCAGTTCCCCCCATATGATGGTGTTGAGTCATCATAATAATCTCCAACATCCACTGACCTAAACGGATCCAAAATTCCCATAGTAACTGTCCAACAGTCTCTCCATCCTTCTTTCCCTTTCGCTTAAGGAGTTCTGCAACTGCCTTGCTTTCTGCCATTTATATGCCCTCATCATTCCAACTTAAACAATGATACAGATTATTATGATCAATATCCGTTTTAGGATGTCCATAAAGATTCCACTTCCCAAGTTTGTCACCCACTTTCCAACTGCATCAAATGCTTTTCCAATTTTATTGCAAACTCCTTCAAGCTGCCAAATCTTGGAACTGCTGATGTATATCAGTGACATTACTAAAATATCCCTTCAGATCTTTCAGAATCCAACAGACTCCACCCTCTTTTGCGAGTAAGACATTGAATGCAAGCCGGTTCTGCATCATCATAGCCCTTATCGAGACCATCTACCCATCAATGAGTAGCAGAGACTTAGCTGTGTTAACAGACAACTTACTTACAGTCTAAACTTGACATCATTAAGCACCACTTCCAAACTAGGTATTATTGATCCAAAAATGTCTTCCACAATTTCTCCAGCACTAAATTTACATTTTCCTTGCTTTTTGATCTTCCTTCAGGACTTTTTAAGTCATCCAGATGATATATTTTCCGAAACACAACCGCCAAATAGCTCATACCACACCATTTGCTTGGCAAAGGTACATACGCATTCTTTCCACACACAAAATATGCTCCCTGTACCATGCAAATTGACTTCTGCAAAAACGTCTTCCAAGGCCCATTGACCAAAAATATATGATCGGATACACTCTGTCCTACAAATAGAGAATTGTGACTACTCTCACCCTGTTGTATGCAAAGTTTTCCTCGCTGTTGCAAATCTAGAGCTATCGGACTAGAACTCCCTTTAGCCTTATGAGCCAATTCCCTCTTGGTCCAGTCAGAATCCTTATCTGTGTTATCAACATTATTAACTAATCTTCTACGTTTGTTTTCTTTTCTATATCTGTTAGTATGCAAATTAAATTATGTCTATGTGTGTAAGCAGTGTCTAATTTTATAATTGGTGCAAAATAATTTTACATTCTTTCTATTCTCCTTTGCATATTGTACTTGCAAGATTTATATTTGTACTTGTGAGATTCAAGATGTCCGACAGGTGAAGGGATGGCCTTTTTGGCCTCTAATCCCCTGTTATCTACCTCCTACCGGGACCCTTTTTCTCTCACCTGTGGTCATGTTCAACTGCTGTCCCCGTCTCTGCAATCTCCCGCTTCTTGGCTCGAGATCTTCGGAGTAAGGCGTGATTGATGTCCGGACCGTGGAGACCCAGCTATCTTGGCCGATGCTGGGTGGAGCTGCTAGATCGGCTATAGGGAGATGGGCTCCGGCTTCGTTGCCTCAGCCGTCACCTACCCAGCCGGACTTCGGGCACAGCTCTCCTCGTCTCTCCACGTTTTCCTTCCCCCGTCTCCCTGAAGAGACACCAGGGAAAAGTGGATCCTCTTTCTTCCCGGATGGCTGCTGGGGACATGGCGGAGGATCTCTCTCTCCTCCGGCCATCGCCTGACTCTTACGGACCTGAAACTGGTTTACTGGCATCCCGCTGCACAGGAAAGTATAATCAATGTGAAAGCAGTGAAGGACTGGGTTATTCTAAGACCCAGCGGTGCCAGGGGACAACACCTGAAACCTTCGTGGGTTACCTGTTCTGGCGTACGAAACACAGAGACACGGGACACTTCCAGCGACGTCAGAGATCAGCGTTTATTTACTGCAGGGATACAGAAATCACAAGAAGTACACAACGTGTAGGTTCTCGGAGACTGCTTCAAATTGCAAAAGTGGATCGCTCCTTTTATACACGTTTTTGCCATTGCACAGTATGGCGAACAAAGGTTACAACTCAGTTCCCTGTATGTAAAAAGTGACGGTTGCACCAGGCTAAGTGCAAAGATTAAGTTACACAAAACGTAGCAACTTCAGAGATATACAACAAACCATAATTTTTTCAATACAATAATGTAACTTAAACAATTAGAAATTTTGTATTTTTTATTTTAATATTTCATTTTTATTTTTGTAGTTTCATAACCAATTTTATATTCATGATGGGTATTTAATTTACTCACAAAGACTACATATATAAGACAATCAATATGATACAAACAACAAATACATGAAACAATCAAGCATTAGCAATTGGATATATTGCTAAGATACGCAAAGGTGATTTCGTTGATTGATAATTCACTCAATGACATTAGATTAATTCAAGAGTATACAATTTTATAACAAGATAAAAACACTGAGTAAAATCACAGAAATATGAAATGACGCGTTTCGGCAAAGCCTTCTTCAGATTATTCTGTGTCAGTGATTGCTGTAAAAAAACAGACATTTTTTTATATCCTTACTTCTCTGTAAAAATCTAATACAATATGTAGAAACACAATTCAACAACCCAATATGACAATACTGGTATGTATTATTTTCACTCTGAAGTTACCTAATTTTGTTGACACTTGATAAATGAGTCAGGAGACTCAATGGCAATTAGCTCATATTTAATATTAAAAACAATATCTACCACTGTACCCGTTAGGGAACCCACATCCAAGTAATGTCATAAAATTTAGAACAATTTGAAAGACCAATTAGTGACAAATGATACAAAAATTATCCTCTATAACACCACAAAGAAAGGATAAAAAAAAAAAGAAAACAGAAAAAACTAAGAGATGATGATGGTACAAAAAATAGAAAAGAATTGTTAAAGATCGTCTCCTACCTATAGTTTTAATTAATTGACAATTTGATTCGCAGCTCTATGATCGGTCAAGTAGCTCTCTGGCAGTCGGATTTAATCTTAAAAGAAAAAAATATAACAGAATACAATATTGATTAACTCATATATATGTATAGGAATGTTTATGGTCCCACAAGTCTAAAGCAATGAAAATGGAAAAGAGGGAGGGAAAGAATAGCTGTAGACTCTTACCCAATGATGCTATATTGAGACAACCCTCGATGGTCTTGATACGAAAAAATAAGATAAGATGGCCCCTACTCTTATCTTCTAAAAGATATGCCTAGAAGAGATGGAGGGAAAACCTCATTGTCGTATACTATAATCTGTATTGGGACTGGTACAATATTTCAATAGTGATCACTGTTGACGTGCATGAACTAATTGATTACACTTACCCAATATGTCGGTTGTGAATATTTGAAAATTTGATAGTTTACAAATGCCGGGAATAGGATGTTTCTCTCTTACACCCCTCTGGCATTAATCGTTATATGGGTATCCTCTCTCGTGGACATAATCAGTATAAATATAAATGCTACCGGAGAACGATATCCTGGACTTCAGAGGGCATTCACGGGTATGACTGTGAATGGAACAAATTGATGTTTTAACGTGGGGAAAAAATGCAAAGAAGCATCATACATACATAATGTAGCGAAAAGCGGATTAGTTATATTTACTACTTGATTTAATCCCCTTGCAGTGAAGTGCACGTGGGGCCAAATTTCTATTATGGATATATGCAAACATTTTTTTTGTTCTTGACCCCCTTGATGCCTAACTGGCATAGAATCTAATACGCCATTCTCTAAAGAAAAGGTGGCTACATACTAATAAAGCACAGAGGTAGAAGACCTCCCCAAATTAACTAGTCTAATCTGCAGTTTAAGTTGTTGGTACATACCAGAGTGGGGCAAAGATGCGGCGTGGCTAGTTTCTCTGTATCGCCATACGGAGGTAAACGCTCGCAATACGAGAGCTTATAAGTGAACCATTAGGTTCGTTTTGATGACGTAAAGAACAAGCGCATGCGTGTAAGATTCAGGTATGTAAGGTCCTAATAATTCGGCCATTTTGGAGTGGTGAATATTTACGGAGACTTGACATGGACGATAATGGGAGATAAGACTAATCTGACATGAAGATACGCACCCCTGATTAAAAAATTTTTTTTTTAAAAACAACCCTCACTTTATCTTGTACCGGGGAGGGACTGGTAATATCACGATATTTACCAAGGTGACTAACGTGGCAAAATATAAAAATTTATTGCCTGTATCGTGCATAAGTGGTCGCCAATGATACGGCCATCTTAAAATGGGGCGCTGTACGTGTAAAGAACGTGTCCGAATAATTACACCAGATCAAAACCGTGTGTTAACAAGACAGAGATATATAGAAATTAGGGGCATTATGTTACGTGTAGTACGAAGATAAACATGATAATCTAATCCATCTGTAAATAGGTCCATCCATAACAAACGTAATACTCGAATAGACAAGTGGAACACTATATGTCATGACTTAACCCTGTCTAATTGGTATGAAATACATGTATTAGTCTCTTCGAATCAAAAGATTCAAAATAGTTGAGCCAAACAAGCCATGAGAATTAGCTATGTAATTATAATACTACTTTATAGCTTGATCCCATGGAATGGACAGATTCAAACCCTTGGTGGCCGTGCCCAAAGTGAAAATCCAGTACACTTCCCTGAACTTTCTAATGGTATCCATATTAGTTCCTACTTTCTTTATGATTTTTTCAATAATATACCATCGCATCTCGTCCGGTTGGTGATTATGTTCCAAATAGTGAGTCACCATTGGAGCTACAGTCTTTTTAGTCCGTATAGCGGACCTGTGTTCCGTAAGTCTAACATTTATGGGTCTGCTGGTTTCACCTATATATCCAAGACTACATGGGCATACTATCAGATATATTACGTTCGATGTTTTGCAATTACTCATGCTGGTCGACGTAAGAGTCTGATTGTTAAATTGATACGTTGGGCCTTCTATTGCTGATGGACAGGATTTGCAACTCGTGCATTTATATGTGCCAACCACCGGTTGACCATCTGTGAGTCTGGTTTGATGCAATGGGACACTATCAATATTCATACGTGAGTTGACTATGTGATCTTTTAAATTTTTGTTTCGTCTGAACGCAAACATAGGTTTAGGTATGATATCTGTAGTCAATGTATCCACATTGAGTATTTGCCAACTGGAGTAAACTGCATGTCTAATCCTGTCATTGAGCATGGAATGACGGGCAATAAACACTAAGGTGGGTTCTACTCTGTCCTGCTTAGGAGTGAGCAAATGCTGTCGGTCAAAGAACCGAGCTCGCTTGTATGAATCCCTAATAATCTTTTTGGGATAACCTCTGTTCTTGAATTTAATTTTCATTGCTACAGATTTGGTATCAAAATCCAAAATGTTAGTACAGTTACGTCTGAGACGCAAAAATTCCCCGAAGGGAATACTGTTTTTCTGGGTAGCAGGGTGAAAACTGTCATAATGTAGAAGGGTATTCCTGGCTGTCGGCTTAATGAATAAATCAACAACTAGGGAGCCTGATTCATGCTTAATAAGTATGTCCAAATACTCTACTTGTTTGGAGCTAATAGTATATGTGAAATGAATATTCGGGTCACATACATTAATCCATTCTAGGAATTGTTTAAGATTTTCTTCAACATCAATCCAAACAAAAAAAATGTCATCAATGAATCGTGACCATTTGGTCACAGATTCAAAAAAAGGCGCAATTTCATTAAAGATGAACTTGTTTTCAAATGAAGACATGTAAATATTGGCTACCGTGGGTGCGCATGAAGCGCCCATACTTACACCTTGGCTTTGCTTGTATAATTGTCCATTAAATTCAAAAATGTTATCGGATAATACTATTTGAAGACATTCCAAAATGAAAATGCTAGGACCTACAGTCTTATAAGCCTTGATGAACCAATGTACAGCTTCAATTGCTCCATCTATGGGGATGTTGCTGTATAAAGATTCAATGTCCATGGTAACTAGAAATTGAGTTTGAGGGTGAAAAATGGTACCTTCAACTAAGTTATGGCATTCCCAAAATCCATAAAAGTGAAAAAGATCCCCCTCTCAGACCCATCGTTACAACTATAGGGTCGATTACAGAACCGTTGGCTAAATATGTGGACGCACTACTTTGCCCATATGTCACTCAGACACCTGCATTTGTACAAGATACAAGACATATTATTAACTTAGTTGAAGGTACCATTTTTCACCCTCAAACTCAATTTCTAGTTACCATGGACATTGAATCTTTTAGTATTAGTATTTAGTATTATCCGATAACATTTTTGAATTTAATGGACAATTATACAAGCAAAGCCAAGGTGTAAGTATGGGCGCTTCATGCGCACCCACGGTAGCCAATATTTACATGTCTTCATTTGAAAACAAGTTCATCTTTAATGAAATTGCGCCTTTTTTTGAATCTGTGACCAAATGGTCACGATTCATTGATGACATTTTTTTTGTTTGGATTGATGTTGAAGAAAATCTTAAACAATTCCTAGAATGGATTAATGTATGTGACCCGAATATTCATTTCACATATACTATTAGCTCCAAACAAGTAGAGTATTTGGACATACTTATTAAGCATGAATCAGGCTCCCTAGTTGTTGATTTATTCATTAAGCCGACAGCCAGGAATACCCTTCTACATTATGACAGTTTTCACCCTGCTACCCAGAAAAACAGTATTCCCTTCGGGGAATTTTTGCGTCTCAGACGTAACTGTACTAACATTTTGGATTTTGATACCAAATCTGTAGCAATGAAAATTAAATTCAAGAACAGAGGTTATCCCAAAAAGATTATTAGGGATTCATACAAGCGAGCTCGGTTCTTTGACCGACAGCATTTGCTCACTCCTAAGCAGGACAGAGTAGAACCCACCTTAGTGTTTATTGCCCGTCATTCCATGCTCAATGACAGGATTAGACATGCAGTTTACTCCAGTTGGCAAATACTCAATGTGGATACATTGACTACAGATATCATACCTAAACCTATGTTTGCGTTCAGACGAAACAAAAATTTAAAAGATCACATAGTCAACTCACGTATGAATATTGATAGTGTCCCATTGCATCAAACCAGACTCACAGATGGTCAACCGGTGGTTGGCACATATAAATGCACGAGTTGCAAATCCTGTCCATCAGCAATAGAAGGCCCAACGTATCAATTTAACAATCAGACTCTTACGTCGACCAGCATGAGTAATTGCAAAACATCGAACGTAATATATCTGATAGTATGCCCATGTAGTCTTGGATATATAGGTGAAACCAGCAGACCCATAAATGTTAGACTTACGGAACACAGGTCCGCTATACGGACTAAAAAGACTGTAGCTCCAATGGTGACTCACTATTTGGAACATAATCACCAACCGGACGAGATGCGATGGTATATTATTGAAAAAATCATAAAGAAAGTAGGAACTAATATGGATACCATTAGAAAGTTCAGGGAAGTGTACTGGATTTTCACTTTGGGCACGGCCACCAAGGGTTTGAATCTGTCCATTCCATGGGATCAAGCTATAAAGTAGTATTATAATTACATAGCTAATTCTCATGGCTTGTTTGGCTCAACTATTTTGAATCTTTTGATTCGAAGAGACTAATACATGTATTTCATACCAATTAGACAGGGTTAAGTCATGACATATAGTGTTCCACTTGTCTATTCGAGTATTACGTTTGTTATGGATGGACCTATTTACAGATGGATTAGATTATCATGTTTATCTTCGTACTACACGTAACATAATGCCCCTAATTTCTATATATCTCTGTCTTGTTAACACACGGTTTTGATCTGGTGTAATTATTCGGACACGTTCTTTACACGTACAGCGCCCCATTTTAAGATGGCCGTATCATTGGCGACCACTTATGCACGATACAGGCAATAAATTTTTATATTTTGCCACGTTAGTCACCTTGGTAAATATCGTGATATTACCAGTCCCTCCCCGTTACAAGATAAAGTGAGGGTTGTTTTTCAAAAAAATTTTTTTAATCAGGGGTGCGTATCTTCATGTCAGATTAGTCTTATCTCCCATTATCGTCCATGTCAAGTCTCCGTAAATATTCACCACTCCAAAATGGCCGAATTATTAGGACCTTACATACCTGAATCTTACACGCATGCGCTTGTTCTTTACGTCATCAAAACGAACCTAATGGTTCACTCCACCACATATAAGCTCTCGTATTGCGAGCGTTTACCTCCGTATGGCGATACAGAGAAACTAGCCACGCCGCATCTTTGCCCCACTCTGGTATGTACCAACAACTTAAACTGCAGATTAGACTAGTTAATTTGGGGAGGTCTTCTACCTCTGTGCTTTATTAGTATGTAGCCACCTTTTCTTTAGAGAATGGCGTATTAGATTCTATGCCAGTTAGGCATCAAGGGGGTCAAGAACAAAAAAAATGTTTGCATATATCCATAATAGAAATTTGGCCCCACGTGCACTTCACTGCAAGGGGATTAAATCAAGTAGTAAATATAACTAATCCGCTTTTCGCTACATTATGTATGTATGATGCTTCTTTGCATTTTTTCCCCACTTTAAAACATCAATTTGTTCCATTCACAGTCATACCCGTGAATGCCCTCTGAAGTCCAGGATATCGTTCTCCGGTAGCATTTATATTTATACTGATTATGTCCACGAGAGAGGATACCCATATAACGATTAATGCCAGAGGGGTGTAAGAGAGAAACATCCTATTCCCGGCATTTGTAAACTATCAAATTTTCAAATATTCACAACCGACATATTGGGTAAGTGTAATCAATTAGTTCATGCACGTCAACAGTGATCACTATTGAAATATTGTACCAGTCCCAATACAGATTATAGTATACGACAATGAGGTTTTCCCTCCATCTCTTCTAGGCATATCTTTTAGAAGATAAGAGTAGGGGCCATCTTATCTTATTTTTTCGTATCAAGACCATCGAGGGTTGTCTCAATATAGCATCATTGGGTAAGAGTCTACAGCTATTCTTTCCCTCCCTCTTTTCCATTTTCATTGCTTTAGACTTGTGGGACCATAAACATTCCTATACATATATATGAGTTAATCAATATTGTATTCTGTTATATTTTTTTCTTTTAAGATTAAATCCGACTGCCAGAGAGCTACTTGACCAATCATAGAGCTGCGAATCAAATTGTCAATTAATTAAAACTATAGGTAGGAGACGATCTTTAACAATTCTTTTCTATTTTTTGTACCATCATCATCTCTTAGTTTTTTCTGTTTTCTTTTTTTTTTTATCCTTTCTTTGTGGTGTTATAGAGGATAATTTTTGTATCATTTGTCACTAATTGGTCTTTCAAATTGTTCTAAATTTTATGACATTACTTGGATGTGGGTTCCCTAACGGGTACAGTGGTAGATATTGTTTTTAATATTAAATATGAGCTAATTGCCATTGAGTCTCCTGACTCATTTATCAAGTGTCAACAAAATTAGGTAACTTCAGAGTGAAAATAATACATACCAGTATTGTCATATTGGGTTGTTGAATTGTGTTTCTACATATTGTATTAGATTTTTACAGAGAAGTAAGGATATAAAAAAATGTCTGTTTTTTTACAGCAATCACTGACACAGAATAATCTGAAGAAGGCTTTGCCGAAACGCGTCATTTCATATTTCTGTGATTTTACTCAGTGTTTTTATCTTGTTATAAAATTGTATACTCTTGAATTAATCTAATGTCATTGAGTGAATTATCAATCAACGAAATCACCTTTGCGTATCTTAGCAATATATCCAATTGCTAATGCTTGATTGTTTCATGTATTTGTTGTTTGTATCATATTGATTGTCTTATATATGTAGTCTTTGTGAGTAAATTAAATACCCATCATGAATATCAAATTGGTTATGAAACTACAAAAATAAAAATGAAATATTAAAATAAAAAATACAAAATTTCTAATTGTTTAAGTTACATTATTGTATTGAAAAAATTATGGTTTGTTGTATATCTCTGAAGTTGCTACGTTTTGTGTAACTTAATCTTTGCACTTAGCCTGGTGCAACCGTCACTTTTTACATACATTGAACTTCCCTGCTAAGGCTTATCCTTTTTGCAGGGGACCCCTTGTCCTTTCCCAAATACAACTCAGTTCCCACAATAAACTTCAAAAGAGTTGTGTTCATGTTTCAGGAGGCTGTAACATAATTACAGCAGCATTGCCGGTTCCCAACTGTAAAAACATATCTACCCCGCAATAAAACACATTCCATTCTGACCGTAAACACATTAGGAGAGGGGACAAAAACAGATGCAAAGAAAGGACAAGGATGCACAACAGGTTAAAAAAGAGTGTCGGGAGTAATAAAGGAAACTTGATGACAGGATCAAAGACCTCGTGTCCAATGCATGCATGACTGAAACAATAGGCTAGCACGGCAAGATGAGTCTCGAGCGGGGCCATCTGCCTTCGCCGTGTCATTTCCCTTATCGTAGAAGTCACCCTCAAAGAAACACGTGTCCCTCATGTAAGCTTGGGAGTCCCAGGGTCACAAAGCGGGCAACGTCCGTTCGCTGGCTACTTGAGGGCAAGAAACAAAATGGATGCCGTATCTAAAATGGAACCCGAGGGTTCGGATGAACAAACCCAAAAATGAGACGAACCATACGTGGTTGCGTAGCGAAACTGCGTACACCCACTATACTCGTCATTTGCGGTTCGTAGACACCAAACTCATCAATATTCGTCACCACTAAAAAAGTGTCGTTCCGTATCACACGGAACCTCAGACGCTCCTTTTGCCCTCAGGTAGGCAAGCACTAGTCAAGATCGGAATCGATTTCAATATTCATCAGATCGTTCACCTGCTGCTGGAACATCATTCTATTCATCAATGTCTCCTTGGTAACAGATGGCCGTCTTATACACGTTGTAGCACAAAGGCCACATAAGGCAGGACCACACTGCACACAAAGACAACACGTGAATAGAAACGTTACAACAACCCCTACGATCATCAGAATTTTCCAACCCCAAGTGGATATCAAGCCCCAAAACCATCCTAGAAGTGTCCAATTTCCTTCGTCCACATGTATGGACTCAGAAATCTTGTGCAACTTTGAGATGGCTTGGTAGACAGTTGGAGCATTGTCAGGAATGAAAATGCAACAGCTCGAATGGATAACTTTACACACACCACCTCTATCTGCGAGAACGACGTCTAGAACCATCCGGTTCTGCAACGTCATGAGTCTATCCGCCTGAAGTTCAGCTGTTAAGTTACCAAGGGCACTTGCGGTAATATTAGCAGTCGACTCGACTACACGGGTCAACTGTCTTAGGTTCCTACTATTAACCATAGGTCCCCAAAACGGCAGGAAACCCTTAAAGAAATCTCCTGCTTCTTGACCGGCACTATCCTCTTTGCGAATAACGCCTCTCACAACTCTAGTCTTGTGATAGTCTGAGGCAACTGTAAAAGTCGGTGGTAAAAGATTCGCAATATAACAGGTACCCGAAAAATCACGGGGTAACCATGTATATGCGCGTTCATAACATACGAAATAAGTGCCCTTAGCAGTCAGGAAAACAGGGGAAGAGAGCATCGGTAGGACATACGTGTCAGTACAAGCACTGTTCCCAAGTTGTGCTCTCGGATTTCGACCCAAACCTTTCAGGCAGAAATTACCGAGGTGTGGTACAATCCATATTGGGGACGAGCTCTTAAGCTGTCTATCACCCACTGAAACACTATACTCAGCCTCACTCAGATCCTTATAGGCTTGCACCTCTTCATCTGGGATAAGCGATGCATCAAAAACATCTCTATCTAAATCCGCTATCGCTATCGCCAAAGGCTTGTGGTACGGACCGGGACCAAAATTGACAGAGCGTGGCTCTCGACTGGGGTAGGAATCTAGTGCACTACGAAACATAGTTTGGAATGCTCGAGCGGAACCCTGGGAGCTGTAAGGAAGGACCAAATACGGAATACCCCTATCCATGGTATGTGGCATTAACCCACACACCCAACAGTTGGTAGTATTCATCACCAACTGATGCTGATGTAGGAGTTGAACGAAGGAGTTATTCATAAATTCCGCACGTCTAACCTGTTCGTGTTGAGGCAAAGGATGAAAAGAATGTGGGGAAACAGTGGTGATGGAGCTTAGTTTAGGAGAAAGGGTAGGTGAAACAGAAGGCAATAACAACTGTATTCCAAAATACACTCCGCCCACCAATAGCATAGATACAGTCAGAAACAGTAGGAATACCTGAAACAGAAAACATTTTGTTCGTACAACCCTATATAACTCTGATCTCTGCGCCGACATCCTTTCTTCTTCCAACAGCTTAGAGAATGCCATCCTCTACAAACCGTCCGTGACGTACTTGACGCACTTCGTTCTGAGTAGCGATTATCAATCCCCAGGAGTTCCCAGGAATCGACAAAAGTAACCGACCTAGCGTCAGAAACCTGCTAAACAGAAAGGAGTACCCGCACGGCCCTACGGTAACCCGGATGGTAGGGTTTCCTCAAAACGTTCAGTTTTAATACAAATCTCTTTAGCAGTGGAAAACACATAAAAACTCAAAAAGAAAGGATGTAATTGTCCATAATGTTCATAGCACCGAAAAAGGAAAAAAAACAAATATACGACTTAATTTTTATTAGTCCTTTAAACGAAGAAAGTATCGACTTCTTCCAGGTCGAGTTTGCTCTACAAACAATTGTTCAGCTGGCGCAACAGTGTTCGATAAAGTGAACGACGAGTCGGACCTTGGGTTCTCTGCTACTGATGACTCCACAAGTGGGTTTGGCAGCGACACATCATCTCCTACAGGTTGAGCGTCACTAAACGGCACAAACTTTAAAGGAGTCTCAGTTTCCGTTGCCGCAATCCCAGTTCTCACCCAACCGTCTGTTGGTGAGGGGATCGGTACCTTTTTTCGTGTGGCCGGCGTGAACCCAGTTCTTCCGGCCCTCCAATCGAACCGCAGTCCTCGTTGTCAACAAGACTTGAAAGGGTCCTACGAATCTTGGCTCCAAGTTACGTTTCCGACCAAAATTTCGGGTAACGACCCAATCGCCTGGCCGGAGCTGATGTCCAGGACCCTCTGTCTGCGCCGGTAGAGCTTCAAAGACCTGTTGATGGATCAACCGTAATTTAGTGGTCAAATCATGAAGGTAATCAATTAGCATTGGATACTCAAGACTATCAAAGGCCCTAGGTCTCGGGACTCCCCAAATGTTCGCAGGGCGGCCGAACACAATCTCATATGGGCTAAGCCCTACTCGAGAGTGTACAGTCGCCCTGGTTGATAGGAGAGCCAGAGGCAAGGCATCAGGCCATGATAGACCAGTGGTAGCTTGTATTTTTGCAAGTTTCAGTTTCAGGGTACCATTGTACCCTTCAACCAAACCCGCTGCCTGAGGATGATTAGCGCTATGGAATTTTTGACGGATTCCAAGGCCCTTACACACACTCTGCATCACACTTCCTACAAACTCACTTCCATTATCCGACCACACGATCCGTGGCATTCCATACCTAGGAAAGTATTCCTTCAGCAGGATTTTCGCTGTGGACAGGGCAGTATTATCCTTAAGAGGATAGGCCTCAATCCATCTAGAGAACGCACAAACCACAACCAAAACATACTTCAGGTTATTGCATCTCTCCATATGGATAAAGTCCAGTTGGATCACCTCAAAGGGACAAACAGGGGGAGCAAAATGACCAGGTGGAGTGGGGGTGCCCTTGCCAGGATTGTACATCAAACACACCATGCAATTCTTAACCACTCTCTCAGCACACTTAGTAATACCCTCATTCTTCCATAACGGTGACAAGAACTTACATATCCCTTTTGCACTAATATGTGACAACCCATGAGCCATCGTCACGACAGCTAATACGTACGCATCTGGTAACATCCACCTCTCACGTTCCGTCAAGTCAACCCAACATCCATGCATATCCAACCTTCCCGTACTTTCTTTCCACTTGATCTTTTCAGCTTCAGTTGCCTCGTTCTGAATTGCTTTCACACTCTCAACAGTGTCTTCACACATACCAGTTTCCGTCGGCCATCTCACTGAACTTGTCACGTACATTCGAGTTGTAAGATTCTAAGCCGTTTCCTTAGCAATCTCATCTGCAAATGCATTACCACGACCAACATCATCCGTCACTTTCCGATGTGCACTACATTTAACAATCGCCACTTGTTTAGGCAATGTAAGTGCATCCAAGAGATCATTCACGAGCTGCCCGTGTTGGATCTTCGTCCCATGCGATGTCATAAATCCTCTTTCTCTCCAAAGTCTTCCAAAACTGTGCGCAACGCCGAATGCGTACTGACTGTCGGTAAACACATTCACTCGCTTTCCCTTAGACAAGACACATGCCCTTGTCAATGCAATCAACTCTGCCGCTTGTGCTGAATTCTGATTCAATCTCGCAGTTTCCACAACCGTGCTCAACGTCACTACAGCATACGCAGTCGTCACATCGCCATTCGGCAATTTAAAGCAAGAACCATCAACATACAAAGTACCATCGGGACCTGCCAAAGGAGTGTTTTTCAGGTCCACACGACCCTTTGTTTCTTCCTCAGTTCGTAAATAACAATCATGTGGTGGTACATCATCTGATTCCATATTACAACAATGTCGCCGGATTTAGTACATTACAACGCTTGATCTGTATATGACTTGCCAAAAGGGTCAGCTCGTACCCAGACAACCTTGCACTCGTCAGATGTTGAGTTTTTGTACGATTCAGGAGAGTATCAACTGCATGCGGAACCATCACTATGAGCATAATCCATGACAAGACCTGCGGATTGTCGAATAGACGCCGCAGCTGCCGCCGTCGCCCTCAAGCAACTCGGCAACGCTCTAGCTACCGGGTCTAAGGTCGAGGAAAAATATGCACATGGGCGCTGCTTGTCACCAAATTGTTGCGTTAAAACACTCAACGCACAGCCTTCCCTCTCGTGGACGTATAGTGTAAATGGCTTGCTGTAATCAGGAGTACCTAACACAGGAGCCGAACACAACGCATCACGAAGTTCAGAAAAACTTTTCTGACATTCCTCCGTCCATGGCAAAGGAGTCGAAACATCCTTGCACGTAAGAGCTATCAATGGCTTCGCTAACAGTGAAAAATTTGGAATCCACTGTCTACAGTATGACGTGATACCTAAAAAGGCACGCACGTCTCTCTGAGTCGTCGGCACAGTCATTCGAGCAATTGCTGAGATTCTTTCAGGGGTCAACCTTCTTCCCGCCTTTGACAATAAGTGACCTAGGTAGGTAACTTCTTGACAACAATATTGCAATTTAGAAGGTGACACCTTGTGGTGTAAGTCGCATAGATGCTGCAACAGTGACACAGTAGCAGTCTTGCAAATTTGTTCAGTGTCTGCAGCTACCAACAGATCGTCAACGTACTGAATCACGGCCGCACCAGCTGGCAGCACGAATGCATCAAGTTGGCTCTTGAGAGCTTGGCTGTAGATCGATGGGCTCTCACAGTAGCCTTGAGGTGCACGTTTGAACCGGAAGCTACGACCACCTAATGAAAAACCAAACAAATCTCGACTTTCCTCAGCAATCGGAATGCTAAAGAACGCATTCTTCAGATCAATTACCGAGAACCATGATGCAGAGGCTGGAATCAGAGTCAGGAAAGCTGTAATGTCGGGCACCACAGGAAACTGCGGGACAACAATTTTATTTACCTCCCGTAAGTCAATAACTAGACGGTACACAGGGGGCTTGGAGGGATCAGTTCGCTACAGAATAGGCAACACAGGACTATTACACACGTTACCTCGTGTCTCCTCAATAACATCTTTATCGATCAAATCATAGATGATCGCTAATAGTGCCCGTTCACCATCAAGGGAGATACGATACTGGGGTATGCGCGGTAATCGCGCATCAACTTTCAATTGAACAACATAAGGTGGTATTTCCAGCAGGCCCACATCATTGGGACCTGTCGCCCACAAAGAAGCCGGAAGAGAACTCAATTCCGGTGGGAGCTTGTCGAACGATAGATACATAGGGGAAATCACTCTCTGACCCAATGTAAGCTCCACTCCCGTAGGAGAGCAGTACAAAGTCGCATGTAACCTTTTCAACAAATCCAAGCCCAAAAGATTCTCACCACAACCAGTAGTCAAAATCAAAGGAGCTTCTAACTCATGAGACCCAATCGTAAGGGGCAAGGGGCTAGAAACTGGATTGCTAACGGGGGCGCCAGAGAATCCAACGGAAACATTCGTTAAGCCAGACAAAGGCGCGCCAGGGAGTTTCGAATGCATGATGGAACTTTTTGCTGCACCAGTGTCCAACAGAAAAGGCTCAACGACGCCCAATGTGGCAACTGCGACATAGGGCCCCCTCTGATCTACCAGAACTGATACTTCTCCCTTCCTTTGTCTATGGCTGTCCTAGTAGATACCGTCCGTATCAACATCACGCTCGACATAATAGTCGTCCACATGATACTGTGCAGATCTACCAGACGATCGCGTCGATCGAAACAATTCTGCGAGTCTGACGAAGTCGCAAGACACTCGGCCTGAGTCTGAGTAACACCGCGACCTCTACCACGTGAAGCTTGTTGAGGACCACTACGACCTCCTCGAGCCGACACACCATTGTTCCTATCACGTAGAACTGGGCAATTAAACCTCAAATGGCCCTCCCCTCGACAATATGCACATTGATTATACCCCAACACAAAGCGAGGTGCGGGAGAGTCATTGCGCACCTGTGATCTGGGAAACTGCGATTGTGAGCGATTTGGCTGTTGCGAGTCATTGAAATTTGAGCGCGGAGGATACGCTTGCTGCAATAAGACCTTAGTTTTAAGATCCTTCGTTTTCTTATCTGCACGTTCGCTTTCTTCCTTTTCTCTGTTTTCGTAATATTGGGCCGTAGCCAATATTTGAGCAGTGGTAGAAACAGCCCACGAACTCTCAGAATTCTTCAACTTGTTGCTGAGTTCGGGCAACAAGTTCGATACAAATTTATCAACGAACAACCGCTGACCACCCTCCGAACTCATGTCCTGACCACTATGATCAACAAATGCTTCCTCAAATCTCGTAAAGAAATCAGAGACACTCTCATCCCTCTTTTGCTTACACGCGGACAATTTGTCCTAATTGACGCGCATTGCTGGCATAAGCGTTTTCATAAGAGTAATTATCCTCTGGGGCAAATCCACAATAAGCTGTTAAGGTTTAGCCCCACCAACTTGCTGGGCGTCTGCCGCCGTAAGGGCAGCCCAGTCACCGCCTAACTCAGCCGCGTGATTCTCGTGACGAATTTTCGCCCAAATCGGCTGAGGCACTACATTGCCAAACAACATATCGATATCAGCAAGATTCATAACAGTAGCATCCACTAGTTGGGACAACTCCTTATAATAACCTGCAGGATTTTTACGAGGATCGGGCAAAGTTTGCTTCACCTGCAAAACTTCCGATCGCTTCCAAGGGAGGTGTATCCACACTCTCTGAAAACGTCCTGGGACAGCAGGATTAGCATTAGGATCACCTGGCATCCACACTGGGGGAACTTCCCGCATAGGATATTGACCAGGTTTTGCCATCCACTCTTCGGTCTCGTCTTTAAACAACGCTCGAGGTTGCACTGTACATCGAAAGGATAACAGACGTTCTAGAGCAGCTCGAACTTTATCACCTACAATCACACCAGTTGTAAATTGATGCTGGAGCTCAGAAACCTCAGACGGTACATTATCGACCACATCATGATCCCACTCTTCCCTCAACGATTTACACATTTCCTCAAACACGAATCGTTGCGTGGGCGTATTAAACTGGGAAAATGTTTCAAACACTATACGCGAAGTGTACTTAACAGGATTACGAATCCATTTACGTGCCATTTTTACCAACGATTCACGTTCCCTACCATCAGGAAGCTGGCTGCGCCTCTGAGCAACATCAGAAAGAGTCGATCCAAGTATTGGCCCAAAAAGCGGAGAATAAAGAGTAGCAACAGCATTCAGGAGACGGCTACGAACAGAAGGAGAAGAAGAAGAAGGCACAGGAGCAACAACAGTAGGAGTGGAAACAATAGAGGTGGACGCGGCACCAGGAGTAGCCGGAACGACAGGCTGAGGAGGGGCTGGGAAAAGCGCAGTAGGAAGAAAAGCCGGTAAAGGAGGATGAACAATTTGGGGCACAAGAGGATTCGGGAGAGCGGGAGGAACGACGGGCTGACCAGCAGCCGCCAAAACAGCAGGTTGAGGAATAGGAAGAATCATAGGACCCACAGTATCTGGAGCATAGGGAGGTGGTGATTTCAACAAATAAGATAGGAGCGAATCTTCTATCACTTCTTCTCCCGTCTTATCGGCATTAGACGGTAACACCGGATAACACTTATCCACCGCCATATGATGAAGTGGAGCACTAAGTTCCTGCTCTTTCTCATCTTTGTCTCGCTGATACTGTTCAGCATTTCGCATCACCGTAATGACACCTTCTCCTTTATTTTTCTTACTCTGTTTGATTTCTTTCTGCTTGGCCTCTTTACGCCATAACCGGAAGGAATCAAACATGGCTGGCCTAGCCTTCTTTTTAAACAGTTTAGCTTCCAAATTATCTAAAACGGCAGTTTCGAAACTACCATGTGATGGCCAACTAAGAACACCATCATTTTTAGTGTAACAAACCCAATATTCGTTATATACGATAGGACCCACGCCATGGCGACTATAGAGCTCATAAATTGGAGTTCCAACACGAGGTATCGGACATGAATCCTCCAGCCGGGAATCCATTCTGCAACATTTAAGAAACCCAAACAAAGTACTACGGCCAGGCATCGTGCACACTAACCGAGTTTACAAACTTCAAGGGCTATCAAATTATGATGTCCTCGCACAAAAATGCGAGACCCTCGGTTTTGGCAATTGCAATCGTCAAATAAAACCCAACAACTAAGAACCACAAATGCTATGGAACCATGCGAACAACAAAGGAACACTGGGAGCGACCCACAAATACTTAACTGAAAGAGCAATGGCGTCACCAGGAAGGCCCGTCTATCGTCTCGCCGTACAAAGGACTACGCCAGGCGCCAAAACAGGTCGACAGTCAGGGCATCAGTCCGTTGCAGCCGTCAGGAGGCGGGGATCTTCGCGGGAAAAGACGTCGGGCCACTTATTTCGACAACTGGATCGATGAAGCGGGGTGCACCTTCCCTCGGAGATTTCACACGAAGTTCCTCACGATCGTCGGGCTTTGGACCGGTACCGCTGATGTCGCCCCACATTGGGCGCCAACTGAAGGACTGGGTTATTCTAAGACCCAGCGGTGCCAGGGGACAACACCTGAAACCTTCGTGGGTTACCTGTTCTGGCGTACGAAACACAGAGACACGGGACACTTCCAGCGACGTCAGAGATCAGCGTTTATTTACTGCAGGGATACAGAAATCACAAGAAGTACACAACGTGTAGGTTCTCGGAGACTGCTTCAAATTGCAAAAGTGGATCGCTCCTTTTATACACGTTTTTGCCATTGCACAGTATGGCGAACAAAGGTTACAACTCAGTTCCCACAATAAACTTCAAAAGAGTCGTGTTCATGTTTCAGGAGGCCGGAACATAATTACAGCAGCATTGCCGGTTCCCAACTGTAAAAACATATCTACCCCGCAATAAAACACATTCCATTCTGACCGTAAACACATTAGGAGAGGGGACAAAAACAGATGCAAAGAAAGGACAAGGATGCACAACAGGTTAAAAAAGAGTGTCGGGAGTAATAAAGGAAACTTGATGACAGGATCAAAGACCTCGTGTCCAATGCATGCATGACTGAAACAATAGGCTAGCATGGCAAGATGAGTCTCGAGCGGGGCCATCTGCCTTTGCCGTGTCATTTCCCTTATCGTAGAAGTCCGTTCGCTGGCTACTTGAGGGCAAGAAACAAAATGGATGCCGTATCTAAAATGGAACCCGAGGGTTCGGATGAACAAACCCAAAAATGAGACGAACCATACGTGGTTGCGTAGCGAAACTGCGTACACCCACTATACTCGTCATTTGCGGTTCGTAGACACCAAACTCATCCATATTCGTCATCACTAAAAAAGTGTCGTTCCGTCTCACACGGAACCTCAGCAGCAATAGACCACTTCACGACACTGCTGTATTGCTCCATTTAGCCCGCTTTCCTTTTTTCCTGAGTTGCTCGCCCTCCTGGCTCAGCTACTGCCTTCCTCTTCCGGGACGGCTGCCTTGATGCCCGTGCTGATTTCCCCAGACAAGGAGGACCCTGAGAGCGACCTGCGACCCTCTACCTTTTCCTCCCTCTTGAACCGACTGCCGCCTTCCCCATTCAGCTCTGCTTTTGGGGTATGTTTTTCATTGCTGGCTTTCTATTCATTTTTTTTAGTTCTACCCGCATTCCCGCCATCTTGTTTATGGGGTCTTTGTTCTCGGTCCTCTAGCTTGTGGATCCTTGCCACAAGTCAGCACCCTTTTCCGCCAGATTGACCATTCACCCTTCTTTGACCCCATCTGAGCCTCTGGTCTATTCGACTTACTTTCTCTAACTTTTTTTGTATCTATGGAAATTCTCTACGCCATGACTGGACTACCTAGACTTGATACGTATTTCTACCCCCTTGCTTTTCCCCCTCTACCATCTGTGCTTCTTATGACTTGTTTTTCAATTTTTACTTTTTGCTCTTCCAACGGATGTACTTATTTAAAAATGTCTTGCCACAGGTCAGTGCCCTTTTCAGCCAGACTGACCATTCGCCCTTTTTTGACCCCTCTGAGCCTCCGGCTTGTTCGACTTACCTTCTCCAACTTTTTTTATATCCACAGAAGTTCTCTACGCCATGAATGGACTACCTAGACGTGATACGTATTTCTACCACCTTGCTTTTCCCCCTCTAACATCTGTGCTTCTCAGGACTTGTTTTTCTATTTTACTTTTTGCTCCACCAACGGATGTACCTATTTAAAAATGTCTTTCTTTATGCTATGATATGCTCTAGAAACTAATGTAACCATGTAACACTGTTCCGTTTGTAACCAATATCCTCAAGTGAAGCGCTCTGATCCCTTTGGGTCTAGCCAGCGCTATATAAAACATTTCAAATAAATAAATAAATACTTATTCAGATGTGTCTATACAGTTATTTCTGAAAGCACCACATCATAATTTGAGAAGTAGTGCTCATAATGGCCCTTTCCATAGAACATACTTAGGAGTATGCTACAACTGATACCATAGGTCAAAGGCAAGTGATGGTATGTGATTCCCTCTTCAACTGATGCGGGTAATTGCATGCACACATAACAATCTCGATCTTCCATGGTGTCTACATACTCATATGGCAACTTAGCATAAGCATTTAATGTATAATCTCCCTTAGACAGGTCTCCATGAAGGTAGCGGCTAGTTTGCGCCATTAAGCCTTCCTCAGATCCTAATGTACCCTCCTTTGAGACAGCAGAAGAAGGTGAGGATGTCCCATGTACTCCCACCCTATGTTCCCGGCTTTCGGTTGAGTTTAAAACTGACTCTATAATTACTACAGCTATTACTACAATCACCCCACTAATGAGTGCACCTACCATACATTTGTGCCTACGAATCAAATTTCCAGACTCCATTTTAGAGTAGCTTGGATCACTATTCAAGGAGTAGGATAGCACACTCCACGTATGGCAACGTTTTTAAGCAGCTTTTTGAAGTCTTGGAAAGTTATTTTTCAACTGTCCCTTCTTTACAGTATTTACACGGTTGAGAAGCCCTTCCTTGCCCTCTTTCTTCTTCTTCTAGTAAGAATCCCTAAATTTAATCTACTTCCAATTGGGCCTAGGTTATATATTATTCACACAAATTCTTCACAATTCACAGCTCAATCCACATCACTTATCAGGTCAGGGCTATTCTTTCAATAGCTCGTTGCATCAGTTCAGCTCTCAATGCTGCAATTTCTTGAGGAGACTGAGGCGCTGCAAAACTTGGGAATTCCACGCCTTCCAAAATCAGAGTACGAAAGCCCCTTAGCCTTGGGAGAAAACGAACAGTCAGTGACAAAAGTGCATTTACTTCAAGACCAGAAACTCTCAGCAATATCTCGACCACTAGCAACGAGACGTTGGGCCTCGCTCTTTCTGGCATTTGGAACCAAATAAGTCCACTCGGGAGAGGAATTCCTTCAATAAGGCCCTCAAACTCTTGTGGACCTCCTCACCCCTACTGTGTCCTGCTCAGTCTCACTCAGATCCAACTCTGAGTTGTCACATTTTGGTGCAGGTTCTCTTTCAGATGCGAGTCTCAGTTTCTTTCTTCTCTGTCTCACCAGCCAGGTTTCACCTACAGCATCTTTCTTCCTGGACTGCACACAACTTCTTGTCACACCAGTCTCTTGCACTAAGTCAGACACTCTATCACTCACAACAGTTCTGTCTCCCTTAGAGTCTATGCCAGGGTCTTGTGTAGCTTGACCCCCACAGATTGACCTGGTGTGCATCCAACCTCTTCCGGTACCTCCACAGCTTGGCTTGTCCCCTCCCATTACCTTTCAGTCATGGCTGGAATCTCTTCTGGAAGAGGAGCTGTTTCATCAGAGGGACCTAAAACTCAAAGTGAGTGAGAGTCATGAACCCAATTCAGCATGCCACCACTTTTCACAGTAGTCACCAGTATCACTTAGTATGGACAACGCCAACGAGGATCAAGACAGTTTTTCCTCACATGCCTTTTGATGAAAACCCAATCCCCTTGGTTCAGGTCATGACAGAGATCCCTTGATGGCTGTGCAGTAGCTGCTTCAACTTGATGAGACACTGAACAAACCAACTTCAGCCAATCCTTTACAGTAGTCAAGGACCAAATCATCTGAAAGCTTTACAAGCACATTGGCATAGTATTTCGTGAGGCGACTAACCAGTTCTCCTGTCAGGAATGCTGCGCAGCCTCATTAGCACTAATGGTAGAGCATCAGTCTACTTCAAAGATGTTGAAGCACACACTTTAGCCATCCTCAATTTCAGGATATCATTGATCTGCTCCACCTTTCCAGATGTCTCTGACCTGCAGCTACAATGTAGTCTTTGATCCACATTAAGAGCTGCACCACATAGTAACTTCATTATTTCATTATGGAAATGTGTGCCTCTATCCGACTCCAATGTAGTTGGAAATCTGAACCTAGGACTGAGCTCCCTTGCCAATAACTTAGCTTCTGTAAGACTATCACACCTCCTTGTCAGGTAAGCCTCAAGCTATCGTGAAACATGCACTCGACAACCAGAATGTACCTCAAACCATTAGACACAGGCATCTCAACAAAATCAAATTGGATTTGATTAAAGGGACCCCCTGACCTACCACTGTGCCTCAAGGCAACAACAGTCCATTTTCCTGCATTCATTTGTTGATACATGACGCAACTATGACACACAACGTTTGTAATCACTCAAAACCTCGGATTTAACCAAGCCTGCCTGAACAATCTCTCCTTCGTATCTCTTCCTATGTGAGCTATTTCATGAATTTACCTCCGCATTGGGTGCAACAAACAATCTGGCAATACTGCCCTGCCATCAGCTGACACCCAAATGGTATCATTCCCCATCTCACAGCCTGCTCTGACCCAACCCGCTTGTTCTTCCTGTTACTTGCATTTATAAATGCCTCTCTTCATCCCAAGTGTCTGCAGCTGCTAGCATCATATTGTGTTTGTTCTTCTCGGTACTCCCACCAGTACATTATCTACTAAAGACACATACATTAAAGGCATAGTAGTGTGTGACTTCATCAGCACATTCTTTCCCATCAGCAGTACTTGGAATGGATAACAAGGTAGCAGGATTTAACACAGAAGACCGCTTACATCCTCAGCGACAAGAAGCACCTCCTCCTACCTTGTCAATCTGTTAGATGTCAAATGTTGCGTTTTGGTTCTCGTCATAAGAAGCTCAACTGAGTGTGGTACATACAATGTAAGAGGATGACACATCACAATGCTCTCACATCATTCAATTCTGACACCTATTGCAGCAACGGGCAACACTGAAGCTACAGGATCTAAAGTAGCTGAAAAATAGGCCACTGGTCTAGGGGAATCTCCATGTGTCTTGGTGAGTACAGATAAAGCATAACCTTCTCTTTCATGCCAGAACAGCGAAACACTTTGCTGTAATCCGGCATTCCTAAAGCTGGACTGCAACACAGGTACTGGATTGCACACATCCTTGCGAGTCAGCATCTGCAAAGATTTCACTTTCAGTTAAAAATTGTGGATCCACTGCAGACAGTAGCCAACCAAGAGCATTCTGATCTCTTTTTGGGTACTAGGCCGATTCATCTTCATGATTGCCTCCACTCTTTCAGGTGACACCTTCCTCTTGCCCTTTTCAATCCGATGGTCCAAGTACTGTACTTCATTTAGACATTAATGAAGCTTACTCGTGGACACCATACATCCATTTTCAGCCAGGTTATTCAATAAGGTAATGGCATTATCTCTGTAGGCGTCACACGTCTTGGACGCAAGGTCATCGATGTATTGGACCAACACTGAGTTTTGGGGTGGATTCAGACTTTCAAGGTTCTTTTTCAAGATCTGGTTAAGGATGGATGGACTTTCAGTATACCCTTGAGGGATACAACACCATGGTGATACATGGTTTTCCAACCAGAAAGCAAACAAAAATTGGCTTTCCTCATGCAATGGAACAGAGAAAAATGCTTGACAGAGGTCAATCACCGTAAACCATTCTGTTTCACATGGAATCTGGAATAAGATCACAGATGGATTCGGTACCACGGGACAAAATGAAAACACTATGCTGTTAATTTTCCTGAAAAGAAACAATGGCTCACGTGGATTAATAGGCAATAATGTAATATACGTCAAAAAATAACAGTCAAAAAAGAGGGTTAAACATGACGACAGAAAGAAAAGTTGACCCAACACATTGGAATTTTGATAGAAAACATTTTTTGTATTTATAATGAAAGAGTTTGTTTAGAAGTTAAGAACAATCTCACGTACATAGTTGAAACAAATAATAATGTTAATACATAATTATCAAGGGTGTCCCAATGAAACCAGTGATTAAACAAAACAAGTGACAAATAGTGCAACATAAAAAGGTTTCAATTAATCATTACAAAGGCGATCATAAAAAGATGAAAGAAATATATAGTTATCAACACTTCATCATTATAAGTGTCAGAGAATGATTCGCCTGTCTCGTCTACGGCGTTTCGACCCTGTCTGAAATAAAGGGTCTCTTCAGGACAGTTTTTTGTGAAGGGACACCTAAAAATTAAATGAATATACTGTCAGGGTGAATTGCTCTCTTTTATAGGAAAAAGATATTAGAGCAATATTGTTTGAACTATCTACCTGATCTGCAAGCGTATTGGTCAACGTGAATATGTCTAGTGTCACCGTGCCCAACGTGAATAAAATAACTCACAGGGCGCCCGGCCGGCGGCTACAAATATGAAGGTTAGAAAGTTGTTAATACTACGAATGGGATCTGCTAATACACACTCTTGCCCATATGCACATGTTGCACTTACCCCTATAAGAGACAACTCAAGAAGAGGCTGATATTCAATCGTTTTTCAGTGCTTATACAATAATAAAGAAATCTCAGCGCGAAAATCAATTAATTTGCGGGAAGCCGGATTTGCAGACTGCATGATAGCTGTCGTTTGTTTCGAAGTTTTCAATAAACTGTATCAAAATTAAAGGAGAAAGAAGGGTCTCAAGAAAAGATTTCCAAAATATACTTTGGAAGCACTTATTAGTGATATCAGAAAGCGTCCATACCTCGGAATTTTCAAGTATAAGAAAATTTCCCCGCAAAACGCTTCAGCAGGAGAATGGCGTTCAATCTGCCTGGTACGATTACAGCGGTTGGTGGAGGAGGAACTGTCTTTAAAGGTGATTGGACGTGGGGCAGCGAATCGAAATGACGCATCTACGATGCGGAAACGGAACGGTGCATAACGTATTGCTAAGCAACTGGGACACCTCATTCGAATGCGAGCACTTAGAGTTTGATATTGTCAATAAAGTTTAAAAATTACAATAACTCTTCAGCTTGGGCTACGGGGACACTTATAAATCATAAAGGACAAAATAAGTTAATTTTCCTGAGGTCTTAGGCAATGCGATATTATCTGCTAGGTTTCTGCAAACCCATAATAGACTTCCCATGATCTCCTATAGGATGCCCTGCGCGATCATAGACTCTATTACGGGTGTAATCCCTGCCACTGTTTCTGGGGTCAGATTGTATTGAGGCGTTCTTGGAAATTCTGCATTTGACTTGACCTGTATGTGAACTGGCTCAACTCCTTGAATCAGTCCGATCTCCTCTCCTGTAAAGTCCCACACCACTGCCAAAACAGTGACTCTTAAATCTAACTGCATGTCTTCCACTGTCAGTAAGAGAAACAAAGTAGTACAAACGTTTTGGTTTGCCAATTTGAAAGCAATGTCTTCATCATTGGTTTTCAACTCAATTCCCTTTGGTGTGCAACAGATGGTACAATTCAGTTTGCACAACAGATCACACCCTAACAAACACACTGGGCGGGAATCACACACCACTAACTGATGGTGATCTTGGAAGGTTCTGATTTTCACAGGCACCTCTTCCATCAAAGGTTTTGTCATCTTTTTGTTAGCGACTCCTACAACTTAGAAATGTTTTCCCGAGAGGGGCAGGTATGGGACTACTGCAGATCTCACTGCAGATCTCACCAGTAGCAATCAAGAATGTAATGGGATGACCATCCATGTCTGCTTCTACATATAGTCCATTCTGGTCTACCTCCGAGACTGCGTCAAGTGTACAGTCCCCCCCCCCCCCTCAGGCACCGTCATAAGATGGGTCCAGACCAAATCCATCCACAGACTACATCTAGGGCATCTGATGGTATGCCTGATTTCCCTGTGGAATTCTCAGAGGCTGACGCACTTGCACTAATTGGTTCTGATTCCCTCCTGCATTAAATGATCTTCACCTTGTCACTGTCAGTAACAGGTTCACCCCATTTGCCAACTGTATGAGTTCTCCTCCCTGTTACACTCACATTTTCAGTGCCCTATCTTGCGACAAAAATGACATGCAGTGGACTTTTTCGGGAGGCGGCATCTATTCCTGTCCTCAGGTCTATAGGGATACCTTTCCCTCTTCCCTGACCCGTGGATTCTCCAGCTTGTAGTACTTGTACGCCTCTTGGGGTGTTCCCCTGACCACGAGTTACAGCTCCCATCATCATCTGCACCTCTTCTTCTAGTCCTTTCTGGGCATTATGCATTTGTTACATCAGTTTCTCTTTTATCATACTAAGTTTGGACTCCACCTCATCACTGCAGTACCTGGCATACCATAGGATATTGTCCACAAATTTGTTTTGTTAACAGATCAGATGCTGTTGGATCATGAGGCTGATCTCTGGCCTAAGACCAGTAAACAATTTGGGCACAAACTATCCCATGTCTTTGGGGTCTAGGGTATCCAACCCACTGTACTGCTTAAAGGCTTGTAACAGCCTCTCATAGTAGGCGTGTACTGATTGTTTAGGCTCCTGGGTCGTTTGATCTTTCTTGACCCAATCATTGTCCTGTGGGGCTATTTTGAACTGCAACCATGATCCGATTGTTTCATAACCATTGAGAAAGGACCATGAGTTACTGAGTTCCTTTCTAGCTCAGCACTAGGCCACTCGACATCTATCTTACAAGCAGACCATAGGTCACCAGGACCTACGATTTCAAACAAGGTATTTCAATCAATCCACAACACTTTTGAGATCTTAACAAAGTGATCAACTTGCTTATACCACTCAGCAGGGAAATCGTTTGTGAAAGCAGCAAAATCACTACGACTCCAAGGGACATGCACATATCATCTGCTAGGCACCTCCTGCAACGGGTATGTCTCTATTCCATGTTTTTTCTCCTGTCATCTTTCTTCCACTCTTCTTCTTCGACCACCTCTCTTCCCACTTATCCAGAATACTCCAGGTCCTCATTCATATTACCAATTCCCGTATGTGCGTCTTCAATCCAGTCACTCGGTTTTCCTCTAACTCTTGATCACTATGGGTAAACCTGTGATTTTCCATAAATGGCTTCATTCGAGATAAATCTACCCCATACCACTGAGCCAAATCCAACAACTTCTCATGTGCTTTTCTTGCCCTCTGGGTGACATCCTTGACCATAAACAACAAGTTATCAGGCTCATGGGTCTCTAATCTGTCTAGAGGTAGACTCCCACCGATTAACTCCTCCAATTCCACCTTCATTCTCAGCACATCCACTAGCTTCACCTTCATTGTGGCCTTGATGGTATCCTGACTCGACTTACTACTCTGACTCTCCTTGCTGTTCTTATATTCCCTTAATCATGACTCCGAGTCCGTGACATCTAAGAGGTGTTGGTTCTCAGATGTTCTCTGATGGGTACTGACTTTTTGAGACATACCACTAGGTCCTCTCACAGGCGTTTCTCACATTTGCAGATCCGAGCTGGTACTTACCATAGGTACAGATCTTATAATACTGGAACCAATCTGTACTCTTGAAGGATAGGCAGTAGCCGCTAGAGGGGTCTTGGATTTCATAGGTATTAAAGAACGGAACCCCAATTCACGTTCCCTATTCTTCCCAAAGAAGTCCTCTCTGCTTACATGGACTGTCTCTGTCCTGTTGGGCCTGAGTCATAAACAGGAATGACAGGTCCAATGGTAACTGGTACTGTAAGAGCTTCCGGCAACCATGAAGTAGTGTTGTCACCACTCGGTTCCACACCTCCCAAGACAGACACTCCTGTTCCCCTTGTTCCTGCTGATATCATTCCCATGACCACTGGATCAGAAGCCACTGGGGCTGACACACCTCCCACATTATTGGTGCCATCCAGACTGCATCCCACTTCTCCCGATTGCGAAGTGTAAGGTGGAGGACGTGTAGCTAACAACACATGCAACAAGCTGCCTACATTATTACTAGTGTCACTCCCATTTTTCATTTTCCCCATTTTTCTGTTTTGCCACTCTCCAAAAACCAATACTGTGTATAACCTCTCTTCCTCAATGGCATCCACTCTCCACTTCTTAAGCCTAACATCCCACTGTGCATTCTGACACGCCTTCATGGTTTTCTTCATTCTCCCTTGATATTTCTCTGTCTGCTTAACATAAGCTGCATGCATCCATGCACCTAGAGTTTCAAACTGTGTGGGTCTCGTCAAGGGTCGCATCGCAAACATCGTCCCTCTAAGTTGGATCAATACATCTAGCCTGAATGTGTCAAAGCATGGGAATGACAATTCCCACTCTTTTTCAGTGATTGTGTGCAATTTTGGAGCCAAATTATAGTATGGAGCCCAACCTTTGTCAACTCCTTCATGTTTGATTAATATGGCTGGCCCGGCCGTGGAGTGCACCACTGCGGGATCTCAGCAGGCTGCTGCTGGCTTATTGGGGCAGCATTTTGTGGATTGAAGGACTGAGTGAAGTAGCACGCCTTCGGGTGAGACTTGCACAGTAATAAAAGAACACTTTTGAACACTTAATGGAATGGTGGCCCACATGGGCATTACTAAAGACTGCCAATCCCATAAAATGTTGCACTGGCTTTATACTCACTTAAGGACTATGATGTTTAAAAGGGTATTTATTTGTGGCTAATTGTGGACATTTTCTTGCTTGCAGCCTTTGAAGTAGGAAGTTTTTTCAAAACCTGTCAGGCGATGTCATGTTGTGCAACTTACCAAAGCGACTCCTATGAAATAATGGTTCTTTCAAAGAGTACTCTTCGTCTGGGGGCAACTCCTTGATGTTTGATTAATACGGCTAGCCCGGCAGTGGAGTGCACCACCGTGGGATCTCAGCGGGCTGCAACTGGATTATTGGGGCTGCATTTTGTGGATTGAAGGACTGAATGAAGGAGCACGCTTCTGGGTGAGACTTGCACAACAAGCACTTTTGAACACGTAATGGAAGGGCGGACCACATGGGCATTATTAAAGGCTGCTAATCCCATTAAATTTGTACTGGCTTTATACCCACTTGGGTACTATGATGTTTTAAAGGGAATTTATTAGTGGCTAATTGTGGACATTTTCTAGCGTGCAGTCTTTGAAGAAGGAAGTTTTTCCAAAACACATCAGGCGTTGCCATGTTGTGCAACTTACCGAAGCTAAGATACGGGTTCTTTCAACAAGTGCACTTTGTCTTGATGTTTATATTTTATTTTATTATGTTGCTGTATGATACGTTTATTGTGTATTTTATCCATAAAATGTTTTTATAGCTTTTATGACACTAGTTGTCGAAATAAAGCTTATAAACAAAATGATATATATATGTGTGTATATATATATGTATATATATTCACTGAAAAAGCCATAGGTTTCAGGCATGTTATAGTTAGGAATTAGCATTTAAAAAACCTTAGAAATTCACTGAAAAAACCATAGGTTTCAGGGGCGTTATAGTTAGCTGGACTTTTCACTCGTACAAAACCATTGAAATTCCCCCGTTATAGTTAGTTCAGCTAACTATAAATCGCGTGCCCGCAATGCACTGCTGATGACGTCACATATTACAGTGAATTTCTAAGGTTTTTTAAATGCTAATTCCTAACTATAACGTGCCTGAAACCTATGGCTTTTTCAGTGAATTTCAAAGGTTTTTTAAATTCTAATTTCTAACTATGCCTACAGAGATAGGACATGTGAAGAAAGAAGAAAAAATGCACAGAAAGAGAAAAAAGAAATGCAGAAAGAAGCAACAGAAGTCCTCAAAGACGAAGAAAAGTGCAGGAAGAAGGATAACATGCAGAAAGAACAAACAGAAGAGCAGAAAGAAGCCTTGTTGCAAAATCATCCTGTACCCTCAACTTTTTCAGACGGTGGTAACTGAGTCTGACTAGCCAGTGCTATGTTAAAAGACACTCAGAATACAGTGAAAACACCTACATACACTAGGGAACACTATGCGTTGGGGTCCCCCTGTGATTTGCATTACCTCCTCTGTCAGCTCCTAGTATATAATAGGGCAGGGGATTAAAACTACCTCTTAAAACGCGCCACAGGGCATGTTTGCACACGTCACCTCAGGCCCCGTCCCCTCCCTTTCCCACTGTGTAAACACGCCCTGTGGCCGTTTTAAGTTGGGAGATTAAGTCCCCTTGAATCCTGAGGGTCCCTAGGGTCCAACTAGACCATTAGGTACCTCCAGTAAGCACCACAGAGCTGCGTTGCAGAGAGATGTAAAAAGGGGCACGTCCTAGACCACCTCTCTGCAACGCAGCGCAGTGGTGCTTACTGGAAGCACCTGGTGGGCTAGTTGGCCACCAGGGTCCCTCAGGATTGAAGGGGAATTATTTCCCCAACTTAAAACGCGCCACAGGGCATGTTTGTACACATTAACTCAGGCCCCGTCCCCTCCCTTCACCACTGTGTAAACACGCCCTGTGGCCGTTTTTAGTTCGGAGATTAAGTCCCCTTGAATCCTGAGGGTCCCTAGGGGCAAAATAGCCCACTAGGTACGTCCAGTAAGCGCCATTGCAGAGAGGTATAAAAAGGGGCACGGCCTGCACCACCTCTCTGCAACACAGAGCAGTGGCGCTTACTGGATGCACCTGGTGGGCTAGTTGGCCCCCAGGGTCCTTCAGGATTGAAAGGGAATTATTTCCCCATCTTAAAAGCACCACAGGGCGTGTTTGCACACGTCACCTCAGGCCCCGTCCCCTCCCTTCACCACTGTGTAAACGCGCCCTGTGGCCATTCTAATTTGAGAGATTAAGTCCCCTTGAATCCTAAGGGTCCCTAGGGTCAAACTAGCCCACTAGGTACCTCCAGTAAGCGCCACAGAGCTGCGTTGCATAGAGGTGTAAAAAGGGGCGTGGCCTCAGAACACCTGTCTGCAACGCAGCTCCCTGGCGCATACTGGAGATACCTGTTGAGCTAGTTGGCCCTCAGGGACCCTCAGTATTGAAAGGGAATTAATTCCCCAACTTACACTGGCCAGGGGGTGCGTTTGCAGAGTGCTGCAAGGAGGGGGCGTGGCCTCCGGCGCGATGCCAGTCTTTTATTTATTTTATTTTTTTAAGAAGGAGGGCTGTGTGGCCCCCCTTCTTATTCTAATTTATTGGCCCTGGGGACCCCATTGGGGACCCCATCCCCCAGGGCCTGCACCCTAATTTTTTTTGTTGAAAAAAATACATTTGGAAGGGAGCCGCATGGCTCCCCTCCCAAGGCCTTAATCGGCCCCGGGGACCCCAACCCCCGGGTCATGGCCTTTCTCTTTTTTTTATTCTTTAGGAGGGGGGCTGCGTTGCCCCCCTCCTCAGGCCACTTATGGCCCCGGCCTTTGTTGTTTAATATTTAAAAAAAATATATATTTATAGAAACACCTAGGACATGTTGGACAAACCGTATGTACCTATCACCATGACGATTTGCGTGATATTCATTAAAAGGCGACTATGCATACAATGAATCCATGTGGAATGTATTTACACCGCTAGTGAAATTCTGACATGTCTGACACCCTACCGTGCCTAATCCCGGCGCCCCCGCCGGTGGGTACTCTCCAAGTAGACACCCTTGTCGTTTGTTTTATACAAACATGGGTAGCTATTGACGGGCACATTTAATACACACACACACCAAGCCATTCAAAGAGGATTCAACAAAAATTCGACCAAACTATGCAAGAAACCCCACTCACGGTTAATAAAACACACATCCACCGCCAGATGTGTAATACTTTTTATTTTACTCTCTGGAGAGAAGACAAACCTCACTTGAGAGTCACAGCGTGCTCCTGGCTGAGGCCAATGCTGTGTTACACCCACCAGTGCCCGCCGAGTGCCACACACCTCTTTGTTGTATTCCACCAGCTAGTGCGTATGTTATGACACTCTCTAGCCCATGTGCACTGTAACACCAACCCGTGAATATGTCATGCCACACTTGCCTTCGCACGGGTTATATTACCCCATCTAACGTGCCTTCCTCGATGCCTATGTTATAACCTACATATTACAATCTGGGATCCATATCTTTGTCACAGTGCATATGCAATGTTACACTCCCCAGCACATATTTTATATTACAACTTTAGAGACTAGTTAGGTTACACAACACTGCCCTGTGCATATTACACTCCAAGGCACATATCGCATAGCACGCGCTAGTGCCTGTGCTATCTCGTGCTCTCCAAAGAATCTGTCATTGCGCACAATGTATTGCATATTATATTTCACGCCCCAGTTCATCTTATATCACACTTGTTGGTGCATAGTTTATACCATATACTATATCTAGTTTTCATTTTCAATCGTGCGCTCAGGACTATGTTCTATATAACACTGCGTCCACCTACCCTTTTCACGGCCATTACATTTTGCGATGGGGGGTCGAGGGTCAGGGGGTGTTTCTGCCAAGTGAGCCCGGAGTCACAGTCACAAACGTCCTCTTCTTCCTGAATAAAAGTGAGATTATGCTGCATACTTGTTCATATTTTAAGTAGTTCGCACAGACACACATTTTAAAAACAATAACGCTCCTAATACCCACCTTCTCTGAACAGTTAACTTGCTGCCCCATCCACCTCCTCCCTATCCTCTGTTGTCTAAATCCATGGACTAGCCTCCTCCCTCCTGCCATGCATGGTCTGATGTGCTGCCACTGCCCTCCATTTAGCATGATGTACCAGTCCACTCCTCCTGCCCTTCATTGCCCAATTCTATGGCCCATCATTGACCTCCTGTTTAGCCTCTGTGCTTAGCTTGCTGCCCCTATTCTCCTTCCCCCTGCCCTCTGATGTCTTTGTGCATGCCCCTGCTCCATCCTTTTTCCCCACCATGTTCCATGGACCTGCCACTCCTATCTACTCTGAGTGTCCTGTTGAGCTGCCACTCCCCTCCCACCTGCCTAGCATTGTCAGATGACTGTAACCTGTCCCTGCCACCTCCACCCTGCCTGTCCACATGCCATGCCCCTATCCTCTTCCTCCTGTCCTACATGGTCCATTGTACTGCCACACCCTTCTGCCCTCCCTGGTCTGTTGTGCTGCAACTGCTCCTCCTGCCTGCCCCGTGCGGTCTGTTGTGAGGCCCCTTCCCCTGAACGTTCTTGTCTGTGCACAGGTCCTGACCCTCCCTTCTATCCTCCATCGCCCTTTGTGCATGCCCCTGCACCCTGCTTCTTGCCCATCATAGCCATTGTGCTACCACTAACCCTCCCACTTGCCATGCATGGTCTTCTGTGCTGCCATGGCCCCTCCCACCTTCCCTGTGTGGTCAGTTAGCTGCCCCTGAACCCCTCCCACCTTCCCTCCATGGTCTGTGTGTATGCCATCACAGTCTCACTGTTGCTCTTCATGGTGTGTCTTGTTTCTAGTGCCCATCCTGCCTGACCTCCATGGTCATCTTGCTGCTCCTGCCCTGCCCCCTTGCCCCCAGCCCTCTGTTTCCATGTTCAGACCCTTATTCCCTCCCTCCTGACTTATCTGTTCCATTGTAATGCCCCTGATCCGTCCCTCCTGCCCTTTATGGTCTGTTATGCTGCAGCTTTCTCTCCTGTCTGTCCATATGGTCAGCTAGCTACCATTGCCTCTTTCCCCTCTGTTCTCTGTTGTCCATGTGCATGGTCCTGTCCCCTCCCTATTGCTTTCTATGGATTGTTGTGCTGCACTCCCGTCCCGCATGCGCTGTGTGGTGTATTGTGCTGCTGCAAGCCCTGATGCCTGCCCTGTAGGGTCAGTTTGGTGCACCTCTCCATGTCCCTCCTGCCTTCTGTTATCCGAGTCCAAGTCCCTACCCCAATTCCTCCTGCCTACCATGATCCAATGTACCATACTTGTGAACATTTTTAACTAGGTAAGAGGGAGATTTTGAAAAAAAAACTGGGGCATTGATTTTCCCCTTTGAGTTACATTGAAAAAGAGGCGATTGTAGACATGAGACAGATCAAATAAAGCCCATTTGAGCTTAAAAACATTGGACGTTTCCTGGCTGAAACGGGTCTGTTGGCATGTATGGTTGTACTACCACTGCCTCTTCCTTCTGCCCACAATGGTCTATTATATTGCCACAGCCTCTCTTGCCAGTCCTGTATTGTTGGTTTGTTGCCCCTGCCCCCCTTTCCACTGCCCTCCATAGTCTGTTGTGCTGCCACTGCCCTTCCTGCCTGCCCAGTGTGGTCAAATTGTTGTCTCTGCACTCTCCTACCTGCCTTCAATTTTCAGAGTCCGTGCCCCTGGCCTCTGCCTCTCAACAGTATCCCAATGAACAACTAGATTGCTAATATTCTATATTTATTACAAAAGTGTGGAACGCCTGACGTCATCTTGATGTAATCAAAACTGTAATACCTAGAGCATTTCCTTTAGAAATTACATATATGAGAGGGTCTTATTTGCATCAAAATTATGGTTAGTGCTCTAAAAAACTAAAATGAGGACATATTTTCTGAGTTTTCAAATAGCGACAAAGAACTTTTAAATTATTTGTAATCTTTATGTTTTTTATCCAGTTGACCACTTGATTAAATGTTGCACTTAGGGAAGAGGATGTGGTGTTACTTCCAGAGCTGCAGACTTTGCAACTGGGGAACCAGGTTGGAGTTTCTGCTTCAGCTCAACATTCTGTGATTCTGGTCATATCACTTAATCTCCCCATATCTACAACCAAAATGAATTTGATCTTGTGTGATGTAACCAATGCTCATTTAAAGCACTCCAATACCTGACAAGTCTGCACTATATAAAACTGCAAATACACAAAAAATAAGTGTTTTGCACACTTCTGTCATTGGGCTATATGTGGGCTACATCTGGGTGATATGTGTGCTGCATTTGGGCTCTTTTGTCTCTGGTGGCCATCTTGGGAGATTTGTTTGTTATGAAGTTTCCTAATTTCCTCATTTACTGCAGTCTCCTCAGTAGGAAATGCTTTCAGTGTTTTACTTTGATTCCATCAAGAAATAATTCAGATATGTCACACATTTGCCATAAATTCTGAATGTTAGCACTCTAGTTGCTCATTAGATCACTGTACTAAAGCTACTGCTCACCACGGAAGTCTGCTGCTGGTATTCAAAGTGCATGTTTCAGTCTGCATGTCAGAATTTTTTAATGACAAGAAGAGGATTTGAGAAGTCACTCAAAATGTGCTCTAATTTTTCTTTCTTCAGCACTAATCATAATTTGTATGGCAAAATGAACCCCCTCATTGTGTTCATTTTTAAATTAAATGTTTTAAGTGTTACCAGTTTATTCCAATCAAGATGGCTTCAGGTGTGCCATACTTTTGTCATAAGTAAGACAGTAAGCACTCTAGTTGTTCTTAAGAACACTTTGGGACATTCTGTCATTGGGCTATACTTGGGCTACATCTGGGTGATATTTGGGCTACATTCAGGCTCTTTTGTCTCTGGTGGACATCTTGGGAGATTTATTTGTTATGAAGTTTCCTAATTTCCTCATTTACTGCAGTCTCCTCAGTAGGAAATACTTTCAGTTTTTTACTTTGGTTCCATCAAGAAGGCATTCAGATGTGTCACGCATTTGCCATACATTCTGAATGTTAGCACTCTAGTTGCCCATTAGATCACTGTAGTAATGCTACTGCTCACCAGGGACGTCTGCTGCTGGTATTCAAAGTGCATGTTTCAGTCTGCATGTCAGAATTTTTTTATGAAATAGAAGAGGATTTGAGAAGTCAAAATGTGCCCTAATTTTTCTTTCTGCAGCACTAATCATTAGTTCTACGGCAAAATGAACCCCCTCATTTAGTTCCTTTGTAAATTAAATGTTTTAAGTGTTACCACTTTATTCCAATCAAGATGGCTTCAGGTGTGCCATACTTTTGTCAAAAGTAAGACTGTTAGCGCTCTAGTTGTTCGTTAGAACACTCTGGGACATTCTGTCATTGGGCTATACTTGGGCTACATCTGGGTGATATTTGGGCTACATTTGGGCTCTTTTGTCTCTGGTGGCCATCTTGGGAGATTTATTTGTTATGAAGTTTACTAATTTCCTCATTTACTGCAGTCTTCTCAGTAGGAAATACTTTCAGTTTTTTACTTTGGTTCCATCAAGAAGGCATTCAGATGTGTCACACATTTGCCATAAATTCTGAATGTTAGCACTCTAGTTGCTCATTAGATCACTGTAGTAAAGCTACTGCTCACCAGGGAAGTTTGCTGCTGGTATTGAAAGTGCATGTTTCAGTCTGCATGTCAGAATGTTTTAATGAAATAGAAGAGGATTAGAGAAGTCACTCAAAATGTGCCCTAATTTTTCTTTCTGCAGCACTAATCATACTTTCTATGGCAAAATGAACCCCTTCATTTTGTTCCTTTTTAAATTATATGTTTTAAGAGTTACCACTTTATTCCAATCAAGATGGCTTCAGGTGTGCAATACGTTTGTCATAAGTAGGACTGTTAGCGCTCTAGTTGTTCTTTAGAACACTCTGGGAAGCTGCAGTAGAACACAAAGGAATCAACTGACAGTCTCTTCCCTTGTTGGATGTACATGTTTTACTGAGAATGTCAGACTTCATTCTCACATGACTGAGAAAGATAATGTGAATTTACAGAAAATATGCTCTCAGTTTAGCTTATAGATCACCTTCCAAACCTCTGTGGGAAAAGCATGAGAAAATTGTTTTCTCTCAAACATGATTCATGATATCACAGCAGAAGGCTTTTTCACATGGTAAAATCACCTTAGAACACACCACAATTCCTAAAATGAGTATGGTACCATCAACAAATGATTTATAATGTAACTAAAGTCTTAAAACCTTCTATTAACTGCAATGCTTTTTAATGAGGTGCTATCATGTATATTGGTCCCAAGATGGCTGCCAACACTTCTTGGATGAAGTACTGACAGCCAATCAGATCTCACGATGAGATGTGGGGTTAGGCTCCGCCCAGATATCACTAACTTTTTTACCCTAATTTTCTCAGGAACTACTGAACGGATTCACACAATTTAGGCAAAAGGCATGAGTCTGAACTGAGGACTACCTCTTTGCCAAATTTGGTGTAATTCCGTTCAGCAGTTCGGGCTGTAGCTGGGTCAACAGGTCCTATGGGAAAATGCATGGGTTAAACGTGTTTTGGGACCCCCCTTTTTCTCGGCCCCCGCTTGACGAAACACTGTGAAATTTTCATTTCAGGATAGGAGCAGACCGGAGCTGGCCAAAAGTTTGGAAAATTTTGTGAAGATTCGTCAATCGGCGCCAACGTTATTCCAAATAGAATGTTGCAGATTTCCTATGGAAAATAGGTCCTAACTATAACTACCTACTGGCGACTGCCAGTAGGTAATATATATATATATATATATATTCACTGAAAAAAACATAGGTTTCAGGGTCGGTATAGTTAGTTGGACATTTCTCTCATAGAAACCCATAGAAATTCCCCCGTAATAGTTAGTTCAGCTAACTATAACTCGCGCACCCGCAATGCACTGCTGATGACATCATATATTACATCAACCATGACATGGGCAGTGACATCTCAAATTACATCACTGGTGACATCACTGATGACATCATCCAGTGACTGTGTTTTTCTTTAAAGTTTAAATATTTATTATATATATATGCCAAGGTGTATTGAAGAATGAGTGGGTGTAAAAGTGTCTGGATGGAGGATTTACTAGGTGCATGACTGGCTTTTCAAGTGAGTGATTACAAGTGTCTTACTGAATGCATGGGTTAGTGACTAAACTGTGTGAATGGCTGTATCAGTCTGTCTGTTGTTGTATAAGCTGCTGCATGGGTTGGTCAGTAGCTACATGATTCTAATTCTAATTTCTAATTTAAAATACTTCTAGAGCGCAACATACACCTTGCGGTTTCTTGGCGCTGGGGAGATCGGCAACTGAGGGGGAAAGACCCGGGAGAGGTGAGGGGAATTTTGAGGGAGTTTAAGTGAGGAAAGCCTGGCTGAAGAGGAACGTTTTCAGATCTCTACGAAAGGGGAGATACTGAGTGGCAGAGCGGAGATGGTCAGGGAGTGAATTCCAGAAGGTTGGAGCCAGGGTGGAGAAATTAGCCCCGCCCCACTTTTTGCGAGTGAAGCGAGGGATCTGAAGGAGGGACTTGGAGGAAGACCGAAGTTCTCTTACGGGTACATAAGACTTGATTAGTGAGGAAATGAAGACGGGGGCAGTGCCCTGGCGGGCCTGGAAGACCATGCAGCCGATCTTGAATAGGGCCCGTTCCTTTATAGGGAGCCAGTGAAGCTCCCTGAGAAGAGGGGTGGAGTGGTGATACCGAGGGAGACCGTACACCAGCCGGGCTGCTTGGTTCTGGACGGTCTGGAGTCTACGCAGACTGTATGCGGGGATACCGTGGTAAAGAGCGTTAGCGTAGTCCAGTTTCGATATCACAAGTGCGGCCATAATGATCTTAAGTGCTTGGGGGGAAAAGAAGCGGGAGACAGTGCGGATAGTGCGGAGAGAGAGGAAGCAGGAGGACACCACAGAACTGATTTGTGAATGGAGGGTGAGTTGGCTGTTTATTTTGACACCAAGGGTTTTGACCGTGGTGGAGGGGGTCGGTGCAGAGCCAAGGAAGGGGGGCCAGAAGAGAGAGTTCCAGGGACTGGACGAACCACCAGTGAGAACCAACTCGGTTTTATCCGGGTTCAGCTTAAGGTGGTTGTGGTTCATCCAGTCCCTGATAAATGTCATAGTTGACTGGAAATTAGAGACCGAGAGAGGAGAAGGGGACAGATCAAAGATGAGCTGGAGGTCATCCGCGTAATTATAGACGGTGACCTCCAGCTGCTGTAGTGCAAAGATGAGAGGAAAGATATAAAGGTTGAAAAGTAAGGGGGAGAGAGAGGATCCCTGGGGGACACCACAAGTGACAGGGAGGGGAGTGGCCGTGAAGTCGCCTAGCCGGACCGCCTGAGTGCGTTCCCTCAGAAAGGAGGAGAGCCAGATCAAAACTGATCCCCCGATGCCGGCCGCCTTGACACGGGTGAGTAAGATGGTGTGGTCCACCATGTCAAAGGCGGCGGAGAGATCAAGGAGGACCAGTGCCTGGTGTTTGTTTTCATCCATACCCTTTCTGAGTTTGTCCAAGACTGAAACCACGACTGACTCGGTCGAATGCCTGGGACGGAACCCGGCTTGGCGGGATGCCAGTCCCCCATTTGCCTCAACATGGGTGCTGAGCACCGCGGTAACATGGCGTTCCATCACCTTGCCCAGAAAGGGTAGCAGGGAGATGGGGCGATAGTTGGCCGAGATAGAAGAGTCAGCGCCAGGTTTTTTCAGGATGGGCACTATGGTAGCTGCCTTGAGCGCAGTGGGCACTACGCCCTGTGCCAGGGAGCTGTTGAGGAAGGCAATGGGGGGGTCAGGGCAGCTGGAGTAGATTTGCTGCAGGACTCGTGCTGGGCAGACGTCCGCGGGAGACCCCGACTTCACTTTAGGGAGTATCTCCAAAAAAGAGTCCTGAGTGAGGGGGGGGATGGAGGTAAGCAGGTAGGGGAGGGGAGGGGGGAGGGATCGACGAAGGCGGAAGAAGGTGGAGGGATATTGAGCTTGATGGTTGCTATTTTATCTAAGAAATAAGTATTAAGCTGGTCGCAGAGAGGTTGGGAGGGAGGGATATTGGGCGAGGTTCGGTCTGAGAATGCCAGGTCATTCACTATCCCGAAGATTTCCCTGGGTTTATTTTGAACAGAAGTAATTTTTGACGAAAAGTAGGTGGTCTTAGCAGCCAGGATTGCTGTTTTGTATTTGTCCAGTGCTGAAATGAAGTGGGTTTTTGATAAGGGATTGTAATTTTTCCTCCATTGCCTCTCTGCCCGTCGGGCGCTCAGTTTGAGGTCTTTTAGGTGGTCAGTGAACCATCTATTAGAGTCCTTTGGTCGGCGGATGGAGATGCGGCGTAGGGGCGCCACAGAGTCGCAGCCTTCAGCCAGCCAGGTGTTAATGGCCTTGGCTTGAGAGGTAGATGGTAAGCCAACAAGAGTAGGGGTAGAGTCGCGGAGCATGGAGGTCAAGGAGGGGTAATCCAGTCTATTCCAGTTCCGTGCCCAGATGTTTTTGGCATGCGGAGTTTTAGGCATCACGTTACGGGGAATAGAGAGGGAAATAAGGGCATGGTCGGACCAAGGGCACGGCAAGACGGTGGCCGAGGCCACGGGGAGGTTAAGGGACCAAACCTGGTCCAGTGTGTGCCCATGGGAGTGGGTGGGAACGGATATGTGCGACACGAAATTAAGGGACGAAAGGCAATCTGTAAACTCTTTTGAGGCTGAGCACTCGTGTGGGTCAGAGGGCCAGTAATTAAAGTCCCCTAGCACCAAGACCGAGGCGTAGTTGACCACCAAGTTGGCCACCAGGTCTTGAAAGGCCGGCAAGAATGCGGGCGAGGGCTGGGGAGGCCGGTACATTAATAGGCAGGTGAAGGGGGGGGAAAATGAAAGAGAGCGGACTACCAGGAAGTCAGCAGGGGGAATGGGGGGGGAGGGAAGTGATTGGAAGTTCAGCTCGGACCTAGCGATCAGGGCGACCCCACCGCCTGCCTTGCCTGCCGGCCGGTCGGCTCGCAGGGCCACATAGGAGGGGGGTAGGGTGGCCAGGAGAACGGGGAGGGAAGTGTCACAATACCAAGTTTCGGTCAGGAGCAGTAGGTCAGGTTTCTCAGAGTCGAGTAAGACGAACAGCTCATGGTGGTGCTTGACCGCTGACCTGGTGTTGAGTAAAAAGACAGACAATGCTGGCGAGCGGGGGAGGAGGTCGGGGGGAAGGCGGCAGGGTGACAGGGGGGCATGTAGCGGGGGGTGAGGGGCTGTGGGGGAAGAGGAGGCCAGGCCTAGAGAGGAGATCAGTCTGCGGATGGGATCTATATGGGTTATCGATTGGTTGCCTGAATATTTGTATGGGTGCCTGAGTGTGTGTGTGGGTGGGTGGGAGGTATGTGACTCTTTGCATAGATTTTTGAGTGGTTGATTCACTGTGTGTATGGGTTCAAGAGTGCATGTGGAAACAGCTGTATGGCTGTATGGGTATGTTGGTGAGTGAATGGATGTCACAATGGTACATGTTCAAGTAACTACATATGTAAAAGGCAGTGTATGTGAGAGTTGAAGTATATAAATGACTATTTGTGGGAGTCAGTTATTGTGAGAGTGGCTGTATGGATGAGTGTGTACTTGTATCAGTGATTGAATAAGAGAGTAAGTATGTGTTTGTGACTGTTTGAACAAGTGATGTGGTGTGTGTATAACTGTATAGGTGAGTAAATGGGAGTGTGATTGATTCTTTGCATGACTGACTACATGTGTGAATAATTCTGGATGAGTGGTGGTGGTATGTGAGTGTCTGTATAGGTGTATGAGTGCATATGATAATGTTGTATTGATGAGTGACTGCATGTATGAGTGACTGTATGGGTGAATGAGTGGATGTGTGTGTGTGGATCTAGGAATCAGTGAGTGTGTATGTAGTAACTGGTATTGGTGTGTCCTGCCACATCCAAACAGCCCAACAGAGGCCCCAAACACAACCACCTCTTATAACACACCCACCAAAATTCAAACACAGCCACACCCAAAAATAGACCAATAAAAAGGGCCCACACACACAACCCATGAGCCTTTGCAACAGACCTACTGCGGACAGAGCCCACACACAAACCACCCCACATAATTCATACCTTCGCTACACCTTGACTCACACACCTTCACACAACCACCTCCACAAACATCCCCCTTCACATTCACACACACACACTCACATTCACAACTACACACCCACAACCATCCACACCCACACCCACACCCCACACCATGCCCACAGACAAGAATCCAAAGTTCACAACGGCGGAGTCTGTATTTTGCAGCAGGTGTATCAAAGGTTATATTAGAGTATGAGGAGGTGCATCAGATTTTCACGCGGATAATGTCATCAGTGATGTCATCAGTGATGTCATTTGAGATGTTATCAGTGATGTCATCAGGGATGTCACTGACCATGTCGTGATTGATGTAATATGTGACATCATCAGCAGTGCATTGCAGGGGCGCGAGTTATAGTTAGCTGAACTAACTATAACGGCGGAATTTCTCTGGTTTTGTATGAGTGAAACGTCCAACTATCGAGGGAATCAGAAAAAAAGTATGTGTGTGGTACTTCAAGTATGCTCAAGCATTTACAAACCATTCACCCTCTTTCACTGACTCAGGAGCTAAGGAAAAGAGAATTGGAGGAGCAAGCCCTGCATGACAACCATGAGGCCGCTACATCCTCTGTTGCTGAGTCTTCTTCCCGAGGACCTGATATCAGGCCAGAATTTGCTGGTGTGGAGCACCGCTGCATTAAATGCAGAAATACATTATGCTATGGGGAGCAGTCTGTGGATAGTGTTGTTTTTGCTATTCGCAGTCATCACTGCTAATTCTTTGAATTTGCAATGTTTTTGGTTTTGAAAAGTTAAGACACCAGTTGTGTCACTCTTTCCTGTTTTTTTCTGAAAAAAACACAATTTTTTTTAAAGAGTTTACAAAATACAAAAAACATACAAAAGAAGAAAAAAAGAGTTCTTTTCAGAACTACCTTATCTGTTTCAAAAAAGAGAAATCATTTAATGATAATGTCTCGGTGATTGCTTCAGTACATGTCTAGAGCTTGAGTGATTGAAAGAGTGCATGGGTATGGTGTAGATGATTGCATAAGTACATGGGTAATGACTGGGTGACTGTATGAGTACATAGATAATGCAGGAGTAATTGCATGAGTATATCAGTAGGGCTTTGGTGATTGGAAGACTGCAACATGTTTAGTGCTTTGGTGATTGAATGAGTACATGGGTAGTGTCTGGCTCATTGCATGAGTGCATCAGTAGTATGTACATGCTTCCATGAGTGTATGGGTAGTGGTTGTGTGTTAGTGCCTGGGTCATTGCATGAGTACATGGGTAGTGACTGGATGATTAGAGTACTGCAAGGAGAGTGCATAGTGAATTTATAAGTGCTTGGGTATTGGTGGAATGATTTGGATAAGTACATGGTACTGGCTGAGAGATTGGAGGAGTGCACGGGGAGTGACAGGGTGCTTGCTGGACTGCATGGGTACTACTTGGGGAATAGAAGGAGTGAATGAGAAGTGTGTGAGTGGTTAGAGGACTGCATGGGTAGTGCACAGGGGATTGTAGAAGTACATACGTTAGTGCCTGGCTCATTGCATGAGTACATGGGTACCAACTGAATGATTAGAGTCATGGAAAGAGAATACATGGTGAATTTACAAGTGCTTAGGTAGTGGTGGAGTGATTATTTAAGTACATGGTATTGGCTGGGTGATTGGAGGAGTGCATGGGGAGTGACAGGTGAATTGCTGCACTGCATCAGTACTACCTGGATAATTGAAGGTTTGAATGTACAGTGTCTAGGCGGATAGAGGTTTATATGCGTAGTTGACAGGTGATTGTAGCAGTGCATGGTTTGTGCCTGGGTCATTGCATAACTACATGGGTACTGACTGAATGATTAGAGTAGTGCAAGGAGAGTGCATGGTGAATTTAGAAGTGCTTAGGTAGTGGTGTAGTGACTGGAAAAGTGCATGTTACTGACTGGGCGATTAGAGGAGTGCATGGGTAGTGACGGGGCGATGGGTAGACAGCATGGGTAGTACCTGGGTAATTGAAGGAGTGAATGAGTAGTGTCTAATTGCTAAGAGGACTGCATGGGTAGTGCACAGATGATTGTAGCAGTGTATGGTTACTGCCTGGGTCATTGCACGAGTACATGAGTACTGACTGATGATTAGAGTACTGCAAGGAGATTGCATGGTAAATTTATAAGTGCTCGAGTATTGACGGAGTGATTGAATAAGTACAGGGTACTTGCTGGGTGATAGGAGGAGTGCATGGGTAGTGACAGGGTGATGGCTGGACTGCATGGGTAGTACCCGGGTAATTGAAGGAGTGAATAAGCAGTGTATAAGTGCTTAGAGGACTGCATGGATAGTGCATAGGTGATTGTAGCAGTGCATTGAGGGTGCCTGGGTCATTGCATAAGTACATGGGTACTTACTGTATGATTAGACTAGTGCAAGGAGAGTGCATGGTGAATTTAGAAGTGCTTAGGTAGTGGCAGAGTGATTTAATAAGAACATGTTACTGGCTGGGTGATTGGAAGAGTGCACGGGGAGTGACGGGCGATGGCTGAACTGCATGGGTAGTACCAGGGTAATTGAAGGAGTGAGTGAGCAATGTGTAATTGTTTAGAGAACTGTATGGGTAGTGCACAGGTGATTGTAGTAGTGCATGGTTAGTGCCTGGGTTATTGCATGAGTATATGGGTACCGTCTGAATGATTGGAGTTCTGCAAGGAGTGCATGGTGAATTTACAAGTGCTTAGGTAGTGATGGAGTGATTCTTTAAGTACATAGTACTGGCTGGGTGATTGGAGGAGTGCATGGGGAGTGACAGGGCGATGCTGCTTCGGTACTACCTGGGTAATTGAAGGAGTGAATGAGCAGTGTCTAGGTGCTTAGAGGACTGCATGGGTAGTGCACAGGGGATTGTAGCAGTACATGTGTTAGTGCATGGGTCTTTGCATGAGTACGTGGGTACTGACTGAATAATTAGAGTACTGCAAGGAGAGTGCATGGTAAATTTATAAGTGCTTGGGTAATGGCACAGTGATAGGATAAGTACATGGTACTGGCTGGGTGATCAAAGGAGTGCATGGAGCGTGGCAGGGGTATTGCTGGTCTGAATGGGTACTACCTGGGCAATTGAAGGTGTGAAAGAGCAGTGTCTAGGAGGTTAGAGGATTGTATGGATACTGCACTGCTGAATGTAGCAGTGCATGGGTAGTGCTTGCGTGACCTTCCCTTTTTTTTAGTAGATATGAAACTGATTGAAACATTTTTTCAGTTGTTTTATTATAATGTAAATTTAAAATATTTTCAAACTTTAGAATTAGTTTCTGTAAAAGAAAAGAAACCGTATTGTTATTACAGATAGAAACACAACATAATTTTACAATTACATAACATATTTAATTTGCCTTTTTTGCTGTTTCCAGATTCTATTGAATTTCACCATACACAGTGATTTTAATCTTGATCATCATGTTACAGCGGGCAAAAAAAATACAATCAATAAGATTGTTAAAAAAAAACAAGTCATTCTTAAAAATATTTACAACAAATTCAACTATCTGTTTACATTTTCTAAAATAGACACTCATTTATATTGCAAATACTACAAAGAACAAATATATGAACTGCTTCTTTCAAAAACAATTTTCTAAATACAATATCAAAGAATAAAAATTATAATTGAAACAGTGAATCTTCACATCTTCCCTACAGGCCGAATGATGTTTGCAAACTATTTGCATTGAAAATATCCAAAATACACTTAATTTATATCCATATCTTCCCACTAGGCAGAATGATATTTCTGAAATTGTTTGTATTTAAAATTTCCAAAATAAGCTCAATAATTCATGTTGACACCTTTCCAATAGGCCGAATGATGTTTTCAGAACTTTCAAAAAAGAGTGACAGAGTGCACACCGGTTTTTTCAAAAGTTTCTCAGTCTTGCGTTTGTTCGCGTGCTGGCCCAGAATCGTGGTCTGCCCGAAGCCACGTATATGAAAAACATTAAAGACAACGGGGCGACCTCTCACCCCATTTCTGGACGCACTGCGATAAATACGTGCATGCCAATAATGCAATACGTTAAGCCAAGTTTACTCCAAAATTTATTCAAAGTTCATCACGGTATCCAAGATTTTTCCATAGTCACTTATGAGACGTCTTACTTTCAGCACTGTAACCTCAAACGCTACAGACATGCCGAAGCCTTAATCGGTAGCTAGGAGTGCATGTAAGTGATCTTCATTAATCCAACAGTAACCCAATGCATTTCGGGCCTTCTCATGGCCCTTCGTCAGGGGTATTCTACAATTAAAAAATAACATTTCAATACAAGAATTTTCCAAATCGATGTTCCCATGTGCATGCTAAAGTGTTTTACCAGTGATTATCTCATAATCCATTCATATATCAACATTTTCCCGCTAATTGTGACCGTGAACCGCCACAAATGTATTAATGTTCAAATCTCTATCCCTCTATCTTACTAGTTCTCTTTGTGTGATTATCGTAAGTGCACAAGTTACAACACGGTGTTTTGGTGAATCTACGAACAAAGTGTGATAATACCTATGTGCGCGTAATTTAGGACGTGATATTTCAGTTGGCCTTCGAGGTAAATCTAATCTTTTTCGAGCCCTTACCTTTACAAAAACGTCCTTCTCAATCCCTTCCAGATGGTCTACTAACTGCGTTACGCCCCCACTCTACAATTTAAACACCTTACTTCAAACCCCGCCCTCAAATGAGACCGAGGGCACTCCTTTTTAAACCCTATGTTTCCCACTGTGTTTAATTTGCATTGGTTTGAGTCTCCTCCCGGCACTATCACTATATAACTACCCTGCACTATTCATATATTCGAATTCACTGTTTCAACTTATTATGTGTGAACAGTAGTAACTCTGCAATATGCTTGCTAACGGTTTTCTTGGTATCTATACACTACAATACCCACTATGCATTACACTCTCTATCTTACGAGATCTGGATCCTCCCTGAACATTAACCTAGATTTCCCCGCCCTCCCTGGTAATATTAACAACGTTGATTGAAAGGTATCATAAACAGCATAGTTTATACTGCAAAGCTGATAATTCATAGTATTGTGTAATCACTGTTACAAACGTGTTTGTAGTATACATAAAAACATGACAATAAAAACATCTGAAGTGTATTGTGCAACAGTTTTAACACGTAGTTTTGAGGGCGGGGTTTGAAGTAAGGTGTTTAAATTGTAGAGTGGGGGCGTAACACAGTTAGTAGACCATCTGGAAGGGATTGAGAAGGACGTTTTTGTAAAGGTAAGGGCTCGAAAAAGATTAGATTTACCTCGAAGGCCAACTGAAATATCACGTCCTAAATTACGCGCACATAGGTATTATCACACTTTGTTCGTAGATTCACCAAAACACCGTGTTGTAACTTGTGCACTTACGATAATCACACAAAGAGAACCAGTAAGATAGAGGGATAGAGATTTGAACATTAATACATTTGTGGCGGTTCACGGTCACAATTAGCGGGAAAATGTTGATATATGAATGGGTTATGAGATAATCACTGGTAAAACACTTTAGCATGCACATGGGAACATCGATTTGGAAAATTCTTGTATTGAAATGTTGTTTTGTAATTGTAGAATACCCCTGACGAAGGGCCATGAGAAGGCCCGAAATGCATTGGGTTACTGTTGGATTAATGAAGATCACTTACATGCACTCCTAGCTACCGATTAAGGCTTCGGCATGTCTGTAGCGTTTGAGGTTACAGTGCTGAAAGTAAGACGTCTCATAAGTGACTATGGAAAAATCTTGGATACCGTGATGAACTTTGAATAAATTTTGGAGTAAACTTGGCTTAACGTATTGCATTATTGGCATGCACGTATTCATCGCAGTGCGTCCAGAAATGGGGTGAGAGGTCGCCCCGTTGTCTTTAATGTTTTCAGAACTTTGGCATAAAAAATATTAGTTACAAATTTGGTAATTCATAAGGCAACCGACTTTTGAATTCCAAATGGGCATCATTACAATGGGTCTATCCTTTATTGCACTTTAAATACACAGTATAGTATCCAGATGTTGTAGAAGGTCCATCGTAGAAAATAATTGCCACTGCTTTGAAAGTTTTTCATAATTTTGACAGTTGGCTTGCCACAAAACAAAATTATTTTAGTTTCCAATTTTCTTCCATCTGCTCTACAACATTGTATCATTAAAATTATATATTGTCCAAATCTTTCTATAAATAATGTTGAAAACATTTCAGATTTGCAGTGACTACATTCCATATTTTGATTAGCTGATTTCACTAATTTGTTAAAAGACACTGTTTTGCAATCTAGTATTGTCAAATATATGAATATAGAAAATGAACAGCTATCACATTTATGGTCCCATCTGTAACGTAGTCCAAAGAGATTTTCAATTTGTATTCCTTCATCTTCCAATACTGCAACCATAAACATTAGAAATTCCTGAGCATTTTGCTGGTCATTCCGTGTAAATTGTGAACAACCAGAACATATATCTAGAAGATGCTGAATGCCAGAAGCACTTTGGATTTTAGTTTTATCAGTTGTCCACTTTTTATAAATAGAATGTAATAAAGAACAAAATCTTTCTTCTCGATTTACCATAATATGTTGTTGAAGATTTTCTAGAAAAAATATGATGTTCACAACTACATTAGCATAGCAGTTGATACCTGAACTATTTTCTAACTGATATCCTACAATATCTTCAACAGTGTCCTTTTTCTTTTTGTTTGCATCCTCAACATTCTGTTGATTTTTTTTCTTGTTTCCAACCTCACTACAGAGTGTCTCATATGTTCGTTTTGGAAATACTACACGCTTTTCATATACAGGATATTCACCTAAATTTGGACCATACAGTATTCTTAAATTATTATACTCTCTTACACAATTTGCATCAGCACTAATCTTTATCTCATCAAAATCAATCAAATACAATCCAGCTAAAATTCTGACTCGGGACAATGTAACATATGCCATACCCTCTTTAAACACGGTACTTCCAATGTTTACCAAAGCACTGTCTGCACTTAAACCTTGAGATTTATGAGTAGTCACCGCATGTGCCAAAAAAAGAGGAATCTGTTTTCTACGAACATACACGTCTTTTACAAGTAAAAAATGAACAGCACAACATCCAATCTGTTTTACTTCTTCAATCTGATCAAATTTAATCTTCAAAAATTCAATTTCATCTTTATTTTGATAATTAACAAATTCAACAACTATTCCCATTGCTCCATTTACTAAACCTTTTTCCACATCTAAATGATGCCGTAAAATTACCCGACAGTTTTCACATACACAGAAATTATTTTCTAAACCAGCAGTTTCAGATATAGCTTTTACCAAAGAATCCAATTTTGTTTTTAATTTTTCTGTCAAAATAATAGTAATTCCTTCATGTTCTATTTTGTCAATGGCTTCCATGTTTACTATTTGTTGTTTTTCCAGCTGTAGTAGTTTAGTAGAATGAAGAACACTCTTGCAGAGTTGGCATTAAGCAGATTATAGATTTCTTTTCTCCAATTTTTTTGTATATTATTTCCAGAGCAACATATTCATTTGGAAACAAGTTTGTAAGTAGCCGACTTTGCAAAGCTTCTTTTCCACATTCTGTGAAAACACCAATTCTTAAATATTGAAGGATGCTTCCATAATCTTCATCACTTGCCTGTCGCATATTTTTAATAAGTTCTTTGCATTCAAAATATGACCAAATGTTGACATTTCCAATACTTCCCAAAGATTTCCTGGTGTCTTCATGCAGAAGTGTTTTAAAAACTGGTTCCCCTTTTACAGGAGTAAGTTGCAGTAGATAGCTGAAAACAATCACATGTTTTCCTCCAAATAAGACATCATAATCTGTTTTTTAAATTTGCTGCATTCGTAAATGTACAAAGGCAAGCATTAAGTTTGAGACCATGCTCACCTCATCAATTATCAGAAGTTTAATTTTCTTTAGTACTCTTGAAACTTCCAAACAAGCTTCTCTAGAAAGCTTGTGATATTCCAACTTGTTTTCATGTTCAACAGGTAGCATTAGTAAACGATGTAATGTAATCCCTTTAATGTTGTGTGCTGCTAACCCAGTTGGAGTGGTTACAACACAAGATAAATGTGATTCAGTGGTTTTCTGTAAATAACTGGTCACAACTTTAATTAAGAAACTTTTTCTTGTACCAGCTTGACCACTGATATACATTCGGATAGATTGAAATGATGTGCAGTTGCATTCTTTATTTTCATGATGTAAACCATGGTCGATCTGTTCTGTAACTTGCTGATATATTTCTTTCTGTTAAATATTTAGTTGGACTTCCAAGTTTCCCAACTCCATAATATCCTTTTGAGCTTGATGCATTGCTGTTTCTACTTCACTCATAGCAATTGCTGCTTCATTTTCAAGAATTGGTTCTCCCAGTGGATCTGACTCTGTGGAGCAGAACTTTGACTGTTTTGAGAACTGTCTCTTGCAATCACAGCTGCAATAGCAGCTTCTTGTTGAATCTCTTCATTCAACATTTGTTGATAGTTTTTAAAAACTGTGCATTCAATGCCATCTTTACATGCATTAAAAGAATCTTCATACGACTGAAAATCTCCAAGTAATTCCATTTCAGTACGCCAAGGCTTGAAGAGTTGGAGAAGTGCTATGTAGTGAAATTCCATTTTATCTGGTGTATCGCAACTCAGTTTCCTGTGATTACTCAGATTTCCTTTACTATGTTTCACCAAACATCCTTCTGAACCAATCACTGCATATTTTTCTTCATTTAAGTTCTCTATAATATTTCTCTTAAAACTGTAATATTGCAGTACTTCACACAGACATATATCAAGATGGGAACTTCTATTTGGACAGTACGTATCCATCATGTTTGTTTTAACAATATCTGTGCTTTCCAGTTTATTTAATGTTAAATATTCGATTTCTTGTACAGATTTGAGTATCGATTTCGTGTTGCAGCAAAATCTAGACTAACCCAAATGATTCCTCTTAACTTTGAATATAAACTTGCAGAGGATATCCAATCAGAACATTCGTAGGATCCAATCTCTCCATGGGACAGCATCTTCAAAGCTGTACAATTTCTTACTAAGAGTCTTCTCTTGGAAATTTCTTCCCACATTTCTTTCAATTCCGTCTTTTCAGATCTTCAGATTTTTTTATTTTGTTAACAAAATCACTAGATTATAATCATTAATATACTTTGATTGTTCACTTCTTTTTAAATTGTAAGTATTTTTGGAAGATTTTCTAGTGATAGTATGCCTCACTGCTGACATGAAACTGTTGACTCTTCCTTTAGATATTACTGGATGTGGAAATCCAAAACGACATTTAGTATAAAACTTTTCCTTTCACTTGTATTTCCGTCAACAGTATTTGCCACATCGATGAGTTTGAAACCGTAAAACTTGTAGTCTTGACGTATTTTCTTCTCTTGTTTTTGGTATAGCACATGTGACATAGTTTTCAATAAAAGATAAAACAGTGTCATCCGAAACAGTTCCAAACTTAGGTGCATCTTTGATCCATAAAAGCATCTGTATATGAGGAGCACCTCTAGCTTGGCACTCCTTTCTCCCCAAAAAATCAATGACTTCAAGTGGTGGGTTGTTTTTATTGCAGATAAAAGACATCATGGCGTGAAACCCATGATTAAAATATCCGCACACATTTACTGGATCCAAGGAACACAGCTCTCCAGGTAATTTGAATTCAATGTTTTTAATATTTGAATTTGCTTCTCGAAGAAATTCAAGTAAATCATCCCATGCGTATTCAGCACAGGTTAGAGTGACAAAACATGTAGGGGTTCCTAAGTTCCTTAACATACATTTAAGTTCTCCATGACGACGATACCGATACTCATTGGTACCACGTTGACACGTCATCAAATTAATCAATTGCGATTCTAAATGATCGTCTCTCTGTTCTACTTTGTCCATGAATTACTTTTCAGAAACATGTTGAAGATGAACTCCTGTATATAATATGTGGTTCACTGCATATGAAAGTCCAGACGGGTCACTTTCAAACAAAAGATTAAATATATATGGAATACATTGTCGAAATCTTGGATCTTCTGAGTACAATCTTGTTGAACGATATTCTGATGCTGGAATTTGTACTGGTCGTTCGTCATATCAACCACCTTTTCCAGTGGGGAAGAGCTGTGGAAAACGAGCTTCCAAACTTCTTTCCCAAACACTCATGGGAGTTCCCTTCGCTTTCTTCATTTGGAATAATTCAATAGTATTTTTGGGACATATACACTTTTTCAATTTGGCCACTTGAAATTTCGCTATCATCAACTAAACCAATTTCTTCTTCTTCCACATACACATTTTTGTAGTAAACATTGGTTTTTTGTGAGATATAACGTAGCTTTTTGCACTTTGCTGACATCTACTAATTTTTGCCATATTTTCTGACTCCTTGTAGGAACACCATTAATTAGAATAACTACAGGTTCAGTTTCTTCTTTCTCTACATCAATGGTTTCAATATTCTTTTTTAAATCTAAAGGTGAATACACAACTCTTCCTTTTAATCCTCTTTGTAAATCTGTGGGAGGCAACTTACCTGTTTTAGGCTCCATGTGAACAATAGCCTAAAATGGGTGCACAGATTGAATCAGAATGTACTCATACGTATTTAAATCTACCAGTTCTGGAGGAATAGCTACCAACTCTAGGGGCCCGATTCACAGAACAAACTTAAGACAAAATCCTAAACTTAGTACCATTTTGGTATTCACAGAATGCACTTACTACTTCTGGTATTCACAGAATGAACTTACTACTTTTGCGATTCACAGAATAAACTTACTACTTTTGCTATTCTCAGAATGGATTTAAGACTACTAAATTTACGTCCGCACTCGGGCCGGAAATTCCGTCCCGGAGGAGGAGCTTCCGTCCCGGAGGCGGAGCTTCCGTCCCGGAGGCGGAGCTTCCGGGCCGGAGGCGGAGCTTCCGGCCCAGAGGTGGAGATTTTATATCTCCGCCACTGGCCGGAATCCCCACCTCCGGGCCGGAAGCTCCGCCTCCGGGCCGAAATTTCCGGCACGAGTGCGGACGTAAAGTTAGTAGTCTTAAATCCATTCTGTGAATAGCAAAAGTAGTAAGTTTATTCTGTGAATCGCAAAAGTAGTAAGTTCATTCTGTGAATACCAGAAGTAGTAAGTGCATTCTGTGAATACCAAAATGGTACTAAGTTTAGGATTTTGTCTTAAGTTTGTTCTGTGAATCATGCCCTAGGTCATTATGCACAGCTCTAGCTGGCATTTTGTTCTCGTCTAATTTGGTATAGCAATATTTACAAATATGTTGATCACTACCCAACTCAAAGCAATCTTCCACCAACAAAAAAGCTCCAAATTCCTTCCACTTATCATTGTTTTCGTTTTCACTTTTTAAATAGAGATCAACATTCCTAGTTTGATTTTTGTAGTGAGTACATCGACAGCAAATACAAACATAGTTTGGTCTTTCACAACAAATCACCTTAAACTTCGTAATTTCTTCTTCAAACTTCTCAGTACTACTATCTTCCACCTCTTCTTCAACACCTAAACTTACCAAACTCTCACTTTCTCTACACTCCTGTTCATGACCAAAGTAACAAAACTCTATTTCATCACAAACTTTTTTTACGTCTGATGCTGACCCATACAAAAGAGCAGTGTTTAAGTCACTTAAAATTATTGCCGGACTTTTTACATAGTATAATCTTCTTACTAACATCCACATTAATGAGTGATGTACTGCTAACATTCTGAAATGATGAAAAACCCTTTGACACACTTTTCTAGAAAGACAAGCCAGAGAATGACCTTGCAAGCCAGTATTTTTTCTCACTTTGCAAGGATCTAGTCCTTGCAACAGCTTAATCTTTTGTTTAATACTTTTTTTGTATAATTTCTTAAGAAATGTCATAAAATATCAATAGACTCCTGTCGTATACTACAAATACTACTACAATCCCATGTACACACTGGAGCTTGTGTATGTCTCCCTTGAACTTCTTCAGCTATCACTTCTTCCATATTTCTAGGAACCATCTTTTCTTTGTCAATTGCACAACCATTCTTCACCTCATAACCACGACCACTGGTATCAACTGCGTGAACTAATGTATTGTTTTAAAAATAGCTCTCTTCATTAAAAAGATGTTCAGAACTAGAAGTATGCTTCCATTCTCCCAAAATCTTTTTACAAAAGTTAGTTCTGGTGATTAGCCTTTTCCTTTTAGTTTTCTTCTTCATAGAATGCATTGCTTTATCTAATGTCCGCATTCTCTTTAAAACTAAAATGAACAATCTTCTTTTCAGTTCAAAAGCCTTTTCAACTATACTTTCAATCTTTTTTCTTTAAAAAAAATGCATATCTTCTTTTATATTTCTAGCCTTGTTTCAACAAATGTTGTAGCACTCTACTTTTATACATGCATGTCCTAATTTCATTAGATTTCTTTTTTCAACATTGTTGTTTTTTTAATTTCTTGAATTTTGATTAATTTCTCTTTTTTCATTTCATTCTTTTTCTTTGTACAGGTATTCTTTCTATTTTCATCATTTCCAAAATCCTTTCCTCTCCTATGAAATTCTTTTAATAAATTCCTTTGTTCTCTTACCACAAGACTTTTTCTTTTTTGCCACATGTTGTCGTTCATCTAATTTGTGTGTTTCTTTTTTCTTATATAGTACTGCTTTCTTTATTGTTTCTTCCTTTCTCCTTTTCTTGTCATGGTTATGCTTTGTTAATAATAATGCAGAATATCTGTAAAAAAGAATTTTACAAATAATTTAAGATTATTATCATAACTATATACATATAAACGTATCTATTACTAAATAAACACTTTCTATTTTAAAAGCTACAATGAAATGCATTTATGGTTTTCTGAATATGGTAACAATTACACCTGAGCTGCACAATAAGTGAAAAGAGCTACTGAAAAAAATTAAGACAGTGATATGTGAATGATTACAACGTTCCATATGTAGTGCATGTATTATTGTGAAACTGCATGGCAAGTACTAGGCCTGGGCAGTAAATTCCGTTCCGCTCGCGGAATTTGGGTAATTTCGCATTCCGCGGAGAACGCGGCATTGCCAAAAATTCTGCGGTCCGTGGCGTATCGGAATTCTTTGCTTGTTTGTGCTTTCAAAATGCGTGCTCACAAGATATTTCCCCCCGAGCACGCATACAGCATTCAGGAACAGGAAAAAAGTATCGCGAACGGGCGGAACAAGCAATTCTGCGTGTTCGCAGAACTCTGCGTGCTCGCGGAGATTTTTTACCATTTCGCAGAGTTTTTCGTAGCGCAACTACGCAAATTCCAACCACCCCTAGCAAGTACTTTGGTATCTTCATAACTATATGATGAGAGGGATACACAAATTTGCAAGAGAACTCATAGAAAGAAACAACAGTAGTACATAAGAATCAACAGAGGTGCAAAAAGAGGCATATAAGGTACACAAAGAGTAAACAGGTGAGCACAGTAAGGCAAAAGAGGTGCAGAAAGAGGGAAGAGGGTGCAAAAAAAGGAAAGAGAGATAAAGAAATTTGAAACAGAGGTGCAGGAAGAAGACAGATCACTGCAGAAAGAAGCAACAAAGAAGCAGAAAGAGAGAAGATATTTACAGAAGTAGGCAAATGACATACAGAAAGGAGGAACAGGTGGGCACAGTGAGAGAAGAGAGGTGGAGAAAAATTCTGTGTAAATGATTGCATCAGTGCTGAAGTAATGCCTGAGTGATTACAGCCTGCATATGTAGCCCCTGCATCATTGTAAAACTGCATGGTGAGGATTTGGGTGTTTTTATAAGTGCATGACAGTTGGGCCTAGCACAATACAAAGCAGCACACTATTAAATAAGTCAACTGTAAGTCACTGGGTAAGTACAGGGCAAGATGAACAGTGACTGGCTAATTTCATGAATGCAAACATACACATCCAGTGCATGGATAACTGTATAAGTAGCAGTTGAAGGGATTCATCAGTCATTGAGTTCTGCCTAGGTAGATACATGAATGCAGCAGAAACGCATGTGTGATTGGAAGACTGCAAGGGTAGTGTGTAGGTAATGAGATGACTACACAGCAACAGCCTGCATCATTGTATAACTGTAGGGGGTACTACACAAGTACACCCCTGAGTGATTCCTAGCCCGCATGGGTAATATCTGGGGGATTACTGAAGTAGATAGCAAGTGAGTGGGTGATTTCACAAGTGCACAGATGGTGCCTATGTGATTGCATCAGTGCTGAAGGAATGCCTGAGTGATTACAGCACTGCATATGTAGTGCCTGCATGATTGTAAGACTCCATGGTGATTATTTGGGTGTTTTTATACATGCATGACAATTGGGCCTAGCCCAGGACAAACCAGCACACTATTACATAAGTCAACTGTAAGTCACTGGGTAAGTACAGGACAGGAGGAACAGTGAATGGCCAATTTCATGAGTGCAAACATACACATCCAGTGCATGGATAAGTGTATAAGTAGCAGTTGAAGGGATTCATCAGACATTGAGTACTGCCTAGGTGAATACCTGAATGTAGCAGAAACGCATGTGTGATTTGAAGACTGCAAGGGTAGTGTGTAGGTAATGAGATCACTACACAGCAACAGCCTGCATCATTGAATAACTGTAGAGGGTACTACTCAAGTAGACCTCTGAGTGATGCCCAGCCTGCAAGGGTAATATCTGGGGGACTACTCAAGTAGATAGTAGGTGAGTGGGTGATTTTATAAGTGCACAGATAGTGCCTAAGTGATTGCATCAGTGCTGAAGTAATGCCTGAGTGATTACAGCACTGCATATGTAGTCCCTGCATCATTGTAAGACTGCATGGTGAGTATTTGGGTGTTTTTATAAGTGCATGACAGTGGGTCTAGCCCATTACAAAGCAGCACACTATTACATAAGTCAACTGTAAGTCACTGAGTAAGTACAGCACAAGATGAAAAGTGACTGGCTAATTTCATGAGTGCAAACATACACATCCACTGCATGAATAACTATGTAAATAGCAATTAAAGGGATTCATCAGTCATTAAGTACTGCCTAGGTGAATACCTGAATGTAGAAGACACGTATGTGTGATTTGAAGACTGCAAGGGTAGTGTGTAGGTAATGAGATGACTACACAGCAACAGCCTGCATCATTGCATAACTGTAGGGGTACTACGCAAGTAGACCTCTGAGTGATTCCTAGCCTGCAAGGGTAATATCTGGGGGATTACTCAAGTAGATAGCAGGTGAGAGGGTGATTTCATAAGAGCACAGATGGTGCCTATGTGATTGCTTTAGTGCTGAAGTAATGCCTGAGTGATTACAGCACTGCATATGTAGCCCTTGAATCATTGGAAGAATGCATGGCAAGTATTTGGGTGTTTTTATAAGTGCATGACAGTGGGCCTAGCCTACTACAAAGCAGCACACTATTACACTATTTCACTATAACTGTAAGTCACTGGGTAAGTACTGGACAAGATGAAAAGTGACTGGCTAATTTAATCAGTGCAAAAATACACATCCACTGCATGGAGAACTGTATAAATAGCACTTTATATGAGCGTCTATGAAACCACACTTTTCTACTGCATCTTCACCTTTCTATCTCAAATTATGCAGGATAATTCAACTATACTTTTGTACAGATACAAATTAATAACAGCTTACATGATCATCTTTCAAAGCACATATTTGTGCTCCATCTTCACAAATCTATCTAAAATGACGCGGTATCATTCAACTATACCTTTCTATAGACCAGAATAAAGAAGCCTAATTAATAACACCTTATATATGCATCTTTCAAAGCAGAAATTTGTGCAGCATCTTCACCATTCTATCTAAAGTGATGCGGCATCATTCAACTATACCTTTGTACAAACTACAAAAAAGAAACTTGATTATTATTACCTTATATGTACATCCTTCAAAGTACAGTTTTGTGCTGCATCTACACCCTTCTACTAGTACTCAAAGTCTGGACCCTACCACAAAAAAGCAACAACAGCTCTTTCTTATACATCATGCACCATATATTTATAAGACATATGAAAATACACATACAACTACAAAGATACATGAGACAGAACTCTATGCACTCCTTAATATTTCTCAGACTCCACCTCCAAACTTAAAGGACCAGCTACAATTATGTGGTATAGTACAAATATACATATCCACACATTAAGACAAACTACCATAATCAGTAATCCATATTCAAATATACACATAATACTATACAAAATGTATTTCAAACAACAGTTAACTGCATTTGAACAAACTATAAGAAACAGCTGTACATTTAATAATATATTTCAAACATTAAAATTCATGAATACTTTTTTCCGTTAAAAATAAAGGTAACAGATAATACACCTTACAAATGTATATCTTACCTTCCAAATTGATTTGTAGAATATAAAATATCAGAAACTCAGAATAGATTTTCTTATGCACACACTCAATGTATAGCACTTCTCTCAGCAAGGCAAAACTAGTAATGGCAAAGATTCCCTCTCCTATTCCATCAAAATACATGTAAGTAACAAATCACATTGCTTCCCAGATTATTTCAAATTCTAAAATACATTTCTATTGGTTAGACATATCAACCCTTACCAACTGACTTCTGAAACTAACCAAACGGCCTCTGTATTTTTTTAGAAGTCACAACTTCACCGTGCAGCAAAGCGATGGGACCGCGAATCTATACGAGAGTTAAAACATATACTACACATAAGTTTACCACTATTTTTTAATAATACACCACTTTTAAAGATAGCACTGACTTGAGAAATGTCACTCTAATAACATATTACTTTTATTTTAATTACAATCGCCCTTTAATGCCACCATTAACTTTTAACCCTAGCCCCATTCTGATTGATCCTAGTTTCCATAGAAACAGATCATGGAACCCTCAACTGCACTGACAGGTCAGAAGTTCACAGTTTTTTCAAGTACACCACACAATGTTGCAAATGCAAACAGCAGGTGTGGTTGACATTTTTAAATGCACCCTACTTTGAATGTACAATGTTCATCAAAAACAGCCAATCATTTCTCTTCTTTTTTTAAACTGCATCTTGTCCACCATTTTAGATACCTCTCATTCTTTCAAGTGACTACCTCAACTACAGACATCTTTCCATTTCTTCCAGACATTGCTTCAAGATGCTTACAGTGTGGATTGTTGGGCACAGCTATGATTTCTGGTGCAAAAGGTATGCTGAATGCAGAGGTAATGACAAAGACCTAGCTTTGCAAAATGTGGACATTAAATGGATTGCACAGAGAAGATTAAAGTGGCACCTATTGATACCTTTGGTTAAAACCTCTTTGCATCACCTAGTCACATTGACTGGGGTAGATCTGGAAATGCTAATGAAGGACACCTTTGCACAATTGAAGTTGCTTTTACCTCAAACTGTCTTTGTCTTCTCTAACGTATGCCAAAGACAAAAATGGAACAGGTCAACCACAATTTGTCCACAGATTGAGAAAGCTAGAAAAAATGTCAACAAAGCTGTTTCTGCTTCGAAGCCAAGCTGGCTTAACTATATCCCACATAACTGTGCAGGATTTTATCCAAACATCATGCACATTACAGCTGGATACCACGGGGCCCCAAAGTTGCTCAGGTAGATTAAATTCCCCGTCAATCTCTTCAAGTATTAAATTATACCACAGGGAAATCTCTTTTGAGACAGGTGGTTTGTCCAATAGAAGAGATAACAGTTGACTACTGCCTCCTACTAAAAAGTTCTTACGACGTGGATTTTGACTATGAAGAGCCTGTGCCCAGCTTGAAATTTGGAGGAATTTAAATCTTGAAAAATTGGGACCTATTTTATTGCTTAAGAGTTCCCAAGGAAGCATCACCCCTTCAGCAAATAGGTCTCCCCAAGTTGATATACCCGCCTCTTTCATTGGAGCTGATAATGCATCCCTTGTCCAGGCCGGGGGTTCCGGTAGATCCCAAATGGGTGCTCTGTCCGAATGGTATCCCAGTTTGATAGATGATCTAATATTAAACCAAGTTTTAGCAAAACTCTGTAATATCTTAAGTTTAACCTTCTTAAAGTACTTGGGATCACCAAACTTAAGTAAAAAACCAGACTGTCCAAATCCTTCACCTTCCAACATGGCCGAAAACATTGTCCCTACCCCCTGATTAAGTGGCATTTTTAGCAGCATGCGGGCGTGAGATAACTGGAATGCCCAAGCATAAATCTGTAGATCAGGCCCTGCCAATCCTCCCTTCTCACGACGCCGCCTAATTTTTTTCCATGCAATCCTAACATTCTTTTTTTTTCCAAATAAACGAACTAATGTTGGCTTGTAACTTAGTCAAAGAAAATTTATCAAAATAAAGTGGGATTGTATTAAATAAGAACGAGAATTTTGGCAAAATAGACATTTTAACCAGATTTGCACGTCCCAGAACCGACAAGGAGAGGTGTCCCCATGCTTCCATTAATTTCCGACATTCTTTAGCTACTGCAGATAGATTAGTAGACGCAATTAAATGAATATCCTTAACAATTCTTAGCCCCAAATATCTCAGGCTTCTGCTGAGTGGTACAGTAAATCCTGTTAGATCCGTATTCCAAGCCATCATTTCGGTTTTTGAGGCATTCACCTCATACCCCGAAACATTCCCAAATTCAAGGGCTAGCTTGATGGCAGTAGGAAAGGCAGTACTAATCTCTGATGTTAAGATCATAACATCGTCCGCACACAGGGCCACCTTCTTCTCCCATGCTTTAAACTTAAACGGCTTGATGATATCATTATCCCGCAATATCTGGGCGAAAGGCTCAATATAGAGATCAAAAAGCAGTGGAGAAAGAGGGCAGCCCTGCCGCGTTCCTCTTGTGATATTAAAGGACTCGGATAGGCCCCCACTAACCAGAACGGATGCTGATGGACTATGATATAAAAGTCGTACGGCTCTACGAAAGCCCTCACCCACGTTGAACTTGGCCAAGGCACCCGACAGGTACAACCAATTGACTCTGTCGAATGCCTTGGTGGCGTTCAACGTGAGGATAGCAAATGGCAAAAAGTTAGTAGTAGCCATATCTATAGCACCCACTAAATCGTAGGTTAATTCAAAGAGCTGGCGACCCCTTACAAATCCCTTCTGGTTAGGATGTAAAATGTCCAAAGCAACCTTACCCAATCTCATAGCCAAAAGCGATGCGAAGATTTTATAGTCGGCATTGAGAATGGAAATGGGACGATATGATCCACACTCTGTGGGGGACTTACCGGGCTTGAGTATCAAAGTGATAGAGGCGTTATTCCAGGAGCTAGTAGGAAGTACCCCTTCCTGCAATATTTGATTAAAAAGCAGCACAGGAAAAGGAGAAATCTCTTCCACCAGCTTCTTATATATTTCAGCCGGTAGGCCGTCAGGCCCTGCCGCCTTGCCACACTTACTTCCGCAAATTGCGGCTACCACTTCTTCCTCCGTAACTGCCATATCTAAAAAGGCTCTTTGGTCTGACGAGAGCGAAGGTAAGGATATGTTGTTTAACTACTCCCTAATACATTCTGGGGAGATGTCTTTATCTTCTTGATAAATCTCCTGAAAGAAATCTTTAAATGCCATTCTGATTTCTGCTTCAGACGTTATGGACCCCGAGCGGGGAGTGATTGAATTAATTGTATTACGGACCTGGTCAGTTCTGGATTTCCAGGCGAGCAATTTGCCAGCCCCTCCGCCAAATTCAAATAGGGCCAGTTTGCTAATTTCCCATCTACAAAGCAGGCGTTGCCTTAGAACCGAAGCCAATTGCGTTTTCAGCTCAAGCAGTTTCTCTTTTTTAGCTGAAATAAAACTAGAATTATTACTACTACTACAGAGATCCAATTCCGCATGCGCTGATAGGAGATTGGCTTCAATAGACGCTACTTCCTGGGTATATTGCCTTCTGCGAAATGTGACCTTGTTTTTAATAGCTCCACGCAGAAAGCATTTAAACGAATCCCATACAGTATTTGTACATGCTGTATTAATATGTAGTTGCAAACATTCACGTGCCTCCAATTTAAGGTAGGCAACATCATCCAATGATGAAAGAAAAATGCGATCAAAAGACCATGATCTATTAGGGAGCTCCATGATGCCTACAAGATCTAACTTTACTGCCGAATGATCCGACAGATGAGAAGGCAAATAACTAACATTCTTTATGGAGCCTTGCAAATTGCGACAAGTCAAAAAGAAATCAATCCTAGACTGGTGGCGATATTTAAAATTTCGAAAGGAAAAACCAGATTGCTGGCCTACCCTTACCCGCCAGATATCAATATACCCATATTGCTGCATACAATTAAGTAGAAGCGCTCTAGACTTAGAAAAAACTTGCTGTCGACTCGATGGCGTTTTATCTAGAGCGTAATCAAGCACGATGTTAAAATCCCCTGCAATAATAGTGGGTTCAGGGAAGTGCAAAAGCTGTGAAAATAGAGATTCTAATGCTGAGGGGTCATCTCTATTAGGCCCATAATACCCTACCAATGTTATTCGAAAACCTCCTATCTCTACCATGGCAATTGCCCATCTCCCAGCCGGGTCTACCACCTGGCTAACTAATCTAGTGATAATAGTTTTCTTAAAAAAAATAGATACACCTCTAACATTAAGCAACTGAGAGGTAGAAACTGATATATCTAGCCACCTATTATTTTTAACCAATGCAGATATCTCGCTCTCCACCAAGTGAGTCTCCTGGAGAATAATGACCTGCGCATCAGAGTCACTTAGATATTGTAGGATTCTATGTGCCCTAGGCTTGGTGCGCAGGCCATTAACATTCCAGGAGAGAATCTTAAGGTTACTCATGGCGATGAAGTCTATAGAAAAAAAACTTACAAATCTTGACTAAGTTATCCAACATTAAGAAAAAAGGACATGCCTGCAGACAAAACAAAGATGAGTTTTGCTTATATTCCCACCCTCCCCCACTCATACCCAATCCCAACCCCAGACCCTCACCCATACTGCCCCCCCACCCATGAGGAACCCTGGTACTACCTAACCGGATCAAACCCGGTTGTGGTACTCCCTACCCTTTGCCGAGCCCACACAAGGCGTCGCTAACTAAATACGATAGGAGAGTTGTAAAACAGCAATCTTCTCAAATTCCCTTGTGAGAACCCCCCTAATTTTTTTTCTACTTATTTTTTCCACTTAATATAGTTTTTCTTTCCCTTCTAATCTACCTAAAAAACTAAACTTGCCCATAAACATATAAAAAGCCTGCTAACAGGACACAGAAAAAATGGAATCTGTTTGAGGACAAAAGAATAGAGGGAAAAAGTAGAGGAAGTTACATTGGAGTTTCCAAGACAAGTCAGAATCAGAGATAATAACACAAGAATCTCAACCAAAGGCAGGACCATCCTTAGACCCCCCCTAAGGACATCAGAAGATCATCTGCCGCTTGTACTGAACGGATATTATGCATTTTATTATTGATCATAATTTTGAGAGCAGCAGGAAACCCCATCTGAACTGATGCGCCAAGCTTCCTAAAAGCCTCCATTCTACTTCCTAGTTCCCATTGTTTCTCAAGGGTAACCCTTGACAGGTCGGAAAGAATTTGAAACGTGAACCCCACCCCTGCCAGGGATTTTTGCTTGAGTGCAAGATTAAGAATATGTTCTTTCAGCAAGTAGGTATGGAAGTTCAATAAAATCTTCCTTGGCTTGGTCCGTTGTGGGTTCCGCCTAAATGGCTCTCTATGAACTCGCTGTATCTCAGATGATAATTCCTCCTCAGTTTGATCCAATTTAAGAGAATGTCTCAAAAGGGTGATAATATAGTGCTTAATGTCGGAACCTTCACTGTCCTCAGGCACATTAAAAATTCGGATGTTACTCCGTCTGGCATTATTTTCAAGGATTTCCATTCTCTCAGCCATAGCGGTGTCAGCTCTCTTAAGCCTCTCAATTTCCTCCTTAGCTTTGTCAAATTGAACTGACATGCTGGCCACTGACTCTTCTAGGACTCCTGTTCTAGTGCAGAGTCCATCGATCTTGGTGTCTAAAGACTCACAGTAATTTCTTATCTCCCGCTGATTTAATACAGACTCCTCAAAACCCTTTTAATATCAGCCGACAGAGTAGCAAACATAAGCTGTAGGGCGGAATCTGGGAGATCTAACGAAGGAGTATCTGAAATTAAACCACTGTTAGAGTCAATAGCACTACCCGAATTGAGGTTCAAGTGTACCACATTAATGGCAGGCGGGAACTCTTGTTGAACAGCCTTATTCCTCGAGCACACAGGTTCAAAAACCAAATCCTGCCCAGGGTCCTTTCCAACAGATGTAACCACAGCCCCAAGACTGTCAAAGTCAAAATCACCTGGAACCTTATCACAAGAGACTAAGGGGTCATGGTACACTGTCCCGCCGGCCTCGCCACCAGAAGATACCCGTGTCTGAGTCCCTGACAGTAAATCACCAGCAAGAGAACAGGCCGATAACTCCTCTGATAACTCCGCAGGTGAAGTAGGTGAAGCAGCAGGCCCCGACTCTACTGATTGAAGTGACAATTCAGGAGAGCCCCCTATGACTGAAGGAACCAACATGTCAGAAATTGTTAACGAAGAGACGGAGGCTGAAGGAATCTGGGGCTGTGATTGAGCCAAATCAAGTAATTGAGGAACAACCTTAAATTACGATCGTAATGAAGGTGTAATTCTTGAAGTAGAGTCTAAAAGCGGTTTGCTTAACTTGGTAGATGTGTTCGACTTAGCTATTTTACCAGACCTCTTCGTGTGTTTGGCTTTAACTTCAACATGCAAATATGAAGAAGTTTTTGAAGAGATCTGGGGATCAGGAAGTTTTAACTTATAGGGGGGCTCAACCGTCTCCCCAGCCCCTTCTATACCACCCTGGGGAGTGCTACCGCAATCCAGCTTTGTGACTGACTTATTGCCAACCCCAGCCACTACCTCAACTGAAGACTTCCTGCTCACTCTATTTTGGCATGTGCTTCTTCTTTCTGCATTGTATTTAACTTTTTCTCCCAAGGGTTTATTCAAAAAAGACCCCTTACTAATAGGAAGCGAAGGAGTTACTAACTTTTGAGAGTGAACAGCGCACGTATTAGCTCTTGATATGGCTCTCGTTATAACCCTCATAGAATTGCTCGTATAGTTACTGACCCCTGCCACCCCGGCTCTGGAAGCAATATCGCTTGACACTTGTAGGGGGGAATTCTCTAACCTCCCCACAACACAAGAAATCACCTCTTGAACAAAAGACCCCTTTTCAAAAGGCTTGCCCGTCACCTGGTCAACTGGCTTAAATCTACCAGCTGTATTCTCCGTGCTGTTTTCCTCCCGGAGCTTGAGGGTGTCGGTGCTCTGACGAATGTTGATACCAAGCTGGGGATCACGCCGACAGCTCCACTGTCTCCTCCCCCGACGGAGCTCCAGGGCGGGCCGGAGCGAGAGCCACAAACTATGCTGAACTCCAGCTGACGGCGGTGTTCCTCGGGCCGGATCCTCAGGAAGCGGCTGTATCACCCCCGACCTCAGACTCATGGGGATAGAAAGGAGACTACACCAGCACGGTGGTTTTCAGACTCGTAGAGAAACAAAAAACAGCGAGTTGAAAACATTTGTCTAAAAACCCAATAACTGGTTCATTAATGTTGTACAAGAGGTCGCTGATTACATGGCGCGGTAAAAATAGTTAATATTACGGTAATAGAAGGAAAAAAAGCTGCATCTAAATCGACGCCCTGCAGGGAGCTCGGAGCAGAGTACCGCGGCAGCTAGCCTGCTGCCGCCATGTTCCTCCCCCCTCACCTATTTACTATACATAGGGCATATTATTCTCCACAGAGGCTGTCCAAGTTTTCTAGAGACAATCAGGTGGCTTGCCCTCGATGTGGCTTGATATCAGCTTCCGACATTCACATGTTTTTTGAATGCCCCTACCTGTCATTCTATTGGGACGCCATCGGCAAGAATCTTACTGCTTCCTTGGGTTTTCCTCTCGTCATTGATCTTAGACTAGTAGTTTTCGGAATTTTTGATTTGGTTCGGAGTCCAGTAAATAATCTTCTTTTCTATTGTATGCTGGTAGCACGCAGGGAAATCTGTAAACGTTGGAAAGAACCTGATCCCCCAACTCTATTTGACTGGTGTTTATCCATCTCCCAAATTTCGAAGCTTGACCTGGCCAGGTCTGGAAATCCAAGGGGAAGAGCTTTTTGGTTGTTGCTAGATTGGATTGCTTAGCGGATGTTTTTTTTTTTTTTTCTCCCCCCAGTCCGATGATTATCTAGCCATGATACAATCTTTTTGCCACTTCAAGTAGCTCTCATTTGCCTAAGTGGTCAGCATTGGCGTCATTGGCATATGGTCAGCAGTTGCCGACTTAACAACTGGGCTCTGGGCTATGTATGATATTGGCTGTTGCTGTATAGTTGGGTCCTCCTCGGTTAGCCGCCAACTTATACCAGTTGAATACTGTGTCAGGACGCCTTTTATCTAATAAGTCCTTTTTTGTACAGTCTGGCCTTTGCAGTCATGATAGAGATGAGGACTAAAAAAAAAAAAGCTGTTTCTGCTTATCTTAGAGACCATAGAATGGGATCCATAAATAACAACAATCTACGTTTTGATATGGATGACATCTACGGAAATGATGGAGTACACTTCACAGATCAAGGAAACAGAGTCTTTCTCAACAACCTAAAGCTGTGCATCCGCACTTACATGCAGCTACAACAAACTCATAATGAAAACAAGGGCTCTTTTTAGAGCCACCCTATAACACAATAGTGAATCAATATTTTTTTTACACATACATACTCTTTTTAATTTTTTGTAGGTTCGCGCACCCATCGCAAATCTGCAAAAGCATGAATTCAATGTACTACAAAACAGTACACTTTTCAGGTTTATCTAGTTGGGCCTAGCGAAATAAAAACCAGCAACCCTTTGCATATCTCTGCTCTAGGTCTCACTATATTCCTGAAAGCATGTATATGTCTGTACCTTTTGCTAGTGACACCATATATAGAAAAAGCATACACATAGATGTACACCTCTGTTTTATACATCTAACATCTTGAGATGCTTAACACATATGAGAACACATGTGCTTGTAGACACATACCTCAGTCACTAAACCATGCAGACCTTTAAACATGACAAACCACACTTCACATTTCAAACAGACACCTAGATTTATGCAGCATACTTCAAGTGAACCTTTCCACAGACTCACACAAAGTACCCTAATCACTAATCCCTCTGCCAACATGTTTTAAACCTTACTTTTCTGCTGCAGCTCCATCATTCTCGACTACTCAGAATGTTAAGCCAAGTCAAATACAAAGCAGCAACCCTTCGCTTGTCTCTGCTGTGGGTCTCACTATATTCCTGCAAGCATGCATGCATATGTCTGTACCTTTTGCTAGTGACATCATATATAAAAGAAGCATACAAATAGATGTATACCTGTGTTTTATACATCTAACATCTTGAGATGCATAACACATATGAGAACACATGTGCAAGTAGAGAGATACCTCAGTCACAACATCATGCAGACCTTTAAACATGACAGACCGCACTTTACATTTCAAACAGACAGCTACATTTATGTGGCCTACTTCAAATGTACCTTTCCTCAGACTCATACAAAGTAGCCTAATCCCTAATCATTCTGCCAAAATGTCTTAAACCTCACTTTTCTACCTTCGGCTCGGGACTTTAACGGTGGAGCGGGCCTTTAATAGCCTGTATAGCCTGCTTCGACGGGCTATAAGGCTATATTATAGGTTTGATAATATGTAAAGTATAATATTCTAAATATTTATGTGTTATGGAGACATTTGGAATGCAAATGAAAGTATTTGTTTATTTATAGATGAGAATAATTGTATATAATTATTTTAAAAATATAATATTATTTGCAGAAACTATTTAAACTTTTCTTTTTTTCCGGATATTTACCATTATTAGTAAGAAAGATTGAGTGTGGCAAGAAAAGATCAAAAGAAAAGACAAGAAAAAAAACAGTACTATTTAAAGGAAAGAGAAAAACAAAAATTAGATGAAATTCAAAATGATACACTGAAGAAAAAGACTTCTAGTAAGAGAACTAAAGAGTTTGTTAAAACACTTTTAAAGAATGTAAAGAATTTTCAAAATGTGGAAAAGAGAAATTAACTTTCTACAAGCAATCGGAAGGAAACAAATAAAGGACATATTAATAGAAAATCATGTTATTGAAAAACAATCCATGTTGATAGGTGGCTGGAAGAATATAAAGACATTACGAAAAGAATGTATAAAAGTAGAGTGCTACAAAATGTATTGAAAGATTGTAAAAAAAATAGAATAAGAGATCAGCAGCTTATAAGAAAAGGCAACAGATTGAAAGTTAGTAGAAAAAGCTTTTGAATTGAAATGAAAATTATTTATATTGATATTGAAGGGAATGAAAACATTAGATAAAACAATGCTGTTTTTGAAGGAGAAAAGCAAAATAAAAAGACTGGTTAATAGAAGAAACTTCTGCAAAAATGTTACTGGTGAATGGAAACTCACTTCTAGCATTAAGCCTTTTTTAATGAAGAAAGCTATTTTTAACAAAATACATTAGTTCATGCAGTTGCTACCAGTGGTGGTTGTTATGAAATGAAAGATGGTTGTCCAATTCAAAAAGAAAAGATGGTTCCTAGGAATGTGGAAAAAGTAATAGCTGAAAAAGTTCAAGGAAGGTGTACATAAGCTCCAGTATATATGTGGGACTGTAGTAGTATTTGTAGTATTCAACAGGAATCTATTGACATGTTCCACATTTTTATACAAAGATATGTCGGAAAAAGTCTTAAACAGAAGATTAAGATGTTACAAGGACTAGATCCATGTAAAGTAAGAAAATATTCTAACTTGCAAGGTCATTCTTTAGCTTGTCTTTCAAGAAAAGTGTGTCAAAGTACTTCCCATCATTTAAGAATGTTAGCAGTACATCACTCACAAATGTGGAAGTTAATAAGGAGACTCAACTATGTAAAAAGTCCTGCATTATCTTTAAGTAAAATGAACTCAGCTCTTTTGCATGGTTCACAATCGGATATAAAAAAAGTTTGTGATGATATACAGTTTCATTATTTTGGTTCAAAAGAAGAGTGTAGAGAAAGTGAGAGCTTGATAAGTGTAGGTGTTGAAGAACAGGTGGAAGATATTAGTACTGAGAAGTTTACAAAAGAAATTACAAAGCTTAAGATTCTTTCATGTGAAAAACCAAACTATGAGGTCCATTAGGATGGCGGGCGGAAAAAGACCCCGACTGTCATGGAAGTGGAAATCAACCGCCTGTCGGCACCGTGGGAAAAACGGCGGCCAAATTAGGATTAACCGCCCAAAAAATCCGACCGCGGCGGAACGAGGCCAAGAAAAAACGCCCGTAGCGGTCAGAGATGGCCAAAATCCATCCGCGGCGGTCGGAATCACGGCGGAAAAACATCAACCCGCCGCAAGTATAGCGGAGACACCGCACAGGAGATTAGGATATCCCCGACGGTCCCGCGGTCCGTACCGCTGTCTCCAACCGCCGCGGTCGCACAATGGAAGGAATGGAAGAGCCAGCGGAAGAGCTGAAGCACAGCCACCGCGGCGGACGAACCGTAAAAAATATGGCGGATGAAGCCAAAACCCCACAAGAAGGCCAAAAAGTGCACACAGAAAACTACCCATGTTCCCCAAATAGACAAAACACAGCCCAATGACACAACCACATGGCAAAATGAAAAATACAAATCTCAGGACAACACACCTGTCAGCAACACCTCAATTGGACACACCCAGATAGCTGAGTATAAAACCAGCCCCTTCCCTGACCACAATCCCTTGCAAAACTCCAGGAGAGTAGGGACACATACCCCAGCTGACAGGAGAGGCAAAGGACACAACATCACTAGCCACACCACACACAGCACCACCACCACCTCCACATCAGCACAACTAGCCCCCCTGCACAACACACACCATACACAGCACAACCACAACCACCACTCACACTCCTGCACCCACAATCACTTTGCACACCACACCCCATGGCCACACAGAAAATGCCCAAATTCACTGAGAGTGAGTTGAAGGTCATGGTAGATGAGATAGTCAGAGTGGAACCAAAGCTTTTTGGTACCCTGGTCCAACAGACACCATTAGCCACAAGGACACAAATGTGGGCAAGGATAGTCCAAAGGGTCAATGCAGTAGAGACCACCCCAAGTTCAAAAAAGGAGATCATGGAGTGTTGGCATGATCTGAAGAGTGTGGTCAAGGAAAAGAGGAGCAAGAACCGTGAGCTGGCTCAGAGGACTGGTGGTGGCCCTCCCATTCCACAAAAACCATTCACACAATGGGAGGAGAAGGTACTTGCCATACTGCATCCAGAGAGTCTCACAGGAGTAGCCGGGGGAGTGGAGGCTGGTAAGTACAAACAAATGACTACCGCCACTCTGCTATGTACTGTCTTGCACAACTATAAAGCTACACCACCTAGAACACATACCATCCATCTGCACCATACACTCACAAAAACATGGCTCACAGATCCAACATTTACCCACTCCCATTCACCCCAAACATAGCTACCAACATAACCATGGGGGCATGTGTACAGGCATACAGCACTACAACTCCCACCAGGCCCCCTGTCCCACAGCCTAGCAAGATGGATCCCTCCCACCACCTCACCCAGAAGCATGTGTCTGCCATTAAATCACCCTCATCAAACTTACAGGTAGGTAGCCATCTTCCCTGGGAGGGTGTTTGTGGCTGGGAGGCCTGCACCACTCCTCCCAACATTCCCTCTGTCCCTACCTCAGCATAATGGAGCCCTCCCCCATCCCACCCAAGAGCAGTTGGAACCCATTGCAGTACACTAAACAAACTTGCAGGTAGGTAGCCATCTTCCCTGGGAGGGTGTTTGTGGGTGGGAGGTCTGTACCACTACTCCCACCATGCACCCTGCCCCCCTCGGCTGGATGGAACCCTCCCCCCACCCAGAATCAGTTTGAAGCCATTACATCACCCTCATCAAACTACCAGGTAGGTAGCCATCTTCCCTGGGAGGGTGTCTGGGGGTGGGAGGCCTGCACCACTACTCCCAAGATTCCCTCTGTCCCACAGCCTAGCAAGATGGATCCCTCCCACCACCCCACCCAGAAGCATGTGTCAGCCATTACACAACCCACATCAAACTCACAGGTAGGTATCCATCTTCCCTGGGAGGGTGCCTGGGGTGGGGGGCCTGCACCACTACTCCCACCATGCCCCTTGTCCCACAGTCTAGCAAGATGGATCCCTCCTACCACCCCACCAAGAAGCATGTGTCAGCCATTACATCACCCTCATCAAACTTACAGGTAGGTAGCCATCTTCCCTAAGAGGGTGTTTGTGGCTGGAAGGCCTGCACCACTACTCCTAACATTCCCTCTATCCCACAGCCTAGCAAGATGGATTCCTCCCCCCAGAAGCATGTGTGAGCCATTACACAACCCACATCAAACTTACAGGTAGGTAGCCAACTTCCCTGGGAGGGTGTTTGTGGGTGGGAGGACTGTACCACTTCTCCCACCATACACCCTGCTCCCCCTCAGCTGGATGGAGCCCTCCCTCCCACCCAGAACCAGTTTGAAGCCATTACATCACCCTCATCAAACTAACAGGCAGGTAGCCATCTTCACTAGGAGGGTGTCTGGGGGTGGGAGGCCTTACCACTACTCCCAACATTCCCTCTGTCCCATACCTCAGCAGGCTGGAGCCCTCCCCCACCCCACCCAGGAGCAGTTGGAAGCTATTGCAGTACACCAAACAAACTTACAGGCAGGTAGCCATCTTCCCTGTGAGGGTGTTTGTGGCTGGGAGGCCTGGACCACTGCTCCCACCATGTCCCCTGTCCCACACCTGAGCAGGATGGAGCCCTCCCCCACCCCACCCACGAGCAGTTGGAAGCCATTGCAGTACACCAAACAAACTTGCAGGCAGGTAGCCATCTTCCCTGGGAGGGTGTTTGTGGCTGGGAGGCCTGCACCACCACTGCTCCCAACATTCCCTCTGTTCCACACCTCAGCAGGATGGAGCTCTCCCCACCCCACCCAGGAGCAGTTGGAAGCCATTGCAGCACACCAAACAAACTTACAGGTAGGTAGCTATCTTCCCTGGGAGGGTGTTTGTGGCTGGGAGGCCTGCACCATTACTCCAAACATTCCCTTTGTCCCACACTCGAGCAGGATGGAGCCCTCCCCCACCCCACCCAGGAGCAGTTGGAAGCCATTGCAGCACACCAAACTTACAGGTAAGTAGCCAGTACGTGCACCCACCCATTGTTCACAAATTAAATGGTGCCATATGATAACACCAGCCTTCTTATTGCACAAAGAGGCATACCTACCCCAATGCCAAGCACAGTGTGCACACAGGTAAGCTAAGGAAACTGTCACAGCCACCAAAGTGTGACACACCAATGCACAAGTAGAAGAAAAGCAGGGCACAATCATGCACAGCACCTAGTTACATGTGCATCGCCATGGGGCAAGTGCAACAAGGACCATTCGAAAAAGAGGAAAGCATGTGTGGTGGCACAAATCAAGATTTGCACATGACAGGACAAAGGTATTCAGGAGATGACAATGGACAGTCCATGGCCAGATGTGACGTCTGCCAGGTCAGACAAATGAACTATGAGTTCTCAATTAAACACATGTTGTGCCAGGCCCTAGATGGCAACAAGTCCATATAAACCTCAATTGTGCACGGGTCGCTTGGTATGCCTTGACACCTCACACCATGGACAAGTAATGCCTTTACCACTGCATAATGTCAGGAAACACAGTACTGCACATGTGATGATATGTCAATTGTGCAGCGTACAAAAAGTGAATGACACTCAGCTAACACAAAGCTTGCCGGGTGCACTGCAATGACCATTTCACATCTGACCCACAGATTACCAAGAACTCACTGCAGAGGACAACACCAGCAACCTGCAGAGCCAGTCTTCACCCCCGTTACAAGGACTCTCAGATGTTGACTCCCAGAATTCCATGGACGATGAGCTCGAGGCCGGTCCATCTGGTGTGCCAGGGAGCAACAGGTCCCAGGACCCCATCCCCTACCACATCTGCACCAATAACAACTCCACAGCAGACCCCTGCTGTCACGGCCTGTGCGGCCACTGCCACCACCACCACCAGTGCTGCCTGAAACACCCTCCAGAGGATGACCAGCACACACCACCGACGGAGGAGGGAAGAGAGAGGATGCGGGTGCCCAAAGTGGTGAGGCAACAGGTCCATGGCAGCAGGGCAGATGGGAGGGGTACGGTCACCCAGGGACACCAGGAGGCTGAGACCCACTCCCTGGAACACATCACCAGAGTCCTGGGTGCATACAAACATGCCCAGGGACGAACGGGCCAGTCGGACGAACTGTTGCACGAGTTCATCCTGCTGATGAGGTCCATCGACACCCGCATGGGACAAATCGTGGACCTCTTGGGCCAGCAAGTGGGGGTACTGAGGGACAGGCATGTGCCACAGACAACACCTCCACCTCCATCAGGTGGGCCGCACAATGACAGTTCACCATCCTCACCTGCGTCCACAGAGAGGGGTGAGTCCTCAGATGCCATTGGCCCTGCAGCAGGCCCCCCCTGCCAAATGACAAAGGGGCCGTCCGAAGAAGACCCTGGGAGTATCTGGAGGCCAAGCACCTGCCAGACACCAGTCATGGAGCCAGCCATGATGGCAACCCTCTCCACCACTGCATTGTCTTTGGACTGTCCTTCCCCACACTGCCTTGTGAATGGCATCTGTCTGTTGGACTGGGTCACCACAGCCATGTGGTGACTACTCGACTATCTCATCTACCACAACTGTCAAGTCACTGCTCCACCCCACCCCCCAATGGAAATGTACACCCCCCTCGCATCTCACCATAGTCAATTAAAATATCCTCACACACATGTTGTCGTGTCTGCTCCGTCTTTATTGCAGGGTGTACAGTCTTCAACATGATCACAATGTACCAGGAGCATGGGCTGTATGTAGTCAAGGAAAAGACGAAGGCACCTAGGGAAACACAACAGAACAACTGTCACTGGTCCGGGTGTGGCATCACAGACATCACACAACCCCTACCATCAGGATAACCCAACATGCACATGTCACAATGGCCACCAAGTGTCAACATACATGTCCTGTTGATGTTCCCAAATTACATGTCCTAGAAACATTTCCAACCACCACTGAGTCTACAACTGGCTGATGCTACAATTCTCACATGCCCCTTCACGACAACAGCAATATCATCAGACAATGGGTATGTTGCACATTAACACCCACCGTCAAGTGAAGTAGCGGGTGATGAGCTGTTCACGCAGGTCAACACCTTCCTCCTCTCCACGGCCCTCATCACTGGACACAGCTTGGTTTGCAGGCTGGGGCCTTGGGTCCTCACCATCATCCAGGAGCAGGGGAATCTCCTTGCGAATGGCTAGGTTGTGGAGCATGCAGCATGCCACTACAATCTGACACACCTTCCCGGGCGAGTATGCCAGTGCACCTCCGGTCTTGTTCAGGCAGCGGACACGTGAATTGAGCAGACCAACAGTACACTCCACCACACGACGTGTCCTCCCATGGGCCTCATTGTAGCGGACTTCAGCCGGGGACCTGGGATTCCGTAGTGGGCTCAGCAACCAGGGACGGTTGGGATATGCAGAGTCACCTAGGTATGACAAACACGTCACACGACTAGGCATACTCACCCACAATCCATGCACGCTCGGGAAGAAGATTAGCTATCAGCTGGGGCACTATGTTGTCCCGCAGGATGTAGGAGTCATGGCCTGAGCCTGGGAATTTGGCACACATGTGCGAGATGGTCATATCTGCCAGGCTCACCACCTGCACATTGATGGAGTGGTAATGCTTGCATTTGCGGTAAATGTGCTCACTTGCCTGTGGTGGCACAAGACAGACATGGGTGCAATCAATGGCCCCAACAACCTTGGGGATGTGCCCAAGGGGATAGAAGTCTCCCTTCACAGCTGGCAATTCAGCACCCCTGGGGAAATGGATGTAACTGTCCTTGTATAGCATCATGGCGGACAGTACATCACGCAGCACCATGATGAACATCGGTTGTGACATCCCACCAGCGCTGGCCACAGTCTCCTGGCAAAAAAATGCAGGGCTGCCATCCCCTTATAAGTAGGGGTGAAAGCTGTTGGATATGTCGTGCATGACTATAGATGTTGCTCCAACAGATCACAAATGGTTTTCAGGGTGGCTCTGTTCAGGCGGCATTTCCGTATGATCGCAACATCCTCCATGTCCTCCAGCACCGTCAAGTGACGAGTCAAATTTGGCCTCCTCTAATTTGAGATGATAGTGGACACATGTCAATGCAATACATCATGAGATGTGCACAGCATATCACGTTCACAACCACAACAATGACTGACATCTATAGTGACTAACAGACCAGCTTACATGGACGGACACCTTCAGCTACACAAAAGGCACACGTGTCAACTTACACAAGACAAGTACCTCAAACACCACTTTGGTCAATGTGAATGCACATAGGGATTTGGCCACAGCACACATGGGCACGCCTGGGAGTATAGCATCCAGCATATGTGTAACTAATCAAATGCACTGTCTCATACCTAGCTGCTGTACCTGTCACAACTTAATGCGTCAGTACAACCCGGCCATACATCCACCACGCAATGACCACAGTCGGCGCTGGAATGACGAATGTGTTCATGAGCAGACATGAGAGGCAATGCTAAATAGATCATCATTCATTGAGACGAGCATCGCTGTGATTGTCACTGGAACTCAACACATTGACATGTGTACACATTTTACAGTCCAGAACAACACTGTCCTGCCTACACCAACATCAAGTCCATAAGTGACATGTGAGTGGGTACAGGCAAATCTACGTTACACACACACAAACATGGCATGTGTAGCCATCAGTGGAGTAAATTGCACATTGGCATCGTGTGCACAATGATGTGCCATTGAACATGTTGGCACTGTGCACTGTTGATGTTTGACAGATGGCCATCGCCATTGTATGGCACCCATATCGCGATAGCTACTGCCAGACCCCGGCAGTGTGTCACCAGCACCCCCATTCCCACAAGTGCGGTAGTCATAGGCATGGAGACATGCCCATATGGTGGTGGGCATGCTCCACCACACAAATCACGGTGCCTCGTGTCAATGTATGGCACCTATATTGCGGTAGCTACCGCCTGGCCCCGGTGGTGTGTCACCAGCACCCCCATTCCCACAAGTGCGGTAGTCATAGGCATGGAGACATGCCCATATGGCGGTGGGCATGCTCCGCCACACAAATCGCGGTGCCTCGTGTCAATGTATGGCACCCAAATCGCAGTAGCTACTGCTTGGCCCTGGTAGTGTGTCACCAGCACCCCCATTCACACATGTGCGGTAGTGAGAGGCATAGAGACATGGGGAAATGGCGGTCGGCATGCTCCGCAGCTAAAATCGCGGTAGCGTACACAGGCGGACATTGGCTCCATTTGAAAGATGCACTATCGCGGTAGCGCACCCCGGGCCCCAGCGTTGTATCACCACCATGGAGAATGCCATTACAGCCAATGGTAGCCATGATTGCGGTGGCATGATGCAATTTTGAAGAGTGCGGTAGGTGTGCTCCGCCACCACGGACGCGGTCATTGGATGCATTTGAAAGAGGCAGACCTGGACCACCAATTGCTGCAGCTTGGCACCTTTGAAATGACCACAGGGGGCTATATATGTGTGGGAGTGAGCCTCACATTGCCACTGCTCCCAGAGCCTGCTGCCTGAGATCCCTCACCTGCTGCTGCCTACAGGGACTGCTGCCTGATACCCCTCACCTGCTGCTCCCTCCAGGGACTGCTGCCTGAGACCCCTCATCTGCTGCTGCCTCCAGGGACTGCTGCCTGAGACCCCTCACCTGCTGCTGCCTCCAGGGACTGCTGCCTGAGACCCTTCACCACCCAATTATGCCGCTGTTGTCTCACGTCCACAGTGATGGCAAGGACAGAGAAGATCCATGCCAGTCCCTTCACGAGCGAGGAGCTGGAGGTCCTGGTGGACGAGGTGCTCACACAATACCCAAGGCTATATGGTGCCCCAAATGTCGTGGTAAGTCTTCAACAGTGGTGGGATAGGCCAGGGGGGCCACACATGTAGTTGGACTGATGCAGTATGTACCTGGGAGTGTGGGGTAATGTCATGCACTGCCTGACATGCTGTCTCCATTGAGAGGGTGTGTGTACCCAATGCCACAGATTTGCCTCCCTGCACATGTATGTATGAGTGACCTGTGTTGTGTTGTCAGCCATACAGTGACACAGAAGGTTGTTCATGCTGTAGTCAGGACAGTGATTGCTTGGCTGGATGGCTGTGTGTGCCCCTGTAGTCCATCTCAGTGTGAGCCCAGATGACCTGCACAGTCCCCGCCTACAAAGACAAGGATAACTCGCTTAATTTACAGAGTATGACATCAGTCTTTTCACATAGCACTCCAGCTATGGTCCATCTCAGCACTGTATTTTGCATACAACTGACCTTGTGAATGGCATTTTGTATTTGTGAGATCATGTCCCTTTATGTGACCACCATGACACATTCAACTATTCACAGGACAGGAACATTGATGGCTGCGCAGTCTTGGACACAGTGAGTCCACCCCCAAACACAGGTTGACATGCGATGTATGTGTTGCTCAAGCCAACAATGGACTGGAGATGTGGGCAGGCTATATGGGTTTTTCAGTGCTGGCATCCTTCATGTGTGTGAGATGTGCAGGGATTGTGTTCTCCCTCACACCTGCATGCTTTAACATCAGCTTTTCCCATGCAGAGTTCCCATGTGAGCTGTACTATAGTCTCTGATTGACCTATCGTTGGATATGTGATGATTTTGTATCTTGCTGCTATACTGATAGATGTCAGTACATGACACTGTGTCCCTGATAATTTCCCGCTCTTGTCTCCCATGCCTGCAGCTCAAGGTACACCAGCGTAAGGCTGTGTGGAGGGCCATTGCAGCGAAGGTGCGAGCCCTGGGGGTCTCAAACCGACGGCACACCCACTGCCACAAGAGATAGGACGACATCAGCCGGCTGGCAAAGAATGTGGCGGAGGTTACCTTGGGGCTGCTTCCTCGCACTGGGCGTCTGGCACGGCGCAGTATGACACCACTAATGGGGCGCATCTTGGCAGTGACACAGCCTGAGCTGGATGCATGTTTGAAGGAGCATCAGCAGCAAGCCAGGGGTGAGCATTTGGAGAGTCTGACTTTGGCTGGGAGTGGCTGCATGTGTACAGAGCCTGTGCCAGCGCTGGCCTCTGTGATGTTGGTGGTGTGATGCTGTGGCATGGAAGTGGATGCTGGCCTGGGTGCCTGTGGCATGCATTTGCCCTACCTGTACTTACAAAGTTGAATCGGATGCTGTGCCTTAACATTACATTCTGAGTTGTGCTCTTCAAGTTTCTTCTGCATTGGTGTAGTCTTGGAAATCCCATGGGAGGGAACGGCAGTGTGCCCAATCTGACTGCGTACATCAATGTGTCCATTGCATGCACCCATATTGGGGAGGCCTACACATCTTACAGCAATGTGCAGCATTATGTTGTCCCCAAGGTACGACATGGTGGGTGGCATGGGCTAATGTCCATTGTGGACTGTCATGTTGTAGTCTGGGACTGTATTGTCCCCTCCTGTTCCATCCAGTTCTGTCATTGGCAACAAGCTGTGTGCCCCCATCATGTCCCTAGGTGATTTCAGAACTAGTTGTGTGTCTGTTTGAACAGAGCCACAAGCAGGGTGTTGTGCTGTGTGGTCATCACATGGCTCACTCATGCCTGAGTATCCTGTTTCCACGCACTGTTTGAGTCTATGTAGTGAGTTGGCACGATGTGATTGCACAGGGTGGTGTGCAACATGTAGAATTTGTCAACTTTTGTCATGCATTGCTTGCATATGTTTGTTCTGTTGCTGCCACTAACCTGGCCCTACATCTCTCTCTCCCATGCAGCATCACCTGACAGGAGGCGGACACCAGTGGGGGTAAAACTAGCACCACAGCTGCCCAGGAGCCCAGTGACACAGATGTTACCAGCGCCTCAGAGGGGGACAGGAGTCTGCTGGAGGAGTCCCAGCCTGAGACGCAAAGCACCACATCATCGGATGCCAGCAGGGATGCATCCATGTTGGAGGGCAAAGGGAACGGGGACTCTGCATCGACTTCCACCACACAACGGCCATTGCCCACCCTCCCAGCCACTTCCTCTGGTGCTGCCCGTGTCCGTCTTAGTAAGAGGGTAAGAGTGTCCTTCTCCCCTGGCACTGCTGCCGCTGCCCCTGTCCCCCCTGCTGCCATAAGTGCTGAGTCTGTGGACCTTTTGCGCCAGCTGTGTGTAGGCCAGACAACTCTCCTCAATGCCATCATTGACCACGACAAGAAATTGGCCCAGGTGGTTGCATTCAAGGAGGGCATCCATTCCGACGTGGGTGGGCTGCACCGGACAGTCCAGGCTTTGTCATCAACAGTGACGTCTGCCCTGCAACAGGCACATACTCACAGTCCAGCTCCAGCAACTTTGTCCACCCCCTGGCTGTGGCCACGTCTGACGATAGTGACCATGGTCCACATACATCAAAGTCACTATACAGCACACGGAGCACACAGCAGCAGCAACCCAAGCGGTCCCAGGTGCCGACACCATCCCCACAGAAGACCAAAGGCACCCCAGAGCACAGGGAGAAATGCCCATCAGGCAACACCAGTGGACAATTAGCAAAGCAGCAGACCTCAGGCACACATTTCTCAGTGGCATCCCCATCCAAGGACTCTCCTGCCCCTAAAGCATCGCGCAAAGATAATCGTACAGTGTCTGTGCCCACCAAGGAGGTGGTGCATGCCAAGGGTACACCTAGGAAGGGCTCCAAGGCAGTATCACCAACCACCTCAACTCCCATTCCAAGCCCCGTGAAGCAGGGGCCGGAGGGCACTGTAAGGGTAACACCTAGTAAACAGGGGAAGGGGGTCAGAGCCGAAGCAAGGCAAAGTGTTCCGCTGGGTCCAGCACATCACCAGAGGGGCTGCCAGCGCCTGCACCTGCTCCAGCAGTGGTGGTGAGTGTGCCTGTTGTGCCCACACCACTTCCCATTGATCCAAAGTCAGGCAAGCCATTTAGGATCCCCAAGAAGTGGAAGGGCACCCCTCCACAATCTCCCAGCCACACCGTGTCTCCCGTCTGCATGACTCCACCTCTACGTGCCACTACACCACCTGGTCCAAGCCACCCTCCGGCTTGCCAAGCCACTGATAGCTCTACCTCAGCTGTTCCACTCTCTCCCCGATCAAGCGCCCCGACAGTCCCCGAGACACAGCCAGCTCCCAGTCCGCCAAGTCTGAGTGTTAGTCACCCTCACACACCTGTGTCTCACACAGGTGGGCCTGTACTGCGCATTGTTGCCCCCTAACTGTGTTGCTGACCATGGAAAGGTACAGTTGCACACATTCCCTGTGCAGCTTCTCATGGACTCAGTCTGTACTTTGTCCTGCCCACTGGCCTTGTTGTTCACTGTTGTGTTGGACCCTTCCCTGTGCAGCTTCTCATGGACTCAGTCTGCACCCTGGACTGGCCACTGGCGTTGTTGCTCTTTGCTGTGTTAGAATCTTCCCTGTGCAGCTTCTCATGGACTCAGTCTGCACTTTGTCCTGCCCACTGGCCTTGTCGTTCACTGCTGTGTTGGAGCCTTCCCTGTGCAGCTTTTCATGGACTCAGTCTGCACTTTGTCCTGCCCACTGGCCATGTTGTTCACTGCTGTGTTGGACCCTTCCCTGTGCAGCTTCTCATGGACTCAGTCTGCACCCTGGACTGGCCACTGGCCTTGTTGCTCTTTGCTGTGTTGGACCCTTCCCTGTGCAGCTTCCCATGGACTCAGTCTGCACTTTGTCCTGCCCACTGGCATTGTCATTCACTGCTGTGTTGGACCCTACCCTGTGCAGCTTCTCATGAACTCAGTCTGCTCTTTGTCCTGCCCACTGGCCCTGATGTTCACTGCTGTGTTGGACCCTTCCCTGTGCAGCTTCTCATGGACTCAGTCTGCACCCTGGACTGGCCACTGTCCTTGTTGCTCTTTGCTGTGTTGGACCCTTACCTGTGCAGCTTCTCATGGACTCAGTCTGCACTTTGTCCTGCCCACTGGCCTTGTCATTCACTGCTGTGTTGGACCCTTCCCTGTGCAGCTTCTCATGGACTCAGTCTGCACCCTGGACTGGCCACTGGCCTTGTTGCTATTTGCCGTGTTGGACCCTTTCCAGTGCAGCTTCTCATGGACTCAGTCTGCACTTTGTCCTGCCCACTGGCCGTATTGCTCTTTGCTGTGTGCCCCCTGCCTGTGCAGCTTCTCATGGACTCAGTCTGCACTTTATCCAGCCCACTGGCCTTGTCGTTCACTGCTGTGTTCGATCCTTCCCTGTGCAGCTTCTCATGGACTCAGTCTGCACTTTGTCCTGCCCACTGGCCGTATTGCTCTTTGCTGTGTGCCCCCTGCCTATGTAGCTTCTCATGGACTCAGTCTGCACTTTGTCCTGCCCACTGGCCTTGTCGTTCACTGTTGTGTTGGACCCTTCCCTGTGCAGTTTCTCATGGACTTAGTCTGCACCCTGGACTGGCCACTGGCCTTGTTGCTCTTTGCTGTGTTGGACCCTTCCCTGTGCAGCTTCTCATGGACTCAGTCTGCACTTTGTCCTGCCCACTGCCCTTGTTGCTCTTTGCTGTGTGCCCCCTGCCTGTGCAGCTTCTCATGAACTCAGTCTGCACTTTGTCCTGCCCACTGGCCTTGTCGTTCACTGCTGGGTTGGACCCTTCCCTGTGCGGCTTCTCATGGACATGCTCTGCATCTTGTGCCTTGCTCTTCTCTTCTCATAGTACCTATCTCTGCAATATGTGAATAAAGACAGTTGTTCCTGTTGTCCATTTTGTCAGTGTCCTTACTGATTAAAGTTATTTTGCTGTGTGTAAATGGTTTACTTGCCACATGGCCTGTGTGGCACCTCAACATGGTCAATGTTTGGGCTCACCTACTCTCTTTTTTTTGGGGATGACAGGGTCTTCATTTCTTTTTGATCCAGATACTTGTGGTGGCAATGATGTCAATTTCGAATGGTTAGCAGTAGTCATTTACTTGATTGGTTCATGTTGGCTCTATTGTGCACATGTCGGGGGGGGGTCACTGCCAGCACAGAGTGGGTTTCTGTACACAGTTTTGCAGGCAGGCTGTCCAGGGTCATCATGTATGTGTGCTCTTACTTTATGTGTGCCCAGTGGTGTATGTGTGCGGTCATCTTGTGATGGCCAGTCATCCTAGTCCCATGGCTTACTTTCCATTTGTGCTCTTGGATGGCCAGGTAGTGTGCAGTGTGAAGGGGGTGAGTTTGTGGGGATTGTTGATGTGTGCATGCCTCTGCAATGTCAACTACACATGTGTCACCCGGGAGTTGTGTGCCTGTTGTTTTTATTGTTCAACCCTGTGGATGTGGTTGTATGCCCATGTGTGAGTTGTATGTTATGCACTGTGCAGTGTGTTGGTGTGTCCTTGCAGTTCTGTCTGACTCCTACTTGTTGTTTTTGTCACTTGTGAGTATGCCGAGAGTGTTACTGGCAAGTCGGTGTTGTGTTTTGTTGCACATCCATGTGCCTTGTTGCTGTTTGTGGGGACTGTGCAGACCTGCTGCTCCACACTGCCATTGTGGTTGTGTTTTCTAATGCCTTGCTATCACATGGTGCCTTCTTGCCTCCAGTGTGGCATGTTGTGTGTGTTGTCATACCCTCCCCTATATGCATTCAGCTGCCTACCCATTGTGGGTCTGCACTCCCTCTCTTTGTGTATGATACACTCCTGCCATGTCCCCTACTGACATGCAGGACACTTCACTTTGGTGTGAGCTGTCCCCTTGGTTTGTATGTGTTTGTGCCTCCCCATGACTTAATTCGTGCCACTGTGCTTTGTGGTGCAGTTCTTTGTCCAGGGTCAATGTGTCACTCAGGGCATTTCCCCAATGGGTCATGTGTGATGTTCTGGTGCTGTTTGTCAGTCATGGTTGCTCCTATGCAGTTCACCTGTGTGTGCTGCCCAGTCCTGTGGTCAAGTTGTTTCCACCTTAGTGTCCTAGACTTGTGCATCTATTGGGTGTTGTGTTGTATGTATGTGTGTTGTTTGTGTTTTTACTTCACTTCCTGGGTTTGGTGTTGTGTTTGTGCTGTGCTCTATGGTGTTGTGTGGGTTGCTGTTCTGTCACTGATGTCTGTGTGTGTCTGGTATGCTTGATGTGCACACACCGCTTGTTGTGCATGCAGTGCTGTGTGTGTATCTTGCCTTGTGATTGCCTGGTGTGCATCCCCTGATGTCGTGCTGTGTTTGCTATGTGATTGTTCTGCTTGTGCATCTGTTGTTTGTTTGCTGTGGCTGTGTTGTTCTGTGATGGTGCACTTCTTGTGTGTGTTGTGGTATGTTGTCTGTGCATTGTTCCTGAGTGATGTGGTTGTGCACTCCTGTTGTGTCTGTGCTCCCATTGCCTATCCCCAGTTTAGCTGCACAGGGCATGTCTGTTGTTGTTGTTGTTGCTCTGTGTGTGTTTCTGTTGGGCTATGTGTTTGTCTGTTGTATTTGTTTCCACATTTTTGGTGGCATCCCTGTGTGTGTGTGATGTTTGTGGCTGAGCCCAGGGTGTGTGGTTGTTTGTGTGTGTATTGTCTGTCAAGTATTGACAGCCTTCAGTGTGTTTGGCACTGGTGTTGTGCGATGCTGGTGTGAGGGGGGTATGTGTGTTGATTCTTACTGGTGTTTGTCAGTCCTGAGGTGTGTAGATGGACCCTGTGTGTAGTGCAGCTGGTGTGCTCCTGTGGGGTAGTTGTATGGATGTGTGGCTGTTCCTAGTGAGACTTCAGGGCCTTCCTTTCATCCTTTCATCCTTGTGCCTATACGTGGTTTGTCTTGCTGTCTCCCTGTGTTGTTGCACTGAGCTGTCTGTGGTTTGAGTTCACTGACTGTGCCACCCATGTGTGCTTTGATGGTGTGAGGGTGTTGTGCTCTGTTCCTTGTGTTGATGCGATGTACACATGCTTGGTGTGTGTCTCCATGGCCTTCCATTTGTGTGCAGCCCACTTTTGTTTCCCTATTTGTTGTGCTCCATTGCTGTTGGCATGTGGGATGTGTGTGTGTGTGTGTGTGTCAGACTGTGGTATGTATGCCTTACTGTGCAGTCTGTGTGTCCATTTGGATGTTAATTCCTTGTATGTGTTCATTTGTTGCTTGTCCTCATTGATATTTCCCTGAGTGTGGTGTTGTGTGTGTTTCCCTGGTCCTGTGCTACTGTGCTGTGTATTGTGTGTTCATATGCAGCCACTCCTGCAGTGTGTGTCTCCATAATTGTTTGTTGTGTGGTGCAGGGTGTGTATTGCCCTGGCTTGTTGTTGTGCATGGGGTACACGGGGGGCACATGGCATGTGCCTTAATGGGGTGTGCTAGTGTGTGGTAAGAATGGGTGTGGCCCTGTGGTCTTTGTGCCCTGCCCATGCCTGGCACTGGCCCTGCCTTCTGCATTGTGCGCATGTATTTGCTTGTGTCCACCGCTGCGGTGACGTGACCGGGACATTGCTGCATGGTGGCGGTAGCTGTGTGTCCAGGATCCAGCGGGATGACTTTGTGGCAGGTGGGTGATGTGTGGGTGCCCTTGTGGATGTGTCCCTGTCACCCCTAGGGTGTCTGATGTGGATTTGGACCCTGTGTCAGGCCGCGTGTTGTGTGTTGTGTTGATGCATACCTGCGGCGGCGGCCGCGGCGGTCCATGAGTTCCTGGTGATATAGCAGGTACAGCACCGGAAAGACGTGTAGAGCTGGGTCCATGGCGGTCGTGACCGGGACTCTGGGTTCGCGCTCCGCTGTCGAGCTTCCGCCGTCTCTGATTGGGCGGTGTCTCAGCTGCGGTGTGTCTGCTTGCTTGAGTCATCCTAATTTGTGGAGCGGGGCGGACGTCATTCCACATGGCGGTGAGTCTCCATTGGCTCCCACCGCCGCGGTGGCGGGCGCATTTTGATGGCGGTGCGCGTTGCACCGCGGCGTTTGGGAATTGCCCTTTGTTTGACCATACTAATATGGCGGGCGTGAGGTCCGCTGCTAGCGGGCGGAAAAAGGCATTTTTCTGCACCGCCAGCGCCACGGTGGTCCCACCACCCTACATCTTAATGGACCACTATGTTTGTATTTGTTGTCGGCGTACTCACTATAGAAATCAAACTAGGAACATTGATGTGTATTTAAAAAGTGAAAAGGTAAACAATGATAAGTTGGAGCAAATTGATGCTTATTTGTTGGTGGAAGGTTGTTTTAAGTTAGGTACTGATCAACGTATTTGTAAATATTGTTACAACAAATTAGAAGAGAACAAAATACCAGCTAGAGCAGTACATAATAACTTAGAGTTGGTAGCTATTCCTCCGGAACTGGCAGATTTAAATACATATGAATCCATTCTGGTTCAATATGTGCACCCGTTTCAGGCTATAGCTCGTATGGAGCCTAAAACAGGTGAGCTGCCTCCAGCAGATTTACAAAGAGGTCTGTATACTTACTGTAAGATTGTAAGAAAAATATAGACAGAGGAAAGAGAGCCTGTAGTTATTCTAGTTAATGGTGTACCAAAAAAAAGTCAAAAGATATGGCAAGAGTTAGTCGATGTAACCAAACTTCAAAAGGCTACATTATATCTTGTACAGAACAATATTTATTATAAAACTGTAAGGGGCAGATTTACAAGAACTGGCGCATCTCTGCATATTAGCAGGGATGCGCCAGTTAAGATGTGACATGCCAAAATACCATTGCGCCACCACGGATGCGTTGCATTTACAATGCGCACCGTGGCGCAAGGATAGACAGATGCGTGTCGCATCTTTTGTCGTAAGGGCAGCGCATTGCTGGAGTCATGTCGCAAGCGCAACGCAACTTCAGCAATGCTCAGGGGAGGCTTATAATTATTGTGCTGCATCACTCCTTACGCCTGCTTCAAGCAGGCATAAGGTTTTGATGTGTTGGTATCGTAAAAGTGTCTCAGTGAAATCTTGTAGATTTCACTGCGTCACTTTTACAAGGCTTTCTTGCGTCGGAACACCCATCCTACATACATTATACCTGACGCAGGTATAATGTAGCGCGGACTTTACAGCGTGACACATCTCCCTAGAGGAGTCACATTGTAAATATGTCACAACATGGCACATTGTTTACGACGCGGCTGCGTCACAAAAGTGACGCAACGGCAGCGTAAAAGTATCGCAAGGGGCTTGTAAATCTGCCCCTAAATGTGGGAGAACAGGAGATATGTTTTGAAGATGAAACAGAAATTTCAACTGGCCAAAGAAAAGTGAACAAGCCCAGCAGTGAAGAGATTTACAAACATTACAGTATACATCCTCTACATTCAAAAGAATTGATAGGAAACACTATTGAATTATTTCAAATGAATGAAGTGAAGAGAACTCCCATGAGTGTATGGGAAAAAAGTTTAGAAGCTCATTGTTTTCCACAGCTCTTCTCCACTGGAGAAGGTGGACAATATGATGAACGAGCAGTACAGATTCCAGCTTCAGAATACCACTTGTCAAGATTGTACTCTGAAGATCCAAGATTTCAACAGTGTATTCCATTCATATTTCATCTTCTGTTTGAAAGTGGCTTGTCTGTACTTTCATATGCAGTGAACCACATATTAAAAACAGGAGTTCAGCTTACACATATTTCTGCAAAGCAATTCATGGACAAAGTTCAACAAAGAGATGATTATTTAGAATCTCATGTAATTAATTTGATGGTGTGTAACGTGGTACCAATGAGTATTGGTATCATTGTCATGGAGAACCTAAATGTATATTAAGAAACGTAGGACGATTTATTGAATTTCTATGACAAGCAAAATCAAATGTAAAAAACATTGATTTGAAGACAGCTGGAGAACTGTGTTCCTTGGATCCTGTAAATGTGTTCAGATATGTTAATCATAGGTTTCAAGCTGTGATGTCTTTTATCTGCAATAAAAATAATCCACCACTTGGGGAAGTTACTGATTTATTTTGGAGAAAGTGGTACCAAGCCAGAGGTGATCCTCATATACACATGGTATTATGTATGAAGGATGCACCAAAATTTGGAACTGATACTGATGAAACTGTTTTATCTTTCATCGAAGAGTACGTTACTTGTGCCATTTCATAAAAAGGAGGAGAAAACAGGTCAGACAACAATTTTCATGGTTTCAAAGTCATCGATATGGAAAATATTATCGACAAAAATACAAGCCAAAGGAAAAAAATATATACAAAATATCGTTTTGGATTCCCGCGTCCAATAATTTCAAAAGGAAGAGTTAATAGTTTTATGTCAGCAGTAAGGCATACTATAACTCAAAAATTTCCGAAGAATACATACAACTTAAAAAGAACTGAGCATTCAAAGTATATTAATGACTACAATCCAGTGATTTTGACAATGTGGAATGCAAACATGGATATTCAATATGTTGCAGATAATTCAATTGCGGCTGCTCGATATGTTACGTCATATATAACCAAATATGAAAAGACAGAGTTGAAAGAAATGTGGGAAGAAATTTCACAGGAAAAGACTCTTAGCAAGAAATTGTACAGCTTTAGCTTGAAAATGCTTTCCCATAGAGAGATTAGATCCTATGAATGTTCACATCGGTTGAGCTCTGCCAGTTTATATTCAAAGTCAGGAGGAATCATTTTGGTCAGTCCAGGTCTTGCCGCCACACGAAAGAGAGTATTGAAATCTCTACAAGAGATCGAATACTTAGCATTGAATGAACCAGAAAGTACAGATATTGTTAAAACTAATATGTTGGATACGTACTATCCCAAAAGGAGTCTACATCTGGAAAACCTATGTCTCTATGAAGTACTGCAACATTATAGCTTTAAGAGAAATGTTACAGAAAACATAAATGAAGACAAATACGCAATGATTGAATGTGATGGATGTTTGGTAAAACATGCCAAAGGAAATCTTATTAACCACAGAAAACTCAGTTGTGAAAGTCCAAATAAGAGGGAATTTTTCTATTTGGCACTTCTGCAACTTTTCCAGCCTTGGCGTAGTGAAGCAGAATTACTTGGAGATTTCGACTGCTATGAAGATTCTTTTAATGCATGTAAAGATAGCATTCAGTACACAATCTTCCCAACTTATCTACAAATGTTTAATGATGAGATTGAACAAGAAACTACTATTGCAGGTGAAATAGCAAGAGACAATTCTCAAGATAGTCAAAGATCGGGTCCACTAAGTCAAGATCCAGTAGGACAACCAATTATTGAAAATGAAATAGCAATAGCCATGAATGAAGTAGAAACTGCAAAGCAACAAGCACAACAGGATATTATTTAGTTGGAAAAGTTAGAACAACTAAACATTGAACAAAAATAAATATATCTACAAGTGACAGAACAGATACAACATAGTTTGCAACATAAAAAAAAGAATGCCAATGCTCATCATTTAAGCCTATTCTAATGTACATCAATGGTCAACCTGGAACAGGAAAACATTTCTTAATTAAAGTTTTGACCAGTTATCTAAACAAAACTACAGAATCACATCTATTTTGTGTTGTAATAGCTCCAACTGGATTAGCTGCACACAACATTAAAGGGATTACTTTACATAGATTATTCATGCTACCAGTGAACATGAAAATACATTGGAAGATCATAAGCTATCTGTAGAAGCTTGTTATGAAGTCTCAAAAGTGCTGAAGAAAATGAAACTTCTAATCATTGATGAGGTGAGAATGCAACATATTTTAAAAACAGATTGCGATGTTTTGTTTGGAGGAAACATGTAATTGTGTTCGGCCATCTACTAAAACTTACTCCTGTAAAAGGGCAACCTGTTTTTAAAACACTTCTCAATGAAGAGACAAGGATATCTTTGGGAAGTATTAGAAATGTGAACATATGGTCTCATTTTGAATATAAACATATTATTAAGTATATGCGACAAGCAAGTGATGAACATTATGGAAATATTCTTCAAGGTATAAGAATTGGTGTCTTTACGAAACTTGGTAAACAAGATTTAGAAAGTTGACTACTGAAGAAGCTGTTTACAACTGGAAACACAGCGGCTGAAGTAATGTACAACAAGCATTTGCAATGCATTCAGTCTTGCCTTTGGGACCTTATATGTATTTAGCTATGCAGCACATTAGCCTGAGTGCTAAAACATTCTTTAACATGGAGGGGAAGTAAGCACCAGACTGCGTGACACGCCAAGTGTGGGAACACATGGAGAGAAATATTGCCTTTCAGTGGGAAATGGTATAGTCCAAAGCTCTGTTTTTAATATGAAAGCAGGGCCTTCGGTGGTCATATCACTGAAAATACAAGATTTCAAAAAAATATTATTGTCTATGGGTGCCCGTGGAAGACAATTTCTATGGACTGGAATCTAGAGAATGCTAAAGTGATTCTGGTATTTTACTAACCTCTGCTGGTCATCTTCTATCAAGAAAGTTAAGTAGAGCCAGTTGCCAGAAAATTTTAAAAAGAAAGTCCCTCAGCATTAAGCAATTCTAGCATGTTACTGACCTCTCCTGGTCATTTTCCATCAAGACCGTTAAATAGAGAAGTTGAACAGAAAAAAAGTCTCTAAGTGGAAGCATACAAGTCCTAGGGCTGATCTCCAGAGCCCACAAAGTACATACACATATAAGTATATACTAAAGTATATACTAAAGTATATATACTAAAGTATATACTAAAGTATATACAAGAGATCTTGAAAGCTGACCTAAAAAGCTTGGAGAAAAGAAGCCTATAGTTTGCCTAATGCCTGCACTACAAGAGTGTTCTACATTTAATCAAGAACTTTTAACACTGGAAAAACAAACAATAGTGGAAATTGAAGCTATTGATAAAATTGAACATCAAGGAGTGACTATTCTTCTCACAGAGAAACTACAGTCAAAATTTAATTTGTTGGAAAAGTCTGTATCTAAGACTGCAGGCTTAGAAAATACTTTACATGTAGGTATAAACTGCTGGGTAATTTTACGGCATAATTTGAATGTAGAAGAAGGTTTAGTACAGGAGTCTCCAACCTTTTCTGTAGTGGGAGCCACTTCTGATCAGTGAAAATCGTAGTGAGCTACTAAAGGCTAAGCAACTCGCAAGTTTTCCGAGAGACCCCCCCCACGACCAGCGTCATTGACTTTAATGCTGTCTCACACCTCATCATCCACCGCGCTGCATCCGATTACTTGATAACCGCACCTTGGTGTTCATCAGCCAAGACATGGAAACACTTCCCACACAGGATCACAAACCTAAGAAAACACTTCCACCCTACACATGCCATAGCTTGCTCTCCATGTAGGTAATTACTTCAGTGACATACACTGGGTTAGAAAGCACTATGAAAATGCTGCAACAAAATTCCTCTCTTTTTTTCGTTATCAAATAAACAATGGGAGAAAAGTTATGCTACAAATTAATACATATAATTTTCCTTCATGTTGGGGCCTTGGCAGACTATTAAAACAATAAATATCTGGTATTTGGAAAGGTGACAACCCTAGTTTCATTATGTGCTTTATTTCTTTTCAAATAGCAATGCATGCATGCTGGTCATGTTATGGTTTCATAGAAGCGAACTAAGTGGATTAATGTACCTGCTGCAGAAATGTGTATATGTGTTAATTCGCCTGCTGCAGAGATAGGCATGCAACCTTAAGGTCACAGGTTCAAACCCAGTATGAAAGCTCAGGGGGTTAGTGCACTTGTTGCAGAGTTCCAGGTGTAATCCACAGGTTACCAGTTCTTGCCGCAGTATGATAGTTGAATAGGTTAACACAGGGCATCTCCCTACCTGCAGATCACAGTTTCCTGAATATACATCGGAAATCAATGCACCTCCTTCACTAACCTGAATTAACCTGTGGTTAATTAGTTCAAATGAAAGTAAGATAGATCAGGGTATTAAAGCACCTGTTACGAAGCGCTGCAGGCCACAGTCTGAATGAGATATGGGATTAATCAACTCACAGTAGTGCTCTGTGAGGCATCCTGCAGGACAGAGGCTTCAGTCCTGAGAAGAGCACTCAGGTGATTAAAGGACCTGCTCGGAATCTCTGTCAGGTACCCTGCGGGTCACACTAAGGTGGCTCATGGGGCAGAGCACCTGCTGCGGCAGTCAGGAACAGTGCCTTAGGTTTTTCCAGTTGTTCTAATAATCTGACTGATCGGATGACGCATTTCAAAGTTACAAACAGTGGCTGTAGCCCAGACCCATGCTTTGAATGTCCATTTCTGAAAGCACTTCTAATTAATTCTCTGTCTTTTTTAGTGACTGCACCCACTTCCTGCCTCCTCTATGCCTATCGCTTTGGGTATGTGTTCAGGCTGATCATCTTTTCATTAATCTTCTATTTGCGACAGACAAAGCAGGTTAACTGACAACTAAGAGAATGTATATCTCTACTTCTGCCTCGCATGCACTCACACTGCTCGTCGCTGGGGCTGGCTGAGCTAAAAAGAGCACAAGGTCACATCAGTCTCAGAGATTGAACCCTAAATCCAAAAACAGAAACACTGCCAGTAAGCACTAATAAACTGTATAGTAGTTAAATCACTGAACACCCGACCGCCCCAACAAATGAAGTAATAACCCAGAAACTATTGTCAACATATCGCAGGACGTAATATATGGTACACACAGATTCATACAACGAAACACAACACTGAAGTGTAAATTCTATGCTTAAGGTTGAGCATCAATGTTGAGACCTAATTGATAATGCTCAGTATTTACTGTCAACATACTGGGGCTCGCTTACCAATCTTCTACTGTGCTCCGCTCCACGCAGGATCAAAAGGCAGCTGCTGCGGTTCTCGAAAGGGGAAGTACATCAATAGTGCTTGTGCCGCCTGCATTACAGATCCATATCTGCGCATATGTCTTGCAGGCTATAAAGTGCGGAGCCAGCTCCGTTTCAACCAATCTGCTGAGCTGCTGGTTTTTGTGAGGGCAGGCGAGCACTCACAGAAGGACGAAAGAAAAGGAAAGGATAATAAATAGATGCCAGAGTTCAGAGTAAGGCCATAATAATGAAATGCCGGCACAAGCTACTCCTGGAGGGTCGGCGAGCTACCGGTAGCTCGTGATCAACTGTTGGAGACCCCTGGTTTAGTAAATGGAGCAATGGGAAAAGTTGTTGAATTTGTAAATTTTCAGAACAGAGATGGAATAGAATTTTTGAAGATAAAATTTGATCAGATTAAAGAGGTAAAACAGATTGGGCCTAGTGTTGTACGTTTTTTGCTTGAAAAAGACTTGTATGTTCGCAGAAAACAGTTTCCTTTGTCTTTAGCATATACAGTAACTATTCATAAATATCAAGGTTTAAGTATAGACAGTGCTTTTGTAAACATTAGAAGTACAGTGTTCAAAGAGAAAATGGCATATGTTGCATTGTCTCGAGTAAGAACATTATCTAGTTTGTATTTGATTGATTTTGATAAGAAAAAGGTTAGTGCTGATGCAAATTGTGTAAAAGAGTACAATCGTTTGAGAAGACTTTATACTTCTCATTTAAGTGAATATCCGATATATGAGAAACATGTAGTGTGTCCAAAACGGAAATATGAGAAACATTCAATTGAGGTTCAAAAAAAGAAAACTGTTCAAGAGAATCATGAGGATGTAAAGCCAAGAGAATCATGAAGATGTAAAGCAAATGAAAATGGAAACTGTTGATGAGATTGTAGGATACCAGTTGGAAAATAGTTCAGGTATCAACTGCTATGCTAATGTGATTTTGAATGTTGCGTTTTATCTAGAAGAGCTCCATTGTGAAATTATGGGAAATCATGAAAAAAGATTTTGTTCTTTATCACGTCATGTCTTTAACCAATTGGTAACTGACAGAAATAAAATCCATACTGTGTCTGGTGTTCGACATCTTTTGGATTTATGTACTGGTTCTTTGACATTCACTCTTAATGTTCAACAAGATGCATACAAATTACTTATGTTTATGCATGGAGCATTAGAACATGAAGGAATACAGATTGAAAATGTATTTGGACTAAGTACAGATGGGATCATAAATGTGAAGAGTGTTCATTTACTTCCAGCCCTGAAATAGACACAGAACGATTCATATACTTGATGGTACCAGATTTCAAATCTGTACTATTAAAAAAATGTGTGAAAACAGCAAAACAGGATATGAAATGTTAGTGTTGTAAATCAGAGATGTTGTCTACATTACATATAGAATGATTTGTAAACTCTCATGTTAATACTACAACGTTGTAGAGCAAATGGAAGAAAATTGGAGACCAAAATTAAAAGAAAATTTGAAACTCAAATATCTATTTCTGGAAGCACTTTTATAGCAGTGGCAACTTTTTAACATGATGGACCTACTACAACATCTGGACACTATACTGTGTATTTAAAATGTAATAAAGTATGGACACATTGCAATGATGCCCACTTGCAATTCAAATCTAGATTGCCTTTTGATTTACAAAATTCATATTTGATATTTTTGAAGCCAAAGTTTTTAATACATTATTCAGCCTATTAGGAAGATGTCAACACGAATTAACAAATTTGTATTGGATTTTTTTAAAGTGAAAGTTTTTAATACATTATTCGGCCTATTGGGAAGATGTGAACACAAATTAAAAATATTATATTGAATTTTTACCAAGAAAAAGTTTTGAATACATTATTCAGCCTATTGGGAAGATGTGAACAGAAAGTGGAAAGGATTGAACCAATCAGAATTTATAGTTAGTGTTTAGGTTATTATTTGTGCTAATTGATATTGGATTGCGAAAATTGTTTTTAAAAGCAATAGTTTATATATTTGTTGTCTATATTTTACCAGATATAAATGAGAGTATACATTTAGGAATTGTCCTTCAGAGTACTAAAAGACTTAGAGGGTCATTAGGATAGCGGGCGGATCGCCACCATCCGCCCAGCAATTTCCCCGGCCACATTATCATGGCGGGGGGGACCCCGGCGGACGCAAAGACTGTCCGCCGGTTTTCCGCTGGTAGGCAATCCGCCCGAATGCCTACCAGACAGAAAAGCTGTTAATATGGTGGCGGTTTCTGGTAGCACCGCCATCCATATTAGAAGGCAGGTGGTTGTCGCCACTGGGGGCACGTAGCCGGCCCCCAGGGATTCTGAGGGGTGCCTATGGGGGGTACCCCCCTGCAGTTCCATGCACAACATGGTAGGCACCGCACGATGCCTGCCACGTTGTGCATGGAACAGCACAACATGCCTTCTTGGCATTGTGGCGGGCGGTGCTGAGAGCACCGCCCGCTGCAATGTCAGGAATGCAGGATACACCCGCCAGTGTGGCGGACGTATTCTAATGTCACCAACGGGACCCCCGCACCAATGGCGGGTGGTCCCATTCTACGATAGGATGACGGGCGGACTTTGTCCGCCCACCATTCTAATGACCCTCTTAATGTATAAGTTGGATGTAATTTAGAAACTGAGATGGGTAAAAATATAGGTACACACATTGAAAATAATGCTTTGTCGTAATTTTTGACAATCTCGTTGATTGTTTTTTTCCCTGCTGTTGTATGATGATACTAGGTTGAAATCACTGTGTATGGTGAAGTTCAGTAAACTCTGAAAAACAGCAAAAAAGGAAAACTGAAAATGTTCTGTAATTCTAAAATTATGTTGTGTTCTTAAAAGTGTAATATTTAATTTCTGTAATGCATTAGATTATATAACTTTTATTCTTCTTCTTTACTGTAGGTAATGGTAAAGTTTGAAAAGTGTTTTATGTCAGTTTACAACAATACTATTCGAAAATAGTTCAACAGAGTTATGTATCTAATTTACAAAAAAAGCTAGGAATACTTAACATAATATCATGTTAACATTCATTTATGTATTATTTATTTCACATTAAAATAATGTTAACTTTTTATACTATTTTAAAACTTTCAGATATCATCAGACAGGTAGTATCCCTGCACTAATGCAATCAGCCAGGCACTACACAAATACTCATCTAATAATTCAGAGCCTACTTTTGCACTCATGCAATCTACCTGTCATGTCTGTTGCACTCATTCATTCCCTCTAACACTACCTATGCCCTCATCCATACACTCAGACACTACTCATGCACTGCTCCAATCATCTAGGTGCCTCTTCTGTACTCCTGCAATCAGGCAAACTCTACCCATGCTCATGCTATCATTTAGACACTACTGTTGCACTGATCCATTCCTTCAAACACTACCCATGCACTCATCCATACACTCAGGCACTACACATGCACTGCTCCAATCACAAAGGCACTACACCTGCACTCATGCAGTCAGCCAGTCAATACTCATGCACTCCTGCAATCACTCAGGCAGTTCTATTGCACTCATCTATTCCTTCAAACACTACCTATGTACTCATCCATGCACTCTAAGCAAGCACTGTCCCGAGCACCCAGACACTACCCATGCTCTGATGCAATCACTTAGATAAAACTGTTGCACTCATCCATTCCCTCAAACAGTACCAATGCACACATCCATGCACTCATGCTGTACCCATAGACTGCTCCACGAACCCAGGCACTACCCATGCACTGATGCAATCACTCAGGCACTACTGCTGCACTCATGCATTCCCTCAAAGAGTACCTATGCAGTCATCCAAATAACTCAGACACTACCCATGCACTGCTCCAATCATCTAGGCACTACCCTGTACTCCTGCTATTAGGCAGACATTACGCATGCACTCATGCTATCATTTAGACACTACTGTTGCCCTCATCCACTCCTTTAAACACTACCCATGGACTCATCCCTGCACTTAGGCACTATCTATACACTTCTCCAATCTCTGAGGCACTACCCCTACACTCATGCAATGAGCCAGACACTATCCATACATCCATACAATCGACACTACTGTTGCACTGATCCATTCCCTCAAACACTACCTATACATTCATCCATGCACTCAGGATCTACCCATGCACTGATGCATGTACACAGGCATTACCCATGCAGTCATGCAATCATTCAAACACTACTGCTGCAGTCATCTATTCCCTCAAACACTACCCATGCACTCATCCATATCCTCAGGTACTACCTATGCACTTCTCCAAACACACAGGCACTACTCCTGCACTCATGCAATCAGCCAGCCACTACTCGTGCACTCCTCCAATCACTCAAGCAGTTCTATTACACTCATCTATTCCCTCAAACACTACCCATGTACTCATCGATGCACTCAGGCTCTATTCAACCACTGTTCCATGCACCCAGGCACTACCCATGCTCTGATGCAATCACTTAGATAAAACTGTTGCACTCATCCATTCTCTCAAACAGTATCCATGCACTCATCTACGCACTCAGGCTATACCCATGGAGTGCTCCATGCACCCAGACACTACTCATGCACTCATGCAATGACTCAGGCACTACTGCTGGACTCATGCATTCTCTCTAACACTACCTATGAACTTATAGATACACTGAGGTACTACCCATTGACTGCTCCAATCACCCAGGCCCTACCCCTGTACTCATACAATCATCCAAACAGTACTCATGTACTGCTCCAATCATTCAGGCACTTGTTTTGCATACATTCATTCCTTCAAACACTATGCATGCACTCATCCATGTATTACGGCACTACCCCTGTACTCATGCAATCACTCAGGCAGTACCTATGCACTCCTCTAATCACCCAGTCACTACCCTTGCACACATGCACTTACTCAGATACTACCTATATACTCATGCACTCATGCAATCAGACAAGAGCTACCCATGCACTCCTTCAATCACTTAGGCACTTGTATTGCACTCATTCTTTCCCTCAAAAACTACCCATGCACTCAGACAGTACCCCTGCACTCACGCAATCACTTAGTCACTACCCATGCACTCCTTCAATCACCCAGGCACTACCCATGCACTCATTCATGCTCTCGGGCACTACCATTGCACTCATGCAACTACCCAGGCACTTCTGTTGCACTTATCCATTCTCTGAAACACTAGTCCTGCACATGTGCACTCATCTATTTCCTCAAATACTACCCATTCACTCATCCATGCACTCAGGCACTACCCTTGCACACATGCAATCACTCAGACACTACCTATACACTCCTCGAATCACCAAGGCACTACTTATGCACTCATGCAATCAGCCAAAAACTACTCATGCACTCCTTCAATCACTTAGGCACTTCTATTGCAGCCATACATTCCCTCAAACACTACTTATGCACTCATCCATGTACTCATACAATCACTCAGACACTACCTATACACTCCTTCTATCACCTAGGTACTACTCATGCACTCATGCAATCAGCCGAGAACTACTCATGCACTCCTTCAATCACTTAGGTACTTATATTGCAGTCATCCATTCCCTCAAACACTACCCATGCACTCATCCATACACTCAGGCACTACCCATGCACTCCTTCAATCACCTACAACAACTTCAGTGAACAGACCATGGACATCACCCCCTTCCCCAACACCTACAACCAGCCAACCATCAACCTGGAATCCGGTCACCACTGAAGACACCGCCTCGACCATGAAGAACACCCACTCAGGAGCCCCCATGGACCCATGCTCACCGCACATCTACCACAGAGCCGCCGCAACCATGGCACTCGGACTAGGATGAACATCAACGCCTTCTTCAAATCCGACATTTTCCCAGATGACTGGAAGCGGGCGGGGGTCAAACCCCTACTCAAGAAGTCCTTGGCTGACCTGACGGACCTGAAAAACTACTGGCCCATCTCTCTACTCCCCTTAGCAGCCAAAGTCACCGAGAGACTCGTAAACGTGCAGCTGACCGCCTTCATCAAAGAGAACTCCATCCTAGACCCCTCTCAGTCTGGATTCCACAGCAACCACAGAACCAAGAGAGCCCTCCTCGCCAACACCGATGACATCTGCATGCTACTCGACAAGGGCCACACAGCGGCCCTCATCCTACTAGACCTCTCCGCAGCCTTTGACACCGTCTCACATCGCACTCTCGTAGCCAGACTGCACCACACAGTGATACAAGGAACCGCCCTCAATTGGATTCGATCCTTTCTGTCTGGAAGAACCCAGAGGATCAGACTCCCTCCCTTCCTCTCTGAACCCACAGAGATCAACTACGGAGTACCCCAAGGATCTTCGCTCAGCCCCATGCTATTCAACATCTACATGGCCCCCCTCGCCGCCATAGTCAGACAGCGTGGCTCAGCATTTTATCATACGCCGGTGACACCCAGCTCATCCCCTCCCTCACAAAGAACTCCGAATCCACCAGACTCAGCTTCCAGGAAGGAATGAAGGATGTCGCAGCCTGGATGAAATACAGCTGCCTGAAGCTCAACACGGAGAAGATTGAGGTCCTCCTCCTCAGACCCTCTGCCTGGGACAACACCTGGTGGCCCACCGCCCTCAGGAACCCATCTACCCCTATAGACCCAGCATGGAACCTCGACATCATCCTGGACTCCTCCCTCACCATGACCCCCCAGATCAACGCTGTCACCTCCACCAGTTTCAACTGCTTCTGCATCCTCTGCAAGACCTTCAAATGGATCGCCCCGAATGTAGAAAGGCCGTCACCCACCCACTCATAACCAGCAGACTAGACTATGGCAAAGCCCCCAATGCTTACGAGACCTCCACTGGCTTCTCCTCCAGAAGAGAGTAACATTCATGCTACTCACCCATGCCTACAAATCTCTCCACAACATCGGACCCAAATACCTCAATGAAAGAGTCTCCTTCCACATGACCAAAAGGAAACGCCGCTCCTCTGACCTCACCTTGGCAGAGACCCCATGCATCCGCAGATCCAGAGCAGGCAGAAGGGCCTTCTCCTACCTCACAGCATAGACCTAGAACAAGCTCCCAGTCAACATCAGATGCTACCCCACACTACACACCTTCAGGAAGAGCCTCAAGACCTGGCTCTTCGAATGATACGGAGCTTCGCACCCACAGCGCATTGAGACCCTCACAGGTGAGTAGCGTGCTTTATAAATCCCTGATTGATTGATTAATTATTGAGGCACTACCCATGCACTCATCTATGCACTCAGGTACTACCCAAGCACTCCTCCAATCATCCAGGCACTACCCTTGCACTCATGCAATCACCCTGGCACTTCTGTTGTACTTACCCATTCTCTGAAACACTAGTCCTGTGCTATTCATACTCTCATCTATTCCCTCAAACACTACCCATGCACTCATCCATGCACTCAGGTACTACCCAAGCGTTCCTCCAATAACTGAACCACTACCCCTACACTCATCCAATAAGTCAGGCATATCCATACACTCATGCAATCACTTGGACACTACTGTTGCACTCATCTATTCCCTCAAATACTATCCATACATTCGTTCAGTTAATAAGACACTACTTATACACAATTCTAACATTAATCATACATACATTCGTGCAATCATTCACTTTCATTACGTACAATTTTTTAATTTTTTACCAGTTTAGGTGGTGCCATTAGAGCCTTCTTTTGTTTTTTTAAGAAAAAATGTAAAAAATTATTTGGGGGTGTTCTTTATTTTTTTTTTAAAGAAAAATAAACAGGCCAGCTCTGCTGTTTCTGTATAACTAGAAACATAAGCAAGAACAACAACAAAAATTAACATGAGTATCTTCACAGCATCAATTGATAGCTCCCCCCACAGTGTCGTAACGCAGTGGCGACTGACGATAGAAGCATCCGCCAACTCCGGAACTATCAGGGGTTGTGGAGTACTCAAAACAACCCCAGCAGATGTTGATGGTTGTTTTCCATTATTGTTGGCTGCTTGTTCCTGTCTTCTACGCTCCACCTCACGTGCCAGGCGAATTGGATGCATAGTTTCCAAATGCTTTTTCATAAAAGAAGTACCACAAGAGTACTTCTTCTCAGAGTCTCTCGATAATATTTTCTGACAGATGTTACATGTCACTTTTCGGGCATTAACTTTCTTTTTGCCTTCTGGCACAGTGAATAAGCCCCACATGAGGCTTTCTTTCCTCTTCTTCACTGGCTCTTCGATTTCCTCCATCTCCTCCTCATGCTCCTCTGGGAAGCTGCTGCCATTTTAAAAGATGGAAAATGAAAAACCCCACAAAAAATTAAAATTACAGAGCCTACAAAACAGGTTGTCTGTAACAGATGTTTGTTCCACCCATGAACAGAATGAAAAGCTGTTCAGCCAATGAGAAGCTTTCTTTCTGTGTCATGTGGGGTCGCGTAGGGGTTGCGCACCCGTAAAATGTACTAAATATTATATTCAATAGTAATTTGCTATCAGGACGTGCTGTTCCAAAGTATTATAATGAAAGCTCTTTATGCAAAACCAATATTTAAATAGAAGCAGTCATATTTCAGAGTTTTTAAATTACGCCGAAGTCACGACTCTTACGCGATCCCGGAAATACGTGATGGCAGTGTTCGCGCACCCACAGCGTAGAACCGCTTTCCCTACGTGATACCATTGTGACCACAAAATTATGTCAAAAGCATCTGAAAACAAATTTAAAACACCTTTATTACTATTTTTATATAGTCAGTAATAAACTTTTACATCTAAAACATCTATATTATTTTGTTCTAAATGTCTTTTTGAGCATTACATTCGTATACCGGATTTGCGCACCCATCGCATGGGATCGCATAGGGTGCGTGAACCTTTTTTGTAAATTATATAAAGATAGTTATCATAAAAATACAACAAAACAACTTTCATTATATTAAAAGCAATCCTACAAAAAATAATTGAAAAAAACCTATATATTTCTTTTTAAAAATGTTTGAAAATTGTATTATATTATATCACACTGATCAAACTTACAAACAATAAAACAGTGTTAATTTAAGTAGATAACACTATAAATCTTTCATCAGCTATGTTATATATATATTTTTTTTAAAACAGATTATAATTATTTTAAAAAACAAAATTGAAGATATCGACAGAAAATAAAAAATTGTTACAAACATATTTCCATAAATACAATCATGTACAAAAACATAGAAATTCACTGAAAAAAACCACAGGTTTCAGGGACTGTTAGATTTGGGGGTCTCACCCCCTTGGTAGCTTGGCACGAGAAGACAGGCTTATCTCAGAAGCAGTGTGTAAAGCATTTATGAACACATACAGTAAGCAAGTGAGAACACTACAGATGGACACCACACACGACAAAAATCCACACTACTGTACTTAAAATGGTAGAATTAGCTTAGTTCTCTCAAGATGGTAAATGCGACACGCAGAGTTCAATGTACCTTAAGATGCGTAACACCAGACAACGAAAGTGTTGCAAGGATGGTGATGCATTGAAGATCTGGTGCAAAGAAACAAAGATGGCACTTCCTTCTTGATGCAACACGCTTCCCGGTGATGCGGCGGCATCTGCTGCGACGTCGATCCTCTCCCCAAGTGAAGCGAGTTGCTTCCACAACGATGTGAGCCGCGACAGGCCCTGCGACACTCTTCCCGGTGATGCGTCGGCATCTGGTGCGACGTCGATCCTCTTCTCAGGCGATGAGCCGCGACAGGTCCTGCGACACGCTTCCCGGAGATGCGGTGGCGTCTGATGCGACATCGATCCTCTTCTCCGGCGATGGCCGCAACAGGCCCTGCGACACGTTTCCCAGTGATGCGGCGGCATTTGCTGTGACGTCGATCCTCTACCCTGGCGATGCGAGACGCTTCGGTGGACCTGCGATGACTCAACGATTCTTCTGTGACAGGCTTCCCGGTGATGCGGCGGTGTCTGCTGCGACGTCGATCCTCTTCTCCAGCGATGCGAGGCGCTTCGTGTTGTGAAGCGGCAGCGGCATTTCGGCGACACGCTTCTTGCTCATGAGTCGCACTTCCAGCTCAGTCCCTCAGAAAGCCTCGCAAAACAGCAGGCTCTTCCAAAGAACTCTTGGGGAGCTGGTGGGTGAAGTCTGTTGTCCCTGAGACTTCAGCAGGAGGCAAGCTCTTTTCTCAAGCCCTTGGAGATCCTTCACAAGTTGAATAATGTACACAAAGTTCCTTTTCTCCTCTCTTTGGCAGTCAGGTAACCACTGCAGGCCAATCCCTCAATCTTAGGGAAAGTCTCTCCTCAGTCTCTCTGGTTCCCCTCCTCAGCAAAGGTTTCTTCTTGTTTCCCAAAGTGATCTAAAGTTCTTGGGTTTGGGTCCCAATATTTATACCCAGTTTCTCTCTGTTCTCTGAAGGCAGAGGGGCCTTTGCCTAGTCCAAACCAGTTCTGGTCAGTCCTGGAGCACTTTGTTGACAAGACTCCTTCTTTCCTTTCAGAGTGCAGGGCACAGACATCAGACGCACCACAGGAGGTGGAGCCAGAATTGTGGAGGGAAGGCACAGCCCTATTCAGGTCCCAGGTGCAACTCCTCCCACCCATCTAGATGCAGATCTCTATTCAGCCCTGTGCTGACTCACCCTGTCTCCTGGAATTCCCCAGCCCCTGTCACTCAAACTCCAGACAAGGAATACACAGCCTAGCAGAGGCAGGTTTGATGGTTAGACAAGAAAATACCTACTTTCTAAAAATGGTATTTTCAAACACAGAATTTTAAAACCAACTTCACTAAAAGATGTATTTTATCATTCTGAGTTCAGGCATACTATACTCGAATGTCTACCATGTTCCCTGAGTCAGTTAGTATTATAAGATGTAATAATCAAACTGCCCATTCTGGCCTATGGGGAACAGGTATCCTTGCAATAGTGAAAAACAAAAATGGCTGTCATTCACTATTAGGACATGCCACACACACCAGGGCATATCCTACCTTATACTTACAATGCACCCTGCCCTTGGGCCTACCATAAGGGTGTCTGATATGAAGAAAAGGGAAGGTTTAGGGACTGGCAAGTGGGTGCACTTGCCCAGTCAGCATGACAGTACCAGACTGCACACAGGCTCTGCAATGGCAGGCCTTAGACACACTTTTGCAGGCTGCTTCTGTGGGTGGCACAACCAGTGCTGCAATCCCACCAGCAGCATTTGGATTACTAGCCCTGGGCACTCCTGGTGCACTGTTAGGGTCTGACAGGTATACCAAACCAGCCAATCATGGAATCACGAATCCATACATCAATTTACAATAGGGAGCACTTGCACTGTGGCACTGGATAGCAGTGGCACAGTGCCCAAAGCATCTAACACCAGCAAAAACACATGAGGCAACAGCACAAAATGGAAGGGAGACCCACGCCAAGGTGCCAGGTCTAACAGGGACGTTATAGTTAGTGGTTAGCAATTAAAAAACCTTAGAAATTCACTGAAAAAAACACAAGTTTCAGAGACGTTAGAGGTAGGAATGAGCATTTAAAAACCTTTGAAAATCACTGACAAAACCATAGATTTCAGGGACGTTATAGTTAGACATTTCACTCATACAAAATCAGAGAAATTCAGCCGTTATAGTTAGCTGAGCTAACTATAACTCGCACCCCCGCATGCACTGCTGATGATGCAGATATTACATCACTCAAGACATGGTTAGTGACATCACTGATGATATCACTGATGACATCACTGATGACATCATCCACGTGATCATCTGATGTACCTCCTCACACCCTAATATAACCTTTGATACACCCACTCTAAAATACAGACTACCAATCTCGAACCCATCGACAGACCAATACCAGTTAGTACATACCCGCTCACTGATTCCTACATCTTCACACACATCCACTCACTAACCCATACACGCAGTCAATCATCAATACAGTCACTGATATATCCACTCATACACCCACACAGACACTCACACATCGCCACTCACCCAAAGAGTTACTCAAACTCCTAGTCATTCACCCAAAGAATCTATCACACTGCCATATACTCACCTATACAGTTATACACACACACCATCTCACTTCTTCATACAAATATAACCAGATACTTACTCTCTTCTACAATCACTGACATAAGAACACACTTATCCATGCAGCCACTGTCACAATCACTCACTGTCACGTTTAGTCACTTATATACTCCAACACTCACATACACTGCCTTTCACATATGTATTTACTTCAACATATACCACAGAGACATCCATTCACTCACCAACACAGCTATACGCACAGTCACTCCCTAACACACACACTCATTAACCCATACACCCAGTAAATCACCCACTCACACATCCATGCAGGGAGTCACACACACCCACACAGACACTCAGGCACCCATACAGGTAATCAGACAACCAACCATTAACCCATATATTGTCAAGGCCTTGAATCCTCTGGATAGTATGTTGCTATGAATGGTCCACCTCCTGATAGCCCCAAGGTCTGATTCGAGTATACAGACTTAATGGAGTGATCAAGCGGGGAAAGGGAAGGAAGGGAACAGCAGGGAAGGAGACCTGTAACAAGAAAGCAATACTGATAACACAGTTCATGTGGGTATCCCCTGACTATCAAACCTTAAATGTCTGACTGCTATATATACCTGAAACATAAAAAGGGAGGCCTTATTCCAATATGGGAAACATTGATGCATGATATCCACCTTGAGCTCTAATGAGAGGAATAGATAGTGGAACACAAGTTCAATGAAATACTAATGTACAGAATTTTCATCACCCTAACCAGGTGGTGAATCCTATGAAAAACACATACCGAAGATATACATGTGTGAAGAGTAACAGGGGTGGAGAGCTTGCAATCCGGTAACTCTTGAACAACCCCTGCTGTGAGAAACATAAACACAGACACCCCCAGCAAATCAACACTGGTCAATAGCAAATAGCGTGGTTGATTCATCCATAAGAAATCAAAGTTAAAGGCAACCTTTAGTGAATAATACCCTTCGTCTCCTGGACACAACTTCAGAGAATCAACAGCACCAGTTACAATTCATTGGCCAGGGTTACCATGGTCGCAACTTATTGAATCCTTATGAGTCCAAAATAAAATAAAGGTTTCCTTAGGCTGGTATTGCCTTCTGAATTACACAGCTCTGTGATATGTAGCTTGAGCCATGAACCATAGACTCTTAACAGTAGTACCGCTATAAATACATTTTTCCCCAATGACTCCTTGGGAAAAGTTAAGCAGTAGTAATTCCAGTAATATCTCAAATGCCAAGTGCCATGAAATACTCCGCTTGTTCTCCCTGCATGGGTCGGAGCCCCGACTCGCCAACACGGGAGAACAGCAGGAAGTCCTTCATCAGTGCTAGGTGCAGCTACGCAAACAGCACGGTCTGCTTTTATCACCCAAAAGAGAGCCGGTAATAATATGTGCTGTTCAATGCTCCGCTCGTTCTCCCTGCACAAGTCGAAGCCTCGACCCTCCAACATGGGAGAACAGCAGGGAATCCAAAAGTGCACTATGTGCAGATAAGCACACAGCGAAGTCCGCAATCCAGCACACTACTGAGTAACAAAGGTAATAGTGGTGCAAGAAGCACCCTTACCGGACCTCTGTCCGTCGGAGCTGAATCTCCAGGTTCAGATTAAACGGCCCGGACTCCTGCACCGGAAGCACTTTTGTTCTCATGCTTCCTCTGATGTGGCCATGTCAGAATACAGCTGACTACCCATGAAATCATGGGATTTGTAGTTTATTAGGGTGTATGGAACTCGTTGCAGAATGTGGGTTCTGGCAGTGTTCTATCGAAACCTTGCTCCCTGCTGATGCGCTGTGACATATAGACACTCATGTAGCTACTCAACAACCCATGCAGCCACTTACACACCAACGGACAGACTGATACAGACATTCCCTCAGATTAGTCATTCACCCATTCATTCACTAAGATATGTTTAATTACTCCCTTATACAGTCAGTCACACACCCACTAAATCATGCATTCAGACACTCATACAACCACTCATTCTTCAATACACCATGGAATTTTATTTATTTTTATTTTTCATTTGACAGAGTTTTATATAGCATGAACTTTACCTGAATCAGGTATCGGAGCATTTTATATAGCACCAGTTGCATTATATGGGTACACATTCATTTTTTTTTTTGTTAGGCACGGGGAGATTAAGTGATTTGCCCAGAATCACAGGATGTTCAGAGTCATTGCTGACCCAGATTCGAGGTCGATCGACCTAGCAGTTAGGCCAACTCCAACTCGGTCGCCAGTAGGTAGTTATAGTTAGGACTATTTTCCATAGGAAATCCGCAACATTCTATTCCCAATAAGTCTGGCGCCGGTTGACGAACCTTCGCAAAATTTTCCACATTTTTGGCCAGCTCAGGTCCGCTCCTATCCTGAAAGTTTCGTGGTTATTCATCAAGCGGGGGCTGAGAAAAAAGGGGGGTCCCAAAACACATTTTCCCCATGCAATTTCCCATAGGACCTGTTGACGCAGCTACAGCCCGAACTGCTGAACAGAATTACACCAAAGTTGGCAAAGAGGTAGTCCTCAGTTCAGACTTGTGCCTTTTGCTTAAATGGTGTAAATCCGTTCAGTAGTTCCTGAGAAAATTAGAGTAAAAAATAAAGATATATCTATGGCCTCGGAGGATCAGCGCACCCTATGCGCACCCTAAGCGCACCCTCTGCGAACCGAGCGCGCACCCTCCCGATCACGTGCTGAATGCTAATTGGCTGTCAAGTGTCTGTCTACATTCGAAACCAGGAACTGTTGGCAGCCATTTTGTGCCTCAATAGAAGCGAGGCTGATTAAGTAAGGGAAGTATTTATACCCTGCCCCCTTTACATCTTTCTGTGAAAGATGTAAAGGGGGCAGGGTATAAATACTCTGACCCTCTAGGGTTGGTTAGGGGGTCCCAGAAGGACCCCCGGGGGCCCCTTTTTTTTTTTAAATCGGCGAAATGCACGCAGGGTGCACGGATCCGGCCAAAAAAGAAAAAAAAGCGCGGTCTTCCGCGCTTTGTTAATAATTAGCCCCGGGAGAGCCAAATCCCGGGGGCAAAATCTTTACAAATGAACGGGGAGGGGGGCTGTGTGGCCCCCCTCCTGGAGCCCTTGAGGGCCCTGAGGACTGCCACCCCCCCAGGGCCGGCTCCTACAGTGTCCTGGGGCACCCCAGCACACTGTTCTTTGCTATGAGAGGGTGGGAGATTCCCGCCCTCCCATAGCAAACTTCGTTTGGATTTTGAAAGAGAGAGCAGGAAAACCTCCTCTCTCTTTCAAAATCCAAACAATATTGCTTTTCCACACAGGGAGCTGCATGTTAGCAGCTCCCCATGTGGAAAAGCTCCCGAAGGATGCGGGCAGCCGGCTGGGACCATGGGGGCGTTGGGGCTCCCCCCACGGTCCCCAATGTTTTTTAATAAACCCCGGGGGATGATAATAAAAATTAGTGATAGGGGCTATTTATTTTTTTACGGTAAAATTAGGAGTCGCGCATCCTAACGCATTGGGTCCACGGTTTCTCACTCGTTGGAAAAAACTGACATTTTTGGAGATAAACATCAAGCTTAAGCGTTTTGTTCTTGAGTGGCTCTAAAAAGAGCCGTTGTGTTCATTGAGAGTATTTGGTACTTATAAGTAAGTACCTATACAGAGTATCAAGTTGTTGAGGAAGACTCTGTTTCCTTCATCAGTAAAGTGTACTCCATCTCTCCTATACATCTCTTGCATATGAAAGCGCAGATTGTTATTGTAAATGGACCCCATTCTATAGTCTCGGAGAAAAGCAGAAACAGATTTATTCACATGTTTCCTAGCTTTCTCAATTTGTGGACAAAAATGATTGGACCAGTTCCATTTCTGCTTTTGGCATATGTTAGAATACACAAAGGCAGTTTTGGGAAAAAGTGAAATCAATTCTGCAAAGGTGTCCTTCATAAGCATTTCCAGACCTACCCCAGTCAAAGTGCCTAGGTCATTGCCACCACAGTGCACTATCATGAGGTCAGGGTGTTGGATATGCATAAAGGATTTTACCAATGGCATCAATTGGTGCCACTTTAACCCTCTCTGTCCAATCCATTTAATGTCTACATTTGGCAAACCTAGGTCTTTGTGAATGCCTTTGTTTTCTGCATACCTTTGGCTCCAGAAAATATAGCTGTGTCCCACAATCCACACTCTAAGCATCTTGAAGGGAGGTCTGGATGCACTCAGATGTTTTCTGTAAATGAAATGGCAGTTTGAAAAGTAAGTTTTCTGAAATGGTGGCTAAGATGCAGTTTTCAAAAAAGACAATAAATCATTGGTTGTTTGACAACCTTCTACACTGAAAGGTAGGGTGCATGTTTCTGTTTTTTAAACGCATGACTCTTATTGGTTAACAAAAACTGATTGAAAGGAACATTATATATGATAAGCTGATATGTTGAAAAGTCAAGCACACTTGCTGTTTTGATTAGCAACATTGTGTACTGAACTTGTGACCTGTGTGCTCAGTTCAGTGTTCCATGACCTGTTTTCCATGGTAACAGGCAGAAGGCATATTGGGAGTAGGGTTCAAATTTATGTCATTTGGTAAGGGTTGAAATGTTTAACCAATAGAAATGTGTGTTAGCTTTTGAAGTTATGTGGGAAGGAATGTGATTTGATGTTTATATGTATATGTGTGGAAAATGAGAGGGAAACTTTGATTTTAATCAAACTAATGTGTTTCTCCTGCTAAAGTGCAGGGAGTACTTTGTTTTGTCTACAATCTTATTGACAGTGTGTGTGCATGTAGAAACCATTCTGTGATAAGCATTTGTGTTTTTCATGTGTTTGCAGACAGATAACTGTGCTGTTTTTATATTTTGGTACAATTAGAAACCAGTCATTGTTTATGAATTTGCAAAATGAGTCATGTTTCTACACTAAAATGTAGTATTCGTAGATTAAGAAATGTGTTTTGGTATAGTGCAAGGGATAGTGTTGTTTGTCTAGAATCACACAGTGAGTCTGAGTGCATTTAGGAATCATTTTGAGAGAAATATTTTGGTACTAATCTGTAGTAGAAGATTTTCTGCAATGTGTGCAGTCACCTGAGATCTTGTAGACTAGTAAATGTATTTTGTACAAGGGATAGTTGGCTGTCTACAATCAGACTGTGAGTCTGTGTGTATTTGGGTAAGCATTGTGAGAGAAGCATTTGGTAATATCATGTATTTGCTTGCAGATAATTGTTTTAAATCCTGTCATCTTGTCAAGTTTTAGTAGCATTAAAAGCCAGTCTATGCTTGTACATTGATAAAATGAGTCAGGCTTTGACACTAAAGTGCAGTACTGAAATATGTACATTGTGTGCAGTCCCCTTACCCCTTGCACAGTAGTGAATGAGTTTTGGTAAACTCCTAGGATAGTGTTGCTTGTCTAAAATCACACTGTGAGTCTGTGTGCATTTGGGTAAGGATTGTGACAGAAGCATTTGGTAACATCGTGTATTTGCTGACAGATAACTGTTTTAAAACCTGTCATGTTGTCAAGTTTTAGTAGCATTAAAAGCCAGTCTTTGCTTATGCATTGATAAAATGAGTCAGGCTTTGACACTAAAGTGCAGTACTTAAATATGTAGATTGTGTGCAGTCCCCTTATCCCTTCGACAGTAGTGAATGAGTTTTGGTAAACTCCTAGTGATAGTGTTGCTTGCCTAGAATCACACTGTGAGTCTGTGTGCATTTGGGAACCACTGTGAGAGAAGCATTTGGTAACATCATGTATTTGCTGACAGACTGTTTTAAAACCTGTCATGTTATCAAGTTTTAGTAGCATTAGTAGCCAGTCATTGCTTATGTATTGATAAAATGAGTCAGGCTTTGACACTAAATTGCAGTACTGAAATATGTAGATTGTGTAGAGTACCCTTACCCCTTCCAGACTAGTGAATGAGTTTTGGTAAACTCATAGGATAGTGTTGCTTGTCTAAAATCACACTGTGAGTCTGTGTGCATTTCGGTAAGGATTGTGAGAGAAGTATTTGGTAACATTGTGTATTTGCTGACAGATAACTGTTTTAAAACCAGTCATGTTGTCAAGTTTTAGTAGCATTAGAAGCCAGTCTTTGCTTATGCATTGATAAAATGAGTCAGGCTTTGACACTAAAGTGCAGTACTGAAATATGTAGATTGTGTGCAGTATCCTTACCCCTTCCAGAGTAGTGAATGAGTTTTGGTAAACTACTAGGAAGGTGTTGCTTGTCTAAAATCACACTGTGAGTCTGTGTGCATTTGGGTAAGGATTGTGAGAGAAGCATTTGGTGACATCGTGTATTTGCTGACAGATAACTGTTTTAAAACTGGTCATTTTGTCAATTTTAGTAGCATTAGAAGCCAGTCTTTGCTTATGCATTGATAAAATGAGTCAGGGTTTGACACTAAAGTGCAGTACTGAAATATATAGATTGCGTGCAGTCCCCTTACCCCTTCCACAGTAGTGAATGAGTTTTGGTAAACTCCTAGGGATAGTGTTGCTTGTCTAGAATCACACTGTGAGTCTGTGTGCATTTGGGAACCACTGTAAGAGAAGCATTTGGGTACTTCATATCTTTGCATACGCAGAACTGCTTAAAAACCTTTCCTGTTCTCAAGTTTTGGTAGAATTAGAAGGCAGTCATTGCTTATGTATTCACCCAGGAACTGTCCTTGCAATACTGTAAACATTCAGTTAATATCCAAGTAGTAACAGAGTGAGGCAGGCTTTAGCACATGCATTGATTCAAATACTTATCCACTATGCATGCAGTCCTCTAACCATCTACACAGTTCTCTTTCACACCTTTAATTCCACAGTCAGTATCCATACACTTCCAGCAAACACCCTGTCACTCCACTTGTACTCCTCTAGTGACCCATTCAGTACCATGTACTAATCCATTCACTGCGCCAAAACCCAATCACTTATAAGTTCACCCAGGCACTCTCTTTGCAGTACTCTAATCATTCAGTCAGTATCCAAGTACTCATGCAGCGAGCCAGGCCTTACAACATGGACTGCTTCAAACCCCTATCCACTATGCATGCAGTCCTCTAACCACCTACACACTAGTCTTTCACACCTTCAATTCCCTAGTCAGTATCCATACACTCCAGCAAACATCCTGTCACTCTCCTTGCACTCCTCTAGTGACTCATTCAGCACCATGTACTAATCCATTGACTGCACCAAAACCCAACCATTTCTAAATTCACTGAGGCACTCTCCTTGTAGTACTCTAATGATTCAGTTAGTACCCAGGTACTTATGTAGTGAACCCGGACTTAGCACATGGACTACTTCAAACGTCTATCCACTATGCATGCTTGCTTCAAATCTCCTATACAATTGTCTTTCACACCTTCAATTGCCCAGTCAGTATCTATATACTCTAATAAACATCCTTTCACTCCCCTTGCACACCTCCAGTGATTCATCCAGCACCATGTACTAATCTATTCACTGCGCAAAACCCAGAAACTTTTAAAAGATTCATGCAGGCACTCTCCTTGCAGTACTCTAATGATTCAGTCAGTACTCAGGTACTCATGCGATTACCCAGGCCTTAGATAACGGACTGCTTCAAATGTCTGTCTAGTATGCATGCATGTCTCTAACCACCTACACACTTGTCTTTCACACCTTCAATATCCCAGTTAGTATTTATACAGTTTCTGCAAACACCCTGTCACTCCCCTTACACTTCTCCAGTGACCCATTCAGCACCATGGACTAATCCATTTACTGCGTCAAAAGCCAAACTATTATACATTCGCTGAGGCACTCTCCTTGTACTTCTCTAATGATTCAGTCAGTACCCAGGTACTTATGTAGTGAACCCGGTTTTAGCACATGGACTACTTCAAATGACTATCCATTATGCATGCAGGCCTCTACCCACCTACACAATTGTCTTTCTCACCTTAATTTGCCCAGTCAGTATCTATATACTCCAGTAAACACCCTGCCACTCCCCTTGCACACCTTCAGTGACTCACTCAGCAGCATGTACTAATCTATTCACTGCGCCAAAACCCAAAAACTTAAAAGATTTATCCAGGCAAGCTCCTTGCAGTACTCTAATGATTCAGTCAGTACCCAGGTACTCATGCAGTGACCCATGCCTTAGCCAATGGAGTGCTTCAAACGCCAGTCCAGTATGCATGCAGGCCTCTAGTCACCTACACATTTGTCTTTCACTTTTTCAATTAACTAGTCAGTATCGATAAACTCTAGTAATCACTCTTTCAGTCCACTTCCACACCTCTACTGACTCATCTGGCACTATGTAATAATCTTTTCACTGCACCAAAACACAAGAACTTAAAAAGATTAACCCAGGCACTCTCCTTGCAGTAGTATAATGATTCAGTCAGTACCCAGGTAATCATGCAGTGTCTGAGGTCTTAGCTCATGGACTGTTTAAACGTCTATCCAGTATGCATACAGGCGTCTAGTCACCTACACACTTGTCTTTCACTTCTTTAATTGACTAGTCTGTATCTATATACTTCAATAAACACCCTGTCACTCATCTTGCACACCTCCAGTGACTGATCCAGTACCATGTACTAATCTATTCACTGCACCAAAACGAAAAACTTAAAAGTTTCATCCTGGCAGTCTCCTGGCAGACTGTTTCAAATGTCTATCCACTATGCATGTAGGTCTGTAGCCAGCTACACACTTGTTTTTCACACCTTCAATATCTCAGACAGTATTCATACAGTTTCCGCAAACACCCTGTCACTCCCCTTATACTCCTCCAGTGACTTAATCAGCATCATGTAGTAATGTATTTACTGCACCAACATACAAATACTTAGAAATTCATCCTGGCACTCTCCTTGCTATACTGAAAACATTCAGTCAGTATCCAAGTACTATTGGACTGCGACAGGCCTTATCATATGGATGGATTCAAACACGTATTCACTATGCATGTAGGTCTCCAATCACCTACACACTTGTCTTTCACACCATAAATATCCAAGTCAGTATTCATACACTTCTAGCAAACACCCTGTCACTCACCCAGTGTGTCTCCTGATAGTACTGTAATCATTCAGTCAGTTAGCATGTAGTCTTTTAGTGAGGTAGGCTTTAGGGCATGCTGCTTCAAAGTAGTATGCACTATGCATGCAGTGTTTTAACCATCGTCACACTTGTGCTTCAGGGCTATAGTTTCTTAGTCAGTATTTATATAAAATGTGTTTCTACAGTAATAGAATAGTATAAATTTGAAAGTTATAAATATACATTTATTTGTGATTCTTTTTTACAGATACTGTTTTTCGATGTTAAAATAGAGAAATCATGCCAGAAAAAAAAAGAAAAAGAAAAGAACAGAGACAGGAGAATTACTTGAAGAAACATCAACCACAAGTATTGAATGAACAAGATAATGTGGCTAAAAAGAAAAATCTTCTGGTAAGATCACAAAGCAATTTATTAAAAATGTTTGTAGGACCAAACAGAATGTACAGAATGCTGAAACCTCTGAGAATGCTTCAACTAGAAAAATATTCAAAATAGGAGAAAAAGCAAAAAAGCAAATGGACAGTCAAAGGAGACAAAGTATGGTAAAAGAAGGCAAAATCAGTATAAGGAATTACGCAAAAAAATATTTTACTAGAGAGTAGTACATAATTTGCTGAAAGATGTGAAGAAATATAAAAAGAGAGCTCTATTTTATAAAAAGAAGAAGCATATTGAAACCATTGTTGAAAAGGCTTTTGAAGTAAAAAGGAAACTATTCATTTTACTATTACACAGAATTCGATCACTAGATAAACCAATCCATTTAATGAAGGCCAAAAGTAGGAGGAAAAGAGTAATTAACAGAAAAAAATGTTGTGATGTTTTTTTGGGAGAATGGAAACATAGTTCCAGTTCAGAGCCTTTCTTTAATGAAGAGAGTTACTTACAGAGCAAAAAATTATTGTATGCAATTGACACCAGTGGTAGAGGTTATGAGGTTAGAGATGGTTGTCCAATTGAGAAAGAGAAAATGATTGAAAGAAATACAGAAGAAGTTATAGCTGATGAAGTTCTAGGGAGACGTCCTAAACACTCTGTGTACACTTGGGATTGCAGTAGTATTTGTAGTGTACGACAAGAATCTATTCATAAATTATGTAGTTTTTTACGAGCATATAGTAAAAAAAGTGTTAAACAAAATATTAAGGTGTTGCAAGGACTAGACCCTTGCAGAGTGAGAACAAATACTGGTTTGCAAGGTCATTCTCTGGCTTGTCTTTCTAGGAAAGTTTATCAAAGTGTTTTTCACAATTTCAGGATGCTGGCAGTACATCATACTCAAATGCGGATATTAGTGACAAGATTGTATTATGCAAAAAGTCCAGCACTAAAGTTAAATGAGTTGAACAGTGCTCTTTTGCGTGGGTCAGTATCAGATGTGAAGAAGGTTTGTGATGAGAGTGTGTTTTCTCACTTTGGTTCTCAGCAAGAGAGTGCAGAAACTGACACATTAGTAGAACAAAATGTTGAAGACAATGTAGAACCCATAATTACAAAAAATGTTGAGGATGAAATCACAAAGTTTAAGGTAATTTCAGGTGAAAGACCAAATGTTTCTTGTATATGTTGTCGGCGAAGTCACTATAAAAATCAGACTAGGGGTGTCAATCTGTATTTAAAAAGTGAGATAGAAGATAATGATAAGTGGATGGAATTTGCAACTTATTAGTTGGTAGAGGGTTGTTTTGATTTGGGATCTGAGCAGCGTATGTGCAAATACTCTTATAACAAATTAGATGGGAATAAAAGGCCTGCTAGAGCTGTTCATAATAATCTAGAGTTGGTTGCTATTCCTCCAAAGCTGATAGATTTAAATACGTATGAGTCTATTCTCATTCAATGTGTGCACCCGTTTCAAGCTATTGTTCGTATGGAGCCTAAAACAGGTAAATTACCTCCATCAGAGTTACAAAGAGGATTGAAAGGAAGAGTTGTGTATTTACCGTTAGATTTAAAGAAAAATATTGAAACTATTGGTGTAGACCATGCAGAAAATTAACCACTAGTCATTCCAGTTAATGGTGTTCCTACTAAGAATAAGAAAATCTGGCAAGAGTTAGTGGATGTTATAAAAGTGCAAAAGCATCATGGTATCTAATAAAAAATAATGAGTACTATAGAAATATGTTTGTAGGAGAAGAAGAAATAGATTTAGCAGAAGATACTGAAACATTAAGTGGACAAATTGAAAAAGTGGACATGTCCAGATGTGAAGAAATCTATGAACATTACAGTGTACATCCACTTCATTCCAAAGAGGTGATGGGGAATACGATTGAGTTGTTCCAAATGAAAAAAGCAAGAGGAAGTCCCATGAGTGTATGGGAAGAGAGCTTGGAAGCTCGTTGTTTCCCGCAGTTGTTTCCAACAGGAAAAGGTGGACGATATGATGCACGTCCTGTGCTGATTCCTGCATCTGAATATCGGACAACAAGATTATATGCTGAAGATCCAAGATTTCGACAATGTATCCCTTATATGTTTCATCTTCTGTTTGAAAGTGACTTGTCTGGACTTTCATATGCAGTAAATCACATTTTAAAAACTGGAATGCATCTGCAATATGTAACTGCAAAGGATTTTATGGATAAAGTGCATCAGAGAGATGATCATTTAGAATCTCAGTTGATTAATCTGATGGCATGTCAGCGTGGGACTAATGAATATTGGTACCGTCGTCATGGAGAACTGAAATGTTTGCTACGGAACTTGGGAACTCCTACATGGTTTGTTACACTAAGCTGTGCTGAGTATGCTTGGGATGATTTACTTGAATTTCTTCGAGAGGCAAATTCCAATATAAAATATATTGAATACAAGATATCCTGTTAATGTATGCAGATATTTCAATCATAGATTTGAAGCTATGATGTCTTTCATCTGCAATAACAAGAATCCTCCTCTTGTAGAAGTTGCGGATTTCTTTTGGAGAAAGGAGTATCAAGCAAGAGGTGTTCCTCATATACATGTTGTTATGGATCAAGGACGCCCCCAAATTTGGAACAGATTCAGATGAAACTGTTTTGTCTTTCATTGAAGATTATGCCATATGTGCTGTACCCAATAGCAGAGAAGATAAAAACTTAAAACATCAAGTCTAACGATTCCAAAGCCATAGGTGTGGAAAATACTGTCGACGAAAGTACAAGTCAAAGGATAAGTTCTATACCAAATGTCGTTTCGGATTTCCACGTCCTGTATTATCCAAATGAAGAATGAACAGTTTTATGTCAGCTATGTGACATACCATCACAAGAAAGTCTCCGAAAAATACCTACAACTTAAGAAGAAGCGAAGAATCAAAATACATAAATGACTACAATCCAGTTAATATTTTATCCATGTGGAACGCTAACATGGATATTCAGTATGCTGCGGACAATTCCATTGCTGTTGCTCGATATGTAACGTCCTACATTACTAAATCAGAAAAGACGGAATTGAAAGAAATGTGGGAAGAGATTTCTCACGAGAAGACTATAAGTAAGAAATTATACAGTTTCAGTTTGAAGATGTTATCGCATCGTGAAATTGGAGCATATGAATGTTCAGATCGGTTATCATCTGCAAGTCTATATTCCAAAAGTAGAAGAATCATATGGGTGAGTCTAGGTCTTGCAGGAATGCAGAATCGGGTACTGAAATCTGTTCAATAAATTGAATATTTAGCAGAAAAAGAACCAGAAAGTACAAATATTTTGAAAACGAATATGTTGGACACATATTACCCAAACAGAAGTCATCATCTTGAGAACATGTGCCTCTATGAAGTGGCGCAAAACTCCAGTTTTCAACAGAATATTACAGAGAACATCAATGATGGAAAATATGCAGTGATTGGTTCCGAAGGATGTCTGGTGAAACAAAGGAAAGGAAATTTAATTAATCACAGAAAACTGAGTTGCGACACTGCTGACAAAAGGGAATTTTACTATTTAGCCCTTTTGCAAATGTTCAAACCATGGCGTTCTGAACTGGAATTACTCGGAGATTTTCAGAGAATGCTTGTAAAGATAGCATACAATGCAGTGCTTTTGCAAATTATGTGAAAATGTTGAATGATGAAATTGATCAATTGCAGCTGAGATTGATAGAGACAGATCTCAAGACAGTCAAAGTTCTGCTGCACTGAGTCAAGATCCACTCGGACAACCAAGTGTGGAAAATGAAGCAGTGACTGCCATGAATGAGGTGGAAACAGCAATGTATCAAGCTCAAGAAGATGTAATACAGTTAGGAAGGAAACTTGGAAGAACAACTAAATGTTGAACAGAAACAAATATCAGCAAGTGAAGAAGCAGATTAACCATGGATTACTTCATGAAAAGAAAGGGTGCTCATGTACATCATTTCAACCTATCCGAATGTATGTGAGTGGTCAAGCTGGAACAGGAAAAAGTTTCTTAATTAAAGTAATTACAAGTTGTCTGCAGAAAACAACTGAGTCACATTTGTATTGTGTTGTCACTGCTTCAACTGGGTTGGCAGCACATAACATTAAAGGAATTACTTTACATTGTTTACTAATGCTACCAGTAGAGCATGAGAACAAATTGGAATACCACAAGCTATCTGGAGAAGCTTGTTGTGAAGTTTCAAGAGTACTGAAGAAAATGAAACTTCTCATTATTGATGAGGTAAGCATGGTCTCAATCTTGATGCTTGCCTTTGTGCATTTAAGAATGCAGCAAATTCTTAAAACAGAGTATTATGTGTTATTTGGAGGAAAACACGTCATAGTTTTTGGAGATCTACTGCAACTGACTCACCCGTATTTAAAACACTTGCACCAGAAAGTCTATTGGTAGTGTTGGTAATGTGAACATTTGGACTTATTTTGAATACAAAGAACTGACAACAAATATGCGACAGGCAAATAATGCTGAATATGGAAGTATTCTTCAAGATATAAGAATTGGAATTCTTACAGAACATGATAAACAAGCTTTGGCGAGTCTATTACTTTGCAATGTGTTTCCAAATGAAAATGTAGTTCCTGCGAAAGTGTACATGAAAATTGCAGAAAATAAATCAGTGATATGCTTAATGCCAACACTGCGCGAGTGTTCCATATTCAACGAAGAACTATTGAAACTGGAAAATGAAGAAATTATAAAAAAAAATGGAAGCCATCGATAAAATAGAGCATGAAGGAATCACTATTATTTTGACGGGAACGTTGAAAACAAAACTGGATTCTTTAGAAAAAAAAATATCTATAGCTGGTTTAGAAAAGACACTATATGTATGTGTAAACTGTCGGGTAATTTTAAGGCGTAATTTGGATGTAGAAAAAGGTTTAGTTAATGGAGCAATGGGTAAAGTGATGGATTTTGTTAATTATCAGAAAAAAGAAGGAATTTAATTTTTTAAAATAAAATTTGATCAGATTGAAGAAGTTAAAGAAATTGGTTGTTGTTCAGTTCGTTTTTTGCTTGTTAAAGATTTAAATGTCCGTAGGAAACAATTTCCACTTTTGGCATATGCAGTGACTATTCATAAATCTCAAGGATTAAGTGTAGACAGTGCATTGGTGAACATTGGATCTACCGTATTTAAAGAGGGTGTGGCATATGTTGCTTTGTCGCGAGTCAGAACATTATCTGGTTTGTTTTTGATTGATTTTGATGAGACAAAGGTTACTGCAGATGCAAACTGTGTAAAAGAGTATAATAGGTTAAGAAGGGTGTATGCTCCAAATTTAGGTCAATATCTTGTATTTGAAAAGCGTGTGGTTGGTTGAAAAAGAAGGTTTGAGAATATCTGGTCTGAAGGTGTCGAGAAGGGAAAAGAACAAGATAATGTTGTGATTGCAAGTAAAAAGAAATCGGACACTGTTGAAGAGATTGTTGGTTATCAGTTTGAAAAAAGTTCAGGTGTCAACTCCTATGCTAATGTAGTGGTCAATGTTGTTTTTTACTTTGAAGGTTTGCAAGAACAAATTATGCAGAATCGGCAAAAAAGATTTTGTTTTCTGTTGCATTCTGTTTATGAAAAATTGACAACAGATACAAGTAAAATACAATCTGTTTCAGATGTTCGTAATCTTTTGGATGTGTGTTCTGGTTCTACACAATTTACACAAAATATCCAACAAGATGCTCAGGAATTTTTAATGGATATGCTTTCCATTTTAAATCAGAAATGTTATCCACATTATTTTTAACAAAATATGGACAATACATTATTTTAATGATGCAACGTTGTACAGCTGATGGAAGAAAATTGGATACTTTAATAAAGCAATTTGTAGAAACACAACTATCAATATCAGGAAGGACTTTTGTAGCAATTGCAATAATTTTCCATGATGGTCCTTCCACAACATCTGGACATTACACTGCCTATCTAAAATGTGACAAAGGCTGGACACTTTGTAATGATGCCCAGTTGGTTTTCAAACAACGTTTGCCTAGGGAATTAACAAATTCTTACCTAATATTTTTAAAGTCAAAGATTTAGGAAGATAATTCACTCTCTGAGGAATTTATTATTATAATTTAATAGGATTACTATTGGATAATTTACATAAAAAGGAGTACAAAAATACCATTTGGCCTCAAGGAAAGGTATAAGTTTGAATTATGGACTTTTTCGTGCTCATTGACTCGGTGAATATTTTAAAGCGACAACATTTACAGTTTTTATAAGTTAAAGTTATAACATTTTGTTAGCCATAAGCATTTCATATATGTGTGATTTGTATTTTCTGGTATTTTACTGAGAATAGCATGTTGGGTTTTTTTAAACAATCTTTTTGATTGTTTTTTTTTTGCCCGCTGTTAAGTGATGAGAACAATTGAAATCACTATTTCTAGTGAAATTCAATATATTCTGAGAACAGCAAAAAAGGCAAACAAATTACTTTGTTGAAATTATGCTGTGTTGTAAAAAATATACTATTATATGTTATAACTATTTTTTCTTTTCTTTCACAGATCCTAATTCTAAAATAAGCAATTTACATCAATTTACATTACAAAAAAATCTGAAAAAAATGTGTAGCATTTTTAATTTCTATTACTGTGAAGGTAAGTTTAACTAAGTATTAATATGCAGAATGGGCAGATCTGCAAGAAGCTACAAAGTTTGAACACGTTTTTAAAAACACTCTGTTTATACCTGTGTAGTTTTGAAATCTCTCTGTTATCGGATATCATGTGACCTCCAAAAAAACAGATTTGAATGGTTCATAATATTTCCCATTGTACCTATTGAAGGACCACAATCATTTCAATCATTCTTCTTTGAGCATCTTTGCAGACAAAACTCTGTGCTAACCTTCTATCATTCGTAAGCAATTTTAAAAACAGAAATATGTCACTTTTTGTAACATAGTTATTGCGCAAGACACTCTTTCATATTTACAAAGAGAGGAAAAGGCACTCTGTGTACTTTTTCTACTCCATGTAAATACAACCTCGTCATACACACCACTTTGCGTTGAAAGGGTGTTCTATAAGTGTTGTTGTGCATGATTGCACTGAATACTCATAGAACAAGACACAGCTCCAGATTTATCAGAAATCAGAAATCTCGATATGTGTGTGAATTCTGCATCATTCTCCAATTGGTGTAGGAAAGCACAACAAGGAGAATTGTTTTCATTTCTCCTCATTTTTAAATCTTCAATGCATGCTAAAATGTTCAGCATACATTGAAGAAGAAAAATGAGTTTTCTGATTGTTTTTGTGCAGGAAGGTGTGTCTTCCTGCACAAAAACAAACAGCACATGACACAGATACCCTTGCACTATGGTGCAAGGGTGCCTGTGTCACCACATGGCTGCAATTTAAGCAGCCGTGCAGAGAGAAGCATAGATTTGCAACATATTTATGTACATATGTTGCATCCCTGTGCTTCGGAAGTACTACAGCACACTGCAGTTAAAGAGGTTACTGTGTGATGCTGCAGCACTTCCTCATAGTTCTGCACTTATACATTCACCATACACTACTAATGCATTCATTCAGTCAATTATGTACTACACATACATTCATCTAAACTTTCACACACTAACAAACAAATATAGCTCTTTTTTTAAACCAGGAAAGTTAGTTCTTAGAAGAACTTTTTTTTTCTTCTTTTATCTTTTATATTTTTTTGGGGGGGGGGTTTGAACAATTTTTTATTTTTGGGGGTATTTCTTGAAAAAAAAAAGGAAAAAACAGAGCTGGAGGAACAAAACAATTAACTTTAGGGAAAAAAAAAACCTAGCAATGGTGACTCTCTTGCTTTCGGCAGATTAGATCGATTGACTGCTCCCCATAGCATAAAACAGTCCAAATTTTGTACAGAAGGATCCACCCTTGAAGTGCTTGGCTCCGATGGATCTGAAGGAGCAGAAACAACTTCATTCTGCGGCATTCCTCCCGAGCAAGGTTCTCCGGATGAAGGGTCCTCAGATGCTTCATAATACTTGCAGTTCCGCAGGAATATTTTTTGTTCGGATCCCCACGGGACAACACTCTCTGGCAGATCTTGCAGGTCACTAAGGTGGCACTGGTTTTCGTTTGCCCCTCAGGATAGGTGAAAAATTTCCACACCACAGATGAATAACCGGGTGGGCGTGGTGGCTCTTCCAAAAAATCATCCTCAGATGAATGAGGAGATCCTGGAGATGCCTGCTGCCCTGAAGCCATTGTTTGTAAAAAAAAAAAGATTGAGCTAAGTGTAAACTTAGTCCAAAAAAGCTTCTTCTCTGCAAACAGATACTCCTCCAAAGAAGGTCAAAGAAGAATGATTGAAATGGGTGGGGTCTTTCAATAGTTAGAACATGAAGTGTAATGAACCAATCAAATCTCTTTTTTTCAGGTCACATGGGATCCGCGCACCGTGCACAGCACGCATCCGCGAAATTGAATTTTAAAGGAATATAGGATTAGAAGTAAAAATATATTACTTTTATGAGTAGTTTAGAGTTTGTCTTCAATTAATATTCACATGAAATACATATATATATGTATGTAAAATATTTCGCGGGATTCGCGCACCCACCGCATCATACACGCAAATGACGTATCGCGGAAGCGCGCAAGCCTCGCGTAACGTGCATCGTACATGTCACGTATAGGCGTGGAGTCGCGTACCGGTCGCATTGCAATCGCGCACCAAACACGTACCCAACGCATACCGTACGCGGATGCTTTCGCACAGGAATCCAGAACGGTGTGCATAGGGTGCGCGAATCCCCCCAAAAATGGGGGGAAAAAAATAACAATGTATTGAAAATATAGTTTAAAAAATATTTGAAAGAATATTTTTAGTTTTTTTTTTTAAATAACTTTATTTATTATTTTCAATCAGATGGAAGAACAGTAGTACAGACCCTGCAAACCCCATTACATAGCTAAGGCAACACATCCCAGGCCCGTGTGCCATAGGCGGCTATTAACAATATGCGGGGCTGCGGTCTGCGGTCTGGGTTAATTTTGTTGATTCGGGCTGGAGTCAGGTACCAGTAAAGGGCAACTTTAACCGCTGCTTCTCTGCTCGCTGTATTTCTAGCAGAATGGTGAGCTCTATAGTAGATCTGCTGCTGCCATTCCTTCAATGAAAAGCTCCTACCTAACTCTGTCTCCCATCGCTCCAGGGGAGCCGGGGGACGCAACATGAGATAGAGTTCAGAAATCAAGTGGCGATCAGACTGCTTCGATAAGAGCCATTTCTCATAGGCCGTAAGATGCCTGCTGACCAGAGGCCGCGTGTCGGGGTGGGTCAACCAATGTCGAAGCTGAAAGTATTCGAAGCGTTTGGGGTTGTTTAAAAACAAATATTATTTTTTAATTTTTGAAAGAATTAATTGTTAAAATAAGTTAAAAAAATGGTGATAAAAAAGTATTTAAAAAAACATAATTAAAGAAATTGACACACTGAATTAGAAAAATTTAGAAATCCAATGAAAATCATTAAACATCATAGCTTTAGAGATAAGTTATAGATAGGAATTAGCATTTAAAAAACCTTTGAATTTCACTGAAAAAACCATAGGTTTCATGCACGTTATAGTTAGGAATTGGCATTTTAAAAAACCTTCGAAATTCAGTGAAAAAAACATAGGTTTCAGGGGTGTTATAGTTAGCTGGACATTTCCCTCGTACAAAACCCTAGAAATTCCCCTGTTATAGTTAGTTCAGCTAACTATAACTCACGCCCCCGCAATGCACTGCTGATGATGTCACATATTACATCACTCATGACATGATCAGTGACATCACTCATGACATCACTGATGACATCTCAAATGACATCACTGATGACATCACTGATAACATCATCCTTGTGATAGAGTGGCAGACCTCCTCTCACCCTAATATAACCTTTGATACACATATTCAAAAATAGAAAATAAAATTTTCAAAACAATGGACATACCAATACCAGTTACAACAACCTATTCAGTAATTCTAAGATCCACATACACATCCACTCATTCACCAACAGTCCTATACAGTCCCTCATACATGTACTCACTCATCATATGTACTCATACACCTATACATCCTGTTACACAACGCCACTCATCCATAGAGTTACTCACACACATAGTTACTCATGCTAATAAAGAATCAAACATCCATTTACTTGCATATACAGTTATACACACATCACCACACTTACGTCTACAGAAACTTACACATACTTAGTCTTTTAAACAATCACTTATAGAAACACATGGTTATTCATACAGGAACTCTTCCAATCTCTCACTCTCACATATACTCACTTATATACACCAATAGTCACATATACTAGTTTAAAACATATGTAGTTACTCATAAAGACACTATTGAGACAGACATTCACTCACTAACACACCCATACACACACTCATCCACCAATACAGTCCTGCACACATGCTGTCTTCAACACATACAAACAGTGAGTCACTCATTCATGTACCTATGCACTACGTAATACCCCCACCGAACCATACAGACACTCAGATACTCATACTGATACTCAAAAAACCAACTAATAACCTATATAGACACTCACCTAGCTACTCACCAACCCATGCAGCCACTTATACACAAAGTGAGAGACTGATACAGATATTTACATATTGAAACATTACTCACTAAGCCATGTATTCACTAAGATACACTTAATCAGTCAGTTATACAATCAATTTTTCAAAAACAAATCATCCATTTAGACACTTATGTACCCATTTATTCTTCCATCAACCTTGAGATATACATATATAAAACATATTTAATTTTCAGAAAAACACACATGCACTGGATGATGTCATCAGTGATGTCATCAGTGATGTCATTTGAGATGTTATCAGTGATGTCATGAGTGATGTCACTGACCATGTCATGAGTGATGTAATATGTGATGTCATCAGCAGTGCATTGCAGGGGCGTGAGTTATAGTTAGCTGAACTAACTATAACGGGGGAATTTCAAGGGTTTTGTACGAGGGATATGTCCAGCCAACTATAACGCCCCTGAAACCTATGGTTTTTTCAGTGAATTTCTAAGGTTTTTTAAATGCCAATTCCTAACTATAACGTGCATGAAACCTATGGTTTTTTCAGTGTGGGCCAAATCGGATGGGGCAAATCCTGGAGGCAAAATGTTGGTAAATTAATATCTTGGAGGGGTCTGCGTGGCCCCCCTCCTGGAGCCCTCGAGGGCCCTGGGGACCGCCGACCCCCAGGGTCAGCTCCTACAGTGTCCTGGGGTGCCCACCCCCAGGACACTGTTGTTTGCTATGAGAGGGCGGGATTCTCCCGCCCTCCCATATCAAACTTCGTTAGGGTTTTGAAAGAGAGAGCAGGGAAACCTGCTCTCTCTTTCAAAATCCAAACGATATTGCTTTTCCACACAGGGAGCTGCATGTCAGCAGCTCCCCATGTGGAAAAGCAATGCCGGCTCCCGAAGGACGCGGGGAGCTGGCTGGGACCGTGGGGGCATTGGGGCTCCCCCCACGGTCTCCAACATTTTTTTATAAGCCCCGGGGGATGGGGTCCCCGGGGATAATGAAAATTAGTGATGGGGCTATTTTTTTTTTTTACGGTAAAATTAGGAGTCGCGCATCCTAACACTCATCCTATCGCGTTGGGTGCACGGTTTCTCTGTTGCGTTGGGTGCGCGGTCCCTAACGCGTTGGGTGCGCGGATACAAGGAAAAAAACCTGAAATTTTTGGGAGATAAACATCAAGCTTAAGTGCTTTTTTCTTGAGTGGCTCTAAAAAGAGCCGTTGTGTTCATTGAGAGTTTTTGGTACTTATAAGTAACTACCTATACAGAGTCTAAAGTTGTTGAGGAAGACTCTGTTTCCTTCATCAGTAAAGTGTACTCCATCACTACTATACATCTCTTGCATATGAAAGCGCAGATTGTTATTGTAAATGGACCCCATTCTAGAGTCTCGGAGAAAAGCAGAAACAGATTTATTCAAATGTTTCCTTGCTTTCTCAATTTGTGGACAAAAATGATTGGACCAGTTCCATTTGTGGCTTTGGCATATGTTAGAATACACAAAGGCAGTATTGGGAAAAAGTGAAATCAATTCTGCAAAGGTGTCCTTCATAAGCATTTCCAAACCTACCCCAGTCAAAGTGCCTAGGTCATTGCCACCACAGTGCACTATTATGAGGTCAGAGTGTTGGATATGCATAAAGGACTTTACCAATGGCATCAATTGGTGCCACTTTAACCCTCTCTGTCCAATCCATTTAATGTCTACATTTGGCAAACCTAGGTCTTTTTGAATGCCTTTGTTTTCTGCATACCTTTGTCTCCAGAAAATATAGCTGTGTCCCACAATCCACACTCTAAGCATTTTGAAGGGAGGTCTGGATGCACTCAGATGGTTTCTGTAAATGAAATGGCAGTTTGAAAAGTAAGTTTTCTGAAATGGTGGCTAAGATGCAGTTTTCAGAAAAGACAATAAATCATTGGTTGTTTGACAACCTTCTACACTGAAAGGTAGGGTGCATGTTTCTGTTTTTTAAACACATGATTCTTATTGGTTAACACAAACTGAGTGAAAGGAACATTATATATGATAAGCTGATATGTTGAAAAGTCAAGCACACTTGCTGTTTTGATTAGCAACATTGTGTGCTGAACTTGTGACCTGTGTGCTCAGTTCAGTGTTCCATGACCTGTTGCTATGGTAACAGGCAGAAGGCAGATTGGGGGTAGGGTTCAAATTTATGTCATTTCGAAAGGGTTGAAATGTTTAACCAATAGAAATGTGTGTTTGCTTTTGAATTTATTTGGGAAGGAATGTGTTTTGATGTTTACATGTATATATGTGGAAAATGAGAGGGAAACTTTGCCATTCTTTGGTTTTGCTGACAGGTGCCCTGTGCAGAGATTCTGTATAAGAAAATCTGGTGTGTGACTGATATACTTCTTAATCTACCACACAACTTTAACCCCTTCCCTGCTCATGACGGAACCACTCCGTCATGAGCCACAGGCACTGCATATGCTTGGGATGATTTACTTGAATTTCTTCGAGAGGCAAATTCCAATATAAAAAATATTGAATACAAGACACCTGGAGAATTGTGCTCTTTGGATCCTGTTAATGTATGCAGATATTTCAATCATAGATTTGAAGCTATGATGTCTTTCATCTGCATTAAAAAGAATCCTCCTCTTGGAGAAGTTGTGGATTTCTTTTGGAGAAAGGAGTATCAAGCAAGAGGTGCTCCTCATATACATATGTTGTTATGGATCAAGGACGCCCCCAAATTTGGAACAGATTCAGATGAAACTGTTTTGTCTTTCATTAAAGATTATGCCACATGTGCTGTGCCCAATAGCAGAGAACATAAAAACTTAAAACAACTAGTCTTACGATTCCAAAGCCATCTATGTGGAAAATACTGTCGACGATAGTACATGTCAAAGGATAAGTTCTATACCAAATGTCGTTTTGGATTTCCACATCCTGTATTATCCAAAGGAAGAGTGAACAGTTTTATGTCAGCTACGCGACATACCATCACAAGAAAGTCTCCGAAAAATACCTACAACTTAAGAAGAAGTGAAGAATCAAAATACATAAATGACTACAATCCAGTTATTTTATCCATGTGGAATGCTAACATAGATATTCAGTATGTTGCGGACAATTTCATTGCTGTTGCACGATATGTAACATCCTACATTACTAAATCAGAAAAGACGGAATTGAAAGAAATGAGGGAAGAGATTTCTCACGAGAAGACTATAAGTAAGAAAATATACAGTTTCAGTTTGAAGAAGTTATCGCATCGTGAAATTGGAGCATATTAATGTTCAGATCGGTTCTCATCTGCAAGTCTATATTCCAAAAGTAGAAGAATCATTTGGGTGAGTCTAGGTCTTGAAGGAATTCGAAATCGGGTACTGAAATCTGTTCAAGAAATTGAATATTTAGCAGAAAAAGAACCAGAAAGTAAAGATATTTTGAAAACGAATATGTTGGACACATATTACCCAGAACAGAAGTCATCATCTTGAGAACATGTGTCTCTATGAAGTGCTGCAAAACTACAGTTTTAAATGGAATACTACAGAGAACATCAATGATGGAAAATATGCAGTGATTGGTTCCGAAGGATGTCTGGTGAAACAAAGGAAAGGAAATTTAATTAATCACAGGAAACTAAGTTGCGACACTGCTGATAAAAGGAAATTTTACTATTTAGCCCTTTTGCAAATGTTCAAACCATGGCGTTCAGAACTGGAATTACTTGGAGATTTTCAGAGCTATGAAGATTCATTTAATGCTTGTAAAGATAGCATACAATGCAGTGCTTTTGCAAATTATGTGACAATGTTGAATGATGAAATTGATCAAGAAGCTACAATTGCAGCTGAGATTGCTAGAGACAGTTCTCAAGACAGTCAAAGTTCTGCTGCACTGAGTCAAGATCCACTTGGACATCCAATTGTTGAAAATGAAGCAGCAACTGCCATGAATGAGGAGGAAACAGCAATGTATCAAGTTCAAGAAGATGTAATACAGTTAGGAAACTTGGAAGAACAACTAAATGTTGAACAGAAACAAATATATCAACAAGTGAAAGAGCAGATTGACCATGGATTACTTCATGAAAAGAAAGGGTGCTCATGTACATAATTTCAACCTATCCGAATGTTTGTGAGTGGTCAAGCTGGAACAGGAAAAAGTTTCTTAATTAAAGTAATTACAAGTTATCTGCAAAAAAGAACTGAGTCACATTTCTCTTGTGTTGTCACTGCTCCAACTGGGTTGGCAGCACATAACATTAAAGGAATTACTTTACATCATTTACTAATGCTACCAGTAGAGCATGAGAACAAATTGGAATACCACAAGCTATCTGGAGAAGCTTGTTGTGAAGTTTCAAGAGTCTTGAAGAAAATGAAACTTCTCATTATTGATGAGGGGAGCATGGTGTCAAACTTGATGCTTGCCTTTGTGCATTTAAGAATGCAGCAAATTCTTAAAACAGAGTATGACGTGTTATTTGGAGGAAAACACGTCATAGTTTTTGGAGATCTACTGCAACTGACACCGGTAAAAGGACAACCGGTATTTAAAACACTTGCACATGAAGATACCAGAAAGTCTCTTGGTAGTGTTGGTAAGGTGAACATTTGGACTAATTTTGAATACAAAGAACTGACAACAAATATGCGACAGGCAAATGATACTGAATATGGAAGTATTCTTCAAGATATAAGAATTGGAATTCTTACAAAACATGGCAAACAAGCTTTGGAAAGTCGATTGCTTTGCAATGTCTTTCCAAATGAAAATGTAGTTCCTGCAAAAGTGTACATGAAAATTGCTGAAAATAAATCAGTGATCTGTTTAATGCCAACACTGCGCGAGTGTTCCATATTCAACGAAGAACTATTGAAACTGGAAAATGAAGAAATTATAAAAATGGAAGCCATCGATAAAATAGAGCATGAAGGAATCACTATTATTTTGACGGGAAAGTTGAAAACAAAACTGGATTCTTTAGAAAAAAAAATATCTAAAACAGCTGGTTTAGAAAAGACACTGTATGCGTGTGTAAACTGTCTGGTAATTTTAAGGCGTAATTTGGATGTAGAAAAAGGGTTAGTTAATGGCGCAATGGGTAAAGTGGTGGATTTTGTTAATTATCAGAAAAAAGAAGGAATTGAATTTTTAAAAATTAAATTTGATCAGATTAAAGAAGTTAAAGAAATTGGTCGTTGTTCAGTTCGTTTTTTGCTTGTTTAAGATTTATATGTTCATAGAAAACAATTTCCTTTTTCTCTGGCACATGCAGTGACTATTCATAAATCTCAAGGATTACGTGTAGACAGTGCATTGGTGAACATTGGATCTACTGTATTTAAAGAGGGTATGGCATTTGTTGCTTTGGAGCGAGTCAGAACATTATTTGGTTTGTTTTTGATTGATTTTGATGAGACAAAGGTTACTGCAGATGCAAACTGTGTAAAAGAGTATAATAGGTTAAGAAGGGTGTATGCTCCAAATTTAGGTCAATATCCTGTATTTGAAAAGCGTGTGATTGGTCGAAAAAGAAGGTTTGAGAATATCTAAGATAATGTTGTGATTGAAAGTTTAAAAAAATTGGACACTGTTGAAGAAGTTGTTGGTTATCAGTTTGAAAATAGTTCAGGTGTCAACTGCTATGCTAATGTAGTGGAAAGGAAATGGTCCCAGAACATAAATGCTTTTAAAGCCTGGACAAAATCAACAACAATGAATATTGCAACAATCAAGTGATATCCAAGTGTTATTTAATCACACCTAGATGGGAACACGTTTATGTTTAAATAAATTCACATTGATCAAACAGTGCGGGGTGCCATGGGAAAGGGGAAAGGGGGTGATGAGTTGGGTAAGGTAATGGGGTCAGTGACATACAAATATTTATAACACTCGTACAAATCAATTGCTGGGCACGCAATATTATGCCAAATAGTCAGGATGAAATTCATTCATAAGAGAATAGATGATTTGACAGAAACCATATACAATCGAAGAACACAGTGCACATTGCACTATTGAGGGTACTGGCAAAGTCATATGTCGACGTTTTGACCCCTGGGCATAGGTAGGTTGATTAAGTCCTTACTGGCGGGGTCTTCCTCAGGACAAAAGGGACGGTGGAACAAAGAAGGAAGGCACCTACAAAGACATTGGGTAAGTATTAAAAACTGTATCGAGTCCCAAAAGGATTATTGAGGGGGACTGGGTAAGGAAGGCATCACCATAGTTACCATGTTAGAAAATGGACATCTAGTCACTGTTAGCTTGGCGTCAAAGGGCGCAAGGGCTGGTGGGCTCCAAGAACGGATAGGAGTGAAGTACACCTGCAAAGAATTTGAGGTGTCATTGTGATGATCCATAAAACGGATAAATGGATTCGTGTAGTTCAAATGAATATAAATGTAACTTACTAATATTGATCAAATCACACAGGAGGTACTATTTACTCCATCGTCACACGCCGTGAAAAACATTGGTGTGACAAGTGAAATTAATCACGGAGAAAATCGGCCTCTATAAATAAAATGAAAAGAGTACTGTTTTAAAAACAAATTATAATCCAAACCTAGAGGATATACAGCGCCAAGGACCTGGTCCCCTAATCTATCATCAACAGAAAAGGGTTCAATCAATGAAGGAATAGTCAGCACCGTGAAACGTAGTGGGACGTGCAATCTATCATTTAACTGTTTGTCAATAATAGGGAAAACGACAAAGGTTCAAGCCTATCTTTTAGAAAACCTATCCGGAATAGCAATCAATGTCATGTGCGGTAGAGTCGCATCACACCCAAGATTAAAAGAAAAAAAGAAAATAACACTGTCATATACTTAGACGAAAGTCCAGTATATATATTCCCACTGGAGGTCTGAGCAGTAGACCCTGACGCGCTATAAATCATGCAGAGTGAGGAAAAAGTGCCACACATTAAAACTTAGATCGTGCTCACAGCGTGAAGGATTATGAAAAACCGGCAAAACAGAAAGATAGAACAGGGAGCTCCCATACCTTAGGCGGCATCCATGAATGCGGTCCTCGGGGTTTCTGACAAAGCACTAGACCCGTGGGGAGAGTGCACTAATATGGAGACGCCCCGCGCCGCGTGACGTTCAACCGGGCGCAGACGCTAGATGCTAGCAGCGCGGGTGTATTAGAAGAAAGACAACCCGAGTAGGTTGTTTGGGGAAAAGGAGCAATTGGCTAGTTTAGCCATAATGATGAAATAAAAGGGGTGATGGAAATTAGTTCAGTAAGATATGCTAAGGGCAAATACATGTTTCTCAAAATGCTAATGTAGTGGTCAATGTTGTTTTTTATCTTGAAGTTTTGCAAGAACAAATTATGCAGAATCGACAAAAAAGATTTTTTGGTTCTACACAATTTACACAAAATATCCAACAAGATGCATGGAATTTTTAATGTATATGCTTACCATTTTTTAAAATGAAGGTGTAGAAATAGAAAATATTTTTGGCCTTTCTTACAAATGGGAACATCATTGTGAAAATTGCATGTATACATGTTCCACTAATGTAGACACTGAAAGATTTCTGTATTTAACATTACCAGACTGTAAATCAGTGTCTTTCAATAAATTAGTTAAAGGTGCAAATCAAAACATGGAGTGTAGCCAATGTAAATCAGAAATGTTATCCACATTATTTTTAACAAAATATGGACAATACATAATTTTAATCATGCAACGTTGTCATCTCAAATGACATCACTGATGACATCACTGATGACATCATCCATGTAATAAATTAGTGCATCTTCTCACACCCTAAAATAACCTTTGATACACCGACTCAAAATTTCAGACTGCCATTCTCAAAACCATAGATACTTCAATATCAATAATTGCATACCCACTCTTTGACTCTTAGGTCTACACACACCTCCACTCACTTGTAGAGTCACTCATACTTACAGCCACTCAGTACAGGACTATCATATGCATTTATACACCTATATAGACACTCAGACACCGCCAATCATCCATAGACATACTCACACACCTAGTCAATCATGCAAATAATTAATCACACTCCAATTTACTCACCTATACAGTTATACACACACAAGTTCACTTACTCATAAAAATACTACCACATTCTTATCTAATTACTGATACAAGCACACACTCATCCATACAGCCACTCTCACAATCACACACTCTCACATATTCCCAGTTATATACTCTTACACACATAGACCCTGCCTTTCACATATGTAGTTACTCACACATGTACCACTGAGATATACATTCAATCACTAACACACCCATACATACACTCACCCAACCATTCAGTCCATCACAGATGCACTCTTAAAACCATGCACCCATAGAATCACTCACTCACACATCTATGCACAGAGTCACACACACCCTACCCACACAAACACTCAGGCACCCATACAGATACTCAGACAACCAATCAATAACCCATATAGACGCTCATATAGCTATTCACAAAACCATGCAGCCACTCGTCCCCCTCACCAACAGACAGAAACAGACATTCACACAGGTTAGTCACTAGTCTGCAGTAAGATACATTTAATGACTCACTTATAGAGTCAGTCATGCACCTAGAAAATCATCCATTCACACACTTATACACCTACTCATTCTTCCATAGGCCTTTCCCTATATATATTAAACATATTAAAACTTTACAGAAACACAGACTCACTGGATGATGTCATCAGTGATGTCATCAGTGATGTCATTTGAGATGTCATCAGTGATGTCATCAATGATGTCACTGACCATGTCATGAGTGATGTAATATGTGACGTCATCAGCAGTGCATTGCGGGGGCGCGCGAGTTATAGTTAGCTGAACCAACTATAACGGGGGAATTTCTAGGGTTTTGTACGAGGTAAATGTCCAGCTAACTATAACATCCCTGAAACCAATGGTTTTTTCAGTGAATATATATATATATATATATATATATATATATATATATATATATATATATATTCACTGAAAAAACCATGGGTTTCAAACACGTTATAGTTAGGAATTAGCATTTAAAAAACCGTACAAATTCACTGAAAAAACCATGGGTTTCACACACGTTATAGTTAGATATTAGCATTTAAAAAACCTTAGAAATTCAGTGAAAAAACCATAGGTTTCACACATGTTATAGTTAGCTGGACATTTTACTCGTAAAAAACCAATGAAATTGCCCCGTTATAGTTAGTTCAGCTAACTATAACTCGCGCGCCCGCAATGCACTGCTGATGACGTCACATATTACATCACTCATGACATGGTCAGTGACATCACTCATGACATCACTGATGACATCTCAAATGACATCACTGATGACCTCACTGATGACATCATCCAGTGAATGTGTGTTTTTCTGAAAATTAAATATGTTTTATATATGTATATCTCAAGGTCAATGGAAGAATAAATGGGTATATAAGTGTCTAAATGGATGCTTTGTTTTTGAAAAATTTATTGTGTAACTGACTGATTAAGTGTATCATAGTGAATACATGGCTTACTGTGTAATGTTTAAATATGAAAATATCTGTATCAGTCTCTCACTTTGTGTATAAGTGGTTGCATGGGTTGGTGAGTAGCTACATGGGTGTCTATATAGGTTATTAGTTGTTTTTTGAGTATCAGTCTGAGTGTCTGTATGGTTTGGTGGGGGGTATTATGTAGTGCATAGGTGCATGAATGAATGATTCACTCTTTGTGTGTGTTGAACACAGCATGTGTGGAGGACTGTATGGGTGGATGAGTGTGTGTATGGGTGTGTTAGTGAGTGAATGACTGTCTCAATAGTGTCTTTATGAGTAACTACATATGTTTAAAACTAGTATATGTGACTATTGGTGTATATATGTGAGTATATGTGAGAGATTGAAAGAGTTCCTGTATGAATAAGTATGTGTTTCTATAAGTGATTGTTTAAAAGACTAAGTATGTGTAAGTTTCTGTAGAAGTAAGTGTGGTGGTGTGTGTATAACTGTATATGCTAGTAAATGTATGTTTGATTCTTTATTAGCATGAGTGACTATGTGTGTGAGTAACTCTGTGGATGAGTGGCATTGTGTAACAGGATGTATAGGTGTATGAGTACATGTGTTGAGTGAGTACATGTATGAGTGACTGTATTGGACTGTTGGTGAATGAGTGGATGTTTATGTAGATCTTAGAATTACTGAATAGGTTGTTGTAACTGGTATTGGTATGTCCATTGTTTTGAAAATTTTAGTCTCTTTTTTTGAATGTGTGTATCAAAGGTTATATTAGGGTGAGAGGAGGTCTGCCACTCTATCACAAGGATGATGTCATCAGTGAGGTCATCAGTGATGTCATTTGAGATGTCATCAGTGATGTCATGAGTGATGTCACTGACCATGTCATGAGTGATGTAATATGTGACGTCATCAGCAGTGCATTGCGGGCGCGCGAGTTATAGTTAGCTGAACTAACTATAACGGGGCAATTTCATTGGTTTTTTACGAGTAAAATGTCCAGCTAACTATAACATGTGTGAAACCTATGGTTTTTTCACTGAATTTCTAAGGTTTTTTAAATGCTAATTCCTAACTATAACGTGTGTGAAACCCATGGTTTTTTCAGTGAATTTGTACGGTTTTTTAAATGCTAATTCCTAACTATAACGTGTTTGAAACCCATGGTTTTTTCAGTGAATTTGCAAGGTTTTTTAAATGCTAATTTTTTTTTTATTCTTCAATTTTTTCTAACATATTTTTAATTTAATTTTCTTACCTTTTATAAAGACTATGCTTAAATTTTTAAAATTCTTTAATATGTTTTTTTTATATATTTTTTAAAATAAACATGTAAAATTTATTTCCATTTTTTTTTTTTTATTTTTTTTTTTTTTTAGTACGCGTACCGTAAGCTCACGGTAAGCGTACGGTTTACGCAACGTCCGTAATCTTTCTACGCTGCTTGCGTATAGTTACGCACTTTGCGTAGCCGCGCGTACTGCGCGTGGGACGCGTGCGCGCTTACGCCACACGCGCACGTTACGCGGAAGTGTCGGGTAGTGACTGTTATGCGCATGCGCGCAAGCGCGTGTCTTATTTACGCGCATGCGTACTTTTTGCCGTAAGCGCACCGTAAGCGTACCGTAAGCGTACGGTTGGTCATGTGATCATGAAACACAACTTTTGATTGGTTGAAACTACTTTCAGTTCTAGAACTCTCCTACACCACACCCATTCCCCTCATTTCTGCTTGTGATCCCTTAGGAGAAGGAGCTGGTTTGTCTTTGGGATACGATGGCAGAACAGCAGAGCCCTTCTGAGAGTGAGGCTAGCACCAGCAGCACTGTCTTGAGGCAGAGAGCGAGGAAACAAAAGCCTTCTTATGTTTGGGATTATTTTACTTTTCCTGAAGGCCAGCAAAAGGTGAATGCACCCTTAGTTACTTGCAGGCTGTGTCAGCGTGTACTTTCTAGAGGTAATCCTGACAGGAAGTATTCCTTTGGGAATCACACCATGAAGAGACACCTCCAGGATGTACACAGAAGGACACATGGTCATCTTTTTGGAGGTAACTCTTCAGAAAGACGAGCCAGTACATCCACAGCAGCTCAGCCTGGACCATCATCTGCAGGGCTGACTCCTTCTTCTGCAGGTCAGGTGAGCCCTTCATCTGTGGGGGGAGAATCTCCTTTTGCTGGCCCTCTGGAAATTAACCCTCGGTTTGCGAGGGTTGAAGTACGGTGCGCCACTTGTCACGATCTAATTACTTATAGGGAGACCAGTGTTTCCCTGGTGAACAGTAAAATAGATCAGCACACTTGTCGTACCGTCTAATATTCCCAATCTTTCTTTCCTCTGTCCCTGCATGAACACAACGGTTCTTTTAAGAGCCAACCTTATCTTTCATCTTTTTTTTACATATGTTTTTAAAAACTTTTTTTTATTTTTTTTTACCGTACGCGTACGGTGCGCGTACTTTTTTTTTTTTTTTTTTTAAAAACACTAAAAATCATTTATGACATTACATTGACCTTGAGAGACTACAATTTTTATTATTGACTTACCATACTCACTGAAAAAATATTTATTCATTTCTTTTTTTAAAAAATAGTTTTAAAAATGTTTGTAGTTTTCGTAAATTTTCTATATCTATCTGGAAAAAAAGTAAAAAGTATTAATATTTTTAAAACTTTTTATAATACAGTACACATATTTACATTTTTTCCCCAAAAATATTTTTGCCTTATTTTTGCTGTTTTCAGAATATATTGCATTTCACTATAAATTGTGAAAGCAATTGCATTCATCATTTTACAGCGGGCAAAAAAAAATACCAATCACAAAGATTGTATTAAAAAAGCCCTGATTCTTTTTTTACTTAAACTTAACATTATAGAAATGCATAATATTGTAAAAAAATATCATCTAATACCAATACTTATTCCTTTAAAATACCGTCTGATATGTTTGTTTCAGAAGTATAATCACAATATTATATCTCAAATAACTCCAAAAAACATCTGATTTCATTTCCTTTAGGCCAAATAGTAATTTTAAATTTTTGTTTGGATTAAATTACCAACGGTAATCCAATAAAATTCTAAAGTTTAATTTGTCCAGATCTCACAGATTCTCTGTAACATTTTGGTTCACGAAAATTTTTTGATTAATTTATTTAGTCCACAATAGAATTGGTTACTTTTCCACATGGCCAAATAGTAATTTTTTAAATCATTTTTGAAAAAATTTCCAATGGCAGTCCAATAACATTCCAAAATATAAAATGTGCAGAAGTTACCGATAATCTCAAAATTATTGGTTTTTCAAAATTTCATTAAAAATTAAAAAAGTCCACATTACAATTGGTTATCTTTCCATTAGGCCAAATGATAATTTTAAAAAAAATTTTTTTACAAAATTGCAATGGTAATCCAGTAAAATGGTAAAATTGTTTTGTCCAGATCTTGCCAAGTCTCTCTAAAATTTAGGTTTCAGGAAGATTAGATATGAATTTGCTAAATCAAAAGGCAAACGTTGTTTGAAAATCAATTGAGAATCATTAAACAGTGTCCAGCCTTTTTCACATTTAAGATAAACTGTGTAATGTCCAGAAGTAACAGTAGGTCCATCATGGAAAATTATTGCAACAGTTACAAAAGTTTTTCCTGAAATTGATAATTGCTGTCCTGTAAACTTCTTTATTAAAGTATCCAATTTTGAACCATCAGCTCTACATCGTTGCATCATTAAAATTACATACTGTCCGTATTCCTTTAAAATTAATGTTGAAAACATGTCAGAATTACACTCACCACATTTCATGCTATGATTAGCATCTTTAACTAATTTTGCAAAAGTGACTGTTTTACTCTCTGGCAATGTCAAATAAATAAACCTTTCATTATCAACAATAGAGCCACTTGTATTATAACAATTATCACAACTATGTTCCCATTTATAAGAGAGACCAAAAAAAATGTCAATGGGAACTCCTTCTTCTTCCACTACCTGAAGAAAATACATCAAAAATTCATGTGCATCTTGCTGTTCATTTTGAGAAAACTGTGTTCGTCCTGAACATACATCTAAAAGTTTTCTAATGTCAGTAGCACTTTCTATTTGAGTTTTATCTTTACTCAGCTTTTGAAAAAGGAGACTCAGCTCTGAACAGAATCTTTTTCCCTGATTTACTATTATCTGCTCTTGCAAACTTTCCAGATAAAATGCAACATTCAGCAATACATTTGCGTAGCAGTTGACACCAGAGCTATTTTCAAAATGACATCCTACAACCTGTTCTTCATTTTCCTTTTTCTTTTTGCTTACAATTACATCACTCCTCTTTTTTTTCCTCTTCTCTACATCTTCACTACAGATATTCTCATTTTTCCTTTTACGAGAAACTACACGTTTCTCCAACACAGGATACTGACCTAAATGAGGAGCATAGCTTCTTCTTAATCTATTATACTCCTTTACACAATTTGTATCAGCACTAACTTTTGATTCTTCAAAGTCTATCATGAATAAACCTGATAATGTTTTGACTCGTGACAAAGCAACATATGCCATACCTTCTTTGAACACAGTTGAACCAATGTTCACAAATGCACAATCTACAGTCAATCCTTGAGACTTGTGAATAGTTACAGCATATGCTAGAGAAAACGGAAACTGCTTCCTACGTACATATAAGTCTTTCACAAGCATAAAACGAACTGTACAACGACAAATATCTTTAACTTCATCTATCTGATCAAATTTTATTTTTAAACATTCAATTCCTTCTTTTTTCTGATAATTAATAAAACCCACAACTCTTCCCATCGCTCCATTAACTAAACCTTTCTCAACATCCAAATTTCTCCTTAAAAACACTCTACAGTTCATGCAAACATATAGATTTTTTTCTAATCCAGCTGTTTTGGAGATGTTCTTCTCTAGTGAGTCCAATTTATTTTTCAGTTTGCCTGTTACTGTGACAGTAATTCTTCCATCCTCAATTTTGTCCACTGCTTCCAATTTCCTGATCTCTTCCTTTTCCAATTTCAAAAGCTCCTCATTGAATATTGAGCATTCACGTAGAGTTGGCATTAAGCAGATGACACTTTTGTTTTCTGCAATATTCTTGTATATTTTCTCTGCAACTATTTCTTCCTTTGGAAATAAATTATGTAGCAGCCGACTCTGTAATGCTTTTTTGCCAACTTCTGTGAGTAGTCCAATTCTGATATCTTTCAGAATACTTCCATATTCTTCATCGTTTGCTTGCCTCATATTAGTTGTAAGTTCCTTGTACTCAAAGAAGGACCAAATATTTGTATTTCCGATGCTTCCCAATGACTTCTTCGTGTCTTCATGTGTCACAGTATTAAACACTGGTTGTCCTTTAACTGGAGTAAGTTGCAAAAGATCTCCAAAAACTATGACGTGTTTTCCACCAAATAACACGTCATAGTCTGTCTTCAAAATTTGCTGCATTCTTAAATGCACAAAGGCAAGCATTAAGTTTGATACCATGCTCACCTCATCAATAATGAGAACTTGCATCTTCTTCAATACTCGTGAAACTTCCAAGGATGCTTCTCCAGTTAGCTTGTTGAATTGTATTTTGTTCTCATGCTCCACTGGTAACATTAGCAAACGATGTAAGGTGATTCCTTTTATGTTATATGCTGCTAACCCAGTTGGAGCAGTAACCACACAAGACAAAGTAGAATCCGTTTTTTGCTTTAGGTAGCTTCTGATGACTTTAATTAGGAAACTTTTTCCAGTGCCAGCTTGTCCGCTTACATACATCCTGATTGGATGAAATGATGTGCATGAGCACTCTTTTTTTACATGTAGAAATCCGTGATCAATTTTGTTTTTGATCTCTTCATAAATTTGTTGCTGCTCTTGATTCAGTTGTCTTTCCAAATTTTCTAAGTCTATAAATTCTTCTTGAGCTTGATTCATAGCCGTTTCCACTTCATTCATGGCTATTGATGCTTCATTTTCAACGATTGGTTGTCCTAGGGGATCTTGACTGTGTGTTCCTGAACTTTGGCTGTCCTGAGAACTGTCTCTAGCTATTTCTGCTGCAATTGTAGTTTCCTGTTCAATTTCTTCATTTAACATTTGCAGATAAGTTGTGAATGTATTGCATTGTATGCTGTCTTTGCAAGCATTAAATGAATCCTCATAGCTTTGAAATTCTCCCAGTAGTTCATCCTCTGTACGCCATGGTTTAAACAACTGTAAAAGAGCCAAGTAGTAAAATTCTTTCTTGTCGGTAGTGTCGCAACTCAGCTTCCGGTGATTTATCAAACTTCCTTTGGTTTGCTTCACCAAACATCCTTCTTCACCAACAACTTTATATTTTCCATTATTAATGTCTTCTGCAGCTTTCCGTGAATAAATGTAGTTCTGCAACACTTCATAGAGACACATGTTCTCCAGATGATGACTTCTCTTGGGATAATATGTGTCCAACATGTTTGTTTTCAATATATCTGTACTTTCTGGGTCATTCTCGGCCAAATATTCAATTTCTCCAACAGATTTCAGTACCCGATTTCTCATTGCTGCAAGGCCTAAACTTGCCCAAATTATTCTTCTTGACTTCGAGTAGAGACTTGCAGAAGATAACCTATCTGAACATTCGTAGGATCCAATTTCTCGATGCGATAACATCTTCAAACATCTTCAAACTGAAACTGTACAGCTTCTTACTGACAGTCTTCTCGTGAGAAATCTCTTCCCACATTTCCTTCAATTCTGTTTTTTCTGATTTCGTAATGTAAGACGTTACATATCGTGCAACAGCAATGGAATTGTCAGCTACATACTGTATATCCATGTTAGCGTTCCACATGGATAAAATGACTGGGTTGTAGTCATTTATATTTTTTGATTCTTCTTTTCTTTTAAGGTTGTAGGTATTCTTAGGTGATTTTCTTGTGATAGTATGTCTCACAGCTGACATAAAACTGTTTACTCTTCCATTTGAAAGAACAGGTCTAGGAAATCCAAATCGACATTTAGTGTAGTATTTTTCTTTGCTCTTGTATTTCCGTCGACAGTATTTTCCACACCGATGACTTTGGAAACGTAAAACTTGCTCCTTTAACTTGTTCTCTTCTGTGCTTTTTGGTATACCACATGTTGCATATTCTTCAATGTAAGATAACACTGCTTCATCAGTATCTGTTCCAAACTTTGGGGCATCCTTGATCCACAACAGCATATGAATATGAGGAGCACCTCTTGCCTGGTACTCTTTTCTCCAAAAGAAATCCACTACTTCTCCAAGGGGTGGATTTTTTTTATTGCAGATGAAGGACATCATAGCCTCAAATCTATGATTGAAATATCTGCAAACATTAACCGGATCCAATGAGCACAGTTCTCCTGCTGTCTTGTATTCGATGTTTTTAATGTTTGAATTGGCCTCTCGTAGAAAATCCAGTAAATCATCCCAAGCGTACTCGGCACAGCTTAGGGTAAGGAACCATGTTGGTGTTCTTAAATTGCGTAACATGCATTTTAGTTCACCATGGCGTCGGTACCAATATTCATTTGTCCCACGCTGACAAGCCATCAGATTGATCAGTTGTGTTTCCAAATGATCATCTCGGTGCTGCACTTTCTCCATAAAATCCTTAGCAGACACATTTTGTAAATGTACTCCACTTTTTAAAATGTGATTTACTGCATAAGACAGTGCAGACAAGTCGCTTTCAAATAAAAGATGGAACAAATAAGGAATACTTTGTCGAAATCTGGGATCTTCAGCATATAGTCTTGTAGTCCGATACTCTGAAGCTGGAATCTGTTCTGGACGTTCATCGTATCGTCCTCCTTTTCCCGTAGGAAACAGCTGGGGAAAACATCGAGCTTCCAAGCTCTCCTCCCATACACTCACGGGAGTTCCTTTTGCTTTCTTCATCTGAAAGAGATCAATATTGTCTCCCATAACTTCTTTCGAATGAAGAGGATGTATGCTAAAATGTTCATAAATTTCTTCTTCCTTTGTCTTGTCCACTTTTTCAATTTGTCCAGTTGGTGTTTCTGTGTCTTCTTGAAAATCTTCGTCTTCTTCTTCTTCTTCTATATAAATCGATTCATACCATTTGTTATTTTTTTTCAAATACAAATTTGCTCTTTGTACTTTCCGCACATCTACCAGCTCCTGCCAAATCTTCTTATTCTTTGTAGGTACACCATTAACCAGAATAATTAATGGTTCAGTTTCCAAAGTATCCGCATCAATAGTTTCCATATTTTTTTTCAAATCCAAGGGCAAATACACCACTCTACCTTTTAAACCTCTCAGTAAATCTGAAGGAGGTAATTTACCAGTTTTGGGCTCCATACGTACTATGGTCTGGAACGGATGAACACATTGAATGAGTATAGACTCACATGTATTTAATTCAGAAAGTTCAGCAGGAATAGCATCCAATTCTAAATTATTATGTACAGCTCTGGTCGGCATTCTATTTTCCTCTAACTTGTTGTAACAGTATTTACAAATACGCTGATCTTCACCCAATTCAAAACAATTTTCAAGAAATATATATGTGGCAAAATCCTTCCACTTATAATTATCTTCATTTTCACTCTTTCTGTAGAGATCAACATTCCTAGTTTGTTTTCTATAATGAGTTCTGCGGCAACAAATACAACTAACATTTGGTCTTTCATTAGAGACTATTGCAAATTTTGTTATGTGATCATTAAATGTCTTACTTACAGAAGGTTCTACATTCTCTTCCACTTCTTCCTCATTTACTGTGTCCTTCTCTGCACTGTTTTATTCAGGACCAAAGTAACAAAACTGAATTTCATCAACAACCTTCTCTACATCTGATACCGTTCCTCGGAACAGAGCCCTATTCAATTCATTTAACTTTATTGCTGGACTTTTGGCAAAATACAACCGTCTCACAAACTTTCTCATTTCAGTATGATGAACAGCCAGCATCCTAAAATGATGGAAAACACTATTGCACACTTTTCTAGATAGACAAGCCAGAGAATGACCCTGCAAACCAGTATTCTCTCTCACTCTGCATGGATCCAGACTTTGAAGCACCTTAATCTTCTGTTTTACACTTTTTTTACTATATTCTCTTAGAAACTCTCGAAATCTGTCAATAGATTCCTGACGCACAGTGCAAATACTACTACAATTCCAAGTGTACACTGGGGCTTTAGGACGTCTCCCCATTGCCTCATCTGCCATCACTTGTACCTCATCTCTTGGAACCATTATCTCCTTCTCCATTATGCAACCATTTTTTACTTCGTATGAACGACCTCTGGTGTCAACTGCATGCAGCAAACTATTACTTTGAAAATAGCTCTCTTCATTAAAAAAAGGTTCACTACTTGAACTATGCATCCACTTTCCTAAAAACACTTTACAAAAGTTTGTTCTGTTCACTACTCTTTTGCTTTTGCTTTGTGATTTCAGTACATTAACCATTTTATCTAATGTACGCATCCTATTCAAAATTAATATGAATAGTTTCCTTTTTAATTCTAATGCTTTTGCTGCAATGGCTTCAATTTCTTTTTTTCTCTTGTAATATTTTGCCTTTTGCTTATATTTCTTCACATCCTTTATCAAATTGGACATAACTCTTCTCTGAAACATTTTTCTACGTATCTCTTTAAACGCTGTTTTTCTGTTTATGTAAAACTTTTCAGTTGCAGAAGGTATATTTGCATTAACTAAATTCTCAATTTTTTGCTGTTCTCTTCGTTTTGTTACATTCTTTCCAGGACAGACATTTTGTACATTTTTCTTTGTTTTGAATATTTTTTTAAGAAATTGTTTTTTCTGCTTACCAGAAGATTTTTTCTTTTTCCCAACATGAGCATCTTCTACTAACTTTGGTCCTCCAGTTGTCTTCAAATATAGTTTTTTTTTTAGCGTTTTTTGAACTCTAGATTTTGTAGGCATCTTAAATTTTGTTCACTGTTCTTCAGCAATACCTGAAAAAAACTAAAAAAAAATCCTTTATTGTATTTAAATATATTACTACATTTCTTTTCACAATAGTCACAAAACGAAATTTCTTTGCCAATTTGAATGCACACAAACTGCTCTTTTTTTTGGGCAAGTGAAAATCACTTTTACAAACTGTCACATTATGAAACCACTTTTCAGATTTTTTAAAAAGCCCATGTCCAGAGTGCTACACTCCAGCAAGGGCAACCAGCCTTAGTGAAGCTGAATGTATTTGCATTACAGACTGAAACCTGAAAACCCCACTCGCTTGTAAATACTGTGCATGACTATACATGGCAAGCACATGGGTGTGTGCTAAGACTCTGCTTCTTCCCCCAAAAATTCGCTCCCCCTTTCCATCTAATGCAACTGTGAAATCACCAGAGCAAGACGCAATAAATCTCTGCCTATAATTCCTCTATGCACACAGAGTCATGTTTTCACATTAGTCCCAAAACGAAATTTCTTTGCCAATTTGAAAGCACACTTACTGCTCTTTTTTTTTTCGGCGCAAGTGAAAATCACTTTTTACAATTGGAAATCACTTTTACAGACTGACACATTATGAAACCACTTTTTTTGATTTATTTAAATGCACATGTCCAAGCTGTTTTTTCAGACCACCACCATGTGTATTCTCGGTGACTGCCTACACTCCAGCAAGGGCAACCAGCCTTAGTGATGCTGAATGTATTTGCATTACAGACTGAAACCTGAAAACCCCACTCGCTTGTAAATACTGTGCATGACTATACATGGCAAGCACATGGGTGTGTGCTAAGACTCTGCTTCTTCCCCCAAAAATTCGCTCCCCCTTTCCATCTAATGCAACTGTGAAATCACCAGAGCAAGACGCAATAAATCTCTGCCTATAATTCCTCTCTGCACACAGAGTCATGTTTTCACATTAGTCCCAAAACGAAATTTCTTTGCCAATTTGAAAGCACACTTACTGCTCTTTTTTTTTTCGGCGCAAGTGAAAATCACTTTTTACAATTGGAAATCACTTTTACAGACTGACACATTATGAAACTTTTTTTTTGGATTTATTTAAATGCACATGTCCAAGCTGTTTTTTCAGACCACCACCATGTGTATTCTCGGTGACTGCCTACACTCCAGCAAGGGCAACCAGCCTTAGTGATGCTGAATGTATTTGCATTACAGACTTAAACCTGAAAACCCCACTCGCTTGTAAATACTGTGCATGACTATACATGGCAAGCACATGGGTGTGTGCTAAGACTCTGCTTCTTCCCCCAAAAATTCGCTCCCCCTTTCCATCTAATGCAACTGTGAAATCACCAGAGCAAGACGCAATAAATCTCTGCCTATAATTCCTCTCTGCACACAGAGTCATGTTTTCACATTAGTCCCAAAACGAAATTTCTTTGCCAATTTGAAAGCACACTTACTGCTCTTTTTTTTTTCGGCGCAAGTGAAAATCACTTTTTACAATTGGAAATCACTTTTACAGACTGACACATTATGAAACCACTTTTTTTGATTTATTTAAATGCACATGTCCAAGCTGTTTTTTCAGACCACCACCATGTGTATTCTCGGTGACTGCCTACACTCCAGCAAGGGCAACCAGCCTTAGTGATGCTGAATGTATTTGCATTACAGACTGAAACCTGAAAACCCCACTCGCTTGTAAATACTGTGCATGACTATACATGGCAAGCACATGGGTGTGTGCTAAGACTCTGCTTCTTCCCCCAAAAATTCGCTCCCCCTTTCCATCTAATGCAACTGTGAAATCACCAGAGCAAGACGCAATAAATCTCTGCCTATAATTCCTCTATGCACACAGAGTCATGTTTTCACATTAGTCCCAAAACGAAATTTCTTTGCCAATTTGAAAGCACACTTACTGCTCTTTTTTTTTTCGGCGCAAGTGAAAATCACTTTTTACAATTGGAAATCACTTTTACAGACTGACACATTATGAAACCACTTTTTTTGATTTATTTAAATGCACATGTCCAAGCTGTTTTTTCAGACCACCACCATGTGTATTCTCGGTGACTGCCTACACTCCAGCAAGGGCAACCAGCCTTAGTGATGCTGAATGTATTTGCATTACAGACTGAAACCTGAAAACCCCACTCGCTTGTAAATACTGTGCATGACTATACATGGCAAGCACATGGGTGTGTGCTAAGACTCTGCTTCTTCCCCCAAAAATTCGCTCCCCCTTTCCATCTAATGCAACTGTGAAATCACCAGAGCAAGACGCAATAAATCTCTGCCTATAATTCCTCTATGCACACAGAGTCATGTTTTCACATTAGTCCCAAAACGAAATTTCTTTGCCAATTTGAAAGCACACTTACTGCTCTTTTTTTTTTCGGCGCAAGTGAAAATCACTTTTTACAATTGGAAATCACTTTTACAGACTGACACATTATGAAACCACTTTTTTTGATTTATTTAAATGCACATGTCCAAGCTGTTTTTTCAGACCACCACCATGTGTATTCTCGGTGACTGCCTACACTCCAGCAAGGGCAACCAGCCTTAGTGATGCTGAATGTATTTGCATTACAGACTGAAACCTGAAAACCCCACTCGCTTGTAAATACTGTGCATGACTATACATGGCAAGCACATGGGTGTGTGCTAAGACTCTGCTTCTTCCCCCAAAAATTCGCTCTCCCTTTCCATCTAATGCAACTGTGAAATCACCAGAGCAAGACGCAATAAATCTCTGCCTATAATTCCTCTCTGCACACAGAGTCATGTTTTCACATTAGTCCCAAAACGAAATTTCTTTGCCAATTTGAAAGCACACTTACTGCTCTTTTTTTTTCCGGGCCAAGTGAAAATCACTTTTACAGACTGACACATTATGAAACCTTTTTTTTAAATTTATTTAAATGCACATGTCCAAACTGTTTTTTCAGACCACCACCATGTGTATTCTCGGTGACTGCCTACACTCCAGCAAGGGCAACCAGCCTTAGTGATGCTGAATGTATTTGCATTACAGACTGAAACCTGAAAACCCCACTCGCTTGTAAATACTGTGCATGACTATACATGGCAAGCACATGGGTGTGTGCTAAGACTCTGCTTCTTCCCCCAAAAATTCGCTCCCCCTTTCCATCTAATGCAACTGTGAAATCACCAGAGCAAGACGCAATAAATCTCTGCCTATAATTCCTCTATGCACACAGAGTCATGTTTTCACATTAGTCACAAAACGAAATTTCTTTGCCAATTTGAAAGCACACTTACTGACTGCTCTTTTTTTTTTCGGGGCAAGTGAAAATCACTTTTTACAATTGGAAATCACTTTTACAGACTGACACATTATGAAACCTTTTTTTTTTATTTATTTCAATGCACATGTCCAAGCTGTTTTTTCAGACCACCACCATGTGTATTCTCGGTGACTGCCTACACTCCAGCAAGGGCAACCAGCCTTAGTGATGCTGAATGTATTTGCATTACAGACTGAAACCTGAAAACCCCACTCGCTTGTAAATACTGTGCATGACTATACATGGCAAGCACATGGGTGTGTGCTAAGACTCTGCTTCTTCCCCCAAAAATTCGCTCCCCCTTTCCATCTAATGCAACTGTGAAATCACCAGAGCAAGACGCAATAAATCTCTGCCTATAATTCCTCTATGCACACAGAGTCATGTTTTCACATTAGTCCCAAAACGAAATTTCTTTGCCAATTTGAAAGCACACTTACTGCTCTTTTTTTTTCTGGGCAAGTGTAAATCACTTTTACAGACTGACACATTATGAAACCACCATGTGTAACTACAACAAAAACAATTCCCATTTCTATTATTCATTTCTTAAGTTACCACATACATCCCCTCTCAAACTGTAAACTCACCTTTAAAATTAGTTAGTTGTGAAAGAAATGTGACACTCAAACAGCAGATTATCAGAGCCAGGATCTCTGTTGTGTTCACCTCTCTCCTCTCAGCAGAACCAGATAATGGCAAACTTTCCCTCTTTTTTTCCACACATATACTTGTAAGTTTCAAATCTCAGTGCTTCCCCCTTTTTTCAAATGTAATCACACATTTCTATTGGTTGAAAACCAACCCTTTTCCAAAAGTACCCTTCCCCCAACTTGACTTCTGCCTAGTACCCTTCCCCCAACTTGACTTCTGCCTGCTACCATAGCAACAGCTCATGGAACACTGCTGTGTGGAGTTAGGTCAGAAGTTCGCCACACAATGTTTCAATTCCACAGAGCAAGAGTGCTTGACTTTTCAAACCTTACAGCAAATCCATAGTACTGTTCTTTGGTTACACATTTTTTTGTACCAATACAAAACATGCTTCTATTAATTTACACATACAGCCTAGTTTTTTTTCTAGAATGGTATGAAACAGCCAATCAGTTCTTTTTGTTTTGTTAAAAATATGTATGCCTCCATTTCCAAACTGTCTTTCTTTTCATACTGCCATTCTACTGAAAGACACCTCCTGAGTGCATCCAGTTCTCCTTTGAAGATGTTCACAGTGTGGATTGTAGGGCACAGCTATGTCTTCTGGAGTGAAAAGTTTGCAGAGAAAACAGGTATGGTGAGAGACCTTGCTTTGCCAAATGTAGACATTAAATGGATTGGTCAGAGAGGGTTAAAGTGGCACCAATTGATGCCATTGGTGAAATCCTTCATTCAAATCCAACACCCTGACCTCATAATAGTGCACTGTGGTGGCAATGACCTAGGCACTTTGACTGGGGTAGGTCTGGAAATGCTTATGAAGAACACCTTTGCACAACTGTTTACACTTTTCCCTAAAACTGCCTTTGTGTTTTCCAACATATGCCAAAGGCAAAAATGGAACTGGTCCAATCATTTCTGTCCGCAGATTGACAAAGCAAGAAAGCACGTCAACAAATCTGTTTCTGCTTTCCTCCGTGACTATGGTATGGGTGCCATTTACCACAACAACTTGCGTTATGACATGCAAGACATTTATAGAGGAGATGGTGTGCACTTCAATGATGAAGGGAACAGAGTCTTCCTCTTGAACCTTAGACTCTGCATCGGTACTTACTTGTAGGTACCACTAAAAAAATGACTTCATAAACACAACAGCTCTTTTTAGAGCTCCCTAATTTCTAAACTCTTAATTCGTCATTTCATTTATTCATTTTTTTTTTTTAACCGTACGCTTACCGTAAGCTTACCGTACGCGTACCCCGTGATTTTTTAAAAAATCAATAAATGTTTTTTTTGTACTTTTCTATCCTTCTTTGACCCCCTTACAAATGTTAGGGGGTCTGTAACTCTCCTCCTTGCCCCCTTTTCTTGTTTTCACTCTTTTTTTTTCAGAGTGAAACACAGAAAATGGCGGCCGCCGCTTCCTGGTTTCGGCCGATTCGAATGTTTACTAAGATCTAAGAGCCAATCAGAATCGCGCTCGCGCACGCCACCGTACGCTTACGGTAAGCGTACGGTAAGCGTACCGTAAGCGGGCTCAGATATATATATTGATTTAAAGGCTATTTTCTCAGAATCTACTGAACAGATTTACACCAAACCTACAAAAGGCACTTCCTTGACCTAGGGACTACCTCTCTGCCAAATTTTGAGTAATTCTGTTCAGCCGTTCGGGCTGTAGCTCGTTCTAAAGGTCCTATGGAAAAATGCATGGGAAAAACGCGTTTTGGGACCCCCCTTTTATCTCAGCCCCCGCTTGACGGATCCCCCCGAGACTTTCAGGGTAGGAGCGGAGCGTAGCGCCCCACCTATTTTGAGAAATTCGCGAGGATTCGTCGACCGGCGCCAAAGTTATTCAAAATAGAATGTTGAGGTTTTCCTATGGAAACGTGGTCCTAACTATAACTACCTACTATATATATATTACCTACTGGCGGTCGCTACGCTCCGCTCCTACCCTGAAAGTCTCGGGGGGATTCGTCAAGCGGGGGCTGAGATAAAAGGGGGGTCCCAAAACGCGTTTTTCCCATGCATTTTTCCATAGGACCTTTAGACAGGGCTACAGCCCGAACGGCTGAACAGAATTACTAGAAATTTGGCAGAGAGGTAGTCCTCAGGTCAAGGAAGTGCCTTTTGTAGGTTTGGTGTAAATCTGTTCAGTAGATTCTGAGAAAATAGCCTTTAAATCAATATATATATCTGAGCCAGCTTACGGTACGCTTACCGTAAGCTTACCGTACGCGTACGGTGGCGTGCGCGAGCGCGATTCTGATTGGCTGTTACATCTAAGTAAACATTCGAATCGGTCGAAACCAGGAAGCGGCGGCCGCCATTTTCTCTCTCGCACTCTGAGGGGGGGCTGTAAATAAAGGCAAAAAACATATAAAGGGGCTGTTTAGACAGCGCCCATGCACATAGCCATGTTAGTTGAGTCCTCAAAGGCAAAAAACGGTAAATTTTTATTTTTTGAAAATTTCGCCGATTACGCTTACCGTACGCGTACGGTGCGCTTACGCTAAAAATGTTAATAAAAAAAAAAAACACTCTCTGCGCATGGCATATTATTGTCATCACTTACAAATTAAATTTAACAGATTACCTATCACAAGGAAGCGCATAATATGTCCTCCATGTGCGCACGGTGCGTAACGTGGGCACGCGGTGCGCGTAGCGCACTGCGTGCCCACCTTGCGTGTATGGCACTAACTGCGTAAAGTGGGCGCGCGGTGCGCGAAGCGCACCGTGCGCGCACGGAACGAACTGCGTTAAGTGGGCGTGCACGCCACGAATGGCGTAAAGTAACTTAGCATTTAAAAAAACGTACAAATTCACTGAAAAAACCATAGGTTTCAAACACGTTATAGTTAGGAATTAGCATTTAAAAAACCTTGCAAATTCACTGAAAAAACCATAGGTTTCAGACATGTTATAGTTAGCGGAAATTTTACTGATAAAAAACCAATGAAATTCCCCCGTTATAGTTAGTGCAGGCAACTATAACTCACGCGAATCCAATCTTCTGCTGATGACATATGTGTCTTTATGAAAAAAAAATATTTCTAATATATGTATAGCTAAAAATTTATGGAAGAAGACATGGGCAAATAAGTGTCTAAATACAGTATTAGCATCAGCAGAGGATTGCGGTCGCGTGAGTTATGGTTGCCTGCACTAACTATAACGGGGGAATTTCATTGGTTTTTTATCAGTAAAATTTCCGCTAACTATAACATGTCTGAAACCTATGGTTTTTTCAGTGAATATATATATATATATATATATAACCTACTGGCAGGTAGTCATTTTTAGGACCTAGTTTCCATAGGAAAAGCGTTTTTTGTTTTCCCAATAACTTTGGCGCCGGTTGACGAATCTTTGCGAGATTTTTAAAACTAGTGACCCACTCAGGTCAGCTCCTGTTTTGAAAGTTTTGGGGTGATTCGTCAAGCAGGGGATGAGAAAAAAGGGGGTCCCAAAACGCGTTTTCCCCATGTTATTTTCCATAGGAAACTTTAGACAAAGCTACAGCCTGAACTACTGAACGGAATTACACCAAATTTTGCAAAAAGGTAGCCCTTGGTTCAAAAAGAGTCCTTTTTGTTAAATGGTGGAAATCTGTTCAGTAGTTCCTGAGAAATTAAAGAAAGAAAAAGTTTCGATATCTGGGCCAGCGGTGGGTTCGTGAACCCTCCCGGGCACGAGCTTCACTGTGATTGGCTGGCAGCACTACAAACCAGGAAGTGTTGGCAGCCATCTTGTGACTCGGTAGAACCGAGTCACAAGAAAACAGAAAAAAGAGGTTAAAAAACAAGAAAAGGGGGCAGGGTAGAAAAACCCTGACCCCCAAGGCCTGATCAGGGGGTCCCACAAGGACCCACATGGCCCAAAAAAGCATTTAAAAAAAAATAATTTCGTCGGAAATCGCATGTGGCTGTGAATCCAGCCGAAATTATTTTTTTAAAAACAAAGCGTGGGCTCCCGCACTTCGTTTTGAAAAAGCCCCCGGGTGGGCCAGGTCCTGGGACACTTGCAAATTCATTAGCGGGGCCTGCGGGCCTCCCACATCCACGGGGACTGCCACCTCCCCGGGGCACTCTATATTTAAATTCGGGGGTCGGTCATGGACCCCCTGGGCCCCGGGGACCACCACCTGCCAGAGGCTTTAAATAGCTGAGAGGGGGGCCGCACGGCCCCCCTCCTGGAGCCCTCGATGGCCCTGGGGACCCCTCCTGATGTCATCAGTGATGTCACTGACCATGTCATGAATGATTTAATATGTGACGTCATCAGCAGAGCATTGCGGGGGCGCGAGTTATAGTTAGCTGAACTAACTATAATGGTGGAATTTCTCTGTTTTTGTATGCGTCAAATGTCCAACTAACAATAACGTCCCTGAAACCTATGTTTTTTTCAGTGAATATATATATATATATATATATATATATATATATATATATATATATATATATATATATATTAACTTAAAAAACCATAGGTTTCACACATGTTATAGTTAGCTGGACATTTCCCTCGTAAAAAACCAATGAAATTCCCCCGTTATAGTTAGTGCAGGCAACTATGACTCACGCAACCGCAATCCTCTGCTGATGACGTCAGATATTACATCACTGATTAAATATGTGTCTTTCTGAACAATAAATATTTGTAATATATGTATAGCTAAAGATTAATGGAAGAAGACATGGGTAAATAGGTGTCTAAATACAGTGATGTAATATCTGACGTCATCAGCAGAGGATTGCGGTCGCGTGAGTTATAGTTGCCTGCACTAACTATAACGGGGGAATTTCATTGGTTTTTTACGAGGGAAATGTCCAGCTAACTATAACATGTGTGAAACCTATGGTTTTTTAAGTGAATTTGCAAGGTTTTTTAAATGCTAATTCCTAACTATAACGTGTGTGAAACCTATGGTTTTTTAAGTGAATTTGTACGGTTTTTTAAATGCTAAGTTATGTATTTATTGATATATTTTTTTTCAGGTTCTTCACCGCACGCGCACCGTGCATGCTCTGTGGGCGCTCGGTGCACTTCGCGCACCGAGCTCCCACGATGCGTTCGCACAGTGCGCGCACCACGCGCTTTTTAAAAAAAATGTTTTTTTAATCCTTGGGGGTCCTTCAGTGATCCCCTGACAAAGGCTAGGGGGTCAGGAACTGTCCACCCTGCCCCCTTTTCACATTCTCCACCTTTGTTTTTCACTGCCTCAGACTGCGAGAGACAAAATGGCGGCGACACTTCCTGATTTCGACCGACTGGAATGTTTACTGTCATGTAACCACCAATCAGAATTACGCTTGCGCACGTCAGCGTGCGCGTACGGTATGCTTACCGTACGCGCACGGTGCGCGCCTATAGATATATATGTACTTTTAACTGAAATTTTCTCAGGAACTACTGAACAGATTGACTCCAGATATTCAAAAGGCACTTCCCTGACCTGAGGACTTTCTCTTTGCCAAATTTCAAATAATTCTGTTCAGCCGGTTTGAGCTGTACCTTGGACTAAAGGTCCCTATGGAAAAATGCATGGGGAAAACGCGTTTTGGGACCCCCCTTTGTTCTCGGCACCCACTTGACTAATCACCCCGAGACTTTCAGGGTAGGAGCGAAGCGGAGCGCCCCACCTATTTTGAAAAATTTGCGAGGATTCGTCAACCGGCGCCAAAGTTATTCAAAATAGAATTTTCAGATTTCCTATGGAAACACGGTCCTAACTATAGCTATCTACTGGCGACCGCCAGTAGATAATATATATATATATTTATATATATATATATATATATATATATATATATATAAATATTTATATATTTATATATATATATATATGAAAACTTGACTCCCTCAACCCTTCACGAACTTAACGCATAACAATGATTGTATCTGATTTTATGTATTTAAACATGGATGTTGACAAATCATGATAATTTTAAATGTGAAGCAAAAAGATTGGAAAACTACTTCCTATGTTTGAAATTTAAAAACTATGAGTTGTAAAGGGAAGAACATGAGCAGAGTCTGTTTTCCATGTTTAGGACTGCAAGTTAGTTGCACTTTAAGAAAAAAACTACATAAAAAGTGGTAGCACAGCTGTGGGCGTTTCATGTGAAAAAGGCCCTCCGGGGCTGAAACGCTTTATGGCCAATAGCTGCTGATAGAAATAAAGAAATAAAGAAATTTTGCACTACAGATGGTGTCCGTGCTCCTGTCTCAGCGTGGTTGAACTGCAAGGAGAGATCGGAGAAACGCTGCATATTACGAGTCAGGAGGCTCTCCCTGACGCAACACGGACCCCCTCTCACCCAAGGGCTGGAACGGGGAGTAAAAAGAAGCCAAGATCTGGGACCAGATCTACCACGAGGAATCCGGGAGGATTAACCAGAACGATTTGTAAAAAAATATTATTTTTTTTAACAGAGGAGCTGCAATGCGTAACGTTCCTGATGAATTGCCTAAGATACGGCGGACCACGCAAAGCATGAGACATGCTGACCCTAATTCACATATTATGAGCTGTCAAGGTTTATTGGTTCCCAGGAGAGCTACAATTTGCTTTTACTCTTGTCAAGGGGACCACCATATTGAACCATCTTCTGTGCCCCTTAGACATTTATAATCACTCACTACAGCACCCAACACTCACAATAGCCTCACTTGCACTCATCATCACGGCATCCCACTTTAAAGATCTCCAGCAAAGAACCCGTTCGAGGGGCCGGTTGAACATTGCAGCGCTGGCCCTACATGGAGCTGCCCGATGATGAAGCATGAAATCCATCTGGGTGTGTGAGGGTTATTGCTTCTGATCAAGTGGATCCCTCAATCCAGTTGATCAGCCCTCTTTTCCAAGTTGACAGCTTCTCTTTCTTCTTGATCTTACCCACATGGCATTTCAGGCACCTCACCATGGGGAACATCATTTCCACAACAGACTGCACTTGTACTCCATCAATTTGCAACCTATCTGCAATGGCAGGGGCTGTTTCACTGATGTGTATGTTGTCTTTTGTGACTGTACATGCAACAGCTACATTTTCCACAAGTCCATTATTTCACGTCATTTGGTTGCTGTGATTTCAGTGACATGTGACCACTAGGTAACTTTATCTGACTCACACACCGCATGTTTACCTAGACAGTGGCTTCACAAACATATTTGCTCATAACTTCACCCCTTTCCAATACACGCATGATAGACATATTGATCCCATGCATGTATAGAATGACTGCAGCATTCTCATAATAACCACATTTAAAGAAATATCACACATCTTAGCTGCAGATAATGCCAAGTGCTACCTATCTCCTCACCTCCTGATTTTTTTCTGGCATCCATCTGCCCCACCCCAACAGAAGTATAGCAGGGCACATGCAACTCATTATTGAGAGGACATTTGGCATTATAATGTTAATCTTCAGATGTCTTTATCATAGAAGGGGAACCCCAGTCCTCATCAGAAGTAGTGTGCAAAGTCATTGTATCCTGTTGTATGTTGCACAACATTTCCATGCCATGTGGTTTACATGTACACCTTAGCCCTCTGGTCCCAAAGTCAACCACAGCTCAGGGGTCTGGGTCTCCTGGTGCAAGAAAGATTAGTGTCAAGTCAATGATGAAAGGTGGACTATGTCACGATATGGACATACCATCCTGACATACCACTGTTTGATAACTATAATGCCACAACTAGCTTGCAATACTAAACATATATTAATCTGCACACATTACACTCACTTACTGAACCATGCATTTAATGATATATTTACATTGATCATTCACTCACACTTGTAATTGGCTCTTACATCAGAGCAACCCACAAGTAGTGTGCAGAGAAGGACATCTAACACATGTAGGATTTGCCACGTTGTCCTGATTTGTTATTTCCTTAAAAATGCTGTGTGGTAACAGTAGGGTGCCATGGATGACCCTAGACTCCTTTGCTTTCTCTCCCTTCCCCCTTACAGCTACTCGGCACACATCTAAGCAGTTGGACATAATTTTCATTCATTACAAAAAGTGGACTGCTTCATCTGTGGATTTCACGTTTTGTTGTGACATGTCTCTTGTATAGTAGGTCTTGTGATGTCCATGTTGTCTATGTGCCATGATGTCATCCATAAAGAGTAACTAAGAGCATAATACCATTGCAACAATTGTCTGACTTTGTCACATTTAAAGAATGATATGCTGTTATATCAGGTTGGCACACAAACTGTCATAATAGATTGTGTCTAGCTTTCAAAAGCCTGCCCATGTCACCATGGTGATATATTATAATTTTACGACTCACAAACTTTGTATTGCTAAAGTTAAGTAGGGCATATGCCCAAGTCTATTTCTGTTATGTCTGCACAGATCATAAACATTGGTAACTAGACATCTCCATCATTCTGACATTGTAACTCTCACGCAAGGTTTATTGTTAAGGCATGTACAAGGTACATTTAGAATTATCTGCCTTAAATGTCCAGCCAACTGCCATGCATGATGCACCCACCAGTCATCTACTGTTGGCCTCAGAATCCTGTATAGATTCCTGTGTGCCTTCATGAGGAGATTTGAGGGTGTCTATGCTTCAGTCAGTCAAAGCATCCTATGTGCAAAGGTGACATTGCTTTATGTAGATCTCTGATAAAGGATATAGAGCAACATGTATGAACCTATTTTGCGTTCACAACCTGGCCGGTTCACAGAATCGGTTTATTTGCAAATGCAAAAAAGCCTTTTCCTAAGTATCGAACCCTATTTTGCCATTTGGCAACCTGTTACCGCATCGCAAATTGGGTTTGCGAATCAGTATTTGAAAGGGGCGTGTTTAGGGCATCCTTTCCAAATACCAAATCATATTTTGACAATGTATTTGATGCGCCCAATGTATTTTTCATTTGCCCACCCCCTTCAAGTTAACCCTCCTTCCTTGGACTAATGTTACATTTTATTTATTTTTCCCTTTAACGAGTCAATATCTTTACACCACCCATCAAACTTAGGCTAAATTTCCTTTATTTCTCTTAAAATAAAATGTATACACATCCTTACTTTGAAAACTAACACATTGCTTTACTCAGTTGTAAACATGCCTACATGCCTTTAGATGTAATTGCACCTGGAGATCTAGGTGTTTGAGGCACATGATCCGGATTCTGAAACACACTGTGTGACATTACAATTATGCACACAAGCTCAGGCCCACAAGATGAAACCCAGTTGGAAGGTACATACAAGTGGTCTTAATTCGAAAATGATATCTAAATTAATGTTTCCATAGATATCTGTTGTTGTTTGGGTAAACATAAAAATATGGATGTCTTGTTTGAGGATGTGGCAGGCATTATCTCCATGGGGTGGTGGTTGTTGTCCATTACCACAAGGGGGTGGGTTGTCCTCATCAAGATACTGGGCCCACAGGTAAGATGGTGGGGGAAGAATCTAGATAAGTAGGGGAAGGAGGTGGATTGAGTGGGTGGTTGTTGACCCTCAGTTGCCTTAGGTGCCTGAATTGGTGCTGCAGCTTGAGATGGGCTCTTATGTGAAAGGACCTTATGAGCTGCATGATCATAACATGGCATCTTACATATGTTTCCCTCAACACCCAGATATGTGCCTAGCGCAATTTCACAATGTTCTTCAGTATTTCTTGCATGTTCTCCAAGGCACTGGTCTATCTGTAAATCATGCTTCGAAGGGTCAATGAGATGCAAATGAAGATAGATAGTAGTAAATGTGTTATGGTCCCAGACTTACATAATCGACAGATGGTGGAGGGCTGAATGCCTGCTCGCACAATAATATGTGAGAGTGAGGCATATGTTATCTTATGTTATTCAGATTTGAAGAGCAGGATGGTATTGTGGTGCTGGGCAGGTGTGAGTCTGGGCACATCTAGGGTCTAGAGGGATTACGTGAAAAGCCAGGTTTTCAGCTTCAGATTCTTGAGGAATTCAAGAAATGAGGAACAGCCTCTTATGTGTAGTAGCAGGTCATTGCATGCTTTAGCAATGATATAGGAGAAGGCTCAACCGCCAGATCAGGGTTTCCGTATGCCGGTCACGTGCTGAAGTAAAAGTCTGGATGAGTGGAGCAATCTAGACGGAAGCAGATGAGATTGTTGAGGTATACTTGGCCAGTGTTATGTAGTGCCTTGAAAGTGTGGGTAAGGAGTTTTAATTGTGCTAGTTTATGAGTGGGGTGTCAGTCGAGCTTCTTAAGGTGTAAAGTGAGGGAGATTGAGATTGATTCTGGCCACTAAGTTTAATGGTCTGCAGCCTTCTTTTGTGTGTTTTATTGATCCAGACATAGAAGGTGTTCTCAAAGTCTACTTTGTGTGTGACCAGGGGATGTGTTATGGTTTTCTGAGTGCTGATTGGGAGCCATTTCAAAATCTTCCTCAGCGTCTTCAGAGTATGGAAGCATGAGGTGGCGACAGCATTGACTTGGGTGGTCATATAGAGTTTTCTGTCGATGATGATCCCAAGATTCTTGCCGTGGGCGGGTGTTGGTCCTAGCTCTGCTAGCCACCAGGTGAAGTCCCATGATGGTGTGCTCTTCCTAAAGATCATGATTTCCTTTTTACCATTGTTCAGCTTTAGACAGCTAGTCTTCATTCAGTAGGTGATTTCAGCCATGCAGGCATTGAACTTGATCCTGGTACTGGTCGTCTTGTCCGTGAGGCGACTGAGTTGTGTAGGAGAGGACGTTGATATTGTGAGAGCAGATGATGCTGGCTAGAGGGATTCATGTATGCACTGAGAAGGGTCAGGCTCAGGGAGGATCCTTGTGGAACTCCGCAGATGAGGTTGTAGGCGTGCGAGGTGTATGGTGCCAGGCTGACTAACTCTGTACTTCCAAGTCAGAAAGGAGCAGATCTATTGGAGTGCATGTCCTTGCATTCTAATGTAGTGTAGGCATTAGATGAGGATAGGGTTGGAGACCGTGTCAAATGCTGTAGAGGAGTCCAGGAGGATGAGGACTGTTGTATCTTCTCTGTCTAGAGTCATGTGGATGTCATCCATGGTAGCAATGAGGGCAGATTTCATGCAGTGGTTGGGTCTGAAACCAGACTGAGTGGTGGGAAGTAGTTAGTGATCATTTAGGTATTTGGTGAGGTGTCTGTTGATAATTTTCTTTAAGACCTTGGCTGGGAATGGTAGCAGGTAGATCAGTCTGCAGTTGGTAAGCATTGAAGTGTCTGCAGAGGGTTTCTTCAGCAATGGGAGGATAGTTGCGTGTTTCCAAGCATCTGGGAAGGTCACAGAAGAAATGAGGCATTCAAATGGGTGTAAGAATGGTGCTGACAAGTTGCAGTCCTCTGGAGTAGGAGTGGTGGGGGCACGGTTCCAATTCGGCCCTGAATGGACTTTATGGTGGTGGAAGTTTCTTCAGTGGTAATAATGGGCCATGTGGTTAGCAATGGTTCTTTGGCTAAGATCTGGAAGTATTTAGTGATGTCTGCGGGATCCGGTTGCGGCCTAAAATTGCTGTAAATGGCAGTGATTTTGTTGCAGAAAATGTTGTAAGTATGTTGCTGAAGTCCTGCGAGGGGATGATCCAGTTGGAGACAGCTGATGATGAGGTGAAATCTTTTGCAATGGTATCGATGCGGACAGCTAGAGTGGTGCATTTGGTGGTCCGGATCATTTGGTGGGATCGTCTTAGAGCGGATTCTCCATTTGTGCTCCAGTGATTTGCAGTGGCATTTCATCAGACTGAGTTCTTCTGTGACCAACTGGCCTGGAGTCTGAATCTTGATGTATTGCTGTGTTTGAGGACCAGGGAGTCGGTGCAGGAGGTGATGCAATTGTTGAAATTCTTGATGGCTTTTGGTAGGCTGTTGCTGTGTTCAGGCTGGTGGGTGTTGAGAGCGGTGGTCCAGTCCTTGTCAGTAATGCTGTTCCAGTTTCTGCAGGGTGGTCTGGTGATGGTGCATGTGCTTGGACCAGAGCCGGGATGCTGAACTTGACAAAGGTGTGATATGTCCTGGGGACTTGTGTGGGCTTGTCGACTCGGATGTTGCTGAAGTTGGTGAAAATAGGGCTATGGGGATGACATGG